>NC_065578.1:21167633-22367633 GCF_024542745.1 Macaca thibetana thibetana | reverse complement strand
CCAGAGGTAAAATAAGACAATGACAGAGACACAGCCTCTGGTTTTGGCGACATGGAGGTCATTGGGAACCTTAAGAGCAGATTTATGGCTCACGCCTGTAATCCCAACACTTTGGAGGGCTGAGGTGGGTGGATCACCTGAGGTCAGGAGTTCGAGACCAACCTGGCCAACATGGCAAAACCCCATCTCTATTAAAAATACAAAAATTAGCCAGGCATGGTTGCGGGCACCTGTAATCCCAGCTACTCAGGAGGCTGAGGCAGGAGAATTGCTTGAACCCGGGAGATGGATGTTGCAGTGAGCCGAGATCGTGCCACTGCAGACACAACAAGACTCCATCTCAAAAAAAAAAGAAAGAAAGAAAAAGAAAAAAGAGCAGATTTAATGCCATTTTCGCCTCCACACCAGCCTGGACTGATTTGAGGAGGGGGCAGATGAGAAGTTCTCCGGAGAAGGGAAGCAGAGACATAGGGTGTGGCTAGGGCCCTGGGATCAACAGGGTTTTCTAGGATGGACTGGGGACCCAACTCCACTGAGCCAGCCTCCTCCCTACCAACAGCCTCTGCACAGGGGGCCAAGGGTCTTCCCAGAGTTGTCAGCCTTGAGCCTGTCTCTCAAAGTCTCCTTCTCTCCCCAAATTTGTCTTTTTTTGTACTCACTTCCTTGCCTAGTGTTCAGCTGTTTCTGGTCACTGAGGTGCAAGGAGACAGATGACTCAGGCAGATCTGGAGGCAGAAACTGTAACTTTAGGTCAGAGCAGAAGGAACATGCTTTCCCTGAAGGCGACTTGATCATACCATTCGCAGACAAGATGCTGCTAGAGAGTCCCTTTGATGGACCTAGAACTTGGGCCCAGGGCAGATGAGGGAGTGAGACCCACAGGGGCACAGTGAGTGGCTTCTGTGACTCTAGGGCAGGGCCCTGGGAAAACTGTGATTCCACCTCACCAACGTCACAGGAGGTGCTTTAGAGGGCATGGGAGGCTGAGCTGGGAACAGCTGCTGAAGGTTCTCTCACTTGACTGGTTTTAGACCTTGAAAGAGCTTTTAAGAATCCCAGCTGCCGCGGGCTACACCCAGACCCACTGAATCAGAATCTCCCAAGGGCGAGGCCTGGGCAAGTGTGCAGTTCAGAAGTTCCCAGGTAACTGATGGGCAGTCGGGGTGAAAACTATTGTGGTGAGCTATTGCATGCCCACTGAAGGTTGGTAATCCATTAAGCCATATTTACTCAACGCCTGTGGTGTACAAAGGCAGGCTCTGAGGGCATGGAGAGATCCAGACAAGGTCCCCTTCTCGGTGGGAGGACTCTGCCAGTGAAAAGCTGATTGACAGCCTGTAGCTTACAGGGATGTGGCTGAGGTCTGTGGCGAGAGTCCAGTAACTAAAGTCAGACAGACTTGGGTTTCAATTCCTATTGGCTATGTGACTTTGGCCAAATGACTTAACCTTTCTGAATCTTGGTTTTCTGATCTGTGAATTAGGGATGATGATAACTGTCATCATAACTGGGTTTGTTTGATGGAATAACACATAAAAAATCTAGCAAGCATATGCCTAGCACCTAACAGGTACTTAGTAATTTTTAAAAATTCCCTCTTACTGTAAACACAAGTACACCTGCACACAGGGTAGTTAAAGAGATCAGGAAACATACAGAGAAAAGAGGAAAGTAATTGCAATAGGGATGAGGTAATTACCATGAGTGAGTGTTGAGATTATCTGTGCGGTCCTGGCACCAGAGCAAAAAGGGAAACCTTGTATACCTTGGAGGTGTTGGGGAATGAACAGCTGAGCCTGATTTTGGACAAGGCAGGGTCTTCCCTCAGCTCTGCCCTTTGCTCTCTGCCTTCTGTTCATTTCTTTGTCAAACATTTGCTGGGGCCAGTGCAGTGGCTCATACCTGTAATCCCAGCACTGTGGGAGGCCAAGGTGGGAGGATCACTTGAAGCCAGGAGTTTGAGACCACCCTGGGCAACAAAGAAAGACCCTGTCTCTACAAAAACAAAACAAAATGTTTGCTGAGAGGCCACCCAGCAGTTCTCAGTCCTGGCTGCACCCTACAATCCCTTAGGTTGCTTCTAGGGAGATTTCTTCTCATTCAGATAAAATTCACATAACAGAAAACTCAACCATTTTAAAATGTACAATTCAGTGGCCTTAAGTATAGTCACAGTATTGTGCAGTCATCACCACTATGTAATTCCAGAACATTTCCATCACCCCAAAAAGAAACCCTGTATTGATTAGTAGTTACTCTCCACTCCCTTTCACCCAGCCCCTGGCAACTTTCCACCTCTATGGCTTTACCTATTCTGGACAGTTCACATGAATGAAATCCTACTACATGTGGCCTTTTGTGTCTGATCTCTTTCAGTTGCATAATGTTTTCAGGGTTCATCCATGTTGTCTGGGTTGTGTTAAAAAGCAATAAAAATAGGAATAATAAATACACCGGGCAGTGTTGTAAGCATTTTTCAGATATTAACACATCATAACACAGGGCCTTCCAGTTATTTGGATACATAGAAGGTGTCTGCTGGGCAGGAATAGCTACCGTGAAGCCCTTTCTGTGTGTCATATGCTGGGCCATGTGCTTAAATGCCTGACTGAGTTCAGTCTGATTAGATAGATGCTGTTATTATGCGATTTGACAGATGGGGAACATCTGTCAGAGAAGCTGTGTCACTTGCCTCATGTCACACAGCTAAGAGGACTGGAACCAGAATTTGGACTTTAGGACAGTATGACTTGAAAGCTGGAGTCCTTAACCCTTGCTCTGTTTTCTGTATTGCCATTGGGCCTTGCTAATAAGTATTCATACATTTAATCATTCATTCATTCATTCCACACATGCTTATTAACACCCATATCCTGAGCCTGTGTTGAGTGCTGCAGATACAAAGGTAAATGAGCCATTCCCTGCCTTTCTGGAGTTTTCAGCCCCATAGAGATCAGACATGTATGGCAAATAAGGGCCTGGATGCTCTAATGAAAGCCTGTAGTGGGCACAGGATGGAATAAAGGCAGGCAGGATCAGTTCTGTTGTGGTGGGGGGGTGACCTGTAAGTTGAGTCGGGAAAGATGAAGTGTTTACTAGACAGAATGGGGCAGAGGGAGCAGCATGAGCAAAGGTCTGATGACTGGAAACAGTTTGGCATATTTAGGAAATTGCCAAGAGTTCGATAGGGCTGGTTTTAAGAGATCAGTGATGGATAGCAAGTCCAAGTGGGGGGCAGGGAGGGATTAATCCTGGCCAAAAAGGGAACCCAGAAGGTGGGAAGTACCGTTTGTTGCTCTGTCCAAGAGGGCAGGCCAGGTTCTTCCCCAGGGTTGGGTGGAATTCAGGGCTTGGGGCCAGGGGTCGGGTAGAAACCTTTGGCGGTTAGTCCAGCAAAGTTCTTGTTCTCTTAGCTCATCACCGCCAAGCAATCTCCTGAGGACAATCCCAGCCAGGAAACTTGGGGTTTGCAGAGGCCTCAGCATATATTGAGGGTGTGGCTCCCTTCCTGCAACCCCTCTTCCTCCCTGCTTCCCACCACCCCACAAGGGGCAGCCTGTAAGGCTGAGCTGGGGAGGCTGGACAAGTGCCCAGGCTAGGAAGACGTCTGCAGAGGCCTGACCAAGGGGCGCACGGCCAGTCACGGGCTCCAGCAGTGCAGGAAGGAAAACAGCAAGAGACCAAAGGATCCTGAAATAATAAATGTCAGAGCAGACAGGAGCCTTCCTTGTCACCACCCAAACCCTTCATTCCAGAAGAGGAGTCAGAGGCTCAGGGTGGGAAGGAGACTGGCCAGGTCACACTGTGGGACAGGGGCAGGGCTGGGGCTGGCTCTGGGTCCTGGCTCCCAGGCCTGGCCGTGTAGCCACCACAGCAGCTGTGGGGTGGCAAGCAGGGCCAAGGGCCACCTTTGCATGGATGAGGCAGAGGGATAGCTGGGAAGAGCACTGCCCTCCTCTGGCACCTCCTTCTGCCCCAGCCTGGACTCTCAGGTGCTGGGAGTGGGGGCTGATCCAGAGGAAAACCATTTGGAGTCTTTTGCTCGCTCCTGCTGGCGGCTGAGGTTGGAGCAGCCTTGTAGGGTATGACTGACCTCAACTGTGTCCCAGCGCTTTGGCCTGGAAGGGGATTTAGAGCTCATGTCTGTTAGCTCAAAATTGGACAGATGAGGAAACTGAGGCATAGAAGGAGGAAGGAACTTGCTCAGAGGCACACAGAGGGCTTAATGGCAGAGACAACCCTAAAATTCAGCACTTTCCAGTTCAGGGCTTTTGGTCTCATGGCCTTGTTCTATATGCAGTAGAAGGCTGTTTTCACAGTGTTTCTGCGGCTCCTCTAAAGATGACTGGCGTCCACCATTAGAGAAAACATTATCTCAATTTGTTTTCACAGCAATCCTTACAGAGATAACTGGGGCTCAGAGAGAGAGGATTTAGCTCGTAGTTTGCTTTAGTGTGATAGCAAGAAAGGGCTCTGGAGGCAGAGTTCTCTGCGCTTTTTTTTTTTTTTTTTTTTGAGATGGAGTCTCGCTCTCTCGCCCAGGCTGGAGTGCTGTGGCCTGATCTCAGCTCATTGCAAGCTCCGCTTCCCGGGTTCACACCATTCTCCTGCCTCAGCCTCCCGAGTAGCTGGGACTACAGGCTCCCGCCACCATGCCTGGCAAATTGTTTTGTATTTTTTGTAGAGACGGGGTTTCGCCATGTTGCCCAGGCTTGTCTCAAACTCGTGGGCTCAAGCAATCCACCCACTTAGGCCCCCCAAAGTGCTGGGATTACAGGCAGGAGCCACCACACCTGACCTGCATTTTCTGTAAATTGGTAATTGGATCTGGAAGTGAGAAGCCCTGGGTTTTTTGGGGGTTTTTTTGTACTTTATTTATCATTTTATTAAATACTTTAAGTGTAACTTGGTTTGTTCATTAAGATATTGTAATTTTTTTTTTTTTGAAATGGAGTCTTACTGTGTCTCCCAGGCTGGAGTGCAGTGGTGTGACCTTGGCTCACTGCAAGCTCCACTTCCTGGGTTCAAGCGATTCTCCTGCCACCCATACAGGCGCCTGCCACCACACCCGGCTAATTTTTGTATTTTTAGTAGATACGGGGTTTCACCATGTTTGCAAGGATAGTCTCAAACTCCTGACCTCGTGATCTGCCTGCCCCGGCCTCCCAAAGTGCTGGGATTACAGGCGTGAGCCACCACGCCCGACCAAACATTGTATTTTTAGGATCATGCTTAATATGTAGTACATATAATTTAATCATCTTTGTGGACATTGGAGTCAAAGACCAAAGAGCCAGGATTCAGCCACCTCACAGGAAAACTCCTTTTTAGCGTTGGAGTTTCATTGATCTTCCCATATCACTTATACTGTTAGTATTGATTGATTGAAAAATATGGGAAAGAACATAAAGCTACCATGAATTCAGGAATGCTTTTAAAGAGTTCTGTGTCTTATTGATCATAGAGTTGCACATATTTGGAATGTGGTCAGACTAATTTGTGAAACTTTTTTTTTTTGTTTTTGAGACGGAGTCTCGCTCTGTCGCCCAGGCTGGAGTGCATTGGCACAGTCTTGGCTCGCTGCAAGCTCCGCCTTCCGGGTTTACGCCATTCTCCTGCCTCAGCCTCCCGAGTAGCTGGGACTACAGGCGCCTGCCACCTCGCCTGGCTAGTTTTTTGTATTTTTTAGTAGAGACGGGGTTTCACCGTGTTAGCCAGGATGGTCTCGATCTCCTGACCTCGTGATCTGCCCGTCTCGGCCTCCCAAAGTGCTGGGATTACAGGCTTGAGCCACCGCGCCCGGCCATGAAACATTTTTATACTCGTTGGTAGTGCTCATGATAAGTGTAGCTTCAGAGGGTCCTGCTAGTAACACCGTGGACCTCCAGGGTCTGGGTCCATTGCCTGGAAATGAACAAGGGAATTAGAGTCTTAACAGTTTAGTTCCCAGGTCCACGTTTTGGCTGTGTGAGTTCAGGCAATGATTTTCACTGTTCTGTGCCTCACTGACTCATCAGCCAGATGGGAACAAAAACGATGACTGCCCTGTTAAGATGCTGTGTGTGTTAAATGGTGGGTGTCAAACTCCCTTACAAACTGCAAAGCTTGATACAAGTTTTAGTTTGCCTTTTTTTTCCTTTTTTTTTTTTTTTTTTTGAAACGGAGTTTCGCTCTGTCACCCAGGCTGGAGTGCAGTGGTGTGATCTCGGCTCACTGCAACCTCCGCCTCCTGGGTTCAAGCAATTCTCTGCCTCAGCCTCCTGAGTAGCCGGGACTACAGGCGCCTCCCACCACACCCGGCTAATTTTTTTTTTTGTATTTTCAATAGAGACGGAGTTTCACCATCTTGGCCAGGGTGGTCTTGAACTCCTGACCTTGTGATCCACCTGCCTCTGTCTCCCAAAGTGCTGGGATTACAGACGTGAGCCCCCACACCGGCCTAGTTTGTATTTGTTCCTTAGTTTGTTTGCATTTCTAGTGAAACCTGGGGCAAGAAACTCACCTGAGCCTTTATTTTGCAGTCTATAAAATGAGGAGGTAATGTTAGATAATCTCTAATATTCTGTGACTTTGCCTCTTAAGGAACAACACCATAGTCCAAAGCAAAGATAGAAAATGTTTTTCACTTCCTGTACCAACTCTAGTTTAATTGGTAGGAGCTACTGTCATATCTTAACAGAATGATGAACCAAACCCACAGTCAGTGGAGAAAATACTGTGATCGATTAATAACAGCTGTAATGGGCCGGGCGTGGTGGCTCACACCTGTAATCCCAGTACTTTGGGAGGCCGAGCCGGGCAGATCATGAGGTCAGGAGATCGAGACCATCCTGGCTGACACGGTGAAACACCCATCTCTACTACAAATATGAAAAAATTAGCCAGGCGTGGTGGCGGGCGCCTGTAGTCCCAGCTACTCGGGAGGAGAGGAGAATGGTGTGAACATGGGAGGCGGAGCTTGCAGTGAGCTGAGATTGTGCTGCTGCACTCCAGCCTGGGTGACAGACAGAGTGAGACTCCATCTCAATATATATTAATAATAACAATAATAATAATAATAATGACTGTAATGGGCCGGGTGAGGTGGCTCACACCTATAGACCTACCACTTTGGAGGCTGAGGCAGATGGATTACCTGAGGTTGAGAGTTCAAGACCAGCCTGGCCAACATGGTGAAACCCCCATTTCTACTACAAAAACTTAGCCAGGTGCAGTGGTGCATGCATGCCTGTAATCCCAGCTACTCTGGAGGCTGAGGCAGGATAATCGCTTGAACTTGGGAGGTGGAGGTTGCAGTGAACTGAGATCATGCCAATACACTCCAGCCTGGGCTGCAGAGTGAGATTTCATCTCAATTCATCTCAAAATAATAGTAATAATAATAATCATAATCATAATGGCTGTAATGGTCATGGGATGACACAGAAGTGATGCCTATGCACTGTATTATAATTGTCCGAAGGAATGAATGTCTAATGGTGAAATGTAATCTGTATCTCTCAAGGCCTTAGCTCTAGCAGCTCTGCCCCCTTGGCTGAGTTGCCTTGGTAACCACAGCTGGCTCTGATAAACCATGGGAATGAAGAATGGGTCCTATTGATGAATCCTGACCCAGGAGGGGGGCATGCAGAAGGCCCTTCTAGGCAGGGCAGCTGGGCATGGCCTAGTGCTGCCATCTGTGGTCTTTTGCCTGCAGAGAACACAAACCAGGGAGCCAGAGCATGGTGTGTGTGTGTGTGTGTGTGTGTGTGTGTGTGTGTGTGTGTTGGGATCAGGGTAGGGGACACAAAGGGCAGTGCCAGCAGCTGAAATTTAGGCCTTGTCTAGGGCCAGCCAGGGTAGGCTTCCCAGAGGACTCCAGTGGGCTTTCCAAGCTCAGACGTGTCTCTTACACTCAGACGTGTTTTAGCCACCTTTGCCCAGTGCCTGCCAGGCTCTTGCATGGATCCATTGACTCTTAGCTTTGAATGAAATCTAAATAGCTGTCCATTCTAATCCAAAATCCAGTGTCTGAATCACTCTGTAGCACCTAAAGTATTTGAATACTTCAAGTGACAGGGAGCTCACTCCCTTCAGGGGTGGCCTCTTCTTCCTTAGGAATGTCCCCTGTTTGAGCTGAAATCTGTTTCTGTCTCCCTAACTTCCACCTCTCAGTCCTGGGAATCCTCTCTGAGGCCAGCCTGAACAAATTCGTTTTCTTTTCAGTAGGATATCCTTTAGAGTGTTTGTATTCGGGGCCTCACCATTGCTGTCAACCTTGTTTTCCTTGGACAGATCTCCCTCTGTGCCCCGCCTTCTCCCTCTCCTAAGACTGAGGGAATGGTGAGGGAATATGGTATAGTAGTGGAATTGGGATTTAGGTTTGAAGGCAGATCCAGTTGTAGGATCAAAGAAGCTGTGCCCCCTAACCTTTGTGGGGCAGCTTGGAGATGGGGAAAGAACATTGGCCCTGGATTTGGCTAGTCCTGGGTTTAAATTATAACTCTGGGCCAGGTGCGGTGGCTCACACCTATAATCCCAGCATTTTGGGAGGCCAAGGCAGGTGGAACACCTGAGGTCAGGAGTTTGAGATCAGCCTGGCCAAGATGGTGAAACCCTGTCTCTACTAAAAGTACAAAAATTAGCTGGGCATGATGGCACATGCCTGTAATCCCAGCTACTCAGAAGGCTGAGGCAGGAGGCTTGCTTGAACCCAGGAGGCAGAGGTGGCAGTGACTGAGATCATGTGTCTGCACTCTAGCCTGAGTGACAGAGTAAGACTCTGTCTCAAAAAAAAAAAAAAGAAAAAAAGAAAAAAAAAGTTACAGCTCTACCACTGTTCATCACTATGTGACTTGGACATGTTCCTCCCCCTGACAGCTTCATCTTTAAAATGGGAATGGCAATGCCTTCCTCAAAGAGTGGCCAGGATAGTGACAAGTAATGAGGCTGCACAGAGCAGGCACTTGGGACATACTGCTTGCACTCTCCCTGCCTGGTAGTGGAGGTCTGCTGTGGTCCCTCTCTACCTGTGGTTCTTCACAGCTTGCTGATGAGGATCAACATGGAGTTGGGAGTGTGGGGAGATATGTTTAATTAATTCAATGAAACTTGAGAAATTCCTAAACCAAATTCAATTTAATTTTGAAGTAGATGACATTTTTAGTTATCAAATAGTAGACAGTATTCTAAGCACTTTACCTATAGAATTTACTTAATCTCCCCAACAACCTTATGTGGTAGGCAATATTATCATCTTCATTTTGTGAATGGGGAAATTGAGGGACTGAGCGGTCACCTCAGGTACCTAGTGGAGCTGGAATTCAAATCCAGGTAGTTTGGGGACAGCCCCATACTTTTAGCAATGATGATGTACTGCATCTCTGAAGAGAATTAGAACAGTAAATGCCCAAACTTTAGCATGCATTAGAATCACCTGGAGGGCTTGTTAAACTACAGATTGCTGGACCTCACCCACAGATTTTCTGATTCAGCTGGAGAATTTGCTTTTCTAACAAGTTCCTGGGTGATGCTGCTGCTGGTTGAGGGCCCCCACCTTGAGAATCGCTGACTATAGGGATTAAATGGGCCCACCTGAACCTAGAGGCTGATTTCTTTTTTTTTTTTTTTTAAGACAGTGTCTCATTCTGTCACTCAGGCTGGAGTGCAGTGGCATGATTATAGCTTTCTGCAACCTCGAATTCCTGGACTCAAGGCATCCTCCCACCTTAGCCTCCCAAATAGCTGGGACTACAGGTGTGTGTCACAGCACTTGGCTAATTTTTTTCTTTTTTAATTTTTTGTAGATGGTCGGGTGCAGTGGCTCATGCCTGTAATCCCAGCACTTTGGGAGGCCAAGGCAGGAGGATCACTTGAGGTCAGGAGTTCGAGACTAGCCTGGCCAACATGGTGAAACCCTATCTCTACTAAAAATACAAAAATTAGCCAGGCATGGTGGTGGGCGCCTATAGTCCCAACTGCTTAGGAGGCTGAGGCAGGAGAATCGCTTGAACCTGGGAAGCGGAGGTTGCAGTGAGCCGAGATCACACCACTGCACTCCAACCTAGGCAAGAGAGAGAGACTCTGTCTCGAAAAAAAAAAAAATTTTTTTTTTTTTGGTATAGATGGGGTCTCACTTTGTTACCGAGGCTGGTCTTGAACTCCTGGGCTCAAGCAGTCCTCTCACCTTGGCCTCCCAAAGTGCTGGGATGATAGGAGGGAGCCACCACACCCGGCTTTTCCTTAATCTCTCCAGTTTCATGGGGAATGAGGGCTGATCTCATACAGAGGCAGAAAACAAACCACAGTAAGAACCATGCTCATGTTTTCCAAATGCCTCAAGCCTTGCCACATGCTGCCATGTTTGTGATCTCATTAAGCCTCACAGTAATTCTGTGAGTTAAGCAGAGAATGGATTTTTTCCACCTGTAATCCCAGCACTTTGGGAGGCCGAGGCCGGCGGATCACGAGGTCAGGAGTTTGAGACCAGCCTGGCCAACATGGTGAAACCCCATCTCTATTAAAGATACAAAAAATTAGCCGGGCGTGTTGGCGGGAGGTGGAGGTTGCAGTGAGCCGAGATTGCACCATTGCACTCCAGCCTGGGTGATAGGGCGAGATTCCATCTCAAAAAAAAAAAAAAATATTTTAAAGAGAGGAAGTTTAGAAAACTAACTGGGCTAATATCACCCAAGGAGATAATTTTGGAGAGGCTGGGGCTAGAATCTTAGCTACTGACTCATCACAGCACTCTGGAAACCTCTCTGCCTTTCCCCACAATATCTTCCTTTCCCCAGGCTACTATCAGAATTGTCTCCTTAAAACTAAATTTTTTTATTGGTGTGCAGATGAGTGGATTAAAAAAAAACCCTGCATTTCTTTAGCTTAAATCTTTGAGCCCCATTACACCACGGGATAGATGTTATCAGTCATTTATACCCCAGTGTGAATGATTTTCAGATATTTTCTTGAGAAAGGAGTCATTAGAACTTTTCCCTTTTCATGCTCCCTTTGGGCACTTACGTGTTCTGAAGTCTGTGGGTCTCTTGAAGGAAGGGGCCGTGTCTTATGTGTCCCCACCATCTGGCACCATGCCTGGCTGAAACAGTCACCAAGAAATGCTTGTTGAAATGAATGAATGAATGGAGGAACTATGTTCCTTTCCTTGCTCATTCTTCCCAGAGCAAGCCTTCCTGGTAGTCCTACCATTTATACCAAGCGTGCCCTCCCCTCTACCTCACAGTGCAGTCTCTTTAGTCTCTTTTCTGCCTGTCCAGGGGCCAGAGTTAAGCATCACAGCTTAAGGGAAGCCTTCCCCATTCCTTCAAAGCAGACATGGCTCTGTTTTCCCTGGACTCCCAGGAACCTTCCATCATAGCGCTCATCACATTGCATGATAAGTGTCTGCTTATAATGGCTTTTTCTTTTTTTCTTTTTTTTTTTTTTTTTTTTTTTTTTTTTTGAGGCAGAATCTTGCTGTGTTGCCCAGGCTGGAGTGCAGTGGTGCGATCTCAGCTCACTGCAAGCTCTGCCTCCTGGGTTCACGCCATTCTCCTGCCTCAGCCTCCTGAGTAGCTGGGACTATAGGTGCCCGCCACCACACCTGGCTAATTTTTTGTACTTTTAGTAGAGACGGGGTTTCACCGTGTTAGTCAGGATGGTCTCGATCTCCTGACCTCGTGATCCACCCGCCTCAGCCTCCCAAAGTGCTGGGATTATAGGCGTGAGCCACTCGCCTGGCCTATAATGGCTTTTTCTTCCCTTCAATGATGATGTTCTTGAGAGCTGAGATTGTGTCTTTTTTTTTTTTTTTGAGACGGAGTCTGGCACTGTCCCCCTGGCTGGGGTACAATGGCGCAATCTCGGCTCACTGCAGCCTCCACCTCCCGGGTTCAAGCTATTCTCCTGCCTCTGCCTCCCGAGTAGCTGGGACTACAGGCACCCGCCACCACGCCGGCTAATTTTTTGTATTTTTAGTAGAGATGGGGTTTCACCATGTTAGCCAGGATGGTCTCAATCTCTTGACTTTGTGATCCGCCAGCCTTGGCCTCCCAAAGTACTGGGATTACAGGCATGAGCCACTGTGCCCGGCCAAGATTGTGTCTTTTTTACACAAGGTGTAGTGGGCACTCAATAACTAGTTGAATGACTAAACAGCCACGTGAACTTGGCAGCCAAGAGGATTAGGGACGGGAAGGGTATCTGGCTGGGAAGCTGTTTCCTAATAGATGTCTGTCTGACAAGGGCATCAAAAAAAAGTCTGTGGCTGGGCGCGGTGGCTCACACCTGTAATCCCAGCACTTTGGGAGGCCGAGGTGGGCGGATCACGAGGTCAGGAGATCTAGACCATCCTGGCTAACATGGTGAAGCCCAGTCTCTACTAAAAAATACAAAAAATTAGCCAGGCATGGTGGCGGGCGCCTGTAGTCCCAGCTACCTCAGGAGGCTGAGGCAGGAGAATGGCGGAACCCGGAAGGCGGAGCTTGCAGTGAGCAGAGATGGCACCACTGCACTCCAGCCTGGGTGACACAGTGAGACTCCTTCTCAAAAAAATAAAAATAAAAATAAAAATAAAAACAGTCTCTGAATGATTTGGGTGACTTGTCTCCCTGTACTGGTTAAAACTAGTTTCAGCTACAAGTGGCAGAATACCCAGTATAACAGTGGCTCAAATAAGAGATTTCTCTTTCATACTAAAGAAGTCTACAGATAAGTAGGCCGAGGCTGCTAGGGTAGTTTCTAATCACTCAGGACAAGGCTGATATCTTGTTGCTCCGCCATCCATTACAAATGGTTTCTACTTCATGGTCCAGGATTGCTGCCTGAGCTCTAGACATTGCAAGCACATTGTAACCAGAAGAAAGGGGTGACAGAGGGTACCCTTGCATTCACCTTTTTTCTTTTGTTTCTTTTTTTGGGGGGCAGTGTTTTGAGACAGGGTCTCACTCTGTTGCCCGGGCTGGAGTGCAGTGGCACGATCATGACTCACTATAGCCTCAACTTCCTGGGGTCAAACAGTCCTCCCACCTCAGCCTCCTGAGTAGCTGGAACTACAGGCACATGCCCCCATGCCCGGTTTTTTATTTTTTGCAGAAACGGAGTCTCACTATGTTGCCCAGGCTGGCCTCAAACTCTTAGGCTCAAGCGATCCTCCAGCCCCAACCTCCCAAAGTGCTGGGATTACAGCCGTGAGCCACCACACCCCAGCCCCTTTTTTTCTTAATTAAAAAAAAAATTGACTTTATTTTTTAGAGCAGTTTTAGGTTCACAGCAAAATTGGGCAGGAAGTACATAGAGTTCCCATATACACACAGCCTCCCAGTCTGTCAGCAGCTCTTACCAGAGTGGTATATTTGTTTCAATCAATGACCATACATTGACACATCATCACCAAAAGTTCATAGTTTACATTAGGGTTCACTCTTAGTGTTGTACATTCTGTAGGATTGGACAAGTGTATAAGTCCATGTATCCACCATTATAGCATCATACAGAAATATTTCCCTGCCCTAAAAAGCTTCTGTGCTTACCTGTTCCTCATCCCTCCCCCAATCCCTGGCTACCACTGATCTTTTTACTGTCTCCGGAGTTTTGCTTTTTTCAGAATATCATATAGTTGAAATCATGTAGTAGCCTTTTCTTTTTTTATTTGAGACAGAGTCTCACTCTGTCACTCAGGCTGGAGTGCAGGGGTGTACGATCTCGGCTCACTGCAACCTTCGCCTCCTGGGTTCAAGCAATTCTCCTGCATCAGCCTCCCAAGTAGCTGGGATGACAGGCACCCACCACCACACATGGCTAATTTTTTGTATTTTTAGTAGAGATGGGGGTTTCACCATCTTGGCCAGGCTGGTCTTGAACTCCTGACCTCGTGGATCCACCCACCTCAGCCTCCCAAAGTGCTGGGATTACAGGCGTGAGCCACCGCACCCAGCCGTAGCAGCCTTTTCAAATTGGCTTCTTTCACTTAGTGATATGCATGTAACTTTCCTCTGCATCTTTTCATGGTTTGATAGCTCATTTCTTTTCAGTGCTGAATAATGTTTCACTCTCTGGATGTATGACAGTTTCTTTATCCATTCACCTGCCGAAGGACATCTTGGTTGTTTCTAGATTTTGGTAATTATGAATAAAGCTGACATAAACATCCGTGTGCAGGTGTGCATACATTTTCACCTCATTGAGAAAATATGATGGAGTATGATTGCTGAATCATTTGGCAATGATTAGTTAAAAAACTGCCAAACTGTCTTCCAAAGTGGCTGTACCATTTTGCATTCTCACCAACAGAGTTTCTGTTGCTCCACATCTTTCCCAGTATTTGTGGGTTTTTTTGTTTGTTTGTTTTGTTTTTTTTGCACGTGTGTGTGTATGTGTTTAGATGGCCAGGCTGGAGTGCAGTGGCACTATCTCGGCTCACTGCAACCTCTGCCTCCCAGGTTCACGTGATTCTCCTGCCTTAGCCTCCCGGGTAGCTGGGACCACAAGGATGTACCACCATGCCTGGCTAATTTTTGTATTTTTAGTAGAGACGGGGTTTCACCATCTTGGCCAGGCTAGTCTTGAACTCCTGACCTCAAGTGATCCATCCGCCTCAGCCTCCCAAAGTGCTGGGATTACAGGTGTGAGCCACCGCGCCCGGCCTTCCTTGGCAGTATTTGGTGTTGTCAGTGTTTTGGATTTTGGCCATTCTAACAGGTGTGTAGTTCCTCCCTTCCTTTTTTATTTTTTATTTTTTTAAAGCCACTTTATTGAGGTAGGATTGACATGTAAAAGTTGTACATAGTCAGTGTATACAACTTGATGAGTTTGGGGATTATCTCCCTTCTTTGTAAGATACCTTTTGGAAGTTAACAAATAAAATATTATATTCCATGGCCAGGACTTAGTCCCATGACCACAGTTAGCTGCCAGGTAGGAAATGTAGTCTTTATTCTAGGTAGCCAAGTGGCCATCTGAAAAGTCAGGTTTCTTGTGGAGGAAGAAGAGAGAATGGACACTGGGAGCCACCCAGTGATCTCTGGCACATTACAGGGAAGGGAAATCTCAAACTTGCTTAAAGGAACTTCGTTGGGTGGGTTCAGGGATATTTTATGGAATTTCACCAAAGACATGATGTGTGGAGGTTGCCCCTGAAGAGGCAGCATCTGGAAAGTTGCCAGAAACCAGCACCGTTCTTCCTCTTCTGCCTTGCTGAGGCGGTATGCGGCTCGTTCACTTCTTTCTACACATCTGCTCCATTCTTTTCTCTCTGCATGTGGCAGGAAGGACATCCCAGCTTTAGCATTTCAGTCAGTTAACTAGCTTTCCAGAGCCCAATTCCAAAGTCCTTGGAGAGAGACTCTGATTGGTCCAGCTTGGATCAGGTGGGAGAGAGAATCTGATTGGTTTAGCTTGAATCAGGTGTCTGTTGAGTCTGGCTAGAACAAACAAGGTTGCAGGGGTCCACCTCCAGAGGAAAGGAGGGCAGTTTTCGGAAAATGGGTGTCATGGGATGGGAAGACTCCTCAAAATATATCTAGAGCAGAACATATTCCTCTCAGGTCCATGTCCCAGGACTTTGCAAACCGTCATTCATTTAGGTAAACATTTATTGAGCACCTTCTGTGTGCTAGGCACATGGATCTGCCCTCTAGGGATTTTGGAAATCTCTTTGGAAATTGTTCATATCTTTTTTTTTTTTTTTTTTGAGATGAAGTCTCACTCCCATTGTGCAGGCTGGAGTGCAGTGGTGCAATCTCAGCTCACTGCAACCTCCACCTCTCGGGGTTCAAGAGATTCTCCTTCCTCAGCCTCCCGAGTAGCTGGGATTACAGGTGTGCACCACTATGCCCGGCTAATTTTTGTATGTTAAGTAGAGACAGTGTTTCGCCATGTTGGCCAAGCTGGTCTTGAACTCCTGACCTCAGGTGATCCACCACCTTAGCCTCCCAAAGTGCTAGGATTACAGGCGTGAGCCACACTGTGCTGGCCCAGTTCTTCATATATTTAACCTGAATTGTCTGTTAGAGCAAAATCATAGCTCTTTAAATTACTCATCTTTTAGCTTTCCAGGTTTCAAGATGGGGATCAAGGGATTTGGTAAACACATGCTTCTGTTTCCCCATCTGGATTTTGGGGAACCATAGACGTGGCCATGTTTTCTCCTCTTTTTTTTTTTTCTTTTTCTGTTGACCAGTTTAGAAAGAAATGTTCTCCCCTCCTTGTCTTTGTCCCTTTAGTAAGAAACATTTTGGTTGTTTTTTGTTGTTTGGTTGTTTTTTGAGACAGGGTCTCCCTCTGTCACCCATGCTGGAGTGCAGTGGCACAGTCAGGGCTCACTGCAGCTTTGACCTCCCCAGGCTCAGGTGATCCTCCCACCTCAGCCTCCCAAGTAGCTGGGACTATAGGCACATGCCACCACACGGAGATGGGGTTTTGCCAAGTTGTCCAGGCTGGTCTTGAAGTCCTTGGCTCAAGTGATCCTCCTGCTTTGGCCTCCCCAGGTGCTGGAATTACAGGTGCACACCACCACACCCAGCTAATTTATTTGTTTATTTTTTCTTTTTCAGTAGAGACAAGGTCTCACTATATTGCCTAGGCTGGTCTTGAACTCCTGGTCTCAAGTGATCCTCTTGCCTCGGCCTCCCAAAGTGCTGGGATTATAGGCATGAGCCACCATGCCCAGCCTCATGTTTTAACCAACTCAAATATGTTGCCCTCTCCTTAATCTACCTGATTCTTTTGTTTTCTTTCTTCAGCCCTGGGATGGGCCTCCATGGGTCTCAAATATGGAAGTGTCTCAAGTTCACACCTGAGGAGGAAAATGTTAGGTTTCTAGCCCCTGTAGGAAAAGAACCCAGAACTTGGCAGACCTGTCTAGCATCAGCAGCAGCTGATGATAATGATCACCGGTGCTGTTCATTGAGGACATACTCCATGTCTAGCACCAAGCTAAATCCTGTATGTGCATCCTCTCATACATATAGCCCTCATACCAACCCTGAGAGGTAGGCATTGATTTCCCCATTTTACACATGGCTAATCAGGAAGCTCAGAAAGAATAGGCAACTTGTACCTGGGCACGGTGGCCCATGTCTGTAATTCCAGCACTTTGGGAGGCCGAAGCAGGTGGATCACTTGAGGTCAGGAGTTTGAGACCAGCCTGGCCAACACAATGAAACCCCGTCTCTACTAAAAATACAAAAAATTACAGGCGGGCGCCTGTAATCCCAGCTACTCAGGAGGCTGAGGCAGGAGAATTGCTTGAACCTGGGAGGCAGAGGTTGCAGTGAGCCAAGATTGTGCCACTGCACTCCAGCCTGAGCGACAAGAGCAAAACTTTGTCGCAAAAAAAAAAAAAAAGAATAGGCAACTTGTTCAAGGTCACATAGCCCCCGAGTAGTGGAGCTGAGCTTCAAAACTAGACCCCCCTTACTCCAGAGGCTTCCCATGCACCACAGGCCTCTGAGAACACTCCACATTGCCTCTGAGGTCTGCCCCATGCATGTCCTCCTGTGGGTATCATTTTGCATCTTTGGCGGTACCATTTCGAATGTGTTTACTAACTCTTGTCATGTAACTCTGGAAATCAGACTCTGATCCCATTTTATTTTTGTCATTGGAAAGAACAGCTGGGCTGGGGTCAGGGTGGGGCTGTGGTACATGGATGGAGCACTGTTCTGTGCTCTGCGGCTTCCCCACCATGTGACTCTGGGTAAGGGCCTCCTCTCTCTTGGCTTCAGTTTTCTCATCTATGGGCCCTTTCCAGCTCTGACATTCTGTGCTTTCCAAGTTAACTGTGCATTTCACAAGGATTTCATGAGGTTGTCAACTTCCACCCCACACTGAAAGAGGGAGTGTGTCTGGGAAGTTGCCCATCTAGGCTGAGCCTGCCTGGGACATGTGAGACTTGGTTCTTGTCATCACATCTCTGGCCTTTCCCACATTCTGATGTTTGTTCTGCAGTCTCTGGGCTTTGGGGTTATCTGGTGTTGTCTCTGCAGTTCTCCTCAGTGGGGCTGAAGTGTGCTCCCTCCACCCTCTGCCATCTGCCCAGATCCAGGTGACTGAATGCCTCCAGCCCCTCTCTGCTCACCCATAGCATCCTGGCCTCTTCCTCCTTGTCCTGACATAACTGTTTATTGAGCCTGGGGTTTGGTGAACAAGTCCCCTGCTTTTATCTTAAGGGAAGATAGAGATGTCTGTGTTCTCCCCTGTGGCCTTTTGCTCAACATTTTGTACATATTTACAAATCATTCATCTGCTCAGCAACTCCACAAGTCCCCTAGTATCATCCCCATTTTGTAGACAAGGCACTTAAGGCTAAGAGAAGTTAACAGATTTGTCTAACGGACACACCGGCTAGTGCCAGAGGCAAGATTCAAACCCAGGCCTGGCACACCCTGTCATGCCACATGACTTTGACTCACTACATTTACGTTGCATTGGATTCAGGGAGAAAAGTCCATGGTCTTCTTGGAGTGGTGTGACTGGTCTCTGGTTTCTGTGTGTTTTTTTGTTTGGTGGGGTAAATAGGAAGACCCTAGAGAGAAGTTCCAGAGGACAGCAAAACTCAATGTATTTGTTTGGGGGTGTGGGGGCTGGGAATCACAGAGACAGGGTTCCTGAAGGAAGCACCTTCTTCCAGCTCGGCATCCCTGAACGTCTATCCACATTTGCTTCTAGATCTTGGAAGGAGACCAAGCCATCCTGCAGAGAATAAAGAAGGCTGTGCGGGCAATCCACAGCTCCGGCCTTGGTAAGTGAGCCTGCTGGGTGCCCCGGCTCGTCAGGAAACTCCTCTCCCAGCCCTAGCCTGGAGCTAACTCCAGGCTCCCGTCCGTACCTCCACAGGCCATGTGGAGAATGAAGAGCAGTACCGAGAGGCCGTGGAGTCCTTAGGCAACAGCCACCTGTCCCAGAACAGCCATGAGCTGTCCACAGGCTTCCTGAACTTGGCCGTGTTCACCCGCGAGGTTGCCGCACTCTTCAAGAACCTGGTGAGGCCCCTGTCTCTTCCTTGCCCAGCCCTCAGCCGGACTCAGGGTAAATCTCATGGTCTTAAGAACCTGACTGGGAAAGAGTCTGTTTCCTTCCTTCTCCCGATTTGCCCTTGACCTCTGATCCATGATCTGAGGTCCCTTTTCAGCCCTGACCCTTCTTTTGGATAATCCTCCTTTCTCTCTGGCTTCTTACCCAACTAACTCTTCTCTCTCTGTTCTCCTCCTTCTCTTCACCCAGGAGCAGAGGAGGGTCTTACAGCAGGGAAGAGCCCCATGCAAGGGAGAGTTCCCTGGAGGAGCTTTGGGATAAAGGAGAGAAAGGCTCAGGGGGTCCTACCTTTATACCGCTACTGCTGCCGCCGCCACCGTCTCCTCCTCTCCTCAGTCCCTCTTTATCCTCTGCTTTCCCAGTCACATCTGCTTCGTACTCAAATCCCAGGACCTGTCCCTGCCCCACAAGCCTCTCAGCCCCTGCACATGGCCCAGTGGCCTCAGGTTGCTTCCTGATGGCCTCCTTGGTGACTGCCTCCTCTCTGGTCCTTCAAGTCCTCGCCTCAAGGCCACCCTGTGATAGCAGCTCTTCCCATGAGCAGGCACAGTTCTCACTACTTCACATGTTCACTCATTTAATCCAGGGTGCACAGCTCTGTGGGGCTTGTGTGACTGTTGTCTCCACCTTACAGGCTAGGAAACTAGGACCTCCAGGTTAAGCAGCTTGCCCGAGGTCACACAGTTTGGTCTGAACCCAGGTTGTCTGACTCCAGAGTCCAAGCATAAGCCTGGCTGCACTGCCTCCCAGGAAAGCCTCTTGTCTCCCTCCAGGCTATGGCACTGGACCAGCTTTGTGGCTCCAGTCCTACCCAGCATCCTCCCTGGTTGGCAGGGGCCACATCACCCTTGAGAGGCAGTGTGCTCAGTGGTTAAGCACCCAACCTTGGACTTAGACTCCATCTTGGAATCCCCACTCTGCTGCTTACTAAGTCAAGTCACTCAGTCTGCCAAGCCTCAGATCTCTCATCTGTGAAACTGGGATAATAATGCTACCAACCTCACAGGGCGGTAATGAGAATTAAGCAAGTTAGTGCCTACTTTATGGTAAGCGCTCAGTAAATGTTGGTTAATATTATATTAATGGCAAAACAGCAATGACTTTTGCATCAACCTAATAAAATCTGTCATTGTTATAGCTCTTGGCATAGCTGTGCCTCGTACACTGTCCTGCATGTAAAAGCCTTTAACAATGTTTGAGGCTGGGTGCAACAGTTCACATCTTAATCCCAGCACTTTGGGAGCCTGAGATGTGCGGACTGCTTGAGCTCAGGAGCTCTAGACCAGCCTAGGCAATGTAGTGAGACCCTGTCTCTACAAAAAAGTATGAAAATTGCTGGGTGAGGTGGCTCATGCCTGTAATCCCAGCACTTTGGGAGGCCGAGGTGGGCGGATCACTTGAGGTCAGACATTGGAGACCAGCCGGGCCAACATGGTGAAACACTGTCTCTACTAAAAAATACAAAAATTAGCTGGGCATGGTAGCAGGTACCTGTAATCCCAGCTACTCAGGAGGCTGAGGCAGGAGAATCACTTGAACCTGGGAGGTGGAGGTGGCAGTGAGTTGAGATCACACCACTGCACTCCAGCCTGGGTGACAGAGTGAGACTCCATCTCAAAAAAAAAAAAAAAAAAATTAGCCAGGTGTGGTGACGTACGCCTGTGGTCCCAGCTACCTGGGAGGCTGAAGTAGGAAGATCAATTGAGCCTGGGGGAAGTTGAGGCTGTAGTGAGTGTGATCACACCACTGTGCTCCAGCCTGGGCGACAGAGTGAGACCCTGTCTCAAAAAAAAAAAAATAGTATATGAGTTCAATTGAATTAGTGTCCTCCTTTGTCTTCACCTCTTCTCTCCCTGTTTCAGTCAAACTAGTGTTTCCTGGGGGTCTGCTGTCTGGTGGGCATTGTACCAGGGGTTGGTGATGCAGGAAAGTGTCAGACTGCCTCAGAGAGCCACAGTCTAGTGGGGGAGAGAAGAACTAAGGTGTGGACTAGTATCAAGAAATACCAGCAGCATGGTACAAACTCAAGGACCCAGCAGCTGGTGTCAGAGGCCTAGTGTTGCCATGGTTCAGAAAAGGGGAGATCAGGCAGGAGGAGTAGCCAAGAGAGGCTTCCTGGAGGAGAAGTCAAGACCCAAGCTGTATCTTGGAAGCTGGTTGAAATATTAGGCCTCTTTAGGTTGTGAAATTACAGAAACCCAACTCAAACTAGGTTACATTTTAAAAAGGGAATTCATTAGCCCCTGTAATGGGGAGTCCAGGGGTGCAGCTGGCTTTCCTTTTAAGATAGTTTATCTGTCTCTGCTCAGTGGGCAGGATAGCCCAGCAGGCCCGGATGCCCATCTTACCAGAATAAAGACGGTCTTTCTCCCATGACTTAGGCAGAAAAATCCCAGAGAGGATTGTGATTGGCTGGCTTGGGTTGCGTGCCTGTTCCCTATCCAGTCCCTCTATCCTGGGGCTGGGGTGCCCTGCTCAGATCTGACTTCTGCGTTTACCCCATCTGACCACAGAGGAGGAGTTTCCCACAGGAAAGGGGGTTCTGTGACCATTAGTAAGGGAGGCTCTGAAGCGTTAGCCAGCCCAGAACAACAGATGTGCTCTACTGGTCAACTCGAGAGAGTCAGAGAGGAGAAGGGAGGCTGCTTCTGGAGAGGAACAGGGGAGAGACTGACCATGGGATGCTGCTGGAGCAGTGCAGCAATGAGGCTGGAGCCATCAGGGGAGGGGCTCACTCCGACATACCTCAGCCTCCCATCCTGCCCCCTTTCACACAGGAAGCCTGGTGGGCAGCAGGTCAGCCATCCTAAGCTGACCCCAGAGCCGGGTCCTCTAGTCCTCCCCAGGCTCAGCATTCCTGCCATGACGGCCCTCCTCACTTGGCTGTCATCTCTTTGATGACATCTCTTCCTCTCCCCTGCTTCCCTTCCCCGCTGCTCTCTTTGCCAAGTGATGCTTCACCATACCCCGAATCCCTAGGGGCTGGATGCCGGTCACCTGAGGTAGGAATGGGCATCTGTTTTTTCCAGATTCAGAACCTGAACAACATTGTCTCTTTCCCCCTGGACAGTCTGATGAAGGGACAGCTGAGGGACGGTCGACAGGTGAGTCTCCATGCTGGGAGTGGTGTTGGGACAGAGTGAAAGAGGGGTGGGCAGGAGACTGTCGGGGGGCAGGGCTGGACTGAGGGTGGAGGCCAAGTGAAGGGGCTGTCTTAGCGGGAGTGCTGAGCCTGGGGAGATCTGGAGGACCTGGCTCAGGTCAGCCTAGGATGGCTGACCTGCTGTCTGCCAGGCCCCTTGTGTGAAACGTGTCTTGTAAATCTTACAGCCATACTATGAGGTAGGCTTTGTGGGTACGCTCATCCCCATTTTGCAGTTGAAATTCGAGGCCTAGGGAGTTAGGTAACCTGCTGATGGTTTACATAGCTAGGAAGCAGAGAGCCCATGTGGGAATCTAGGGATCCTGAATCCCATACTCGAGCTGTTCTCTCTGTGCCTGGCAGCCCTTGGCTGGATGCAGAGTGGAGCTCAAAGAAGGTGACAGAATAATCTCCCTGGGCAATCTGCCCCAGACGGCCCAGGGGAGGAGCCATGCTCCCCCAAGAGGGTTCCCTCCCTGCCCTAGGCTGCCAGCCTGGCACCAGTCTGCTAACCACACAAACCAGACAGGCAGCTTTTTCACCTTGGGAGTCTCAGGGTTATTCAGAAGGGTGTGAGCAGCCTGGCTAGATGAGGCTTAGGCAAGCTAGGTGGGGAGTAGCCAGGTCTCCCTGGCTTGCTGTATGGCCTTGGGTAGACTTCTCAACCTTTCTGCGCATGTTCCTTGACCTGTACCCTTGCTCTAAGAGGATGATCTAGCACCAGGCAGGAGAAAATACTGGGATAAAGTTAGGCAGGGGGGCGTTTGGCCTTCATCCTGCCATCCTCATGGTCATGACTGATCTCTCTTCTGAGCAAGAGGACTCAGGGTAGAGCCCAAAGATCTCTCCATACCTCAAGCCAGGGCCCACCAAACCTGACTGATTCTTGGCATCTCTGGGGAGAAGGTCTGCTGGGAGGAGGGCCTCAGCCCTGAGAAATGGGGTCAGCTGAGCCTGTTTGGTGGGGGCAGGTTTGCAGCAGGACTGTGGGGGCAGGGGCTGGTTAGAGATGGCTCTGAGCTGCTCAGGGGAGCACACTAGCATGTCCCCCTACAGGCAGTAGAGCATACTGTTTATTCCAGTGCTCCAGCTTCCCTTTGGGCAAATTGTCCTTTTTTAACCCACAGGATTCCAAAAAGCAGCTGGAGAAGGCATGGAAGGACTATGAAACCAAAATGTAAGTGGCCACAGCCAGGGTGGTTTGTCCAGGAGAGTAGTGCTTACACTGCAGCAGGGGGCTGGATAGGGAAGAACCTAAATGCTGCTGAGCCATGTCATCCAGAAGTGGGTGGCATCTGGCTCTGTAGAGGCCTTTACAGGGGATTGTTTATACCCAGACCTGACTGGATTCTGGGGACTGGGCCACGAGACCACCAAAGGAGCAATTATGAAGGGACCTCAGGATGCTGCTCGCAGAGTCCCATCTGCTCAGTGGTGCCAGACATGGGCAGGGATGGAGAGGAGCTAGCACTGACTGAACACCTCTGCGTGCTGGCCATTTAATCCTCACAGTCACCCAGTCATGTGAGAGAGAGGTATTAGTATCACAGTTACCACAGCAGGACTCAGAGAGGTTAAGTCACTTGCCCAAGGCGCCACAGCTTGGCAGAGGCAGAACTGGGGTTTATACCCCTTGTTCCTCGTTCTTCAATGCCAGGTGGTATGTCTAGAGGAGCAAATGGAGTTGATGTCACACTCAGGCTTCCTGTGTCCTATGCACACCACACGATACTCCAGATCTCTCACCAGCTACTGGGACATCATAGGGAAAGAAGGAGCCTCAGGCAACCAGTGGCCAGTTCCTCCTGGGCAGAGACTCCTTCGGCTCTGTCTTCTGAGGAGTCTGTCCAGATCCCAGCCCTCACCCTCTGCCCAGCCAGGCCCATACTGTGGAGCATTGTTTGTGCTTTTTTGTAAAATTTTGTTTTCTCTTGCATTTTGCCAAAGCAATTTATGCTTATTATGAATAATTCAGAAGATGTGGAGAAGTAAAAGAAGAAAAAAATTTAATTATCCTTAGCAGAGGATTAGGGTCATGGCAGGGGGTAATACTCTCTGTTGTTTGAATTTTTTTTTTTTTACAAGGTCTGGGTAACATTGCAATTTTCGTGATTAAAAAAAAAAGTCAGATGGGGAGAAACTACCCAAAAATAGGAGGAAAATTCTTAATTTTCAAGCCTAAAGTATTAACATTTTAACATTTCTTTTTCTTTTTCTTTTTTTTTTTTGAGACAGAGTCTCACTCTGTCGCCCAGGCTGGAGTGCAGTGGCCGGATCTCAGCTCACTGCAAGCTCCGCCTCCATTCTCCTGCCTCAGCCTCCCGAGTAGCTGGGACTACAGACACCCGCCACCTCGCCTGGCTAGTTTTTTGTATTTTTTAATAGAGACAGGGTTTCACCGTGTTAGCCAGGATGGTCTCAATCTCCTGACCTCGTGATCCACCCGTCTCGGCCTCCCAAAGTGCTGGGATTACAGGCTTGAGCCACCGCGCCTGGCCAACATTTTACCATTTATTTTTCTATGTACAAAGAAATGTTTTTATAAAAATGAGATCATAACAATGTACTATTTTGTAATCTCCTTTTTTCATTCAAAAATATATTGTAACCATCTTCGTACACCATTACATATTCTTCCACAACATCAAACAGTTGTGCCAAAACATGCATAAGCCATCATGTATTTAATCTGTTCCTGTCACTGGAGAAGCATCCTTGGATTTAAATGTTTGCCCCTACTCATAATTATTTCTGCAGGATCAATTTCAAGAAGTAGATCCTGGAGCTTTTTATTGTTCCCTCAGCTCCCAGAGCCATGGCACTGTTCCAGGCCTGAAGGAAGGCCACATCTTGTCCCTACACAAGCATCTCCATCCCCAGCTGTGGGCATAGATCCTGTGATGAAGGGTGTAGGCACTGTGTGGCCATCCCTGTGGGGCCCCATCCCTGCCTGTGACGGGGCACGGCCATCTGCTGTCACTGGAGGTCCAGGGATGGGTCTTTATGATTTGCTCTGGGGCCACATGGCCCTCTTCTTCCTGAGTTACCTTTACTAAGCCCTTAGACTTTCGGGGATCATCTACCAAATGGAAATAATAAGCTCTACTCTGCTGACCTTCCCGAAGCAGGTCTGCTTTTCCTAGGTTTCTTTTTTTTTTTTTCCTTTTTGTGGAGAACGGGGTCTCGCTATATTACCCAGGCAGGTCTCGAACTCCTGGGCTCAAGCTATCCTCCCGCCTCTGCCTCCCTGAGAGCTGGGATTACAGGCGTGAGCCACCGCGCCCGGCCCCTAGGTTTCTATATTGAACCTTCCTGTAGGATTTCATTTACAGGCCAGGCTCCATTTAGTTGATGGGAAAGGGGGCTTGGCTGAGGTTATTCGGTGAATTATAGACAGGACCTGGACTAGAACCCAGGCCTTCTGAGTCTAGTGCTATTTCTGCCACGTGACCTCCTGGCTCCCACCATGGAGCCACATAGTTTGAGCTAATGTCTTGGCACGGGTGACTGTACATTCCTTTTCCATACGGGCTCCAGGTGTAGCCAGATATGCGTGAGCCATAAGCTGCTATGTAATTCCATCACATTCTTGCCAAACAAGTCTGAGCAGCAGCTGGAAGGGCCCAGGGCCCTGATAGCATCTGTCAAATACCACTGGGAGCGTCACCCCTGGCTGTTCATATAGGAAGAGGATTCCATCTCCACGTGGGGCTGCTGAGAAAGGCATTCCGGGCCCTGTACAGAGGCCAAGTTTATCTAGGTGGTTCCATGTACAGGTCTGTTTCCTCATCTATAAAATAGGGACAGTAATACTTTGCAGGGTGATGAATGTGGCGATGAATAAGCATAGTGCATATAAAGCACTCAGCACTTCAGTTCAGCAAGTATTTATTGACCACCTCTGAGCCAGAACTAGGACCAGAATAACACAGGAAGAGACTGAGAGGCAGAAACCCACACATCTGCTGATAGCATTTCCCTTGGCCAGCTTTTAATCTTGTGCAAGCCATTTTCCCTCTCTGGATCTCAGTTTCATCATCTGTAAAATGGTCCCTGTTCTGAGAGAGACTGTTATCTCTCAGAAAAGAAACAGTGTGACTGTCAGCAGCTCGCAGGAATGAGGCAGGGAAGGAGGAATGGAACAAACCTGAGTCACAGTGTTGGTTGCCAGGGCTGCCCCTAAGGCTCAGGCACCAGCCAGTCCTGGGTTCAACTCCTGGCCCCACCACTTAACAGCTGTTTGACTTGGACAAGTGACTTATCTCACCACAGGTTCCTCTTCTATAAAATGGGATAATGATTCTGCCTTATGGGGCCATCATTTTAGCATGTGAAGGGCCTAGCAGAGTGCCTGGGCCTAAAAATTATAATTAGGAGCCTGTAATCCTAGCACTTTGGGAGGCCAAGACAGGAGGATCACTTGGGCTCAGGAGTTCGAAACCAGCCTGGGCAACATAGTGAGACCTTGCCTCTATTTAAAAAATTAGTAATAATAATACCTATATAACAAATGTAAATAATACATATATAAATAATTAGAAGCCACATGTGGTGGCTAATGCCTGTAATCTCAGCTACTTGGGAGGCTGAGGCAGGAGGATTGCTTGAGGCCAGGAAATTTGAGACCAGCTTGGGAGACAGAGCTAGACCTTGTCTCTAAAAAAGAATAATAATAATTAGTAATAATAGCAGCTTCTACTTATTTAGAGTTTACTTTGTGCCAGGCACTGGAGTAAGGTCTTTGCATCTATTACCAGATTTATTCTCCCTGGCAGGGAAAGCTGCTATTGTTATTCCCAATTTATAGGTAAGTAGTGAGGAGTCCCAGCCCACAATCCCTGTCTTAGTGGATGCCCCCTGGTTTGAAAGGCAAGAAGAGAGGCAGCTCAATAAATAATTAAAATACAAAGTGGTAATGCCATAATGATAGTATTAGCACAGAGATGGCCAAAAAAAAAGTATTTTTTTTTGAATGGAGGGAAGGGTAGTCAGAAAAGGCATCACAGGTGACATGGCACCTAAGCGTGGCTCAAGGTTTCAAGGTTGGTGGGTGTGTGATTTGTTTTAAATACTTTCCTGCCTGTACCAGAAGTACCTGTACCCATCCCATGAATAACACTGGACTGTTGCTGTAGTTTCCTTCTGCAATGATCTCAGTCTTAGTAACTAGCATTTAAGTACTTTCACCCACTATTTCATTTCATTCCTTCTGTTGCAACTCCACTCATAAGAAAGAAAAATGTTTCTAACATTTGAAATGTTTAAAAAATGTTGGCTATCCTTTGAGGATAGGGAAGGAATGGGACTTGTTATTTTATAGGGGAAGAAAAGCACTCCCCAGTTATTAGGTCATCTCAGAATGACTATGTCAGACTTTGTAGGGAAAATCTCTATGAATTATCTTAGCTGAGGCTGAGGGACAGAACTTTGATAACTGACAAAACCATTTTGTCAAAGCTGTGTACATTTTGTCAAAGCTGAAGTACATTGACAAAGTTGTGTACTTCACAGCTTATCTACACCGAGTTAAGTAGCACCATCTTTTCATCTCTACTAGCATTCAAAAAATAAAAGAAAGAAGAAAGTACCATATGCTGAAAAAAATTATATAAAAGGGATCACCAGTATTTACCACTCTAGCATCATTGCCATCATTAGAAACATCATAATCCTACCATTCATTGAGGGCTTGCCATAGGCCAGGAACTGTACTGTTTCCTATGCATTATATTATCCAAGGACTAGGTGTCATTACAGTGGTTCCCCCTTATCCTTGGGGGATATGTTCCGAGACCCCCAGTGGATGCTTGAAACTGAAGATGATACTGAACCTTATATTAAGTTGGTGCAAAAGTAATTCCGGCAGTGTATAGACCAGGTGTCCTCAACCCCTGGGCCATGGACTGGTACTGGTCCAAGGCCTGTTAGGAACCTGGACTGAATAGCAGGAGGTGAGCATTGGCAGGCGAGCGAGCATTACCGCCTGAGCTCTGCCTCTTGTCAGATCAGCATGGCATTAGATTTTCATAGGAGCACAAACCCTATTGTGAGCTTCACATGCCAGGGATCTAGGTTGAATGCTCCTTATGAGAATCTAAGCCTGATGATCTGAGCTGGAACAGTTTTATCCCAAAACCACCCTCCCCCACCCTGCCATCCGTGGAAATATTGTCTTCCATGAAACCAGCTCCTGGTGCCAAAATGTTGGGGACTGCTGGATAGACTGTAAATACACTGGACAAAAGGATGATTCATGTTCCAGGCAGGATGGAGCAGAAGGATGCAGGATTTCACATGCTACTCATAATGATGCATAATTTAAAACTTACGAATTGGGCCAGGCATGGTGGCTCATGCCTGTAATTCCAGCACTTTGGGAGGCCAAGGCAGGCAGATCACCTGAGGTCAGGAGTTCGAGACCAGCCTGAAACACATGGCGAAACCCTGGCTCTACTAAAAATACAAAAATTAGCTGGGTATGGTGGTGGGTGCCTGTAATCCCAGCTACTTGGGAGGCTGAGGCAGGAGAATTGCTTGAACTTGGGAGGTGGAGGTTTCAGTGAGCTGAGATTGTGCCATGGCACTCCAGCCTGGGTGATAAGCAAAACTCCATCTCAAAAAAAACCAAAAGACAAAAAAAGTACGAATTGTTTATTTCTGGAATTTTCCATTTAATATTTTTGGACAGGGATTGACCATGAATAACTGAAACCACAGAAAGCAAAACTACAGAGAAGGGGGGACTACAGTATTATTCTCATTTTCCAAATGGGGAAACCATTTCAGAAAGTTTTATAAAGGTTAAGTAAGTGAAGGAGCTGCCATTCAAATCCAGAATCTACATTTCTAACCACTGTACTATATTGTGGTTTGCTTTTTGTCCATTTACTCTGTAGCAGATATCTTTCCATGTCAGTATAGTCATCCCTCAGCATCTATGGGGGATTGGTTCCAGGACCCTCGCAGATACCAAAATCTGAGGATGCTAAAGCCCCTTAGTCAGCCGCCTATATCCTCAGGCTTTACACCCACAGATATGGAGGGCTGACTGCATGTACAGATATTCCTTCTTTTTTTTTTTTCTTGAGACACGGTCTACTCTGTTGCCCAGGCTGGGATGCAGTGGTTACAGATAAAAATCTCCATTTTCCAGATAAGGAGGCTCAGAGGCTCAGAGAGGGGAAGACAGCTAGTAGCAGCAGAACTTGTATTAATCCCACTCTGTCTTTGTCTTCTCTGCTCAGGGCTGTCCCCGCTTGACAGCAGAACTATTAAGCAAGCCCTCTCCTTTACATGGGATTCGGAGTCACATGCACCCAGCCTGAGATGTGGAAATACTCTCCTGGCTGCGAGTGGGTAGTCTGCTGGGCATGGGATTTCCAGGAAACCATTTACACACAGATCCACCCATCCCCAAAGACGGAAAACAGCCAAGCTCTGAGAGGGAAGGCCCCCGTTACTCTTAGCTACAAGGATGGGAAGCGCTTTCTGTCTCCACTTAAAAAAAGAGCACGGTGGGGCGTGGTGGCTCATGCCTGTAATTTCAGCACTTTGGGAGGCTGAGGTGGATGGATCACTTGAGGCCCGAGTTCAAAGACTAGCCTAGCCAACATGGTGAAACCCCGTCTCTACTAAAAATACAAAAGTTAACTGGGCATTGGCCAGGCACAGTGGCTCACGCCTGTAATCCCAGCACTTTGGGAGACTGAGGTGGGTGGATCACCTGAGGTCAGGAGATCAAGATCATCCTGGCTAACACGGTGAAACCCCATCTCTACTAAAAATACAAACAACTAGCCAGGCATGGTGACACCCACCTGTAGTCCCAGCTACTCGGGAGGCTGAGACAGGAGAATCGCTTGAACCCGGGAAGCGGAGGTTGCAGTGAGCCAAGATCGCACCACTGCACTCCAGCCTGGGCAACAGAGTGAGACTCCATTTAAAAAAAAAATGGGTGGGCGTGGTGGTAGGCACCTGTAATCCCAGCTATTCAGGCGGCTGAGGCACGAGAATCGCTTGAACCTGGGAGGTGGAGGTTGCAGTGAGCTGAGATCGCGCCACTGCACTCCAGCCTGGGCTCAGAAGAATGAAAGCACTTTGAAATAACTCAGAAACAGAAAGTCAAACACTGCATGTTCTCCCTTATAAGTGGGGGGTAAGCAATGGGTACATGTGGACAGACAGAGCAGAATAGTAGACATTGGAGACTTCAAAAGGTGGGAGGGTAGGTGAGGGATGAAAAATTACCTATTGGGTACCATGTACACCATTTGGGTGATGGGTACTCTAAAAGCCCAGGCTTCACCACTGCACAATATATCCACGAAACAAAACTGCACTTGTACCCCCTGAATTTAATAGAAATAAAAAAGATTGAAGGCACCTGTGCTGTTAAATCCCTTCCAGGAAAATCAGAACTGTTTGCCCCAAATCTCACTTGGCCCTTGTTTGAGCCCTTCATCCCCCTGCATAAAAACCTTCAAATCCTTCCCATTACTCTTGGGATAAAGACCAAGAATATATTAACATGGTGTGAATTAGACCCTGCATGGTCTGGCACCTCTTCACCTCAGTGGGCACCAACCCTCTCCATCTTGGCACTGTTGCTCCTGCCTTGGGACTGTCATATGGTCCAGCTCTCTTGCCCAGCAGTAGCTTCCTCCAAGCTTCTCAGGCTTCAGATCCCAGCTCAGACATCAACGAAGCAGCCCCAACGAAGTTGGATCCCCATTTTCTCTCCCATAGTTCTCTGTGTGGCTGTGATTTGATTCATGTCTTTCTTCCCCACCACTCTGTGGATTCCCTAAGCTGTCTTGTTCATTGTACCCAGCCCCACCACACAGCTGGCACAGGAGGGCCTCCTGCACCATGTGGCCCCTTTGCTCATGCATCCCTGGCAGAAGAGGATGTAGGGGCTGGTGAGAGTTGTTCAGGCTTCTCTTTCCTTGGGATCTAGGGCCAAGCTGGAGAAGGAGCGCGATCGGGCTAGGGTGATAGGAGGGATCCCTGGGGAGGTGGCCCAGGACACGCAGAGAGAGCGGCGCATCTTCCAGCTGCACATGTGTGAGGTAAGGGGTGCTCTGGATGAGGGAGGGGGGCATGGGATGTGTCTTCCTGTCTGCCTCTCCAGGGGACCAGTCACAGGCTCAGCTCAGGTCCTGGCCACATGGCCCTGTGGGATGTCACCAAGGCCCAGTCGCAGCCAGGAGGATTAGCTTGGGATGGGGACTGCAGCCTCTCGTTCCCAGGATCCTGCTTCAGCTCACATGACACATCTTGCCCTGCCCTCCTCCTAGTATCTGCTCAAAGCTGGGGAGAGCCAGATGAAGCAAGGTCCCGACTTCCTTCAGAGCCTCATCAAGTTCTTCCACGCCCAGCACAAGTAGGTATCTCCCCACGTCCCTGCCACTAACCCTTCCAGTGTCACAGAACAAGGCCCCTCTCAGGGTGTGGAAGACTGGCAAGTCTCTTTGGAGGCCTGCATCTTGTTGGCAGAACTTTCATAGCTCCTCCTCATTGAGTGCTCACTGAATGTCAGGCACGAGTACTTTACAAACATCAATTCACTCAATCCCCCAACACTTCTGGGAGCAGGTACTATATTATCCCCATTTTATAGATGAGAAAACTGAGGCTCATTTTCCAAGATTACACTGCTAGTAAGTGGGATTTGAATCTAGTCAAGAGAGACTTGTCTATGGAGTGTCTGTTCTTGACCGTCAGACTACAATGCCCTGAGGTGCCCTGTGATCCTTACAGCAGCTTCTCCCACACTTCTGGCTTCATCTCTCATTTCCATCTTTATCTGGACCCTTGTTTGGCCTCTGACACCTCTTAGCTTTTTCCAAGATGGCTGGAAGGCTGCCCAGAGCCTGTTCCCCTTCATCGAGAAGCTGGCGGCCTCAGTACATGCAGTAAGTTGGGTCTCACCCTTGGGCACGTGATCAAGCCCCCTGTCCTTCCAGGAAAGTCTGTGGGTGTGGAAGAGCTGGCTCCTGCCCACAGAGTGAGGCTACTGCTCTGCTCTTCTGGTTCTGGGCTCTGTACCTGACACATTTGTTGGCTGGTGATGGGGTCCCTTCCTCTGTCCCACAGCTCCATCAAGCCCAGGAGGAGGAGCTACAGAAGCTGACCCAGCTCCGGGACTCCCTCCGAGGGACACTGCAGCTTGAGAGCAGAGAGGTCAGCCCCTGAACCATCCCAAAAGGAATGCCTTCCCCCAAAGCCCACCATGGAGGGAGGGAGAGAAGGAAGATCCACAGGGTCCCCTGGAAAAGTCTCCCTGAGTGAGCCCCCACAGAATGGGGCTCTTTCCACTGAGATGCCCTGAGGTCTCCTTTGCATGTCCGAGGGACAGGAACACCTGAGCCGGAAGAATTCAGGATGTGGCTACAGCATCCACCAGCACCAAGGCAACAAACAGTTTGGGACGGAGAAAGTGGGCTTTCTATACAAGAAAAGCGACGGGTAAGTGATTCAGAGCTTACATAATTTGCCCAGTGTCACACTGCAAGTAAATGACAGGGTTGGGGAAGCTGCCCAGAGGAACTGTTCTGATCATTTATGTAGACACGGAGGGTTACAATGCAAACTCCTCAAATCCTGGGTTGTCCAGGACACCTGGGCACGTGAACTTCTGCTAAAGGTGATTGGTTGTTTTAAGTTAAAGAAGAATAGCAGTAGCTAACACTTATTGAACACTTACTATGCCCTCATTCTTTTTTTTTTTTTTTTTTTTTTTGAGACGGAGTCTCCCTCTGTCACCCAGGCTGGAGTGCAGTGGCGCGATCTCGGCTCACTGCAACCTCTGCCTCCCAGGTTCAAGCGATTCTCCTGCCTCAGCCTCCCGAGTAGCTGGGACTACAGGCGCCCACCACCACACCCAGCTATTTTTTTATATTTTTAGTAGAGACAGGGTTTCACCATGTTAGCCAGGATGGTCTCGATCTGCTGACCTCTTGATCTGCCTGCCTCAGCCTCCCAAAGTGTTGGGATTACTGGCGTGAGCCATTGTGCCCAGCCTGTGACCTCATTCTTAACCTCTACAATATACTGAATATGCCTAGAAATGAAACTATTGGCTGTGCCTTGCTCCCTAGTGTAAAAAAAAAAAAAAAAAATCAGTCTGTGGACCAGGCACGGTGGCTCACACCTGTAATCTCAGCACTTTGGGAGGCCAAGGCAGGTGGATCACTTGAGGTCAGGAGTTCAAGACCAGCCTGCCCAACATAGTGAAACCCCATCTCTACTAAAAATACAAAAAATTAGCTGGGTATGGTGGCATGAGCCTGTAGTCCCAGCTGCTTGGGAGGCTGAGGCAGGAGAATCGCTTGAACCCAGGAGGTGGAGGTTGCAATGAGCCGAGATCATGCCACTGCACTCCAGCCTGGGCAACAGAGCAAGACCCTGTCTCAAAAATAAACAAACAAACAAAACAAAAACAAACTGCTGTGAAATGCAAAGGCCCCTGTGGGATATATTCATGTTTCTACCTACCAATCAGTTTAATCAGAGAAGAATAACCTTGAAGAAGAAACCAATGAATATTTACCTGTTACAGGAGAAGTGTTTAGTTTTGGATCATGGACTTGCTAATTTTATTTTTGGGGTATTAATATTGATCTTGCTTAGTTGAACCATAATTTGTTTGTTGTTGTCAAGAGCCTGTGTTTCTCAGACTAGGAGCTCCCTAATGATATAAGCTGTGTCTCCCCCATCAGACTAGAAGCTCTCAGAGAGCCAAAGTCACATCATCTCCTTAGAATAAGGATTCCCAGGGAGTGAGGCTGTGTTTCTCTATCAAACTGGGATCTTCTTAAGAGCGGAACTGTGTCTCCTCCATCAGAAGGGAGCCCCAGAGAGTCGGGGGTTGTGGGGAGGTGTAGGGTTAGGAGAAGAAAGAGGTAAAGGGATGTGGCTAGAGATCATACAGGTGGGGGCAAATCTCTGTTCTCTGACACCAGGGAATTAGGTGTGAGTCTTGGGTCACTGTCCTTCTATCCCTCTGGGCCTTAGAATTCGAAGAGTCTGGCAGAAAAGGAAGTGTGGAGTCAAGTATGGCTGCCTGACCATCTCACACAGCACGGTGAGGCCTAGAGGTGGTGGGTGTCTCAGGGCACGATGGACCCTCTTCTGGTGTTCTGAGCAAACAATGTCAAGCCCTCCCTCCAAGACTGACCCGCAAACCTAGGTCCAGGGAGCTGGAGACCCTTGTGGGAGGACAGATGGGACCCAAAGGCCCCAATCTAGTCTTAGTCTACACACCACATCCTTGAGGTGCTGCTGGGTGAAGAGAAACACAAATGGAACAGGATGATTATGCCCATTTAACAGAGTGGAAAATGGAGGCCTAAAGAGAATGGAGGGCCAGAGGTAATGCATACATCCTCCACCCCCAAATTCCCACAGATAAACCGGCCCCCAGTGAAGCTGACCCTGCTGACGTGCCAAGTGAGGCCAAACCCCGAGGAGAAAAAGTGCTTCGACCTGGTGACCCGTGAGTGGTCTCTGTGCCTCTCCCCTACAGCTGCCCAGGGCTTCTCTAAGACACCTGTCAGCTCCCAGGGGACTTCAGCGAGGGGTCTGTGTCCAGTTCCACACATGGTATTGAAGAGCTGCTACTGCAGGCATAAGAATCCTTAGGTCCAGGACACCCACATCACATTAAACGTCAAAATGCACCCACTTTCCATAATAAATGGGACTATTTTATATACAGTATATTTGAGTGGATTTGGGTCATCTGGGTTTTTAAATCATTTCTTTTTTAAAAAATATTGTACCTTTTTTCCCCAAATACCCAGAGCTGAAGGAGATGAAATTATTGTTTCTTTACATTTTCCACTTTTCGTTCTTTGGAGCCTTTGGTGCAGGCTTTGTGTGAGAGCAGACACAGGCTGAGAAAGACCTAAATCTTGTCCTCAGGAAGCTCTCTGGCAGGGGTGTGGGGTGGGTACCCAGGACTGTAAGATGAGGGGGCTGTCCAGAAGATGGGTGCAGATATAGCCCCATAGGAGATTAGGGAGCAGGAAGGCCTGCACTGCTGTGGGGAACCAGGAAAGGCTCTTGGAGGAGAGAGTATTTGAATTTAGCTTTGAAGGACATGTAGAATGAAGAGTTTGTGGGGTGGGGGCTTTTGAGGAGACAGGATTAGCATGATGAAAGGCATGGAAGCAGGAGAGTGGGGCCGCCCAGTTTGGCCAGAGTGGAGGGTTCATGTAGCAGAGTGAGAGATGAGGCCTGGAAATCTCTCTTAAAAGTTTGGACCTTATTTCCTGGCAATAGGGAGCCATGGGAGATCTTGGAGCAGGGCAGTAGGGCAGTGGTGTAGTTAGAGCAGAGCCTTGGGCACAACAGTTGGGAGCTGGTACAGGCTGGAGAAAAGAGGAAATGGGAAGCAGGGAGACCAGACAGGTAGCCTGGTCGCCCCGGAGGAGACCAGGAGGAGCCCAGTGGGATGGTGACAGTTGGTTCAGAGGATGCCCTGCCTCTGAGCTGGGTTCTCTGGGGTTCTATGCCCTGGGAGACCTCATCTGAGCCTGGAACCAGGGCTTCATGCAGAGAGAGCTTTGTTGGGATCCTACTTCGGAGGCCACATCTGAGAAACTGCCCCTGCTGTTGGCCACTGTCATTCCGCTCCCTTCCCACTCCTAGCTTGAGAGTCCAACTTGGCAGGGACACATCTCCATGTGGCCCAGCGGCTTTTGGCGGGGGCTCCCTGGGCTTCGGGAAGGCCAGCAGCATTTCTGTGGGCCAGAAGCCCCCTTCTCTCCCGACAGACAACCGGACGTACCACTTCCAGGCAGAGGACGAGCACGAGTGTGAGGCGTGAGTGCCCGGCCAGCCTTGTGGGTCGGGGCGGTAGCCCTATCTCTTCCCGCCTGACATCCCCGTCCCACCCCGCTCAATCTCCGCAGGTGGGTGTCAGTGCTGCAGAACAGCAAGGACGAAGCCCTGAGCAGCGCCTTCCTTGGGGAGCCCAGCGGTGGCCTGGGGTCCTGGGGGGCCGCCGGGCATGACGGGGAGCCCCATGACCTCACAAAGCTGCTCATCGCGGAGGTGAAGAGCAGGCCTGGGAATAGCCAGTGCTGCGACTGCGGGGCTGCAGGTCAAGCCTCGGGGCCTGGGCTGGAGGGAGGGGGAAGTAGAGGGGAGGGGCTGCACCTCCAGGCTCCAGCTGCTTTCCTCTGCAGACCCCACGTGGCTCAGCACCAACCTGGGCGTGCTCACCTGCATCCAGTGCTCGGGCGTCCACCGCGAACTGGGCGTGCGCTTCTCGCGCATGCAGTCACTCACCTTGGACCTGCTGGGCCCCTCGGAGTTGTTGGTGAGGGCGGGGCGGGGCCCGGAAGGGGCCAGACACGGAGATAGGGGTGTAGTTTCATCCGGCAGCGAGACTTGCAGGTTGTGGGTGGGACCTGGCCAAGGTGGGCGGGGACAAGCCAGGTAGCTGGTGGTCAGGGGCGGGGCCTGAACCGGGAGGGCGCCCGAGGGGCGGGACTCTGGGGACTCGGAGCTCCACCCCGTGCAGGCCTAACCACCCGGTCTTACTCTGCCCCACCCCTATTTTCCCACGACTCCAGCTGGCCTTGAACATGGGAAACACGAGCTTCAATGAGGTCATGGAGGCCCAGCTACCCTCACATGGCGGCCCTAAACCCTCACCTGAAAGTGACATGTAAGGGGATTCTCAGAGAGAGGGGCGTCCTGCCTACGGGATTCTGCCTCCGCAGCTCCCAGGGTCGCAGAAAGGTCTTAGATCAGAAGTCTGGGGAGGCTGGGCGCAGTGACTCACGCCTGTAATCCTAACACTTTGGGAGGCCAAGGCGGGCGGATCACTTGAGGTCAGGCGTTCAAGACCAGCCCGGCTAACATGGCAAAACCCCGCCAGTACTCAAAATACAAAAATTAGCCGGGCGTGGTGGCGCATGCCTGTAGTTCCACCTAGTCAGGAGGCTGAGGCACGAGAATTGCTTGAACCCTGGAGGCAGAGGTTGCAGTGAGCCGAGATTGCGCCACTGCACTCCAGCCTGGGTGATAGAGTGAGACTTTGTCTCAAAAAAAAAAAAAAAAAAAGCCTGAGGAGCTGGGGAAGGGGAGCCTCAGATCTGGACATCTTCAGGACATGGTTCTGGAAAAAAGGAGAGCTGTATCTCCTGTGGGAGGGCCCCAGGGATCAGCTGGACAGACACGGTCCGTGTTCTGAGATCCTGTGGTTGTCTTTGGTAGGGGCACCCGCAGGGACTACATCGTGGCCAAGTATGTGGAGCACAGGTTTGCACGCCGGTGCACACCTGAGCCTCGGAGACTCTGGACAGCCATTTGCAACAGGGACCTCCTGTCGGTACTGGAGGCCTTTGCCAATGGGCAAGACTTTGGACAGCCGCTGCCAGGGCCTGATGCACAGGTGAGAACCCCCTCCAAGGGCCACTTATAACCCACCTGCCTCACACTCTGACATCTGCTCAAATCTCACCCATCAGAGTGGTAAGTGGGAAGGAGCACAGCTTCAGTCAAGCAGACCTGGGTGGGAATCCTTGCTGTTTTTTCCCAGCTGTGTGATCTAGTGCAGGTTACTTCTCTGAGTCTCATTTCCTCATCTATAAAAGGGGTTAATAATAGCACCCATGGTGATGAAGTGAGAATTAAGTCATGTATATAAAGGGCTTAGTGTACAATGGGTATGCAATAAATGTTCATATCTTTTTCTTTCACCTAAGTAGCCCTGAAATGTAAGGGCAGTTCAGTTTAGAGCCAGGAAGACCACATTGCTTTGGCTATTCCAAGAACAAACACATAAGCATGGGGAAAGGATATCAGAGACATTTGAAAAAGTAAATCAACAGGAGTTGCTGACTGATTGGACATCAAAAATTGGATGTTGGCTGGGTGCAATGGCTCACGCACTGTAATCCCAACACTTTGGGAAGCCGAAGTGAAAGGATCACTTGAGCCCAGGAGTTCAGAATCAGCTTGGGCAAAATAAGGAAACCCCCATCTCTACAACAACAACAACTAACATTAGCTGGGTATGGTGGCACACATCTGTGGTCCCAGCTACTCAGAAGGCTGAGGTGGGAGGGTGACTTGAGCCCAGGAGGTTGAGGCTACAGAGAGCTGTTACTGCGCCACTGCCCTCCAGCTTGGGTGACAAAGCGAGACCCTATCTCAGAAAAACTAAAAACGGGTATCTTTGAACTGTCTGTCTGATATCTTGGTGGGCTATCCAACGAGCAGTGCAGCACTTAGGTGAGGTAAGAATTTGGAACAGCCTATACGTGTGTGATAATTGAAAACGTGAGGTTGCTGAGGTCTTGGTGGGGAAGTACAATCAGGGAGAGGAGCCCAGAGTCGAGAAAGAAGTTTGGGTAACACCTGTTGGGGGCAGAGGAGGAAGAGCCATGAAAGGCAACATTGAGAGAATGGCCCTTCATCTTCCTGCCAAACATGAGGCTCTGCCCTTGCAGTCTCATCTCTCCAGGGTTCTGGCAGCTTCCTATGGGAGGATAAGAGGGTAGCAAGAGTGCAAGAGGGAAATACTGGGTTGGAGGCAGGTGCACTAGGGGGAAACTCAGGAGTGGATGTGTTTTCAGGCACCTGAAGAGCTCGCCCTGCACTTGGCTATCAAAGTTGCCAGCCAGGCCTCCCTGCCTCTGGTGGATTTCATCATCCAGAATGGGTGAGAGCCTCCCTGCCTCTCTCTCTGGCTCCTCACACTCCTGCTCCTTTCCTTCCTGTTCTCCCACTGTCTTCCCTCCTTTCCCCTCCCACTTTTTCCCCTGACTTTGATCCCTTCATTGATCTGTTCCCCTTCCTTTCTCCCTGAACCCTCCTCTCCCCAGTGGTCACCTGGATGCCAAGGCTGCTGACGGGAACACGGCTCTGCACTACGCAGCACTCTACAACCAGCCCGACTGCCTCAAGCTGCTGCTGAAGGGGAGAGCTTTGGTTGGCACAGGTGGGGTTTGAATACCTCCTCCGTCAGACTCCTATTCCTGACTGCCCCTTGTGTGGACTTCCGATGGTCTCGGGCTCTAATCCTGGCTTACTTCTGACCACATCTGTGATCTTAGGGGTTTGTCATTCATCTCTTGAATTTCAGCTTCCTCATCTGTAAAATGGGAATAATACCGCTGACCTAGCGGGACTGCTAAAGAGAAAAGAAAATATTTCTGGAAGTACTTAGGCAAATAAATATTAGCTGGATCTGAATGATAATGATTGTAATAGCTAATATTTATTGTGTAACATATGCCTGGCAATGGGGCAAGTGCTTTACATGTGTTAATTAAACGAATCCTCATAACCACTTCATCAGGTAGTTCCAAGTACTCATCATAAACAATTTTGTCCCAAAAGGTTATATAACTTGCCCTGTGGTCACATAGCCAGAACATGGCAGAGCCAGGATTCAAACCCAGACATTCTGATTACAGAGGCCCATCCTCATCTCTAAACTGTAATGTTTCTTTGACCATGACCATGACCATTACCATGACCATGACCCCTGACTTTCCCCCCTCACAGTAAACGAAGCAGGCGAGACAGCTCTGGACATAGCCAGGAAGAAGCACCACAAGGAGTGTGAGGAGCTGGTGAGGTCTCGGGGAGGCAAGGGGCCCCTGACCCTTTCTCTCTCCCTGCTGAGCCCCCAACCCTCTGAACTGCCAAGCCTTTGTGTTTGGCAGCTGGAGCAGGCTCAGGCGGGGACCCTTGCCTTCCCTCTACATGTGGACTACTCCTGGGTAATTTCCACAGAGCCTGGCTTTGACAGTGAGGAGGATGAGGAAGAGAAGGTGGGTCCCAGCCCTGTCCCTCAGACCTCTGGATGGCAGAAGGAAAGAGCCAGATTGGGCTGGGTGTGTGTTGGCGGGGGCGGTGAGGTGGGGGGACAGGGCTACACCAGAGGAACCAGGCTGCCCTCATCCTCACTCTTTTGCCCTGGCAGCGCTGCTTGCTGAAGCTCCCGGTCCAGGCCCACTGGGCCAGTGGGAGGCTGGACATCAGCAACAAGACCTATGAGACTGTCACCAGCCTCGGAGCAGCCACCCCTCAGGGCGAGAGTGAGGACTGTCCCCCACCCTTGCCAGTCAAAAACTCTTCTCGGACCGTGGTCCAAGGGTGTGCAAGACGTGCCAGTGGAGGTACAGTTGGATGCCCAGATAAATGCTCACCATGCCATTCACAGAGGGCCTGTATATGCCGGGGCACTGAGCTGAGTGCATATGTTAGTCCATAGCATCCTTACGATGACCTCCCAGATAGGGGTTCTCATCTTCCCCTTACAGATAAAAGAACAGAGGTGTTAAGTCACATGCTTAAGATCTCACAGGTAATAAGTCTCTGATGTAGGATTCAAATATCAGCCCATCTTATTCCAAATTCCTCAATGCTCCACTTAACAAGAGAGAAAAGAGTTTATTGAGCATCTCCTTCATCCTGAGTCCTTTGAGGGCTACCAAGACACAGTCTAGTAGGGGAGATAAAAACTGGAATGCAATTCATTATAATACAAGGCACAGTGTGATATAGAATGTGAATCCCAAAAGGACAAGGACTTCGAGTGTTTTGTTGAATACTGTTTTTCCAGCGCCTAGTGCAGAGCCTGGCTGTTCTCAAGAACTATTAGTTGAATGAAGGAACAGACTTGTTCTGGGAGGTCAGGGCGGTTGGGGAGGGAGCATGTCCTGCTGGGACTGGGGGTTGGTTTAGGAAGGCTTCCTGGTGGGGATAGCATCTGAGTGAACCTGAGGGATGGGCAGGAGAATCCAAACTGGGATGGGGTGTGAGCACAAGCAAAAAAGTGAGTCAGCATGGTCCTGGCCACCGTGAACAAAGGCTTCATCAGTTGAAGAATACTGGACAGGTAGATGGGGAATGGACTATTGGCAGAGAACCAGAAGAGATCCTAGCCCAGACGCGGTGGCTCACACCTGTAATCCCAGCACTTTGGGAGGCTGAGACAGGCGGATCAACTCAGGTAAGGATTTTGAGACCAGCCTGGCCAACATGGTGAAACCCCATCTCTACTAAAAATGCAAAAATTAACCAGGCATGGTGGCATGCACCTGTAATCCCAACTACTGTGGAGGCTGAGGCAGGAGAATCTCTTGAACCTAGGAGGCGGAGGTTGCAGTGAGCCAAGATCGTGCCACTGCACTCCAGCCTGGGTGACAGAGTGAGACTCTGTCTCAAAAAAAAAAAAAGAAAAAAAAGAAAAAGAAAAAAGATCCTAGAGGCCAGAGACTGCTTTGAGGTTGGGCACAGAGCAACTGATAAAGAAAAGCTTTGTCATTTCTGATTCCAGATCATTCTGAAGTCTCCAGCCTGAGTTCAGAGGCCCCTGAGACCCCTGAGAACCTGGGCAGTCCAGCCTCCTCCTCCAGCCTCATGAGCCCCGTGGAACCTGGGGGTCCCAGCCAAGCCCCACCCAACTCTGAAGAGGGCCTCCGAGAACCCCCAGGCACCTCCAGACCGAGCCTGACATCCGGGACCACCCCTTTGGAGATGTACCTCCCCGTCAGGTTCAGGTTGGTGAGGGCTCAGCTCTGCGACCAGGGCAAATCCCCTGACTTCTCCAAGCATCCATTGATTTCCACACCTCTAAACAGTACCTGCCTGGGTCACACTCCATCTCTGGGTCCATCACTTATGCAGAAATGTTGGACCCTGGGACCCCTTCCCCCTTCACACACTTGCTCCCAAATCCTGCATGGAGAGCTGAGGAGGAGCCAGGGATCCTGCCTGCTGATGTTGGAGTAAAGGAGGCTTAGCCCTCTGTGTGGCTTATTCTAGAGGCTCTCAGTGGGCTCTTCACTCTGTCCCCACCTCCAACCCAGGATCCAGTCTTCTCCCTTCCTTGCAAACCTGTTCAGTCTGGAGTTTGGGGAGAAGTAGACCGGGGATATCCACAGAGTCTTCTGGAGGTCAGTTCCAGCCTTCTTGGGCCTGTGATGGACCTGGTCTGGGGACCTTGTGGACTCTACCCACCCATCCTAAGCCCCCAGACTGACTCTGTTCCTGAGCCCTTTCTCCCCACTCTGAGGGGCTCTCTGGACACAAGGGTCACATTGGCCTTTCCCTGCCTTCCAGCTCTGAGAGCACTCGCTCCTATCGGCGGGGGGCGCGGAGCCCGGAAGATGGTCCCTCAGCCAGGCAGCCTCTGCCCAGAAGGAACATGCCGGTAGGAACTCCGGGACCATGGTTCGAGGGGCGGTGGCAGGGTGCCTGAGAGGCAGAGTTAGTCAAGAGTAAGTGTATTGGGGTGGGAGACCTCCCCATGATTGGGGTACAAATGGACCCAGGCAGCCACAGTTTGGACAGTCCCTGTCCTAGTGCCCAGGTGGCCACTGTTTGGCCAGTCCCTCTCCTGGTGCCCAGGCGGCCACGATTTGGCCAGTCCCTCTCCTGGTACCCAGGCGGCCACGGTTTGACCAGTCCCTGTCCTGGTGTCCGGTGGGCAAGGTTTGGCCAGTTCTTGTGCTGGTGGCCCAGTCAGATGCGGTTTGACCAGTCCCTGTCCTGGTGCCTAGGTGGCCGCAGTTTGGCCAGTCCCTGTCCTGGTGCTCCTCTTTTCCTGCTCTAGCCCAGGGCTGGGTGAAGCTGAGGAGAACCCAGGCCTTGACGGATGGCAGTGGTGATGAGGCCCAAGCTCTGGCTTTTCCCCGGGGGAGGATGAGGGAAGTTGTGTTAGCCAGGCCAGTTGCTCAGAGAAGGCATCACTTCCCTGCAGAAGAGGCAGGATTAGGTGGCCGTGTACCAGCCCTTGTTTGCCTAACTCTCCCCTTGTTCATTAGTCTCCTGGAATCCACAGGGACTTTCAGATCCCAGGCATAGAGGGATGTGACAGGGACAGGGCAAGAGCTGTCATCCTTAATGCAGCTTCTCCCTGCTGAATCACCAAGTCTCCAACAATGGCATATATTAATTGAACCTAGGAGTGGGCACAGATCAGAGCCAGTTGTGTTGGGAAGGAAGCCTCTTCTGTCCTTTGTTCCTCTGGGAATTCCTCAGAATGGCATTGGTTACGTTGGGAGTCAGAATGGCAGGGGCAGAAGCTGGTTCTGTCCGGGGAATCATCATCTTTAATCCACCAGAGTTAGGCACGAGACACAAATCTATGTCCACATCCTGGTTCCACTATTGCCCTGAAAACCAAGTATCCATCAGATGGCATTTAATTGATGCCTGTGATTGTGGTGTGTATGATAGCAAGAGCTTGAGCTTTAGAGTAAGGAGACTTTGGACAAGTGGCTTCACTTCATCAAGCCTCAGTTTCTTTGTAAAGTGAGAATAATCTATCCACAATAGGACAGATGTGAAACTGAGTGAGGTGAACACCTGGTGTGTTACAGGTGCTTTGAAAGTGTCAGTTTCATCCTTCTTTCTGCAGGTTGGCGTCACTGAAGGAGATGGCTCAAGGACTGGGAGTCTCCCAGCAAGTTCTGTGCAACTTTTGCAAGACTAGCTCCTTGCTGGCCCCCTCATGTCCCATTCTGGGCCCCAACGTTCAGCGCTCACAAAACTGGGGAGCTGAGACGTTTGTTCTCTTGGATCTCACTCTCTCTGTCACTTGTACCTCTGTGACTGGCCTTCCTCCTGCCATGGGCCATGTCCCTACCAAGGACACATGGCCTTTCCCTGTTAGGGCTGATGGCAGTTCTTTTCTATCTCATTACCCGCCAGGGGCCTGGGAGCCCTGTGGCTGGATCTGAGTGCTCCTGAGCTGGCTTCAGTTGCAGAATTCTCAGTCCCTCATCAGATCGAGACTCTATTTCCCCCATCTGTCTGGGGGCTTCACAAGGGCAGGAGAGCCCTCCATCACTGACTTCCAGATCAGGGACCCTGCCAAGTAGGGACTGTCTTCTCAGCCAGCCGTTTATTAGTCTAGTATTCCTTTACTAAATTCCAGCTCTATGTCTGGACCTGTGTTAGTCACTTCAGATGCCACACGAGTAAGACAGGGGCCCTGCAGGGGTGGTCCTTTGGTGGAAAGCTGGTCTTAAGGGTTGGGCTTGGGAATAGGCAGGGTCAGATTCCAGGGCATGACTCTGGACTCAGCGGGTTTATACCTGTGTGACCATTGCAGTTGTCTATAGACCACATCCATTCTGGCTGTCAACATGCATGCTATACTGGCTGTTAAATAAAAATATTCTGAATGTCACCCCTTTTGAGGGACAGCACAGCCTTCCCTAGGCACTCTCCTACATTCCCCAGCCAAGTAGTAGAGTCGAATGCACCCACATTTGCCTGTGTCCTTGATTTAGCAGGAAGGAAAGAAATGGTCTGGGTTGATGGATGCCCACTTCTCTTCTCTTTCTCTTGGTCAACTCAGGAGCCTTTTAGTCTGAGGGAATGGAGAGGCAAAGAAATAAGGGAGAGTAATAGAAATGGGAGGGCAGAGACTTAAGGGTTCTGCTTCGCAGCACTAGAAATTCTATCATTGCTCAGCCCCAATGAGAAAGCAGATACACCTAAGCCATCATCAGCTGCTAACACCTCAACTTGTCAGTTGCTGGGTGCTGCGCCCTGGCAGGAACGGGCCAAGCCAAGCAGGGGAGACCAGAGAGCACCAATGGCCAACGCTGCTGCCTGGCTGTGGAGGCTGCGCTGTTTCCCCTGGAGACCTGACCAGTCTGTGGTTCCCACAGGAACAGGGTTGTCTTTTGAGCCCCCAGTGTCTGGTTTCATTCATCTCAGATTTGTTATTTCACTCATCTCTAATAAAGGATTGGGGGGTCAGTTTCCAGTGGTTTCATTTATGTGATCTAAAGAGCAACAGGGAGGGGAACGGAATCTTGGGGCTTGAAATTCTTTCTCTGGACCTGGCAAGGGAGATGGCCTGATGTGGAATAGTGGTTTGCAACCACAGTGTTTTGCGCCAGAGAACTTCTGATAAAGCAGAAAACAGTTTTGACTGTTCCCAACTGGAGGGTGCTAGTGGCATTTAGTGGACGAAGGTCAGGGATGCTCCTAAACATCCTATGGTGCACAGGTCAACCCTCCATAGCAATGCAGTATTCAGTCCAAAATGTTAATAATGCCAAGGTTGAGAAACCCTGGAAAAAACACTGGACTGGGAGTCTGGAGACCTGAAATTCTAGCTCTCCCGTGGTCCTCTGCCACTGTCTCTGCTGATTGCCCCTGAGACAAGGATTTGGGAGCAAGTAGCTTATCTGTGAAATGATCCCAGGAAGCATAATGAGGGAATAGAGAAGTGAAACAGAAAGTCAAAGAGCAATAAAGAGCTGGGTGTGGTGGTGAGAACCTATAGTCCAGCTATTCGGGTGGGAGAATTGCTTGAGCCCAGGAGTTCAAGGCTGCAGTGAGCCATGATGGCGCTACTGCACTCCAGCCTGAGCAACAGAGCGAGTCTCTGTCTCTGACTCTTGTTGAAGACCTGTGAGAAACAGTATTGACTACAACATGCCTTTGCATTGTCCCATTGAGAGTAAAGAAACTGGATGTTTTCCACCAACTCTGGTTTCTTGCTGGTTGTGGGTGTCCTTTCTGAGGGCATCAATTTCCTATCACCCCAAAGCTCCTAATCAGAGAAATGTGGGGAGCTGTCCAAGGTGTGTCCAGGAATTATCTTCCAGTGACCTGCAGGGTGGATAAGTAGGCAGAGGGGATATGATGATATCAACAGGGTCCAACCCAGAGAGGATCATCACCCTCTTTAGGCCTCAGTCTTCCCATCTATACAATAAAGAGGTTGGACTCCATGTTTTCTTAGGGTCCTTCATACCTGGATGTTCTAGGTGACCGGCAGCGCACCATGCTCAGGTCACACAGCTTAGGGTGGGGACTGGGTAGAAGTTTGAGAAAAATTCTTTTTTTTTCTTTTTCTTTTCTTTGTGTGTGTGTGTTTTTTTTTTTTTTTTTTTTTTTGTTTTTTTTTAATGGCTCTGTCTCCCACACTGGAGTCCAGTGGCACAATCAGAGCTCACTGTAACCTTGAACTCCTGGGATCAAGCAGTCCTCCTTCCTCAGCCTTCTGAGTAGCTGGGACTATAGGCGCATGCCACCATGCCTGGCTTTTAAAAATAATTCGTAGAGACGAGGTCTCTCTCTGTTGCCCAGACTAGTCTTGAACTCCTGGCTTCAAGCAGTCCTCCTGCCTTGGCCTCCCAAAGTGCTAGGATTACAGGCATGAGTCATCACTCCTTGCCGTTTTTTTGTGTGTGTGTGTGTCTTTTTTTTTTTTAAAGGCAATCCTAAGTAGCCTCAGGCTGCTGAGGTTGAATCGCTTCAACCCAGAAGGGTTTGGCTGGGATTGGCCAAAAGGCCTCCCCAAATCCCAAACCATTAGAGTCTAACCTCCCAAATGTGACTGGCAGCACTGCATGCTCAGGTCCCACCCACTGCCTCTCCCCCACACTCCTCACCTCTGTGCCGCAGCCACGCCAAATTTTCAGTTCCTCCAACACTGTCAGGCAGGCCAGGCACCCTCCCATCCCTAAGCTTTGCACATTTGGAACTCACTCCAAGAGAAGAGGACTGTTTTGTTCCTCTCTGGGTATCCAGAACAAGAAATGCCTGGCACATATTAGGTGCTCCATAAATATATGTTGAATGCCTCTTCCTTTCTTCCGTGAACACTCTTCCTCCTCCCCTCCATGGCCGCTGTGTGCTTCAGCCCAAAGTTTAAACTTCATTTCTTCAGAGAAGATGACACCCTAAATAGTGCAGGTCCCCTCAAATGTGTCCTTAAGGTCCTTCACTGCTTCCTGCCCTTCACCCCAGCTATGATAAATACATTAATTGACCATGTCTGTTTGTGTTTAAGGTTTCTCTTGCCCATAGACTGAGTCTCAAGCTTTCTGGGACCGGGTCTGTCTTGTTCATTGCTTGGACACTCAATATGTATTTGTTGAATGGATGAAAAAACCCACTCTGTCCTCCCTTGATCCCAGTCACAAAGCAATTAGAAGATAGGTGTTCACACCAAGCTGCCTCTGCGACCCAAGCTGAAATGGCATTCGGTCAGGAAAATGGGGAGATTTCACTCGACACCCCAACCCCAGCTCCCGCAGTCGCAACCTGCACACCCTGTGGACCACTTTTCATGCCTTACCTCCAGGTTCCTGAGCCCCACTCCCGTCACAGGAAGATCATTTTCTGTCCATTAAACTCATTTAGCAAGAGAACTGGATCTGTGGGAGATACTTGGAGATCACTGGAGATCATTCCATGGGAAGGCAGATCTGTGCATGGCTGGGGAAGGTAGACACACTTGTGTTTCCACCACTCCACCAAGATGACCCTTCTAAACCCAACCCCACTGAGGGGGCACTGGCCTGACCTGGCAGCCTTGCACCTGGATCAGTATTTCTCAAAATTTGGTGCACGTAAGAATGAATCTTGTCTGTAATCACAGCTTTGGGAGGCTGAGGCAGGAGGATCCCTTGAGACCAGGAGTTCCAGACCAGCCTGGGCAACATAGCAAGACTCACTCTTTACAAAAAAATTTAAAAAATTAGCTGGGCATGATATATGACTCCCACCTGTAGTCCTTGCTACTCAGGAGGCTGAGGCAGAAAGGATCACTTGAGCCGGGGAGGTCGAGGCAGTGAGCGTGATTGCTCCACTGCACTCTGGCCTCAGCAACAGAGGGAGACCTTGTCTCAAAAAAATAAAAATAATCGGCCGGGCGCGGTGGCTCAAGGCTGTAATCCCAGCACTTTGGGAGGCCGAGGCGGGTGGATCACGAGGTCAGGAGATCGAGACTATCCTGACTAACATGGTGAAACCCCGTCTCTACTAAAAATACAAAAAACTAGCCGGGCGTGGTGGCGGGCGCCTGTAGTCTCAGCTACTTGGGAGGCTGAGGCGGGAGAATGGCGTGAACCCGGGAGGCGGAGCTTGCAGTGAGCCGAGATCAGGCCACTGCACTCCAGCCTGGGAGACACAGCGAGACTCCGTCTCAAAAAAATAAAATAAAATAAAATAAATAATAATAATCTCCCCCACAAGCTCTCACTACTCAAGAGTGTAGTTCTGGGACCAGCAGCAACCCCAGCACCTAGGAGCTTGTTCAAAATGCAAAGCCTTACTAACAAAATAGCCAGCAAACTAAGTTTTAGGTAGACAGAGGCAAACAGGAGCCTGGATACACGTGGCATGCACAGGCCGTGTGCAGGATGGAGTGAGTGCAGGTTAAAGCAGAGCTGGATTTAGTGATCTACACACACACACACACACACACACACACACACACACGGGATTCGAGCGCACCCAGTTGCCTCCACTTGGGCATAGGCGCGGAACTGAGTCCTCCCGTTTTGAGATGCAACGGTGCAGAGACCCGGGAGCCCAGAACGCTTCCCGGGGCCCCTGGGACACCCTCGGGCGCCCCCGCGACCGCCGCCTGTGGCCAGGTCACAGCCTCCCAACTTGCCAGAGAACCCTCCTTCCCAAATCTCCCTTCGGTCCCCCGGCGCCCTTGGAAGCGCCGGAGGTGGAGGGTTCCCCCTCTCAGCCTCGTTCCTCCCCTGAAGCCCGACCGGCCGGCGCGGGCAATCAGTGCCCTGGCAAGTCCTTGAAGTCTATATTTAGTGCCCGCCACCCCTCCCCCGCACAGTTGGAAGGCGGGCGGTGGGGGGTGGGGGTGGGGAGAGCCCCGCCCCCGCCGGGCGTGTGTGTCGTGTGTGTTTGGGGCCCTCTCGGGTTGCGCGCCCTCCGCCTTCGCGCCTCCTGCCCCCGAGGCCCGACTGCTGCCCCTGCGCCCCTCGCCCCGCCAGGCGTCGCGGGCCAACATGGGCCAGGAAGAGGAGCTGCTGAGGATCGCCAAAAAGCTGGAGAAGATGGTGGCCAGGAAGAACACGGTGAGGCTGCAGAGTTTGGGCCACGGCCCCCGCCCCCGGGAGGCGCGGGCGAGCCCCGGATTCCGGGGTGGGGACGTACTGGCGGGGCGCGTACGGGACTCCAGGACCCGAGGGAGGAGCGGCTGGTGCAGGGCCCAAGGCCCCTTAGGGACCCTTGCTGAGCACCTCGAGGTGGGTGTGTGCGTGGCCCAGGACGCCAGGGGGATCTTGCGGGTCCCAGAGGCGCGACTTGTGCACGTCCCTTTGGACGTGTAGGGTTCACCCTGGGCAGCTAATGCGGGGCCCAGGAAAGCGGGCGAAGAGAGCTGGACGTGGGAAAGGACTTTGGGAGTCCCAGGACTTGGCGTGTGCAAAGCCCGGGGAGTGGCGGCGATGGCGGGGGCGGGGCTGGGGGCAAATCCTGGTGGCCCGAGAAGTGGCAGAGAAACTTGGACTGACGGGGGTACTGAGCTGCATCCCTGCACCCCGGAGTGGGTCTGCGGGAGAGAAGTAAGAGGCCGTGGATCGTGCGACCCCACAGCTTGGGGCGTCAGGAGCGGTTCTTTTGGCAACTTTCCCTTTCCTTGGCCTTGGGGTGCGGCCCGGACGGGCGGGGGCCGAACAGGTGCGGGGGCCCGCGGGGCGGGGGAAGGGGGCCGGGCTGGAGGCCTGTGCAGCAAGGGCGAGGGCGGAGGGAGGAGCGGGCTCGGCGGGAGGTTGGGAGCAGGGCTGACAGCCCTACCGAAGGGTCCTGGCCAGAGCGCAGATCCAACTGGAAGTTAATGTTTGATCTTCCCCGTGATCTTTGCCTGGGGTTGGCGGCCGACTGGTCGCCTGGCCAGAGCAAATTTGGCCTTGGGTCCTGGAGGACCTGGGCTCGCCCTGGGAGGGAAGAAAGGGAGCTTGGTGAGCATGACCATCCCACCTCCCCGCCCTGTCCCTGGGTCCTCTTCCTCCCACCATCGGTAGCCATGTGCTGCAGCCACCTGCACTGCCAGGACCTAGGAGCCTGGGAAAGGAAGAGACCCTAAGGGAAGTTTTAGAGCCAGGAAGAGTAGCCAAGGCCCAGGGAAGGGTCGCTGGAACCATGGAGTGGCAGGATGGACACTAGGCAGTCATGAGGTGATGTCTATATAAAGGCCAGAGCCTCAGTTTCTCCATCTGTAAGAAAGAGATGAGATTATCTGCCTCTAGAGAAGGGATGTCACTGGATTCTTGTCTCTGCTTGCAGCGATGAGGATTGGAGAGATAAGACAGAGATGTAAACCCCTTAGTAGGACTCAGACCGGTGCTTGGTAAGAGCTGGCGAACAAGATCTGCTTCTAGGCAGCCAGGTACAACACAAAAAGGTACAGCACAAACCTGCAGAGTGCTGGGAGCTTCTCACCCAACACTCCCAACCTCTACGCGCTCCCTATTCCAGACTCCTCCGTTGTGGAGGAGGTTCAGTGCAACTGAACCTCAAGTCATGGGGGGCATTTTCTCAGCTGGGGTTGGCGGAGCCCAGCCAGGGATTCTGAGCCAAATTCTAGTTCAAATAGACAGGTTATCCCAGCCCAGCTCCTTGCTGACCCCCAAGTTTGGGCCAGGAAAGAAATTCTGGGCCTCTGGGTAAGAGGGGTAGGGTGGGGACGCCTAGAGACCCAGGGACAAGCAGCCTGCTTGGGGTAGAGCTCTGGCTGAAGATGAAGGAACCTGCCATGGGCTCCCCCTCACTCCTTTTATGACCCTAGGCAAAAGCCACTCAACCTTCCCTCTCTGGGCCTCAAGTTTCCCCTTCTGTGAAGTGGGAAAAGGAAATGGTGTCTTTTGGAGATGGATTCCTGTGGAAGTGCCCAGAGCTGTCCCCAGAAAATATACAAGTCTGGCCGCAGGGTCCCTGCAGCGTGGAGCCAGTTTACAGCCACGTCTGCGCCTGGACACTTGGCAGCATCTGGGTGGGCACGGAGCTCTGGGCGTCTGGCCGAGAAAGGTGGGGCCTGCTCTGGGAGTGAAAGTGGACCCGCCCAGCGGTGGTTAGGCAGAGGAGGACATACTTCCTGTAATAAGACGGATCCTCCACGTTGCAGCTCAGGCCTGGGGTTTACTGCCAATTGCTGAAGTCTCAGCCACTTAGGGCTTTGTCACATCCTCTGAGCATGCACTAACAGAAGCAACTTCAAACATACAACAAAGTGCCTACGGTCACAGCTACACACACACACACACACATAGCTATAATGTGCGGCTACAACACAGCAGTTAAACAAGCAACTGAACCTAACTGCATGAGAGACACGGCTACTGACACCAACATGACAAGCATCCTGATCCATATGACCCACATTGACCATTAGAGTTACAGAATGATACACAAAGACAGCCACACACGTGCGCACGCAGCACAGCTACACCCAGACATGCAATGCTATAGACTTAGCAAACAGCCACATTTATACATTCAGATGTTATAACACAGGCATCATCCCACAAAGACAAATAGACACAGATGTGCCTGGAGCTGCATATTCACAGCTCCACACTTAGACCAGAGATACTGCTGGCTGCAGAACCCATATGTGTATTCAGAGAGATACACCCAGCAACATTTGCACAAGGCTTTGTGAACCCAGCTACAATCCAGGCTCATGGCTGTTCTCCTCCAATATGACCCAGTTATACAACCGTGACACACGAGGCATATACCCAGTGGGGAGCTGGAACTGGCTTAACGCTGATTGTTGCATTTTCAGGAATTTTGCAACCTGGTGGTTAAACACAGCAATTGTTTTTAAAAATTACATTATCTGCTTACAATTAAATAAATTATATTAAAAACAAAGGTAATGGGCCGGGCGCGGTGGCTCAAGCCTGTAATCCCAGCACTTTGGGAGGCCGAGACGGGCGGATCACGAGGTCAGGAGATCGAGACCATCCTGGCTAACACAGTGAAACCCCGTCTCTACTAAAAAATACAAAAAACTAGCCGGGCGAGGTGGCGGGCGCCTGTAGTCCCAGCTACTCAGGAGGCTGAGGCAGGAGAATGGCGTAAATCCGGGAGGCGGAGCTTGCAGTGAGCCGAGATCCGGCCACTGCACTCCAGCCTGGGCGACAGAGCGAGACTCCGCAAAAAATAAAAAAAAAAAAAAATAAATAAATAAATAAATAAATAAATAAATAAAAAATAAAAACAAAGGTAATGAATCCTCCAAAATAATCACTTCCTGATTATTTTACTACATTTTACTGTCATGTATGGTCAGAGGTAATTTACTTCTATTGTTATCTGTACGGTGGAAATGCTGTAGAATGTACATCTATAGTACTGTACATCTCCTCCCAAAACTTCCTTCAGTTCAGTGACAGCATGTCGGTAGCTTGAAATTGGCCATGGGATGAGTGTTTACACCACAGAAATTGGCAAACACTATAGGTCAGTTGTTTTTTTTTTTTTTCCCCCTTGAGAACTGGTTGTTAAACGTTGGCCAGCACACCACTGCACTTACCCATGTTGATATTCCATGATTGTGTATGTGTAGACAGATCTATGCCTACGCTAACACAATTTGTATAGTAGTTAGAGCCCAAAAGGCCTGAGTTTGAATCCCTGCTTGGCTCCTTATAAAGCATGTGACCTTGAGAAAATTACTTAACCTCTCTGTTTCTTGGATTGCTCCTTGGTGAACATGGGATAATAATTCTGTAAAAATGGGACTAATACGCAGGACCCACCCGATAGGGTCATTGTGAAACTTAAATGAGATAATGCAGGTAAAATACTTAGAAGAGTACCCAGTACATAGCAAGCCTTTAATTAATGTTACACTTGGAGTTGTGCACCCCCAAGTTCACATGCACACACATCTGCAGGTCACGCCTCTGAAAACATACTGCGAACCCAAGTTCTCAGGGAGGCTAAGGACTGACAGAGGGCAGCTCTTAGGACATGGTCCAGGTCCTGGCAGGGTAGGGATTGGCAGCTGGAACCATGAAGTGTGGGCCAAGGATAGGAACATACAGGACACAGTCAGCTGGTGCTCCCCAGGGAACTGATCTCAGGACAGCAGGCAGGTATGGCTTCTAGGAAGGGGTAGGGGGAAAGGAGAAGGCTGAAATGGGTCAGAGGGTGTCCAGGGCCTGGCAGCTCACAGATTTTCAAACCTAAACCTTATTTTTCTCCCGCCCGCCTTCTTTCTGCTTTAATCCTGCACAAGTTCATCCACTCAGGAAGCACTGGGCCCTCTGCTGAGCCCTAAGGTCTCAGAGATTAGAACGGTTCTCTTTACCTGAGAGAAGTCAAAGTATCTGTCCACACAAAGACTTGAAATGAATGTACCTAGAAGCTTTATTTTTAGCAGCCCCAAACTGGAACCTATCCATAAGTCCCATCAACCAGTGAATGAATTTAAAACATTGTGGTAGACTGAGCGTGGTGGCTCACGCCTGTAATCCCAGCACTTGGGGAGGCCAAGGCAGGAGGGTCACTTGAGACCAGAAGTTTGAGACCAGCTTGGGTGACATGGCAAAACCCCATCTCTACAAAACAATACAAAAAATTAGCCAGATGTGGTGGTTCATACCTGTGGTCCCAGTTATTCGGGAGGCTGAGGTGGGAGGATCACCCGAGCCTGGAAAGTCAAAGCTGCAGTGATTGTGCGACTGCGCTCCAGCCTGGGCAACAGGGTGAGATCTTGTCTCAAAAACAAACAAACAAACAAACAAACAAACTGTGGTACAATACATACAGTGGAAAACCACTCAGCAATAAAAATGAACTACTGATCCACGAGACAACATGGATGAGTCTCAGAAATAATTATGCCCAAATAAGCCAGATAAAAAAGGGGTTTTGCCCTACATACTCTATATAAAATCCTTAAAGATACAGGGTCACCCATAGTAACAGAAGGCAGAATTGTGGTTGTTTAGGATTGGGGATGGGGAGGGATGGATTAGAAAGAGGACGGGAAGAAGCTTTTGGGGCTGGTGGCTGTGCTTTTATCTTGATTATGGTGAGGATTCCATGGGTGTACAGGTATGTTGAAACTCATCAAATTTTACGCTGTAAAATATGCAGTTATTGTATGTCAATTATACCTCAATAAAGCTGTTTTTTTGTTTTGTTTTGTTTTGTTCGAGTTGGAGTCTCGCTCTGTCACCCAGGCTGGAGTGCAGTGGCGCCGTCTTGGCTCACTGTAACCTCCATCTCCCGGGCTCAAGCGATTTTCCTGCCTCAGCCTCCTGAGTAACTGGGGTTACGGGCATGCGCCACCACGCCTGGCTAATTTTTGTATTTTAGTAGAGATGGGGCTTCACCATGTTGGCCAGGCTGGTCTTGAACTCCTGGCCTCAAGTGATCCACCCACCTCAGCCTGCCAAAGTGCTGGAATTATAGGTGTGAGCCACTGTGCAGGCCAAGCTGTTTTGTTTTGTTTTTTAAAAAGGCCCCGGTCCTCAGCCTGTGAAGTTCACAGTGGGGAGGTAAGGGGAGGACGCTCCAGGCACACGAGCAACAATAAGCCAGGAAGGAATTCATTTTGGAGGAAAGATGGGGAAAGGGGAGGACATTCCTGGGAAGAGGCACAGCAGAACCAAAGGCTGGAGGTCAGGAGCCTGGCTCAGAGGGTTTGAACCCAGCAGGTGGCGGGGGATGAAGTTAGAGCATCGTCTAGGACAGAATGTTTCTCGTCTCTCTCCTTCCTTCTGCCCCTTGCCTGTCCTTCGGCCACGTGTCTGTATTCTCCTCCTCTGTGTACCAAGACCACACAGTAGTCAGAGAAGCCCGGGCAGGACCCGGGCCCCAGTCCTCACCTTGTGGTCTCCCACAGGAAGGGGCCCTGGACCTTCTGAAGAAGCTGCACAGCTGCCAGATGTCCATCCAGCTACTACAGGTGGGGTGGGGGCGGGAAGCCTTGGGGCAGTGCCTGGGAGGAGAGCTGGTGGGTTAGGGAAAGACCCCCAATGGAGGAAGGTGGAGTCTGGGAGGAATTTCTGAGGGGAGGCCGGGGGGGGTGGGAATCCTGAGGTGCAGACCTCCCAGGGGGGACTGAGGGGGACACAGGGGCATCCTGGGGGCAGAGAGGGTACCTTCTAGGTGTCAGGGACCTCTGGGCCTTGGAGCAAGACTGGTTTGCTTTTCCTGAATAGTCCAATTCCCAAGGCCCTGGGCCTGTGGGATCCAGGAGGCCAATGATCCAGGGAGAGGGAAAAGTCCCCCATTTAAAATCCCTGTGTGGCCCTTAAAGTCCCCAAATTTACCAAAAGCTCCTGGCGGTGAAAAATGAGCACAGACAGATGCAAGGTCGCATAGCTGGAGCTGCTGTCTCAGTTGAAACTGGAGCTCAAAGACACTAGAGGGAGCTGGCCACGGTGGCTCTCGCCTGTAATCCCAGCACTTTGGGAGGCCGAGGAGGGCAGATCACCTAAGGTCAGGAGTTCAAGACCAGCCTGGCCAGCATGGTGAAACCCCGTTTATACTAAAGATACAAAAAGTAGCTGGGCACGGTGATGGACACCTATAACCCCAGCTACTCGGGAGGCTGAGACACGAGAATCACTTGAACCTGGGAGGTGCAGTGAACTGAGTGCAGTGAACTGAGATTGCACCACTGCACTCCAGCCTGGGCAACACAGCTAGACTCCATCTCAAAAAAATAGATACTAGAGGGCTGGGAATGGGAGGGGTCCTGACAGTCAGCCAAGTGCCGCTCCCAACCCTAGGTGCAGCCTTTCACCAAAGCCATAGGTATCCTCCATGTCAGGCTTAGCCCTGGGCCCTCGACCTCGTGCAGAGCAGGGCCTCAGTTATAGTAGTGGGGTTCTGACCTCAGCCAGGAGTCAGGGCTAGGACTCTGGGGATACAGGTTGGAAGGGGAGGTGGTGGTAGAGCTGGGGCAGGACCTGCCAATGAGGGCAGCCATTCCTGTGTATCCATTCCCCGATCATGCCTTAACCCTGTCCCTTTGCAGACAACCAGGATTGGAGTTGCTGTTAATGGGGTCCGCAAGCACTGCTCAGACAAGGAGGTGGTGTCCTTGGCCAAAGTCCTCATCAAAAACTGGAAGCGGCTGCTAGGTGAGACAGGACAAGGTTGACTTGAGTCCTGTTTTTCTTCTAGCACTTGGGACAGGACTGGGCCTGACTCATAGCCGGCACTCAGTGTATGTCTGTTGAGTGACTTAATCAGTGACAGATGGCCTCTGGATCTGGGAGGTAGCTAGTGGGGGACTGCCAATGTTTGTGTACATAAGTACAAGATTTGTAGACTTGTGAGTTTTGTGTACATGCAACCCTTATGTGTTTGTGCTCTCACGCATTTGTCTATATAATACATGTCTACATACATGCATTTATGTGAATATGTGCAGAGATGTGTTTGCCAATGTATTTATGTCCCCATGTGAGAATGCATATTTGTACACATGGTTCTGTTGTATGTGCATTTGTGTGTAAATGTGTTTGCGTGTGTGTTGGGAGTGTGTGTGCAGCTGTCCTCGTCCCTGCCCTTTGCTCCCTGCCCACTAAAGTCATGCTGGGTTCTGCTGAGACAGAGCTTAGCTGAGGGACAATGCCACCCTTTTGCTTTCAGACTCCCCTGGACCCCCAAAAGGAGAAAAAGGAAAGGAAAGAGAAAAAGCAAAGAAGAAGGAGAAAGGGCTTGACTGTTCAGACTGGAAGCCAGAAGCAGGCCTTTCTCCACCAAGGAAAAAACGAGAAGACCCCAAAACCAGGTATCCTTTTCTGGGATGGAGACAAGGGAGCTGACACTTGTCATGTCCTCTGCCAGCAGCTCTGTGTATATTATCTCATTTAAACCTCGCATCCTGGGGAGGAAGATATTGGTATTATCTCATGCAGTGCCCCCTCTGGGGGTCTTCTTTGGCTCAACCAGACGTTAGACTCGCAAGACCCAAATAGGCCATAAATAGTACTGGCTTTGCCTAGAAGGATGCAGGGACAGGAAAGAGTGCGTCTGCAGGAGGGCCTCCAGCATTCCTCTACAGAGAGTTCCCATAGGAGACCACACAGCAGTCTAGAGCTCTTCTCTGGCCCACCCAGGCAACAGACGGGGTGCAGGGAAACAAGACCACGGTGGGCGTATACCTCACATCCAAATCTTGTAACAGTCCCAAAGACAAAGTTTCCAAGATGCTAGCAAAGGCAATAGTCACTTATGAGATTCACTGCACCTGGTGTGGTGGCTCACACCTGTAATCCCAGCACTTTGGGAGGCTGAGGCAGGAGGATCACTTGAGCCCATGAGTTTGAGACAAGCCTGGGCAACATGGCAAAACTCCGCCTCTACAAAAAATACAACAATTAGCCAGGTGTGGTGGTGCGCACCTGTAATCCTAGCTACTCTGGAGGCTGAGGTGGGAGACTCACTTGTGCCCGGGAGATGGAGATTGCAGTGAGTTGAGATTGCGCCACTACACTCCAGCCTGAGCAACAGAGCAAGACGCTATCTCAAAAACAAACAAAAACCAAGACATATATTATAAATTAAAAGGATCTCTACTTTCTGTATTATACAATAAAAATTTTAAATCTGAATTATTGGGATTTTTCGCAATGATCCTGTACTGCTTTTGAAACAAAAAAATAATAGTAGTGCTTTTAAAAACTAAACAAATAAGAGTGATAAAAATCTGTTGTAGAACATGATGGAAGGCCGGGCACGGTATCTCACCCCTGTAATCCCAGCACTTTGGGAGGCCAAGGTGGGTGGATCACCTGAGGTCGGGAGTTCGAGACCAGCCTGACCAACATGAAGAAACCCCATCTCTACTAAAAATACAAAATTAACTGGGCATGGTGGCACATGCCTGTAATCGCAACTACTCAGGAGGCTGAGGCAGGAGAATCACTTGAACCCGGAAGTTGGAGGTTGCAGTGAGCCGAGATTGCGCCATTGCACTCCAGCCTGGGCAACAAGAGTGAAACTCCGTCAAAAAAAAAAAAAAGAAAAATTTAGAAAAGTAGAAAAAAAAAATCACCCACATTCTCACCACCTAAAGACAATCACCACTCTTGATGTGCTGGTGTATGGCTTTTCTTTCTGTTCTCTCTTTGACTTGTTTTCTATAGTCATCCCCAACTTTAATAGCCTGCTTTTTAAAAGGTAATGCCTGTGAGATGGTTTTGTCACATTTTCTATGTTCCGTTCCTTTCCATTGCTTATTTTGCAAGTGTATCCTACTTGGAAAAACCCTAACTGGCATCTAAAAATTATTCTACCAAAGAGACACATGCACTTGTGTGTTCATCACAGTACTATTCATAATAGCAAAGATGGTCGGGCGTGGTGGCTCACGTCTATAATCCCAGTACTTTGGGAGGCCACGGCAGGCAGATCACTTGAGGTCAGGAGTTCGAGACCAGCCTGGCCAACATGGTGAAACCCTGTCTCTACTAAAAATACAAGTATTAGCTGAGCATGGTGGTGGGTGCCTGTAATCCCAGCTACTTGGGAGGCTGAGGCAGGAGGATTGCTTGAATTTGGGAGGCTGAGGTTGCAGTGAGCCAAGATCACCCCACTGCACTCCAGCCTGGACAACAGAGCGAGATTCTGTCTTTAAAAAAAAAAAAAAAGGAACATACATATGGGCCGAGCAAGGTGGCTCACGCTTGTAATCCCAGCACTTAGGGAGGTGGAGGCAGGTAGATCACTTGAGCTCAGGAGTTAGAGACCAACGGCGAAACCCCATCTCTATTAAAAGTAAGAAAAATTAGCTGGGCGTGGTGGCATGCACCTGTGTTCCCAGCTACTTGGGAGGGTAAGGTGGGAGGATCACTTGAGCCTGGGAGGCGGATGTTACAGTGAGCAGAGGTCACACCACTGCACTCTGGCCTGGGTGAGAAGTGAGACTCCGTCTCAAAAAAAAAAAAAAAAAAAATTCATATGCACATTGATATTTATATTTTGTTAATAAAATTTGAAGTGCACTATACATTTTCAGGGACACTAAATTGTTATGCCCGGTCACTTTTCACAGCCATGGAGCTCTGAAATGAAGTTGTTGCTGAGGCTGAGCAGAAAATGGAGAGGTTTCTTCTCATTCTGCTGGGAGAAGCCAGTTGTCAGGGGTCCTATTTCAGCTCAGTTAATTAATTTCCTTTCTTTTTAGTTTTCTTAATGATAATTCATTATACAAACACTGTAACCACATTAGTGCAACTTAGAATAAGCATGGGAAATATTTGTGCACATCAGACAAATTAAGCAGCTTTTATTTTTCTTCCTCTCCTCTCCCAGGCCTGGTCTAACTACATACATAATTTTTCTATTCCTTTAGGCAGAGTGTTTTTTTTTTTTTTTTTTTTTTGAGGCGGAATTTCACTCTTTTTGCTCAGGCTGGAGTGCACTGGTGCAACCTCGGCTCACTGCAACCTCTGCCTCCTGGGTTCAAGCGATTCTCCTGTCTCAGCCTCCCGAGTAGCTGGGATTACAGGTACCTGCCACCATGCCCAGCTAATTTTTTTTTTTTTTTTTTTTTTTTTTTTTTGAGGTGGAGTTTCGCTCTTGTTGCCCAGGCTGGAGTGCAATGGCGTGATCTCAGCTCACTGCAACCTCCGCCTACCAGGTTCAAGTGATTCTTCTACAGGCATGAACCACTGCGCCCAGCCTCTTTACTGCCTCCCGAGTAACTGAGATTACAGGCATGTGCCACCATGCCTGGCTATTTTTTGTATTTTTTTTAGTAGAGACAGAGTTTCTCCATATTGCTCGGGCTGGTCTCGAACTCCCGACATCAGGTGATCTGCCTGCCTCAGCTTCCCAAAATGCTGGAATTACAGGCGTGAGCCACTGCGCCCAGCCTTTTTGTATTTTTAGTAGAGACAGGGTTTCACCATGTTTAACCGGGCTGGTCTTGAACTCCTGACCCCAGGTAATCCACCCACCTCAGCCTCCCAAAGTGCTGGGATTACAGACGTGAGCCGCCGTGCCCGGCCAATTTTTTTTTTTTTCCAGACAGAGTCTTGCTCTGTCTCCCAGGCTGGAGTGCAGTGGCGCGATCTTGGCTCACTGCAAGCTCTGCCTCCCAGATTCACGCCATTCTCCTGCCTCAGCCTCCCGAGTAGCTGGGACTACAGGTGCTTGCCACCACGCCTGGCTAATTTTTTGTATTTTTAGTAGAGGCGGGGTTTCACCATGTTGGCCAGGATGGTCTTGATCTCCTGACCTCGTGATCCACCCGCCTCGGCCTCCCAAAGTTCTGGGATTACAGGCGTGAGCCACTGTGCCCGACTTTTTTTTTTTTTTTTTTTTTTGAGACAGCGTCTCACTGTGTTGCCCAGGCTGGAGTGCAGTGGCATGGTCACAGTTCACTGCAGCCTGCAACACCTAGGCTCAAGTGATCCTCTAACCTCAGCCTCCTGAGTAGCTGGGAGTGTGGGTGCAAATTGCTTTTTAAAATATAAAACAGTATTTGAATTTTTGTCCTTAGGAAAGATTATACATGATTTGGAAATGAGACTGTAGCAAACAATGGCCAAAGAAGAGTCATCCATTCTGTGCCTTCTCCTTTGTCTGGTCACTCAGAAATATCCTACTATCAGCTATTGTTGTGGGAAACTGAGGACCAGAGAGACCAATAGGAGAACAGGAGGATTGTTTATTTAAGGTATGCACCGGCCCAGTGGATTCATCCCTAAAAAGCTGAGCATTTTAACAAAGACAGAGCAGGGTTTTTATAAGCAGTCTTACAGAAGCAAAGCAAAAGCAGTTAATTATATGATAGGTCACATAATCTACAGCATAGCATAACTTGTGGCCTTGCATAGCTGGTGGCCTTGTAGCTGTATTGAAAGAAAAAAAAGAACTGGCTAAATACAGACATTTGTAAAACATAGTCATGCTTAAGAAGCCAGGGAAAGGAGTAATAGTAAAGGAATTTGTCTGTCTTTCTTTTTTTCCTTCAACCTTGCTCTGGAGAGGAGGGGGGTCTAGAGCCCATTCCTTTGGCCTTCGCTTCTCAAACAGCATTATCTTATAACTGTCCTTGAAGTGAGCTTGCTAGGCAGAGGAAAATTTGTTCTTTGCTTTTAACCCTTGCCTTGCCTGTTACTTTTCTTAGAGTGAATGAATGCATATTTATTTTTAAATTTCTGCCTCACTATGATTGTTGTTGCTTGTCACCTCCCATTATTTTTATCCATGTATTCACCATAGTCTACTTTTTCTTCTGCATAAATTCAAGACCCCTGGCTGGGTGCAGTGGCTCATGCCTGTAATCCCAGCACTTTGGGAGGCCAAGATGGGCGGATCACTTGGGGTCAGAAGTTTGAGACCAGCCTGGCCAACATGACAAAACCCCATCTCTACTAAAAATACAAAAATTAGCTGGAAATGGTGGCGTGCACCTGTAATCCCAGCTACTCGGGAGGCTGAGGCATGGGAATCCCTTGAACCCAGGGGATGGTGGTTGCAGTGAGCTGAGATGGTGCCATTCTATTCCAGCCTGGGTGACAGATTGAGACTCCATCTCAAAATAAATAAATAAAAATAAAAATAAATTCCAGACTCCTTTTTCACTGATGTGCGACATCTCCAAGGCCTGGCTAGAATGCTGATATTCTGTGCCATGTCATCTTGACAGACATCACCCATTTGGCATACTTCCCTGTCCCCTGATCACCACATCTCATTTGCTGCTAGAGAAAATATTGTGCTGGAGTATTTCCTTCCATCTGTCTCATGATAGGGTCCTAACCCACTTGCCCGAGTAACTGCACACAATTCAGGGACATTTCGAGAAGCAAACTGCTAGCTGTTTTGGACTCATGCCTTACAAACTGATGAAGTACCTGTAATACAGGTCTTCGAAACATGGTTTCTATTTTCTTTCTTTTTTTATTTTTTATTTTTGAAACGGAGTCTCTCTTTGTCACCTAGGCTGGCATGGTCTCAGCTCACTGGAACCACTATCTCCCAGGTTCAAGTGATTCTTCTGCCTCAGCCTCTGAGTAGCTGGGATTACAGAGCACGCCACCATGCCCGGCTAATTTTTGAATTTTTAGTAGAGACGGGGGTTTCACCATATTGACCAGGCTGGTTTCGAACTCCTGACTCAAGTGACCTGCCTGCTTTGGCCTCCCAAAGTGCTGGGATTACAGGTGTAAGCCACCGCGCCCAGCTGTTTTCTATTTTCTTACAGTCTAATCTTTAGACTTTTCCTGATGCTCTAGCCCAGACTTGTATCAACGAATATGTCACCTTTTTATTTATCTTGCTATCGTATTCTAAGCATTTTTTCATGTTCCTGAATAGTTTTCATAACAGTCATTTGCAATAACTGCAGAGCATTTCTGATTTGTTCTAAAAAGAAAAGCAATGAGGAAGAGTCAGAAAGTGGTTCTCCAGGGTGGAGTCTCGTGTCTTCTCTCCCCTCTCCCACTGTAGGAATTCCAGCTTATGGTTCCTGCTTGCATTGTCTATCCCCAAGGGGCACTAAGGAGAAACCCCACAGAAGAACTCCCAGGGCCTGTTGTGGGAGTGCAGGGGCATGTGAATGAGGACCTCTCTTCCCCTCTCCCGTGTGTCTGGTGGAGGGCTGCTCCTGGGGTCATTAGTTAGTGACCAGCACTTCCAGCCAGCCTAGCTGAGGGAGAGAACTCCCTCAAACAGAGGCCCTGGGGAGCTTGCAGGAGGCAGCTCTTGGGTCCAGAGGCCACTGAGAGAGTGACCACCCAAGGGGAAGTGGGCTGAGCACAGATAGTGTTCACCACAGTGACCAAAACCTGCCAAATGCTGCTCTTGTGGAATTTACATGGGGTGTCAGACAATAAATATAATTAAATATAAATAAGTAAATTGGCCGGGCGCGGTGGCTCACGCCTGTAATCCCAGCACTTTGGGAGGCCGAGGTGGGCAGATCACCTGATGTCAGGAGTTTGAGACCAGCCTGGCCAACATGGTGAAACCCCCTCTCTACTAAGAATATAAAAATTAGCTAGGCGTGGTGGCACGTGCCTGTCATCCCAGCTACCCGGGAGGCTGAGGCAGGAGAATCACTTGAACCCAGGAGGCGGAGGTCTCAGTGAGTCGCTAAGATAGCACCACTGCACTCCAGCCTGGGCAACAGAGTGAGACTCTGTCTCAAAGAAAAAAAAGTCAATTATGCTAGTCAAGTATGCTAGAAGGTGACATGTACTATGGAATTAAAAGGAGGGCAGGGTAAGTGAGATGGAGAGTGGGGTTTGCAATTAACAAACAGATTAATTTTTTAAAACCAGTAAAAAGAAGAACTACATTATACATCATAAAAAGAATGTAGCTGCATGCATTTTGGAAAAATTGGGGGAAAAATTCACTTTTTTTTTTTTTTTTGAGACGCTCTGTCGCCCAGGCTGGAGTGCAGTGGCCGGATCTCGGCTCACTGCAAGCTCCGCCTCCTGTGTTTACGCCATTCTCCTGCCTCAGCCTCCCGAGTAGCTGGGACTACAGGCGCCGGCCACCTCGTCCAGCTAGTTTTTTGTATTTTTTAGTAGAGACGGGGTTTCACCGTGTTAGCCAGGATGTTCTCCATCTCCTGACCTCGTGATCCACCCGTCTCGGCCTCCCAAAGTGCTGGGATTACAGGCTTGAGCCACCGCACCTGGCCGAAAAATTCGCCTTTAAACCCATCACCCTAGCTGTAAACAGCATTTGAATATATTTTCTTTAGATCTGCTTTTCCTCCTGTGCATTGGTTTTCTTGCGTGACTTTAGTCACAGTCCGCATCTAATTTTGTCTCTTGCTTTTTTGATTGCTATTTTAACCCAGCTCTTCTATCCCCAAGGCCCATGTGTTTCTCCTCTCCTCCTCCTAAAGTGCCTGCCAGGGAGGCTGAAGCGGATCTCTCTGTTTCTGTGGTTCCAGATGAGTATAGACAACTCCAGGAATCCAGTCTCTGTGGACTCCAGTTAGCTAAGGCCTGCCTGACAGCCAGGAGGACAAGGGCCTGCTGAGAATAGTTGTTGATAATGAGCAACACAACACATGTCACATACATGCGATATGTGTTAGGCCCTTGGCAGATATCGACTTCCTTCCCTTGTATTGGTTCATTTGATGGAGGGTAGGTGAAGGTCATGACCAGCCGGCACCGCCTGGAGCTCCCTCTCCCACGTAGCTGTGGTCCGGGTGGGCTTCCTTAGCCTCAATCCAGCTGGCCTTTTCCCAGGATGCTTTCTCCCCACCTTCCTGTCAGCACTGATGCTAGCCTACAAAGCAGTCTCATCGCCAATTTCTCTTCTTTCAGGAGAGACTCTGTGGACTCCAAGTCTTCTGCCACCTCCTCTCCAAAAAGGCCATCAGTGGAAAGGTAAAGGAAGCCACAGCCTTCTCCATCCCAATGTCCTATTCAGCCTGTGTCCCCTTCTCTGTTTTTATGGAGGAAGCTTAAGGCAGAGGAAAGAGGGGAAGGAAGAAACGTCCTACGTTATGTTGCCCCCATATTCTAAGACCCACACAGTCTTTCCACATTTCAGCCCTGGGGGACCCTCTGGATGTGCCTTTCATCTCTCTGTGGTCAATTGCTCAATTCATCATGTATTCATTCATGTATTTATTCATCCATCCATTTAGCAAGTGGGCCCCTGAATCAGGCGTGTGGCTCCTTACCTGGGACGGCTGACTGGTTGCTGTTGCCCCATCATTGTCAGACGACCAGTCTCAAGGTCTGATTGAACCCAGTGAGGACAGAGGTCTTGAAAGCCGATACCTAGGCTGGGCACAGTGGCTCGTGCCTGTAATCCCAGCACTTTGGGAGGACGAGGCAGGCAGATCACTTGAGGTCAGGAGTTCGAGACCAGCCTGGCCAACATGGCAAAACCCTGCCTCTACTAAAAATACAAAAATTAGCCAGGCATGGTGGTGGGCACCTGTAATCCCAGCTACTCGGGAGGCTGAGGCAGTAGAATCGCTTGAACCCAGAAGGCAGATGTTGCAGTGAGTCGAGGTCACGCCACTGCACTCCAGCCTGGGCAACAGAGTGAGACTCCATCTCAAAAACAAAAACAAAACAATGGCCAGGCACAGTGGCTCACACCTGTAATCCCAGCACTTTGGGAGGCTGAGGCGGGCGGATCACGAGGTCAGGAGATTGAGACCATCCTGGCTAACACGGTGAAACCACGCCTCTACTAAAAAAATACAAAAAAATTACCGGGCGTGGTGGTGGGCGCCTGTAATCCTAGCTACTTGGGAGGCTGAGGCAGGAGAATGGTGTGAACCTGGGAGGTGGAGCTTGCAGTGAGCTGAGATCGCGCCACTGCACTCCAGCCTGGCTGCAGAGCGAGACTCTGTCAAAAAAAAAAAAAAAAAAAAAAAAGCCTATACCTGGAGTGGGCTCTCTGGATTTGGGCTGAACTGGCTAGGATGTCTACCCAAAAAATCATCCAGTCATTTAGTCATCAAATATTTATTGAGGGCCTACTATGTGGCGAGAACTATTCTAGGTGCCAGGGATACAGAAATTCACAAAAGAGACAAAAATTCCTGCAGTGATGGGGGGCCTTTAGTCTAAATAGGGGGCGACAGGCAAAGTTTAGAAGGTGACAAGTCCTATGGAAAACAGAAGTGGAGAGGGAAGAGGATTGGGGAAGGATATTCATGGAGTTGTCAGAAAAGGCCTCATTGAGGAAGTGACCGTTAGGCAACAGCTTGAAAGAGGGTTTTAGCCAAGCAGATATTGGGGTCATTCCAAGCCAAGCACCCTGAGGTTGGGGTGTGCCTGGCAGAGTCAAGGAGCAGTGAGGTGGCCAAGGGCTGGAGCAGTTTAAGCAAGGGGGAGAGTTGGAGGAATGAGTAAAGCTGGAGCTATTGGAGGATACCGAGGGCGGGAATGATGTCACCAAATTTATCAGGATGGCTCTGGCTGCTGTGCCAGGAATGAAGGAGCAGCAACACCAGCCAGGAGGCTGTTGTGGTAATTCAGGCAAGATATCACAGTGGCATGGATGAGGGAGGTAATGGTGGAAGTAGGGTGAAGGGGTGGTTTCAGGATATATCTTGACAGGAAAGCTGACAGAACTTCCTGACAGATTGAATGTGGGGAATGAGAGAAACAGAGGAGTCGGGGATGAGTCCAAGATTTTTCACTTGAGCATCTGCAAGGATGGAGTTGCCATGAATTGGCATGGGGAAGACTGTGCTTATGCAAATCAGGCTTGGGGTGGAAAATTCAGAGTTCAGGTCTCGATGTGTTGGATTCGAGGCGTGTGTTAGTCATTCAGTTGGAGAAGTCGAATATGCAGTTGGATTATATGAAGCTACAATTCAGGAAGAAAGTCTCAGCTGGAAATATAAATTGCAGAGTCAAGGCCAGGTGCGGTGGCTCATGCCTGTAATCCCAGCACTTTAGGAAGCCGAGGTGGGCAGATTGCTTGAAGCTGGGAGTTCAAGACCAGCCTGGCCAACATGGAGAAACCCCATCTCTGCTAAAAATACAAGTCAGTCGGCGTGGTGGCAGGTGCCTGTAATCCCAGCTACTCAGGAGGCTGAGACAAGAGAATCACTTGAACCTGGGAGGCAGAGGTTGCAGTGAGCTGAGATCACGCCACTGCACTCAGCCTGGGGGACGGAACGAGACTCCATCTCAAAACAAAACAAAAATTGTAGTCATTAGTGTGTAACTGACATCTGAAGAACCTGGATGAGAGCACCAAGGAGAGATTGTGAGTAAAGGAATGGGTGTGAAGTGTGGTCTAAGAGAGTGGTCAGAGGTCACAGGAGGAGAAACAGGGCCAAGGAGAGCAGGCCAGGCCAGGAAGTAGCCAAGCAGCAGATCAATGAGAACGATTAGGGTCCATGGGGCCATGTTGGGTTTTGGGGCACCCTGGTGGGAAGTTGCAGAATTATTTTAAGCCTAATGTATCAGTAAGATTGCCATTGGAAAGAAAAGTAGAGACACAAAAATTAGGTTGTTTAAGGTTTTATGAAGATTAAACAGGGCCGGGCGCGGTGGCTCAAGCCTGTAATCCCAGCACTTTGGGAGGCCGAGACGGGCGGATCATGAGGTCAGGAGATTGAGACCATCCTGGCTAACATGGTGAAACCCTGTCCCTACTAAAAAATACAAAAAACTAGCCGGGCGAGGTGGTGGGCGCCTGTAGTCCCAGGTACTCGGGAGGCTGAGGCAGGAGAATGGCGTAAACCCAGGAGGCGGAGCTTGCAGTGAGCTGAGATCCGGCCACTGCATTCCAGCCTGGGGGACAGAGTGACACTTCGTCTCAAAAAAAAAAAAAAAAAAAAAAAAGATTAAACAGGCCTAGGCTGCATTGCACACTTCCATCCAGCATGGCAGCCGCTCCAGCTGATGAGTGGAAGCTATCTGGAGTGCTGATTGGAGAGGGAATCAGAGGCTGTAGAAAAAGTTCTGCAGTCAATTAGCAATGTCTGATGTGGGTCAGGCCTAGAAATGGTGGCTCCTAGAAATGGTTCTAGACCAGTGGATCTCAGCAGGGGTCATTTAGAAATGTGTGGAGGCATTTTGGGTTGTCACTATGACTTGGGCCAAAGTAGGGGTAGGGCGAGAAGGAGAGGGATACTCCTGACATTTCCTGGCAGGAACCAGAGATGCCACGTGTGAAGACTTTCCTGGATAATGAAGGGTCATCTTATTCCCAGATGAAACACTGGCCACTTGTGACATTCTGGATTTGATACTGTAATAAAAACACTCGGGTGGGGCGCGGTGACTCATGCCTGTAATCCCAGCACTTTGGGAGGCCAAGGGGGGTAGATCACGAGGTCAGGAGATTGAGGCCATTCCTGGCTAACACGGTGAAACCTCGTCTCTACTAAAAACATAAAAAATTAGCCGGGCGTAGTGGCGAGCTCCTGTAGTCCCAGCTACTCGGAAGGTTGAGGCAGGAGAGTGGCGTGAACCTGGGAGGCAGAGCTTGCAGTGAGCTGAGATCACGCTACTGCACTCCAGCCTGGGCGACAGAGCAAGACTCCATCTCAAAAAATAAAAAAATAAAAAAATAAAAATAAAAACACTCAACGTTCATGTAAGGATTTGAGCCTCCAGACTCCTCCTGACTTTGCCTTCATGGTCTTGAAATCCCCTAGCTCCCTCCCATAATGCATTCTTTCTCTGAAGATCAGTCAGACAGAATCTGTTTGTCCTTCCAGAAGCTGTGCCATTTCCTGCTGGTTCACTAGTGAGGGTAGGAAACCAAAAGGGACACAAGCAAGTCTCATTATCATTATTTTTTTGAGATGGAGTCTCACTCTGTCACCAGGCTGGAGTGCAGTGGAGTGGATGAATGAATAAATGAATGAATACATGATGAATTGAGGAACTGACCACAGAGAGATGAAAGGCACACCCAGAGGGTCCCCCAGGGCTGAAATGTGGAAAGAAGAAGGTCCTCTTTGGAAGGAATGCAATGCAACCTCCATTTCCCGGGTTCAAGTGATTCTCTTGCCTCAGCCACCCAAGTAGCTGGGACTACAGATGCGGCCCACCATGCCCAGCTAACTTTTTGTATTTTTAGTAGAGACAGGGTTTCACCATGTTGGCCAGTATGGTCTCAATCTCTTGACCTCGTGATCCACCTTCTTCGGCCACCCCAAAGTACTGGGATTACAGGCATGAGCCACCATGCCCAGCTGCAAATCTCATTAATTTATCTCCTACCCAGACTGTTTCCTGCACGATTTATTTCTCTATTTCATTTTTCTCTTTCATTCATTCATCCATTCATTGATTTGGTAAGCACATCTATTGAGCACTTCCTTGCAAATTCAACATTCTCCAGGGATCAAGGGCACACGCATATACTGGGTGACTAGTGGAGATCATGGCAAACTAGAAAGTACGTGTCTGTCTGAAGGGGACAGCCACTACCCCACCCCAGCTGATTGTTGCTTTGGGGAAATGCAGGTCCAGTGTGCCATGTCTTCCAATTACTTAAAAAAAAAAAAACCAGACACCTAGATTTTCATATGAGACTCCCCCCAACCACCTTTTTTGAGATAGGATCTTGCCCAGGCTGGAATGCAGTGGTATAAACAGGGCTCACTGCAGCCTCAGCCTCCCGTTCAAGTGATCCTCCTGCCCTAGCCTCCCGTGTAGCTAGGACCACAGGTGCATGTCACCACACCTGGCTAACTTAAAAAATATATTTTTTTGTAGAAACAGAGTCTCACTTTGTTGCCCAGGCTGGTCTCGAACTCCTGGGCTCAAGCAGTCCTCCTGCCTCAACCACCCAAAGTGCTGGGATTACAGGTGTGAGCCACCATGCCCGACCAAAACTCCCAATTATCAGTATCAGCAACATATTCACATTTTTCTGTGACACAGTAGGGAGACAAAACATATTTGTAGCCCACCTGTTTTCGACCTCTAAGGCCAGGCAAAGGTTAAAACTCATCATTTCTCCCTTCTTAGGGCTAACCATGAGTGCAGAGGCAGACACCAAAATGCATGTTTTTAGAAAGGGGTAGGTATAAAACACCATGGGAGCATAGGAATCATGTCTCAATATGACTATAAAAGTCAAAGGAGGCTTCATGGAAGAGAAAGTATTTGAGCTGAGAATGGAAAGTCTAATAGGAGGAGTTTTGGAGGCAAGTCAGGAGAGTCATTTCAAGCAGAAAGAAATGGCACACGCAAAGGTGTGGAAGTGGGAGTGAGCATGATGCTCTGAGAACTGTAGCTGGAGTACCAGGAAGAAGACCACGAAGGATACCATGGTGACAGGGGACAACTGTTCTCAGTTGTCCTTTTTTTTTTTTTTTTTTTAATTTATTTATTATTATTATACTTTAAGTTGTAGGGTACATGTGCATAACGTGCAGGTTTGTTACATATGTATACTTGTGCCATGTTGCTGTGCTGCACCCATCAACTCGTCATTTACATCAGGTATAACTCCCAATGCAATCCCTCCCCCCTCCCCCCCCTCCCCATGATAGGCCCCGGTGTGTGATGTTCCCCTTCCTGAGTCCGAGTGATCTCATTGTTCAGTTCCCACCTATGAGTGAGAACATAGCATTTCTGTTACTGCATCAGCGAGCATGCTCTGCAAGTAGCAAATCATTCTGACAGCCAGGTAAAAGGACAACTGATACAGGAACTAGATGTATCAGTTGTCCTTTTACCTGGCTGTCAGAATGATTTGCTACTTGCAGAGCATGCTCGCTGATGCAGTAACAGAAATGCCCTCGAGGTGGCGCACAGAAGCAGCGAGCCCGGCCTCCGGATGCCTCTACTCAGACCTGTGGCAGGAGGGTTTTTTAAGGGCTAGTGCGGTGCAGGCACATCCAGGGAGCAGAAGGAAGCTGTTGATAGATCCAATCCCCAATCCCACCCCGGCCGGTGATGCCCTCTCTGCAGTTTGGCTCAGTTCCCAGGCGTGTGCACTGAAAGCAAAATGAGTGTGGCTGCCTGAAATGCTGCCCAGACACGAATTCCAGCCAGCCAGCCAGCTCCTAACTGGGGAGGCAGGACCAGGGCTGGGTGTGCCCTGCCAGGAAGGTGGGAAGAAATGCTCCAAACAGCCTAGTCTTGCTCATTTTAGAGACACAGTTGATGTGTTGAAAATAATTTGGAAGGGCGACAGACAGGTTCGTGGTCTGACTATACCCTTTGCTAGTTGGATGGGTAACTTGGGACAGTAACTTGGACAGATAATTCATTTCAGCTCTCTGAGCTTCAATCTATTGATCTGTAAAATGGAGACAATTATGAACCCCTCTCAAGGTCATTGTGAGGATTAAATAAGGTAATGAAATACCCAGCACTGTTCCCAAACCATGTAAGTGCTCAATGAACACATAATACTTTGTAATAATACTCACATGAAACCTGGTTATCTATGTAAACTGCGTAACACTTTGTCACTTAGTTGCTTTCATCTGCCCCTTAAGATGGGTACTGTTGTTTAACCTATTTTACGTGTGAAAAAAACTGAGGCACCTAGGGGTTAAGGAACCCAACCAAGGTCACATAGCTACAAAGTGTTGGTATCAGGCTGTGAACCTGGGAGTTAAACTCCAGAGCCTAGGTTCTTAATAAGTAAAGTAACTCAGTGCAGTCATTTCAAAAATGGCCACCATTATTACTGTCACTCGTTGGGCTCCCTCAAAGCAGCATGCTACAGGCTCCCCTGATGGTTTTCCTGTGGTGAGTCGTAGCTGTTGAGAGTGTGCAAGGGCGCGCACAGGTCGGCGAGGCACCATCCCAGCTGCAGGAGATGGCGTTACCTGGGTCCTGGGAGTTGACGGAGGCTGGCTCCGAGAGAGATCCCTCTCGTACTCCTGATCCCTCTCCTAGGCCCAGAGAGTGGAGCCACTGTCCTTCCAAAGAGGACCTTCTTCTTTCCACATTTCAGCCATGGGGGATCCTCTGGATGTGCCTTTCGTCTCTCTATGGTCAGTTCCTCAATTCGTCATATATTCATCCATTTATTCATTCATCCATCCGTTTAGCAACGATGTATCAAGTGTCCACCTAGGGCACTGTTACAGGAGCTGGAATGCAATAGTGAACCTGTGACGGGGTCCCAATACTCTGGAGCCTGTAATCTGGAGATGGAGGCAGACGATGTTTATAAACACATGAACAAGTTAATCATACACTTGGATAAGTGCTGTAAAAGATAGAAATCAGGTGATGTGTTAGGGAGTTACAGTGCGGGGACTATCAGCCTTGGCTGAGGTGGTGACAGAAGGTCTCCCTCATGCCAGCTGAGACCTGGAGGAGGAAGAACATTCCAGGAAGGAAGACCAGCCTGTGCAAAGGCCGGGCACTGGGAGGATGGGTATGTTTAAGGAACAGAAAGAAGCAGTGCTGTGGGGGCCTTCCATAAACCATGAGAAGAGCATGGCATGAGATCACATCAAAAAGCGGGTAGGGGCAGGAAGTGCAGTGGCTGGGAGGCTGTGGTGAGTTTTTTTTGTTTTCTTTTTGTTTGTTTTTTTGGAGACACAGTCTCGCTGTGTCGCTCAGACTGATGCGCAGTGGCGTGATCTCGGCTCACTACAGCCTCCGCCTCCCGGGTTCAAGCGATTCTTGTGCCTCAGCCTTTTGAGTAACTGGGATTACAGGCGTGCGCCACCGTGCCCAGCTAATTTTTATATGTTTAGTACAGACAGGGTTTGGCCATGTTGGCCAGGCTGGTCTCGAACTCCTGACCACAAGTGATTCTCCCACCTCGATGTCCCAAAGTGCTGGAACTTTAGGCATGAGCCACTGCACCTGGCCAGGAGTTTTACTTTATGCTAAAAATAATTGGAAGCTGTTACACCACCAATCCCCAACCTTTTTGGCACCAGGGACTGGTTTCATAGAAGACAGTTTTTCCACGGACCAGGGCTTGTGGGGGATGGTTTCAAGATGAAACTGTTCCACCTCTGATCATCAGGCATTAGATTCTTATAAGGAGCGTGTAACCTAGATCCCTCACGTGCACAGTTCACAATAGTCCCACTTCTTGCTGTGTGACCCGATTCCTAACAGGCCACAGACCCGTACTGGTCTGTGGCCCCAGGGGGTGAGAACCCTGTGTTGGAGGGTTACAAGCAGGGGAGTGACTTGATCAGTTGTGGATTTTTGAAAAGTCCCTCTGGCTGCCCTTTGGCAAATGGGTTGTAGTGGGGGAAGAGGACACAGGGAAACCAGTTTGGGGGCTGTTGTGACTGTTCAGGCGGGAACCCAGTGACCAGGACCAGGCTTGGGGGCAGGCACATCCATTTTGGGTTGCCGACAGCCCCACTAGTTCACACCCTGTCCAGCCTTTCCTCACCCAAACCTCCTGCTGCAGTCTGACTCCAGGAAAAATCTGCTTGGATCTCAGCTTCCCTGTCCCTCCACCATGCTGCCAGGCAACCCAGTTGTCAGGCAGGGTCGGGTAGAATCAAGGCTAGATTAATCTAGGACAGCAAGTTTCAAAACTGCATTAAAAATAAATAAATAAATAAAAGGTAGGAAATGAATCCCTTTGGACAAAATTTTTAGAAATTCAAAATGTAAACCTTATAAGAACAGAGCTTTGCATCCCCCGCCCACCTCACCGGTATGCACGGAGACACCTTTGAGGAACCTCAAGTCTCTAGAGAATGCAAAAATCCCAAAGGTCCAGGGGTCTGAAGTGAAAGAGGGGATCCAAGGTCAGGCCAAACAGCAAGAGGTGGGGGACAGGGAGGTCACCAGCAGAGTCCACACTGAGCTGTGCCCAGCTGGATGTTGGATGAGATTCTCTGGTAACTCCAGGTTGTTGATCCTGAGAAGTCTGGGCTACTCAGTCAGTCTCACTCTCAGACACAACTCCCTGGGCCTGAAAGACTTTGGCAGAAGTCCAGAATCCTCTTCTTCCTGAAAGGAAGTAGCATGTCTACAGCCTGAAAGTGAACATGAGAAGCAGCTGTGGATCCAGGTCCCAAGGCTGCCTGGTGCAGCTGCCCAGGCTGTGCACTGTACAATTACAGGAGGTATCAAGCTAATAATGTGAATGGTGCCTCCTGGAGTGAGGAAATGCAGCAGCTCTCTGGGCACTTCCACAAGGGCTCAGTTTGGTAAGACCCTCGAGTGGGTCTTAATTTCACTCCAGGAGGGGACCTTAATTTTTTCAACTCTGATGAATCCACTTTTTTCTGAGCAGAGATATAGGGGCTGGCTGGCAGATTCTGATGGGTTATTGAAAAAGGAGGTGAGAAGAGCAGAGGAATGAAGACAGAGACTTCCTAACTTCCTGGCTCCTACCCTAAGAATAGTGCAAAAACATCTCTGGAGGGAGGGAGTTGTGCAACTATCACAAAGTCATGCCAGGCACAGTGGCTCATGCCTGTAATCCCAGCACATTGGGAGGCCAAGGCGAGTGGATCATTTGAGGCCAGGAGTTTGAGTCCAGCCTGAGCAACATATTGAGAACCCCATTTCTACAGAAAAAAAAAAAAAAAAATGGCCTGATGTGGCAGCATCTGCCCGGAGTCAGTCCTAGTTACTTGGGAGGCTGAGGCGGGAGGATCATTTGAGCCCAGGAGTTCGAGATTGCAGTGAGCTATGATTGACACACTTCACTTCTTCAAGGCTCCGTTCCATCATCTGTAAAATGGGCCCAGTAATTTGTGACTTTTAGGGTTATCAAGAAGAATAAAGAGCAGACCTGCGGTAAATGGTGGCTTTTGTTTTACCATCCTTAACAAACCCCAGAGTCTGGTTAGATCTTTTCTCTCCAACTCCCTCTCCTTCTCGCAAGCTCCCTCGCCCTCACGCTCCAGCTACACTGAGCCCTTTGACATTGCCCATGCAAACCTTGGTCTTCCACACTTCCATGCATTTCTGGCACGAATGCATTTTTTGGCTGGGCACCATAGCTCATGCCTGTAATCCCAGCACTTTGGGAGGCCAAGGCGGGTAGATCACCTGAGGTCAGGGGTTCAAGACCAGCCTGGCCAACATGGCAAAACCCCATCTCTACTAAAAATACAAAAATTAGCTGGGCGTGGTGGCGCACACCTGTAATCCCAGCTACTAGGGAGGCTGAGGCAGGAGAATCGCTCGAATCCAGAAAGTGGAGGTCACAGTGAGCCAAGATTGTGTCACTGCACTCCAGCCTGGATGACAGAGCGAGACTCCCTCTCAAAAAAAAAAAAAAAAAAAAAAAAAAAAAGTGTTTCTCACATCACAAAAGTAGATATATTCTTTATAGAAGATTTAGCAAATAGGCATAAGCAAACAAAGAAAATCTATTTCTTTGTTCCACCTCAGAGAGATAATTGCTATTAACATGGTGTTACGGGCTGAATGTTTGTGACCCCCTAAAATTCATATGTTGAAATCCCAAACCCCATTGTGATTGTATTTGGGGATAGGGCCTTCGTTAAGGTTAAATCAGGTCATAAGGGTGGAGCCCTGATCCAATAGGATTACTGTCCCTATGAGAAGAGCCACCATGTAAACACAATGAGAAGACTGCCATTCGCAAGCAAAGAGAGAGCCCTCACCAGAAAGCAAATTGGCCAGCAACTTGATCTTGGGCTTCCCAGCCTCCAGAACCATGAGAAATAAATTCTGTTAGCGAAGCCACCCAGTCTGATATTTTGTTATGACAGCTTGAGCCACATAGTTAGCCTTCTAAATGTCTGTGCGTGTATGCATACACACACACACACACACACATATACACTTAAAACCAGTATGAGATAATTCTTGGATAGTACATCATAGATTATAGCATAGGTGTTGACTGGGTGTGGTGGCTCACACCTGTAATCCCAGCACTTTGGAAGGCCAAGGCAGGTGGATTGCTTGAGCCCAGGAGTTTTAGATCAGCCTGAGCAACATGGTGAGATCCCATCTCCACAAAAAAATGTAAAAATTAGCCAGGTATGATGGCATGCTTCTGTGATCCCAGCTCCTTGGAGGTTGAGGTGGGAGGATTGTCTGAGCCCAGGAGGTCAAGGTTATAGTGAGCCATGATTGCACCACTGCACTCCAGCCTGGGTGACAGAGAGAGATCCTATCTCAAAAAATAAATTAATAAAAAGAGCATAGGTGTTGGAATTAGACAGATGTAGGTTCAAATCGTGGTGGTGTATAGCCTTAGGCAAATCTCAGTGGTGTACCTCTCTGGGTTTATTTCCTCATCTTTAAATGGGGATGATGAGAGTATCTACCTCCTGGGACGGGTATGAAGATTAAATTGGAAAATACTTGTAAAGTGCCTGGCACAGTTCTGGCATCCAGTAAAGCCAGCCCTTTTAAATGGTGGTAGATAGTCGCTATTCACTAGACTGTAAGCCCCTTGAGGGAAGGAGCTTTGCTGACTTATCTGCATTATCCCTTGTTCTTGGCAAGTACCTGGAGAACAGGTGTCTAATAAATATTTAGTGAATGAGTGAATAAACAGTTCATACATTTAGGAGAGCATAGATAGCAGCTAGCACAGTGCATAATCAATTGCATATAATTATTGGTGGCGTTACACTGTTCTACAATGAGGAAAGCACAGTGGCTGGTTAAGAGCCAACTGCCTGGGTTTGAATTCTGTTTCTACTGGTTCGTCGAAGTGTGACCTGAGCCAAGTGCACCTTTAGATACATCTTTCTCTACCATGCACTTTAAAATGCGTCTCTCAAATGGGGATAAGAATAGTATCAACCTCATGGGGTTGTCATGAGGATTAAATGAGATGATCCATGTCAAATGCCTAAAATAGTACCTATCTCATCGGGTTGTGAGGATTATAGGAGATCATCCATCAAGACATCTAGAATGCTGCTCAATAAATGCTTTACTCTCTTAATGTCAAATGTCTGTTACTGATTGTCATCCTCAGATCAAACAGCAGCAAATCAAAAGCGGAGAGCCCCAGAACACCTAGCAGCCCCTTGACCCCCACGTTTGCCTCCTCCATCTGTCTCCTGGCCCCCTGCTATCTCACAGGGGACTCTGTCCGGGACAAGTGTGTGGAGATGCTGTCAGCAGCCCTGAAAGCGGACGGTGAGAGAGCCTGGGCTAGGGATGAGGGAGGGAAGGGGTTCCTTTTCCCAATCTCGCCAAGGGCAGATGAGATTCAGTCTTTCTCAGCACCCCTGGGGATGGTACAGGAACACTGTAGTTCCTGGCACAAGCAGGCTTCACTGCCTATGTTGTGTCTGGCTGATACCTGTATTTCTCGAATCTCTTTTAGATGATTACAAGGACTATGGAGTCAACTGTGACAAGATGGCATCAGAAATCGAAGATCATATCCTTGAATTGTGCCAGGGCTGTGGGTGTCTGGACCGTCTAGCAGCACCCCTCCAAGGTGCAAGCGAGCTGGGAGAGTGAGGAAGGAGAGGAAGGGCTCCAGGAACAGCCCCTGCTCTGCCCCTGAACCAGAGCTCTTAATTCTATCTAACATTAATTATTATTTTACACCTGCCAGCAAAACTTGAAAATGAGCAGTACCTCATTTAGTGTTGATAACAACCCCACAGGGTAGGTTCCCTGATTTATCCAGTTTCATGGGTGAAGTCACCGAGACTCAGAGAGGTCGAATCATTTCCCAAAGCCCATATAGCTAACAGTAGTAGCAGAGATGGGATCTGAACCCAGAAAGTATGACCCTGGAACCTGGAGGCTCAGCGGCTGTGCCAGCTAGGCTGTGTCATAGCGTGCCTCAGTTGGTCAAGTCGTTACCTCCAAGAACAGACTAGACTGAGAAGTCAGCATTTCTCATGCCCAGCCTTTTCCCTTCTCCCATGCTCTGATGTTAACAGCTCCCCCTTTTTGTTGTTGTTGAGACGGAGTTTCGCTCTTGTTGCCCAGGCTGGAGTGCAATGGCGCAATCTCGCCTCCCTGCAACCTACAACTTCTGGGTTCAAGCAATTCTCCTGCCTCAGCCTCTCAAGTAGCTGGAATTACAGGCATGCACCATCACACCTGACTAATTTTGTATTTTTAGTAGAGATGGGTTTCATGATGTTGGTCAGGCTGGTCTCGGACTCCTGACCTCAGGTGATGCACCCCTGCTTTGCCTCCCAAAGTGCTGGGATTACTGACGTGAGCCACCACGCCCAGCACCCCCTGCCCCATTTTTTTACTCCCAAATATATATCAAGCACTGCAATGGCCAATTGACAATTCCTACCTCTGTTAGCTCTCACAGCATTCTCTGTGAGGCAGGGATGGTTCCCATTTTATGGAAGAGGAGTCTGAGGCTCAGAACTGCTCGGTGTCAAAGCGGGACTGGAGACTTTGTCTTTGGATTCCACCTACTGAACCCTTTCGATGTGCCCCCTGCTCCCCAGCTTATCACCTGAAAGGGGCCTTGTGTAGACAGGAGAGGTGACCACCACTGGGATATATTAATAGATCTCTTGCACCAAAAGATGTTTGGCTTGGGAGAAAAAAATTCCCTCCTCACTTGGCCCCCATTGAATGAAAACATGGAGCTTCTTTTACTAGAGACAAAGGTTTGCATGGTGTTGGAGCGGGGAGGCAATCAGGGGACAGGAAGTCTAAGTGTCACACCAAGATGCAAGCTACCCTTTTGAGGGCTCCTGGGCTCTACCTGCGGAGTTCAGCAGGGTCTGTTGGGGAGGGTCAGGGGCCGATCTGCAGACGACAAATTTGCGTTTCCATCTCCTGCCTGTGGCCTACCCTAATTCCCTCCAACTCATTTTCTGGTGGTTTCTCTCTACTCTCATTTAATGATTAATCAGCAATACCTCAACAAGTCTGGAGCCATTCAGCACCTCAAAAAGTACATTTTCATCATTTCCCATTAATTCAGGAAGGCAGAACCCAAGGTATCAGAACTATCACAAGTTTCATCTTCATTTTGTCCTGAACAGTCATCCCTCCAAGCAGATCCTTTCCACCTTTAAGCCCAGTTTGAAACAACCGCAGATGGTCCAGTACAAAGTTCCACTCCCAGCCTTTCGTCCATCCACTTTTTTTTTTTTTTTTTTTTTTGAGACGGAGTCTCGCTCTGTTGCCCAGGCTGGAGTGCAGTGGCCGGATCTCAGCTCATTGCAAGCTCCGCCTCCCAGGTTCACGCCATTCTCCTGCCTCAGCCTCCCGAGTAGCTGGGACTACGGGCGCCCGCCACCTCGCCCAGCTAGTTTTTTTAAAAATATTTTTTAGGCCGGGCGCGGTGGCTCAAGCCTGTAATCCCAGCACTTTGGGAGGCCGAGACGGGCGGATCACGAGGTCAGGAGATCGAGACCATCCTGGCTAACACGGTGAAACCCCGTCTCTACTAAAAAATACAAAAAACTAGCCGGGTGAGTTGGCGGGCGCCTGTAGTCCCAGCTACTTGGGAGGCTGAGGCAGGAGAATGGCGTAAACCCGGGAGGCAGAGCTTGCAGTGAGCTGAGATCCGGCCACTGCACTCCAGCCTGGGCCACAGAGTGAGACTCCGTCTCAAAACAAAACCAAAAAAAAAAAAAAAATTTTTTAGTAGAGACGGAGTTTCACCGTGTTAGCCAGGATGGTCTCGATCTCCTGACCTCGTGATCCACCCGTCTCGGCCTCCCAAAGTGCTGGGATTACAGGCTTGAGCCACCGCGCCCGGCCTCCATCCACTTTTTTTTTTTTTTTTTTTTTTTGAGATGGAGTCTTGCTCTGTTGCCCAGGCTGGAGTGCAGTGGCATGATCTCTGCTCACTGCAACCTCTGCCTTCTGGGTTCAAGTGGTTCTCCTGCCTCAGCCTCCCAAGTAGCTGGGATTACAGGTGCCCACCACCACACCTGGCTAATTTTGTTGTATTTTTAGTAGAGATGGGGTTTCACCATGTTGCCCAGGCTGGTCTCGAACTCCTGACCTCAGGTGATCCGCCCTCCTCAGCCTCACAAAGTGCTGGGATTACAGGTGTGAGCCACCGCACCCGGCCTGAATGTCCCTGTTCTAAAGGAGAGGAAATCAAAGCTGCATCAAACCCTTTAGCTCTTTGTTCTTAGCTAGCTGGAGGTCAGGGGGAGGGTACATTTGGGGGCTTGACCGCTCTGTGTCCTAAAATAGATCTGTGCTCTTTGGAGTGGCCCTGTGCTAACAATGCAGCCAAAAGTTCCTCTGAGGGGCCAGTGCCCCCTGGTCTGCTCTCCACCTCGTCCCCTCCTGTGACCTTGGGGCATGGAGACGGAGTCAGAGACTGGTGAAATATCGCCAGCCCTGCTGGCTCCACATATCAGTACACCCGAGGAATCCCAAGTGGCACATTTTAAAACACATTTTTTGGCTTTCACATGCATTGTGGCATATTCTTTGCTTTTCACACTTTTATTGTACAGACAGCATTAAAACAATAACAGAATAAAGAAAGAATACCACCTCCCCTCCCACCACTTCTAGCAAGTCATCTGTTTTCATTTTTCCACATTCCCCGCAGTCGCTTTCTTGTATATGGTTATTCCCAGCAACAGCTTTGTCTTCCTGATCTTCCTTGGCTCAGGAGACCAAGAAAATGAGGCTGTGTTCCCTGAGCTCCTCCAGAGGGTGGAGGGAGTGGGAGGCTCGGAAGCCTGCCTAGGATGCAGTGTTTGGACAGAAACTCACTGTGGTTGGTGGCCAGGGGTGACTTCCTGCCGGGTGAGTGGAGAGAGTGTTACCGTCAGGAGGGGTCTGGCTTCCAGCCCTGTCTCTGCCGGGAATTTGCCCCATGGCCTTGAACAAGGGCCTGCACCCTTTCTAAGCCTCAGCTGCCTCATCTATTAATGGGAGAAGTAACTCTGACCAGCAATTCCCAGCGTGGGTTCCATGGGATGGTAACAGGTCTTGTAGCGGAAAGGAAGGAGGGGAAGGGGACTCTATAATCAAATGTATTGGGAACACCAGATTAAACAAAGCTCAGTGGTTTCTTTTTTGCAATAAGGCTTCTTAGAACCTTAAACATGTGGCTCTTAATCTTTTCCACTGACAGCAGGACTCACAACCTCCAGGGGCCCTTCCCAACTAGAAGTTCTCTGCATCCTTGTCATCATCTTAGCAGCCCATGTATGTTCAGCATTTGATATATCCCAGACACCACACTACTGCATCGTGTGGCTTAGTTCACAGAATCCTTGTATTTTATAAATAAGGAAACTCAGGCGTATAGAGGTTGTGTGACTCACCTGAGGTCACACAAGAGGCTCAGACAAACCCAGGGTCCTGGTGTCCCTGACACTATAGTGCTTGCTATGATCTGATCTTACCCCAGAGACTGTTTTCTGTCTCTGATATTTGGCTGACCACAAATGCCCAAGAGAGATTCCCACTTGGGGAGTCAGAGGTCACAAAAGAGGGGCCCAACCCCTGTAGAAATCCAGGGATAGGAAGAGAGGGTCCTGGAGCTCCTCAGGCATCAGGGCCAGGCCTGCACCCTTCCGTGCCCCTCCACGAGTGGCTGGCCCGCCCTTGACTGTGTCACATATCTACCAAGAGCTCAAGAGCACAGACATGAAGTACCGGAACCGCGTGCGCAGCCGCATTAGCAACCTCAAGGACCCCAGGAACCCCGGCCTGCGGCGGAATGTGCTCAGTGGGGCCATCTCTGCAGGGCTCATAGCCAAGATGACAGCAGAGGTGAGAGCAGGGCGTCTGCATGGTGGGGCAGGAAGCCAGGTCCCCCCAGCCCTGCCTAGTGCAGAGGGTCAGTGGCTCATGACTCAGCAGCGATGAGCCAGGGAGCTTTTCCAACCAGCCTCATCTCAGCCTCCCCACCGGGCTCTGGACTAGCAGAATCCTGAACACAGCTAATAGGTTCTAAGTGCTGTGCTAAGCATGTTCAGCGAATTGGCCAAGTTGTTCACACCAACTGAGATAGAAAGGTGTATTATCCCCATTCTACAGATGAGGATCCTGAGGCTCAGAGGAGTAAATGGATTTGCCCATGCACACAGCTAGAAACAGCTGAGGCCAGGAGGCAAGCTGTCTGGCCCCAGAGCTAGATTGTGCAGAGTGCGTGGGGGCTGTACGTGTGGAGTGCGTGTCCGTGTGGTACATATGATGTGTGAGGTGTGTAGGGGTATATGTGGGGTGCGTGTGTGGTGTGTATGTGTGGGGTACGTGTGTTGTGTGTATATGTGGAGTGTGTGTGGTATGTATGTGTATGTATGTATGGAGCATGTGCGTATGGTATATATTAGAGATCCCCAACCCCCGGGCCACCGGCTGGTACCTGTTGGGAACCAGGCCACACAACAGGAGGTAAGCAGTGGGCAAGCTAGCGAAGCTTCATCTGTGTTTACAGCCTCTCCCCATCACTTGCATTTCTGCCTGAGCTCCGCCTCCTGTCAGATCAGTGGCGGCATTAGATTCTCATAGGAGCACGAACCCTATTGTGAACTGTGCATACGAGGGATCTATGTTGCACGCTCCTCATGAGAATCTAATGCCTGATGATCTGTCACTGTCTCCCAGCACCCCAAGTGGGGACCATCTAGTTGCAGGAAAACAAGGGATCTCAGGGCTCCCACTGATTCTACATTATGGTGAGTTGGATAGTTATTTCATTATCTATATCACAATGTAATAATAATAGAAATAAAGTGCACAATAAATGTAATGTACTTGAATCATCCTGAAACCATCCCCCACCCCGTCTATGGAAAAACTGTCTTCCAGGAAACCAGTCCCTGGTGCCAAAAAGGTTGGGGACCACTGGTGTGTATGATGTGTGGAGTGTGGGGGCTGTGTATGTGTGGAGTGTGTGTGTGTGTGGTGTGTATGATGTGTGAGGTGTGTTTGGTGTTTAGTATGTGTGTGGTATGTATGATGTATGGAGTGTGTGTGGTGTGTATGATGTGTGAGTGTATTGTGTATGATGTGTGGAGTGTGTGTGGTGTGTATGATGTGTGAGTGTATTGTGTATGATGTGTGAAGTGTGTGTGTATGATGTGTGGAGTGTGTGTATGATGTGTGGAGTGTGTGCATTGTGCATGATGTGTGAAGTGTGTGTGTATGTGTGTGGAGTGTGTGTATGATGTGTGGAGTGTGTGCATTGTGCATGATGTGTGGAGTATGTATGTATTGTGTATGATGTGTGGAGTGTGTGTGGTGTGTATGATGTGTGAAGTGTGTGTATGATGTGTGAAGTGTGTGTATGATGTGTGGAGTGTGTGTATGATATGTGGAGTGTGTGTATGATATGTGGAGTGTGTGTGTATGATGTGTGGTGTGTGTGTGTATGATGTGTGGAGTGTGTGTATGATGTGTGGAGTGTGTGTATGATGTGTGGAGTGTGTGTATGATGTGTGGAGTGTGTGTATGATATGTGGAGTGTGTGTATGATATGTGGAGTGTGTGTGTATGATGTGTGGAGTGTGTGTATGATGTGTGGAGTGTGTGTATGATGTGTGGAGTGTGTGTATGATATGTGGAGTGTGTGTGTATGATGTGTGGAGTGTGTGTATATGTGGAGTGTGTGTGTATGATGTGTGGAGTGTGTGTATGATATGTGGAGTGTGTGTATGATATGTGGAGTGTGTGTATGATGTGTGGAGTGTGTGTATGATGTGTGGAGTGTGTGTGGTGTGTATGATGTGTGAAGTGTGTGTATGATGTGTGGAGTGTGTGTATGATATGTGGAGTGTGTATATGATATGTGGAGTGTGTGTATGATATGTGGAGTGTGTGTATGATGTGTGGAGTGTGTGTGGTGTGTATGATGTGTGAAGTGTGTGTATGATGTGTGGAGTGTGTGTGTATGATGTGTGGAGTGTGTGTATGATGTGTGGAGTGTGTGTATGAGATGTGGAGTGTGTGTGTATGATGTGTGAAGTGTGTGTATGATGTGTGGAGTGTGTGTATGAGATGTGGAGTGTGTGTGTATGATGTGTGAAGTGTGTGTGGTGTGTATGATGTGTAAAGTGTGTGTATGATGTGTGGAGTGTGTGTGTATGATGTGTGAAGTGTGTGTGTATGATATGTGAAGTGTGTGTGTATGATGTGTGAAGTGTGTGTATGATGTGTGGAGTGTGTGTGTTTTGTGTATGATGTGTGGAGTGTGTGTGTATGATGTGTGGAGTGTGTGTGGTGGGTATGATGTGTGGAGTATGCATGTATTGTGTATGATGTGTGGAGTGTGTATGTATGATGTATGTGTGTGAAGTGTGTGTGTATGTGTGTGAAGTGTGTGTGTATGATGTGTGGAGTGTGTGTGTGTGTATGATGTGTGGAGTGTGTGTGGTGTGTATGATGTGTGGAATGTGTGTGTATGATGTGTGGAGTGTGTGTGTTTTGTGTATGATGTGTGGAGTGTGTGTGCATGATGTGTGGCGCATTGTGTATGATGTGTGGAGTGTGTATGTATGATGTGTGAAGTGTGTGTGTATGATGTGTGGAGTGTGTGTGCATGATGTGTGGCGCATTGTGTATGATGTGTGTGAAGTGTGTGTGTATGATATGTGAAGTGTGTGTGTATGATGTGTGAAGTGTGTGTGTGATGATGTGTGGAGTGTGTGTGCATGATGTGTGGCGCATTGTGTATGATGTGTGGAGTGTGTATGTATGATGTGTGAAGTGTGTGTGTATGATGTGTGAAGTGTGTGTATGATGTGTGGAGTGTGTGTGTTTTGTGTATGATGTGTGGAGTGTGTGTGTATGATGTGTCATGTGAAGTATGTGTGTGGTGTGTGATTAGCATATGTGTGGCATGTGTGGTGTGTGTATGTGTGGCATGTGGAAGTGTGTGTCTGTGTTATGTAGTGTGTGTACGTACATTCTTCTGAGGAGAGGGTTCACTGTTTTCCTCAAATACCCAAAACAAACAGCGAAGAGCCTTGGCGTTAGGATAAGATGGGGAACTTGGCACAGGTAGACCAGGGTTATCTTTCTGCCTGATTTAAAGATCTGATCTTTTTGGGTAGATAGCAGCATATGCCTGGAGTTATAAATTGCAACTTGGCTTTACAGTGTGTCTTTCGTCAGTTCAGACTGCTATAACGAAATACCATCGCCTGGGTGGTTTATAAACAACAGGCATTTATTCCTCACATTTCTGTTGTTTGTTTGTTTGCTTGTTTTTTTGTGTGTTTTTTTTTTTGAGATGGAGTCTCACTCTTTTGCCCAGGTTGGAGTGTAGTGGCACAATCTGGGCTCACTGCAGCCTCCGCCTCCCAGGTTCAAGCGATTCTCCTGCCTCAACCTCCCTGATAGCTGGGATTACAGGTGCGTGCCACCACGGCCGGCTAATTTTTGTATTCTTAGTAGAGACGGGGTTTCACCATGTTGGCCAGGCTGGTCTTGAACTCCTGACCTCAGGTGATCCACCCGCCTCAGCCTCCCAAAGTGCTGAGATTATAGGTGTGAGCCATCGTGCCTGGCCTAGTTCTCACATCTCTAGAGATTGGACAGTGCAAGATCAGGGCACCAGCAGACTCAGTGTCTAGTGAGGGCCTGCTTCCTCATAGACAGCCATCTTCTCACTGTAACCTCACATGGTGGAGGGGTCTTTCTCAGGCTCCTATTAGAGGGGCACTAATCCCCTGCACCAGGGCTCTGCCCTTGAGAGCTAATCACCTCCCAAAGACCCCCTAATAACCCTTACCTTGGGGTTAGGATTTCAACAGGCCGGGTGAGGTGGCTCATGCTTGTAATCCCAGCACTTTGGGAGGCCGAGTTGGGCAGAACTCCTGAGTTCAGGAGATCAAGATGGCAAAACCCTGTCTCTACTAAAAATACAAAAATTAACCGGGTGTGGTGGCACACACCTGTAGTCTCAGCTACTCGGGAGGCTGAGGCAGGAGAATCGTTTGAACCCAGGAGGCAGAGGTTGCAGTAAGCTGAGATCCTGCCACTGCACTCCCAGCCTGGGCGACAGAGTGAGACTCCGTCTCAAAAAAAAAGAAAAGAAAAGAAAAAAAAAGAAAAATCTTAGCTTGGGCTTGGGCTGCCTGCTGTGCTGGGAAGCTCCCATCAGGACCCATGCGGACGGTGTCTCTCTCAGCATTCCCTTCCCCGACTCCCTTTTTATGCCTCTTTCCTTGTTCATCTGACTCCCTCATTCTTCCTTCTTCTCTTTTCTTCCCTACCCAGACATAGCAAAGAATGGAGTAGGTTCCGAGACACCCATGAGCACTGCTGAGTGGACATACCATCCTGTCAGTGCCCCGAGAACCAACATTCACAGTCCACCCAGCACTGACAACAGTGTCTGGTACATCACAGGGCTCAACAAATAGGGATCGAATTGTGGTCTCTGACTCTCATTGCCCTCATTTTCTACCTTATTTTCTACAGTATTGTACCTATTCTCCGTGTCTCTGATGCTGCCTCATTCTAATGAGGCAGGGCAGAGAAGTAAATGGATTGGCGTGTGGCTGGATAGATTTTTCTGTTCTCTATTTCTCAGCTGGCACACAAGACCTTCCTTTCACAATCTGACCTCCAGCCACATCTCCCGCACTCGACTTGAACCTACCCCAAATACTTTTACCCAAACGTGCTATTCTTGTCCTCTGATCTTTTGTGTCTGCTGTTTTTTTGGGTTTTGTTGTTTGTTTGTTTGTTTGTTTTGTTTTGTTTTGTTTTTCTTTTGAGATGGAGTCTGGCTGTCACCCAGGTTGGAGTGCAATGGCATGATCTCAGCTCACTGCAACCTCCACCTCCCAGGTTCAAGAGATTCTCCTGCCTCAGCCTCCCAAGTAGTTGGGACTACAGGCATGCACCTGTAACCATGTAACCATGTAATCATGCCTGGCTAATTTTTCTATTTTTACTAGAGACGAAGTTTCGCCATGTTGGTCAGGTTGGTCTCAAACTCCTGACCTCAGGTGATCTGCCCGCCTCGGCTTCCCAGAGTGCTGGGATTACATGTGTGAGCCACTGTGCCTGGCCCTGCTGTTTTATTTGTCTGGAATGTGCCACCACCCACCCCGGGAACTCCTATCTTTCAAGACTGGTTAAAGTACTAGCTTCTTCATGACCCACCAGACCCCAAACAGTTAACCACCATACCCTGCTGCTTTCCCCTGCACTTTATATACCTTGGCTTTAGTACTTCCTTCCCTCTCTTGCAATCCTATGTAAATGCTTAGCTACCCTACCAGATTAGCACTACTTGGGAGGAGGAACCAGATCTTCCTTTTTGAATCTGTTGGACTCAGAGGCAGTAGCATGCTTGAGCTAGCTCCTACCAGCTCAAGGGAGCTGGTGATGTGTAGCTCTTCCCAACTCTGCGTTCAGTTATATCACATTAGCAGCTTGAAATTGGCCAGGAATTTTGTCCCATTGACCATAGCATTTTGTCCCCTGGAAGCTGACAAACGCTACAAATCGAGGCATCCCCACAACCAAAGCTGATTTACTGATTTAACTGATATAGTTAAAGGCATTCAATAAATTGGCATCCAGTAGATTTTGGTTTTGTTTTTTGAGATGGAGTCTTTCTCTGTCGCCCAGGCTGGAGTGCAGTGACGCAATCTCGGCTCACTGCACTCTCCACCTCCCAGGTTCAAGCAGTTCTCCTGCCTCAGCCTCCTGAATAGCTGAGATTACAGGCATGCACCACCACGCCTGGCTTTTTTTTTTTTTTTTTTTTTTTAAGATGGACTCTTGCTCTTGTTGCCCAGGCTGGAGTGCAATGGTGCAGTCTCAGCTCACTGCAACCTACACTTCCCAGGTTCAAGCAATTGTCCTGTCTCAGCCTCCGGAGTAGCTGGGATTACAGGTGCCCGCCACCACGCCCAGCTAATTTTTTTGTATTTTTAGTACAGATGGGGTTTCACCATGTTGGCCTGGCTGGTCCTGAACTCCTGACCTCAGGTGATCCACCCGTCTCGGCCTCCCAAAGTGCTGGGATTACAGGCGTAAGCCACTGCACCCGGCCACATCCAGTAAATTTTGAATGGGCAAATGCTTTGTGCTCTGGAAAATCCCCCCAAATTAAAGTCAGCTACTTTTTACTCATATGGGTAAATGACTTTCATTGACTTGTTTTTCTATATTTTCCTGCCATTGGTTAGGGCCTAGCCTTTGAATTTAACACACTAGGAATTTAAAAATTAATATGTACCAGAATAACTTGAGGACACTAGTGAAAATGCATATTCTGGCCAGCCACAATGGCTCACGCCTGTAATCCCAGCACTTCGGGAGTACAGAGTAGGCAGATAGCTTGAGCTCAGGAGACCAGCCTGGGCAATGTGGTAAAACCCCATCTCTACCAAAAAATAAACCAGGTTTGGTGGTGCATGCCTATAGTCCCAGCTACTTGGGAGACTGAGGTGGGAGAATCACTTGAGCCTGGGGAGGTTGAGGCTGCTGTGAGTCATCGCACCACTGCACTCCAGCCTAGGTGACAGCAAGACCCTGTCCCAAAAATAAATAAATAAATAAATAAATAAATAAATAACTTTTAAAAATGCATATTCCTGGGCCTGCCCTTAGCAATTCAGATTCATAGGAATCTGCATTTTATCAAGAAGCCTAAGTGGTTATCATGAAAGGTGAGCACACTAAAATGCTTTGACCTTTATGCCAGCTTTCGTCTCCATGGTTTAAGGAGTCCTGACAGATAGCAACAATGAAAATGTTTAGGACAGGGGTGGTGGTTCACACCTGTAATCCCAGCACTTTGGGAGGCCGAAGCGGGTGGATCACGAGGTCAGGAGATCGAGACCATCCTGACCAACATGATGAAACTCCATCTCTACAAAAAATATAAAAATTAGCTGGGCATGGTGGCAGGCGCCTGTAGTCCCAGCTACTCAGGAGGCTGAGGCAGAATCGCTTGAACCCGGGAGGTGGAGGTTGCGGTGAGCTGAGATAGCACCACTGCACTCCAGCCTGGTGACAGAGCGAGACTCCATCTCAAAAAAAAATGTTTAAAATCCTCATTTGACATTCGCGTCAGCCACCCTCCTTCCCCTTCCACCAACCCTTAACTAGAGCTCTCTGCAGTTTGACTGTCACCCTCTCTGCTCTCATCTGGCAGAGGCTTAAGGGGAGACAAGTGGCCAGGGAGATGGACAGAGAAGGCAAAGGCGTGGGTGATGCATGCTCACAGATGAGCAGTTAGTTGTGTGAGCCCAGGAGCTTCAGGGCGGGGGTAGCAGCAGCAAGTCATGGGTAGTTGTGCCAGGGTTCCCATGAAGCAGAACAGCAGGGCAGTGATCACAGCGTAAAAGAGCACTGGGTCAAGTCCAGAGAGGAAGGCTAAGGGGAACATCATAGACCAGGTGGCAGTGATCAAGCAGCTCAAGCAGGAGGCTTCAGGCCAAGGCCAAGGTCCTGGCAGGCAGGATGAGCCCCAGATCTGAAGAAATGTACACAAGAGTGCTCGTCCTCGGGCAGAGGCTGTTTGCCTGCTGCTCTCCTAAATGTGCTTTATGACCTTCCAGTCATGGGTGGCAGGGGACTCTGCGGGGACAGCTTTCTCCCAGCTGGGGCAGGACCTGGAATCCAGGCCTCCCTCCAGCTCCTTGCAGTCAGTAAAGCATGTTAGCTCCTCTTCTGTTCAGGCTCTCTAGAAACTGGGTGTGGGGCAGGGCCCCTGTGACCCCTCAGCCCTGAAGGGCAAGCTCTTTTTTTCTCCAGGAAATGGCCAGTGATGAACTGAGGGAGTTGAGGAATGCCATGACTCAGGAGGCCATCCGTGAGCACCAGATGGCCAAGACCGGCGGCACCACCACTGACCTCTTCCAGTGCAGCAAATGCAAGAAGAAGAACTGCACCTATAACCAGGTATGGACAGTGAGGGGATGGGCTGGAGGTGCAGGAGGCCGCAGGGGCAGACAGATGGAAAATCAGAGAGAAGCTTAGGGAAGAGCCAGAGGGGAGAAAGGGTTAAAACTCTCTAAGCTTGGCCGGGTGCAGTGGCTTACGTCTGTAATCCCAGCACTTTGGGAGGCCAAGGTGAGTGGATCACCTGAGGTCAGGAGTTCGAGACCAGCCTGGCCAACATGGTGAAATCCCATCTCTACTAAAAATACAAAAATTAGCCAGGCATAGTGGCACATGCCTGTAATCCCAGCTACCCTGGAGGCTGAGGCAGGAGAATCACTGGAACCTGGGAGGCGGAGCCTACAGTGAGCCAAGATTGCACTACTGTACTCCAGCCTGGGCGACAGAGTGAGACTCTGTCTCAAAACAAACAAACAACAACAAAAAAACCTCTCTAGGCTGGGCCAGCTCAGTGGCTTACACCTGTAATCTCAGCACTTTTGAGAGGCCGAGGCAGGCAGATAGCTTGAACCTGGGAGTTTGAGTGCAGCCTGGGCAACGTGGTGAAACGTCATCTTTACTAAAAATACAAAAATTAGCCAGGCTTGGTGGTGCATGCCTGTAGTCCCAGCTACTGGATGCGAGGGGGAATGGGTGGTGATGAGGCATGAGAATCACTGGAGCCCAGGAGGTTGAGGCTCCAGTGAACTGAGGCTGCAGTGAGCCGTGATTGCACCACTGCACTCCTGCCTGGGTGACAGAACGAGACCCTGTCTCAACAAAACAAAGAAAACCTTAAAAAATCTTCAGGCTGCAGAGAGAAGGGCGAGCCTTGGTACACTAACGTGATGCATCTGTGGCTTCTGGACAATGTTCTGAGTTTAGAATCATCCCACTATGTGTCTATGAGGCGTGGTCAGTGTGTTGTCATCTGCCCTGAAGTGACAAGAAGAAGAATCAGACTCATGGCGGCTGAAGAGTCCCAGACAGTTGAAAGGGAACTTGGCAATGTGAAACCCAGCTCCCTCATTACACTCCCAGGGAAACTGAGGCCCACACAAGCCACAGATGGGCTTTTTAGCCTTGCCCAAGGTGGCAGAGCAGGCTAGTGTCAGAGATAGTAATAAACCAGATCCAGACCTTTCTGCCTGCAATCCAGCTAACTTGGTCAATAAAGCCTAAGGGCTTTAGCTCTGATTCCTACAGTTGAAGACAATTGTCTTGGCATGGGGAACTTGGGAAGGCTGTGGAGGCCCCTTCTTTTTTTTTTTTTTTTTTTTTTTTTTTTGAGACGGAGTCTCGCTCTGTCACCCAGGCTGGAGTGCAGTGGCCGGATCTCAGCTCACTGCAAGCTCCGCCTCCCGGGTTTACGCCATTCTCCTGCCTCAGCCTCCCGAGTAGCTGGGACTACAGGCGCCCGCCACCTCGCCCGGCTAGTTTTTTGTATTTTTTTAGTAGAGACGGGGTTTCACCGGGTTAGCCAGGATGGTCTCGATCTCCTGACCTCGTGATCCACCCGTCTCGGCCTCCCAAAGTGCTGGGATTACAGGCTTGAGCCACCGCGCCCAGCCGAGGCCCCTTCTCTTAAAACCAGAGAATGGCCTCCTCTTTCTGGGTTGCACATGGTACGCCCTTACAGCACAAATATCCTTGGATTCTCACTGGCGTCTAGTTATTCTAGAACTCTATTCAGAGTTCTCCGTCTGTTCGGCACACACCATTTATCAAGGGCACCTTGCCTGCGGCATTCTGTGGCCAGGGCAGAAATGCAGTCAGCCTTGTCATTCTGGAGGAGTCCCTTGGAGAATTCCAGGTCTGGAATTCGGAGATGTTTGTGCAAGCTTCTGCTCTCTCCCAAGCACCTTTCCATGTGGAGTGATGCACTTCCTGTGCCTCACTTCTTTCTAGAAGTAAACTGCCCACTAGCAAAGTTTTCTTTCTGCTTGTCACTGCTATCCCGTGACCAGGCTGCGCTAAGCTGTGTATGCCTGGCAGACTGCTGGGCTGCTGGGGCTCACTCAAGGAGGGTGGCGGGCATAACTCGTCCCACACCACAGATTCCCAGCTGACATCATTCATATCTGATTGTCAGCAAAGTAATGACTTGCTACATGTCATGGCCAGCCAAGGTTGGCCTTAGGAAACCAGAACAGGAGCTGTTAAATCTGGAAATGCCAGGGCTTTACTGTGGGATACCCAGTTCCTGCACCTGAATGATGAGGCTAAGAGGATGAGAAAACATAATATTAAATAGTCCCAAAGATATTTAGGTCCCTTTTCCTCTCTGGGCCTCAGGTCTTCCACCAGTAAAATAAGGAAGATGAACTAGACCACTAAGCCTGCTTGCAGCTCACTCCAGTGAGTGTGTCCAGTAGGGTGTGTTCAGGGGTGAGTCAGGGAATACTTCCTGTAGGAGATAAGTCTTGAGGCAAGAGAAGAGAGATCTGTTATGAAAGATCAACAAGAGTGATCAACAAGAGTGAAAGTCCAAATTAGCTGGGCATGGTGGTGGGCGCCTGTAATCCCAGCTATTCAGGAGGCTGAGGCAGGAGAATCACTTGAACCCAGGAGGCAAAGGTTGCAGTGAGCCGAGATGGCACCACGGCACTCCAGCCTGGGCAACAGAGCGAGACTGCAGTGTCAAAAACAAAACAAAACAAAAAACAAACAAACAACGACAACAACAAAAACAAAGAGTGAAAGTACAAAAGGCCAGGTTAAGCCAGTAAGATACTGGGAGTGAGCTGATGGACTGCCAGAGGAGAGGAAAGCATGATACTAATATTATGGAGCTGTCAGTGATAAGGAAATTGCCAACATGGGGTGGGAATATCAGTGCCAACCTCTGGGATTTGGACCTACTCCCAAAGACAGTGGGAGCCATGGCAGGTCCTAGAACAGCGAAGTGACTTCATGAGTGGTTCTTCTCTCTCTCAGGTGCAGACACGCAGTGCTGATGAGCCCATGACTACCTTTGTCTTATGCAATGAATGTGGCAATCGCTGGAAGGTCTGTTTGTTTATATATTTCCCCCTTCCCTGTCATCCCCATACCTTGCCCGCATAAGGCATAGCATACCCACATCCCAGAAGGGGCCTTGTGCATGGCAGCGCTTGCCAGCCTGCACAGAGTAGGCCTGCAGAGCCAGAGATAGTGGCGGATTGCTGTTGGGGAGGTGGGAAGAGAACACACAGGCATGTTTTCATTTTAGAAGGGCACCAAGCTGGGGTGGGGGCAGCAGCCCACATTTTATCACAGGATGAGCAAGTCTGTCATTCGAGCACAGATGGAATTGGCTTCCTGAGATCCACAGAGGAGAGGAAAAACATTCTGCACTTGGACCATGCCTCTTTGGAAAGTGCTTCCACAGATGGTATTTCCTTTGAACCTGGCCACAGCCGGGGATGGGAAACAGGAAGGCTGAGCCCTGTCAGAAAGGAGTTGACCCTAAATGCCACCAGGTCATCCTTCCCTCCTAAGGAAGCTCTGGAAGTCTTACATTACCCAAGTCTGTAACTCAGACCGCCCCAGCTCCTGCAAAGGCAGAAGTGTTGTTTTCAGGCATGGGAGCCAAGCAAAGACTCCTCCCAGAGTGCTCCTTCCTGCCAAGTCTCCTGAAGGAACAGAGTGTGGTCACGTGACTAATGTCAGTTTCCAACTGCTATCCGACGTGTATGTGCACCATGTGATGTCTGGGCCACCAGGCAGGCTACAGGTGCTCCAGAAGTTCTAAGGTACTTAGCAAGGAGTACAAGACAAGTCAGGATCCCTGGCTTCAGGTGCCATTCTGCGCTTCTCACCCTGAGCGTGTTACTCACCTCCTTGAGCGAAAGAGGAATAATAATGCCTTTCTCCCAGGGTTGATGATGTGAGGATCATTTTGACATGAGGATTATTACGTATGCATAAACACTTTGCAAACAACTACAAGAATGGTTCCTTTATAATGTTATTCTTACTTTCAGACAGGGAAATTGAAATACAGAAATAGTTAATAAGCATAAAGCCACAGTTTGGAGCACTGAAAGCTGATGCTCCGACTTCCTGATCAATTCTTTTTCTTACTAAGGACCTCAGTAGTCCTTACTGGGGCCTCATTAGAACTGCCATATTTTTAAAGGTAAAAACCAGATGATTATGTATTTTTTCTTTTTTCACTTATTGAGCACTTAGGGATGGGGTCAGTATAGTGGCCTACTGGTTTAGAGCATGGGATTTGGCATCAGGCTCGAATCCTAGCTTTACCCCTTACAAAGTGACTTAGCTCAGTGACTTGAGCTCACTAAGCCTGGATTTCCTCATCTATAAAATGAGGGTATTCATATCTAGCCCACAGAGCTGTTCTGAGGATTAGAGAAGGTAACACATGTAAAGCATTAACAGGCCCTTGAGAGCTCATATGGCATCTTTGTCAAATTAGGAAAAGGTGTCCCTTCCTCCAGGTGACACAGCCTCATGCCAGGGTACAGAGCAAATAGAGCACGGGCTAAGTTTCAGCCTCAGCTTGCCCCTTTGGCCAGGCTCTTTTGTGCAGTCAACAAATTATACAACCATACAAAAAAAAAAAAAAAAAAAAAAAAAAAGGCCCTGAGCACAGACATACCTGGTACATAAAACCACTATTCTTACTGTTTTGGGTATGCCATCTATTAGTATTATGGGAGTTTGAGCAACTCGCTTAACCTCTCTGATCTGCTTCCTTACCTGTAAAATGGGAGTGATAGGCCGGGCATAGTGGCTCATACCTGTAATCCCAGCACTTTGGGAGGCCAGTGGATCACCTGAGGTCAGGAGTTTGAGACAGCCCAACCAACATGGAGAAACTCTGTCTCTACTAAAAATACAAAATTAGCCAAGTGTGGTGACACATGCCTGTAATCCCAGCTACTCAGGAGAGTGAGGCAGGAGAATCGCTTGAACTCGGGAGGCAGAGGTTATGGTGAGCCAAGATCTTGCCATTGCACTCCAACCTGGGTGACAAGTGAAACTCCGTCTCAGAAAAAAAAAAAATTGGGAGTGATATTAGTGCCTACCTCACAGAGTGATTGTAAGGGGGAAATGAGTTAATACATGTTAATACTGCCTAGCACAGAGTAAATGCTCAATAAATGTAGCTCTTGTGATTTTGTTACTGTTAGAGAAAGGACATTCTGAATGCTCTAAATCCAGCTCCTCCTCCTTGATTCCTCCTAGTTGGAGGGACAGGATCCACTAGAGGTTACAACTACAGGCTTCTGAACACACTTCCAGATGGTCTCTGTTACCACGTGGGAGACTGAAAGTCTAACCAAGTTAGTAGTAGACTGTTAGGCTACTAACAGTCTAACCTGTTAGTAGTCATCCCAGTGATGTTCTTGATCATAAATTGAGAGCTCAGCACATTCCTGGCACCGAATCGCCATTCATTTATTACCTGATATCATTCTCACATTCACCAGCATTATCAGCTCATTTTACAGGTGAGTGATATGTTCAAGATCACACAGCTAATAATGGCAGAGCTGGGCTTTGGACTCTGGTCTGTGTGGCTCCAGACACCACCTTCTTTTTCATATTCCCCCACAGCCTCCTTGGAGGATACTGAGAAACCTTTCAAATTTTGTTGCCTTTCTGGTTTTGTAGTTCTGCTGATGGAACAGCCAGGACCGCCATGAACAAGGTGAGGAAGAACAAAGAGGAAGCGCTGAACTGTCTAAACTGGAGAAGCAATAAAAATTAAAGTGAAGGAAGATACTGAACTCTGAGTGGGGTGGTATGAGTTGGAGGAAGAATTCTCTTGCAAATTAATAATTGGTCATTAGAAACAATTGGTTAAGTGGGGAGCCTAATTGGAGTATGATGCTGAGAATCTTATTGATGAACCTCTTGTAGAAACTGCAGAGGACCAGGCACAGTGGCTCATGGCTGTAATATGCAAACTCCTGGAGACTGAGGTGGGAGAATCACTTGACCCCAGAAGTTTGAGTCCAGCCCGGGCAACATAGCAAGACCCCATCTCTACAAAAATAAAAGAAAAAGAAAAAATAAAACTGCAGCGCGTTAGACCTGAGGTGTCGTATCTTTGACGGTAGGCTGGCAGACCTTTGCTTTGAGTTCCTTCTCTCCCATTGGGATCTCCCAGCCTTTTTCTGAATTGAAAAATGCCAGATCAACACAAAGCTCACCCGCCCCCCGACTTCAGAGTCACACGTGCAGAACAGCTGATACACCGTTTGGCTTCAGCAGATATTACTTCCATACTATGTACTAGGTTGCAGCAAAAGTAATTGCGGTTTTTGCAATTACTTTTGCAGTAGCCTAATAGAAATATTTCTTCCCTACTCTTTCCTCATCTCTTCCCAAACTCTTTGCTATTCCCTGTTCACAGCTGGCTGTGGGGGCTTTTGAGGACTCCAGATCATATCCCTCTAGGCAGGGAACAAATCCTCTTGAGCTGGGCTTTCTGAGTGAAGATTACAGCAGCACTCTGACTTCCATGGCCCCTTGAAAGTCCTGAGCCTCAGAACCCACCCAGGCCCTAGCAATGTGTTCCTCACAGCTCCATCTGTGACCTGAGCTTCACAAGACATCTGCAGAGCACAGAGACTTTGCCATGCTTCTCCCATGATAATTATTGGCTTGCTTTTTTTGTTTTTGTTTTTCTTTTTTAGAGGCTGGAATGCAGTGGTGTGATCTCGGCTCACTGCAATTTCCACCTCCTAGGTTCAAGCAATTCTCCTGTCTTAGCCTCCTGAGTAGCTGGGACTATAGGCATGAGCCATCAACCCTGGCTAATTTTTTATATTTTTAGTAGAGACAGGTTTTTGCCCTGATGGCCAGGCTAGTCTCGAATTCCTGGGCTCAAGTGATCCACCCTCCTCGACCTCCCAAAGTGGTGGGATTACAGGTGTGAGCCACCATGCCTGGCCTTGGCTTGCTTTTGATGCTGACAGGAACTTTCGGTAAAGCTAGAAACTTCTAGAAAAGCCTTGGGGAAGCTGTTGGGGCAACTACAACCCAAGTTCCTCATATACCCTGGACATCATTTACTTTAGAATTGGTTACTGTCTTCTTCCTTCCATCCATAAGTGCCTTCTCCTGTAGATGAAGCCGGGAAATAAACTAGGTACAGGAGTCTTCCACCGTCTTTGACTTTTATTTATTTATTTCTATTTATTTATTTATTTATTTTTGAGATAGGGTCTCTCTATCGCCAGACTGGAGTGCAGTGGCACAATCTTGGCTCACCGCAACCTCCGCCTCCCAGGTTCAAGCGATTCTCCTGCCTCAGTCTCCTGAGTAGCTGGGATTACAGGCGCGCACCATTACCACCAGTTAGTTTTTGTATTTTTATTACAGACAGGGTTTCACCATGTTGGCCAGGCTAGTCTTGAATTCCTGACCTCAAATGATCCACCCACTTTGGCCTCCCAAAGTTCTGGGATTTAGCCACTGTGCCCGGCTTCATCTTTGACATTTTTGTTTCTGTTTGAGACGGAGTTTCTTGTTGCCCAGGTTGGGGTGAAATGGCACGATCTTGGCTCACTGTACGCTCTGCCTCCTGGGTTCAAGCAATTCTCCTGCCTCAGCCTCCTGAGTAGCTGGGATTACAGGCCCCCGCCACCACACCTCGCTAATTTTTTTTTTTTTTTTTTTTTTTTTTGTATTTTTAGTAGAGACGGGGTTTTACCATGTTGGCCAGGCTGGTCTCGAACTCCTGACCTCAGGTGATCCACCCACCTTGGCCTCCCAAAGTGCTGGGATTACAGACGTGAGCCACTGCACCTGGTCTGTCTCTGAGTTTTAAAGTTAGATTTGGGATGAATCCCTTCCTTGGAAAGATCGAAAATCACAGATGATACAAGACAAAGAGCTCATAAATGGCAGAGCCAGGACAGAGACCCAGGTCTTCTGCTTGCTATCATTGTGCTATAAGACATCCAGAGCTGGCCAGGCGCGGTGGCTCAAGCCTGTAATCCCAGCACTTTGGGAGGCCGAGACGGGCGGATCACGAGGTCAGGAGATCGAGACCATCCTGGCTAACTCGGTGAAACCCCGTCTCTACTAAAATAAAATAGCAAAAAACTAGCTGGGCATGGTGGCGGGCGCCTGTAGTCCCAGCTACTCGGGAGGCTGAGGCAGGAGAATGGCATAAACCCAGGAGGTGGAGCTTGCAGTGAGCCGAGATCGCGCCACTGGGCGACAGAGCGAGACTCCGTCTCAAAAAAAAAAAAAAAAAAGAGATCCAGAGCTATACACAGCGATCAGCCCCTACCTTCCAGGAAGTCACAACCTGGCAGGGAAAGAAACCATAGGCACAGATTTCCACAACAGATGGGATGCGATAAATGCCACATACATCTGAGGGACCTATATTATCCACAGACATGCAGGGGGATGTTGCTTAGAAACCCAGATGTTTCGGCCGGGCGCGGTGGCTCAAGCCTGTAATCCCAGCACTTTGGGAGGCCGAGATGGGCGGATCACGAGGTCAGGAGATCGAGACCATCCTGGCTAACACGGTGAAACCCCGTCTCTACTAAGAAATACAAAAAATAGCCGGGCGAGGTGGCAGCGCCTGTAGTCCCAGCTACTCGGGAGGCTGAGGCCGGAGAATGGCGTGAACCCGGGAGGCGGAGCTTGCAGTGAGCTGAGATCCGGCCACTGCACTCCAGCCTGGGCTACAGAGCGAGACTCCGTCTCAAAAAAAAAAAAAAAAAAAAAAAAAAGAAACCCAGATGTTTCTTAAACTTTAATACAGGTGAGAATTCACTGGGGATTGTACTGAAATGCAGATTCCAATTCAATGGGTCTGGGGTGGGCCTTGAGATTGTTCATTTCTTTCTTTCCTTTCTCTCTTTTTTTTTTTTTTTTAAGACAGGGTTTCACTCTGTTGCCCAGACTCCAGACTGGAGTGCAGTAACGCCATCATGGCTCACTGTGGACTTGACCTCCTAGGGTCAGGCGATCCTTCCACCTCAGCCTCTGGAGTATCTGGGGCTACAGGCGTGCACCACCACACCTGGCTAATTTTTTATTTTTTATAGAGATGGGGTCTCCCTATGTAGTCGAGGCTGGTCTCAAACTCCTGGGCTCAAGCAATCCTCCTGCCTCAGCCTCTCAAAGTGCTGGGATTACAGGCATGAGCCAGCGCACCCAGCTGATTTTTCATTTCTTTTTTTTTTTTTTTTTTGAGACGGAGTCTCACACTGTTGCCCAGGCGCGATCTCGGCTCACTGCAAGCTCCGCCTCCCGGGTTCCCGCCATTCTCCTGCCTCAGCCTCCTGAGTAGCTGGGACTACAGGCGCCCGCCACCGCGCCCGGCTAATTTTTTGTATTTTTAGTAGAGACGGGGTTTCACTGTGGTCTCGATCTCCTGACCTTGTGATCCGCCCGCCTCGGCCTCCCAAAGTGCTGGGATTACAGGCTTGAGCCACCGCGCCCGGCCTGATTTTTCATTTCTAACCCAATGCAGCTGGTCCACAGACCACACTTGGAGTAGGAAGGCCTTAGATGTCCAGATTTTTCTCTGTATTATCTAATCCTCCATCCAAATGTCTAGAAACCAAAAGCAGAACAAAAAGCAACCACTGTCAATTTAATGAGTCCAATAAAGGTTACTTTTGGGTGAGTTTTGTTTTGTTTTGTTTCGAGACAGAGTCTTGCTCTGTTGCCCGGGCTGGAGTGCTCTGTCACCCAGGCTGGCGTGATCTCGGCTCACTGCAACCTCCATCTCCCGGGTTCAAGAGATTCTCCTGCCTCAGCCTCCCAAGTACTGGAACCCCAGTACTGGAACCACCACACCCGGCTAATTTTTGTACTTTCAATAGAGATGGGGTTTCACCATGTTGGCCAGGCTGGTCTCAAACTCCTGACCTCAGGGGATCTGCCCGCCTCGGCCTCCCAAAGTGCTGGGATTAGAGGCATGAAGCACCATGCCTGGCCTTGAGTGAGGCTTTTTTTTTTTTTTTTTGGAGACAGAGTCTTGCACTGTCGCCCAGGCTGGAGTGTAGGGGCGCTATATCGGCTCACTGCAACCTCCACCTCCCGGGTTCAAGCAATTTTCCTGCCTCAGCCTCCCAGGCAGCTGAGATTACAGGCGCCTGCCACCACACCTGGCTAATTTTTTTTTTTTTTTTTTTTTGTATTTTTAGTAGAAATGGGGTTTCACCATGTTGGTCAGGCTGGTCTTGAACTCCTGACCTCATGATCCGCCCGCCTCGGCCTCCCAAAGTGCTGGGATTACAGGTGTGAGCCACCGCGCCCAGCCAACCTTGGGTGAGTTTTTTAAACGCGGCACCTTGGGGCGATTTTCAGTAGTCACAATCTAAATATACATTGTGTTTCCTGTGTCATCGCATAGGGATTTAGAGCACAGAAAAAAAAAAAGAAGAAAACTGATCTTCACCCTCAATAACCTTACTGTTTACAAAGGAGATGAGTCAGATTAAACAGCAAAAGAACAAGTCAGCTCAAGTCCACACATCTATACAGTATACATTCACATTCACAAAAGGACACAAAAGAGTATGAACAGGCTACAGACTGTCATCAGCAGGCGGCAAAACCCTCCCTGTAGGCCTTCCCGTGTCCACTCTGGATCCACTCCAATTCATGCTCTCCATGACAACTGACCGGAACTGGCTTTTCCACATCGTAAAACTGATCCTTAGAGTCTCCCACTCTACACTCCCATTTAAAACCCTCCTCCCCCACTTCCCCCACCACTGCTCTTGGCAAGGTCTACAAGGCCCTGCAGGGCGGGCCTGTGCCTCGCCCGCCCCCGCACTTTGTGCTGCAATCACACTGGCCTTCTCTCAGTTCTTCACGACATGCTGTGCTCCTCCTTGTCACAGTCTTTCCACACGCTGTTGGCTGGAACACGTGGTTTAACCCCATCTCCTTCATAACCAGAGATGAAGAAGGTGCGAACTACAAGCGAGTTAGCGTTCACTTCTGCCACCCAGGAGGGCCTCCGAAGGGAGGGGAGGTGCTTACCGTATGGGAGGAAAAAGACAAGGTCAAGTGAGGCGAAACAGGCAACATGCTTGGAATGAAAGAGCTCACCAGAATGTTATGGCCAAAAGAACTTGAAAATAGGCTGGGTGCGGTGGCTCATGCCTATAATCCCAGCACTTTAGGAGTCCAGGTGGGCAGATCACTTGAGGTCAGGAGTTCGACACCAGCCTGGGCAACATGGTGAAACCCCATCCCTATTAAAAATACAAAAACAAACAAAAAAATAGCTGGGCAAGGTGGCGCATGCCTGTAATCCCAGCTACTCTGGAGGCTGAGGCAGGAGAATCACTTGAACCCAGGAGGCAGAGGTTGCAGTGAGCCGAGATTGCCACTGCACTCCAACCTGGGTGACAAGAGCGAGACTCCACCTCAAACAAACAAACAAACAAACAAAAACCTGAAAATGGAAGAATGGAAGATGGTTCAAGATCCTATGGCCAATTTGGGTGTCTTCAAAAGGTTCCAGGAACCTAAAATATGTACAGGATGAGAAGTCTTTCTTAGTATTTTCATCCAGACTACCAAATCTCTCATTAGCCCCGGTTTTTCTTTAGTTCAAGACTTACATTGCCAAATGCCTCTTTGGATACCTCCTCGCAAGCACCCCACTGACCCTCTCAATACTATAATCCAGTTAATCTGAAACTGAACTCACATCTCTGTTTTTTAATTTAAAAATAATTTTTTTGAGATAGGGTCTCATCCCGTCACCCAGGTTGGAATGCAGTGGTGCAATCACAGCTCACCGAAGCCTTGAGGATCAAGTGATCCTCCCACCTTTGCCTCCCAAGTAGCTAGAACCACAGGTATACACCACCACCCCGGCTAATTTTTTTTTATTTGTAGAGATGAAATCTCGCTGTGTTTTCCAGGCTGGTCTCGAACTCCTGTGCTTGAGTGATCCTCCCACCTCAGCCTCCCAAAGTGCTGGGATTACAGGTGTGAGCCACCATACCCCGCCATTTTGTTTGTTTGTTTTTTGAGAGACAGGGTCTCACTCTGTTGCCTGGGCTAGAGTGCAGTGGTGTGATCATAGGTCACTGCAGTCTTGAACTCGTAGGCTTAAGTGATCCTCCCACCTCAGCTTCCTGAGTAGCTGGGACTACAGGCACATGCTACCACATCTGGCTAATTTTTTTTTCTTTTGTCAGGCACGGTGGCTCGTGCCTGTAATCCCAGCACTTTGGGAGGCCGAGGTGGGCAGATCACCTGAGGTCAGGAGTTTGAGACCAGCCTGCCAACATGTACTAAACATCTACTAAAAATACAAAAATTACCCAGTCACAGTGGCGCATGCCTGTAATCCCAGCTACTCAGAAGGCTGAGGCACAAGAATCGCTTGAACCTGGGAGGTGGAGGTTGCAGTGAAGTGCCACTGCACTCCAGCCTGGGTGACAGAGTGAGACACTGTCTCAAAAAAAAAAAAAAAATCTATAGAGATGGGCACTCGGCGGGGGGGTCTCCCTATGTTACCAAGCCTGGTCTCCAACTCCTGACCTCAAGCGATCCTCCCACCTGGGCCTCCCAAAGTGTTGAGATCACAGGTTTGAGCCACTGAGCCACCGAGCCACTGCACCCCATGCATCTTTTCTTTCTTTGGTCCCCTCTTCTGTCTTTCCTATTTATCAGCTAATTCATTCCTTAAAACCATCTGTGACCCTTTCCCCTTGTCCTCTTCACTTATTTCCCAATTCTAGAGTCTCTCCCTTCACCAACCCTTATCTCCATTCCCATCACTGTCATCACAGCCTTTCAGGTTTTCTTTTTTTTCTTGAGATGGAGTCTCACTCTCGCCCAGGCTGGAGTGCAGTGGTGCGATCTCCACTCACTGCAAGCTCTGCCTCCCGGGTTCATACCATTCTCCTGCCTCAGCCTCCCGAGTAGCTGGGACTACAGGTGCCCGCCATCACGCTTGGCTAATTTTTTTTTTTTTTTTTTTTTTTTTTTTTTTTTTTTTTTTAGTAGAGACGGGGTTTCACCGTGTTAGTCAAGATGGAGGTTTTCTTTTTTCTAGGACTGGTGCAAAGGTCTTCTACTGATCCCCCAACTCAGAGCACTATCTTCCCTGCATCTACCCTACCTGGCTCTGAGTGTCATTCCCTGTCTTCAGCAGGTTCCACCAGCTATCAAAACTCAACTATTTGGTTTGATTTTTTTTTTTTTTTTTTTTTTTTTTTTGAGACGGAGTCTTGCTGTGTCTCCCAGGCTGGAGTGCAGTGGCGTGATCTCGGCTCACTGCAAGCTCCGCCTCCCAGGTTCACGCCATTCTCCCGCCTCAGCCTCCCAAGTAGCTGAGACTACAGGCGCCCGCCACCACGCCTGGCTAGTTTTTTTTTTGTATTTTTAGTAGAGACGGGGTTTCACCATGTTAGCCAGGATAGTCTCGATCTCCTGACCTTGTGATCCACCCGCCTCGGCCTCCCAAAGTGCTGGGATTACAGTCTTGAGCCACCGCGCCCGGCCTGGTTTGATTTTCAAAGCTCTGTCTGCCCTCTGCCTTTTTTGGGGGAAGGCAGGGGGACCTAGAGGCTTTTAAGTCTGACTGCGCCAATGGGCCCTTGCCCTCTGCTTGGCTTTGGTGGTTCATCGTCCCTGCTGTCCCTTATGCTCCAGGCTAAAGGAGATATTTGCCCTGTGTTTGAATACCCAATGGACCTTCTCATTTGTGACTGCCTGTATTGCTTCCTTTTCCCCAGCCGGATCCAAATCTTATCCATTCTTCAAGGCTCACCTCAGATGCACATCTTCTTATGAGGTCTCTAATCCCCTAGCAACGCGAGACGGTTCCTTAGAACTCCCACAGCATCGAGAAATTCTCGTAGCACACATTGCATTCAACCATGATGATGATGATGATGATTCCTTTAAAATTTTTGTATGACAGTGTGAGTAATATCTATTAATCACTGAGCATTTACTAGCTGAATATCTTGGGCACATTATACAATTTCTGCATGCTTCTAGTTTCATCGGTAAAACAGTGGTAATAAGAGCTCCTAGCTCAGAGGATTGTTGTGAGGATTCATTTAGTTAATACAAACAGAGCAGCAGAATCAGGCCTGACACAGAGTGACTGATTAGTTGTTACTAATATTAGCTACGGTTGTTACTATGAGTGCAGGGTAGCACTTTACATTGATTGCCTCAATGAGCCCTCTGACCTCATGAACTAGGTTACTATTATTATACTCTTTTTAAAAAATTGTAGTAAACTACACATAACATAAACCATCTTAGCAGTTTTTAAAAATTTATTTTGAGATAGTCTCTGTCGCCCAGACAGGAGAGCAGTAGCGCAATCTCGGCTCACTACAACCTCTGCCTCCTGGGTTCAAGTGATTCTCGTGCCTCAGCCTTCTGAGTAGCTGAGATTACAGGTGCACACCACCGGGCCTAGCTAACTTTTGTATTTTTAGTAGAGATGGGGTTTCAACATGTTGGCCAGGCTGGTCTGGAACTCTCAGCTTCACGTGATCCACCCTCCTCGGCCTCCCAAAGTGCTCGGATTACAGGCATGTGCCACTGTGCCCAGTCCATCTTAATAATGTTTAACTATATAGCTCAGTAGGGTTAAGTACATTCATATTGTTGTACAACCAGTCTCTAGAACTCTTCATCTTGCAAACTGAACCTTTACACTCCTTAAATAACTCATTTCCTCCTCCCCTCAAGCCCTGGAAAGCACTATTCTACTTTCTATGAATTTGTATTATTTTAGTCTTTACAGACTGAGAAAACCAAGGTTCTGAGAGTAATTTTTTTTTTGAGACGGAATACGGAATCTCACTGTCATCCAGGCTGGAGTACAGTGGCACAATCTTGCCTCACTGCAACCTCCACCTCCCGGGTTCAAGCAATTCTCCTGTCTCAGTCTCCTGAGTAGCTGGGATGACAGGCCCACGCCACCATGCCCAGTTAATTTTTGTATTTTTAGTAGATACAGGTTTCACCATGTTGGTCAGGCTTGTCTCGAACTCCCGACTTCATGATCCGCCCACCTTGGCCTCCCAAAGTGCTAAGATTACAGGTGTGAGTCAAATAATTTGTTTTTAGAGAAAGAACCTGGATTTGAACCCAGAGCCCAGGTCATGCTTTGAGCCACTTTGCAATATGTTCACCTCACAGAACATGTGTGATGTGTTTTCCCTGCCCCATAATAGTGATGGCCATGGTATGCCAAGGCCCTCCTCTGTACCATTCTCACATTTAGTCCATGCAGCAGCCCTGCAGTCGTTGTGAGGGGTGATGTCCTATTTCCCAGCTCAGTAGCTGGTATAGAATCGGGTTCAGTGAGTATGGGTCTGTTTGACGTCTTTAAGTAGGCGTCTTTAAACAATACTAAATAAGTTTGTATTGCATTTTTAATGCAATTGTCTATATTTAATGCAATTGTCTATATATTAATGCAATTGTCTATATACTTGGAAAATATTGATTCTTTTTGGAGAAAACCAGTTGAAATGTATGAGGTCATAAAGAGCTTCCCAATCATCTCTACTTCCCCCTCCTCTGCAGAGTCAATCTGCTCTCCTCACCCCAGGCCAGTCCCCGGGCCGTCCCCCCAATCTTTACCTCATCACTAGCATTGCAACTCACAGCCAAAGGCAGAGACAAACAGGCAGACAGGCAAGGGGACTAGGAGATTCTCCGTGCTCTGCTTCCTCCCCCTGCTGCTCCACCCCCACACTATTCCCTCTAGCCAAAACCAATCCTGACCAGCCTGGAACATGCTCTGGCCTTTCACGCCTCCGTGCCTTCGCACATGCTGTTCTTGAAGACTGGAATGCTTTCCCTCCCACCTTCTCCACCTCCAAACTCCTACAGTCTTACCAGCTCAGATGTCACCTCCTCTGTGAAGCCTCCCCGCCCCGCTCCCCGCCAGCTAGGAATCCACCCCCTCCTGGGTACAGACAGCACACCCCTTATTATAGCACTTGGACTGCAATGGCTGTTTGCAGGTCAGTGTGTCCCCCATGTCCCCAACTCCTTGTGCAGTGATGAGCCTTTACGCAGCCCAGGCCACTTTGATTTTCTGAGGTGCCCGTCTGTCTGAAAATGAAGAGACGACAAAACAGGATGACACACACGAAGGCAGGTTTTAAAATGTTTAGCAAATTAATGTTAAATACTATGACAATTGTGCTGCTCACAAGATAATTATAAAATTTATTAAAATGTAAGAACTTAGAGTGCTCCACAGGCACCGTGGCCTGGTAATAGAGTACAGGTGTAAGGATATACAAGGAGGGTCTTTGATCCCATCAGCCAGTGGAGCCGACATAATGTATAACCTTACTTAGAGATAAGGTCGAAAGCCTAAATTGGAGACCCTGGCCAAATGGCTCTTCTGGCCTCTTTCCCAGTGATGACAGGCTGTCCTGCTGCCTCTGCACATAGTAGGTACTCATTGTTTGCTGAATCATGGGAACGAATACAGCTTTCCAATTTGGTTACCAAAAACCCACATACAGTAAGTATTCCCAAGAAGCACTGCAGTCTAGAACAATGGGGCAGGAAGCCACCTCCTCCTCCAATGACCCCAACCCTGAGTCCAGCTGAAGGCTGCAACAGGAAGCCCCTCAGCCACTGTCCTTCCACTCCCTCTTCCCCACTGCCCCCAGGGGCTCCAGATGCAGTCATGCTTTCCATCCGCTCCCAGCCTCTCTTCTCTTTCCAACCTCTAGAGGGTCCCAGGTGAAGAAAGAAAAAAGCACTTACAGAAGGAGGCAGGCAGCCAAGCTGAGCCCAGAGAGCCATCCTGGGCGCCACCCCGCCCCCGCCCCGCAGGCCTGAGGAATAAAAGAAACAGCAAGAAGACAAAGAAGGGCTTAAAGCACTGGGGCAAAGGGGTGGGGGGAAGGCCTAAGGAAGTTTACAAAGCAATCTGTCAGAGAAGGGATGAAAAGGGAGCCCCGCTGGGCTGAGGGGCTCAAGCCCTCAGCTCACCTTAGGCCCAGTTAGAAACCTGCAATTACTTCAGCTAGTCAGAAAGACTCCCCTCCTCCTCGCTCCGAGAAGTGTGATTATTAACCTCTGAACCAGAAGTTTCCCTGAGCGTGAAGCCTCAACTTGCTGGGGTTTTGGCAGCCCCAAGTACCTATGCTCTACTAGGCTCAGCACACCGCTCAATGGAGCCCACCAAACTGGCCCAACCTCTGTTGCGTCTGAATGTCTGGAAGAAACACAATGAGGATAAGGTCACCCACAGTTTCTCACAGCTATTGAGCCACTTTGATTTCCCAGATTTTCTGGGCTATCCAATATACCCACAAGCAGTTCTGGAAGTTTCCCTTACCACCAAAGCCAGGGTTCATAAAAAGTAACGGCTATCATCCAAGAGCGCACGCTCTGGAGCGCTTTAATCATCTCACCCACGTCTCACAACATCCTTAGGTATGATGGCCCTCATTTTAGAGAAAAGGAAATGGGCCTGGATTCAATGACTTTCCAAAGGATACACAGCCTGGATTCCGAACCAGGTCTGTCTGACCTTGAGGCCCACGCTCTTTCCACCGGGGATACCGCCTCTCAGGAATCCTCCAGGATTCCATTTTATATGGTGCTCGGATCAATTTTATTTTTACAGCCAGTCTAATTTAGCAGTGGGGGGCTGTATACTAACTTTAGTGATATTAATGTTACTAAGTCTGGTAACCCACTACAATCGGACCAGCCTCGGATCGATTTTAGATGAGGTAGGATGGTATAATTCTGTGACATCTGAAGAATTCCTAGCCCCACAGTTGCGGGTGGAAAGAGAAGGAATGGGAAAGTCTGCATTATGGCTGGGTCGGGTCCTTCTAGTTCTTTTTAAACACTTGAGTAATTTAATCATAAATGACCGGGCATTGGGAACAGGACACTCACTAATAAAAGCATGGCCTGGAGTTATGTTTGAAAAAAATTTTCAAGTTCCTCAGTGGGTGGATCTATCTGCAAAACAAAAGAAAGGCCCCTTTACCAGCCCAGGCAGAGAAGTCTCCCGTACAGTTAGAGACAACAGGCTTCCGGGCACGTAGCCAAGGTTCTGGGGATATTTATAACTTGAAGAGGGTGGGAGTCCCTAATAAGCTGCTATATTCTTTTTCCATCACTTCCCTCTCCAAGGCTACAGCGAGCTCGGAGCTCTTCCCCACGCAGAATGCCTGCTTTCCTTAGTGCTGGACTTCCATTGTCTAATTTCCTCATACTGGCTGGGGAAAGGGAAAGCTGCGAGTCCTCCCGTTCCGAGGAACTCCAGCTGAATGCAGTTTAGTTGCTGGTGGTTTCTTGGCCAACCTCTGTGGTCTCAGGGATCTGCCTATGAGCCTGTGGTTTCTTTGAGCTGCCTGCGAGTCTGAGGCCTCGGGAATGTGAGTCTTTAGGATCAGCCTACGACATCTGGGTTTCGCCTGCAAGTCTACAGATTCGAGATCTGCCTGCGGGTCTGAGACCTCCGGGACCTGCCAGTGCTAAAATCTTTCTGAACGCCAGGTCTGAGAGAACGCTGCGGCTCTGGGATCCGTTCGCGGTCTCAGGCTTTGGAGACGACGATCTAGTGGATCTTTTGCGCGACAGGAGGTAAGTCTGTTCGTCCCCCACTCGGGTTTTCGGCTTCCTACCTTCAACCGAACAGGGACTACTAACATACTGAAGGCCCGCCCGGATCAGGGCCTCAGACGCCCAGGGTCCCTTCGGTGCGGGAGGCCGCCGGGAGCCCCTGTAGCAGACTACCCCTCGGGGACGATAAGCAGGGCCCGCCCCCGCCCAGGGGCCTGGCTATCTCCTCCTTACACGCCCTACACCGCCACCCGCTTCTGAGTTCCCCCAGGGTTTTCGCCTCCCCGCCGATGGACGCCACTCAGTCCGCCGCTCGAGGGGCGCCCTCTTGAGAAGGACGCAGTCGCACGCCCCTACAGGGTTAAAGCGCCGAAGCCGAAATACCGCCAGGGTATGCTGCCGACCGCACTCCCGACTGGCCCGGGCGGCGCGGGGCCTCTCGGGAGTTGTATTCCGCACGGAGCCGCGCGGCCGCAGGCGCTGCTGGGAGATGTAGTGCGTGGGCGGGGCTCAAAGTTCCAGCTCGGCCTCCGAGTCTCCCCTGGGGAGTGGGCGGCTGCCGCTTCCCTCTCCAGCCTGTGCTGTCAAGCAGGGGCTAATTCTAGCTTTGCTCAACACAGACCGGCGTCTAAATTAGGCCTGACTTCGCAGAAAATAAGGCCCGACTCAAGAGAAGCTTCTAGGGACGTGAGGCGAAGCAGGGCAGCCTCCCTGGCTGAATCGTGCTGCAGTCTCCATGAGAAGAAAGCGAGAATACTCCGCCCTGACTGGGAGGACGTGCTTACTTCTTCACCCTTTTGTTCTTTTCCCTCCTCGGCTTTTGGCCTCTGGCTGGCTTTTGTACGCGGGAGTGGAACTCCAACTCCCGGCAGGCCATGGGGGCAGGCACAGGCGCACTAGAGGCTCTTGGCCACGCTGTGGGAGGCGGGCCTAGTGTTCCGCCTCTGATTGGTAGAGTGTTTCACGAACTTCGCTCGCTGATTGGCTGAGGCAGCTGCCGGAAAGGACCGGGCCTCGAGACGGCACAGCGGAGGCGTTCCCTGGGCTGGGCTGAGCGCCTCCTCCTGGAAACAGCATCGGTCTAACCCCCGGCGCGGGAGGGACCCAGCCAGGGGGCTGTCCTAGTAGATTCCGGCATTGCCTCCACCCCGCTGTGGCGGAGACACAGAGGGCGGGTCGCGCTCGAGGGTCAGGGAGGAGAGTGACCCGGCCCTGGTCCAGGGCCCTCCCTGCACGCCTTGGGGCCAGAACTCCAGCCCTGGGGAGTGGGCAGGGCCTGTTTTCCGTGCCTCACACCCTGCTTTTCGCCTCCTTCAGCGCTGTCTGCTAGCTGCTTTCCTGCTCTCTCTCCCTGGAGGCGAACCCTTGTGCTGGAGATGGCAGCCACCCTGCTCATGGCTGGGTCCCAGGTAAGCCGGGGGTGGCTTCTCGGACCTTATCTCTTCTTACCCACCTCGTCCGGCGTTTCTCTGCTCTGCAAGTCCCTGTGGGAAATTCCCTGGGATTAGTAATTCGCTGGCTTCGATATTCTGCCTCCAGGGGCCTAGTACCAAGCCAGTATTGTCACAAACAAGCATATATCGAACACCTGCTGTATGCCTTTAAATACTGGGGAGATAAAAGATGGACGAGATGGGCGCTACCTTTTGGCTCACAGTTCACAATCTATAGGGAGAAAGGCGGATCCACTTAAGCGTGGCACAACGTAATAAGTGCTCTATTTGCTGTAGGAAAAAAGTGCTGTAGTGTGGGAATCACTCCCAAGAAGTGGGAGTGATTAAGTCTATCTGGGGCATCCGAGGGGAGTGGAGTAGTGCAGAGGGGTAGGGGGCATTGAAGAACAGTTGGTACTGGAGCGGGACCTTAAAAAGCAGTAGAATTTCACTAGTGTGAGAAGGATATTCCAGGGAAAGAGGGACATTATGAGTAAAGGTATGGAGCAATGCAAGTGTCAGATAGGTCCTGAGAAAAGCACAGCCAGAGGATAAAGTTCCTGAGTGGGGCAGGGATAGCTGGCCATGGGACCAGAACAATCAGCTCATAAATTGCTGCCTTTACCACGTCTCTTTTTTGCTTGAATATTTCTTCTTTGGACTCTATAGATCACATTTAATATCTTTTTCCACCTGAATATTTCTAACTATGTTTGTAATTTCAAGAAGTCCTAAATACAGAATAGTAGGGAAGCGTTGTGTGATTTCAGGCACCTGTGACGTTTGAAGATATGGCCATGTATCTCACCCGGGAAGAATGGAGACCTCTGGACCCTGCACAAAGGGACCTTTACAGGGATGTTATGCAGGAGAATTACGGAAATGTTGTCTCACTAGGTAAGTAAGGAGTCTACCTTTCTTTGCCTCCACGTTTTTGAGATCATGTCAAAATGACTTGGTTATTTCAACGCAGCCTAGTGGTTTGATGTTTTAAAGCACTTAATTGCATATTGGCTTGACTTGAGTCCTCAGGCGGATCTTTGAATGTGGGAACATCCAGGTCATATTGTCTAAAAAGAAAAAAAACTGCTTCTGCACATTTTAGAAACGTTCAGATTTCTTGTGCCCTGAGTCATTTTCCAATCTCCAGCCTGTTTGTACAGATCACTGACCAAACAGGTCTGGCATAATAGTGCTTGCCAGAATATAAATGCCCCTATAAGTAGTGCTTTTACTCTAGGGTGCTAAAAAATGAGGGGATTCTAACCCAGGTTCATGGGAGTGTGAAAGCCACCTTTTTGTGTTTGTTTTGGCTTCAGAGCACTAGCTTTGACTCAAGTTCCTTAGCTGAGTAGGTTGCCATCTAGAAATGTTTCAGTGTTGATGATGATAGATTTCTAGTGTGTCAAATGCTGTTCCAGAAGAATGCTGCAATAGATCACAAATTCTATTCGAGAGGGCAGCTGATTTTTTTTACATGATCTGCAAGCCTGTCTTCTCTCTTTGCTGTACTTTGGTCTGGGTGTAACTAGAATAAACAGTATATTCTTGAGCTGAACGGTCTTTTGACTCACTCTGCCTCCTGTCAAGACTTGACAGACATTAGCAAGCGTGTGTGGGTCACTAGGTCATCTGCCACTCATTAGCACTAATCCTTTTTTTGAAATCTTTATTCCCATAGCCTTTCTCAGAACAAAAGGCAACTCTGAGGGCTTTCCTTTTTAACTTGAGCTTTCTCTGATATCCCTAGTTTCTTGAATCCTTTCCTTATAAAAGTAACTATAAATAGTTATCTACCCAGATCTATTGCAGTCTGTAACCCAAATATTCCACTTAATCCAACAAAAGCAAACAATGACAATCATTTAAAAATGTGAATTTACATTTCTATAGTTTAGCCCCAAAAGCACTTGTTAGAAGCATGGAAGCACCAAAAACCTGGTTTTTTGCCCAAATAAGTTTGGGAATGGGAATGGGTTTAAAAATGATTACAAGACGACCTTTTTCTTTTCTTTTTTTTTTTTTTTTTGAGATAGGATCTTGCTCTGTTGCCCATGCTGGAGTGCAGTGGCATGATCACAACTCATTGCAGCCTTGACCTCCCAGGCCCAGGTCATCCTCCCATCTCAACTTCCTGAGTAGCTGGGATCACAGATGTGTACCACCTTGCCCAGCTAATTCTTTTTATTTTTTTTTAATTTTTTAATTAAAAAAGATTTTTTTCTGAGACAGAGTCTCACTCTGTTGCCCTGACTGGAGTGCAGAGTTCAAGCGATTCTCCTGCCTCAGCCTCCCAAGTAGCTGGGATTACAGGCACATGCCACCATGCTCAGCTAATTTTTGTATTTTTAATAGAGACAGGGTTTCACTATGTTGGTCAGGCTGGTCTTGAACTCCTGACCTCAAGTGATCCACCCACCTTGGCCTCCAAAAGTGCTAGGATTACAGGCATGAGCCACCACACCCAGCCTCTTTTTATTTTTAATAGAAGAGAGACCTCCCTGTGTTGCACAGGCTGGTCTCAAACTCCTAGGCTCAAGTGATCCTCCTGCATCAGCCTCCCAAAGTGCTGGGATTAGAGGCCTAAGCTACTGCATCTGGCCTTATAAGGCCTTTTTACCTTAGGATTCCTTAGAACCTTTAGTGTGTTATTAGGCATTGTGAATTTTGAAGGAAACGATATTGTATGTACCATTTACCAACCTAGTTTATTCATGAACCCTTTTCTCCTGAAATGCATACTTTCTTTCTGAAGAGTGTACTAAGAAACCCAATTTGGAGAATGCAGTGTCTAGTATAAAACTTCTTGTAGACAGTGGTTGTGTATTTTGATTTTCATTTGAAGACTGCATGTGAAATAGACAATGCCAAGAACGTTCTCAGCCAGACATCTTTTTTGCCTTCTTCAACCTTCCCACTTCTATGTTCATTAAAAGGTCACTGAAAAGTAGGAAGTGACATTTGTCAGTCACTTTTCTGTCAACTATGACATAGGTAAAGATTCATTTTTCTCCATGTTAACATAGTTGGTTCTGGCTGGGCACGGTGGCTCATGCCTGTAATCCCAGCAGTTTGGGAGGCCGAGACGGGCGGATCACCTGAGGTCAGGAGTTCAAGACCAGCCTGGCCAATATGGTGAAACCCCGTCTCTACTAAAAATACAAAAAAATAGCTGGGTGTGGTTGTGGGCACCTCTAATCCCATCTACTCGGGAAGCTGAAGCAGGAGAATCGCTTGAACCCAGGAGGCGGAGGTTGCAGTGAGTGAAGATCGCGCTATTGCACTCCAGCCTGGGCAACAAGAGTGAAACTCTGTCTCAAAAAACAAAACAAAACAAACAAAACAACCGTAGTGAGTTCTTAGTAAATATTTCATGATGCTACTAATGATGAAGGCTTGGCAAGTTAAAAAATACACACTCACAAAATATCTGGATTCTTGCCTTTTAGATATTCTAATTTAGAGTCTCATACTTTCTGCTTCCAGTTTTCTTTCAAAACACGAGGAATATATATAGTTTTCTTTTCTTTCTTTTTTTAAGAGACAGGGTATCGTTCTGTCACCCAGACTGGTGTGCAGTGGCACAATCACAGCTTATTGCAGCCTTGAACTCCTGGGCTCAGGTGATCCTCTTACCTCAGCCTCCTAAGTAGCTGGAACTACAGTTGCATGCCACCACACCCACCTAATTTTTTAAATTTTTTGTAGAGATAGGGTCTCCCTATATTGCCCAGCCTGGTCTTGAACTCCTGGCCTGAAGTGATCCTCCTGACTTGGCCTCCTAAAGTGTTAGGATTACACGCGTGAGCCACGGCACCTGGCCTGTGTAGTTCTCTTAAGGAATCATTAATTACAGCGATACAGAACATGAATTTTGACAGACCTGAGTTTGAATACTGGCTTTACCATTTACTATGGCGTTGAACAAGTCAATTCATTTGTCTGGGTCTTGGATTTCTCATTAATGAAGTAGAAATAATCACAATTCCTGACCCTCAGAATAGCTATGATAAAGAATATAGTAATTCATATAAATAATTTAGGCTGGGCACAGTGGCTCAGGAGTTCAAGACCAGCCTGACCAATACGGTGTAACCCTGTGTCTACTAAAAATAAAAAAATTAGCTGGGCGTGGTGGCATGCACCTGTAGTCCCAGCTACTAAAGAGGCTGAGACAGGAGAATTGCTTGAACCTGAGAGGCAGAGGTTGCAGTGAGCCAAGATCACGCCACTGCACTCCAACCAGGGCAACAGAGTGCGACTCTGTCTCAAAAAAAAAAAAATTTAATATAGTGCCTGGCACATAATAGGTAATTTTTGTTCTTACTAGCCTTATTGTTTACTTTTTATTACAGATTTTGAGATCAGGAGTGAGAACGAGGTAAATCCCAAGCAAGAGATTAGTGAAGATGTACAATTTGGGACATCTGAAAGACCTGCTGAGAACGCTGAGGAAAATCCTGAAAGTGAAGAGGGCTTTGAAAGCGGAGATAGGTCAGAAAGACAATGGGGAGATTTAACAGCAGAAGAGTGGGTAAGCTATCCTCTCCAACAAGTCACCGACCTGCTTGTCCACAAAGAAGTCCACACAGGTATCCGCTATCATATATGTTCTCATTGTGGAAAGGCCTTCAGTCAGATCTCAGACCTTAATCGACATCAGAAGACCCACACTGGAGACAGACCCTATAAATGTTATGAATGTGGAAAGGGCTTCAGTCGCAGCTCACACCTTATTCAGCATCAAAGAACACATACTGGGGAGAGGCCTTATGACTGTAACGAGTGTGGGAAAAGTTTTGGAAGAAGTTCTCACCTGATTCAGCATCAGACAATCCACACTGGAGAGAAGCCTCACAAATGCAATGAGTGTGGAAAAAGTTTCTGCCGTCTCTCTCACCTAATCCAACACCAAAGGACCCACAGTGGGGAGAAACCCTATGAGTGTGAGGAGTGTGGGAAAAGCTTCAGCAGGAGCTCTCACCTAGCTCAGCACCAAAGGACCCACACGGGTGAGAAACCTTATGAGTGTAACGAATGTGGCCGAGGCTTCAGTGAGAGATCCGATCTCATCAAACACTATCGAGTCCACACGGGGGAGAGGCCCTACAAGTGTGATGAGTGTGGGAAGAATTTCAGTCAGAACTCCGACCTTGTGCGCCATCGCAGAGCCCACACAGGAGAGAAGCCGTACCACTGTAATGAATGTGGGGAGAATTTCAGCCGCATCTCACACTTGGTTCAGCACCAGAGAACTCACACTGGAGAGAAGCCATATGAATGCAATGCTTGTGGGAAAAGCTTCAGCCGGAGCTCTCATCTCATCACACACCAGAAAATTCACACTGGAGAGAAGCCTTATGAGTGTAATGAGTGTTGGCGAAGCTTTGGTGAAAGGTCAGATCTAATTAAGCATCAGAGAACCCACACAGGGGAGAAGCCCTATGAGTGTGTGCAGTGTGGAAAAGGTTTCACCCAGAGCTCCAACCTCATCACACATCAAAGAGTTCACACGGGAGAGAAGCCTTATGAATGTACTGAATGTGAGAAGAGTTTCAGCAGGAGCTCAGCTCTTATTAAACATAAGAGAGTTCATACAGACTAAGTCCTGTAATTATGATGGCTGAGAAATGATTCATTTGAAGATACAATTTTATTTGATATCAATGAACACCCTCAAGACTGAGCGGCTTTTATCATACTCTTGTAGTAGTTGTGGGCCACAATTTAAACCATCAGAGATGACAAGCCATTTGAAATTCTGACCCTCAGCTTTGGGAATGTTATCTCCTCCAAAATGGTGATTTTTATTCACTCAATGGGTTACTTCATTAAAATCAGCCCCACAAGTAACTGGAAAACGGAAGACCAGCGGACAAATGCTGGTGAATGCCCAGGCTTGGAAATGGAGTAAATCTTTCAATGTTATTTTCTCCCATCCTTGGCCCAAGGAACTATGCTAAGTGAAATGTGGGATTGTAATAGGGTGGTCATGGCTGCTTTGGAAAAAGGCAACTAGAGACTCTGCCTGAATTGCCACACCTATTCACACACCATAGTAGTTGGGCACACACATCTTCCCCTCCAAAGGGCTTTTTCCTTGAGTTGCTCATGCATTTGTATCTTTTCCATCTTCCTGAGGGCAAGATTTTGCACGATGAAGGCAATGATTGTAACTTTTCTCCTCACTGTTTCTAATTAGCTCATTTAAAACTTGCATCTTTGTGAAAGCTAACTGAAGATACAGTTGGAAAGGAAAAACAAGACACAGGTTTGGGGACCAAGGACCCATCAATGATGGTGACTTTAGCAGAAGATGCCCACAGTTATTACTGCCATTAATCAGATTTATGAATTTTCTTTGGGGATCACTATAGGGAACATTGCAGGGAAAATATCTTCAAGGAAAGATAGGACCATCAGTGACAGTTAAGTTTAAGGAGCAAGTGGAATTGACTCCTTCAGGGAAGGAATCACAAGAGTCCCTTCCCAAGGAATGTAGGTCGTTTCTGTGTTTTTCCCTCTCTAATGTTTAAGATCAACTCTTCCTATCCTGCTAACTCTAAGATTTGATAAGGGCCACATCCCAGTGTTTATCTTAGCTTGCATCAGGGCATGTGTATGTACAGTAATGTGTATTCCTGTGGTTTTTCTAATAGCAGAAACTGAATTTACAGAGACTTAGCATGTTCTTGGGTGATGTGAGTCATGTGACAGAAGTATAAACATAACTCCAATGTGAGAAATGTCCTTTTTTCATTATGAAAAAAATTTAAACACTAGTGCTTTAGTGTGCACTCTCCTGTAAGGTCTGTCTTTGTTCAGAGCTAAGCACTTGTTTGTATGTGTTTGTCAATTGTGGAAGATAATGACCAGACAAATAGGTCAATTGTCCTATTCTCAGAATGAATTATCTTCTATGGCAATGAAGAACTCTTTGGCTTAGAAGGAATTAACAAACCTCGGTAGGAATGTATTTCCATCCTCCCACCCTACAGATATAAGTGGTTAAAATAACAGTTCACCCAATTTAAACCCAGTAGTGTCCGTTTTCCTAATCTCAGTCCAGGTAGGAATTAAGAAATATCTCAAATGTTGATGCTTATCCAAGCATGTTGGGGTGAAAGGGAATTGGTGCCCAGAAAATGGGACTGGAGTGAGGAATATCTTTTCTTTTGAGAGTACCCCCAGTTTATTTCTACTGTGCTTTATTGCTACTGTTCTTTATTGTGAATGTTGTAACATTTAAAAAATGTTTTTGCCATAGTTTTTTGGGACTCGGTGTTAAAGGAGCCAGTGGTCTCTCTTGGGTAGGGTATTATAATGAGTTATTGTGACCCACAGCTGTGTGGGACCATATCACTTGTTAATAACACAACCTTTAAAGTAACCCATCTTCCAGTGGAGTTCCTTCATGTTGCCACTCCTTTTTAAGGACAAACTCAGGCAAGGAGCATGTTTTTTTGTTCTTTACAAAATCTAGCAGACTGTGGGTATTCATATTTTAATTGTCAGGTGACACATGTTCTTGGTAACTAAACTCAAATATGCCTTTTCCCATATATGTTGCTGATGATTGTAATAAATGTCAAAGTTCTCCTGTTGCTTCTGTGAGCCACTATGGGTATCAGCTTGGGAGTGGCCATAGATGACAGCATTTCCATGACCTAACTGTATTTCACCCCCTTTTCCTTCCCTACTGTTCTTGCCCCACCCCAACCAGTTCCTGCTGCTGCTTTTGGCTTCTTAGAGGTGAAGGGCTCAAAACAAGGCTTCTAAGCACGCAGCTATCTCTGTACATGAACAATCTAGCTGGGAAACTGAAAGGACGAGGGCCACCCCAGCTGTCTCCTCTCTTTCTGCCAATTGTTGCCCGTTTGCTGTGTTGAACTTTGTGTAGAACTTATGCATCAGACTCCCTTCATTAATGCTTTTTGCATGCCTTCTGCTGCCAAGTCCCTGGCTGCCTCTGCACATCCCGTGAACACTTTGTGCCTGTTTTCTATGGTTGTGGAGAGTGAATGAACACATCAGTATGTAGAACAGTTTTCCTCATGGTATTGGTCACAGTTATACTAGTGTTTGTATTATTCTAACTATATTCTATAATTAAAAGTATAATTTTTAAAGTCAGCAAACCTGAGAATTATTTTAGTAATCCAGCACTGATTCATATAATGGCTTTTCATCAGATTCATTAAAATCGGGCATGACTGTCTTTACACTGATGCATTTTGTCCAGATGTACAGATATTTTACACAGATGTTCTTGTAGGCATTTAGGAGTGTAGTATCTTGAGCCCTATGGTTATTGCCATATCTTGGGAAGATGAAAAAACCCGAGTAGTTTTCTATGAAGAAATACTATGCTGGTGATAAAAGCCACATGGAAATATTTGGTATGGGTGACTCATTAGCTTTGGGGAAGGAAAAAAAATCCAAAAAGAAAAATGAGAGAAGGCCTTGTTGCTTTAAGGAGATATTTTGGAGTATTCATTAAGAATACTAAGTCTTGGCCGGGCGCGGTGGCTCAAGCCTGTAATCCCAGCACTTTGGGAGGCCAAGACGGGTGGATCACGAGGTCAGGAGATCGAGACCATCCTGGCTAACACGGTGAAACCCTGTCTCTACTAAGAAATACAAAAAACTAGCCGGGCGAGGTGGCGGGCGCCTGTAGTCCCAGCTACTCGGGAGGCTGAGGCCGGAGAATGGCGTGAACCCGGGAGGCGGAGCTTGCAGTGAGCTGAGATCCGGCCACTGAACTCCAGCCTGGGCTACAGAGCCAGACTCCGTCTCAAAAAAAAAAAGAATACTAAGTCTTCTGGGTGCGGTGGCTCACGCCTGTAATCCCAGCACTTGGGGAGGCTGAGGTGGGTGAATCACCTAAGGTCTGGATTTCGAGACCAGCCTGGCCAATATGGTGAAACCCCATCTCCAGTAAAAACACAAAAATTAGCCGGGCGTGGTGGCTTGTACCTGTAATCCCCACTACTCAGGAGGCTGAGGCAGGAGAGTTGCTTGAACCTGGGAGGCAGAGGTTGCAGTGAGCCGAGATCACACCACTGTACTCCAGCTGGGTGACAGAGCGAGACTCTATATCAAAAAAGAAAAAAAAAGAAAAAAAAAACTAAACTAAAACAGTTTCTACCACACTAGGATTGAGTTCCTAGAACAGATACCTCTTAGAAACAAAGGCTCTCTATTCATGACATAGTTGTACAGTCTGCCTAAGGCTGTGATTAGGTATTACCAGGGTGTGGCCACAATTTTCAAATTACTTACAAGTAATTTTCTCTCAATGAAATATTTTTTAAAATGGACAGCCAGCCTAGGCAAAGGTAGGGATGGAAGTGCTTTATATTGGGGAAAATATAAATACGAAAGAAATGTTTTTAATTCTGTAGCCAAGACTTGCAAAGAAGAGAAACTTCATCAAAACCCCTTTTTTTTTTTTTTTTTAAAGACAGAGTTTTGCTTTGTCACCCAGGCTGGAATGCAGTGGCGTGATCACAGCTCATTGCAGCCTCGACCTCCCCAGGCCCAAGTGATCCTCCCCACCTCAGCCTCCTGAGTAGCTGGGACCACAGGTGTGTGCCACTACACCCAGCTAATTCTTTTTGTTATTTTTTTAGAGATGGGGTCTCCATGTTTTGCCCAGGCTGGTCTCAAACTCTGCGGCTCAAGTGCTCCGAGTCACCTCCTAAAGTGATGGCTTACAGGTGTGAGCCACCATGCCTGGCCTCAGAATATTATTTAGGCTACTCTGGGCCACTCTGCTTATGGGTGAGCCCTGCTCTGTCTATAGAGCAGCCAAAAATATATATACATATAAACTCTTAGCCGGGTGTGGTAGCAAGTGCTCCCAACTACACAGGCTGAGGCTGAGGCTGAGGCTGAGTTCGAGGCTGCAGAGCAAGACCTCATGTCTTAAAAGCAAAAACAAAAACAAAAAACTCGGCCGGGTGCGGTGGCTCATGCCTATAATCCCAGCACTTTGGGAGGCCGAGGCGGGCGGATCACGAGGTCAGGAGATCAAGACCATCCTGGCTAACACGGTGAAACCCTGTCTCTACTAAAAATACAAAAAAATTAGCCGGGCGTGGTGGCGGGTAGTCCTAGCTACTCAGGAGGCTGAGGCAGGAGAATGGCGTGAACCAGGGAGGCGGAGCTTGCAATGAGCCGAGATTGTGCCACTGCACTCCAGCCTGGGCGACAGAGCAAGACTCCGTGTCCAAAAAAACCAAACCAAAACAAAACAAAACTTAAACAACAAAAAAACCTCTTCTTACTACATGTTCAGCATTTTTCATTGCTGGGAAGGAAAGTTAAGGGAAAATGCTAGTTCACCTGGAGAAGTATAGCTCAAGAGCCTCCCTCTAAGAGTATTTGATATGTTAATATCTTGCCATTGTTGTTATTATTGAGCAAATTTCCTTCTGTGTGAACTGTTCTCTAAGACCCTAGAGGTAGGTTAGGACTGTGTTTCCGGGCCATTAGGACATCACTGAGTGCACTGAAATGATAATTTGTTAAGTGGCTCCCTGGTGTTGTAGAAGTTAGTGTAGCTCCCAGAGGAGTTCCCAAGCCCTGGGAGAAACTGACTCTTTGGAAGCAGTTGTTAGATACCCACCTCTGCGGTAGAGTAGCAGATGTGGGCTCTGCTTATCAATAGGAGACTTCGATCGTTAGTGAAAAACAGCTGAATTAATGAGAGAAAATTACCCTGTAATGATCTAAAATGGGTCCGTGGGAAATCCCATTGCATAGTCTGTTTTTCTAAATGCTTCATTCCCAAAGTTTATATCATTTTCAGCTTCTCTAAAATGCTTTTATTTTGTTTTTCCTTTTGGGTAAGATTGAGAGTGATGACACCAAAATCTGGCAGAGTTTCACACCAGCCCCTGCAGCTGCTTTCTGGACAGCTCCGCTTGGAAATTACCCATCAAAGCATGAACAAAATAACAAAACTAAGTTAAAAAATTATAATAGGAAATTACCCAGACATCTTGAAATCAAACCCTGAACTCAACTTGCCACGTTTTCCCCTACTCCCTGCCTGCTTCTCCTGTTTCTAACTCAGTCATTGCCCACTTATCCAAGCTAGAAACTTGCATATCATACTTACTCCCGTTCCTTTAGCCACCCTCCCCAAATCAGTAACAAATATTGTATAACTGTTTATCCAGTCACGCCCATACCACCTCCTAAATAGTTCTCAGATCCTTCTGCCTCGCTCTCTACTGCCACCACTTACCACGTGACTTCCGGCAATTATTTAGCTTTTCTGTTCCTTGGATTCCCCATCCGCAAATGGGAGTAATTATGTCTACCTCATAGAGTTGCAAAGATTAAATGAGATCACGGGACTCAAACTATTAGCAGCAATTATTCAGACCATCACTGGGCCATATCTCGCTTACTGAAACGACCTCCTAATGAGTCTCCTCTTTTCTATTTTGATTCCCATCAGTCTGTTCTCCCTTTCTGCTAGAACAATCTTTCTGAAAGGAAAATCCCTTTATGCCACTCTTCTGTGTAAAGCCCTGTCATGCTTCCCATTGCCAGCAGCAAACAGTGAACCTCCTTTGGTGTGATATCTGAGGGGGTCATTCATGATCTGGCCTCTGTCGCTCTCCTCAGCTCTGGTTCCCTCCTCTTTTCCTGAACTTGCAACACTCTAAGCTGCATCTCTTCTGGCCAAGTCCTACTCAACCTTCAGGTCTCATACCTAACTTGCTCTAGGAAACTTTTCCCAATCCCATAAGACTGGATCAGGTGTTCCTTTTCTGTTTTCCCTGGGTTTATCCCAATCAAAGCACTTTATCCTTGTTTTGTAATTGCCTGCTTACTTTTTTGTCTCCTCCATTAAACTTTGATATCTTTGAAGAAGTCACTGTCTTGTGCATCGTTGTGTCTTCAACCCCCAGCAAATGTTTGGGGTAGAATAAGCAGGCAACAATAAAATAAGGAGAATACATATATATGTTATTCCCTTCATATTTCTGATTGTCACCACACCAAGCTACTCTTTTTTTTTTTTCTAGAATCTCACTTTGTCACCCAGGGTGGAGTGCAGTGGTATGATTTCGGCTCACTGCAACCCCTGCCTCCCAGGTTCAAGCTGATTCTCATGCCTCAGCCTGCTGAATAACTGGGATTACAGGGCACCTGCTGTCACGCACAGCTGTTTCAGTATTTTTAGTAGTGACAGGGTTTCGCCATGTTGGCCAGGCTGGTCTCGAACTCCTGGCCTCAAGTGATCAGCCCACCTTGGCCTCCCAAAATGCTGGGATTATAGGCTGTGAGCCACCGCGCCCGGCCGGTACTCATTAAAAGAACTGTAGAATTTCTGTCATTAGTGCATCTGGTGAGGCCTTCTGGAAAGAAGAAGGCGGCTTCCAGAAGTAATGTGAGCCATCTAAGACCCTCCAGGTAAAGGCTCTCACTCTGTCACCTAGGCTGGAGTACAGTGTCACAAACACAGCTCACTGCAGCCTTAACTTCTGGGCTAAAGGGATCCTCTCACCTCAGCCTTCCCAGTAGCTAGGACCACAGGCATGCCACCATCATGCCCAGCTAATTTTGTTTTTTATTATTTATAGCGGGGGGGTCTCCCTATGTTGCCCAGGCTGGTCTTGAACTCCTGGGCTCTAGGGATCCTCCCGCGTCAGCTTCCCAAAGTGCTGGGATTACAGGAATGAACCAATGCACTTGGCAGAGTATGCTATTAAAGGAACCAGAACATAAAGAGGAGGAGTCTGGGATTGGGGATAAAGATTACAAGTAAATGAAGTCATTTAATAAAAATTCATTGAGCACCACCAGGCATTCTGGCTGACGCCTATAATCCCATCACTTTGGGAGGCCGAGGCAGGTGGATCACCTGAAGTCAGGAGTTCGAGACCAGCCTGGCCAACATGGTGAAACCCCATCTCTACTAAAAATACAAAAATTAGCTGGGCGCAATGGCGGGCACCTATAATCCCAGCTACTCGGGAGGCTGAGGCAGGAGAATCGCTTGAACCTGGGGGGCGGAGGTTGCAGTGAGCCAAGATTGGGCCACTGTATTTCAGTCTGGGTGACAGGGCGAGACTCCATCAAAAAAAAAAAAAAAAAAAAAAGCCAAGCGCAGTGGCTCATGCCCATAATCCCAGCACTTTGGGAGGCCGAGGCCAGCGAATCATGAGGTCAGGAGTTTGAGACCAGCTTGACCAACATGGTGAAACCCCGTCTCTAGTAAAACTTAAAAAAAATTTGCTGGGTGTGGCCGGACGCGGTGGCTCACGCCTGTAATCCCAGCACTTTGGGAAACTGAGGTGGGCGGATCACGGGTCATGGGATCACGGATCATGGGTTGGGAGATCGAGACCATCCTGGCTAACATGATGAAACCCCACCTCTACTAAAAATACAAAAATTAGCTGGGCATGGTGGCGGGCACCTGTAGTCCCAGTTACTTGGGAGGCTGAGGCAGGAGAATGGTGTGAACCCGGGAGGCGGAGCTTGCAGTCAGCCGAGATCACGCCACCGCAGTCCAGCCTGGGTGACAGAGCGAGACTCCGTCTCTAAAAAAAATTAAAAAAAAAAAAAAATAGCTGGGCGTGGTGGCACATGTCTGTAGTCCCAGCTATTCAGGAGGCTGAGGCGGGAGAATCACTTGAACCAGGGAGGCGGAGGTTGCAGTAAGCCGAGATCGCACCACTGCCCTCCAGCCTGGGCGACAGAGTGAGACTCTGTCTCGGAAAAAAAAAAAAAATCATTGAGCACCACCTTATGTGCCTGGTATAAAACTGAATGAGACAAAGATTCTGCCCTTGCTGAATTTCTGTTTTTTGGGGAGAGGGACAATAAACCAAGACATATATAACGTTAGCTGGTAACAAGTGTAATGAAGACAAAAGAGACTGCTTTTAGAGGAAGTGGTCATGGAAAACCTCTCTAAAGAGGTGACATTTGAGCACATCTCTAAGACATCAGGGTATCTGGGGTAAATGTTCTAACTACTCAGTTTATTGAAGAGCAAATGTGAAGATGCTGAAGCAGCAGTTGGTATGCTGGAGAAACCACCACCACGAGGTCGCTATGAGTGGGGTTCAGTGAGGAAGGGATCACATGGTAGGAGATAAAAATCATCTTTAGTCATTTAGTTTGAGGAAACTGTTACATCCAAACATATATTCATATGCCCAGCAGGCAGCTGGAAATATGAATTCAGAGCTCAGGACCAAACGTGGTACTGTAAAGAAATGGGAGGCCGGGAGCAGTGTCTCACACCTGTAATCCCATCACTTTGGGAGGCCAAGGCGGGCGGATCACTTGAGGTCGGGAGTTCTAGACCAGCCTGACCAACATGAAGAAACCTCATCTCTACTAAAAATACAAAATTAGCTGGGCATGGTGGCGCATGCCTGTAATCCCAGCTTACTCAGGAGGCTGAGGCAGGAGAATCGCTTGAACCTGGGAGGCGAAGTTTGCAGTGAGCCGAGATCAGGTCATTGCACACTGCACTCCAGTCTGGGCGGCAAGAGTGAAACTTCGCTAAAAAAAAAAAAAAAAAAGAAAAGAAAGAAAGAAATAGGGAATAGGCCAGGCACGGTGGCTCACACCTGTAATCTCAGCACTTTGGAAGGCCAAGGAGGGTGGGTTGCTTGAGCCCAGGAGTTTGAAACCACCCCGGACAACATGGTAAAACCCCATCTCTACCAAAAAAAAAAAAATTGTTTTGAAAAATTAGCCAGGCATGGTGGTACACGCCTGTAGTCCCAACTACTTGGAGGGTGAGGTGAGAGGATTGCTTGAGCCTGGGAGGCAGAGGTTGCAGTGGGCAGAGATTGTGCTATTGCACTCCAGCCTGGGTGACAGGACCCTGTATTAAAAATAAATACATAGAAGGAAAAAAAAAGAAATGGGAATAGCTAGTGTCTGCATGGAGATGATAATACTAGTGAAACCATGCAAGTGAATGAGATAGCCGTGGCAAAATGTGAGAACAGTTGTCAGGGATGAAGTCCTGGGAACACCAACAGATAATGACAGGCAGAGGAGAGGACCTACAAAGACATATTACAGGGTCTAGAGAAGAACCAGGGGAGGAGAGTCACAAGCCAAGGTCATGGCACATTTCAAGATGTTCAAATGCAGCAGAGATATCTCATGAGGTACAGTACTTGAAACTCATGAAAACTGTTAAGTACAAGGTGTTGTTATCACTATTAATGATAATTAGAGAGCACCTCTAATGGATTTTTTTTTTTTTTTTTTTTTTTTTTGAGATGGAGTCTCTCTCAGTCACCCAGGCTGGAGTGCAGTGGTGAGATCTCGGCTCACTGCAAGCTCCACCTCCCAGGTTCTCGCCATTCTCCTGCCTCAGCCTCCTGAGTAGCTGGGACTACAGGCACCCACCACCATGCCCAGCTACTTTTTTGTAATTTTAGTAGAGACGGGGTTTCACCATGCTAGCCAGGATGGTCTCGATCTCCTGACCTCGTGATCCGCCCGCCTCAGCCTCCCAAAGTGCTGGGATTACAGTTGTAAGCCACCGTGCCCAGCCTCTAATGGATATTTTAACTTTAGGGTAGTGAGAATTTAGTTATATCCACAATCTACTGATAACCAATTCTTATTGTTTTGTTGAATTTTCAAAATATATGCAAGTTATACTGAATGCTATAATTACTCCATGATACTACACTGATGTTGGGAACAGGACTCACAATCCCTGCAGAATCTGATTTGTGGAACTGTATATTCAACTTATATATCTGAATACAGGTTCAACTTGTATATCTGAATATGGGTAATAATACTTATCTTAGATTTCTACTGGATTTTAGTTAAAACCTCACAGTAACACCTCCACTAAAGATTTGCAGCATGTGGCTCTTCTGTCTATAGGGAAGCCTGATAATAATGAGAACTCAATGGAGTTACGTACAACAGTCTCCTAGAATTCAATTGATGGAATTAGGCTGCAGCTGTTGCTGTTGCCTCTTTCTCCCTTCCCCTTTCCCCGACCCTTCTTTTGAAACAGGCACTCACTCTGTCACCCAGGCTGCAGTGGTACGATCAAGGCTCATTGTAGCCTTGAACTCCTGGACTCAAGTGATCCTCCCACCTCAGCCTCCCAAAGTGCTGGGATTACAGGCATGAGTCACCAGGCCCAGCCACCTGCAGCCTTTTTAAAGGCTCAGGCCTGTAATCCCAGCACTTTCGGAGGCCAAGGCATGAGGATCACTTGAGCCCAGGAGGTAAAGGCTGCAGTGAGCCATGATAGTGCCACTGCACTCCAATCTGGGCAACAGACTAGGGTGAGACCCTGTCTTAAAAGAAAAAGGCTGCAGAGTTTACTCTCAGTGGGTGGGTGCACCAAAGTCCTGGTGAGGAGTTGCTAGTGTTGTGGAATGAGAGAATGTTGTGACTGAGTGTTCAGCACTCTTAAACTGGATTTAACAATCCTAAGAGGACTTATTTTTATTTGTTTATTTATTTATTTATTTTTGAGACAGAGTTTCACTCTGTCGCCCAGGCTGGAGGGCAGTGGTGCAATTTCAGCTCACTGCAACCTCCACCTCCCAGGTTCAAGCGATTCTCCTGCCTCAGCCTCCCGAGTAGGTGGGATTACAGGCAGGCACCACCACACCCAGTTAATTTTTGCATTTTTAGTAGACACGGGGTCTCACCATGTTGCCCAGCTGGTCTCTAACTCCTGGCCTCATGAGATCCATCTGCCTAGGCCTCCCAAAGTGTTGGGATTACAGGAGTGAGCTGCTGTGCCTGACCAAGACATGTTCTTTTCTAACAAATCTACCCAAAGGGGTGTTGCTTTCCAAAGTTGAGACCTTGTGAGGCTACAATTTTATTCCTGCATTGTTCATTTCTCAGAACAAGTTTAAATTGTGCTATAATGCCAATTTGCAAACCACACAAGGTAAATATTCTCATTATCTTATATCACAGTTGGCTTTGGTCCCTAACTAGTGTTTTCTAACTTATTAATCAGATTGACCAATTTTTTTTTTTTTGAGACAGGGCCAATTGCAGTGGTGCAAACGTGGCTCACTGAAGCCTTGACCTCCCCAGGCTAGGTGGTCCTCCCACCTCAGCCTCCTAGGCAGCTGGAGCTAGAGGTATGTGCCACCATGCCCAGCTAATTTTTTGTAGTTTTTGTAGAGATGGGGTTTCACTAGGTTGCCCAGGCTGGTCTCAAACTCCTGCACTCAAGTGATCCGCCTGCCTCAGCCTCCCAAAGTGCTGGGATTATAGACGTGAGCCACCACTCCTGGCCACCTATTTGATTACTTGACTGGTACCTTCAAGAGAAGAATCTGCCAATACTGAGACAATAATTGAACAGTTGCTTGGTGAAGTAGCTTTGGAGTTACGCAGACGACATGTGTTTGATTCTCGGTTCAGGAGTGCGGTGTGCCTTTCAGTGAATGTTTTAACCTCTGTAAGCCTATTTACTCAATAAAATGGGATAATATTACTGAGGTTGCAGGTTCCATATAAGGATCAGCAATAGCATATGTGGAACACTTGACACACAGTAGAGCTCAAAAATGGTAGCAGGCCGGGCGCCGTGGCCAAGCCTGTAATCCCAGCACTTTGGGAGGCTGAGGCGGGCGGATCACGAGGTCAGGAGATCAAGACCAGCCTGGCTAACACGGTGAAACCCCGTCTCTACTAAAAAAAAAAAAAAAAAAAAAAACAAAAAACTAGCTGGGCGAGGTAGCGGGCGCCTGTAGTCCCAGCTACTGGGGAGGCTGAGGCAGGAGAATAGCGTAAACCCAGGAGGCGGAGCTTGCAGTGAGCTGAGATCCGGCCACTGCACTCCAGCCTGGGCCACAGAGCGAGACTCCATCTCAAAAAAAAAAAGAGGTAGCAATAGTGCCACTAAAATGGAAATACACTTTCTTTTCATTTTAAGACGGCTTTGATACGTTTGAGAACTAGAAGGGCATTCCACAGACCAACTCGAGGATAATCTTCAAAAGAAAAAATGCTATAAAAATGGTGATAAAGCCGGGCATGGTGGCTCAAGCCTGTAATCCCAGCACTTTGGGAGGCCAAGGAGGGCAGATCACCTGAGGTCAGGAGTTCAAGACCAGCCTGGCCAACATGGTGAAACCCCATCTGTACAAAAATACAAAAATTAACCGGGCATGATGGCGGATGCCTGTAAACCTAGCTACTCAGGAGGCTGAGGCAGGAGAATAGCTTGAACCTGGGAGATGGAGGTTGTAGTGAGCCTAGATTGCGCCACTGCCCTCCAGCCTGGGCAACAGAGCAAGACTCCGTCTCAAAAAAAAAATTTATTTAAAAAAATGATGATAAAGCAGGCACTGCAATAAGATCTTGAGGTAAGCTAACTATAAGCCATTGCAAGTCATCTACATGGCATTTTATTTTTGTAAAAGAAGCATCATCTTAGGAGATATAAATGAAAGACAAACAGCTTAAGTGCTGGTCAATCTTAGTTGGAACTCCACCATTTTGCAAAGTGTTTTAAAATAATAAAAATGATTCTAGTTTTTTTTTCTTTTTTTTTTTTTTTTTTTTGGTAGAGTCTTGCTCTGTCACCCAAGCTGGAGTGCAGTGACACAATCTCGGCTCACTGCAATCTCCACCTCCCAGGTTCAAGTGATTCTCGTGCCTCAGTCTCCCAAGTGTCTGGGACTACAGGTGTGAGCCACCACGCCCAGCTAATTTTTTGTAGAGATGAGGTTTTACCATACTGGCTAAGCTGGTCTCGAACTCCTGACCTCAGGTGATCCACCTGACTCAGCCTCCCAAAGTGCTGGGATTACAGGTGTGAGCCAAAATTTTCGTAATTTTTGTAGAAACGGAGTTTCACCATGTTGCCCAGACTGGTCTTAAACTCCTAAGCTCAGGACATCTGCCCACCTCGGCCTCCCAAAGTGCTGGGATTACAGGCGTAAGCCACCATGCCTGGCCCCTGTAATTGTTATAAGAAGCAAAAGTATCTTCATTGACATACCAGCTCAGACAACAGGTTTGGTCTGTAACAGGGAAGAGATGCAGAAGGGCCTGGCTGCACCATGTTACCTAATTTCAGAAATTATGGGTATAGCTGGAGCTTCCCCTAGCAACCTTTTTTTTTTTTTTTTTTTTTTTTTTTTTTTGAGACAGAGTCTGACTCTGTTGCCCAGGCTGGAGTGCAGTGACGCGATCTCGGCTCACTGCAACCTCTACCTCCCTGCCTCAAGCAATTCCCCCGCCTCAGCCTCCGGAGTAGCTGGGGTTACAAGCGCAGGCCACCGAACTCGGTTAATGTGTGTGTGTGTGTGTGTGTGTGTGTGTGTGTGTGTGTGTGTGTGTGTGTGTGTGTTTAGTAAAGATGGAGTTTCACCATGTTGGCCAGACTGGCCTCGAACTCCTGACCTCAGGCAATCTGCCTGCCTTGGCCTCCCAAAGTGCCGGGATTACCGTCATGAGCCACCGCGCCCGGCCCCCATACTTTTTTAAATGTTTATACTTGTCCTACCTCTCACCTAAGATGGAGGACAGGGATTGTGTTTTATTCGTTTTATATTCCCTAGGTTGGTTATTTATTTATTTATTTATTTATTTATTTATTTATTTATTATTATTTTTTTTGGAGACGGAGTCTCGCTCTGTCGCCCAGGCTGGAGTGCAGTGGCCGGATCTCAGCTCACTGCAAGCTCCGCCTCCTGGGTTTACGCCATTCTCCTGCCTCAGCCTTCGGAGTAGCTGGGACTACAGGCGCCCACCACCTTGCCCAGCTAGTTTTTTTTTTGGTATTTTTTTTAGTAGAGATGGGGTTTCACCGTGTTAGCCAGGATGGTCTCGATTATTTATTTATTTATTATTATTATTTTTTTTTTTTTTTTGAGATGCAGTCTCGCTCTGTCGCCCAGGCTGGAGTGCAGTGTCCTGATCTCAGCTCACTGCAAGCTCCGCCTCCCGGGTTTACGCCATTCTCCTGCCTCAGCCTCCCGAGTAGCTGGGACTACAGGCGCCTGCCACCTCGCCCGGCTAGTTTTTTGTATTTTTTAGTAGAGACGGGGTTTCACCGTGTTAGCCAGGATGGTCTCCATCTCCTGACCTCGTGATCCGCCCGTCTCGGCCTCCCAAAGTGCTGGGATTACAGGCTTGAGCCACCGCGCCCAGCTATTTATTATTATTATTATTATTATTATTATTTTGAGACGGAGTCTGGCTCTGTCACCCAGGCTGGAGTGCAGTGGCGCGATCTCGGCTCACTGCAAGCTCCGCCTCCCGGGTTTACGCCATTCTCCTGCCTCAGCCTCTCTATTTATTATTTTTTAAAGACAGGATCTCATTCTGTTGCCCAGGCTGGAGTGCAGTGGTGCATTCACTTGCTCACTGCAACCTCCACCTCCCAGGCTCAAATGATCGTCCTACCTCAGCCTCCTGGGTAGCTGGTACTACAGGCATGTGCCACCACAGCCGGCTAATTTTTGCAACTTTTGTTGAGACGGGGTTTCAGCATGTTGCCTGGGTTGGTCTTGAACACCTGAACACAAACGATCCTCCAGCCTCAGAATCCCAAAGTGGTGGGATTACAGGCATGAGCCACCGCGCCTGGCTTTTTTTTTTTTTTTTTTTTTTTTTTTTGAGACAGAGTCTTTCTCTGTCGCCAGGCTGGAATGCAGTAGCGCGATCTTGGCTCACTGCAACCTCCACCTCCTGGGTTCAAGCGATTCTACTGCCTCAGCCTCCTGAGTAGCTGGGACTACAGATGTGAACCACCACACTCAGCTAATTTTTGTATTTTTAGTAGAGACAGGGTTTCACCATATTGGCCAGGATTGTCTAGATCTCTTGACCACGTGATCCACCTGCCTCAGTCTCTCAAAGTGCTGGAATTACAGGCATGAGCCACGGCGCCCGGCTTTCCCTACTCTTAACTCCAATATTTTATTTTTTCTTTCTTTTTTTTTTTTTTTTTTTTTTTTTTTTTTTGAGAAGGAGTTTTCATTCTTGTTGCCCAGGCTGGAGTGCAATGGTGTGATCGCAGCTCACTGCAACCTCTGCCTCCCAGGTTCAAGTGATTCTCCTGCCTCAGCCTCCCGAGTAGCTGGGATTACAGGCATGTGCCACCATGCCCAGCTAATTTTTGTATTTTTAGTAGAGACCCGGTTTCTCCATGTTGGTCAGGCTGGTCTTGAACTCCCGACCTCAGGTGATCTGCCTGCCATGGCCTCCCAAAGTGTTGGGACCACAGGCGTGAGCCACCGTGTTGGCCAACCCCATGATTTTTACATAGAGGCATGCAATACATACTTGTGGAGTTTCAACACTCCACAAGTAAAAAAAAAGTTCCAAGTAAAAAAATCAAGATATATGGTCTGAAATGTGGATTATACCTTTGATGACTACATAGCAGAACATTTGAAATATTATCCCAGAAAATACTGGGTGATAGAATCTTTTTAAATTACACATCTAGGCCAGGCGCGGTGGCTCACACCTGTAATCCCAACACTTTGGGAGGCCGAGGTGGGCGGATCGCTTGAGGTCAAGAGTTTGAGATCAGCCTGGACAACATGGTGAAACCCCGTCTCTACTAAAAATACAAAAATTAGCCAGATGTCATGGCAGGCACCTGTAATTCCAGCTACTTGGGAGGCTGAGGCAGGAGAATCACTTGACCCGGGAGGTGGAAGTTGCATTGAGCTGAGATTGCACCACTGCACTCCAGTATGGGCCACAGAGTGAGGCTGTGTCTCAAGAAAAAAAAAAATTACATATCTGGCTCATGGGTTCTCATCAATGGACTTAAAGGAGTCCCTGAATGGAAGTAAGGAGTACTTTAACTTGGATGGGGGAAAAAAAAATAATGTCTTTGTTTTATCTAACATCTAACTGAAATTTAGCATTTTTCCCCATTGTGAATGTAGACAACATATCACAGTAGCATTAGTAATACCTTTCCCTTTGTCACCAATAGAAATCATTTTCATATCACTTTATTACTGTCATGGATTTCTTGAAATATCACTCTACAATTTCTGTAGTTATTAGACCTGCTCTAAGATCTTAATAGTTATTGTGTTAATAAAGAAAAAGTTCCGGCCGGGCGCGGTGGCTCAAGCCTGTAATCCCAGCACTTTGGGAGGCCGAGACGGGTGGATCACGAGGTCAGGAGATCGAGACCATCCTGGCGAACACCGTGAAACCCCGTCTCTACTAAAAAATACAAAAAAACTAGCCGGGCGAGGTGGCGGGCGCCTGCAGTCCCAGCTACTCGGGAGGCTGAGGCAGGAGAATGGCGTAAACCTGGGAGGCGGAGCTTGCAGTGAGCTGAGATCCGGCCACTGCACTCCAGCCCGGGCTACAGAGCGAGACTCCGTCCTCAAAAAAAAAAAAAGAAAAAGTTCCTGCCTGGGTAACACGGTGAAACCCGTCTCTGCAAACAAAAAAAAAAAAAAAAAAAAAAAAAAAAAAAAAAAAAAAAAAAAGCAACAATTAGCCCAGAGCAGTGGCCAGTGCTTGCAGTTCCTACAAGCCACTAGGGAAGCTGAGGCAGAGGATCGCTTGAGCCCTGGAGGCAGACGTTGCCATGAGCCCAGATTGCACCATTGCACTCCAGCCTGGGTGATAAAGTGAGCCCATCTTTAAAAAACAAACAGGCCGGGCGCGGTGGCTCAAGCCTGTAATCCCGCTTTGCCGAGACCCTGGAGGCAGGAGATCGACCATCCTGGCTAACACGGTGAAAGTCCCTAAGAAATACAAAAAACTTGCCCATTGCACTCCAGCCTCGGGAGGGAGGCCGGAGATGGCGTGAACCCGGGAGGCGGAGCTTGCAAGCTGAGTGACTGCACCCAGCCTGGGCTACAACTCCGTCTCAAAAAAAAAAAAAAAAAAAAAAAAAAAAAAAAAAAAAAAAAAAACAAACAAACAAACAAACAAACAAAAAAATTAAAAAGTAAAAGCTGGGCCCTGCGCGGTGGCTCACACCTGTAATCCCAGCACTTCTCCTAGGCGGACGGCTCACGAGGTCAGGAGATCGAGACCATCCTGGCTAACACGATGAAACCCCGTCTCTACTAAAATTACAAAAAATTAGCCGGGCGTGGTTGCAGGCGCCTGTAGTCCCAGCTACTTGGGAGGCTGAGGCAGGAGAATGGCGTGAATCCGGGAGGCGGAGCTTGCAGTGAGCCGAGATTGTGCCACTGCACTCCAGGCTGGGGGCCACAGCGAGACTCCGTCTCAAATAAATAAATAAATAAATAAAAATAAAAGTAAAAGCTTACTATATCACGAACATGTTTTAAAAGTATATTTCCGAATTGTATTTAAATATAAATGGTTTCTTTTGTATTGCTATGTATTTTATGCATTTAAAAACTGAGAAGATATTCATAGCTTTTACCAGACTTCCAAATGGCACAAAATAGGTTAAAAATTATGGCGCTAGAGGCAGATTTATGTGAAGCTAGTAAAATTTAAGCTTCAGGCTGGGTGCCTGTAATCTCAGCATTTTGGGAGGCCGAAGCAGAAGAATCAATGACAGGCCAGGAGTTCAAGACAGGCCTGGGCAACATAGCTAGATTCCCTTCGCACTTCCCGTGTCTCTATTAAAAAAAAAAAAAAAAAGTTAAGCTTCGGGGTCCTCCCTCACTTTTACAATGCCCTTCCAAGCCTCTGTTCCTAAATTTGTATTAGTCATTTAATATGATTTTTCTTAAAGACTCCCAACATTTCTCTTTCTTTCCTTCTTTTCCTTTCCTTTCCTTTTTCCTCCCTCTCTCCCTCCCTCCCTCTCTCTTTCTTTCTAGAAGGAGTTTCGCTCTTGTCACCCAGGCTGGAGTGCAATGGCACACTCCACCTGCAACCTCCACCTCCCGGGTTCAAGCGATTCTCCTGCCTCAGCCTCCCAAGTAGTTGGAATTACACGCACGCGCCACCACGCTCGGCTAATTTTTGTATTTTTAGTAGAGACGAGGTTTCACCATGTTGGCCAGGCTGCTCTCGAACCCCTGGGCACAAATGATCGTCCACCTCGGCCTCCCAAAGTGCTGGAATTACAGGCGTGAGCCACTGCGCCCAGCCTAAGACTCGTGGCATTTCTGTAAGTCTCACACCCCATAACACAAAACTTGGATCTACCCAGAGATTTAACTTGGTGGGCATTGCAGTCTGGGGTTGGGAAAAAAAGGGCTGGCACCACAGAAGTGAGTTCGGAAGGTTTCAGTGAGACGGGACAGGTTTGGACTAAGGACAGGGAACAAATCAGTAGAAATAGCAGGTTCTCGAGAAATAGGTTTAGGACTAGCAAGAATTAGTGTCCTTTGGGAATTACCCCTTTCCCCTGCATGGCTCTTTTGGCTTCAGAGATGGATGTATCTGCTTTATTTTATGAATATCAAGTAGCTCCAAATCCTGTGGGGAAAAGGTTCCTGCTCTATTACTTGTGTTATACATTGCTCTTGAGTCATTTTAACGATTTCCCTCACAGTCTGCCACCAACGATGTGTGGACGGCAGCCAGGGAGGGAAAGAGGCATTTCTCCGATCGTTCCAAGGAAAGATTACCTAGACAAAATCCTCAGCAAAATGACGAGCCAAATCATCCTTAAATTGTGTGCTCACTAGAGGCGAAAAGATGACCGAAAGAGGCCCGAACGCGTGGCTATGGGCGTGTCTGGGGCGAACGCCGGCAGCAGGGGTGCGAGGGAGGACTCGCGGGCTAAGCGCGGCCGGTGGCGGGACGCGAGCGCCATGGCGGAGCGGGGCCAGCGCTGACTGTAGGGGGCGGGGCTCTGGATGCGGCCACGCGGCGCAAGGCCTAGATTTTGAGCCTCGCATCGGCGGCAGACGAAGAAGGAGGAGCCTCGTCCACCCAGGACCCGGTGCCCCCAAGCCTCGCCACCACCAAGGGCTTCCACCACAGACCCCTTTGTGTGCCTGCCCCCGCCTCGGAGGCGCCCCAGCCAGCGGCGCTGAGCACCCTCATTGGTTCAACCGACAGCTTCATCGATTGGCTCTCGAGTCGTCCGGCGTGGTCCGTTTTGCCTCGATACTATTGGCCACCTGAGCTGCCTGTCAAGCCGCCTCGCCAAGCGATTGCCCCGCAGCTCGGAGTCCCTGGAAGCAGTTCCGGGAAACCCCGCGTGCTGCCGGGATCGCGTCTCTGTCCATGAGTGGGGGGAGGGGGTGGCGCGCGCGCCATTTCTAGTCGTTTTCAAAGCGCCTCGCGCTGATTCTCACGGGCCCGGCCGCCGGCCCCGCTCTGCCCTGGTGAGTCTCGCGCCGGCCCGTGGGGGGAGGGGCCGGGAGCCCCGATCCAACCCAACTCAGCCCGGGCTCCGCGCCTGGTCCCGTTTCGTTTGCGCTCCGAAGCCCCGGGGTGGGGGTGGGGACGGGCTGGGGGCGGCTTTGGTCTAGTCCGGCCGCGCGGCTGTGGGCCTAGCCCGGCCGAGACGCCTCTCGCCCTTGCTCTTCCTCCCCCCGCCCCTCCAGCCCGCGGTCCGGCCCGCCGGGCGCTCTCCGCGCGGCCTGCCGGGGCCGGCCGTGCTTTTCCCGCCTCCGCCCGCTGCTCCATGCGGCCGGACCCCGCGAAGGGCCTGAGGCGCCCGCGGCCCTGCCGCTTCTCCCCGCCGGAGCCGCTTCGCTCCCGCCGCGGCCGGCCTAGCCCGAGTGGGATGTGCTGATGATCCGGACCGGCCTGAGGGGGTGGGGGTGGGGGCGGAAGGCGGGGTGCAAATCCCAGGGTTATCTGAGCCAGGAGAAAAGTTTTGTGTGAGCAGAAACCAAAAGGCCGATTTGTGTGGGAAGCCTCCCTCCCCTCCCACATGCTGCATGCCGCGGGCTGAGATTTGAAGGAAAAAATGACTACTAGAGGCCGTGGAACTTAGGCTCCAAGCGGCGCCTGAAATGGATAATTCTGAGACTGTCAGAGGCGCACCAAATTGGAAAGGCGATCCTTTTTCTTATACGGTAGTAACCGTATTGCCAAAATTTTTAAAAAGCCCAGGGCTTCTTGGAAGGTTCAGTCCTTTCACACTACCTGTTTGAGATTTTTGCAGTCCTCAAGTGGCTGAATTGATGTCTCATGAGTCAGTCGTAGGATGAGAGCTCGACACTGCTAAGCCATGAGATAACCGTTAGTCTCATTTCGTTGGTTCTTTTAAAGCCCGTCTCTTAATATGAAGAATTTGCACAGGGAGGTTCAGAAAAAGTCAGGGAGGCGTTAGTGCTGACATCCCGAATTTCCCAGCAGCCCTTTTAAATCTTTAAAAATGTCTCCTTTTTTTGCAAAAATGTTTAGATCAAATGACTCCCGTCACGTTAGTATATTTGCTGCATCCAGAAATACGGTTTGGCTGTGTGGCATTGTGTTGAATTGACATGAGTTTCAAATGGTCTCATATGACATAAAAAGTCTTTTTAAAATGAGCACTTTGTATTTGGCTTGAAGAGAGAGGGCTTTTCTTGATCCGAAAGTTTTATTTTCTGGAATCTAATTATTTTACGTTTTTTTTGTTAAAATTTACAAACTTTTTTGGAAAAATTTAACCAATTTCAATATCAACTTGTAGAGCCTTTGCAATGATATGGTAGGCATAAATATTTCTGTCTTGTGCTTAATACCCAACTTGTCTTTTTGCTTTACACATACTTAAAAACACCACCTTAACAGATGTTCATTGAACTTTTCTGTTAAAAATTTGCCTCTTTTCTGTGACTAATAGTATTCCTAGGTGCAATGCTATAAGGGTCTTGTGATACTGAGAACTTTTGAGTTCTGATGATCTTAAGGTAGTATGTGGGGATGGGGGAGCATGGGAAAACAGAACTATATGTTCGCAAGGAGATTTTGGGTTTAGGATGCATCTTTATAGAAATAGGTTGTGTTAATCAGTAAACGTATTCATCTCACACAATACAGTTTCTTGATCAAAAGTGTGACAGTTTCGAATGTTTCCGTTTTTGCTAGTTCATCAGAATTTGAAGCTTGCCTTGAGAAACATCCACCCAGAATTTAACCACAGTCTGCGTCTATTAAGGGCCATCAAGTCTTAATAGTGTTTTGTAATTGTGAGGAGTCATGTTATCTCATTTCCAGAGTAACCCTTTGCATTTTCCTTTCTTCTTCCTACTCTGTACTATTACCTCCTTCCCCTCTTGGTCTTCCTCCCTCTTTCATCAACTTCGACTAAGTATCAGTGGACTTTGAAATGAAAAGAAGTTGTTTTAGGCCAGAAGAGTGCACCTGGTGCATTTGCACAATGTTCGATAAGCTGTCTGGAAGTGTGGTTATCTTATGTGTCTTAGTACTTTGTAGGAGACTTGTATTTTCTTTATAGATGACTAGGTATCTTGAGTTTCATCAAGAAAAGTAGGCTTTTTCTTGAGATCTACCTTTATGTCTTTTATTTAGTATGTGTTGCAATGTCTTGTTCTGCTGCCTATTATCTTCATCACATTATAATTTCACCACAGACAAATGCACTTTAATTCCCTGTCTTTTGAGGCAGTATACAGACTGGCCTTGTATGGTTTATTATTTACTCTCTCTCTTCAGGGAATCAGTCCATTTCAGCATTACCTACTGAATGTACAAAATTATTTTTGGTAGGTTAATCTGAGAAATCTGGCTGAAGTTTAGCCTAATTAGGTAACGTTTTTTGAAATATTTGGAAGAAGTTGTCTATTCTTCAGTATGTTTTTACATCTTTATTTTAGTGATATGAAAATTTCAACATGTACCTTTTTTTTTTTTTTTAAAGCAACCTGAACCATAGCTCACTTAGTGTTTTATGTGGACTTAAAACAATTGTTTCGCTTTTAAACTTGGTCATTTTTTCTTTTAAATCTGTGAATGGGAATAGCGAATTAATCTTAGAACAAAAATTAATGTCAAGTTGGTTTTTTTTTTGTTTTGTTTTCATTTTGTGTTAAGTTAGGTGGAGAAAACCCAAACCACCACCATGTTGAACTAGAGAAAACAGGGCACTTATTTTACACTGATACTGTATTTGAAGCAGAGCCAGGAAAATTTGAAAGTCCTTAAATCTTGATTAAGTGGTCTGTGGGTGTTCATTCTGTTTTTAAACCAAAACTTTTTAAAACTGTGTAAGACCTGAGAGCTGAGGGGCTTTTAGGATTTTGTAGTGATTTTGATCTTTTTACCAGGACACAACAGCTGCTTTTGTTAATCAGCAGTTCTACCTTCAGTAAATTAAAGCCTTTATTTTACCTGGTGTACATGAAGTTCCTTAAAGATCTAATGCTTCCATGTACATTTTCTATGGTTTCACAGGATTATTATTGCCAATTTAGGTCAGATACATCACAGGAGGAATAAATTATTATTTTGATAGAGGTTATTAGCAGCATGTATACAAATTAGTTTAGATAAATCATGCATTGTCCTACAAACTAGTTATTTCTGGCTTAATGTAATATAGCTCCTGAATTTTTTCCAGCAGCATAATAAAATGGCTAATCAGGTGAATGGTAATGCGGTACAGTTAAAAGAAGAGGAAGAACCAATGGATACTTCCAGTGTAACTCACACAGAACACTACAAGACACTGATAGAGGCAGGCCTCCCACAGAAGGTGGCAGAAAGACTTGATGAAATATTTCAGACAGGTATAATATGCATTTCTTGTTTCTGACTGGTTATGAAAGTGAGGGCAAACCACTTTGAATTTTATAGATTTTTAAGGTTAAATAATACTTATTGTTTCTGATCTGTAGAGCTGAATGTTTGTTACTTTCCCTTCATTGAAGGCATATTGGGTTTGACTTTGATACTCCTTATTTCATTATTTTGAAGCCTTCTTAGTGTTGAATATGCAGTCTTAGTTGTTTCAGAACAGCACATCAATTTGTCTTAGATTTACCACCCATTAAAATGTATGTTTCTGCATACCAAATTTTACATTTTTTTCTTAATCGAAATCAGTCATCATTTTGCTTTTACTTTTCTACTTTTAGCTTCTTAAAGTGATTGTTAAATCAGCTTAGGTCTGATTAGGTGGCATAATAAGATGATAGTTAGACTGTATCGTCTGAAACCATAATAAATGTCAGACTCCTTGAGAGTTTGTGGCTTGTCTAGTTTCTAATAGAAATCCACATCTCTCCATAATTTGGAAGTGTTTGGTTTGTAACAGCTGCTTTTTTTTTTTTTTTTTAAATCCAGAAGTGCCATGGTTAAGTGCTTAAGCAAATTTGAACATCTTTATATGGTTGGTTGTAAGTGGTTTGAAGTTTTAAAGAGGGAGAGAAATATTTACCCTTAGGGAGCGTTGTTCATAAATAAATGTGTCCTCCTCCTCTGGGGACATAGATGGAAACTTTCTTCCTCTGTGTTGTGTGTGCCTATTCAGATTCTGAGAGAGAATTGAATTGTCTCACTCACAAATGTGTCTTAAGTACAGTAGTAACAAATAGCTGGTTATTTTTTTTTTTTGTCCTTAAAAAATTTTTAAATCTGGGAAGCTTAGTATAATTTTAGACATTAAAATGACTTATAAAAATGACTCCTGGGTCATGGTCTTATTTGAAAATCAGTCCTCAGGAACTTTCTGTGACATTCTGCCATAGAGAATTGGCAGTGATCTGCTTAGAGATGCTCTCCTGTAGAGTGTTTTGTTATCGGTAAGAGGCTGATGGTTGGTCGTAGGCTTGGTTTGACAAAATGGATTGATGGGTGTCCTGAGTTGTGGCTTTGGGTGGTGGTATGGAATATTCAAGTAAGGCAACTCCAGTTATTTACACATGCTCATTTTGAGCTTTTGAAACAAATCATGGCAACTTTTTAAAAAAGTAACTTTGGAAGTGGCATTACATTTATTTAAAATTTACTATATGGAATAAAGTTCTTTTTGGCTTTATCAAAATGGAGTCACTTTTCATGTTCATATGAACTTGGGGGTTTTATTCTACGAAATACTTCCATTTTTACATTGGATCAATTCTGAAATATATTCCATATATATAAATATGACATAAACTTAACAGACTTAAGAAATTATATTTTAAACTTAGTAGATGTTCTCTGTGCAGTTGAATATACTACATATATGAAATGCAGTGTATGTATTTTCTGTCGAGTTTACTTGTAAGTCCATAAAGTCTTTATTGCCATTTGAAAAAGATTGTCATTCTTGACAGTCAGTGTGAATGCCACAGCATCTTTTAAATCTCAGCTTATCACTTCAGAAAAACAAAGAATGCCTTAAAGTATGACTTTCAGAATTGATTAATCAAGCTGCACTTGCATTTGTAGAAGTTTAAAATTATGCCTTTCCGCATTCTGACTGCAGCAAAGTGGATGCTCAGATAAACAAATGCTTTTCAGTTTATCTTTGGTGTTCAGGAGAGAAAGTCTTTTGACACTTTTTGGAGAGTGGAAAGAATTACTTGGTAAAATTTGTTTTCACATTTTCCTCCACCTCTTAAGTGGTTAGCATCAACTGTAACCGTCTGTAATCTGAAGGTTTATCCTTGGAAAATACAGTGTATTCTTATCACTCTAATATAAACCAAAATTTGTTATATTAATGCATAATCTGTAATACAGTATGTACGTCAGGTTTAACCTTCAAGACTTGTACCTTTGGGGTAGTGGGAAATGGATATTAGGATTTGGTGGGGACGGTTTGTGGATATGGAGATTGAAATTCATGTTTTTGGTTGTTGACATTTTATCTTTATTTTCATATTTGTACTGGACCTTTCTATGTAGTATTTGGATAGCTGCATATATGCATATAGTTAAATGAAAATATAGTTTGTTAGTGATCATATTGAATATACCAATTCTTGATTAAACATCAGTAGAGCTTAGATTACCCCTTTTGTTGGAATAACGTTACCCCTTTTCAATTTAATTTTTAGGATTGGTAGCTTATGTCGATCTTGATGAAAGAGCAATTGATGCTCTCAGGGAATTTAATGAAGAAGGAGCTCTGTCTGTACTACAGCAGTTCAAGGAAAGTGACTTATCACATGTTCAGGTAAGGTCATTACTCAGAAATGTCTTTGAACAATTAGTGATCTGAAATTATTTTACTATTACTTTTTTTTCCTGTGGAGAAGTGGTGTTTTTTGTTTTTGACTACCTCTTCTTTTAAAAAATTAGTTTAAAGGAAAAAAAGATCTGCTTGTAGCAGAGTTTCAGAAGCACAAGTATAAAGCAAAAGTTTCCTCCCACCCCCTTGTGCAGTGAGTTATTTTAAAAACTTAAAATTAAAGCCAAGTTTTGATGGTTGTTACTATAGGTTTTTACATGTTACTCAGCTTTTTAACATTTGGGGGTTATTTGATCCTGTTTTGTTACCTTGGAGGAGAATGTAGGTGGGAGGAATAGTTTCAGACATCTGGCAAAGACAGTCTAGATGCAGTCACATAACAAATGGAAAGACTGTGTTTTCCCAGGGTAGAAGGTAAGCTCCCTGAGGTCTATACTGCCTTACTGCTGTCTGCTCCAGTCTCTGGCACTAAGTAACCACTCAGCAAATACTTGTTGAATGAATCAGTGAATATTTTGTTAAAATCCTGGTTTTCTGAAATTTGTATTTAATTATATATCTGATCCTTCAAAGATTTTTGGTGATTCTTTTTATTGAATTACTTGTCTGTTCTAGAACAAAAGTGCATTTTTATGTGGAGTTATGAAGACCTACAGGCAGAGAGAGAAACAGGGGAGCAAGGTGCAAGAGTCCACAAAGGGACCTGATGAAGCAAAGATCAAGGTAAAACTTGACTTGGGTAGTTGTAATGAAATTGCATTTAATGATGAGGTCAAATGCTTCTTTCCATATTTCCTAGAAAGTTTCACTTTTTTTTTTTTTTTTTTTGAGACGGAGTCTTGCTGTGTCGCCCAGGCTAGAGTGCAGTAGCGCAGTCTTGGCTCACTGCAAGCTCTACCTCCCGGGTTCACACCATTCTCCTGCCTCAGCCTCCCGAGTAGCTGGGATTACAGGCATGCACCACCACACCCGGCTAATTTTTTGTATTTTTAGGAGAGACAGGGTTTCACTATGTTGGCCAGATTGGTCTCTATCTCCTGACTTTGTGATTCGCCCACCTCGGCCTTTCAAAGTGCTGGGATTACAGATGTGAGCCACCACGACTGGCTGAAAGGTTCACTTTTTAAAACTGGTGTTTAGAAGTGAAATAATTTAGAGGAATTACATAAGAAGGATAATTTTGGGGGTCAGCACTCAATTGCATGTTTAATGAAAAGCCCTACTTCATACTCTTCCTCATTCCCTGTTTTGTGGTGATGAATGACGTGTATTTATTGATGCTTCTGCTGGTAGTTTCTTGGATTGATCCAGTAATGTCTCTTGGTTCAGTTCAGTTATTTTCCAGCCACTTTGTTTCTTTTCTTTTCTTTTCTTTTTTTTTTTTTTTTGAGACGGAGTCTCGCTCTGTCGCCCAGGCTGGAGTGCAGTGGCCGGATCTCAGCTCACTGCAAGCTCCGTCTCCTGGGTTCACGCCATTCTCCTGCCTGAGCCTCCCGAGTAGCTGGGACTACAGGCGCCCGCCACCTCTCCCGGCTAGTTTTTTGTATTTTTTAGTAGAGACAGGGTTTCATCGTGTTAGCCAGGATGGTCTCAATCTCCTGACCTCGTGATCTGCCCGTCTCGGCCTCCCAAAGTGCTGGGATTACAGGCTTGAGCCACCGCGCCCGGCCTGTTTCTTTTCTCTTGATAAAAAGGTGTTACAACCGCTTTCCTCCTTTTGAATTTTCAGTTACCTCGGTTTCTTTATTTGTAAAATGGGAATGGTAATAGTGACTACCTCAAAATGAATTAACATATTAATGTTAATTCATTAATGTTAATTCAAGTAAGTGAATTAACATATTATAAAGCACTTAGAATAATGCCTGGAATGTAGCAAGAACTATGTAACAGTGAACTGTTATTATTATTACCATTTTATTACTTAGATAAACAGCTTTGAAAGGTATATATACAGCTTTTAATGAAAGACCAGTGAACTTAATTCGTTAGTTAAATGGATGGATGTTCGTGTCTTGCTATAGTGATATACTTTTTTTTTTTGAGACAGAGTCTCGCTCTGTGGCCCAGGCTGGAGTGCAGTAGCACCATTTCAGCTCACTTCAACCTTCGTCTCCTGGGTTCAAGCGATTCTCCTGCCTCAGCCTCCTGAGTAGCTGGGACTACAGGTGTGCGCCACCACACCCAGCTGATTTTTTTTTTTTTTTTTTTGGTCGAGTCAGGATTTCACTGTGTTAGCTAGGCTGGTCTTGAACTCCTGACCTTGGGGGATCTGCCCACCTCACCCTCCCAAAGTGCTGGGATTACAGGTGTGAGCCACCATGCCTGGCCTGTGATAGACTTTTTGATTAGAAATAGTTATTTGGTGTTGAAGTTATTTCTGTTATTATTACATTGTAATATGTAATGAAATAATCATACAACTCACCATAGTGTAGAATTAGTGGGATCCCTGAGCTTGTTTTCCTGCAACTAGATGGTCCCATCTGGGCATACTGGGACGTAGTGACAGATCTTCAGGCATTAGATTCTCATGAGGAGCATGCAACCTAGATCCCTTGTATGCGCAGTTCACAATAGGGTTCACGCTTCTATGAGAATCTGATGTGGTTGCTGATCTGACAGGAGGCGGAGCTCACAGCTCAGGCAGTAATGCCAGCGATAGGGAGGATGAGGAGCGGCTGTAAATACAGATGAAGCTTTGTTCTCACTTGTCCACTACTCACCTCCTGCTATGCAGCCCGGTTCCTAACAGGCCACGGACCAGTATGGGTCTGTGGCCCAGGGGTGGGGAGACCCCTGTTTTACATTACATTTATGGCTCTGTTTCAGTCAAAGGTAGAAGAATGGAAGGCTGAAGGTATGCATCCCTGTGGAATCCTAGTGTTCACCGAACTTGATGATATCTAAAGTCTCTTGCCGTTATGACAATGTGTGATTTTAAAAACCTGGCTGGGCGCAGTGGCTCACGCCTGTAATCTCAGCACTTTGGGAGGCTGAGGTGGGCGAATCACAAAGTCAGGAGATCGAGACCATCCTGATTAACATGGTGAAACCCCGTCTCTACTGAAAATGCAAAAAATTAACCAGATGTGGTGGCCCATGCCTGTAATCCTAGCTACTTGGGAGGCTGAGGCAGGAGAATGGCACGAACCCGGGAGGCGGAGCTTGCAGTGAACCGAGATCACGCCACTGTACTCCTGCCTGGGTGACAGAACAAGACTCTGTCTCAAAAAAAAAAAAAAAAATAAGGTACACTAGAAAGACAGTGGGGGCTGGGCACAGTGGCTCATGCCTGTAATCCTAGCACTTTGGGAGGCCAAGACAGGTGGATCACTTGAGGCCAGGAGTACCTGACCAGCCTGGCCAACATGTTGAAACCCCATCTCTACTAAAAATACAAAAATTGGCTGGGCATGGTGGTACATGCCTGTAATCCCAGCTATTTGGGAGGCTGAGACAGGAGAATTGCTTAGACCCAGGAGGCAGAGGTTGCAGTGAGCCGAGACGATGCCACTGCACTCCAGCCTGGGCAACAGAGCAAGACTCCATCCCCCCCCAAAAAAAAAAAAGAAAAAGAAAAGAAAGACAGTAGGAAGAAATGGATGTGAGAGTAATAGTAAATGAGAGAAGCTGCATGGAGGTAAGACTTAATGCTGAATTATTTTTTTAAGGATAGAGAACATTTTATTTGAAAAGACTCACCAGTAGAAACGTGTGGGGAACCAGTGTGAATTTTGACTTTGTTTTACCTAACCATAAAAATATATCTCCTAGGAAGTTGGAGTACTTTTTGGAAAAGATTAATATATTGATGCTTGTGTGTTAGATTTAGTATTCAAGTATAAAGAGATGTATAATTATCTCTAGGCCTTGCTTGAGAGAACTGGTTATACTCTGGATGTAACCACAGGACAGAGGAAGTATGGTGGTCCTCCACCAGACAGTGTGTACTCTGGCGTGCAACCTGGAATTGGAACGGAGGTAAGTGTTCTTTAGCTGTTTACCAAGATCTTTCCAGTTTGGAAAGTGTTTTATCTACTATGCAGATACTATACAGATGGGGGAAAATTCTTGATCCGTTTCAAAGTTTAGCTATTGTTATTTTTTAGATAGCCATGTGTATTTTGCTGCCATCATGAGGATAGATAATCTTGTGACTGGTAGATACCCAAATACTTTATATAGGAATATAATACAGAGTTCTTGGAACAGGTTGCTAAAACCATGCTACTAGCAACACACCATTTTAGATACTTGGAGTAAAGTTATTTGGAAGACACAATTGCTTTATTCTGTTTTTTTTTCCCGCCCCTGAGATGGAGTTTCGCTCCTGTTGCCCAGGCTGGAGTGCAGTGATGCAGTCTCGGCTCACTGCAACCTCCGCCTCCTGCGTTCAAGTGATTCTCCTGCCTCAGCCTCCCAAGTAGCTGGGATTACAGGTGCCTGCCACCACACCTGGCTAATTTTGTATTTTTAGTAGAAACGGAGTTTCACCATTTTGGTCAGGCTGGTCTTGAACTCCTGACCTCAAGTTATCTACCCACCTTGGCCTTCCAAAGTGCTGGGATTACAGGCGTGAGCCTCCACACTCGGCTGCTTTATTTTGGTTTTTGCTTTTTGGGGATTGTTTTTGTTTCTGTAGAGACTAGGTCTCACTATGTTGCCCAGGCCGGTCTTGAACTGCTGGACACAGGCAGTCCTCCCGCCTTGACTTCCTGAAGTGCTGGGATTACAGGCATGAGCCACAGTGCCCAACCAGGTTTTTTTGTTTCTGTTTTCTTTTTGTTTGTTTGTTTTTTGTTTTTTTGAGACGGAATTTTTGCTCTTGTTGCCCAGGCTGGAGTGCAGTGTTGCAATCTCGGCTGACTGCAACCTCCGCCTCCCAGGTTCAAGCAATTCTCCTCTGTCAGCTTCCCAAGTAGCTGGGATTACGGGCATGCTGACCACCATACCTGGCTAATTTTTTGTATTTACTAAAGACAGGATTTCACGATGTTGGTCAGGTTGGTCTTGAACTCATGACCTCAGGTTATCCACCTGCCTCTACCTCCCAAAGTGCTGGGATTAGAGGCATGAGCCACCGCGCCCGGCCAAGTTTTTTTTTTTTTAATATCAATAATTTAGAACTGTGCTTGTTCTCTCCCTTGCCTCACCTATCGCTCAGAAGGGACATAGTATTTACATAAAGATATTATTGATGGGCGTGGATTGCACAAGGGAAGAATGTGGAATCAGATAAAAGATTGAGTATGTTAGTCCATACTTGAACAAAGAAGCAACTCTTCCTCCATCTGTGTCTTCATAAAGGTTTTTCCATTTGCCTTATTGCTAGCCTATTCTAATCCCTCCCTCCCTCCCTCCCTCCTTCCTTCCCTCCCTCCCTTCCTTCTTCCCTCCCTTCCTCCCTCCCTCCCTTCCTTCCTTTTCCTTTTACTCTTTTTCTTTCTTTTTTTTTCTTTCAAGTCGGAGTTTCACTCTTGTTGCCCAGGCTGGAGTACAATGGTGCGATCTCAGCTCACTGCAACCTCTGCCTCTCAGGTTCAAGCTATTCTCCTGTCTTAACCTCCCGAGTAGCTGGGACTACAGGCGCCCGCCACCATGCCCGGCTAATTTTTCTATTTTTAGTAGAGACGGGGTTGCGCCAAGTTGGCCAGGCTGGTCACGAACTCCTGCTAATCCTTCAAATGGAGAAAACTATGTGCTGAAAAGTAACCTGTTATACGAGTGACCTTTTTTTTTTAGAAACAGTCTGTCACCCAGGCTGGAGTGCAGTAGTATGATCATAGCACACTGCAGCCTCAAACTCCTCCTGACTCAAGCAGCCTTCTTGCCTCAGCCTCCCCAGTGGCTGTGACTACAGACTCATGCCACCAAGCCCAGCTATTTTGTGTTTTGCTCTTGTTGCCCAGGCTGGAGTGTAATGGTGCAATCTCAGCTTACTGCAACCTCTGCCTTCCGGGTTCAAGCGATTCTCCTACCTCAGCCTCAGTAGCTGGGATTACAGGCATCCGCCACCACACCTGGCTAATTTTGTATTTTTAGTATTTTTAGTAGAGGAGAGGTTTCTCCATGTTGGTCAGGCTGGTCTCGAACTCCTGACATCAGGTGATCCTCTTGCCTCGGCCTCCCAAAGTGAAGCCCAGCTATTTTATTTTTTAATTTTTTGTAGAGACGGAGTCTCCCTATGTTGCCCAGCTGGTCTCCAACTCATGGGCTCAAGTGATCTTCCCACCTTGGTCTCTCGAAGTGCTGGCATTACAGGCGTGAGTCACCATGCCTGGCCTAATAAACTTGGAGATAACCAATTTGAAACAAATAGTTGATATGTTAATTGTAAAACACATATATATTCTCTCAGATTGCATTGTTCCTTTAGGAGAAAGATGCATTCTTCTGTATGTTAAATGTTATATACAGCAGATATGATTCCAGCAAAATCCCTATATGAGATCACTAGCCTAAAACCACTCTTGTCAAGCAATTACTTTCAGCAAAATCGTAGTGTAAAGTTTCAGATTTCTCTCATAAAGTTAGATTTCATGAGATTGTGCAAGTATTTGTTGACAGTTTTGAAAATTCAAGAAAAATAGGTTTTTTTTTTTTGTTTTTTTTTGTTTGTTTGTTTTTTGAGACGGAGTCTCGCTCTGTCGCCCAGGCTGGAGTGCAGTGGCGCGATCTCGGCTCACTGCAAGCTCCGCCTCCTGGGTTTACGCCATTCTCCTGCCTCAGCCTCCTGAGTAGCTGGGACTACAGGCGCCCGCCACCGCGCCCGGCTAATTTTTTGTATTTTTAGTAGAGACGGGGTTTCACCGTGGTCTCGATCATCCTGACCTTGTGATCCGCCCGCCTCGGCCTCCCAAAGTGCTGGGATTACAGGCGTGAGCCACCGCGCCCGGCCAAGAAAAATAGGTTTTTAATGTGTTGCTAGTAGATGTAATAAATTGGTTTTAATTGTTGTGATTTTTGATGTGAGGTTTGGTTTTTGTTCTTTTATATTTTCTTCCAGTCATCATTAAACCTTTTTAGGTCTTGATTGAGGAGGTTGAAGTTAAGGTCAGTGCCTGAGACTGTGCAGTATTAAAATTATGAGAGGATTATGATATCTCATTTTTGGATAAAATCTGTAAGTTAACCCATTAGATGAGCATTCATTAACAGACATTGTTGCTAAGTATTGTTCTGAGATGAGAAATATACAAGGATGATAGGTAGTAATTTTGAAATATATTTTTTAGTTGTAGTATTTTTGTATTCTTCAGCTAGTATTGTTAAGCTGCTTTGGGAAGCAAGTTCTGTTTTTGTTTTTGTTTTTTTGAGATGGAGTCTCACTCTGTCGCCTAGTCTGGGGTGCAGTGGCACGATCATTGACTGCCACCTCCGCCTCCCAGGTTCAAGAGATCCTCTTGCCTCAGCCTCCCAAGTAGCTGGGACTACAAGTGCACACCACCATGCCCAGCTAATTTTTGTATTTTTAGTAGAGATGGGGTTTCACCATGTTGGCCAGTCTGGTCTCAGACTCTTGATCTCACGATCCACCCGCCTCAGCCTCCCAAAGTGCTGAGATTACAGAGGTGAGCCACCTCGCCTGGCCAAGTTCTGTTTTTATTTGTTTCCATTAATATAAGGAGGATTCATGGAGGTCAATGACTGTATATAATAAATTCTTATCTGTTTGCAGAGTATACCACTGGTGTTTTGCAGAGTAATGAAAAGAAATGGTAGATTGAGATCTTATTCTTTGGCTTATTCATGGTGGTGAAGAACCCCAGTGTATTTAACAGAGACCTAAAGTATATGACTTTGTAGCAGCTGAATTTTATTATGTGTGAGAAACTGATACATTTGCAAGATAGCAAATGTAAGTAGGAGCTAGATAATGTAAGAATCCTAATTGATAACCAAAAGACTCTGTTGACTGGGTGTGGTGGCTCATGCTTGTAATCCTAGCATTTCAGGAGGCTTGAGGCAGGAGAATCATTTGAACTCAGGTGTTTGAGACCAACCTGGCTAACATAGGGAGACCCTGTCTCTATAAAAAATAAAAAATTAGCCGGGCCTGGCGGCATGCGCACAACTGTGGCCTCAGCTACTTGGGAGGCTGAGTTGAAAAGATCAGTTGAGTCTGGAGGTCAAGACTACGGTGAGCTGTTATTGCGCCGCTGTACTCCAGCCTGGGTGACAGAGCAAGTACCTTGTCTCAAAAAAAGAAAAGACTGTTGGATGACTTGGTTACTTCCTTTATTACTGTTGAAGTACTTGATGGATAAATTGTAGACAGCTAAAACTTTTTCTGGGTCTTCATGGCTGATGAGTGAAGAAAGAAGTGTTATTATGGTATTCATTAGATTCTGCTGGTTCCGAAAAGGGAGGAGGGTTACCTGCAGATGACTGAGTGCTTGCTCTGAAAGGGCTCACATGGATCCAGAATGACTCAGGACTAAAAAGTTAATAAAAGGAAAGTATTCCTATTTCATTTTAGTTAATTAAAAATTGAGCTTAAAAACTTTAAAAGAAGGCTGGGCGCGGTGGCTCAAGCCTGTAATCCCAGCACTTTGGGAGGCCGAGATGGGCGGATCACGAGGTCAGGAGATCGAGACCATCCTGGCTAACCTGGTGAAACCCCGTCTCTACTAAAAAAATATAAAAAACTAGCCGGGCGAGGTGGCGGGTGCCTGTAGTCCCAGCTACTCGGGAGGCTGAGGCAGGAGAATGGCGTAAACCCAGGAGGCGGAGCTTGCAGTGAGCTGAGATCCGGCCACTGCACTCCAGCCTGGGCGACAGAGCGAGACTCTGTCTCAAAAAAAAAAAAAAAAAAAAAAAAAAAAACTTTAAAAGGAACAGTGCTGAATTAGTTTTTGAAAACTTTAGCCTTTTAAATTCTTTTTAGGTCCTAAGTTAAATTGATCTTGAAATGAAGATATTCCTGTTTCTTAGATAAACTAGTGTTTTCAATTCGTGGTCTGTTTCTTCACAGACTCACATGACTATAGTATTGGGGACTTTATTGGCCACAGATTTGTTGATGTTTCTTCTATATTTATTTATTTATAAAAAGAAGGTCTCACTCTTGCCCAGGCTGGAGTACAGTGGCACAATCGTAGCTCACTGCAACCTCAAACTCCTGGGCTTAGGGGAACCTCGTGCCTAAGCTTCCCAAGTAACTGGGACTACAGGTACATGGCACCACACTGAGCCAATTTTTAAAATTTTTTATAGAGGCAGGGTCTTGCTTTGTTGCTCAGGCTGGTCTCAAACTCCTGGGCTCAAGGAATCCTCCTGCCTTGGCCTCCTTGAGCTTTGAGTTTACAAGTGTGAGTCACCATGCCCAGCCCACATGAGGAAGTTGAGACTCATTGCTTAAGAAACTTGGCCAGGTGCCATGACTCATGCCTGTAATCCCAAAACTTTGGGAGGCTGAGGCTGGCAGATCACTTGAGGTCAGGAGTTCGAGACCAGCCTGGCCAACATGGTGAAACCCCATCTCTACTAAAAATACAAAAATTAGCCAGGCTTGGTGGCACATGCCTGTAATCCCGGCTACTCAGGAAGCCGACACAGGAGAATTGCTTGAATTCGGGAGGCAGAGGTTGCAGTGAGCTGAGATGGCGCCACTGCACTACAGCCTGGGCGACAAAGCGAGATGGCATCTCAAAAACAACAACAACAACAAGAACAAAACTTGCTCAAGGTAACTAAAATGTAGATTTGAATTGCATATAACTGAAAACTCACTGTTGCTCACATTTTTATCGCCTGCATAGCTATCACCCTACTATACCAAGCCACTTTCATCTCTTTCCCAGATTGCCCTGTTCACCTGACTGGTCAGCCTGTTTCTCCACACAATCCATTTTCTACCCAGTTGCTGAAGTGTATCTTTTAGAACATAAGTCATACCCAGTCATTTTTCTGCATTAAACTCTCTGATGGCTTCCCAACACATCTGGGAGCAGAAATGCCTAACCATGGTTTAACTTACTCTGGCCCCGTTCTCTGTTTTCCACCCACTGTCACTTTTATTCTGGCCACTGGCCTGTGTGCTGTTCTTCAGATATGTTGAGTGTACTCCCGTCTCACATCTCACAGCCTTTTGTACTTGTTCCCTCAACTTGGAATGCTCTTTCTTCAGATTTCTTTTTTCTTTTCTTTTTTTTTTTTTTTTTGAAACAAGAGTCTTGCTCTGTTTCTCAGGCTAGTCTAGAACTCCTGGAGGGCCTCAAGTGATACTTCTGCCTTGGCCTCCCAAAGTGCATGAGACAGTGCCCCCTCACCTTCCTCAGATTTTTACTTAATTTTCTCTTAGATCTCAGCTCAAATTTACCCCTATAGGGAAGCCCTCCTAGTGAAAACACAGCCCCATCATTTATCCCCTCTTCCTGTTTTTTCATTCTTCTTAACATTTAATACCTTTTAAAATCATATAATCATTATGTATTTATTTATTTAAGACAGAGTTTCACTCTGTTGCCTAGGCTGGAGTGCCATGGCGTGATCTCCACTCACTGCAACCTCCACCTCCCTGGTTCAAGTGATTCTTCTGCCTTAGCCTCCCGAGTAGCTGGGATTACAGGCTTGTGCCACCATACCTGGCTAATTTTTGAATTTTTAGTTACAGACAGGTTTTCACCGTATTTGCCAGGCTGGTCTCAAACTCCTGACTTCAAGTGATCTGCCCACCTCGACCTCCCAAAGTGCTAGGATTGCACACACGAGCACCATGCATGACCCATATTGTTTACTTTTTTTATTTTTGTCTGTCTCTCTCAGTAGAATATAAACTTCATTAATGCCTAGACCTTGTCTGTGGTAGTCACTATATTTCTAAAATCTAGAAAAATATATGGCACATGAGTCCAAGGTATGTCTAATTCCTTGTCTCATGAAAGATTTGTATTATACAAGTTCTGAGTAGGGCGGGAGCCGTGTGTTTGTATAGGCTAGGCATTTACATGGAGCAGCTTCAAGCAGGTACTTTAAAGATTAATTGGGTGCTCGCTTCGGCAGCACATATGCTAAAATTGGAACGATATAGAGAAGATAGCAGGCCCCTGCGCAAGGATGACATGCAAATTCATGAAGCATTCCATATTTTTACTAGAAATACCATTTGACCCAGCTATCCCATTACTGGGTATATGCCCAAAAGATTATAAATCATGCTGCTATAAAGACACATGGACACGTATGTTTATTGCGGCACTATTCACAATAGCAAAGACTTAGAACCAACCCAAATGCCCGTCAATGATAGACTGGATTAAGAAAATTGTGGCACGTATATACCATGGAATACTATGCAGCCATAAAAAAGGATGAGTTCATGTCCTTTGTAGGGACATGGATGAAGCTGGAAACCATCATTCTCAGCAAACTATCACAAGGACAAAAAACCAAACACCGTATGTTCTCACTCATAGGTGGGAATTGAACAATGAGAACACTTGGACACAGGAAGGGGAACATCACACACCGGGGCGTGTTGTGGGGTGGGGGGAGGGGGAAGGGATAGCATTAGGAGATATACCTAAGGTAAATGATGAATTAATGGGTGCAGCGCACCAACATGGCACATGTATGCATATGTAATGAACCTGCACGTTGTGTACATGTACCCTAGAACTTAAAGTATAATAATAATAATAAAGTATAATAATAATAAAAGATTAATTGGATATGGGTGATAATGGGAGGAATTGAAAACATCTGAGATGTCTGTTTATAGAAGTAGTTCCGGCCGGGCGCGGTGGCTCAAGCCTGTAATCCCAGCACTTTGGGAGGCCGAGGCGGGCGGATCACAAGGTCAGGAGATCGAGACCACAGTGAAACCCCGTCTCTACTAAAAATACAAAAAATTAGCCGGGCGCGGTGGCGGGCGCCTGTAGTCCCAGCTACTCAGGAGGCTGAGGCAGGAGAATGGTGGGAACCCGGGAGGCGGAGCTTGCAGTGAGCCGAGATCGCGCCACTGCATTCCAGCCTGGGCAACAGCGTGAGACTCCGTCTCAAAAAAAAAAAAAAAAAAAAAGAAGTAGTTCCTCAGTCACCTGGAGGTGGGGGCTATGAGGGGAGAGAAACAGAAATTATAGTCTTCTAAAGGTAGATGGGGGCAATCAGAGGAGCCAGTTGACAAGGCTGGGTTTTAATCGTTTTGATTTTTAGAAAAAATCATTTGTTACAAACATGTCTTCATCATAGATTTCAAGGTACAAAAATGAGGTTGGTAAAGTATTCTGAATACTTAAGAGAAGAAAAGTTTTGATGGTGGCGGTTGCATCACCAGTGTTAATACTTGTAGAGAAGGCAAGGATGATGAGAACTGAGGGGGAAAAGACCTTTTTTTTTTTTCCCCTGAGACAGTTTCACTCTTGTCGCCCCGGCTGGAGCGCAGTGGCATGATCTCAGCTCGCTGCAATCTCCGCCTCCCAGGTTCAAGCAATTCTCCTGCCTCAGCCTCACAAGTAGCTGGGATTACAGGCGCCTGCCACCATGCCTGCCCAATTTTTGTATTTTTAGTAGAGATGGGGTTTTACCATGTTGGCCAGGCTGGTCTTGAACTCCTGACCTCAGGTCTTCCGCCCAAAGTGCTGGGATTACAGGCATAAGCCACTGTGCCTGGCCCGGAAAAAGACTTTTGAATTTGGTTATTAGAAGTTTATTAGAAGTTTATTGGGTACACAGTTCGAGTTAGAGGAAGAAGCCAATTATAGAGTGTTAAAGAGAACATAGATGCCGTGTGCTCTTCCGAGTATGTTTTTGTTAGAAAGATGGTTCTGCAGGGACATCATTTAAATCACATATAACAGTATCTTGTATCCCTAATTGTCATGATGCCATAGATGTCTTATTTATACTTCTCTTTGGCTTCACGGTATTAAGCATGTAGTAGATGTGTTGAAAATAATAACTGTGTGAGTGAAAAAAAAACGTACAGATGGTGTGTTCAAAACAGGCCAGGTGCAGTGGCTCATGCCTGTAATCCCAGCACTTTGGAGGGCCAAAACAGGAAGATCACTTGAGCCCAGGAGTTCGAGACCACCCTGGGCATCATAGCGAGAGCCTCTCTTACCCCCAACCCCCACCTCCAGATATTAGCTGGGCATAATGGCAAGAGCCCGTTGTCCCCGCTACTTGAGAGGCTGAGATGGGACGATTACTTGAGTCTGGGAGTATGAGGCTGTAGTGAGCTATGATCATGCCACTATGCTGCAGCCTGGGCAACAAGGTGAGACCCAGTCTCAAAAACAAGCCAAACCTTTATCAGTGAAAGGAAATAAATACAATACAAGCTAAAGTGAGGGGTGTGTTGTTGTATTTTGTTTTTGGATTGTTTGGAGACAGGAGGGAACCAGTGGGAAGGGAAGGATGGTACTGAGCAAAATATGAGAGTTGAAGGAATAACGGTTCGCAGTTGTTTCCAGAAAGTGGTAAGAAGAAATGGGCTTATTTATTGGGGTTAAGGAGTTAACCTTAGAAAGGAGGTAGATCTCTTTCTCTGAGGTGTGATAGAAGTGAAAGTAGACATAGTGAGAGGTAAGAATATGAAGAAACCAGTGACTCTCAGGTGATATCCTTAGGATGAGGTTTAGTGAATGAGGATTGGGGACCTTAAGGAGGTAGAAGAATTGCAATAACTATTGTGTGAGAATCATGCTAAGGAGTCAAAAGAATTCCTCAAGTTTTACCAGATAGCAGTGAAAGTGAGTCTTGATTATTTTGGAAAGGATTATCTCTAGATAGTACATCTGTTGTAGAGCTTAACTTCAGAAACTTAATGTCCATAATAATGTCGGCATATTTTGGATTGGATTGCTGTTACTACTTTATTATTTACCTATTATTCCAGCTATTTTTCAGACTGTGAAATGGTGATGTAGATGAGTTTCACTAGAAAACTTGTCATGCAAATACTAATTTTACTCATTCAGACTTTGTGGATTACAAATGTTTTAACATAAAACTTTTTAAAAATTTTTATTTATTTTATTTTTTTGAGATGGAGTCTCCCTCTGTTGCCCAGGCTGGAGTGCAGTGACACGATCTCGGCTCACTGCAAGCTCCGCCTCTCGGGTTCACGCCATTCTCCTGCCTCAGCCTCCCGAGTAGCTGGGACTACAGGCGCCTGCCACCATGCCCAGCTAATGTTTTGTATTTTTAGTAGAGACAGGGTTTCACCATGTTAGCCAGGATGGTCTCGATCTCCTGACCTCATGATCCGCCCACCTCAGCCTCCAGAGTGCTGGGATTACAGGCGTGAGCCACCACACCCCGCCAACATAAAACATTTTTAATGTTGCTTACATTGGAGGAACTTGAAGAAAATTATAATCTGGTATCAAATGAGGATTTTTGACTATATACTTTTTAATTTGCTGTTGTATATTATAATTTAATCCTATATAATTTGTAATTGAAGATCAGAAATTCTTCAAATGGTGAAGAGATGTTTTTCATACCTTAAAATTTAATATTTAATATCTGGATAGAGAAAGGAATAGATTGAAGCACGGGAGTTTCTGAAAAATACTGAGGTTGCTTTTTAAGTAGTAAAGATTTTAGAGTTGAGATAACTTGAGGGCTATGTCAATCTTTTATTCAATTATTTTTATTTTTATTTATTTTTAATTTATAAATTAATTTTTTAATTTTAAATTGTAGAAATGGGGTTTCACCATGTTGCCCAGGCTGGTTTTGAACTCCTGGACTCAAGTGATCCACCTTCCTCGGCCTCTTAAAGTGCTTGGATTACAGGCGTGAGCCGCTGCATCCAACCTCCTTTATTCTGTTTTTATGAGAACAAGTCAAGTTATAAAAATTTAAAAATTAGAGTTAATACAGATTTTACACTCTTACTAGTTTCCATTTTTCAAGAGACTGTTGTTCTTTGATAACCCTAAGGTCATTATAATAAAAATTAGGATTAGCTCTGAAAGTCAACTGTAAGTTTCAGATTGTTTCCGTTCTTTCTTAACCATCTTCTTCTGCCCGCATCTTTAAAAAAAAAAATAAAGACAGTAGGCTTTATGACTCTAAAATCAAATGCTTATGTTGGATTCTAATAAGGGGGTTTTATTTCAGGTGTTTGTAGGCAAAATACCAAGAGATTTATATGAGGATGAGTTGGTGCCCCTTTTCGAGAAGGCTGGACCCATTTGGGATCTGCGTCTTATGATGGATCCACTGTCTGGTCAGAATAGAGGGTATGCATTTATCACCTTCTGTGGAAAGGAAGCTGCACAGGAAGCCGTGAAACTGGTATGTGATAATTATCCACTGTCTAGCAAGTCACTATTTGAGGAAATAAACTTTAATTCAAAAATGTTTGTAGTTAACATTATTTTGATTCCTTCAGTTGTTGCTTTGAATATTTCTGTACTGACCAAGTTGGTATGTGACTTTTGCTTTTTTTCTGACTATAAAACTAAAAAAGAACTGAAAATACCCAAGAAGTAATGTTTTATAGAAAGTTTCCCATTGATTTAAGAAGTTATCTATTAGATTGATTAACATCAGAAGTTTCATATGAGTATTTGGCTTATGGATTTCTGTTTTTTGGTTTTAGGCAAAAGGATATCAATTCTTGATGTTAAACTTTAGGATTCTTATAGTATAATGAAGGCTGGAATGGGCTGTGGGGAATGTAATAGTAGATGACAGTGACTTTTAGGATTCCATTCAGAAAATAGTTGTGAATCTGTTTTATTTTTATTACAGCCTATTCATATGATTTATTTCATATTTTCTAAGTGTATTTTTGTTCTTTCTTTATGTTTCTTGGCCCTTGAGTCTTCTCTGTCTTTAATCTTTCTCTCTCCTCCTACTATTTATAGCCAGTCTCAGATTAATTTCCTTTCTTTAGAGCCTTTAACCACTTGGTGCTCATTTCAGACCAGTAGTAGTAGTAACAAAGTTCTGCAAATCAAATGTATCTTTACTCCTGCTGTATTTAAGACACAGCTATCTCAGTATCTTAAAATAACAATGTCATTTTTTTTTTGGCATACTCTTGCCTGACATCTGAGGGGCTCACTAAGTCTGGTTCTAGCCTTTCTAGATGATCAGCCTGTTTCATCATCAAGGCTTTTGGTTTCATTACTGGTGTCTGAATCAGTTCCGCTCGTAGCTTGACCCAGATTTTAGTTTTTATTATGGATTTTTCCTTCAAACTTGTTTATTTAATATTAAGTTTTCATTTTTGGCAACATATGATTTTCTTTTTAATACTCATATCTCTTAGTAAACTAATAGTTAAATAATATTAAAGTATAAGAAGCTAAAATTGGCCAGATGTGGTGGCTCACGCCTGTAATCCCAGCACTTTGGGATGCCGAGACAGGTGGGATCACCTGAGGTCAGGAGTCAAGATCAGCCTGGCCAACATGGTGAAACCCCATCTCTACTAAAAATACAAAAATTAGCTGGGCTTGGTGGCGCACGCCTGTAGTCCCAGCTACTTGGGAGGCTGAGGCAGGAGAATCACTTTAACCCGGGAGGTGGAGGTTGCAGTGAGCAAAGATTGTGCTACTGCCCTCCAGCCTGGACGACAGAGCGAGACTCAGTCTTAAAATTTAAAAAAAAGGCTAAAATTTGTCAAGAAAATCTACTGTAGTGATTTAAATAAAACACTTTTTGAAAATACTGTGTTTGGTAGACAATTTAAAACTATATATTTAGAATTCTGTGACTTCTGTAGAATTTGAAATTTTTCTAATCCAATTTACATTTCCAAGGACCCTGAATGATCAGTCTCAGGTATTTTTTTCTGAAAAATCTGTGGGAAAACATTTTCAGATAGATAAAATTAAAATATGAAATAAGATACTTTAAACAATAAAGTGAGTCATTTTTATGTGGAAGAGTAGTGAAGGTTAACAAAACCAAACTAAAACCAAGAGACTGTGACAAGTTTAAAGTATACATTCATATTATGGAAAGCATGAGGGAGCTTGGTGAGTTGATGAAGCAGGGAGCATTTGGCCTTAAATTGTTGAATTTTTTTAGATTAAGATCAGTTGTCCTGAGTTTGGGGTGGTTTTGGGGTCTCTGGTTCTTTTCTTCATTGCAGTGTGACAGCTATGAAATTCGCCCTGGTAAACACCTTGGAGTGTGCATTTCTGTGGCAAACAACAGACTTTTTGTTGGATCCATTCCGAAGAATAAGACTAAAGAAAACATTTTGGAAGAATTCAGTAAAGTCACAGGTAAAACAAAAATGTATTTAGAAATTACTTTTGCGAAATGTGTTATACTACTTATAAGTGCTCACAAAAACTGAGGGGTTGTATGTATTAAATTAAGAATTCAGGTCTTCGGTGTCTAAATTGCTTCCTTTCTGCTTTATAGTGGTTTGGATTTAAACAAATTCCCTTATATCCTTCATTTCTTGGAATGTCCCCTTCACTTCTTTGTCTTAATTGAACCTTGGCTTTTGCTGGAGCTTTTGCTCTATAGCCTTCAAGTGAATGCTTTTTTCCCCCTTGACAGTTAGTGTATTTTAGGACCAAGAGAATGAAAGTTTTTACTCCCTCCCTGTTGCCTTGTCTAGATCAGATATTTTGTTTATTTGTTTGTTTTTTGAGACGGAGTTTTGCTCTTATTGCCTAGGCTGGAGTGCAATGGTGCTATCTTGGCTCACTGCAAGCCTCCTTGGTTCAAGCAATTCTCCTGCCTCAGGCTTCCAGGTAGCTGGGACTACAGGCATGCACCACCACGCCCGGCTAATTTTGTATTTTTAGTAGAGATAGGGTTTCTCCATGTTGGTCAGGCTGGTCTCGAACTCCCAACCTTTGGTGATCCGCTTGCCTTGGCCTCCCAAAGTGCCAGGATTACAGGCGTGAGCCACTGTGCCTGGCCGATCAGATTTTTTAAAATATCCAATTCTAAATCCATGGAATTGATTGAGAAGTAGATTTTATATCGTAGTTCTGTATACATTTATATATAACTGAAACAATTTAACAAAACTGTACTTTTATTTATTATACATGATTTATTTTGATACTTCTTATTCTATTTCATTTTTTAAAATACCAGTTGTGATCTAATACTACCTATGATTTAAAAACACTGCGTTAGACCACTGCCTCCCCTTGTAAAAACTACTATTCCTTTACATTTTTATCATTCAGACAAATGCTTTCCCTTTTGTTGAAGCTGTCAATCATTGCTCTTCTGGTTTCAGCCTTTCATTAATCTAAAGATTGCTTCTGGCTCACTATCTTCCTCTTCTGCCCTAAATTAACTTATTTCTAGTACCTTTAACATCTACATTGGTGAACCATCCAGAGCTTTAGACTCCTACCTATTTCTATGATTACCTCATCTTTAGTCCTTTACTTCAGCTCCACCATATCCAGATTACATTCTGGATCTAGGCACCAGAAATTCTGTGCACTTTAAACTCTTAATTTCTAGCGTCTCACTTTGTAACCACTGCCACCATCCACTATATTGTGTTGTCAAATACCCCTGTTGGCACAGTTCTTTGACCTCATCACTTTATTATCTATATCTCCTTCTGGCTTCATGATCATTTATTCATTCTTTCAGCAGGTGTTTATTAAAGTTTCTGTTAAGTGCTGGCATTGTGCTATGTGCCTGGGATACATTGGTGGCTAAGAGACATATTCTCTGCTTTCATAGATCCTATATCCTGGGAAAGGAGATAAGACCAAGAATATAAATAATAAAAATTAAAGGAATATTTAGACATTGTGATAAGACACTGAAGCAGGAAATATAGGATATTTAGCTAAAGAATAGCTACTATCCCTGTTTGGATGGTTCTGGAAGACTTTTCTGATAAGATGACATGTCAGCCAGCACCTGAAGGATGAAGAAGATGTAGCATACAAAGAGCAAAAGGAAGTGCATTCCAAGGCAGCAACACATGCCAAGGTTCCAACGCAAGAAAGAAGTCAGTATATTACAGTAACTGAGGAGACTAGTGTTATTAAAAGGTAGAATTAGGAATATAATTGTATGAAATGAAGTAGGCAGGGCTTCTGTAGGCCATGTAAGGAGTTGGGTTTTTATTGTATATATAATGAGAAGGCATTTAAAAGTTTTAAGCAGGAAATAACACCTGTTTCATGTTTATGGGATATTATTCCTACTGCTGTGTGGATAGGGACTTGGAGAGAAGGGGCATGAGTGGAAGCTGATAAATTAGTTGAAGCTGTCATACTAGTACAGATAGAGGATTAGACTAGCGTAATAGCAGTGGAGATAGAAAGAAGTAAATGAGTTTGGAATTGGTTAGGAGAGATGAAGTAAAGGAAGAAATCAAGAATGTCTAACCAATTTCTGGCTTCAGAACCAGGTGGATGGCACTGTTTATTAGATAGGAAGTCTAGGGAAGGCAGATTTTGGCCATGGTGGTTCAGTTTTGGACATGTTAAATTTGCGATTCTAAGACATCAAAGAGGATACATCAGGTAAGAACATAGGCACATCTAGAGCTTAGAGAAATCTGGGCTAGGAAAAAAATCTAAGCATTTGTAAGGGTGTAGATAACATTTAAAAATAGGGCTAGCTGACATTATTCAGAAAGAACACATATGGAAAGATAAGGGCAAAGGACTAAGACCAGAGGAACACTAATATTTAGTGATCACTTCCATTCTTGGTTAAAAATAGTAACTTTTAAGTTAGCTTGGCCATGATTAGTTGTCAAAAGTTAGTTTTCTTGGGTTTATGTTAATAGTTTTGTTTTTAAGATCCTTGTTAGTGCTTTTATAGTCATGTTATATCAAACGCTCTAAAATATTGTAGCATGTTAAATGTCAGAATACAGTAGTTAGATTTGTTGTATATGGCTATACCTTAAGAACCCCTAAAATTAAAAAGGAACATCAAATACTGTCCCAAACCCCATATCTGATTATGTTGATTTAATTGTCTACTAATTGTCTACAAAGTTAGTGACTCATTTTGAGGCTGCGTCACTTATTTTTTGCTCATCGTCAAGCGGATTTAGGTCTGCCTAATCGCTAGATGTGTGGTGGATGCTTTTGGCTTATATATCTGGCTGTTGGTTTAACAGAGGGTTTGGTGGACGTTATTCTCTATCATCAACCCGATGACAAAAAGAAGAATCGGGGGTTCTGCTTCCTTGAATATGAGGATCACAAGTCAGCAGCACAAGCCAGACGCCGGCTGATGAGTGGAAAAGTAAAAGTGTGGGGAAATGTAGTTACAGTTGAATGGGCTGACCCTGTGGAAGAACCAGATCCAGAAGTCATGGCTAAGGTAAATACAGTTGCTTGGAGTGGGCATAGGGTCATCATTTAAATTTTGTACTCAGAATGAAGCTCAAATATTTTGAGTTTTATGATAAATAGAAATTGTAGCTTTAGACTTTAACTGTTTGGCAAGGAGCAGCTTTAACACTAAAGTTAACAGCCTGTCTTGGTATCCAGGAATTTCCATTAACCATCCCTTTTCCTGCAGATTAAATGTGCAAAAGGAACTGAAATGAAATTCCTTCAATTAAGTATTTTCATACACACTGGGTATTTGTTTAGTGCTCGGCACTGTGAGGGATAGAGGCTTTTTTTTTTTTAAAGGTCTTGAGTAAAGTGAGAAGTAATGTTTTGGAGATTATAAATTATAATCTTCATTGACTATATTATGCCTTATTACTTGGCTGTGAATTATGTTTTATTTAGATTTATAGCTGATTTTTCTTTTTTTAAGCTTTTTTTTTATTTTTATTTTTTATTTTATTTGTTATTATTACTTTTTGAGACAAAGTCTTACTGTGTCGCCCAGGCTGGAGTGCAGTGGTGCGATCTCGGCTCACTGCAACCTCCACCTCCCAGGTTCAAGCGATTCTCCTGCCTCAGCCTCCCGAGTAGCTGGGACTATAGGCGTCTGCCACCATGCCTGGCTAAATTTTGTATTTTTAGTAGAGACAGCATTTCGCCATATTGGCCAGGCTGGTCTCAAACTCCTGACCTCGTGATCTGCCTGCCTTGGCCTCCTAAAGTGCTGGGATCACAGGCATGAGCCACCGCACCCCGCCTGTTTTAAATGATCAAGTTCCATTAGTGTATTGTCCCCATGAAGAAAGGCAGAAGATTGTCGTGTTTGCTCTTATTCGTTAGTGGCAAAATATGCACGGCAAGTCCTGAAAAGGGCACTCTATTCCCTCCTAATTCCTGTGCTTGCATTGCCAGGAGCTTAATAGTGGTGCCATGAGTACTGGTTCTTAATTTTTCCTTTGGGCGACTCCTGGGACACATCACAGTTGCATTTCTTTTGTTTTTTGAAGTGGAGTCTCGCTGTGTCTTCCAGGCTGGAGTGCAGTGGCGTGATCTCAGCTCACTGCAAGCTCCGCCTCCCGGGTTCACGCCATTCTCCTGCCTCAGCCTCCCGAGTAGCTGGGACTACAGGCGCCTGCCACCACACCTGGCTAATTTTTTGTATTTTTAGTAGAGACAGCGTTTCACCATGTTAACCAGGGTGGTCTTAATTTCCTGACCTCGTGATCTGCCCTTCTTGGGCTCCCAGAGTGCTGGGATTACAGGCGTGAGTCACCGCGACTGGCCTCAGAGTTGCATTTCTGCTGCTTAAAATGAGCTCTTGAGCATTTTAATTGTATCTTCCCTTCACAGGGAGGCAGCAACTCTGAATGGCCATGAGTTAATGGTTGGATTCTTCTTGATAAGTCAGAAGTCAAGGTTTTTATTCCAGAATTTGAGGAGGCAAACCCTTGCTCTAAATAGTTTGGAGGAGAACCCTGGTTTATACTTGTATGGTAAAGTCTATGTAGGCAATGACATCTTTGGGTTAAGCAGATAAGATCTATTGAGAATGAACCAGAGAGGCTCTCAGAAGTGCTACTCAGTATCTTTTATCTCATATTCCTTGAGTAGATGGGTAAGGGATAGAGAATTCAAATAGCTCTTAGTTTTTATTTTAATTTTTTACTAGCTTGATTTTGATTCCCATTGTTTCTTCTCCTAATACAACTATGACTTTGGGTAAACTACTAAACACGGATGTCATCTATTTTATTGAGCCTGGATCAGTCTCTAAAGATCACCACAACTTTGAATCCACCTGTAGTAACTAAATAGCCTGTGTTGCTTTTTCTGTGAAAATATTTTAAAATAGCATTATAGATGTATTACATATTATAAAAGAGGAATAAAATCCCATGAAAACCAAAAGTATAGCTTGTAATTTGCTTACCAGCCACTTCTCACATAACCTTTAATAGCTGCTCAGACGGAAGTTCATCCTAATCTTTTTTTAGGGTTAGAAAACTTCAAGATTTTATTCTGGTAACTCCTTTTTCGTAAATCTAAAACAGGTTTTGGAATGAAAATGAGGCCTCCATAAACCTAGGATTAAATATTGTAGAGCCCTTTATTGTTTTTTTTTTTTTTTTTTTTTTTTTTTTAAAGAGATTGGGCCTCATTATGTTGCCTAGGCTGGAGTGCAGTAGCTGCTTACGTGTGTAATCATAGCCCACTGCAGCCTTGAACTCCTGGGCTTAAGCGTTCCTCCCGCTTCAGCCTCCTAGGTAGCTTGGGACTACTGGTGCTTACAACTGCACCCAGCTCCTTTACTGTTTCGTAATTGAAAAGAAAAGTTTATCCATTTGAGTAAAGCTTCTGTTATTCACACTATCAATTTACAATTCACTGAAGATTTTTTTGCCAAGTTGGGTCAGTTTTACAATGTACCAAAACCTAAAAGCCTAAATATATGTCTCTTAAAGGGACCCTTTTTCCTGTTGAACATTTTAAACACAGTTTCAGTAAGTGATTTTGATATAGTATGTTAACAGTTTCATCATAGAAAATTCCATGTTGAATTTTTTTTAAAAGCAACTGAGCCAGTGGGAGTCTGTGTAACATAGAGGCTGGACCTTAGTATGATAAATTGAGAATAATAAAGGGGATGGAGCATTTGTGAAAAATGTTAGTTTTTTTTCCTCTTTAAATTAGTAACTTCTTATTAGATAGTCCTGTATCTGAAGCAACAAGTTGTTCAATATGTTAGTTTTTTATTTGGATAGGTACTATATATTCTTAGTTTAAAAGTTATATAGAAAAGTATAGACAAAGAAATTTCCTTTCTACCCCTATGCCTATGTCTACCAAATCCCCTTTGTCCCCTATAAGGCATCCAGTTTTAGTAGTTTCTGGTTTATCTTTTTAGTATTTCCTTAGGCAAATATGAATATACTTCCTTAATTCTTACATGAGTGGTAGTAATGTTGGCAGCCTACTATATTCACTGATCTACTTTTTGTTTATTCACCATCCTGTTTCATCAGCTCTGAGAAAATACACTATTATTATATGAACCACTAAGTAGTTATAAAACACTGCCAACTAAACTATGGCACAGTACTTGCTTATCACATTGACTGTAAGTTGTTTCTTTATTTCAGAGATGTAAAAACAGGAAAAACAGTGTACCCTGTCAATCTCTGTTAGCTCATAGAGCTCTTCTTCATTTTTTGGGTTTTTTTTTTTGAGACGGAGCCTTGCTGTGTCACCCAGGCTGGAGTGCAGTGGTACAATCTTGGCTCACTGCAACCTCTGCCTCCCGGGTTCAAGCGATTCTCCTGCCTCAGCTTCCCGAGTAGCTGGGGTTATAGGTGCCTTCTACCACACCTGGCTTATTTTTGTATTTTCAGTAGAGACGGTGTTTCACCATGCTGGCCAGGCTGGTCTCGAACTCCCAACCTCAGGCAATCCGCCCACCTCGGCCCTCCAAAGTGCTGGGATTACAGGCGTGAGCCACTGTGCCCAGCCCTCTTCTTCATTTTTTATGACTACATAGTAGTCTATTCTGTACTATAGTGTATTTAACCAGCTGGATATTGAATTGTTTCTGATCTTTTGCTCTTACAATGCTGGAATGAATAAGTTTATGTTAGTTGATACAAGTGGAGATATATCTGTAGGATAGTTCTTAGGGGTAGAATTGTGGGCCAAAGGGTAAATACATCTGTAATTGTTAAGATACTGCCATATTCCTGTCTGTAGGAGATACACTATTTTACATTCCTACTAGCAAAATACAAGATAATTATTTTCCTCATTCTTGACAAAATAGTGTATGATCAAACTTTTGAACTTTGCCAACCTGATAACAAATGGTCTCAGTGCCATTAATGATTAATGATTTGCGTCTCTTACTATGAATGGTTTGAACTTTAAATATATTTTAAGAGCCATGTGTGTTTCTTTGTATGAACCACATATTCATGAATTTTGCCTATTTTTCTATTCAGTTGTTGAGCTTTTTCTTATTTTCTGGTTCTCTGATATAAAAGAGAGATTAGCTGTTTGTGATACATGTTGCAAATAACTCATCCATATTTATTGTCTTTGCTTACAGTATTTGTTGCAATATAGAAGTCATTTATTTTTATATATCATTCTTATGGCTCCTAGATTTTAAGTCATAAGGTCATCCCCACTCCAGTGTTACATGAAGGAATCATTCTTGTTCTGATACTTTCACAGTCCTCCCTCCACCCTTTTATTATTTAAATTTTCAATCTATTTGGAGTTTATCCTGGTGTATAGTGTGAGGCATGGACCAGCTTTTCTCCTTTTTTTCTAATTAACACTACCTGATTTAATGATTTAAGCATTATAGTTTGTTTATATTCAGTAGGGCCAGTCTCTAAATTTCACTCTTTTTTTTCCTGGTTATTCTTGTTTGTTTATTTTTTCATATGAACTTTTGAAAGTTATTCAGTTTTAGAGGAAAGAAACAGAAAAACTTGTTTTGAAAGGGACTTGGAGACCATGTTAAATTTGTTGATTAGCAATAATAATTATGTGTTGGTTCTTTGAAGGTTCTATTCAGTGTTAGGTGCTTTAATGACAACATAGGAGAAGGCAGGAACCAATAATTTTTATAAATTGGTGACTGATATCAGTGTCATTTTCCTAGCAATTTCTCGTACTACCTGTAACAACACTTTCAGCGCTTAATGTTTTAGAGGAGAAAAGCCTATGCTATGAAGACAGGAAGAAACACTTTTCAGGTAAAATTAAGTAGCCAATGACAGTTTTGTTTATTTGTTGCTTACTAGGTAAAAGTTTTGTTTGTGAGAAACTTGGCTACTACAGTGACAGAAGAAATATTGGAAAAGTCATTTTCTGAATTTGGAAAACTCGAAAGAGTAAAGAAGTTGAAAGATTATGCATTTGTTCATTTTGAAGACAGAGGAGCAGCTGTTAAGGTAGAAATTTTGAAATTTTGGTTCTTGATATTTGAATTTTGTTTCTGAAACCTGCCAGACACGTAAAGTAATGTTAAAAACTGAAGTAAAATTGACTGTTAGCTTTTGCTGAACTCTTTTATTTATTTGTTTATTTTTTTTTGAGACGGAGTCTTGCTCTGTAGCCCGGGCTGTAGTGCAGTGGCCGGATCTCAGCTCACTGCAAGCTCCGCCTCCCGGGTTTACGCCATTCTCCTGCCTCAGCCTCCGGAGTAGCTGGGACTACAGGCGCCCGCCACCTCGCCCGGCTAGTTTTTTGTATTTTTAGTAGAGACGGGGTTTCACGGTGTTAGCCAGGATGGTCTCGATCTCCTGACCTCGTGATCCGCCCGTCTCGGCCTCCCAAAGTGCTGGGATTACAGGCTTGAGCCACCGCGCCCGGCCACTTTTGCTGAACTCTTTCTATTTAATCTCTGTTAAGTGGTAATAGTATAACAGATAAGACTCCATATTTCAAAGCCAGATTATTACTGAATTTGTGATCTTAGGCAAGTTATTTTTAATCTCTATTGTTTTGTAAGATTTGATAGCATGATGCCTTGGAAGTATTACAAGGTATAAAAATTAGCTGCTGTAAACACTAAATAGGTAATGAATATATTATAACTACTTAGTTTACCTCAGTTTGTGTACCTATGAAGGAAACTGAGTGGTGTACATGACTCATACAGTATTTGAGTAGATGTATTGTGATGAGGGTATGATTAGTTTTACCTTTATTTAATCATTTTAGAGTTAAAATAGCATTCACTATGTTTTACTGATTTCAGTAATTGTTAGAGATATCTCTTGTGTATAATAGTTGATTTAGTCTTTGATGATAATAATAAGTATGAAGAAAGTATTTTCATATGGTATTTGGAACACAAAACCTGCTTTCTATTGACAGTGGGTTTGGACTATCTTTAATGGGTGAAATTTTCAGTTTCTTTTTCTTGTTCATCTCTCCTTCCTTGAGGGGATGGGAAGCAAGACAAAACACTACTAAAATCTTTTTTATGTTACTGGGAAGATAGATCCAGAATGCTTAGTGACACAGGCATGGTTCTTTTTTGGCATGTTTGGTTGGTGGGATACTACCACCTCTAATTTGAGCATTTTTTGGTTTTGTTTTTTGCCCAGGGTACTGCTTTTAAAAGAGGCTTTCTAGAATCTCTGACTCGTTTATAGTTAATCGGCTTGCTCATTGATGATAGCTAATTAATGAGGCAGTATTGTTCATAAAATTCATAACTTGTCCAAGATCACAAACTCAGTAATAATCTGGCTTTGAAGTATGGAATCTTATCTGTTATACTGTTACACTCTTATCTGTTAATGTGTGGCGTCTGAAATTTTTACTGGTATAGAATGCAGATAACTAATAATTTTATGCTTTCCAAATATTCCTCCTGACTCAACTGGTTTTATATAACTGGTTGTCCTGATGGAAAATATTTATAGGATGGTTTGCCAAGGAAGCCTATTAAATTATAAAATATCTAGTCCAGGAACTGGGAGTCACCAGGATGGTCGGGGCAGAGAGTAGATGTTTCATTTTTTAATTTATGCCAGGAAGCTTTTGTAAACTTGTTTAGTTGCTTTTACTGAAGCAGTACAGGGAAAATTGCAATCTTGAGGACTAGTTTCATTTTTGTCTAGATACTTATAAATCACTAATAGCTCGTTATAAATAGAACATTTTTTTATGTGTGCCCAGAGTGGGGAGAAAGGTATAGGGAAACAAAAAATAAAATATGAGGAGGTGACATTTTGTTACTGAGTACCTGAACCTTTTGATGTATGGCAGAGGTTGTTGGGTGGAACAACATGAACAAAGGGCTAGAACATGGAATGTTTGATTACTGCTTTCTACGTAATTGCTTGAGTCTTCATTAGTCCAGGCCTTTTCTGGCTCTGTACTTTAAACTGTTCAAGCAAAATACATTTCGAGTTAAGCATTGTGAGGGAAACCTAGGTTTTTTTGTGTTGGTATCTTGAATTTTACAGATAATCTCACTCTGTAACCTCATTTGTGCTTCAGATCCTTGAAATTTTTGTATAAGAACAGTGTAAGACCTGTATGTTGTATGCTACATGTTTATTTAAAAATTCTAATCCTGAAAAGTTAATCTTTGGTTCGTATTAATATTGGCATTTTTCCCTGGTATGGATTTGCTTCTTTGGTGTGGATTTGCTTCTTAGGTATGGCTTATCTTTTAAGGAGTTAGTTATTTGGAATTAAGGAGCAGCAATAGGTGGCAGCCCTTTTACCTTTTAAAATACAGTATCAGGAGGTAGGTTTTGTTCTAAATGTCATTTACATATAAAAAGATAAGGTCTAGGGAAACGTATTTTCTTTGTGTTTGTATTTAACTTTCTGGCTAGATTCACCTTTTGGCCATTTAAAATAATTGTGCAGTAAATTATTAAGTATATTAAATGAGTCAAGTATGATAGCATGCACACTATATAAAACATATAGTTTTATATCATAAAATAAATTAATTTTTCAATTTTTTATAGGCTATGGATGAAATGAATGGCAAAGAAATAGAAGGGGAAGAAATTGAAATAGTCTTAGCCAAGCCACCAGACAAGAAAAGGAAAGAGCGCCAAGCTGCTAGACAGGCCTCCAGAAGCACTGCGTGAGTCTACCTTTTAGTAGATATATCTTTGGACAAGGAATCTCCATTTGATAATGGAGATTGGATTAATAAAACACAATCAGAGTCTTGAAGCAAACTGATTTGTTTTTTCTTTTCTCCCTTCCCTCCTTTGCTAGGTATGAAGATTATTACTACCACCCTCCTCCTCGAATGCCACCTCCAATTAGAGGTCGGGGTCGTGGTGGGGGGAGAGGTGGATATGGCTACCCTCCAGATTACTATGGCTATGAAGATTACTATGATGATTACTATGGTTATGATTATCACGACTATCGTGGAGGCTATGAAGATCCCTACTACGGCTATGATGATGGCTATGCAGTAAGAGGAAGAGGAGGAGGAAGGGGAGGGCGAGGTGCTCCACCACCACCAAGGGGGAGGGGAGCACCACCTCCAAGAGGTAGAGCTGGCTATTCACAGAGGGGGGCACCTTTGGGACCACCAAGAGGCTCTAGGGGTGGCAGAGGGGGTCCTGCTCAACAGCAGAGAGGCCGTGGTTCCCGTGGATCTCGGGGCAATCGTGGGGGCAATGTAGGAGGCAAGAGAAAGGCAGATGGGTACAACCAACCTGATTCCAAGCGTCGTCAGACCAACAACCAACAGAACTGGGGTTCCCAACCCATCGCTCAGCAGCCGCTTCAGCAAGGTGGTGACTATTCTGGTAACTATGGTTACAATAATGACAACCAGGAATTTTATCAGGATACTTATGGGCAACAGTGGAAGTAGACAAGTAAGGGCTTGAAAATGATACTGGCAAGATACGATTGGCTCTAGATCTACATTCTTCAAAAAAAAAAATTGGCTTAACTGTTTCATCTTTAAGTAGCATTTTGCTGCCATTTGTATTGGGCTGAAGAAATCACTATTGTGTATATACTCAAGTCTTTTTATTTTTCCTCTTTTCATAAATGCTCTTGGACATTATTGGGCTTGCAGAGTTCCCTTATTCTGGGGATTACAATGCTTTTATCGTTTCAGGCTTCATTTTAGCTTCAAAACAAGCTGGGCACACTGTTAAATCATGATTTTGCAGAACCTTTGGTTTTGGACAGTTTCATTTTTTTGGATTTGGGATAGATTACATAGGAGTATGGAGTATGCTGTAAATAAAAATACAAGCTAGTGCTTTGTCTTAATAGTTTTAAGAAATTAAAGCAAACAAATTTAAGTTTTCTTGTATTGAAAATAACCTATGATTGTATGTTTTGCATTCCTAGAAGTAGGTTAACTGTGTTTTTAAATTGTTATAACTTCACACCTTTTTGAAATCTGCCCTACAAAATTTGTTTGGCTTAAACGTCAAAAGCCGTGACAATTTGTTCTTTGATGTGATTGTATTTCCAATTTCTTGTTCATGTAAGATTTCAATAAAACTAAAAAATCTATTCAAAACATTACCTATTTCAAATTCAATTGTGTCCTAAAACATTATTTTATTCGTAATCCTTGCAAGGAATATTGTTTTCAAAGTATAACTGCCTATGTGAGTGATCAAATTCATGCAAAATTTCTTGTCTATTCCAACATGTATTGTGGATATTAGACTGAGGATTAGTCTAAATTCAAGTATTTATTCCAATTAGCACTTCATTGATTGGTGTTCTCTCATAGTCTCTTCTAATTTTGAAATTTTATCTTTTATTTAAAAAAAAAAAACAGGTTCATAGACTTTTGAGCATTCTTGCAGGCATTGGATAATTTGCGTTAAAACAAATAAAATGTGGCTGGGAAAGCAGACTGCAATCTATTTTGACCCACATTCTTTATAAGGGATAATTTGTGACTGAAGACCTTATTTGCTGGATAAGTGAATGTACATACAGGGAAAACTGTTAGTACTGTGGCGTCAATTGCACTGCGGACTTTAGTTTTAGTAAACGTGATTGTGACTACCATTTCAGTTACTGGTTTAGGAATATAATTTCCTATTACTATGTAAATTTGCTTTGGGAAACATTCATGCCTTGTAAGAGAGGCTTAAAAATATCCAGTAGTAATACCTCTGACTTTCTGTTAACATCTCGTTTATTTTTATTTATCTGCTATCCCTAATGCCTATATTTTTTGTTGGCCAAGACATAACATCTATTTCCCTATTTCCTTTTGAAATTCTGATTTATTCTAATGACTTTTTTGCTTGAGAATGAGAGGAACAAAATAATCTAAGCTTTATGGTACAGAAAAGTCTGAATCACTTTCAAATTACTATTAAGTTTTCCCCTCCATCTTATTCTTACGTGGTTCTCAAATGTTTTTATAATGATAAAAATATCAGAAGCCATTGGGGAATAATTAAAATGGATACACCATTATTCTGTGTTTTGTTCCTGTTTGGTGTCTTTGTGATAGGAATATTAGATTTCAAAATCATAAGCCACTTAATTCCGTGTAATCTTGGTTAGATCATACTGGGTTTCATGGCTTCTTTTCGTTTCAAATAAGATTAATATTTACTGATGAAAGTCAATATATTTCATTTCTTTTTCAAAGTACACTTATTACACAGTATAGTCATTTAACAGACCTTATTGATATTTTAGTTTTTTGGAAACTGATAAAGGAATTATGGTCTGTTGTTGTATGATAGTTTTGAGTTAACATGGGTATTTCTTTGGTAAGACAGATCCAGTTGTTTTTCTTATGCCCATGTAAGTAAAGACACCAAACATTCTTTAAATGCTGCTTTTAAACTTTGAAAATACAATTTGAAGTTGTAACTATACATCTAATTAGACTTAAGTAAAATCCTGATTTTTTTCTTGGAAAGAACAAAATCTACAAATAAAATTTGAGTTGTTTGTATTTCTTAATTAGGTGTTACAAGCTACAAAGTTGTCATAAAGAATCTTAAGAATGGGGATAGAAATGATTCTGAGAAAGCATAAACCCTCGCAAAAACTGTAAGATTAAAACTTGGGTTCCATGTCAAAATCCTTTCCTTTAATTGCAAATTATATTTTGAATTTCAAAGTGGCCACCTCCTCCTCTGTCCTTTTCACTAATTAAAAATATATTTGCAGAGGTACCCTTTAATTTTTGGTTTAGAGGTTTTGTGGCTATTTAAAATTGTAAAACATAATCCTATAAACATTAAAACTCAAGAGCTTTTCTTCTTTCATGTCTTATAAATTAACACTGTAGCAGCATTCAGAGAAAATAGATTCAGAGGTCAACTTTTCACATAAATAAATCTAACAGTGTAATATATAAACCTGAAAAATGTCAATTGAGGGAGGTCTTTATTCTAGATTGGCATTTTAAAAAAAATAGGTACAAATTATGAGTTCTAAGGAACTTGGTTTCCTGCTCTCCTGTCTTTCCATCTTTTTTGTTCCCCAAGCTAATTGATTTGGCTTTATTTATGAGCCTGTTACAGTAAAGTGTGTGTTGGGAAATATATTGAGGTGTAGAACTATTCTTTGTAGGTACCCTTGTGAGACTGATACAGATATGCTCCTCCCCATAATGGAATACTAATTTTTATTTGATCACTCATTTATAGCAGTTGCTTAAATGTATGTATTTATATGAAGGTATTTTAATTTTTAAGAGCAAAAAAGTTCTAATAAGTTTCCAGATTTCTAATAAATCCAGGTTTATTTGGTGAAAAGATAAGGAAAATGAGTTATGATTCTATAGTTTTTTTTAAAATGAATTCAGCATAATTGTTTTTCAGGTTTTTTTAGTTACTGGGGTTATTCTGCATAAGAAAGCCCAATGCTTTCTGATAGTAGGAGATAATTTTTCTCTCTTTTGACTTTGAAATCTGACTTAGGAGATGAATTCTTTTTAAACAGGTCAGCATGCAACAAAATAAATTATATATTTTAAATTTTAAAAGAGAAGGGACATAAAATTTCACTTCTAGCATAAAGCCATATAATATTATTCTTGAAACTCATTACATCATTTGCCTCCTGCCCATTTGAATATAATCATACCTGCGTTTTATTAATTGTGTATTTGTAAAACCAAACCCTTCCAGTAAATACTTGCTATAAGGCTATTGCTTATTAGTTATCAAGGCTTCTAAATATGTTAAAACTTGTCATTTTGATTTTTCAAAGAGAATTTTATTATACTGAGCTACCAGTATTCTTAAAGAAAACTAACCAAAGTTAATTTTAGTGTTGTCCATTATTTTGTGAACAATTATTACGTGGAATCTCTTAAGTGAACAGCTAAGAAAAAGCCTTATAGAAAGACTGCACTGGATTTATAAGTGTGTTTATGTTTCTCTAAGAATGGGAGCTTCTGTTAACTTAGGGGTGGAGTTGTTCTGAGGAAACCAGTAGATTTGATGACTGACTGGAGAATCCAGAATAACAAATCCGTTAGCCAGACATGTTTACTTTTATATTAGAAGTTTGTTGATTAGGTCTTAATTTTCAAATGCAAACACCAAGCTTTAAAAATACTGCATATATAATGTATTGGTCAGCAATTTAATAATATTTAATTTGAAGTTAATGATTGTTAATCCTTCCAGAAAAGTTTTTTTTCTTTAAATAAAAATACGTGTATATACTTTTTTATTTAGAGGTTACCAGAAGCTCTGGTTTTGTTTTGTTTTGTTTTTTTGTTTTTTAATCATTTTCAGATGTTATCCAGAAATCTGCAAGTGTACTTTTCCTGTTTTAACTCCTTCCTTTTATCACCTGACTATCAGGGAAGCGAGGTTGAGGCTGCCCTGACCTGACATGTCATGATGTCGACTTGCTAGGTGGGGTTCGCTGGGGACGATAACCAGTGGAATTGTTGGTAAGAACTTTTTTTTTCCTATTTTTTTTTTTATCAGTAGTGGGGCATTAAGTGTGGGAGAATGCCCATATCCTATAAGTGGGCAATTATGTCAGCCTTGTAGAAAACTAGGACTTTAATATTAAATTATTTCTGTTCTTAATAGGAACATATAATAACACTTTAGTTACTCTTAAATTGGTAGCAGATCAGCAAGAAAGGCCTGCAAATATGAAGTAAGAATTACTCAGGGTATATTTTAAGTGAGCAAAATAGACACCTTATAATCTTAAAAAGTGTTGGAGAGATAATAAATTTGCTTTAACTGTCATTTCATTCTAGTATTATATTTTCTATATTTTGTTGGATAGATTAACATAAAATGTATCTTAAAGAGATATTTATTGCACATTAATTGTAGTGAAAAGAAGACATTGATAGAATGGAGGGTTTAAACACCAAAGATACTATTTTTAAAAATCTTCCAAACTAATCTTAACATTGTAAAATGGAACTTTAAAAAGTTTCAGCAGGCTGACAATAATGGCCTCAATTTAGAGATATATTGAGACAATGACTTTGGGTCAAGAGGAAATTATATAGCTGAAATATTAAGACTTTGAACATAGCAGAAACAAACCTATGAACAACTTGTGTTTTGTGTGAAAGCTAGGATAGCTGATAGGATTAGTAGATATTGGTAGAATTGAGTCAATATTTAAATTATTGCTAAAGATTAAAATCCCTCATCTTATAGTCTGTAGGGGATTCCATGGTGGTAAAGTAGAGATTGAAATTAAATTTAGTAACTAGGCATTTCTGACCATATCATATAAAAAAATAATTGTAATATGGTATAAGCACTGATTAAAAGTAATTATGAATTTTCATGCCTGAAGAACCTCAGTATTCTTATAGCACTGTATCTTCTTTATTGGTTGAGAATATCAGTCTAGAAAGAATTTCCTAGATGTTAAACGTGCTAGTCAGTGTCATGAATATAAACCCTTACCTGTAAGTTTGCTATAGACTAGTTGTGCAACACTGGAATGAAATTATATAATACTTTTAAGAATTGGCAGTGATTGCAGGGTTGTGTTAAGGTAACATTTTATGCATGTATCAGTGACAGAAAGGATCAGGGTATAAAACTTGCACTAAATAGCCTGCTCCTTAGGAAGTTTCAAGGTAAACAGTAGGAATATTCATGTAATTCTGATGAGTTTATGTAAGTTAAGGAAAATGCAATGCCAGTTTGTTAGCTTTAAACACTTAGAACAAAATACATTTCATGGAACCAACAAAGGAGACATTCTGGGGAAAAACTTAAATTGCTCAAATTTAAATAAGGGCTCTCACTTTATTTAGTAGATTTGTCAGGATCCCATGAACATTGCTTTTCTTGATTCCTCACATATGAGGGTTGGGCAAAAGGGACTTCTCTAGCCTGTTCAATAACATAGGTAGACTTGTACTTAGTGAATCCTATTGTAATATTAGGTACTATGTTCTAAGACTATTTCTATAATTGGGCTGAAGGCTCCTGCAAACATAAATCGCTGATATGGATATAGTAACATAAGAAATATCAAAATAGGGACATTTGCAAGACCTTTTCCATTTAATCATCAGTTTAATAAAAATCCTTTTGGTACAGTGTTCATGTACCATAACTGTATTGGAATATTTGTACAATGTTAAATATTTTTAATAAAATTTAACATGTTCAAAATGTTGTGTTGGTGATTTTGGGTGGGGTGTGATGGGTTTGATTGTGCAAAACAGATTTAGTAGTTATGTGATTAAGGCTTTTGTAGTCAAGTGGAGTTTCTGTCTTCAAATTTAGTACTAGATATTGGATACCTGTTCTAAGGAAGGTAGTGAAGGAGTGGGATAGTAAAAATGAAAAGGCTGAACTCAACAGAGATTTATTAAATTGTCAGGAAGCTTGGCTGAGGTTAGAACTAGATCTACAGGTGGCAGATGGGAATATTGGCTGTGGCATAACAGGCTGCCAGTAGCGTTTTTCTCAGGAAATCATGGCATTTTGGAAATGTTCCTAGAGAATCTACAGAGGTGGGCAAACAGAAACATTTGTACAGTGCTTTCAGTAGGCTTTTTAGTGCCCCAGTGCCCTTGTGCCCTTGATGTGACATGCCACAAGTGAAGGAGAAGTGGTGAGGGGGTTATTTGAGGAAAGCTGTGTTGGACAGTTTGGATGCATCATCGGGAAATACTGCCAATTTACAGGAAGTACTGTATAAAGAGTTCTCTCTTTATGTCTTAAAGTTAACTTTATGAGGTTTCCTATTCTCTTGCAGGTAGCCCTAATATGGTGCTTTTTCTTTTTTTTTTTGAGACGGAGTCTCGCTCTGTTGCCCAGGCTGGAGTGCAGTGGCACGATCTCGGCTCACTGCAAGCTCTGCCTCCCAGGTTCACGCCATTCTCCTGCCTCAGCCTCCCGAGTAGCTGGGACTACAGGTGCCCACCACCACGTCTGGCTAATTTTTTGTATTTTTAGTAGAGACGGGGTTTCACTGTGTTAGCCAGGATTGTGTCAATCTCCTGACCTTGTGATCTGCCCACCTTGGCCTCCCAAAGTGCTGGGATTACAGGCATGAGCCACTGCGCCCAGCCGGTTTTTCTTATGACTTATTTTTCTTTGAGGGTGTCCTTCGTTTCTCACCAGTCAAAAACGTAGAAGTTCTGCAACTCAGAATGGAAATTCACTTGAAGTAATGTGTGATTCCTCTGTAATTAGTGCTGTTAATAGCAAAAAATATTTAAAAGGAAGATGATTGGGACCTAATAGTCTATAAACAAATTGAGTAAGAAAGTATTAAGAAGGACTAGTAATGTATTCTGCCTTGTTTCTTTCAAATGAAGACCATTAAACTGAGTTACGGGGAAGAAAAAGTGAATACCCTATTGTTTCAAGGTAATGAAGAGTAGATAGTATACTTCCTTTTGGTTAGTGTTTTCCAGAATTTACTGTTCTTGTTTTGTATTCTTTTTGTTTCAAGATCAAAAGATCACTCACTGAAACAGGAAGGAATGTTCTAACAGCAAAAATATCTAAACTTGAGCATCTTTAGGTGTTTGCAGAATGGGATGAAAGGTGGGGCAGCTCACTGATATGCGATGTATTTCTTCCAAAAATAAAGGATTGCTTAAGCTTTAGCTCTGTCAGAAGCCCTGAATTTATTAGTTTTAGAAATAGCAAGATTTCGTTAGGTATTTTCCTGTGGAGTATATTATATTCACCTAGGGAGATATCTTCTGTCTGTGGCTATGAAAAGAAATTACATTTCTATTTCCTTAGTATCGAAAGTTGTGACCAAAATCAAGACCATGTGTAGACATTTCCTCCAAATCATAAGCAAGAGTAGTGTTTTATTCAGCTGTTTGCTTAAAATTCCAAATGGTGACTTTTAGGCCTAGATGTCCATTTATTAAGAGGCAGGAGGGGCTCTGTGCAGTGGGGTTCATGCCGGTAATCCCAGCACTTGGGGAGGCCTAGGTGGGAGGATTGCTTGAGCTCTGGATTTCAAGACCAGCCTGGGCAACATAGGGAGACCCCATCTCTACAAAAAATCAAATTAGCTGAGCATGGTGGCACACAGCTGTGGTCCCAGCTACCAGGGAGGCTGAGGTGGGAGTATCACTTGGGCCTGGGAGGTAGATGCTGTAGTGAGCTGTGATCCTGCCACTGCACTCCAGCCTAGGTGACAGAGCGAGACCCTGTCTCCAAAAAGAAAAAAAAAGGCAAGAGATTAAATTAGACACAGTTTAGTCGTGCCTTTTAAAATAACAAGGAGTTTGATCATTTTAAGATTGGGATAAAGGTGAGGATCAGTATTGTCAATTATGGTAACATTGGCAAGAAAAGGAGCTCAGTCTCAAGTAAAGGGGTAATATTTCCTTAGATATGAAAATATTACATTATTGCAGATCTCAATACTATTTAATAGAATTTAAAAACATTCCTGTATGGTTGTTCTTGGGAGATTATTCTGTACTTCAGTCAGGAATCCTTTAAGTCTGTAAACTTCAGTTTCAGCCTAGGTTTTTAAGTAGATTAAGCAGAAGTTAATACTTTTTTTTTTTTTTTTTTTTGAGACAGTCTCACTCTCTCCCCAGCCTGGAGTGCAGTGGCGCGATGTTAGCTCACTGCAAGTGCCGCCTCCATGATCTCGGCTCACTGCAAACTCCGCCTCCCGAGTTCGCACCATTCTCCTGCCTCAGCCTCCCGAGTAGCTGGGACTACAGGCGCCCACCACCATGCCCGGCTAATTCTGTTTTTGCATTTTTAATAGAGACAGGGTTTCACCGTGTTAGCCAGGATGGTCTTGGTCTCCTGACCTCGTGATCCACCTTCCTCAGCCTCCCAAAGTGCTGGGATTACAGGCGTGAGCCAGCACACCCGGCCATTAATATGTTTTAAAAGGCCACTATTTTTATCAGCTAAATCACTTTTGAAAATTTTGTCTTATACTCAAAATATCATCAAAACATTCTGTTTTCATTTGAACCTGTTGATTATAATGGTGCTTATGTGTTTGGCTATTGTTCAAGTACCTGAATTGGCTTGATTAGAAGGACTTGGGTGTTCTAGCCAGCTGTCGTATAACTAAATATTTTTTGGTTAAATGGTACGTGTTTAGCATTGTTTTGTCATTTTGAAACTTTTCCATGATTCCTGTTAAGAAATAGAACCTTACCAAATTACTCATATTGAAATATAATCTGTATAGTGTTGGTATGGGAAACGATCTAAATACAACCAACAATAAATATTTTTATTGAAACTTCCTTTTAATTAATGAGCAGTAATGTGGATATCTTCATTAGTTGTAATGTCATTTCTGTTTTACTATCCTAAATGTGAAAGCAAAGATGAATGAGACCATTTCTTGCACATATCAAATGATTTTGAAGGAATTTCTGGTGATTATTTAAATTTTCTAGTTAAGCTGTCTAGGTCACAATTCATTCAAAAATGCTGCTCAAACTTGAAGTGAGTAGGAATTTGGGGGATTTTGATTAAAATGCAGTTTCTGACTCATTAAATCTGAGATGGGCAAGAGTCTGCATTTCTAACAAGCTCATAGGTGATGCCAGTGTTCCTGACTACACTTTCAGTAGCAGAGTTACAGATTATCTCACATTTTTGGGGGATTTTGGAGAATGATCTTAGTAGAAAGGATAACAACAGATGTTTGCAGTGATTTGCCTGGATGTAGTTGGTCTGAGATTTAAAACTACAATAAAGGTTGCCACAAATGTTTAATAGTGTTTGGGATCCCAAGGAAAGGTTAGGAACATTGTCTGCAAGAAAATGAAATGAGTTTAGAAAAACAGGTTTTAATAGTTTCAAGGAATTGCTAGAAAATAATGGGAAGGAATACGTAGAAAAAATCAGGATCCTGAGAAAATGTCATGGCATGTTTATTTAGGAATTAGATCTGAAAACAGTTACATGAGTTACAGAAAAAATAAAAATAACTTAAAGCTCAGAAAGGAAAGGTTAATAGGTTACTAAAAATGCCTATGTGGTTTTATTTTTGGAATCTGTAACTTTGTCTCCCCAGAAAGGTTTTCCTTAACTAGTTCAAAGTAAATTTTGGGCCAGGTGTAGCGGCTCATGCCTGTAATCCCAGCACTTTTGGAGGCCAGGGCAGGTGGATCACTTGAGGTCAGGCAGGCATGCACCTGTACACAGCTGCTTGGGAGGCTGAGACCGGAGAATCACTTGAAACCAGGAGGCAGAGGTTGCATTGAGGCGAGATTGCACCACTGCACTCCAGCCTGGGCGAGAGAGTGAGTCTCTGTCTCAAAAAAAAACCAACCAACCAACCCCTCGCCCCCCCCGCCCCCCCAAAATCAAAGTAAATCTTGGGTAGTAAAAGCAGACTAATGATAAAAAGGTGCCTTTTTTTTTTTTTTTTGAGATGGAGTCTTGCTCTGTCACCCAGGCTGGAGTGCAATGGTGCGATCTTGGCTCACTACAACATCTGCTTCCGGGGTTCAAGTGATTCTCCTGCCTCAGCCTCCTGAGTAGCTGGGATTATAGGCACATGCTACCACGCCTGGCTAAGTTTTGTATTTTTAGTAAGAGATGAGGTTTCACCGTGTTGGTCAGACTGGTCTTGAGCTCCTGACCTCGTGATCCCCCCCTGCTTCACCTTCCAAAGTGCTGGGATTACAGGCGTGAGCCACTGTGCCAGGCCTGACTTTTTTTTTTTTTGAGACAGAGTCTAGCTCTCTCGCCCAGGCTGGAGTGCGGTGGCGCGATCACAGCAAACTGCAACCTCCGCCTTCTGGGTTCAAGTGATTCTCCCTGCCTCAGCCTCCCAAGTAGCTGGGATTACAGGCAGCTACCACCACGCCCCAACAGTTTTTGTATTTTTAGTAGAGAGAGGGTTTTGCCGTGTTGGCCAGGCTGGTCTGGAACTCCTGACCTCAAGTAATCCACCCACCGCGGCCTTCCAAAGTGCTGAGATTACAGGCCTGAGCCACAGTGCCCAGCCCTAAAGGTGACTTTTTTAAAACAACTTTCAGCCGGGCACTGTCGCTCATACCTGTAATCCCAGCACTTTGGGAAGCTGAGGCTGGCGGATCGTCTGAGCTCAGGAGTTCGAGACCACCCTAGGCAACATGGTGAAACTCCATCTTTACTAAAATACAAAAATTTAGCCAGGCATGGTGGCGCATGCCTGTAGTCGCAGCTACTCAGGAGGCTGAGGCATGAGAATCGCTTGAGCCTTGGAGGCGGAAGTTGCAGTGAGCTGAGATCACGCCACTGTACTACAACTTGGGCTACAGAGTGAGACCTTGTTTTAAAAAATAAAGACAATTTAGATCAACAGCTGGGAAATTCTCATGAAGAACAGAGACGACAAATGTGTCCTTTATGTAAAGAGGAGCTAGAAGGTGATCCCTGAAAACTGATTTTTTTTAAAGTCTGATTTTCAGCTCTAGAATTTTATTTTGAAAAATAAAAATAGTGTAGATGAAGTATGGGTGGAAAACATTCTGCTGTTTCTTTTTTCATGGCATGCTTTTTTTAAAATGATAGATTAGTAACACCTACTAACTATAGTGTAAGTACTATGCACCATGCTCTGTACTAAGGAGGCATTTTATATTCTGTGTATATCATGTAGTTTACAACCCTGCAAGGTAGGTAGTATTGTTCCTACCTACTTTACCTATAAGGAACTCAAAGATTGAGGTTAAGTAACTTCATATTGTGGCTATTGGCCACCTGTCTATGAAGTGGCAAGGCCAGGATTCAAACCCTGTGCTACCTGACTTAAAGTGTACATTCTTTACTGCTAGAGTGGAAAGACCTAATGTGAGGTTAGAACTAAGTGGGAAAGTTTATGTGTACTTAAAAGCTCTTTAAATTATGTCTAAAATAAAGCTAATCTAGAGTTTAAAGTAATATAGTTTTGTCTGAAATTAAGGATTACTTAGGCTTTTTTGTTTGTTTTATGTTGATAGTTGTCATTTGTTTTGCTCTTTTTTCATCATTCATTTATTAAAAACTTAAGCCAAAATGTATTGGATTTTGGTCTTTAGGAAGCCACTTTTGGGCTGGGCGCAGTAGCTCACGCCTGTAATCCCAGCACTTTGGGAGGCCAAGGTGGGAGGATTGCTTGAGCCCAGAAGTTGAAGACTGTCCCGGGCAACATGGCGAAACCCCATCTCTACAAAAAATTAAAAAAACTAGCTGGGCATGGTGACACACCTCTGTAGACCCAGCTACCTGGGAGGCTGAGGTAGGAGGATCATCTGAGGCCGGGAAGTTGAGGTTGTAGTGAGCTGTGATCAGGCCCCTGTACTCCAGCCTGGGCAACAGAGTGAGACCCTGTCTCAGAAAAAAATAAAGTTTTTAACCTAGGTAAACTTATACTTGTTTGGAAAAGGTTGCAGGAGGATCCCTTGAGCCCAGGAGTTGGAGACCCAGCGTCAGCAATATAGTGAGACATCATCTCAAAAAAAAAAGAAAAAAGCAAATATTTTAAGCTATCCCATCGCCTAATTTTTAGTTTCAGTCCTATACATTTTTTTTTTTTTTTGAAACGGGGTCTCTGTTGCCCTGACTGGAGTGCAGTGGCATGATGTTGGCTCACTGCAACCTCCGCCTCCCAGGTTCAATCGATTCTCCTGCCTCAGCCTCCCAAGTAGCTGGAATTCCAGGCGTGCACCACCACCCCCAGCTAATTTTTGTATTTTTAGTAGAGATGGGTTTCCCCATGTTGGCCAGGCTGATCTTGAACTCCTTACCTCAGGTGATCCGCCTGCCTCAACCTCCCAAAGTGCTGGGATTACAGGCGTGAGCCAGCGCACTGGGACTTAGTCCTGTATTTTTCAAGGCCATAGAGAAGAGTTTGTTAAAGGGCTTACTTATCAGACCTGAGTGTGTGTTTGCTTTTGTATGCAAGATACAGAATTACACATAACGAAGCCACTATGCTGGCCCCTAAAATTGGTGGGTGTAGAGAACCTGCTTTCCATATGTATTCTTAGAAGAAATGTTATCTTCCCTGGTACAGAAAGAAAGATGGTTTTTAAAACTGTTTTTTTTTTTTTTTTTTTTTTTTTTTGAAACGGAATCTTGCTCTGTCACCAGGCTGGAGTGCAGTGGCACGATCTCAGCTCACTGCAACCTCTGCCTCCCAGGTTCAAGCAATACTCCTGCCTGGCCTCCCAAGTAGCTGCGCCTACAGGTGCACACCACCACGCCCGGCTAATGTTTTGTATTTTCAGTAGAGACAGGTTTTCACCATGTTGGCCAGGCTGGTCACAAACTCCTGGTCTCAAGTGATCTGCCTGCCTTAGCCTCCCAAAGTGCTGAGATTATATAGGCATGAGCCACTGTGCCCGCTTATCTTTTAATCTGGAAAGTAAGTCAAAACAAGGATAAATGTTTCATAAAATTTATTCAAAAGATTGTAGTTGGGCCAGGTGTGGTGGCTCATGCCTGTAATCCCAACACTTTGGGAGACTGAGGCAGGCAGATCACTTGAGGTCAGGAGTTTAAGACCAGCCTGGCCAACATGGTGAAACCCCATCTCTACCAAAAAACACAAAAGTTAGCCAGGTGTGGTGGAGTGCACCTGTAGTCCCAGCTACTCAGGAGGCTGAGGTGGGAGAATCACTTGAACCTGGGAGGTAGAGGCTGCAGTGAGCTGAGACTGTGCCATTGCCCTCCAGCCTGGATGACAGAATGAGACCCTGTCTCAAAAAAAAAAAAATTCTGGCTGTGGCAGGTTACTTAAATGTATATAGATATATGTGGCCTTAAAGAAAGAAGTGTGAGTACTCCACCAGCTGAACAGTTAACATGAATTATTCTCAGTATATAACTTATGTGATCTTACCTACCAATAAACATTTGAGAGAAATGTTTAATTCTAATAAGATAACAGAACCAAATTGAGTTCTGTTGAGAAACCTTCATCATGGCTTGCAATGTTGTTGGAAATTCTTAATTCGGATCTTGTTTTTATTGATGTAACATGGGTTTTTTTTTGTCTTAAAAATGAGGATTGCAAGACCTATATGACAGTTGCTAGTTTATTTCTTCATAGTGTGATACGATAATAGGAATTTCCAGAAATTCCCCTCTTGAGTTTTGTCCTTAAGAAGTATTATAAAAGTAATTAACTTTCTTTTCTTTTCAGAAAGTACAGTAACATCTCGATCAACCTGTTAATGCTTTGGAAGGGATATCATTAAATGGATTGATCTTAAACATAATCAAATATAGATAACTAGTTCAAAGTCAGCCATTTATTGAAAATGTTAAGTCTAGTTTATACCTAACATTGATAATTGATATGATATTCATTCTAAATTTCATGGCCATTGTGTGTTTGTTTCAGAAGTTAAGAATATAAAATTAGTAAGTCATGGTCATTGCCTTCAAATAATTTAGAGAAGATTGTAGGAAGCAATAAAAGATTTAAATAGTAGTGATAATCATCAAACCAAATGTTCCAGAAACACCATTGGAAGTTTGAAAGGTGTCCTGTGCTCCTAAGAAAATATTCAGATTATAATTGCAATACATGAATAATGAATAATTAGATTAGGACAGCAGAAGAGTTTGTAAAATGTGTATATTCTGATTTTTTTTAGCCAACTAAAAAAATTAAGCTTGGCCGGGCGCGGTGGCTCAAGCCTGTAATCCCAGCACTTTGGGAGGCCGAGACGAGCGGATCACGAGGTCAGGAGATCGAGACCATCCTGGCTAACACGGTGAAACCCCGTCTCTACTAAAAAGTACAAAAAAACTAGCCGGGCGAGGTGGCAGGCGCCTGTAGTCCCAGCTACTCAGGAGGCTGAGGCAGGAGAATGGCGTAAACCCGGGAGGCGGAGCTTGCAGTGAGCTGAGATCCGGCCACTGCACTCCAGCCTGCGCCACAGAGCGAGACTCCGTCTCAAAAAAAAAAAAAAAAAAATTAAGCTTAATGTTCACTGGATATGATCAAGTAACTTGATTTTTAAGAATTTTCACCTATCTAGTTCAAATTTTATTTAAAGAAAATATTAAAATGTAAAGGTGGAGTGATTGAGTGTGTTAATCTGAAGGAACGAAGGTGAAGGTAGGTTTCCTAATATTTTTATTTTTCCGTTGCTGAAAACTTAAGGCTTCATGTGAGAAATCCTTGGTCAAAACTGAATTAATGATCACTTTTCTGAACCATTTCTTTCCTCCCTGAAGAAAAACAGACATACAGATGTTGCTTGGTTAAAATTGAATAGATTTACCAAAAATAACATTTTAATCCGTTTCCCGTAACTCATAAGGTTCCCTATGAAATCAGGTTGTTCCATTCCTCACTATGGCTTATGAAACTGGTTAATCTAGTGTCTGATATACATTTTTTGTATTATAGAACGTTAATACGTTTGACAGGAGTGACTGCTGAAGTGACTTCTTTAGAAAGAAAACATAGATGATAGCTCCTATTTAAACAAAACAAAAACAAAACTCAGGACTACATGTCTCCTAAGAATGCATGGTTTAGCCTAGTATTCTAGCCTTTTCAGCTCTTCATTCTCTATTTATTATTTTTCACCCGTAAACATTTTCAAGACCAGCCAGGCACAATGGCTCATACCTGTAATCCCAACACTTTGTGAGGCCAATACAGGCAGATTGCTTGGGCCCAGGAGTTCAAGACTAGCCTAGGCGACATGGCGAAACCCCATCTCTACAAAAAATACAAAAATTGGCTGGATGTGGTAGATCATGCCTATAGTCCCAGCTGAGGCGGGAGGATCACTTGAGCCGAGGAGGTTGAGGCTCCAGTGTGCCATAATGGTGCCACTTGCCACTGTACTCCAGCATGGATGACAGAACGAGACCCCGTCTTTAACAAAAAAGAGTTCTAAGACCCATAAACTGCCATCTGGCACTTTTAGCATGAGAGAACCGAGGTTAACACATTGAAATGGTTATAATTTCATTCAAAAGCAAACTAATAGTATTTCCGGTGTGCTGCCATTGTCTTAAATACCTTATGTTAACTTACTAAACTTCATACTAACCCTGTAAAGTAAGTATAAATGTGGATACTAGACACACGTATTTTAGTCCAAGGCCTGCCAACTAGAAGTTGCCCATCTAGTATTGAACCTAGATAGATCTGATACCAGAACTCATTTTTTGTTTGTTTTACGAGATGGGGTCTGTCTTTGTTGCCCAGGCTGGAGTGCAGTGGCACGAATTCCTAGGCTCAAAGCGATCCTCCTGCCTCAGCCTCCCAAAGTGCTGGAATTACAGATTTGAGCCACCACGCCTGGCCCAGAACTCATATTTTAAACACCACTCTGTACTGCCTTCTGGATTTTACTTGTTCTGTGCAATCATATTAGGTAAATGTCATTAGGCTTCTTTGAAAAATTGGTTTACTACTCGCTAGCTGGTTATGCTAATGGTTTCTCCAGCCCAGGACTATAGGTAGGGCCAACAACTGGTATTCCAGAAATAAGAACAAAAATGATTTTCTGTCGTGATGTTAAGATTAATGATAGCCTCTCAATAGCTCAGAAACTTCTGTTTTGTAAATTGTGTGCTGTCAGTAAGTATAGCCTTCACTAATTGAACAATGCCCATTTTGAGACTTTCCTAGTTTCTCAAACTGCTTTTTTTGTGCTTGTGACTTTGTCACACATTTACTAAACATTTTGTGATTCAACCCTTTTGCCAGTTTCCAATGATCTCCTAGTTAGAGTGTTTCAGAATTTGTTTCAAATTGTTTTTAATAAAATTGAGCCAGGCTGTGGTATTTTATCTGCAACTTACTACAATTTTACGTGTAATTCAATTTTATCCTTAACTACTTCTCTCCAGATTGGAGTTCTTATTCTTTGAAGTCAAAAGCCACTTTATTTCTGTGAATACTTCCTTTGCACCGTTTTGTACCTTCCCTGGCTTTCTATTACGTCTTTGAAGTGGCTACTGGAAGGTAATGAAGTATGCTGGATGCATATATATTAACCATGGTTTTGTGTCGTGTTAATCATCCTTTTAAAAAAAAAAATCCTTCCAAATTATCCCCAGTTGTTATCTTTCTGTTTGTGTGTGTGTGTTTTAGAAGGGAGGCGTTAGGCCGGGCGTGGTGGCTCATGCCTGTAATCCCAGAACTTTTGGAGGCCGAAGTGGGTGGATTACCTGAGGTCAGGAGTTCAAGACCAGCTTGGCCAACATGGTGAAACCCCGTCTCTACTAAAAATACAAAAGAGAAGTAGCTGGGCATGGTGGCGGACGCCTGTAATCCCAGCTACTCGGGAGGCTGAGGCAGGAGAATCACTTGAGCCCGGGAGGTGTAGGTTGTGGTGAGCTGAGATCTCACCATTGCGCTCCAACCTGGGCTACAGAGCGAGACTCCAAGAAGTTGTGCATTATTCCCATTTCATTTCATGATTTGCCTAGGCATGCATCATAGAAGAAAGATAAAACAGAGCTGGATGTGGTGGCTCATGCCTATAATCCCAGCATTTTGGGAGGCCGAGGTGGGTGGATTACAAGGTCAGGCATTCAAGACCAGCCTGGACAACATAGTGAAACTCCATCTCTACTAAAAATACGAAAAATTAGCCGGGCGTGGTGGTGCATGCCTGTAATCCCAGCTACTCAGGAAGCTGAGGCAAGAGAATCACTTGAACCTGGGAGGCAGAGGTTGCAGTGAGCTGAGATCATGCCACTGCACTCCAACCTGGGCGATAGATCAAGACTCTGTCTCAAAAGAAAAAGATAGAACCAGAATTTATTTCCTGGTAGATTTTCACTAACTTTGATTCCTGGAGAAAGGCTGTAGTGGAATTCATAAGCAAAGTTAAATGGCATCCTGATTTCCTGTTAACTTTGAGAAAATCTATTGTCTTTTTGAGACAGTCTCGCTCTGTCACCAAGGTTGGAGTGCAGTGGCATGATCTTGGCTCACTGCAGCCTCCGCCTCCTGGGTTCAAGCAGTTCTCCTGCCTCAGCCTCCCGAGAAGCTGGGACTACAGGTGTGTACTACCACACCTGGCAAATTTTTGCATTTTTAATAGAGATGGAGTTTCACCATTTTGACCAGGCTGGTCTCAAACTCCTGACGTCAAGTGGTCCGCCCACCTTGGCCTCCCAAAGTGCTGGGATTACAGGCATGCGCCACCTCAGCCAAGAAAATTTGTTCTCTGATAGTAACAGGTCATATGTATATCTTGTTGATTGAATAAATAGCCAGCAATATCAGAACTGGGACTTACTTAATGACCTGGAAAGTATTAATGAAAGCCAGACTGGCTGTAGTTATATTTAGCACCAAGACCAACTTCAGAATTTCAAACGGATATCTATCTGACTTACAAGGTGCCCTCAGTTGTTTTGGGGTTCCATCTAGCTGTGTTCTGCCTGGGATTAGTTACAGAATTTAGTTGCTGTTCAGTCAAAGCCGGTGGGTAATAGCAGCAGTAATCTTCAGGTCATTTCGGCTGCCTTTTTTCCTCCCAGTTGTTATTCTCGATCCTTTATTTTTGACACAGTTGGATAAACTTCCAAACTGTTCTAGCTTTTGCTGGTTCTATTTGATCCATAATTCCGTGTTTTTTGTTGGCCCTATAACACTTCTTCCCATGTCTTTTTGTCCTGCGTTAGGGGCTTCATCCACTGGTTGGGGCTCTACTGGATTTTAGTATACTCCCAAGTCATATCTCTAACCAGTCTTTCACTTTACAATCTCGTATGTGCCTCCAGATCACATGAAACTTGATAATGTTGAAAAACAGTTACAAGCATGTGTTCACTTAGAAACATGTAGTGAATATCAGTATTCCAGGCACTGGCACTGTGCAGTCACGGGTATACAGGGAGAACAGCTGTGAAAGGAAACAAAACCTTATAGGCTTAGCCATGAAAATTGTGAGTTTGGAAAGCACCTTTTGATCCCACCAATTGAAATCTTAATAGTTCTTTTGTTGAATTTTCTGTTAAGTCGTGGTGATTCTTCTCTGTGATGTCTTTTTCTTAATATCTCTAGTCATTAATCTAATATCCTAAGGTGATGGTTTTTAATGACTTGGAACAAATGTAGAAAAAAATACCAGACCAGCCATAAGCAATAACAGCTATAGTTTAGTACTTGGAGTTCTAATCGGTTGATTAGGAAACTTACATTAAAAACCTTCTAGGAATTCAGCAGTATTTTGTAAGTGAATTTTATTTTATTAATTACAACAGCTTTTATATCAGATTCAAACTATATTGAATGTTAGAAGGTCATTTTTATGCTAGATATTCTAGGTACTGAAAATACATCAGTGAATAAAACAGGCTGTCTCCTATGGAGCTAATGTTCTGTTAAAGGAGACAAAATTAATTCACATTTAGTCTGTTTGATAAAATCCAAGACTTACAGGGTGGGAAGCACTGCTGTGGGCCTTAAAAGTCACTTCCTGGATTATTATAGCCCTCTTCCTCGTCATCCTGCCCAATCCCTCCTACTATCCTATTTGTCCTACGCAGTTGTCATAATCATCACACAGACACCCACATGCCTACTATGTCATGGTGTCAAGTTTAAATTCTTGAAGTTTGAGACCTTTCATATACTTGGCATCTTATGTTTCCTTTAAACCTTTTATCAATTTCCCAGTCTGTCTGCAGTTCTGCCTAAGACTTTTCTGTCATCCTTAGGAGGGTTATGCTGATTGTTTTCCCAGTACTTTGGTCCACCTTGCTTTAACCCATTGCTTTCTAGCAATTATTTTGGCAGTTACTTCATTTTCCTAAGACAAAGATTAGAATGTATTGTCACTGGTGAAATAATAGAAATATATGGTTGAGCCATATACAGAATAACTTACAGACTCCAACCAGTGGCCCTCTTCAGGGAGTATTTGGAATCATCTGAGTGACAGTTTGACAACAAATTTGGACTGAATCTTAATATCTAGATGCTGTGTGTAACAAAATCTGTAAATAGAAAATATAAAATGGTTAGAATTAGTCCATATGAGAGTTTACATTCAGAGGTTTGGAGGGCAAACCTAGTGACTCAAAGGGAACTTCTGAAGATTTCTTGCTCTTGACTATTACATAGAGCAGTCTCTTGCTGCACAGTTGTCAAAATCCCACTTCATGAACGCTCACAGACCAAATGGCAGAAAACAACCCAGTTGTTTTCCCAGTTGTTTCTATTCCTAAAAATTGCATAGGTGGGTACATATCGTATTCTATTGTATTTTCTGAAAGCAAAGGTACTGTCATGTTCTTGTGGTCTATGTGCATATCGCTGTAGTTATCCATGCTATAGATAAAACTGTTGAAAAGAATTAATTGTGGTGATAAACTCCCTTAGATGGACTCTGTTAGACGTGCCTCCTTATGGTGTTTGTGCCTTAACTGTCTCTTCTAGGGGAAATTAATGTACGAAAGAAAGGCTTCTTGATATTTAGACCTTAGACTTGATATCTAATCCAACACCCTCCCTCCCCCATTTATAGGAATATTACTCATTTATTGAGTACTACTATATGCCAGACACAAAAAGCTAGGTACTTTGTTTTATTTTTAGATCCACAATAACCTTGATTTAGGTAGTAGTATCCCTGTTTTACTAGTGAGAAAACTGAGGCCCAGAAAGGTTAAATTATAATTGTATGGCTAGTTTGTGACAACTACAGATACTGCAACTAAAAATTTACCTTTCTGTTTTTTTTTCATTCTTTCTCTAGAAATACATATTTAGCTCTTTAGAGCTAGTAACAGTATATTTTTTAGGTTAGACTTATTGTGGGAAGTTTTGAATTTAAAAACTAAAAAAAAAAAAAAAAGGTTTATTGTAAAGGTTTAAATTTTTTAAATTTTAATCTGCTGTTATGTGCTTCTGTTACTCCTGACCTTAGCGTTGCAGGATACTTTCTTATCCATATTTTGTGATTGATATATGTGTGATTCTTTGTATGTACAAAAGCTTGAGCTTGAGGTTTTTAGAGGAAAGGAATAAAAGAAATTAAGTTGGTTGAATTAAGTATGGCTTGCTGGATTTGGTTATTCCCACAGCAAACTTGAGCATTCAGTTTACCCATGATTAAGGGTGCTGATACTACATATAAGGGCGTTCTGCCTTCCATCTCTTTTCTAATATCAATAGTATTAATTGATGCCAGGCAAGAGGAGTGCTGCCATATTTGAGTCAGCTACTTTGTCAAGAGAGTATTTTGCAGAATGCACCTGAAGCTGTTCTGAAAGTTAAGTATCATTAAATACGTTGTCAAACCCTGAAGTTGAAATTCCAGCCATTCAGGGAGCCCCTCAGGGAGATCACTGCTTTTCCCTTGCAAAAATAAAAATAGTAGCCTATAAAACGCTATTTAAATATATACTCTATGTCTGATTCTAATAGCTAGTATTTGTTAAGTGCTGAGTAAGTGCCAAGTGCTATTCAAATTGCTTTTTAGGCTCACACCTATATAATCCCAGCACTTTGGGAGGCCAAGGCAAGAGGATTGCCATCTTGAAATTTTTTTTTTAAGTACTTTTTAGGTGTTCTTTTAAATGATTCTACTTTACAGATGAAGACACTGATGTGCAGGGAAGTTTAATTCACCTTTTTTTTTTTTTTCTCAAGTTTACAGCAGGTATTTAGTCATTGAGCCATCATTCAAATCATAATAACTAGTCTTTACAAAATAGAGCCCCAGAGTGCTACAGATAAAAAGTTTTTGTTTTGCTTTGCTTTTTAACTTTGGTGTTGTCTCTTTCCCTTTCTTTCTCCCCTCATCTTCTCTCTACCCTATGATCTGTTTTGGATTTTTCTCATTATATATAAGCTTTAACTTTTCTTCCTTTTTTTCCCCCCTTTATTTCTTTTTGAATGGTTTTAGTGTTTGTGGGAGCAGAAAACTCTGGAAATGTATTCATAAGTTTAGAAATTATATAAGATACTTCAGAATAATAATACATTGTTTTAGAAATTTCCATTTTGAATTATGTTGTTTATGGGGAGGGCTATTAAAGTGTTCTCTACCAATTTATGATACATTTTAGATTTCCCACTTTTTTTCTGGATATCTGTCAGGAGATGGTGTAGAGGTTTGGTAAGTAATACAGTTTGATTTTGTATGTCTCAAGGGTTACTCATTCAGTCACATATTTGAGTTTATTTTATTCTGGCCTTTTTTCCCTGTGGGGATTCTGTTTGCAGTATTAATTGAAAATCTTTATGTTAATGCTAATTTTGATTTTTTTTTCCACTAGCATGTATTGGAACACTCAGGCTTGAAGAAGGACATAGGTAAAAAGTATAATATGGAACATTTTCTAACATTAGGGTTGTGAAAATTCTCTTATTGTTTAGTTGCATACTTGGCATATTCAATCTGAAAAAAATTATTTATAAAACAATTTAAAAGATAATGTTTAAGCCAAAACAGTTATTTATATTTCAATTCTCTTATTTTTATAAATAAAACACCAATTTCTTTAATCACAAAGGTCAAGAAAGGTTATCTCATGTTACATTAGGACATACTTAGGACTTCAAAGTATTTCCCTTCCGTGTGAAATTTTATCCAGAAGACTTGAATTACTTAATTGTAAAGTGACTAGCAAACGTGAATCTAAAACATGGTTTCAGTTTTTCAGAATCAGGCCTGCTTTGTCCCTAAATGCTTTCTTATTTCCCCAGAGCCCTTATTGGATTTAAGCCCCATATCATATCTCACATACCTGAGACAGACATACCACAGTGAACCCTGCATGTCTTTGTTAGTTCTTTTCCGTGCCTAGAGGTTGTAGAAGACCAAGGAACCTTGGAAGTGACTTACTCTTTTGCTTCATAAAGTTGCTTTAAAACAGCCTTTATTTTAATATATTAACAAGGTATGTCACGCATTTTTAAATTTTAAGGTTAATTAGTCATTAATTTTGTCAAACAAATGTTCTTTGGAAACTAGGTATCTTCAGTGTCTTTTACTTGGAGTTACTTGAAGTTTGCTTAAACTTTATTCACTTGGAGTAGAACTTCCTAGTTAAATGATTGAAAAGGACTAGTTCTGCAAATCTGTGAGAACATGAGCTTCTGCAAATGCATAATATAAATTCTCTCTCTTTTTTTTAAAAAAAAACTTTATTTTTACAAACCTAGATCTCTTCCTGCTTTGATTTATCTTCATCATATCTTTCAGAACAAGCCTTTGATGGAATTCTAGGAAAGGTTGAGATTAAGAATATATTAAAAATATATATATATATTTTTTTGAGATGGAGTCTCGCTCTGTCGCCCAGGCTGGAGTGCAGTGGCCGGATCTCAGCTCACTGCAAGCTCCGCCGCCCGGGTTTACGCCATTCTTCTGTCTCAGCCTCCCGAGTAGCTGGGACTACAGGCACCCGCAACCACGCCCGGCTAGTTTTTTGTATTTTTTAGTAGATATTCCACTTTGTACATTCTGTTTATATTATAGTAAACTAAGTTAGCAAGATAAAATTAGGAATTTCACCCAAGGTATCAATCAGATGGAACCATTAGTCCACTGAAGAATTTACTTTTTAAAAAAAGTTAGTGGAGGAAAGGCGATGCTGCTGCTTAAAAGTAATCAGAAATAAAGATGGTAAGCATCATATTATACATGGTAAATATATACAAGTTTTGTCAATTTAAGAAAAAATACAAAGATGGTAAGGCATCTTTGAAATTAATTTGTTGTCAGTAGGAAATTTCATCTGATATATATAAATTTTGTTTCATAAAGCAAGGAGAAATGGTGTAAATAATACAAGTGTGGCTGTTGACATTTGAAAATGTCCATTTATTTTTGAAGTGACTCCCCCCACAGATTATATAACTGTAGAATCAAATACAGATTTTTTCACTTTTCTTCCTTGCTTTAGCATTTTTTCAAAAGTTACCTGAAAGTTCAGTTTAGATTGAAAAATAAGGGCCTGATTAATAGCGCTGTGTATGATGGTATTAGAGTACATATGTTAGTATTTTCATGAAAGAGGAAGAGAGCAATAACTGATTTGCCAATGATTAAAAGATAGTGGCGACATTTTCCTTTGAAAGTTTGGGCTAGAAATTTATAACCTTTGGCCCATGAAACTATAGTAGCTTCAGTCACGCTTCCATGCCACATCTCTACCTAAAGGGAGGGTGGAATCCGCCTTCTTTTTTTTTTTTTTGAGACGGAGTCTCACTCTGTCGCCCAGACTGGAGTGCAGTGGCACAATCTTGGCTCACTGCAACTTCCACGTCTCAGGTTCAAGCAGTTCTCCTGCCACCACGCCTGGCTGATTTTTGTCTTTTTAGTAGAGATGGGGTTTCACCGTGTTGGTCAGGCTGGTCTCGAACCCTTGACCTCAGGTGATCCACCCGCCTCAGCCTCCCAAATTTCTGGGACTACAGGTGTGAGCCGTCATGCCTGGCCTGAATCCACCTTCTCAAAAGTAACTTCCATTCGCTTTGTCCCTGACAGTCTGCTGGTGACCATGATTTCTAAGGCTCACTCATGGGACCAAAGGCCAGAAGAAAGGGAGGAGGGTGGTAACCAGATAAACTTTGCAACCCCTTTGATATGACCTTTTGGGTGAGAATTTTTATGAAAAGTAATATATACTTCTACTATAGATCTACCTCTAGTTTCAACCTCTAGTTTTAACACTGATTTTTTTCCCTTAATTTCCAGAAGCATGATATAATATCTTTTTCAAAGAAAGTGGGAAGAATGTCCACAGATGTTAGCAGAAGACAATTATGCAGGCAAAATATTTTCTCAAATTAAAATTTAAAACAAAAGTTTGCAGGGAATGCAGTGGGGTTCAGCATTAGGGAGATAGGAGATGATAAAAATACATATTAAATAATTTGTAGCCTGATATGCTTTCTATGTAGATTGCTTACAATTAACATGAAATAAGCATTTCATTCCTTAAACATTATTTGGGGAAAAATGGGGAGCCAGGCTGGAGGCACAGTTTTGCACCAGATGCTCTGTATCCAGATAGCAGAAATGACTAACAGCACTGGTATCCATCAGTCCCAGAGCAGAAGCATCTCCAGAGGGGGACATCTGTAAATCCTGAATCTGATCACCTCATCATCATTAGGCAATGGATAGGATAAGGCTTCATGAAGAGAATTTTGGTGGCTTTAGATAGTTAAGAAAGTATATATAGGAAAAAACTGGAAATCATGTCCAAGATTTTTTTTCTAACTCTTTATCCTGGCATTGCTAACATCTCACAACTAAAATAATCTTAACAGACACTTGATTAGTTTTTAAAAATGCATTTTCATGACATGAGACTACAGAAATTGGCATTTTCTTAAGACGTAGTTTACATTTGACTGCTTACTATGTCCAGGGCATCCCCAAATTGGGAGAGATTGCCAAGTCAGTTGCCATTTTGCCTGCCTTTTACCAAGGACTAGCCTACAGGTTCAGTTTTGCTCTTGACTTTGGCCCTGAATTGAGAACTGAGTGGAAGTATGGAGACAAAGCCAGCAGCTTTACTCAAAAAATATATATGAGTCTAGTATTTTTTTGTTTTTGAAAGACATGTTACTGAGACCGACCCAGTCAGGGGTCACTGAAGATTGGGTTAAATAAAACAATAATGTTATTCATGTGTTTGAAATTAATATTTTAAAGACCCACACACACACTTTAAAATGTAACTCGATTTGCTGTATAGGCCAGAGAAATATGGCTGTTACGATGAAGGCATAACTTGTCTGGTTCTTGATTATTTACACCATTAGAGAAGAATGCAAATATGAATAGCTCAGAGTAGTTTAACTTTGTAGTTTTCTACTTTTTCTCATGTCCAGTGTTCAGTTTCTTATAAACCAGGCATGAAGAGAAACAAAAAATAATTCTCCAGATCATGAGGTTGTCTTCATCCTAAGCACAGAGGTATAATAATTACATTTCTCAGAAGTTCCCCTTCTGTTTAGAGTCTCAAGGGCAATTGAGATGTCAGTGAGGCTGTGATTAAATGTATTGGATATTGGAGGATTTTAAATACAAACAAGTATTACAGGTGTTACCACTGACCCTGAAGGTAAGATTTACTATGAAAATTTATAATGCAAGGAAGAATGATCATTTTCAAAATATACACTTTGCAACTTAAGTTGGCTGTCACAACAACAAAATACTACAAACCAGGATGTCTAAGAGCAGAAGTCTGTGGTTGCCAACTCTCAAGCCTCTTAGCTTAATCCAATCTAGGATGCATTTCCACTCTGCAACAAACAGTATTTTTGCCTTATTTGCAGATAACAGTTTTAATGCAGGTACTGCCCACAGATTAGCTTTGAGCAGTGTCTTTTTGCTTTGGTTTTTTGATTTGTTTGGTTTGTTTTGAGACTGAGTCTCACTCTGTCGCCCAGGCTGGAGTGCAGTGGTGCGACCTTAGCTCACTGCAACCTCTGCCTCCCGGGTCAAGTGAGTCTCCTGCCTCAGCCTCCCAAGTAGCTGGGACTACAGGCGTGAGGCACTGTGCCCGGCCAAGCAGTATCTTTTTGCTTTAAGTAACTTACATGTACATTTGTTTTCCTTTTGATTGTTTCTTTTTAGTTGCAAACTAAGAAACACTGAGCTCAGCATTCATATAATTACAAACTCTGTCTTAATTTCTCAGTTTGTTTTCTCAGAAAAAATGCAATTTTTTTTCTTTATTTTTCTTTGTTTTTCTTTATAAAGTGAAGAGTAGGTAGCATGAATTCCTCTTGCCCTTTGCTATTTCAGTCTGGCATCAGCAGTTGTTGCTGTGTCCAGTTTTCATCCATGGATTTTTCTGGGATTGAAGATGTGTTGAGTTCAATGTTGATTATTTAATTGGGCAGTATAAGTAAATTCACTGGCTCTCCTTCCAGTTTAGTGATTACTGAATATCATCCATGACATTTTATATTTCTTACACTTCTAGAATGCTAGCCTGAAAAGAGAAGTTGTAAGTCAGGGACAGTAGTATGCGCCTCTAGTCTCAGCTAGTTGGGAGGCTGAGGTTTGAGCCCAGGCCTTCATGGCTGTAGTGCACAGTGACTGTACTTGTGAATAGCCACTACACTCCAGCCTGGGCAACATAGCAAGACTCCCACCCCTTAAGAAAAAAAGAGAAGAGAGAAAAAAATAGAAGTTATGGAGAGGGAGGCGGATACTTGAATACTTTGACCATACTTGGCATAATAGACATTTTGAGGGCTTTTTGTTTTTCCTTAAAATTCTTCTGAATCAGTTTTCATTGTTTCTAGTCATTATATTTATCATTAATGAATTCATATTCTGCTCTAGCCCCTAAAGATAGTTTGATACGCTAACTTTTGTTTTGCCTTTCTAGCTGCTAAGATAGATAATGGTTATTGCAAAATGCACGTTTTTAAATGGTCTCCAGTGTGGATTGCTTCTGAGCTGCTGATGGATTGAATACATTGAGAAGGAATGTGTCATTTGGAATCCAGGACCAGTCAGCAAGGATAACTGCCTGATTTTATGGTCAGAATGCTCTAACTCTTATGGCATACTGATGACTTTTTTCCATTTTCCAAAAAAGCAAGTTTTGTCAGTCTCAGTGTTTCTCTGATCTAGCTACTCACAATTCCATTCCCAAAGTAGTGACCTAGTTCTGTCACTTGGGTTTCAAAGGGAGTTGAAGTGTCACTGAGTGAGTACAGCAAACCTGTTTAATGATTTATAGGAAGCAAAGAAAAAGAATTTTGTTTGCTAACCTTAGAAGTATATCAAATTTTGGTTTAATTTATAATTTTGCAAAGTATGAAGATATTTCCTGGCTAACTCTAGATGAATTATTCAATATTTTCTCTCCTATCTTAATGAAGTTAATTTTAATGCTAATTTCCTATAACCAAGAAAACAGTTGAGTTAAATAACCCTTATCTTTTCAACTTAAAGCTTATACTACTAATAATCATATAACATTCACTTCCTTTTTTCTGACTTAATTGGTAGGTAAATAAAATATTTCAAATTTGATTGGCAAATTGGAAAATCACTCAGAACAATCTGCTAGTATTTTTTATGCCCTTTGTTTTTTCCTTTACACATTTATAGTGCAAAATAAATCAAGGACAAAGACTCGCACTGAGTTGATCAACTTGTGTTTGGCCTTCATGGGAATTAGAACTTTTTTCCCCTCAACATTTATTAAAGGAACATACAGAATTTCAGACTATAGCAAACTAATACCTTTAGCTTGACTAAGAGTTGATTTTCATTAAGGAACAGAACTTGTAATGTATTTCAACATACTTTAATGTATGACTCATCCCTGTTAAAGTTGTGAGACTCAAAACTATGCCCAAATCACTTAATTTTATGTCCTTCCCTGTTTACTGTGTCTGACCTTCAAGATTTCGTGACTGATGCTGAAATGGAAGCCAACCACTGCAGAAATTTGGGGGAAAATGAGATCTGAAGAATGCAAGGGGAAGTAGGAATTCATTTCTAGCATTTCCAAACCTGCTTTATCGTGTCTGCTCCACCACAGTCAGAGGAAAAGACTGAGTTCATGGAAATTACCAGCTAAGCCTTACATCTGTCTTTAATGTTTTTAGGAAATATACTGAAAAGGTAAGTGAGATGTCTGTTTTAAAGAAAGGCTCTTACTAGGTACCTTAAAACCAGTTGTTTCCTATTAGTAAAGATGGGCAGCTTCTTTATTGCTAGCTTCACAAAGGCTTTCCCCTGTTCTGTGTGTTTCTCAGTATTGTGGAGAAGGTAGTTTCTGAGCAGGGTGGTGCTTTTCCTCTGCTTCTCAGCAGCTAAGACAGAAATTGCACTGAAGTGTACAAAATGCCAATTTTTGTTCTGTTGTACTCAAATCCTTTTTTTAAAAAAATTATTTCAGTTGAGTCTTAGTTTTATTCCTCACTATATAGGAAAAAAATATTTAATGCCTCAAAGTTCTAGTCAGCATTACATTTGCATTACTCTTATTTGCAGCAAATATGAGTAAAATTATAGGTTTTTAAAGGTCTCTAATAACATCCACCTATATTGGTTTTGTAGATAATCCATAAATTATCAGAAATGAATTATTCTACATTTATTATACACCCACGTAATAGGTGTAGTGCCAGGCCCTGGAATATACTATTGGCATCATCTCATGTGATAAAAAGACACATTCTGCCATCCTGGACCATACAAAGGTAGACTAGCATGTAGTTCATGTGCTTAAGGAGTTCGTTTTTATTGACGTGATACAGACAGAATTGCAGTTTAGGGAGTCAAAATCTAATAAGATGAGACTAATTCCATTTTTTCCTTTAATACTAATAACTAATGTGTAAATCTGAATAGGACACATTCTATATGAAAACTCTGTGTGTGCATCTGCACTAAATACTTTGTGTGTGCCAAGTACTGTTTTAAACTCTACATATATTTTTTTAATCCTCAGAACTGTTCTCTGAAATAGGTACTAATACTAAAGCTTATTGTTTAAGGAAGGCAGAAATTAAGTAACTTGGCCTAAGTTTGCATAATTATGATCTGGGATCAATATTTGAACCCATACAGGCTGATTGCAGAGCCTGCACTCTTAATTTGAGTGTGATATTTATGTGCAGTACCTGGCTATAAGTACCCACAAAACATTTCAAATTCTTTATAAAATTTGCTTAGTTAAAAAAAAGTACCAATTGCATAGTATGGTTATAAGTCTGGTAGTAGTTAGGCTTTTTACGAGACATGCCGCTTACTGCACCAAGGAGGCAACAAGGCTTTGAGAGCCCAAAATTCCCTTTCTTCAGCTCCTGCTTCCAAGACAGTCATTTTGCATGATAACCCTTTCCCCAAAAACACAGACACAAAATTTAAAGAACTGGAACAGAGGAAGCAGAGCTTGTAGTAGTATATATATTTAGTACCCTGTCCTTTAGGTCCACCCCTCTTTCTTTATTGATTGTGGACATTTTGTTTTAAATGCTAAATCATGAGAATATATGACTGCTGAGACTTTTCCAAGGATTTTTAAAAAAACAGATTAGGCTTTGTGCAGAAGTAAAGAAAAAGTGCTCTGAGAACCCCAGGTAGGTAATTTACTTCCTATTGTACAATAGTTTGTTTGAAACCTCTTCACCTCTATCCCTTATTGTTTTATACTCTGTAAATCTGATTTTACCTTTAATAAACTTTTCTGAAGTGAGTGAGTTTTTTTGTCTTATTTCTCATTAGATTCTCTACCTTCTTTGTTCTCTTTATGTTATTGCCACTCTCTTCAAAACTGGTGGTTTAATTAAAGTGAGAGCATCTCCTATATACCTAGTACTGTTGAGGATTAAAAAATATATGTGTGCCGGATGTGGTGGCACACACCTATAATCCCAGCACTTTGGGAGGCCTCAGGCAGGGAGGATTGCTTGAGCTAATGAGTTCAAGATCAGCCTGGTCAACATGGCAAAACCCCATCTCTACTAAAAAGACAAAAAAGTAACTGGGCATGGTGTTGTGCACCTCTCACCCCAGCTACTCAGGAGGCTGAGAAGTGGGAGGGTCACTTGAGCCTGGGAAGTCAAGGCTGCAGTGAGCTGAGAACAAGCCACTGCACTCCAGCCTGGGCAACAGAGCGAGACCCTGTCTCCAAAGAAAAAGGAAAAAGTGCCAAGGCTTTGCTCCTAGTTCAGTGCAGTTTCCACCCAGTACTAAAACTTTGCAAATTTTTGAGGGAAAAAACAGAAGTTGTAGAATCAATATGAGCATTTGATTATATAGCAAGCAATTGTGGCAGAAAAAATTCACCCTAGTGAAATCAAGTTAACTATTCTGTGAATGAGATTAGCCAGAGGAACAATTTCTACCATGTATCTTTTAAATCACTGTTTCTCAAAGTTTAATGTGTATGGGAATCACCAGGGATCTTGTTAAAATGCAGGTTTTGATTTAGTAGGTCTGGGGTCAACCTGGAGAATTTGAATTTATTTTCCCTTTTTTTAAAAGTAGCAGTTTGAAATATGTTTCACATACCATAAAATTCACTCTTTAAAACTGTCCAATTAACTGCTTTTTAGCATGTAGAATTGTTCCACTATCACCATTCTAATTTCAGGACATTTTCACCATGAAAAAAAAACCTTGTACCTATCACTCCCCATCCCCCTCTCCCTTCTACCCTTTCCTCCTCTGCCAGCATCTGGCAACCGTTAATCCACTTTCTGCCTTAATTTACATCTTCTGGACATTTCATACATTATATAGACTTCTATACCCGGCTGCTTTCACTTAGTGTTCAAGGTTCATCCATGTCGTAGCATGTATCAGTACTTCATTCATTTTTGTGGCTGAATAATACTCCATTGTATGGATATAGCACATTTTCTGTGTCCCTGCATCAGTTTCCATTTTTTGGCTATTATAATATAGCTATGAACATTTATGTACAAGATTTTGTGTGAAAGTATGTTTTCATTTCTGTTGGGAATATACCTAGGAGTGGAATTGTTGGGTCATATGGTAACGTTTTGAAGAACCAGGAAACTATTTTCTAAGGTGGCTGGACCATTTGAGAGTCTGCATTTCTGACAAGCTTCCAGGTGATACTGGATAGCAGGCTCTGGATAACATTTTGACATCTATCAAGCAAACAGGAACATGAACTTGAACTGAATTCAGCTGCCAGAATCTGGCCAGCAGCAAAGGTGGTGGGGTGGTTTTGGTTTCCATAGGGCCTTGGTACCTCCAGTTTTCTACCATTAGTCTTAATGTACCTGGGTTTATTGTTCTGGCCTTTGAACTCTTCATGTAAATTGATATATCTGCTATCTAAAAAAGAGAATATTCATTTTTAGTTGAAAGAGGCATTTCTAAGTTGAGAATGGCCATACTCTCAGTGTGGTAACACTGTTTTTGATGGTGTTCTGCAAGCATGTTGATCCTTTCTAGGTGCCATCAGAGAAGGAAGGGTATGCTGGTGGAGCATGCACACGAATGATTTAATACATTGTAGTGAATGTTGGGACAGAGCAAAGGAGGGCAGATTCAAGGAAGACTTCCAGGAGACTGGGAGTTCTGAACTCAATCTCTTTATTCATTCAACTAAGATTTAATGTAGGAGATCTAGATTCTGTGGGAGTTCAGATGAGGTAGGGATTACTTCTGTTTTATTTGAGGTAGGATGACAATGGGGGTAGGTGGTAGTAGAAATTAGAATGTTTCTTTGGGATGATAGTTGAAGTAAGCCAGGATTCTAGATATAGAGGTATATGAGAAGGGCGTGTTCTAAGATGAATAAAGCAGAAGGAACTAAAATATAGAAGTCAAATGGCAGGACGTATACTAGCTATATTTACTGAATACCATGTGCCTAGGTGCTGTGTTAAGCCTCAGGTGTACAGAAACATAAAACACGACCCTGCCTTCATAATTAGAAGTGAAGTGCGATATTTGAAGCATAATACAATGTGATTTGTATAAAAAATAGGTGTATGGTAGGAGGTATAGATTATTTTTTAGGAAGGCATAATTCTCTTGACTGGTGGTTGGTTCTATTTGGTTTAACTCTTGGGTGCCTGAAGTGAAAGGAGTAGGAAATACAGATGTAAAGATAAGTTGAGCTGTTATTTACTGTTGTTTACTCTGGCAGAAATGGTCTAAAAAACTAAGCATATGATGAGTAATGAGAGGGGAGCAGCAGGAGTCTGAGTTTGGGGTCCTTTTCTTCCATTAGTTCCTGTGTGACTCTCCCTTGTGATCATTGATCTTTACTGGAGGTACAGAGTACCTGGTCTGGTCCTCAGTTTTAAGAAAATGAATTACCTAGTATACTCTAAGGCCCAATTTGTGTACCCCGTAGTTGGAAATTGTCAGCTGTCCTACAAAGATTGATTTATGAGCTGCATTCCAAAGCAACTTCTTATAACATATTTTCAACCTTTTGACTGTTCACAATCAAGAGTGCTTCATTCTTTTCCCATCCCGGTAGATAAAATGGCAAGACAAAATTTCCTTGAGTTATATTGGACAGGTTTTTGTGCATTATCTATTGTTGCATAACAAATTACCCCGCCTAAAACTTAGTAGCTTAAAACAAACATTTATTATCCTCTGCAATTACTCTGGGTGAAGAATCCAAGAGCGGCTTAGCTGAGTGATTCTGACTCTTCTTAAGAGGTTGCACGTGGGTGCAGTGGCTAACACCTGTAATCCCAGCACTTTGGGAGGCCAAGATAGGAGAATTGCTTGAGCTCAGGAGTTCAAGACCAGCCTGGGCAACAACAGTGAGACCTTGTCTCTACCAAAAAATGTTAAAATTAGCCAGGCATGGTGGCACATGCTTGTAGTCCCAGCTACTTGGGAGGCTGAGGCAGGAGGAGTGCTTGAGCCCAGCAGATCGACAGGTTGAGGCTTCAGTGAGCTGTGGTTGTGCCACTGCACTGCAGCCTGGGTGACAGAGGAAGACCATGTCTTTTAAAAAAATAATAATCTGAAGGCTTGACTAGGGTTGCAGGATTTGCTTTCAAGGTGACTCACTCACGTGCCTGACTGCACCTCAGTTCCTAGGCAAGTGGACTTTTGCATATACTGACTATTCTCATGTAGCTGGCTTCCCCCACAAAGTGAGTAGGAAGCCTCAATTTCCACAGTATCTCACTGACCACACAGGTCAACCCTCTTTAGTATGGGAGGAGACTGCCCAGGGCTAGAATACCATGAAGTGAGAATCACTGAGGCCACCTTGGAGGCTGGCTGCCAAAACTCAGGATGAATTTGAGGCTACTTTCCTATTAAGTGTATAAAGCTGACCTTTGACATGCAAACTTGATAATACCTATTTGTGATCCTGATGCACTTTATTTATTTATTTTTTTTTGAGACGGAGTCTCGCTCTTTAGCCTGGGCTGGAGTGCAGTGGCCGGATCTCAGCAGCTCACTGCAAGCTCCGCCTCCCAGGTTTACGCCATTCTCCTGCCTCAGCCTCCCGAGTAGCTGGGACTACAGGCGCCCGCCACCTCGCCCGGCTAGTTTTTTGTATTTTTTAGTAGAGATGGGGTTTCACGGTGTTCGCCAGGATGGTCTCGATCTCCTGACCTCGTGATCCGCCCGTCTCGGCCTCCCAAAGTGCTGGGATTACAGGCTTGAGCCACCGCGCCCGGCCCTGATGCACTTTAATACTCTATAGTGATTTTTTCAAAAGCATTTTGACCTAAATGTAAATATATCGCTCACTATGCATACATTTTTCTAAAAGGGAGTTTAATATCTACACCAGGATGAATTCTAGTATGTTTTAACGTATTTAAGGTGCTCGATAAATACTTGCTCAGCTAAAGTCAGGTGTGGTCATGCACATCCATGGCACTTGGAAGCTGAGGCAGAAGGATTGCTTGAGCCTGGGAGTTTGAGGCTGTGGTGTGCAGTGTTCATGCCTCCGAATAGCCACTGCCCTTCAGCCTGAGCAACATAGACTGTTTTTTTGTTTGTTTGTTTTTGAGATGGAATTTTGCCCTTGTCGCCCAGGCTGGAGTGCAATGGCATGATCTCAGCTTGCTGCAACCCTGTAACCTCCGCCTCCCAGGTTCAAGTGATTCTCCTGCTTCAGCCTCCCGAGTAGCTGGAATTACAGGCGTGTGCCACCACACCCGGCTAATTTTTGTGTTTTTAGTAGAGACACCATGTTGGCCAGGCTGGTCTTGAACTCATGACCTCAGGTGATCCACCCTCCTTGACCTCCCAAAGTGCTGGGATTACAGGTGTGAGCCACTGCATCCGGCTGAGACTGTCTCTTAAACAAAAAAAAAGTGCTGGACTGATAAGAGAGAATTATCTTCCTCCTATTTTGGACTTACTTGATAAAGGCAGGAACTGGGAATTAATTTGGAGGCAGGTAAGAGTATGGCATCACTACTGGGTTTCTAGTTAGATTATCTGGTAGATAGTAACTATTTACTGATAAGGAATGCAGGAGCAGGCCTAGGCCCAAGAGAGGTGACTAAGAAATTTGAGCATAATCAGATGTGTCTCAAGTTACTGGAAAGTTGGATTTGGAAATCTGTCTATGTACATGTATTCCGAAGCTCCAGTGAGAGGTCAAGGCAATAGATAAAACTCCAGGAAAGTTGGGAAACAGGAACAACAATAAATCCACAGGAGAGAAGATTAAAGGAGAGGAATGTCAGCAATATCAAATACAGCAGAGGGTGAGAAAGGTGATTGAGATGTGTCCACGGTATTTTGCAATATGATGGTCCTTTGCCTGGCAATTTCAGAGGAACCATGGTAGGGGAAAGCAGACTGCTAATGAATTGAGGAGTAAGTGGGAGGTGAGAAAGTGGAGTAGTGAGGGCTACTTTTAAGAAGTTTGTGGCTGGGCACTGTGGCTCGTGCCTGTAATCCCAGCCCTTTGAGAGGCTGAGGTAGAAGGGTTGCTTGAGCTCAGGAATTTGAGGCTACAGTGAACAGTGATTGTGCCAGTGCACTCTAGCCTGGGCAACAGAGCGAGACCCTGTCTCAAAATTTTTTTAAAAAACCTTGCTTAGGAAGGAGAGGAAATTGGGATAACTATGAGGGACTGGGCGGGGGGCTTAAAACAAAACAAAACAAAAAAACGGGAGGGCCAATGGAAATGTTGAAGATACGGGAGAGGGGATGATGACTTGTACCAAGGCTCCAGAGAAGATGGCAGTGAATGAGATGGAAGGCCCTGAAGAACCAGTTGACCTTGGACAAGAAAGCATACTCTGAGACGGGAGATAAGAATATGTAAGTTTGCAAGGTGAGAAAGGGTGGTTTGAACATTTTTGAAACTTGTTTCCTTTAAATATTGATTTTTTTTCCCCAGAAATTAGGTTTCTTAAAAGTCCACAAGAGGAGGAATATACTATTGATTGTTGATATCTCAGGTGTCAGGAAGTCCCAAACATAGATTCATGTTTGAGACAAAGTTCATTTGGAGGCAAAACCTGAACATGAGGCTACACGTAGTTTTTATTGACCATGCTTCCTGTAGAAATATCAGTATGTTTGACTATAGATGCTGCTCCAGACCCTGCAAGAAATAATGCGGATGACAATGAATATCCACATTCATCACACTGACTAGGTGTGAGGCCTTGGATTCACTCTTTAATTTCTCTGGACGTCAGTGTTCTCATCTCTAAAAACAGTGCACCAGTTGCCCTTGGAGGTTCCTTCTAGTTCTGTGTTCCTGTGACTAATCCATCTAAATCACATTTCTCAGTAATGCGCTACAGGCATTGCATTCAGTTTGGCTAATTTACTACTTTTAAGTATGTATTGATGATACCTTTAAAGTATTGTTTAGTATTGGATATGTTCAAACATGCTACTATGCACTTGGAAAAGTATGCTAAATTTGACCAGGCATGGTGGCTCCCAGCACTTCGGGAGGCCAAGGTGGGTGGATTGCTTGAGCTTGGGAGTTCAAGACCAACTTGGGCAACATGGTGAAACCCCGTCTCTAATAAAATACAAAAATTAACTGGGCGTGGTGGTGGTGCCTGTAATCTCAGCTACTCGGGAGGCTGAGAAAGGAGAATTGCTTGAACCCAAGAGGCGGAGGTTGCAGTGAGCTGAGATTGGGCCACTGCACTCCAGCCTGGGAGACTGAGGGAGACTCCCTCTCAAAAAACTTAAAAGAAAGAAAAAAAAAGACCCTGGGGCCTAGGTCCTTCCATTGTATGTTGTTATTCCTCAGCAGGGCCTGGAGCAGTATCCATAGTCAAACACACTGATGTTTCTTCAGGAAGCATGGTCAAAAAAACTACAAGTAGCCTCGTGTTCAGGTTTTGCCTCCAAATGAATTTTGTCCCAAACATGAAAAAATTCTTTTGGTTTTTAGGACTCTTTGGGTTTTGGAATTGCAGATGAGGATTATGGATCTGCACTAATCAATCACCATGCATTTAGAAGGCCTACTCTGTGGTGGAGAGCTGTTTAGCACTATGGGCATTGCAAACAGAATAAGCCTTGGCTTTTTTCCTCCCTCCTTGTGCTGTTTGGACAATTTATCAAAAACTCCTGAGGCATCGAATGGAAGGAAGAACATGGGTAACTCAAGAGAACATAGGAGCCGGGCGCGGTGGCTCAAGCCTGTAATCCCAGCACTTTGGGAGGCCGAGACGGGCGGATCATAAGGTCAGGAGATCGAGACCATCCTGGCTAATACGGTGAAACCCCGTCTCTACTAAAAAATACAAAAAACTAGCCGGGCGAGGCAGTGGGCGCCTGTAGTCCCAGCTACTCGGGAGACCGAGGCAGGAGAATGGCGTAAACCCGGGAGGCAGAGCTTGCAGTGAGCTGAGATCCGGCCACTGCACTCCAGCCTGGGTGACAGAGCGAGACTCCGTCTCAAAAAAAAAAAAAAAAAAAAAAAAAAAGAACATGGGAAAAGACTTGAAACATGAATTAGCACATTGTAAAAGGGGATATTCCAGTGATTGCTAAACATATGGAAAAGTATTCAACCTCTTTAGTAATCAGAGAAATGTATATTAAAACCTCAATGAAATGCCACTTTGGTGAGTGGTGGAAATAAATGTGATACTGACAAGTGCTAGTGAGGACATGGAGCGATGGGAACACTTTCACACTGCAGAGTAAGTTAGAACAACCACTCCAGTTTATCTTTACCAAGTAAATCTGAAGATACATACACCCCATGACATATTGACATTCCTTAAATTTATACCCTAGAAAACTCATGCACATGTGTGTCAGAATACATATATAAGAATGTTGACAGCACCACTTGTCAGTGTCATAAACTAGAAACAATCCAAACTCCAAAAGTAGAATGGAGGAATTGTGTATTTCCATACAAAGTTAACCTATGCTACATAGATGAATCTTAAAAACATAATGTTGACCAAAGAAGCCAGACAAAAATAACAGTTTGATTCCACATGGGACATAAAAGAAAAGCTAGACACTGATTTCCACGCAGTCAGGCTAGTGGTGACTTCAAAGAGGAGAGAGATGGGTGTGTAGTATGGAAGGTGGAAGGGACACAGGACAGCCAGAATTTTTATTTTTAGTCAAATGGTGATTCCATGAATGTTTGCATTCTAATTATTCATGAATCTGTATGTTTCATGCACTTTTCCTGCAGGCCTCTGAGCAGCATTATGCACTTTATTGGTGTTACGTTTCACAATAAAAAAGGGTGTGTGTGTGTGTGTGTGTGTGTTTTATGGGCTTTGGAGTCTGATCTAGGTCAGAACTTTGTGATCTTGAGCAAAATAATTAACATCCTTGAGGTATTGTTAAGGTTATTGAAGCAAACTATCAGTGCCTGGTGGTCCTAGTAATAGCAATAGTAGCATCTTTTCCAAGTACCAGGCATTGTGCAAAGATCTAATTCTTAGAACTTCCCTATGAGATTGATGCTATTATGTTTTCATTTTATAGATCAAGGCCCAGGGAGGTTGTGTCAAGCCTATTTATTTAATGGCTAACTCACTAGATTTACTTCTTTATAGAGTTTATAATAACTCGTAATGAATTCAATTTTAATAGCGTCGGCCTTTTTTTTTTTTTAACCAGCTTTCATTTTGTCTTTAATCAGCTTTTTAAGGCATATTCTGCCTTAACTCCCTGCTGTTACAGCTGCTGCTGTACCCTGGAGGGAGTTGAGGCAGAGCCCTCCCTGCTGAGGCAAGAAGGGAGGAGAGTCAAGCCAGGCCTGACCTGCTGATCCCACAGATGGGTGCTACTGAAGGACATGAGATATAAGAACCCAGGCCAGATGCAGTGGCTGACACCTGTAATCCCAGCACTTCGAGAGTCTGAGGTGGGCAGATCACTTGAGACCAGGAGTTCAGGAACAGTCTGGCCAACATGGCAAAACCCCATCTCTACTAAAAATACAAAAATTAGCCGGACATGGTGGTGTACGTCATAATCCCAGCGAATTGGGAGGCTGAGGCACAAGAATCACTTGAACCCAGAAGATGGAGGTTGCAGTGAGCTGAGACTGCGCCACTGCACTCCAGTCTGGACAACAGAGCTCTGTCTCAAAAAAGAAAAAAAGCAACTTGTGAAGGAGGGCACCAGATGACATCTAAGAAAAGCAGACTCAAAGGGAGTGATTTCCCTAAATCACATAATTAGGAAACTGACAGGAAATATCGGAACCCAAGCGTTTGCATTTAAGTTACTCCTGTGGGTATTCCTGTTTCAATTAGAAGATTGTGAGAAAATCTTCCAGACCCTAAGAAAGAAATTGTTTAATATTGGGATTTCCCATATTAGACAAGATGGCAACAATCATCTTAAATATATGAAGGCACTGAATGGAAAACAGTTTGGTCTCTGAGCCTTTTGTATAATGAGCAGGTCTTTGTGAAAACTTATGTTCAAAACTAACACTAAGTACATGGGGGATATAAAGAAGCAGAAGTATGGTGATCAGTTCTGGCTCCAACTCTTATGCTCTTTCTCGTGTATCAGGTTCCTTATAAATGTTGAACAACTAGAAATGGGAAAAGGGACTAGTAGTGTTCAGAAAAGGAGTAGGGTGGGATGGGGGGAAGAGTTAGTAGGGAAGACTTTATTTTTATTTTTTTGAGGCAGAGTTTCGCTCTGTCCAGGCTGGAGTTCTGTGGCATGATCTCGGCTCACTGCAACCTCCTCCTCCCAGGTTTAAGCGATTCCCCTACCTCAGCCTCTCGAGTAGCTGGGACTACAGGCGCGGGCCACCACGCCCGGCTAATTTTTTGCATTTTAGTAGAGATGGGGGTTTCACCATGTTGGCCAGAATGGTCTCGATCTTCTGACCTCATGATCTCCCCACCGCGACCTCCGAAAGTGCTGGGATTACAGGCATGAGCCACCGCGCCCAGTCAGGAAGACGTTATTAGACTGTTCCTAACCCTGACCACCAGGTGGCCCCACTTTCACGGGTTATAGGTCTTGGTTGCTTTCTAGAAGAGTTAAAACCACTGATGTGTACAGTGTATTTGTGAAACTCAGAGTAGCTCACAAAAAAATTTATCTTCAAATTTTAGAGATTAAATTAAAATTAAAAAAGAATAACATTTTATTTAATCTTTGAAATTCAAAGATAAATTTGTGAGCTACCCTGAGTTTCACAAATACACTTACTGTACACAACATTTTATTTAATGTTTGAAATTTGAATATAAATTTTTTTGTGAGCTACTCTGAGTTTCACAAATACACTGTACACACAAGTGGTTTTAACTCTTCTAATTTTTTGCAGAGATGGGGTTTCCCTATGTTGCTCAGGCTGGTCTCCAACTCCTGGGTTCAAGTGATCCTCCTTCCTCAGCCTCCCAAAGTCCTGCAATTATAGGTGGGAGCCACCATGCCTGGCCTTAAATTTTTTTTTGTTTTTACCTTGACACTCACTGTTGTGAACACTGTAAGAGAAGGAGCATCAAGCTTAAATTTTCTAACTATAAGGACTTGAGTGATAGGCCCTAGTATTCAAAAACTGCCAGCCTGGAGCTTCCATTTTTGGGATATTCAACTTCCTGGCTAAAAGACACTTGTTTACCCTGCCCTTTATAAGTGCTTATTTTACATAAATGTACAATAGGGTAACAGTAACCAATTCCAAAACAATAACTGACATTTAATTTGGTATTTTTAAAAATTCCTTTGGGTTCCTTTTAACACCAAGATATATTTCAATAATTTCAACCTAATTCAATCAAAATCTTCGGGCCACTGCACTCCAGCCTGGTGACAGACTGAGATCTTGTCTCTTAAAAAATATTTACAGTGACTACTTACATCAACCACCTAGGTGCTACAATTAGTATTTTATTAGAGTATGTGTCTATCCATCCCCCCTATCAATTTATCATATTGTTACAGGAAAGGGGTCCTGATCCAGACCCCAAGAGAGGGTTCTTGGATCTTGTGCAAGAAAGAATTCAGGGTGAGTCTGTAGAGTAAAATGAAAGCAAATTAATTAAGAAAGTAAAAGAATAAAAGAATGGCTACTCCACAGACAGAGCAGCCCCAAGGGCTGCTGGTTGCTTATTTTTATTGTTATTTTTGATGATATGCTAAACAAGGCGTGGAATATTTATGTCTCCTCTTTTTAAACCGTATAGAGTCCTGACGTTGCCATGGCATTTGTAAACTGTCATGGCACTGGTGGGAATGTAGCAGTGAGGATGACTAGAGGTCACTCTCATAGCCATCTTGGTTTTGGTGGGTTTTGGCTGGCTTCTTTACTGCAGCCTGTTTTATGAGCAAGGTCTTTATGACCTGTATTTTGTGCTGACCTTGTGTCTTATCCCTCGACTTAGAATGCCTTCACTGTCCACTGGAAATGCAGTCCAGTAGATCTCAGCCTTATTTTACCCAGCTCCTATTCAAGATGAGTTGCTCTGGTTTATACCCCTCTGACAATGTTCCTGTGATCCATCTCAAAGTAAGTGTGGTATGATGAGATATATTTGGTTTTGCTCAGGTTCTTGGCACAGAACTCCTAAAACCCTGAGAATTTCCTGGTAGGAGGGTATTTTGTTATTTATAAGGACCCTCCTTATACACCTGAGTTTATGCTAATAAGGTGACTTGCTGTAGGGACTCTAAATAGTCTCAGGATGGGACAAGCGGGGTTGTTCATGCCTGTAATCCCAGCACTTTGGGACGCCAAAGCAGGAGGATTGATTGAGGTGAGGAGCTCAAGACCAGCCTGGGCAACATAGTGAGACCCCGGCTCTACCGAAAAAAAAAAAGACCAAGTGATTAGAGGGTTGGAACTTTTAGCCCCAACCACCAACCTCCAGGAAGGGAAGAGGGAGTCGGAGATTAAGCTCTATAAAAACTTATCAGTGAGATTTGATGAGCTTCTGGGTTGATGACCACAACCAGGTGCTGGGAGGTGGCATTGCTGGAGATGACAGGGATGCCCCTCATACCCTACCCTGCCCTGTGCATCTCTTCTATTAGGCTGTTCTTGAATTGCATCCTTTATAAAAACTAAAGTGCTGGGCGCGGTGGCTCACGCCTGTAATCCCAGCACTTTGGGAGGCCGAGACAGGCAGATCACCTGAGGTCAGGAGTTCAAGACCAGCCTGACCAACATGGGGAAATCCTGTCTCTACTAAAAATACAAAAATTAGCCGGGCTTGGTGGCACACACCTGTAGTCTCAGCTACTCGGGAGGCTGAGGCAGGAGAATTGCTTGAACCCGAAAGGTGGAGGTTGCAATTAGTTGAGATAGCACCACTGCACTCCAGCCTGGGTGACAAAGTGAGACTCCATCTTTAAAAAAAAAGTTAATTAAACTACTGGAGTGTTTCCCTGAGTTCTGTGAGCTGTTATAGCAAATTATTGAACCTATGAAGGGGGTCATGGAAACCCCCAATTTATAGCTGCTCCCTCAGAAGTATAGGAGGAGGCCAGGCCTTGCAACTGGGGGTAGTGTTGCAGGACTGAGCCCTTAACCTGTGGGGTCTGCGCCCACTCTGGGCAGTCAGTGTCAGAACTGAACTGAATCACTGGACACCCAGTTAGTATCCAGAGATTTGGGGAACTGATTATTATTGTGGAAAAAAATCCCTTACATTTGGTGTCAGAAGTGTTGTGAATAGAGGAACAGTTTTCTTCTAAAGTAAGTTATAGACATCAGTACACAAGCCCCAAATCATTCAGCATGTGATTGGCCTTTAAATGTGTCTACCAACTAAACCTTTGTGTTTGCAACACTTTTGCTATGAAAACACTGTACTTTAGCAAAGTTTAGTCTACATTTCTTTGACTCATTGGCGCTTAGGGTCTTAATTTCTTGCCTGGGCACAATGCTTTCTGCAATGCAGAGACTTTCTTGGCAGACTTCCCTCCATGGGGTCCATCCAGGATGATCAAGCATTAGTTAGTCACTCAGGGGTGACTAAAGTAGGTTCATTATCTTTGGCTGGACAAAGTCCTCAGTAACTGTCTCCACACTCCATGCCATGGCCTCTCCCACCTGCTGTGAGTGTTCTAGGAGAAGCTCTTGTTTCTTCCCACATGGATTGGGGAACAATGTCAGTTTCCAGTGCAGAGTGTTGCTATGGGAACCTAAACTTATTTGGAGTTGCAGAATGATAGCGAGTAATCAGTGACACAACACGAAATGCTCCATAATTGTCCCTGGAGAATAATAGGGTAAAATGTTTTATTCTCAGATGAGAGAACTTCTGTGCTTTTGTCCTCTGGGGAACTTCTGGAATACAGTGATGAACTGCTGAGTGAGAAAGCTGGAGGCTGGGGCGGGTGGTTTTTGGTGGTTAACATAGACTTCTAGTTTTCCTGTTTCCTAGCTCTCCTGGTGTGTCCCTTACACAATTCATTTATTCTTTCTGAGTTGCTTTCTTCTTCCTGAAAATGGGGTGTCAGTCTAGAGCTGAAAGGGACCTTGGGGATTATCTGAAGTTGTATGATTCTCTGAAACAGATGATACCTGCATATTTTGTTGGGGGAAAATCCTATGAATAAGAAACCAGCAGTGAGGGGGAAAGTCTGTACTCACAGCCCTGGACTTTCCTGTGTCTGTCTTTCGTAGAACTCACACATTCACAGTTATTAACGTCTTTATCCAAATGCAGTCCTCAGGAGGGCCTACGATGAGTGCCATTATGGTATAGTCTGCAGAAAGTGTGACTTTTATGTTTGAGAAGATAATAATGCTTTTTTTTTGAAACTGAGTCTTGCTCTATCACCCAGGCTGGAGTGCAGTGGTGTGCTCCTGGCTCACTGCACTGCAACCTCCACTTCCCGGGTTCAAGCAATTCTCGTGCCTCAGCCTCCTGAGCAGCTGGGATTACAGGCATGTGCCACCAAACCCGGCTAATTTTTGTGTTTTTAATAGAGACAGGGTTTCACCATGTTGGCCAGGCTGGTCTCAAACTCCTGACCTCAAGTGATCTGCCCACCTCGGCCTCCCAAAGTGCTGGGATTACAGGCATGAGTCACCGCACCCGACCAATAATGCATTTTTAAAAAGATATTTTTGTTCCAATATTAATAAATAACACTGTTCATGAACTTAAAAAAGGAGTAAGAGATGAAATCACAAAGGTAACGAGATCAGGTCTGTAGGACCTTAAAACGTGCTGCGAGGATTTTTGAGACAAATGGAAAGGCAGTGGAGGATTTTGAGCTAAAATATTACTTTTTCACTTCACTGTAGCCATAGTGGCTTCCTTACTGCTTGAAACTCTGGGCAGCTTCTACCTCAGGGTCTCTGCATTGGCTATTCCCTCTGCCTGGAGAGCCTTTAGGCAGAGTATCTGCACAGCTCACTCCCTCACCTCCTTCGAGCCTGTACTCAAAGGCCTTCTCCACAAGAAGGCTCTATTTGCGATTGCAGCCCAGCCCGACCTCCCTTGCCCTTGCACTTCTCATACTCTGCTCTGCTGCTTCTCCAGCACTTACCATTTTTTATCCTACAGTATATAATTACTTATTAATTACATTTATTGTTGTCTGTCTCTCTCTGCTAGATATAAACTCCACAAGTGCAGGGACCACCACCTAGAGTGTATCTGGTACATAGAAGGTTCCCACACACTTGCTAAAAGAGTGACTTAAAGGAATAAGTTTTGGTTATATGGAAAATTAACTAAATTTACTAATTTTTTCTCATCAACATGCATAAATGGTTATTGAAGATTTAAGATCTTGAAGAATTTCTTAATTATTTCTGAGAGCTTCAGCTATGTTTCTTAGAGAGTGTTTACCAAACCAAGAAAGGAGACTCATAGTTTAGGAATATTTTTAGCACTGTGGGGTGAAATTAAAAGTTTCTGGTTGGCTGGGCACAGTGGTTCAAGCCTGTAATCCCAGCACTTTGGGAGGCTGAGGTGGGTGGATCACGAGGTCAGGAGATCGAGACCATCCTGGCTAACATGGTAAAACCCCGTCTCTACTAAAAATACAAAAAATTAGCCAGGTGTGGTAACTGGTGCCTGTAGTCCCAGCTACTTGGGAGGCTGAGGCACGAGAATGGCATGAACCCAGGAGGCGGAGCTTGCAGTGAGCAGAGATTGTGCCACTGCACTCCAGCCTGGGTGACAGAGCGAGACTCTGTCTCAAAACAAAAAAACAAACAAAGGTTTCTGGTCAACCATTTTTGTTATAGTTTATTTTTATATAATTTCAAACTTACAGAAAAGTTGCAAGAATGATACAAGGAACTTCCTATACTCTCTTCCCAGGTTCACCAATTGTCTACATTATTTATCATTTCGTGTGTGTGTGTGTGTGTGTGTGTGTGTGTGCATGTGCTTGTGTTTTCCTAAAACTTCTGAGTAAATTAGAAACATTGTGTCCCTGTGCCCATAAATATTTCAAGTATATCTTTTAAAAGCAAGGACCTTATCTTACAGTTGTCAATATCAGAAAATTGAACATTGATACAATAGAATTATCTAATCCATAGCCTTCTTCTTTTTTTTTTTTTTTTTTTTTTTTTTTTTTTTTTTTTTTTTTTTTTTTTTTTTTGAGACAGAGTCTCACTCTGTCGCCCAGGCTGGAGTGCAGTGGCCGGATCTCAGCTCACTGCAAGCTCTGCCTCCCGGGTTCACGCCATTCTCCTGCCTCCGCCTCCCGAGCAGCTGGGACTACAGGCGCCCGCCACCTCGCCCGGCTAATTTTTTGTATTTTTAGTAGAGACGGGGTTTCACTGTGGTCTCGATCTCCTGACCTTGTGATCCGCCCGCCTCAGCCTCCCAAAGTGCTGGGATTACAGGCGTGAGCCACTGCGCCCGGCTTTTTTTTTTTTTTTTAAGTGGAGTCTCACTCTGTGGCTCAGGCTGGAGTGCAGTGGCACGATCTCGGCTCACTGCAAGCTCTGCCTCCCGGGTTCACGCCATTCTCCTGCCTCAGCCTCCCAAGTAGCTGGGACTACAGGCGCCCGCCACCACGCCCGGCTAATTTTTTTTTGTATTTTTAGTAGCGACGGGGTTTCACTGTGTTAGCCAGGATGGTCTTGATCTCCTGACCTCGTCATTCGCCTGCCTCAGCCTCCCGACGTGCTGGGATTACAGGCGTGAGCCACGGCGCCCGGCCCACGCCCAGCAAATTTTTAATTTTGTGTAGAGATGCCGTCTCACTTTGTTGCCCAGGCTGGTCTCGATCTCCTGGCCTCAAGCTATCTGCCCACCTCAGCCTCCGAAAGTGTTGGGATTACAGGTGTGAGCCACCATGTCCAGCTCATTGCCCATTTTCAAATTTCATCCACTGTCCCAGTAATGTAATTTATAGCAATTTTTTCCCAATCTTGCATCGAAGTCAGGATCACACACTGCTCTTAGTTAGTCTCCTTTAATCTGAAATCATCCTTCAGCCTTTCTTTTTGTTTGCTTCTTTTGTGTTTTTGTTTGCTTCTTTGTTTTGAGATGGAGTCTGGCTCTGTCTTCCAGACTGGAGTGTAGTGGCCCCATCTCAGCTCACTGCAACCTCTGCCTCAAGGGTTCAAGTGATCCTGCCGCCTCAGTAGAGACAGGGTTGTGCCATGCTGCCCAGGCTGGTCTCGAACTCCTGGACTCAAGTGATCTGTCTGACTCGGCCTCCCAAAGTGCTGGGATTACGGGCGTGAGCCACCGTGCCCGGACAATTAGTGAGGATGTTCTTTGAGACTATGTTCCTCATTAAACTTGCACCTGCTAGTTTTCACATCATTCCTTTTCTATTTATTAGTTGTCATTCTACTGTAAGGAAGAGCTTTCCCTTCTCCCCATTCACTTATGTCAGTATGGACTCATGGACTTGTATTTTATTCTATGGTTTGTAATCCATTGCTATTGTTAATTATTTTGATGCTCAATTGTTCTAGATTTCTGGTCATCCCTTCGCCTCAAAAACAAGTTTACATGAACCATATAGTCTCCAAGTTGGGTTTTCAAAGAGGTAATGGGACCAGATTGAAAAGGTAGAATTTAGGTTACTGGAAGGTAGAAATAACTAGTAGGAAAATCACTTTGGGCAATTTTCAATAACAAAAACACCCTATACACTGAAATATGTTAAAATAACAAGAAAAATAGCACAGCCACTCAGCAGTGATTAGAAGAATTTCAATGTAAGGAATGAGGATAGGTGTATCCTTATTAGAAAAAAAGAAGGAAAAATGCTGCTTGAGCTACTGAGTTGCTTCAGCCCTGGAACCAAGGGCAGGGACAGTGCATGAAGGTAGTGGGAGAAATGATCGCTAATCATAAAATAAAAATGTCAGCCTAAGATACCATTTTAAAATATTTCATTCCAGGCTGGGCACGGTGGCTTAAGCCTGTAATCCCAGCACTTTGGGAGGCTGAAGCAGGAGGATTGCTTGAGTCCAGGAGTTCGAGACCAGCCTGGCAACATAGCAAAACTTCATCTCCACAGAAATTTTTTAAAAATTAGATGGATGTAGTGGTGTGAGCCTGTAGTCCTAGCTACTCAGGAGGCTGAGGCAGGAGGATTGCCTGAGCCCAGTTTGAGGTTATAGTGAGCTATGATTACGCCAGTGCACTCCAGCCTGGACAGAATCAACACCCTGTGTCTAAAAAATGAATATGTAAGTACAAATTAAAATATCTTATTCTCATAGGCCCATCTCCTCCTCCTCTTCCAGAAACTCTTACTGAGTCTTTGCTGAATGGCAGTATAGTTATTTGCATAGGTTTGTTATAAATGTCTTTTTTACCAGACTATAATTGGAAAAATTGGTTTTGCAATCAAGGCCTTGCCTTGTCATATTTGAAAATGACGCTTATTTAATCAAGTATGACCAGTCTTTCTGAGGAAACACATTTGGCTTTCGTGGAGCCAGCACTTTCAAAGTCCTCCCAGAAAAACAGTCCTGGGGCACAGCTTACAGATGAGTAAGGCAGGCTACTTCTTGGCAGGCCCCCAAATCTTAGATATTTGCTCAAGTAAAGAGGAATTCAGCAAAACATAAAGTCCAGTCTGAGATTCCTTCTGAAAATTTCCAGCAATTTTTTTTTTAGACCGAGTCTTGCTCTGTCGCCCAGGCCGGAGTGCAGTGGTGCGATCTCAGCTCACTGCAACCTCCGCCTCTTGGGTTCAAGGGATTCTTCTGCCTCAGCCTCCCAAGTAGCTGAGACTACAGGCATGCACTACCACACCCGGCTAATTTTTGTATTTTTAGTAGAGACGGGATTTCATCAGGCTGGTCGTAAACTCCTGACCTCATGATCCGCCCGCCTTGGCCTCCCAAAGTGTTGGAATTATAGGTGTGAGCCACCATGCCTGGTCACAATTTTTATTTTATTTTTTTTTGAGACGGGGTCTCACTGTGTCGCCCAGGCTGGAGTGTGGTGGTGCGATCTCGGCTCACTATAACCTCCGCCTCCCGGGTCCAAGAAATTCTCCTGCCTCAGCTTCCCAAGTAGCTGGGATTACAGGCATGTGCCACCACGCCTGGCTAATTTTCATATTTCTATAGAGACACGGTTTTGCCATGTTGGCCAGGCTGGTCTCCTGATGTCAGGTGATTCACTTGCCTCAGCCTCCGAAAATGCTGGGATTACAGGCGTGAGCCACCGCACCTGGCCCATTTCCAGCAAATTTTTAAGGTCTCCGTGATAAATTAATGTTCTTGTTGCACCTATGTACATAATTAGGCCAGACCTAATAAGCCCAGCCTTATTTTGTGATCCGAAATAATCATTTTTCATGATTTTTTTTTATCACAAGGGGTGTATTAATTTCCTATTGCTGCTGTAATAAATTGCCACAAACTCAGTGACTTAAAACAATGCAAATTTATTGTCCTATAGTTCTGGAGATCAGAAATCCAAAATGGCAAGGAATTAATAACCAGAATATATAAGAAGCTCAGACAACTCAATAGGAAAAAAATCTAATAATCCAATTTAAAATGGACAAAAGATCTGAATAGACATTTCTCAAAAGAAGATGTACAAATGGCAAACAGATACACGAAAAGGTGTTCAACATTACTGATCATCAGATAAATGCAAATCAAAACTACTAAGGAGATATTATCTCACCCCAGTTAAAATGGCTTTTATCCAAAAGACAGGGAATAGCTTGTGCTGGTGAGGATGTAGAGAAAGGGAAGCCTCACGCACTGTTGATGGAAATGTAAATTAGTACAACCACTATGAAGAACAGTTTGGAGGTTCTTCAAAAAACTAAAAATACAGCTATCATATGATCCAGCAGTCTCACTGCTAGATATATGCCCAAAAGAAAGGAAATCAAGGCTGGGCACGGTGGCTCATGCCTGTAATCCCAGCACTTTGGGAGGCTGAGCGGGGCAGATCACAAGGTCCGGAGAGGGAGGCCATCCTGGCTAACACAGTGAAACCCCGTCTCTACTAAAAATACAAAAAATTAGCCGGGCGTGGTGGCACACGCCTGTAGTCCCAGCTGCTGGGGAGGCTGAGGCAGAATAATCAGTTGAGCCCAGGAGGTGGAGGTTGCAGTGAGCTGAGATTGCACCACTGCACTCCAGCCTGGTGACACAGCGAGACCCTGTCTCAAAGAAAAAAAAAAAAAAAAAAAAGAAAAGAAAAGAAAGGAAATCAATATATCAAAGAGATAGCTATACTTCCATGTTGGCACTATCCACAGTACCCAAGATTTAGAAGCAACCTTAGTGTCCATCGACAGATGAATGGATAAAGAAAGTATGATACACACACACAATGAAGTACTATTTGTCCATGAAAAGAATGAGATCCTGTTATTTACAACAACAGGGATGGAACTGGAGGTCATTATGTTGAGTGACACAAGCCAGGCATAGAAAAACAAACTTCACATATTATCATTTATTTCTGGGAGCTAAAAAAAAATTAATTGAACTCATGGGGGTAGAGAGTAGAATGATGGTTACCAGAGGCTGGGAAGGGTGATGGGGAGGATGATAAATGGGGATGGTAAATGCATGTAAAAATATAGTTAGAATGAATAAGATCTAGTATTTGACAACACAACAATAATTTATTGTAGCTTTAAAAATAACTGAAAGATTTAAATTCAGGTGGATATAACAAGAAAGAAAGAAATAACTGAAAGATAATAATTGGATTGTTTGTAATACAAAGAAAGGATAAATGCTCGAGATGATGGATACCCCATTTACCCTGGTGGTGTTACTATTATTATTATTATTATTATTATTATTATTGAGGTGGAGTTTTGCTCTTCTTGCCCAGACTAGAGTGCAATGGCCTGATCTCGGCTCACTGCAACCTCTGCCTCCCAGGTTCAAGCGATTCTTCTGTCTCAGCCTCCCAAGTAGCTGGGACTACAGGCATGCACCACCACACCTGGCTAATTTTTGTATTTTTAGTAGAGATGGGGTTTCACATTGTTTGTCAGGCTGGTCTCGAACTCCTGACCTCAGGTGATTCACCCACCACGGCTTCCCAAAGTGCTGGGATTACAGGCGTGAGCCACCGTGCCCGGCCCACCCTGATGTCATTATTATCATGCACTGTATGTCTGTATTGAAATATCTCATGTACACCATAAATATATATATCTACTAGATACCCCATAAAAAAATTAAGTTTAAAAAAAAGGGGGACTCGGCACGGTGGCTCACGCCTGTAATCCCAACAGTTTGGGAGGTTGAGGTGGGTGGATCACGAGGTCAGGAGTTCAAGACCAGCCTGGCCAAGATGGTGAAACCCCGTCTCTATTAAAAATACAAAAAATTAGCCGGGCATGGTGGTGGGCGCCTGTAATCCCGCCCACTAGGGAGGCTAAGGAGAGAATTGCTTAAACCTGGGAGACGGAGGTTGCAGTGAGTCCAGATTGCGCCACTGCACTGCAGCCTGGATGACAGAGCAAGACTCTGTCTCAAAAACTAACTAACTAAATAAATAATTAAAAAGCCCAAAATGGCTCTCCTTGGGCTAAAATCAAGGTGTCAGAAGGATTTTCCTTCTGGAGGTTCCAGGGAAGAGGCCATTTCCTTGTCGTTTCCAGCTTCTAGAGGTGTCCTGCATTCCTTGGCTCATAGTCCCCTTCCAACTTCAAAGCCAGCAATAGACGGTCAAGTCTTTCTCATGATTCCATCCATCTCTCTGTTCTGACTGCTAAGCCTCCCTCTGCCATTTAAGCACCCTTTGGATTACATTTGGCTCATTCGACCCAGGGTAACACCTCATCTCAAGGTCATCTGGTGAACAACTTGAATTATCTCCTGCTATGTAACATATTAGGTTGGTGCAAAAGTAATTTCAATTTTTGCCCACCCCCGCCTTTATTTTTAATTGCAAAAACCGCAGTTACCTTTGTACCAACCTAATAACATATTCACAGATTCCAGGGTTAAGATATAGGCATCTTTGGCCAGGAGCGGTGGCTCATGGCTGTAATCTCAGTACTTTGGGAGGCTGAGGCAGGTGGATCACTTCAGGTCAGGAGTTTGCAACCAGCCTGGCCAACATGGTGAAACAAAAATTAGCCGGAGTTGGTGGCGTGTGCCTGTAATCCAACTACTCCAGAGGCTAAAGCAGGAGAATCGCTTGAACCCAGGAGGCGGAGGTTGCTGTGAGCCAAGATTGAGCCACTGCACTCCAGCCTGGGCGACAAAGTGAGACTTTGTCTCAAAAAAAATTCTGCCTACCATAGAGAGAGTCTAGGGAAAATTCGTGTTTTAAGGGAAAACTGCATTGTCTACAGCAGGAGTTAGTCAGCTGCTTCCTATGGGGCAAATCCAGCAGCCACCTGTTTTTGTATTCATCCTATGAATGGATTTTACATTTTTAAATGCTTAAGATAATTAGGAGGCTGGGCGCGGTGGCTCATGCCTGTCATCACAGCACTTTGGGAGACTGAGGCGGGCATATCATGAGGCCAGGAGATTGAGACCCTCCTGGCTAACATGGTGAAATCCCATCTCTACTAAAAATACAAAAAATTAGCCGGGCGTGGTGGCGGGCTCCTGTAGTCCCAGCTACTGGGGAGGCTGAGGCAGGAGAATGGCATGAACCCGGGAGGTGGAGCTTGCAGTGAGCCAAGATCGTGCCACTGCACTCCAGCCTGGGCAACAGAGCGAGACTCCGTCTCAAAAAAAAAAAAAAAAAAAAAGAAAAGAAAAGAAAGAAAATTAGAAGAACAATATTGTGTGATGTGAAAATTGTATAAAATGCAAATTTCAGTGTCGATAAATAAAGTTTTATTGGAATACAGCCATGCTCATGTGTTTATGTATTATCTGTGATTGTTTTTGAGTACAAGGACAGAATTAAATAGTTCAAACAAAAACTGTATGGCCCACGAAATATCTACTATCTGACCCTTTACAGTAAAAGTTTGCTGATCCCTGGCGTAGCACACACCCTTCCAGGTTATCTGATTCTAGCCTATCATTGCTTTTGATCTATTTTACAACTCTATAAATTGTAAAAAAAACTGATAGCAAGGTAAAATATTTCCTGTCTATTGACATGCAAATTCTGTCTGGCAGAGGTTACATTAACTTCTCTCCCTGACTGCGGAAGAAGCCAATTTTGCTTCTATTTGCACACTTATGTCAATATTTTTTATCAATAAATGTTTCTGTTCTTTGAATTCTCCTGTGAATTGGTTGTAATATCGTAGTGGCTCTCTCATTAACAATGAATTAGGGGCTGGGCGCGGTGGCTCACTCCTGTAATTCCATCACTTTGGGAGGCCGAGGTGGGTGGATCACTTGAGGTCAGGAGTTCCAGACCAGCCTGGCCAACATGGTGAAACCCTGTCTCTACTAAAAATACAAAAAATTACCCAGGCATGGTGGTGGGCACCTGTAATCCCAGCTACTCGGGAGGCTGAGGCACGAGAATCACTTGAACCCAGGTGGCAGAGGTTGCAGTGACCTGAGATAGGGCCACTGCACTCCAGCCTGGGCAACAAGAGCGAAACTCCATCTCAAAAAAAAGAAATAAATAATTTTTTAAAAATGAATAAATAAGTTCTTTAACATGTGTTTGTTTTATACCTCAATGAGAATCGTGATTTTACTCTTTTTTGAAAATGATCCTTTAATGTAGGCTATCCAGTGAGGAAAGATGGTTGAGACCCTGTCTCGGCCCCTTCGGAGCCAGGCAATCTGGCATCTCTTTTGGCTCTGAAATTGCCAAAGCTCCCAGGGATACCACAGAAATCATTCTGCTATGGCCTGTCATGGTAGCCAACACCAGGACCCAGGGACTTGCACCGGGAGTCACACAGAAGAGCGCTTCCCGTTGGAACCTGCCCAGAGGTGAGTGACAACAGTCTGAAGACTTGAGTGCACAAAATATGAGGCAAACTTTTTTAAAATTAAAATTAATTTTTTAAAGTTTTTTTTTAAAGATGAGGCAAGTCAGGCACAGTGGCTCACACCTGTAATCCCAGCACTTTGGGAGGCCAAGGTAGGTGGATTGCTTGAGGCCAGGAGTTCAAGACCAGTCTGGGCAACATAAAGAGACCCCATCTCTACAGGAAAAAAAAAAAAAAAAAATTAGCCTGGCATGGTGGTGTGTGCCTGTATTCCCAGCTACTTGTGAGGCTGAGGAGGGAGGATCCCTTGAACCCAGGAGTTTGAGGATACAAAGAACTGTGATTGCAACACTATACCCCAGCCTGGACCACAGAGTGAGACCCCTATCGCTTAAAAAAAAAAAAAAAAAAAAGAGGCAAAGTACATGGGCTTTGGAATCAAACAGCCCAGTTCCTGCCTTAGTTCTTCCATAATGTCATCTTGGACAAGTGATGTATCTTCTCTGTGGGCATAATCCAAATTACAGAGAGGTTTTGAGGACTACATAGAGTAAACTTGGTACAAGCCCTCTTACTTGGTAAGCCTTCAATAAATATTCGCTGTTATTATTACCGGAGGTAGCAAGTAGCCAGGGTTGATGGAGCTCATGAATGCTATTCAAATTATGTAATCATTGTTAACATTTCCTGAGTCCTCACTATGGGCAGGTCCTCATTTAGTCCTCACAGTATCCCTGGGAAGCAGGCACTAATAGAACATTGTTTATTAGGCCAGGTGCAGTGGCTCACACCTGTAATCCCAGCACTTTAGAAGGCCGAGGCAAGCAGATTGCTTGAGTCCAGGAGTTCAAGACCAGCCATGGGCAACATGGAGAAACCCCATCTTCACTAAAAATGCAAAAATTAACAGGTGTGGTGGTGCATGCCTTTAGTCCCAGCTACTCGAGGGGCTGAGGTGGAAGGATCACCTGAGTCTGGGAGGTGGAGGCTGCAGGGAGCCGAGAGTGGGCCACTGCACTCCAGCCTGGGCAACAGAGTGAGACCCTGTCTCAAAAACAAAAAAAAACAAAAAACCCATAGTTTATTGATGAAGTACTGCCATGGAGAAAAGGGAATTGACCTAACCCTGGCCTCAAAAGTCCCAACTTACCCAAGCTGGTGGAAGTTGCCAGGAGACCAGAGTTTGGTTGAAGGGAAGGCGTTTTAATATCGGAAGCTGATGCACAATGGCGAGGAATGATGTGAGGCAGTGAATTTCCTGTGACGCACAGCATTCAAGCACAGACTATACACATTTTGGGTAATACTGAAGACGAGCTCTGCTATATAGGAGTTTGGACGAGATGATCTCCAGATTCCTTTCCATTCAGATTCTGGATCGCTCTTGCCGGAAAGGGGATCAAAAGTGGGAGCTTTGTCATTGATCCCCTAAATTCTTACACTGTCCTATAACCCGAATCATTCTTTGCCACTCATTAGCCCTTCTAATGTCTGTGGCTTCTAAAAAGCACCCTGACTTTATGTTCCTCTGTTTGTTCTCTCTTATAGTAGGTACAAACTGGAGGAGGGCATCCCCTTTCACACGTTCCCCAGGCCCCATGCTCACTCTTTTTCAAAATAGATCCCATTCATTCCCCCATCAGAAGGGTGAGGTTGTAACCCAAACCCTCATTTGCATGGGCTGCTCAAGGCCCTGTACCTAATTCTGTATTGGTAACTTTGCATTCTTTAAAGAGGGCAGTCCAAAGTGGGGAGAGGAGAATGTTTTAGATGGTCCCGACGATGCTTTCTGAATCTCATAGTCTAAGACCCTGTACCTCTGCCATCCTCATGGGCTCATGGTTTCCCATTGCTTTTTAGACCAAAAGAAAAAAATTCTACTCAAGAGGCTGAGACAGGAGAATCACTTGAGCCCAGGGGGTTGAGGCTACAGTGAGCCATGATAGTGCCACTGCATGCCAGCCTGGGCAACAGAACAAGACCCTGTCTCAAAAACAACAGGCTGGGTGCGGTGTCTCACGCCTGTAATCCCAACACTTTGGGAGACTGAGGCAGGTGGATTGCTTGAGGCCAGCAGTTTGAGACCAACGCGGCCAACATAGCGAAACCCATGTGAGGATTCTGGCATAGCACGCTATAGCTCAGAACTCCTGGACTCAACGACTGCATTGTCTTGAGAACAAAACTAGGATTTTCATTTGGGACTTTTGATTCTTAGCTTACAGGATGAAAGTCTAGCGATTTTCACTGCATACTCAGCTTCTTCCTTTTCCAGTAGAGCCTCAGCACATGAACTTTTTAAGAAAGATTTCCATCTAAAATAAAAATTGGGCTGGGTGTGGTGGCTCACGCTTGTAATCCCAGCATTTGGGAGGCCAAAGCAGATGGATCACTTGAGGTCAAGAGTTCGAGACCAACCTGGCCAACATGGTGAAACCCCATCTCTACTAAAAATACAAAAATTACCAGGCGTGGTGGTGTGCGCCTGTAATCCCAGCTACTCAGAGGGCTGAGGCAGGAGAATGGCTTGAACCTGGGAGGCAGAAGTTGCAGTGAGCTGAGATTGTGCCACTGCACTCCAGCTTGGGCAACAGAGCAAGACCCCATCAAAAAAAATTAATTAAAAAAAAGAAAATTGTCTTAAAGAATAGGTTAAGATGAGTTAAGATTCAGGTTTTTTTGGCCGGGCGCGGTGGCTCAAGCCTGTAATCCCAGCACTTTGGGAGGCCGAGACGGGCGGATCACGAGGTCGGGAGATCGAGACCATCCTGGCTAACATGGTGAAACCCCGTCTCTACTAAAAATACAAAAAAACTAGCCGGGCGAGGTGGCGGGCGCCTGTAGTCCCAGCTACTGGGGAGGCTGAGTCAGGAGAATGGCGTGAACCCGGGAGGCGGAGCTTGCAGTGAGCTGAGATCCGGCGACTGCACTCCAGCCTGGGCAGCAGAGCGAGACTCCGTCTCAAAAAAAAAAAAAAAAAAAAAAAAAAGATTCAGGTTTTTTTTTTGGATAATTTGGATAATTCCCCACATGGGCAACTCCAAACATGCAGATCAAGGAAGTGTCACTGCTACCACTTAACCACCTAGGTCAAGTATATTATTTTCACCTTGATGTTACTTTGATAGTGGCTTGGGAATCAGGTTAATTTGTACCTGTTGGTAGAAGTCAGAGAGGTGTTACCAAATCTGTCACAAGTTCTCCTTCCCTAATTCATCCGCAAGCTCCCCTTGAGGGGAAGGAGGGCGTGGCTTTCATGTTTTTGGCATTCCTCAGCCACCACCTGCAGAGAGACACCTGCTAGGGGCTGGGTGCATACTCGAACCCTGGCCCCAGTATAGATTTTCCCTAACTCAGTCTTTCAGCATTCCACACCTCATTCATCCTAAGTGCAGCAAAAATTAAATGAAAAGCTTCATCAGGCCAGGCCCGGTGGCTCACGCCTATAATCCTAGCACTCTGGGAAGCCAAAGTAGGAGGATAGCATGAGCCCAGGAATTTGAGACCAGCCTGAATGACATAGTGAGATCCAATCTCTACCAAAAAAAAATATTTTTTTAATTTTTATTTATTTTTTTGAGACAGGGTCTCAGTCTGTCGCCCAGGCTGGAGTGCAGTGGCATGATCTCAGCTCACTGCAACTTCTGCCTCCCAGGTTCAAGCAATTCTCCTGCCTCAGCCTCCTGAATAGCTTGGACTACAGGCACTTGCCACCATACCCGGCTAATTTTTGTATTTTTTGGTAGAGATGGGGTTTCACCCTGTTGGCCAGGCTGAAAAAATATTTTTCAATTAATTGGGCATGGCGGCATATGTTTGTGGTCCCAGCTACTTCAGAGGCTGAGGTAGGAGGACCACTTGATCCTGGAGGCTGAGGCTGCCATAATCATGCCACTGCACTCCAGCCTGAGCAACAAAGCAAGACCTCATCAAAAAAAAAAAAAAAAAAAAAGAAGGAAGGAAAGGAAAGAAGGAAGGAAGGAGGGAGGGAGGGAAGGAAGGAAGGAAGGAAGGAAAGGAAGGAAGGAAAAAAAAAGCTGTAAAAAAAGCAAAAAACAAAAAAAAAACAACACCAACAACAACAAAAAACAAGCTTCATCATAGTATCATGCTTGGAGACAGTGCCAGGGATGGAATACAGCAACCTAAACAAATAACAGCCCTTTATATGGCAGCATAAACTGAAACAACTCCCCTTTCCTCCTCCAAAATGAGGGGAGAAGCTTGGGCTGAGCTGGGCACCTTTTAATGTTTCCTAATTTGAGGAAGCTTTGTAATACAATTCAGGGTAAGAAGCAGGGAAACGCACCTTTGGCATAATATGACCAGAGCTATCTCACAGCAAATAGGATACAAATCAGGGTAACAGAAGAATACCAGCTTGTCACTCAGAAAGGCATGCTCTCCAGCAGACCAATTCTCATGGGAGAGGAGTGTTTGCTTTCAGCTGTTTACCAGACTAGAGATTCAGCCTGGAAGCACCCAGCTATCCCTTCCTCACCCGTGGAACCAGGGCTCGCCTTTGCATTGGACAGGGCTTGCCTAGAGAGAGACAACAATGAGAAGAAAGAAGAGAGTCAGGGAGCAACTGCAGGACACCCTCTCTGTCACCCAGGATACATTTGTAATGCAGAGCTGAATAATCCATCCCAACTCCCTCTACTGTCTTCCCAAGACCAAGAGAGATAATGGATCTGAAAGTCTCATAAAATGCAATTTGGGTGCAATCAGTGACCACCCAAGAAGAGTCTGGCAGCCTCTTTCTTCAGGTTTCCTCGCTGGAGCACAAGCTTTCTCAGCCAAGGCACTGTTGACCTGTCAGGCCTGCTGATTCTTTGTGGAAAACCACGGCTCCAGCAGAGGCACAGGTGGATTTATTGAGTTGCTAATGAAGCCGTGGCCTCAAAACCCTTCATTTACACTATTAGCTCCATCCAGAGACCTGAGGGAGGTCTTAATGAATGATGTGTTCACAGAGTGAACTTTTTTTTGTAAAATTAGTTAAAAACATTTTTTTTGTTGTTTTTGTTTTTTTTGTTTTTTTGAGACGGAGTCTTGCTCTGTTGCCCAGGCTGGACTGCAGTGGCCGGATCTCAGCTCACTGCAAGCTCCGCCTCCCGGGTTTACGCCATTCTCCTGCCTCAGCCTCCCGAGCAGCTGGGACTACAGGCGCCCGCCACCTCGCCCGGCTAGATTTTTGTATTTTTTAGTAGAGACGGGGTTTCACCGTGTTAGCCAGGATGGTCTCGATCTCCTGACCTCGTGATCCGCCCGTCTCGGCCTCCCAAAGTGCTGGGATTACAGGCTTGAGCCACCGCGCCCGGCCTAAAAACATTTTTTAACTGCAATTAGTTAAGATCACTCAGTCACACATTATCTCCTTTTACTCCAGCAGTTTGTTATAAAAATGTGTATTTTTGTGGCTTTTTGTTTTTTAGAGAGGGGATCTTGCTCTGTCACCCCAAGGCTGGAGTGCAGTGGCTCAATCATGGCTCATTGCAACCTCCAATTCCTAGGATCAAGGGATCCTTCCACCTAAGCCTCCCAAGTAGCTGGGACTGCAGACGGGAGCCACTACTACGTCTGATAATTTTTTTTTTTTTTTTTTTTTGAGACAAAGTCTCGCTCTGTCACCAGGCTGAAGTGCAATGGCGCAATCTCAGCTCACTGCAACTTCCACCTCCCAAGTTCAAGTGATTCTCCTGCCTCAGCCTCCCAAGTAGCTGGGACTACAGGTGCATGCCACCACCCCCAGCTAATTTTTGTATTTTTAGTAGAGACGGGGTTTGACCATGTTGGCCAGGATAATCTCGCTCTCTTGACCTTGTGATCCACCAGCCTCGGCCTCCCAAAGTAGAGTCAGGGTCTCACTATGTTGCCCAGACTGGTCTTGAATTCCTAGCTTCAAGTGAACCTGCCAAAGTGCTGACATTACAGGCATGAGTAACCACACACAGCCAAAATTTGTATTTGTAATTTTTTATCATTTTTTAAAAGATGGTCCCCCCAATAGCCTAAGCTTCAGGCCGCACAAAACCCAGATCTGACCCTAGAGTAGGACAATCCTTGGCCCTACCTCATCCTCACTTACTCAAGATTTTTAAACCTCTTTAGGCATCAGTTTCCTCATTTGAAAAATAGGTTTTTTAATGGTGATTCCTAAGACTCCTGTGAAAACTAAGTGATAAAATGGAAACTGCTTATCCTACCGCCTAGAAAACTACACACTCAATAAATGGTAGCCGTTATGAAGATAGTGATATATTCCTTTCCTGACAGTGGAAATCAAATGTGGTGACCACTTCAGTTGGGAGGACTACCAGCTTCCTGATGGCGGGAAACCACGATGACACTGAGGGGCTAAAACATTTGGCTAGAACCATCACCAAGAAAAAGTCTGGTTTTGAAAATGATGCCAGGCACGGTGGCTCACATCTGTAATCCCAGCGCTTTGGGAGGCCAAGGCAAGCAGATTGTCTCAGCCCGGGAGTTCAAGACCAGCCTGGGCAACATGGCAAAACCCTGTCTCTAGCATTGCAACATAGTGAGACCTCATCTCTACAAAAAATACAAAAATTAGCTGGGTGAGGTGGCATGCGCCTATAGTCCCAGCTACTTGGGAGTCTGAGGTGGGAAGATCACTTGAGCCCAGGAGATCAAGGCTGCAGTGAGCAGTGATCGTGCCGCTGCACTCCAGCCTGGATGACAGAGCAAGACCTTGTCTCAAGAAAAAAAAAAAAGAAAAAGAAAGTGATGATGGAATATTCAAGCTTATAGTCTAGGCTCCACCATAGAGAAAAACGAAGAACAGAGAAACCAGAACTACCTTCATGGGTTTATTTCTAGAAGAATCTCTTTTAATGGATTCTTTCTGTGTTCTATGGGCAGCTGACCCCTCTGTAGACCCATTTATTTATTTATTTACTTATTTATTTTTATTTTTATTTTTGAGACAGGGTTTCACTCTGTCACCCAGGCTGGAGTGCCGTGGCATGATCTCAGCCCACTGCAACCTCTGCCTCTTGAGTAGTTAGGCTTACAGGAGTGTGCCACCACACCCAGCTAACTTTTTGTATTTTTAGTAGAGACAGGGCTTTACTATGTTGCCTAGGCTGTGCAGACCCTTTATTTAAACAGATGCAGCATTAGAGGCCTTACAGGTGTTGGTATCAGTTCTACTTCTTGCACTGGGTGACAGGTTCAGGCATTACAGTATTGTTTTCTAAACAGTAAGATACATTATGTAAACTTTCTTTATATGTGTGGTATTTTTGCAAAATTGTTTAAGCTTAAAAAAAAATAAATGCAGGCCAAGTGTGGTGGCTCATACCTGTAATCTCAGCACTTGGGAGGCCAAGGCAGGAGGATCACTTGAGCCCAGGAGTTTGAGACCAGCCTCTGCAACATAGTGAGACCTCATTTCTTTAAAAAAAAAAAAAAAAAAGGGAGGTCGAGGCAACAGAGAGAGATGCCATCTCAAACAACAACAAAAACGAAAACATGCAGTATGGGCCTCCCTTATCTCTGTCCCGGATTCACTGTAATCTCCAGGGCCTCCATCTCCACTTTTGTAAAATGGACCTCGCTAGGGTCTCTTCTGGCTTTAAGTCTATGGAAGTGTACATAAGTGTATAAGTCTACGAAGTCTTTGCTAAACCGAACAGAACAATAAGAACTTGAGTCTGACAGCCTGTCTGAACGCCTCCCCACTCAGCAGCAAAATGTATTTCTGTCTTGACATCTAAAATGGAAGCTTAATTGCCGATAAGTGGTTGACAACTGGTAAATGCATTTTGGGTAGATTTAGAGAAACTAAATCTATAATGTACATCAGAACATCAGAAGCTGCTCTAGGAAGCCGGCTTCCGGGAATGAAGTAAGGCGCCTACAGGTGATGGGAGGACCCTCAGCCTGGCCGGAAAACCTGTGGGGCCCGGGAATGGCCGCCCCATTCTCCAGTCCTTCAGTAAGAAGTGACAGCAAAGACAACATGTGCTATTTATAAGAGGTAGGGACTCTTATTATCACCAAATCACAGGTGGAGAAACTGAGGCATGGTTGCCCAAATTTTTAAAAAATTATTTATTTGTATTTACTTAGTAAAAAAATTTACCTCCGCCTCCTGGGTTCAAGCAATTCCCCTGCCTCAGCCTCCTGAGTAGCTGGGACTACAGGCATGCGCTACTACGCCTGGCTAATTTTTGTATTTTTTTTAGTAGAGATGGGGTTTCACCACGTTGGCCAGGATAGTCTCAATCTCCTGACCTTGTGATCTGCCCGCCTCAGCCTCCCCAAGTGCTGGGATTACAGGTGTGAGCCACCACACCAAGCCAAAAAAAAATTTTTTTTTTTGAGACAGGATCTCAAAAAAAAAAATCTTGAGGTTGCAGCCGATGCTGGAATGCAGTGGTGTGATCACGGCTCACTACAGTCTCAAACTCCCTGGCTCAAGTGATCCTCCCACCTCAGCCCTCCCAGTAGCTGGGACTATAGGCATGTGCCACCATGCCTGGCTAACTTTTGTATTTTTTGTACAGGTGGGGTTTCACCAGGTTGCCCGGGCTGGTCTGGAACTCCTGGGCTCAAGTGATCCTCCCACCTCAGCCTCCCAAAGTGCTGGGATTGCAAGTGTGAGTCACAGTGCCTGGCCCCAAATCAAATAATTAAGGTATGGTGGAGCTGAGACCTGAACCAAGCATTCTGGCTCCAGAGCCCATGCTCTTTTTTTTTTTTTTTAAGATAGAGTCTTGCTCTGTTGCCCAGACTGGAGTGCAGTGGCATTATCTCGGCTCACTGGAACCTCCACCTCCCAGGTTCAAGCATTCTCCTGCCTCAGCTTCCCAAGTAGGTGGGACCACAGGTACATGGCACCATGCCCAGCTAATTTTTGTATTTTTAGTAGAGATGGGGTTTTGCTATGTTGGCCAGGCTGGTCTCAAACTTCTGACCTTGGTGATTCGCCTGCCTTGGCCTCCCAAAGTGCTGGGATTACAGGCTTAAGCCACTGCACCCAGCCAGATCCCATGCTCTTAACATCCATAATCTACTGTCTTCCAGGATAGCTCTGAAGGAGTGCTATTATTATTTCCAGTTTATGAAGGAGGAAACTGAGGCTCAGAACGATGAAGTGACTTCCCCTAAGGCTGCATAGTGTGTAAATGGCAATGTCAGGCCTCAATTTCTGGTTCATGTGTTTTCAAAGCCCATGCTGTTCACCATTGTCCCACATTGCCTCTCTTGGTCAGTTACCAAACGGTTACTGTGAGCCCCACTCTGTGCTAGCAGCAGCTGGGAGACAATGTAGGAGAAGATGTTGGAGAAGGACGCACCTGTCTTTGCCCTGGAGCTGCTACTAATTCACTGTGTGACCTGAGGCAAGTCAGAGCCTCTCTGTGGGCCCCAAGTCCCATTTGTAATCGAGAGGCTGAGTGATGTCCCAGACTGTGGCCAGGAAACATCTGATGACCCAGGATAAGGATATAGGGCTTGGCAAAGAGCAGAAGAAGAGACTTTAGATGATCAGACTCCCAAGGAGGACAGAAGACCTTCAGGGTGGAAATGACCCAAAGCTTAAATCAGAAAAGCCCCCTTTCTCCATCCCTGTTTCCTCACTTCTTCCCAGAGGAGAAAGATCAGAAAAGGAGGTAAGAAAAAAGGGCTGGGGAAAGGTCTGTTAGTTTTCTGTGACTACTGTAACACATTTCCACAAACTTGGTGGCTTAAAACAACAGAAGTTGCCAGGTGCAGTGGCTCACGCCAGTAATCCCAGCAATTTGGGAGGTCGAAGCAGGAGGACTGTTTGAGCCCAGAAGTTCAAGACCAGCCTGGGCAATATAATGAGACTTACTCTACAAAAAAAAAAAAAAAAAAAATTCAAAAAATTAGCCCATGCTGTGGCATGTGCCTGTGGTCCCGGCTACATGCGAGGCTGAGACAGGAGGATCGTTTGAGCCCAGGAGGTTGAGGCTGCAGTGGGCCATGATCATGCCACCGCACTCCAGCCCAGATGACAGAGCAAGACTCTGTCTTGAAAAACAGTAGCCGGGTGTGGTGGCTCATGCTTGCAATCCCAGCACTTTGGGAGGCCGAGGTGGGTGGATCACATGAGACCAGTTCAAGACCAGCCTGGCCAACATGGCAAAACCCAGTTTCTACTAAAAATATGAAAATTAGCTGGGCATGGTGGTGCATGTCTGTAATCTCAGTTACTGTGGAGGCTGAGGCACAAGAATTGCTTGAACCCGGGAAGTTGAGGTTGCAGTGAGCCATGATCGCGCCACTGCACTCCAACCTGGGTAACAGAGTGAGACTGTCTCAGCAACAGCAACAGCCACAGAAATTTATTTTCTCACAATTCTAGAGGCCAGAAGTCCTAAATCAAGGCAGTACTTCCTAAGGAGGCTCAAGGGGTGAGTCTATTCCTTGCCTCTTCAGCTTCTGGTAGCTGGTGGCCTTCCTTGGCTTGTGGCTACTTTGTCTCTTCTCTGTCTTCACATGGCCTTCTCCTCTATCTGGCCAACGTCCCTTGCTTTTCTCTTATAAGATTACTTGTGATTGGATTTAGGGCCCACTGGGATAATCGAAGATAATCTTCTCAATCTCAAACCCTAAACTTAATTAAATCTGCAAAGACCCTTTTACAAAATAAAGTAATATTCACAGGTTCTCAGAATTAGGATATAGTTTTGGTTTTTTGGGTTTTTTTGTTTTGTTTTTGATTTTTTGAGACAGGATCTCAGGCTGGAGTGCAGCGGAGTGATCATAGCTCACTGCATCCTTGAACTCCTGGGCTCAGGCCATCTCCTGCCTCAGCCTCCTGAATAGCTAGGACCACAGGCATACACTAACATGCCTGACTAATTTTTAAATTTTGTAGAAATGAGATCTTGCTATGTTGCCCAAGCTGGTCTTGAACTCCTGGCTTCAAGCGATCCTCCTGCCTCAGCTTCCCAAAGTGCTGGGATTACAAGCGTAAGCCACTGTCTCTGGACTGGACATATTTTGAGGGGCAATTTTTCAACCTACTAGAGAGGGGAAAGAAAGAGAGAGAAATGAAGTTGAAAGAAGGGGAAGGGCACCACGAGCACTGATTTAGGAGCTGCTGGTCTGTGCCAAAATGCCGAGTAATTGCCCTCTACTACCTGGTCTTGTTCCTCAATCAGTCCGTACAAATCTCTAGGATGCTCCCAGCTGGAAGGTCCATATTCTGCTCCTCTGAGTCCCCCAGTGCTTAGCAGCAGCTTTATAACACTGGCTGGGCTTGCTGCGGCGGGAATCCTAACAGACAATGTGGGATAGGTATAGGGGTTTGGAGACCTGGGTTCTGGGTCTGGCTGTGCTACCAGCTCTCTGTCGGCCACGGAGCCAGACACGGCTCTTCCCCGCGCCTTACTCCTGTCCACACACCGCTGCCCATGCTGCTTTCTTCTCTTGGGTGTCTTTTCCACCCTCTATCCCTTCTTCAATCTCAGCTTCCCTATGTCTTCCAGAGATCCTTACCTAACTCCCAGGGTGGGGCTAGCAGCTGACACCCTGACGATAGGCAAATGCATTTTGTTTTGAGTGACTTAAAGAGACTAAATCTATAATATCCCTGAAATGGCCTGTTTCCTTATCTGTCATCCACAGAAACCCACCAACCCATGAGTACCTCAAGTGGCCAAGAGCCTGCAGTCTGACTGCTTGGGTTCAAATCAAGCCTCTGCCACTTACTATCTATATGGCTTTGGGAAAGTTACTTACCCTTTTTGTGCCTCAGTTTCCTCATCTGTAAAATGAAAGTAACAAGAATAACATCTGTCATCTAGCGTTATAATCATAGCTAAATGAGTTGTTATCTGTAAGTGCTTAGGGCTGGGCCTGCCATGAGGTAAGCACATATTTAATGCTAATTATCATCATCATTATTTGTATCCTCAGGGTCAGACACACGGTGGACTTGTGAAAGTGTGGATAGAAATCAGGTGATTTCAAGGTTCTTTCCAGTTTTTTTTTTTTTTTTGAGACAGAGTTTCGCTCTTGTTGACCAGGCTGGAGTGCAATGGCACGACCTCAGCTCACTGCAACGTCTACCTCCTGGGTTCAAGTGATTCTCCTGCCTCAGCCTCCCGAGTAGCTGGAATTACAGGTGTGTGCCACCACAACCAGCTAATTTTGTGTTTTTAGTAGAGACAGGGTTTCTCCATGTTGGTCAGGCTGGCCTTGATCTCCCGATGTGAGGTGATCTGCCCACCTCGGCCTCCCAAAGTGCTGGGATTACAGGCATGAGCCACCGCACTTGCGCTTGGCCTAAGTTCTTTCCAGTTCTGCACATGCTTTTTTTTTTTTTTTTTTTTTTTTTCTGAGACAGAGTTTTGCTCTGTTGCCCAGGCTGGAGTGCAGTGGTGTGATCTCAGCTCACTGCAACCTCCACCTCCCGGGTTCAAGCGATTCTCCTGCCTCAGCCTCCTGAGTAGCTGGGATTACAGGTGTCCTCCACCACGCCCAGCTAATTTTTGTATTTTTAGTAGAAATGGGGTTTCACCATGTTGGCCAGGCTGATCTAGAACTCCCGACCTCAGGCGATCCACCCGCCTCGGCCTCCCACAGTGCTGGGATTACAGGCGTGAGCCACTGCTCCCGGCCTAAGTTCTTTCCAGTTCTGCACATGCCCCAAGGTTGTGCCAGTGGCGAGATGGAACAGGGAAAGCCAGGCAGCAGCTACAGTGGAGTAGTCAGTGATTTGAGCACACGCAAGCTTGGACCGGTGGGGAGCGTGGCCAAGCGCCACATCTGCGATCCTGGTTCTTTGCAGAAACCATCCTGCCTCCTCTTTCTTCAGCCTCAGCCATCCCCTTTAGGTGTTGGCTGAGGATTCACTGTCTGAAAGCTGTCAAGAGCCTGAGCAGGTCAGCAGGTGACCAGCCCAGAGGAAGCCCTTTCTTCAGTTTCCTCAGGTGGCCACAGTGGTAAGTGACACAGGAGGAAAGAGGCTGGGCCAAAAAAATGCCTGCAGCCTTGCAGGGAGACCTGGAGTCTGCTGTGAGTGAGCAGTTCCCTCCCTCCCATGTCCCTCCCCACACATGTTTTCCCACAGGTTGCAACCTTTTTTATTTTTATTTTTGCCTTCATGGACCAGTCTTAGGAACCTCTGGCATTGACGGATGGAGAACCAGAAACACATGATTTGGGAGGCCTAAAAGATGATTTTTGTTATTTTATTTATTTGTATATGCTCTGCTTAAAAAAAAAAAAAATTGATTCAAAACACCATGAGGCTATTCAGAGTGACCTAGCCTAGGCTGGCACTGGGCAAAGTTGTGTTTCCATCTTCCTGCCCCCAGGGCATACACCTTCCTAACCCAGGTCCCTAGATGGTGGCCTCTCTCAGCTGCACACCAGCCAAGCCCAGCTGAGGGTTGGCTTGTCTAGTGATCTTTCTCAGAACTATTTACATTTGAGAAGCATGGGAAACCCCAGCACCCCACTCCTTCCAGGCCACAGTTCCCAGGAGCCCAAAACTCTGGGAGATGGTACCAGATAATCTTTCATACATTCAATCAACAAATGTTTGCTGGTGCCAGGGCTGGAGATACAAAAGAGAAAATGAGGATCCCGCCTTCAAAGCCTCACCAGTTAATTGGGGAGATGTGCAAGCTACCAATAAGATAATTATAATAATAGAAAAGGTAACAAAACGCCACAGAAGGCCAATAACAGGAACTGACATTTGCTGAACTCCTGTGGCTGGGAGCTCTGCTATGGACTTTTATCATCCACGAACACACTGAAACCTCACAATGACGCTGTGAAACCCCCATTTTACACATGAGCAAATTGAGGCTCTGAGAAAAACAGAAATCTGGCACAGGTCCCACCGCTCATAAGTGACTAAGTGAGATCTGTCAGGCTGAACTCTGTCTGAAAAGACAGGGAGGCTTCATGGAGGAGGCAGCTTTTAAATTGAGACTTGGAGGATGAGTAGGAGGTGGCCAGATCAAAAAGTTGAGGGAGAAGAGAGAGACAGATGACAACGACAGTTGGTGAGAACCAATGAAAACTCAGCAACTTTAAGGAGTAGGGGAGAGCCACTACTCCTTCTTCTTCTCTTCACCTCCCATGGTCCAGAGTTGCTCACCCCTGGTCCAGAGCCTGCCCAGGGCATTCACACCCGCACCTGGAAGCCCATGTCATCTGCGGAGGGATGTTCTCTTCCTTGCTTCCCTAGCTGGGAGAATTTCTGGGAGGCAGAGTGACAAGAGAACCTGTTCTGGGACTGCCATGGTCTGAATGTTTATGTCCCACCCCCTCGATTCCTATGTTAAATCCTCACTCCCTATATGATGCTATTAGGAGGTGTGGCCTTTTGGAGATGATTAGGTTTGGGGATGGAGCCCTCATGGTGGAATTAGTGCCCTGTTGAAAGAGACCCAAGAGAGACCCCTCACTCCTTCTATCATGTGTGAACATGTTAATGCTCTATTTAATAATGTATTAAGATACATGCAGTTAGAGCAAGAACTAGTTTAATGTTAATAACCAAGTATCATAATTATTATTACTTATTACTTCTAGGCTTAAACTTGACTTAGGGCTCTGGCTAGGAGAGAAAATATTTTTCAACCCATTTTTCACCTCTTAACAGTCTAAAACTTCCTAGGATATATCTCTAAATATCTCTGTGGGGATTCAAAGCATCTTAGCAGTGAAACTCCTTATACGTGGCTTTCCTAAGGAGCCAGTGGTGTCCTCATAGCCATAAAGTCTAATCTGAAGATATAATGGAGGCACGATCTGGGTCTCCTTGCTGTGTTCCCATCTGGGCCCTCACCAGACACTGAATCTGCCAGTGCTTTGATCTTGGACTTCCTGGCCTCCAGAAGTGAGAGAAATAAATTTCTGGCTGTTTGTCTGTTTGTTTGTTTGTTTGTTTGTTTTGAGACAAAGTTTCACTCTTGTCACCCAGGCTAGAGTGCAATGGCACAATCTTGGCTCACTGCAACCTCTGCCTCCAGGGTTCAAGTGATTCCCCTGCCTCAGCCTCCCAAGTAATTGGGATTACAGGCTCTTGCCACCATGCCCAACTAATTTTTGTATTTTTACTAGAGACAGGGTTTCACCATGTTGGTCAGGCTGGTCTCAAACTCCTTACCTCAGGTGATCCACCTGCCTCAGCCTCCCAAAGTGCTGGGATTACAGGTGTGAGCCACTGTGCCTGGCCAATTTATGTTGTTTACAAACTACCCAGTCTATGGTCTTTTATTATAGCAGCCGGAACAAACTAAGACAGGGACCAAACCCGCCTGGGTTCAAATCCCAACTTTGCAACTTCCTAGCGGTGTGAGCAAGTTGCCCTTCCCTCCGTGAGCCTCCATTACTTCATCTGTAACAGGGGATAATAGGATCTCCCAAGCATGATTAACCGAGATGAGGTAGGCACATCTCCAGGCAGTGGACATAGCACAGTAAATGGCAGCTGTTTGTTATTAGGAGGTATGTGTAAGAACACTTCGATTCTAAGTGGTTAATTTGGAGACTGAAACATTTTCCACGGGAGCAGATGCCCAGTGGCGCTAATGACAATCTGTGGGCAAAAAAAATCTCCGCAGGATGCACCCAGGATTAAATCAAATGAGGTAATTCATGGATAGAAAGTGCTCAGACCAGTGTCTAGCATGGACTGGGTGGTGTTCCAAAAATGAGAGCTCTGCCTGATATTTACAATTCAACGAGCTTTCTTATGGAGACTTAAAATGGCTTGAGCACAATGTAAATAACCGTGGTTTACAGGAGATATTTTTTCAGGAATTCATCTCATGTTCTCCATCAAGGGACCCCTTGTGCAACCAGTTTATCTCCTTTTACAAACCTTATTAGGTTCTGTCTGTGTACTGTCAAGAAAAGTTACTTTTTGGCAAGCTTGAACGGGAAAAGGGATATGATTGCTTTAAAACCAGAGATCTGGTGTGTGAGGTTGCCATGGAGACTATTTAATGTAAACTTTATTTTACAGCATGCCCAGATAAGTAATTGGTCAGGAGGGAAGGGGAGAAGCTACAAGCAATTTCCTCCAAAAAAAGAAGAGAAAAAAAAACCACTAGAGAAAAGCTAGCAGATGAAGAGAAATCTTCTTCCACTCAGGGAACGGCAATTAAAAGGTTCATGCTTCTGGTAAGGGCAGAAACTGCATGATTTGGCACTTTCTTTCCTTTCTATTTTTTTCTTCTTTCTGTGGATTGAAATACGGGGGGGGAAATAGGAGTAGAGAAAGAAGAGGAAACAGCAAAGCTGATAGTACTCCCAATTGAAAGGATATAGTCTTTATGGTTATGAATAGGACAGCATCGGCTCCTAAGGAAAGCCATGTATAAGGGCTTTTATTGCTAAGGGGTTTTTAAGCCCCAGAGAAATTTAGATATACGTCCCGGGAAGTTTTAGACTGTTAAGAGGTGAAAAATTGGTTTAAAGATATATTCTTTTCTAGCCAGATCTCTAAGTCAAGGTTAAGCTACAGTAATAAATAATAGGTAAGAATTGGTGATACCTGGCTATATTAAATGAATTCTTGCACTAACTACATATATCTTAATATATTATTATATAGAATATTAACATTTTACTAGTGTTTTATTGGTCTTTTAAAATTCTTTATTTTTTTTTTAAATTTTTATTTTTTAGAGACGGGGTCTCATTTTGTCACCCAGGCTGGAGCACAGTGACACTATTGATCAAAGCTCACTGCCGCCTCAGATTCTTGGGCTCAAGTGATCCCCTCACCTCAGCCTCCTGAGTAGCTGCAACTACAGGTGCACACCATTATGTCTGGCGAATTTTTAAAATTTTTTGTAAAGACAGGGTTTTGCTGTGTTGCCCAGGCTGGTCTTGAACTCCTGAGCTCAAATGATCTTCCCACCTTGGCCTCCCAAAGTGTTGGTTGGGATTACAGGTGTGAGCCACTGTACCTGGCCAGTCTTTTGCTTTTTATTTATTTATTTTTTAGAGATGAGGTCTGTCTATGTTACCGAGGCTGGCCTTGAACTCCTGGACTCAAGGAATCCACCTCCTTAGCCTCCCAAGTAGCTGGGACTGCAGGCACATGTGCCCACACCCAGCTCATCAGTCTTTCTTTGTTTTGAGACGGAGTCTCGCTCTGTCACCCAGGCTGGAGTGCAGTGGTGCGATCTCGGCTCACTGCAAGCTCCGCCTCCCAGGTTCACGCCATTCTCCTGCCTCAGCCTACCAAGTAGCTGGGACTACAGGTGCCCGCCACCACGCCCAGCTAATTTTTTGTATTTTTAGTAGAGATGGGGTTTCACCGTGTTAGCCAGGATGGTCTCTATCTCCTGACCTCGTGATCCTCCTGCCTCGGCCTCCCAAAGTGCTGGGATTACAGGCGTGAGCTACTGCGCCCGGCCTCATTAGTCTTTTTAAAAAGCAAGGTTTCTCTATTCATTAACCACTCCATTCACTAACTAATCTTCTGCTAAGCTTTTGAGCCATCAGACAGTTGAAAAATATTTATTGAGTGTTTAATGTTTGCCAGAGCCAGTGCTAAGCCCATGGGTGTAGTAGGAGGTAATCAAAGTAGGCAGGGGGCCTTTCCTGAATGGATTTTATAGTCTAGAAAGGAAGGCAAATCGTCGATGAAAAATATATAATTGTATTATAGTTGTGGTAAAGGCCAAAAAGCACAAATCCAATGATGTACAATCCTGTGCAAACAGAATGTGAGAAGTATGAGTCTAAAAGCAAGTATGAAACATCACTCAGTCCAAACATGAGTCTCAGACCAAAATGTGAGTCTCAGAACCAAGAACTGGAATCCTGTGCACATGCCTTCCAATTCTGCACATTTATGTATTTATTTTCATTTATTTATTTTTGAGACAGGGTCTCACTCTGTCACCCAGGTTGGAGTGCAGTGGCGTGCTCTTGACTCACTTCAACCTCCCCCTCCCAGGTTCAAGCATTTTTTGTGCCTCAGCCTCCCGAGTAGCTGGGACCACAGGCATGCCCGGCTAATTTTTGTATTTTTTGTGAAGACTGGGTTTGCTTGGTTGCTCAGGCTGGTCTCAAACTCCTGATCTCAAAGTGATCCACTGGCCTCAGTCTCCCAAAGTGCTGGGATTACAGGTGTCAGCCACCATGCCCTGCTTTTTTTTTTTTTTTTTTTTTTTCAAACAGAGTTTCATTTTGTCACCCAGGCTGGAGTGCAATGGCATAATCAAGGCTCACTGCAGACTTGACCTCTTGGGCTCCGGTGATCCTCCCACCTCAGCCCCCTGAGTAGCTGAGACTACAGGCGTGCAGACCACCATGCCCAGCTAATTTTTGCATTTTTTGTAGAGATGGGGTTTTGCCATGTTGCCCAGGCTGGTCTTGAACTCCTTCAAGAGGCAGGAGCTTTCTGCCTGCCTCAGCCTCACAAAGTGCTGGGATTATAGATGTGAGCCACCCTGCCTGGTCTAGAAAATTTAAATTTAAATTGTTTGTTTGTTTATTTTAGTGTCCATTATATGCAAGGTACAAAACAGACATGATCCTTGTACTCAACAAGCTTGTACTCTAAGTGGGGAGACAGATATTGAGCCCTTATTATGGGCCTGGTAACAGGTGAAGAACTTACATGTATTATCTCATTTAAACTTCACACTAACTTTATCAGATAGGTACTATTATTACCCCCATTTGTGTGTGTGTGTGTGTGTGTGTGTGTATGTATGTATATATATATATATATATATATATAGGAAACCAAAGAAGCCAGCCCATTTTTCTTTTTTATTTTTTAATTTTTTGATGGAGTCTTACTCTGTCACACAGGCTGGAGTACAATGGTGCAATCTCGGCTCACTGCAATCTCCATCTTCCAGGTTTAAGTGATTCTCCTGCCTTAACCTCCTGAGTAGCTGGGAGTACAGGTGCTTGTCACCACACCCGGCTAATTTTTGTATTTTTAGTAGAGACGGGGTTTTGCCATGTTGGCCAGACTGGTCTTGAACTCTTGACCTCAGGTGATCCACCCACCTCGACCTCCCAAAGTACTGGGATTGCAGGCGTGAGCCACCGTGCCCGGCCCCCAACTGATTTTTCACATGGAAAATGGAGTCACAGATTAGTGAAGCAACTTGCTCAAGGTCACACTAGTTAGTGGTGGATCGGAGATTTAAAGCCAGACAGTGAGGTTTCAGGGCCTTGCTGCCAGGCTTTGTGCTGCCAATCAGGCTGTGTGAGCTGCTGTTTGAAACTTCTTAGGCGCTTGGTCAGAAATGTGGAAGCATCATACTATGGAAGTGGTGGGAATAGCTTGAATTCAGGACAGAAATCCCCAAGGTTCAGAGGGGTTCCTGGGCAAAAAGAAAATCCCTTCCATTCCCCAGTGTTGGAGTTTGGCGTGTCTTACCCCATCATTTTTTAGATAAGCCACCATTTGGACCTACTCTGAGAACTCAGGAAGCATTTAACAAACCTCATGCACTGGAGGGGAAGGATGGTTATGGGGTACCCAGATTAGCTGGGCCGTGCCAGGCCTGTTTCCAGGATCACAGGAAGAGAGCAGCCACCAAGCACATGCGGCCCATGGGGATGGGCCTGGGAAAAGGAGAGAACCATAGGAGGCCGTGGGAAAGAGGGTACAGAGACCACAACCCTGGGCTGGGACTCTTGTGGGTCCTGCTTGGAAGTGACCCACTGTGTGGCTTCAGGCAGTCACTGTGCTTCCCTGAACCTCGGTTTCCTCTTCTGGCTTTTCCCACTGCTTCCACAGTACAATGGGTTGTTTTGGTTTTTAATTTTTTATCTCTATAGAGTATTGGGGGAACAGGTGGTGGTTGGTTACATGAGTAAGTCCTTTAGTGGTGATTTGTGAGATTTTGCTGCACCCATCACCTGAGCAGTATACACTGCACCCAATTTGTAGTCTTTTATCCCTCACCCCCTTCCCACCCAAATCTTTTTTTGTTTGTTTTTCTGTTTTTGAGATGGAGTCTCACTCTCTTGCCCAGGCTGGAGTGCAATGGTGTCATCTCAGCTCACTGTAATCTCTGGTTCCCGGGTTCAAGCAATTCTCCTGCCTCAGCCTCCTGAGTATCTGGGACTACAGGTGAATGCCACCACCATGCCCGGCTAATTTTTATATATTTTTAATAGAGACAGGGTTTCACCATATTGGCCAGGGTCTCGAACTCCTGGCCTCAAGTGATCTGCCCGCCTCGGCCTCCCAAAGTGCATGGATTACAGGTGTGAGCCACCGTGTCCAGCATGATGTTTCCAAATGCCTGACCAATTGCCTAGGATGAGGAAATGGAGGCAATGTGTTTGACCTTGCTCAAGGTCACACAGCTAAGAAGCGAGGAGCCTGGACACAAACCCAGGTTCTCATCCCCACCTACCCCAGTCCTTCCCACACTCAAAGGCGCAGCTCTCGCACTGAGCCAGACTCCCAGAGCAGGGGACTAGCTTGTTCTCAGGTGACCTTTCTCCCTACCCCCTGCAGACCACCCCAAGAGCCCCTTCAGGGCCAGAACTAGGTACCAGCCCCTCACCCAGCCCAACCCACCGCTGGGCACTCAACAGAATGGGTTTGTGATTAGTGGATGCAACTATTTCCCGGAAAAATAACTAAAACAAACCTGGCATTTGCAGCCTCAGCTGTCGGGGTGGCAAGCACGGCTTCACTTACTTCTGAAATAATTAACGACAGTGCTTGTCTAATCTCACTTGAGGTGTGAGGAGCCGAAAAACAAGGGGGAGAGTTGCTGCCTATGCCCCACAAGGGATTTAGAGGGCAATCTCTTTTTTTTTTTTTTTTTTCTGCCTCAAGTTTATTTGTACAAATAGCACAGTAGGACCCCAGCCCCATGTAGACGGCAGCCCAGAGGGGTTGCACTGGTCCTTCTGTCCTCACATCGGCAGACACAGATCTCTACTCTGAAGCCTTTGTGGGGGCCTGGGCACCTTTGGGAGCCTGAACTGGAACTGAAGCTGGAGCTGCAGCCTGGGCCTTGGTTTGATCCTTGGCCTTTGGCTGGCACAGCCTGAGCCCCTTGACAACGTGGGCATGAGCACGCTTTCCAAGCTTGGGGTGGCCAAGGTAGGCAAGTCGATCGAGCTTGCGGCTGACACCCTTTGGGATCTTGGGCTTAACCTCCTTGGGCTCTACGAGGACCTCGATAGCCTCGGCACGTGCACTTGTGGCTTGGCACTGTTGGCCTGCAACTTCTTTAGGACCTTCTTGTTGTGCTTCCTGGCAAAGCGCATGTTCCTCAGGAATTTGGGGTCTACCCCCTTAAAAGATTCGTATCTTTGTCATCGGGGTTTCTTGATACCATTTCTGTGCCATTTTCGGGACTGGTTGTGTGTGGTGTGGTTCTTGGACTTGGCCATGTCTGCACCTTAAGCCGTGGCTCCCCTAGAGGGCTATTTTGATAAACTGGGCCTTAGAGCCTTGGCTGAGACAGCCCCTTGATTCTTGCTTTTTGAGCTTCAAGATGGCAGACAGTTGGCTCACAGTTCTCACTGAACCAGCTAGTCGTGTTATTGCCTGGAAGAAACAACTCTAGACATGCTTTCCCTCATACTCAGGCCCACACATTCCCACACAAACGCACATGCATGCAGTGTCCCTCCAGCTCACATCACGAGGTTACTCCCAGGGTTACAGCTCATTCAGGACGGAGGAATTGCTGTGACCTCACACTGCCGCCTCTCACTTGCTGTGATCCCACTGAGCCTAAGGCCAGTGCCTTCAGATGTGGCATCCACCCTGTGCCAGGCTCACTGGCAGCATCATGCCTCTCACAAAATCTTCATGAAGAGGTGTTTATTCGCCCTCATCCCCATTTTCCAGATGAGGAGACTCAGGCTTAGAGAAGTTAAATCACCTGGCCGGAATCCCATACATAGTATGTGGCAGAGATAGGGCTGAAGACCAGGTCTCCGGGACTCTGATGCACATAACCAGTAAATCAGTCCAAGAAAGCCAGCATGTTAGTGGAAACCAAGCTGGCTGGAGATCCCACTGCGACTAACCATATAAGACTCAGCCCTGCATGGTATGTGGGAATGAAGCATCACAGGGAATGAAACCCCACAACTGTCTACCCCTGCCAAAGTAACAAAAATGCAACTCTCAGGGGCCCCAACAGAACGGACACCCAGGCAGCCGGGGGTCTGCCTGGTCTGCCTCCTTGAGGGCAAAGGCTGGCACTGGGTTCCAGGAGCCTCCTGTGCCTCCCCCTGCTCCTGTCTCTCTCATTCCGTTTCCCAAAACATCCCTCCTGATCTCTTTAACATCCTGGGAAGTGTGCATCTTTCTCACCTCTGCAGGAGGGTGCTTGGAGACTCAAGGCTGTTGGGTTAAAAATACAGAACCTGAAACTTCTGAAGACGAGGAAAGCAACATCCAGCCTGCACAGTAGATCTCAGGGTGACAGGAGAAGGTCTTCTGCTGTGTCTGAGATACTGAGAATTTGCATGAAAATCTTCCAGACCAGAGTCATCAGGTCAAAATTATTAAGCATTGTGACAACAAATAAAAACAACGGCAATTTATTTTTAATACTTTTTTAAATTATGGAAGTTATGCATGGTCATGTGTAAAGAACATTTTTCTCTTTTTTTGTTTGTTTGTTAGTTTAGTTTGAGACAGGGTTTTGCATTTATCACCTAGCCTGGAGTGCACTGGCAAAATTGTAACTCACTGTAGCCCCAAACTGCTGGGCTCAACTGATGCCCCTGCCTCAGCCTCTGGGGTAGCTGGGACTACAGCCTTGAGCCACCATGCCTGGCTAATTTTTGAAGTTTTGTCTAGAGATGAGATCTCACTGTGTTGCCCAGGCTTGTCTTGAACTCCTGGCCTCAAGCATCCTCCCACCTTGGCCTCCCAAAGTGCTGGGGTTACAGTAGGCCACTGAGCCTGGCCATTCTTTTTTTTTTAATGCCTAAACAAAGATATGTGTGTGTGTGTGTATAGTGTTAGGATGTTTTGTTCCTTTTTCTACAAAAATAATCATTCCATATTTTTCTGGAATATACTTTTTCATTTAATAATATATAGTGGACAGCTTTCTAATATATTTAGATCTATTAATTAATCTACAATTTTATTAAGTAATTCACATGATTCAAATTTCCAGAGGTACACAAGAATATTCCAAAATGAGCCTCCCTCTCACCACTACCCCAGGTACCCGGTTATCTCTCCAAAAGCTTCCAGTGTTACCTTTCTTGTGCATCCTTCCAGGGCTGCATTAAGCATGGATAAGCAATTATGTATATGCATTGCCCCTCCTGTTTTACATAACAGGACATACTATATGTCTTGTACATATAATAGATACTGTTCTGCACCTTGCCTTTTTTTTTTTTTTTTTTTTTTTGAGACAGGGTCTTAAAGGCTCACAATTGTGCCACTGCACTCTAGGCCCAGACTTAGAGTGCAGTGATACAATCATGGCTCACTGCAGCCTCGACTTCCTGGGCTCAAGCAGTTCTCCCATCTCAGCCTCCCAAGTAGTTGGGACCACAGGCGTGTGCCATCACACTCAGCTGATTTTTGTAAGTTTTTTGGAGAGATGGGATTTCACCATGTTGCCCAGGCTGGTCTTGAAGCCCTAGGCTCAAAGGATTCGACCACCTCACACGCCCAGATTGCTGGGATTATAGGCGTGAGCCAGTGCACCCGGCCTGCACCTTGCTTTTTTCACTATAATACCATGTCCTAGTGGTCATTCATATCCCTATGCAATATTTCATTCTTTTTAGTAGCTAGTAACATCCTATGTGAGATATGTAGACTCATTCATTCAGCTTTCTCTCACTTTGCTCGTTGCGGTTATGAGTGCTTCAGTGAATCTCCTTGCACACGTATCTCTAATAAAAGCACTCATACTTGTATTTCCTAGCAGTGGAATTGCTGTGTCAAAAAGTAGGCGTTTTAATTTTTAATAATTTAGTTATTAATTATGTATGCATGTTTTAAATTTTAATAAATAATGTCAGATGATTTTCTCAAAGATTGTAGCAAGTTTAAAGCATGATTTTATGATCTGTGAATTGTATTTCAATTTTTAAAAAGGAGCAATTTTTAAAAAATATTAGCTGAGACTGGGCACGGTGGCTCACGCCTGCAATCCCAGCACTTTGGGAGGCCGAGGCGGGTGGATCAGCTGAGGTCGGGAGTTTGAGACCAGCCTGACCAACATGGAGAAACCCTGTCTTTACTAAAAATACAAAATTGGCTGGGCGTGGTGGCACATTCCTATAATCCCAGCTACTAGGGAGGCTGAGGCAGGAGAATCACCTGAACCTGGGAGGTGGAGGTTGCAGTGAGCCGAGGTCGTGCCATTGCACTCCAGCCTGGGCAACAAGAGTGAAACTCCGTCTCAAAAAAAAAAAAAAAAAAAAAAAAATTCGTGCATTCCTGTAGTCCCAGTTACTCAGGAGGCTGAGGTGGGAGGCTCGCTAGAGCCCAGGGTTTGAGGCTGCAGTGCACCATGCTTGCACCATGCTGGTGCCTGTGAGTAGCCACTGTACTTTATGCTGGGCAACATAGGGAGGCCCTGTCTGTAAATAAAAAAAAAAAAAAAAAAAAAAAAGGGGTAGCAATTTGTGGCTCATTAACACTTCCCCATAGATTACTAATTGTTTAAATTGTTGTCAATATTGTAAGAGAAAAATTGTATCTCCTGGTTGTAAATATGTATTCCCTGACCTCCCTGTGAGGGTGAGCACTGTCTCCTAAGTGTTTTGGCCACTCGCAGTCAACTTCTATGAATTCTCTGTGTCCTTTGCCCATTTGCCCATTTTTCTAGTGCGTTTTTTGTCTTCTTCTTATGCATGTCTATTTTTTTTTTTTTTTTTTTGAGACGGAGTCTCCTTCTGTCTCCCAGGCTAGAGTGCAGTGGCATGATCTCAGCTTACTGCCCCCTCTGCCCCCTGGAGTTCAAGCGATTCTTGTGCCTCAGCCTCCCAAGAAGCTGAGATTACAGGCGTGTGCCACCATGCCCAGCTAATTTTTGTGGGGTTTTTTGTTTGTTTGTTTTTTGGGACGGAGTCTCGCTCTGTCACCCAGGCTGGAGTGCAGTGGCGCAATCTCGGCTCACCACAACCTCCACCTCCCAGGTTCAAGTGATTCTCCTGCCTCAGCCTCCCAAGTAGTTGGGATTACAGGTGCCTACCGTCACGCCTGGCTAATTTTTAGTAGAGACGGGGTTTCACCACGTTGGCCAGGCTGGTATCAAACTCCTGACCTCAGATGATCCGCCTGTCCCGGCCTCCCAAGGTGCTGGGATTACAGGTGTGAGCCACCTCGCCAGCCCCTATGCACTTCTTAGGATAATTCTTTGTATGAACCCTTTGTTTTATGTGGAAATATTTGTCCCTAATCTCTTATTTTGGCTTTGTTTGCAGTGTCATTGCCATAAAGAAAAATTTATGTTTTGCATAGTCACATCTGTCAAGCATAATATTTTAAGAAAAATAAATTTATTTTTATCTGTAAAAATACACATTTTTAATAGTGTGATTTCTAGGAATGTTGATTTTGCTTGCTAGTCATATGCTTTACTATTCTAGGTAAAGTGGAAAATAGAAAATAACGATCAGTTGATAACATCAAGCTTGTTTACATTCCTTTGTTTGAAGTGACTCTTCTGCCTCCAGACAGTGATGATGATGGTGATGATGGAAACACCTACTCTGTACCAGGTGCTGTGCTCAACTCTTCACACACATCATCTCACTTCATCCTTACAGCAGCCTTCAGAGGTAGGCTTCTTTTGTTTTTTTTTTTTTTTTTTTTTTTTGTACCTTTTTATTTATTTATTTAGAGACAGGATCTGGCTCTGTTTTCCAGGCTGGAGTGCAGTGGTACAGTCATAGCTCACTGCAACCTTGAATTCCTGGGCTCAAGTGAGCCTCCCACCTCAACCTCCTGAGTAACTGGGACTACAGACATACTCCACCATGCCCAGCTAATTTTTTGTTTGTTTGTGTTTTTTAGAGACAGAGGGGTCTCACTGTGCTGCCTAGGCTCATTTTTAAAATTGAAATACAATTCACAGATCATAAGATTATCCTTTTAAAGTGTACCATTCAGGCCAGGTGCAGTGGCTCGTGCCTGTAATCCCAGCACTCTGGGAGGCCGAGGTGGGTGGATCACAAGGTCAGGAGATCAAGACCATCCTGGCTAACACGGTGAAACCCCATCTCTACCAAAAATACAAAAAATTAGCCAGGCGTGGTGGTGAGCACCTGTAGTCCCAGCTACTCGGGAGGCTGAGGCAGGAGAATGGCGTGAACACGGCAGGTGGAGCTTGCAGTGAGCCGAGATAGCACCACTGCACTCCAGCCTGGGCAACAGAGCGAGACTCTGTGTCAAAAACAGACAAAAAATTAGGCCAGGTGCAGTGCTTCGCGCCTGTAATCCCAGCACTTTGGGAGGCCAAGGCAGGCAGATCACCTGAGGTCAGGTGTTCAAGACCAGCCTGACCAACATGGAGAAACCTACTAAAAGTACAAAATTAGCCAGGCATGGTGGCACATGCCTGCAACCCCAGCTACTCGGGAGGCTGAGGCAGGAGAATCGTTTGAACCTGGGAGGTGGAGGTTGCAGTGAGCTGAGATGGTGCCATTGCACTCCAGCCTGGGCAACAAGAGCAAAACTTCTTCTCAGGAAAAAAAAAAAAAAAAAAAAAAAAAAGCCAGATGCGGTGGCGGGCACCTATAATCCCAGCTACTTGGGAGGCTGAGGCAGGAGAATTGCTTGAACCTGGGAGGTGGAGGTTGCAGTGAGCTGAGATCATGCCATTGCACTCCAGCCTGGGCAACAGAGTGAGACTCTGTCAAAAAAAAAAAAAAAAAAAAAGAAAAGAAAAGAAAAGAAAGAAAGAAAAAAGAAAGAAAAAATAAAAAATAAAGTGTAGCATTCAGTGATTTTTTTAGTATAGTTACAAAGTTGTGCAATCATCACCATTATTTAAACCCAGAACATGTTCATCACCCCAGAAACAAATCCTTTGATAGGTACTGTTTTCATCACCATTTTACAGATGAGGAAACTGAGGCTCAGAGAGGCAAAGTAAACTGGCCAAGACCCCACAGCCAGGTCTAGGTTTGAGCCTAAGCCCCATGGCCTGGGGTGGCACCCTTCTCAGTGAGATCCATTGTTCTAGACCAGGAGCCAGTATACTTTTCTGTAAAAGGCCAGATAGTAAATATTTTAGGCTTTATGGGTCATTCAATGGGTAAGGTTTTTGTTCTTGTTTTTGTTTTTAATCGACTTTAGGGCAAAACAAAGACAAATCCATATGAGGAAGTGATTTCTAAGTTCCTAAATGTCCGAAAGTGGGTCAGGATTCCATGGGAAGTAGTCAAGCTAAGGGCAGGCAGTAGAGACAGTCTTAAAGAGTTGGATTCAGCAGCACAGACCTACTGGAGCCAGGGACTCCAGTTCAAAGTCAGGAGCACCAGATGTGTGCGGCACCACCCAGCTCAGCAACCCCCTTGTTTAAGAGCACACCGGGCACACAGTAGGCCCTTTAGGTGGTGTGTTGTAAGATCTGACATTTCATTTGCTGCTCTGGCATCTTTGAGCCTCACGGGGCCCCAAAGGCCAGTTCCCACCCTGCAAGTTCCCCTATCAGCCAGACCAGCTTCACCCACCTGTTCTCAACATACCCAGTTTCACCTTCCTGCCAGCCCAAGGAATCATTCAAACAAGCCAATCACATCCTCCCTTGGAAACTGGGAGACACCACAGCCTCTTGTTTACTGCCAGGCCCGCCTCCCATGACCCCTGTTTGTTCTGTCCCTGGGTGAAACCCTTCTGTGGCCCTGCAGTCAACTTCTACTTGTTTTCTTTTTTGGTGTTGTTTTCTTTTCTTTTTTCTTTCCATTTTTCTTTTCTTTTTTTCTTTTTTTTTTTTTTTTTGAGACAGGGTCTTGCTCTGTCACCCAGGCTGGAGTGCAGTGGTACAATCATAGCTCACTGAAGCCTTGAACTCCTGGCTCAAGCAATCCTCCCACCTTGGCCTACCAAACTGCTGGGATTAGAGGACTGAGCCACCATGCCCAGCCTGCTCATTGGTTTCTTCTGCTTATTGTTAGCTGTCATGTGTTCTGCCATCTTGTGCTATTTAGGGTGAGGTCTTTCTGTCACCAATGGCGTGCATAGGAGGTAACCAGATCAGAGGGCATCTGCTTCCCTTTCTCAGCATCTGTTCCCTTTTCTCATGGGGTCAGCAACTTGATTTTCCCGTAGGGAGTCCCTCTCTCCCTCCCCTTCTCCCACTCAGGCCTTGTGGTTCAGGTAGAAAAAATAGAGAATGAATCCAGCTATACTTGAGTTGGTGCTATTCCTAGACTTTTTCAGTTACATGAGCCAATAAGTATTCTCTTCCCCTCCCACTTTTTTGGAATCTTAGTGCAAAAGAGTCTTGACTAACAATACACTCAAAAAACGCAAATTGAATGAATAAATGCATTCCCAGTTGCTGCTATGCTTCTTGGCACATGGTAGGTCTTAATCTAATGAAGGCCTTCATTTAGGAGAGAAGAAAACTTATCTGTTGGAAACAGAACCAGGTCTAAGATAAGAAGTCTAAGATAGTATGAAAAAAGCTTATCTAAGAGAGTGTGAAAAAACTTGGGGCTAGGCACAGTGGCTCACACCTGTAATTCTAACACATTGGGAGGCTGAGGCAGCAGGATCATTTGAGGCCAGCAGTTTGAGATCAGTTGGGGCAATACAGAGAGACCTATCTCTAAAAACAAACAAACAAAAATTCCTGTAATCCCAGCACTTTGGGAGGCAGAGGCAGGCAGATCACTTAAGGTCAAGAGTTTGAGACCAGCCTGGCCAACATGGCGAAACCCCATCTCTACTAAAAATAAAAAATACAAAAATTAGCTGGGCATGATGGCACATGCCTGTAATTCCAGCTACTTGGGAGGCTGAGGCAGGAGAATCGCTTGAACCCGGGAGGCAGAGGTTGCAGTGAGCCAAGATTGTGCCACTGCACTCCAGCCTGGGTGACAGAAAAAGACTCCATTTCAAAAAAAAAATTAAAATTAAAATTAAATGATTAGCCAGGTGTAGTGGTGCACACCTGTAGTACTAGCTCCTCAGGAGGGTGTGGTTGAGCCCAGGAGTTTAAGGCTGCAGTGAGCTATGCTCGCGCTACTGCACCGCAGCCTGGGTGACAGAATGTGACCTTGCCTATTAAAAAAAAAGAAAGGAAACTTTGGGCAGCACATTGTCACATACTCAATATCCCCAAGGAAGCCACTAAGAACCAGAAAGAATTGGTCTGCCCAAGCGGACCCTCCCTGTATTGGTATCACAGACTCTTGGTGGTCCTGTCCCCTAGTATGGATCATCCAAACACAAGGCTTCCTTCCCCAGGTGTGTACAGTGGAGCTGGAGAGCATCACACATTTGGTCATTCAGTCTTCAATGAAACAAGCCATCGGGAGGTTACCAAAGCACAACAAAGTCTCATTTCTAATATAGTTCAGGCCAGGTGCAGTGGCTCACGCCTGTAATCCCAGCACTTTGGGAAGCTGAGGCGGGCGGATTGCCTGAGCCCAGGAGTTCTAGACCAGCTTGGCCAACATGGTGAAACCCTGTCTCTACTAAAAATACAAAAATTGGCTGGGCGCAGGGGCTCATGCTTGTAATCCCAGCACTTTGGGAGACGGAAGTGGGTGGATCACCTGAGGTCAGGTGTTTGAGACCAGCCTGACCAACATGGCGAAATCCTGTCTCTACTAAAAATACAAAAATTAGCCAGGCAGGGTGGCAGGCCCCTGTAATCCCAGCCACTTGGGAGGCTGAGGCACGAGAATCCCTTGAACCTGGGAGGCAGACATTGCAGTGAGCTGAGATCACGCCACTGCACTCCAGCCTGGGTGACAGTGTGAGGCTCCGTCTAAAAAAACAAAACAAAACAAAACAAAACAAAAATTCGCTGGCCGTGGTGGTACACGTCTGTAGTCCCAGCTACTCCAGAGGCTGAGGTGGGAGAATTGCTTGCTTGAACTTAGGAGGCAGAGGTTGCAGCGAGCTGAGATTGCGCCTGCGCCACTGCACTCCAGCCTGGGCAACAGAGCCAAACCCAGTCTCAAAAACTAAAAAAAAATAATAATAATAGGCCAGGCACGGTGGCTTACGCCTGTAATCCCAGCACTTTGGGAGGCCGAAGCGGGTGGATCACCTGTCAGGAGTTCTAGACCAGCCTGGCCAACATGGTGAAACCCCGTCTCTACTAAAAATACAAAAATTAGCCAGGCGTGGTGGCAGGAGCCTGTAATCCCAGCTACTCGGGGGGACTGAGGCAGGAGAATCACTTGAACCTGGGAGGCGGAGGTTGCAGTGAGCCGAGATCGTGCCATCACACTCCAGCCCGGGGGGACAAGAGCGAGACTTCGTCTCAAAAAATAATAATAAAATAAAAAAAATAATAATTTAAATAAATAAAATAGTTCAATCTAGTGAACACAGTTACAGTCTAGGAAGGAGTATTAAGCTGGGCTCATGAACCCCCACAATAGTTCCATGGACAGAATTCAGGTGGAGCCTGGATAGGAAAAAATTAATTACATCTGTGTTCTCATCATCATGTATTTGAAAGTTAGCGTCACTTCAATTATGAATGGAGGTTATAAACCACTTATTATTAGTAATTTCTGTGGCTTTCATACCCATGAAAAATCATAGATATTTTTGTATCACTTTATGGTTATCACAGAAAACATATTTTATGTTTTCTCATCACTACTTTGAAATTAGAGTGGTTATTAGACCAGCCGCTAGATCTTGTTATGTAATGTGTTAATAAAGCAGCACTTTTGTTATTATGTCATGGATTTGTCAGGGTTTAAATATATATACATATTTTGACAACTATATTTCCTTATAATTGGTTTCCTTAGCAATTCTACGTATTTTATTTTATGCATTTTAAAACATGTTCTTAAAAATAGCACTGCCACTGGGCATGGTGTCTTATGACTGTAATCCCAGCACTTTGGGAGGCCAAGGTGGGTGGATCACTTGAGGTCCGGAGTTCCAGACCAGCCTAGCCGACATGGTGAAACTCCATCTCTACAAAAAAATATAAAAATTAGCCAGGCATGGTAGTGCACACCTATAGTCCCAGCTGTTCAGGAGGCTGAGACAGGAGAATTGCTTGAACCCAGGAGGTGAAGATTGTAGTGAGCTGCGATCACACCACTGCACTCCAGCCTGGGCAACAGAGCGAGACTCCATCTCAAAAAATATATATATATAACTACCATTCAACACAGCAATCCCATTACTGGGTATGTACCCAAAGGAAAATAAATTATTCTACCAAAGAGACACATGCACTTGTGTGTTCATCACAGTACTATTCATAACAGCAAAGGTGGTCAGGCACGGTGGCTCACGTCTGTAATCCCAGTACTTTGGGAGGCCGAGACGGGCGGATCACGAGGTCAGGAGATCGAGACCATCCTGGCTAACATGGTGAAACCCCTTCTCTACTAAAAATACAAAAAATTAGCCGGGCATGGTGGCGGGTGCCTGTAGTCCCAGCTACTCGGGAGGCTGAGGCAGGAGAATGGCGTGAACCTGAGAGGCGGAGCTTGCAGTGAGCCGAGATTGTGCCACTGCACTCCAGCCTGGGCGACAGAGTGAGATTCAGTCTCAAAAAAAAAAAAAAAAAAAAAAAAACGTAATAGCAAAGACATGGAATCAACCTAGATGCCCTTCAATGGATTGGATAAAGAAAACACGGCTGGGCATGGTGGCTTATGCCTGTAATCCCAACACCTTGGGAGGCCGAGGCAGGCAGATCACCTGAGGTCAAGAGTTCGAGGCCAGCCTGGCCAACATGGTGAAACCTTGTCTCTACTAAAAATACAAAAAAAAATTAGCTGGGGTGGTGATGCGCTCCTGTAGTCCCAGCTATTTGAGGAGGCTGAGGCAGGAGAATAGCTTAAACCCAGGAGGCAGAGGTTGCAGTGAGCCAAGATTGCACCACTGCACTTCATTTCAACCTGGGCAACAGAGGGAGACTCCCTCTCAAAAAAAAAAAAAAAAAGGCAAAATCATTACTTTTGCAGCAACATGGATGCAGCTGGAAGCCATTATCCTAAGTGATTAACACAGAAGCAGAAAACCAAATATGAAATGTTCTCACTTATAAATCGCAGCTAAGCACTGAGTACACATGGACATAAAGATGGGAACAATAGAGACTGGGGACTCCCAGAGCAGGGAGGAAAGGAGGGGCAAGGGTTGAAAAACTGCCTACTGGGTACTATGCGCAGTACCTGGGTGATGGAATCACTCATATCCTGAATCTCAGCATCACCCAATATACCCATGTAACAAACCTACACATTTTACCCCTTGAATCTAAAATAAAAGTTGAAATTTTAAAAATAAAGTAAAGGCTGGGCATGGTGGCTCACGCCTGTAATCCCAGCACTTTTGGAGGCAGAGGCAGGAGGATCCCTTGACCTCAGGAGTTTGAGACCAGCCTGGCCAACATGGCGAAACTCCATCTCTACAGAAAAACACAAGAACTAGCTAGGTGTTTTGGTGCATGCCTGTAACCCCAGCTAGGTGTGGTGGCGAGGAGTCCACAGATTTTACCAGATTGCCAAAGGGGTCCACAGCATAAAAGCAGGTTCGGAATCCCCAACTAGCCCTGCTGCTATTCCATGACTCTAATTCTTAGCCTCAGTGAACCCCAGCCTGCCCATCTATAAAATGGGAACATCAATACCTATCTCATGAGATTGCTGTAATGTTTAGATGAAATAAGCATAGTGTCTGCCTGCTTTACATATGGGAGGAAATATGTACGTGTTGACTTATCTTCCTCCATCTTCAGCAATTCCCAACTAGTGGTGTCTCGGAAAGCACAGGACTTTGATGCCAGATCTTCCTGGGTTCGAATCCCATTCCTGCCATTTTAGCTGAGGGACTTAACCTCTCTAAATCTGTTTCCTCATCTTTTAAAAGGGGGCATTTCTTTCTAGCAGTGTTACAAGAATGAAGATCTTAAATATGTAAAATGCCTTACATAGCCTGGCACCGAGTGGGTTTCCAAAAATAGGAGCTGCCATCATCATCGATGGTCACATCGGTTTCTGGACGCTGCCTAGCACACACCAAGTCTTTTTCTTTGCCAGGGAATCACCCTCATCCTCAGCCCAGCCCTAAATGGTCCCAGTCACCCTCTTCTAAGTGATAAGCAAGTGTTGAGGGGTCTCTCCTCCCTGATCTGCTGTCCCCCCATCACCCCCTCAACATAAGCTCTGCAGGCAGCCCAGCAGGACAAACTTGGTGCTGTCATTATGCGTAAAACACCAAGTGAGCCAGGCACAGTGGCTCACGCCTGCAATCCCAGCTACTTAGGAGGCTGAGGTAAGAGGATCTCTTGAGTCCAGGAGTGAGCTGTGATTGCGCCACTGCACTCCAGCCTGGGTGACAGAAAGAGACCTGTCTCTTAAAACCAAACCAAACCAAAACGCCCACCAGGTGGTCAGAGCTGAAATGTCCTCTAGACCTTGTGTTATAAATGGGGAAACTGAGTCCCAAGAGCGTGAAGGTGCTTACTCAAGGTTGTGTAGATTTCCTTCTGGGACACAGATACAGTTGTCCTTTGTACAAATTGCCTCATCTCTTCTCTGCATTCTTCCTGCCTCAGAAGCAAGAAAGGAGACAGAAAGACCATGCAGGGTCAACTCTAGGCTTTTCAGGAATGGATGGGTGGATACAAACACAAAACAATAACAAGAGGCAAGACGGGCACAGTGGCTCATGCCTGCAATCCCAGCACTTTGGGAGGCTGAGGAGGGTGGATCACCTGAGGTCAGGCGTTCGAGACCAGCCTGGCCAACATGGTGAAGCTCCATCTCTACTAAAAATACAAAAAGGGCGTGGTGGTGGGTGCCTGTAGTCCCAGCTACTGGGGAGTCTGAGGCAGGAGAATCACTTGAACCTGGGGGGTGGAGGTTGCAGTGAGCCGAGATCGTGCCACTGCACTCCAGCCGAGGTAAAAGAGTGAGACTCTGTCTCAAATAATAATAATAATAATTTTAAAATAACAATAACAAGAGCCAAATATTAAGCATTTAATTATGCCTGGCCTCAAGAGCTGTACGCATATCACCTCTCCACCCCTGAACAAAGTAGGTATGACTATCCCCATCTTACAGAAGAGGAAATTCCAGCGAGGGTAACATATCTTGCCCGAAGTCACATAGCTCGCCAGGGCCAGAGTCTGAATCTAGAGCTGTCTGATTTAGCACGTATACTTTTTCTTCTACGAAAACCCAAAACTTTCATTGGAAAGTTCCAGCGGCTTCCATTGGGTTCCAGTGCTGCTGTGACTTTTACAGCCTTGCTGTTGCATGGGGCCAGCACTGTCCTAGCTGGGGCCCCCACTCTCGCAGCCTCTCCCCAGTATAGCACTGTGCTCTCCACTCCCCAGCCCCCATTGTTAACAGTCAGTACCCACTGCGGCCCCAGCATGCTCCAGTGAGAACCCAGGTTCAAGAGGAGCCCAGGAGCTGACCTGCCACCCACCCCATGGGCACTGTGCTCCTGTTTTTTCAAGATTGCGAGGCAGGCGTAGACCTGCTAATTGTGTTTGTATTGGGGTTGATTTGTATTTGTGCTCAGCACGCATCCACACCCCCTACCACGAAAGCAGATGGGCACGTCTTGCCTTCGAAAGAAATATAATTAACGCGATTTAGCATCTTTCTCAAACGATCATCTTCCTCCACGTGGGAGGAAATGTTTTTGGAGCTGCTTTAGAATATTTGAAGTTTAATTCTGTGGTGCTCACAGCTGGTCCAATCGGGAAGAGGCTGAGGGGTAAAAAGGGGGAAGCTGCTTCTTCTTTTTTGAGACAGAGTCTCACACTCTGTCCCCCAGGCTGGAGTGCAGTGGCACCCGATCTCGGCTCACTGCAACCTCCAGCTCCCGGGTTCACACCATTCTCCTGCCTCAGCCTCCCAAGTAGCTGAGACGATAGGCGCCTGCCACCACGCCCCACTAATATTTTGTATTTTTGGTAGAGACGGGGTTTCACCTTGTTAGCCAGGATGGTCTGGATCTCCTGACCTCGTAATCCACCTGCCTCGACCTCCCAAAGTGCTGGGATTACAGGCGTGAGCCACTGCGACGGCCTTTTTTTTTTTTTTTTTGCTTAGGTCCTGGGGCAGGAGGAGAGGAGCCACCAATTCAAGGGATGACTTGCTTTGTGATTTTGAGAAGGTCTCCCCCATTTTGAGCCTCAGTTATCACATTTGTTGAAACAAAAATAATAATACATGAAAATAAAACAACTCAGCAATAGTTTTGAGACCAGCCCTATAGATTCAGAATCCTCGAAGATGCTGAACAAGCTTCACGGGTGATCCTGACTCAAGCCAGGCTGGAAAACCTTTAGTGTAAAAGCATTCTTTGGGCTGGATGGGGTGGCTCACGCCTGTATATCCCAGCACTTTGGGAGGCCAAGGCACGTGGATTACTTAAGGCCAGGAGTTCGAGACCAGCTTGGCCAACATGGTAAAATCTCATCTCTACTAAAAATATAAAAATTAGCTGGGCATGGTGGTGCAGGCCTGTGGTCCCAGCTACTCAGGAGGCTGGGGCACCAGAATCGCTCAAACCCAGGAGGCAGAGGTTACAATGAGTGGAGATTGGGACACTGCACTCCAGCCTGGGTGACTGAGTGAGATTCTGTCTAAAAAAAAAATTTTTTTTGTGCTTCACTGAAAATGCTGGTGTGGTGGCATGTGCCTGTGGTCCCAGCTACTTGGGAGGCTGAAGTAGGAGGATCACCTGAGCCTGGGAGGTCCAGGCTGCAGTGAGCTGAGATAGTGCCACTGTACTCCAGCCTGGGTGACAGAGCAAGACCCTGCCTCAAAAAGAAAAAGAAACAAAGGAAAGAAAATGCTTTAAAAAAAAGAAGAAGTAATGTAGAATTTTAGAGCCAGAAATAACTTTAGTAACTTTTCTTACATAAGGTAGAGCATGAAGCTTGCTGAAATAAAGCAGCTTGCTCACAAGCTTCAGAATTACTTTTTTCTCCTTTATTTATTTTTTTAATTTATTTTTTTAGAGACAGAGTCTTGCTCTGTCACCCAGGTTGGAGGGCAGTGGTACAAGCATACCTTACTGTAACCTCCAACTCCTGGACCCAACCCATCCTCTCACCTCAGCCTCCCAAATAGCTGGGACTAAAGGCATACACCATTGTACCTGGCTGATTTTTTAAAACTTTTTGGGCCGTGCACAGTAAGTCACACCTGTAATCCCAACACTTTTGGAGGCTGAGGCGGGAGGATCACCTGAGGTCAGAAGTTCAAGACCTGCCTGGTAAACATGGTGAAGCTCTGGTCTCTACTAAAAATACAAAAATTAGTTGCACGTGGTGGCGAGTGCATGTAATCCCAGCTACTCGAGAGGCTGAGGCAGGAGAATGGCTTGAACTTGGGAGGCAGAGGTTGCAGTTAGCTAATATGGTGCCATTGCACTCCAGCCTGGGCAACAAGAGTGAAACTCCAACTCAAAAAATATATGTATATATTTTTTGTAGAGACAGAGTCTCCTTAAGTTGCCCAGACTGGTCTCAAACTCCTGGGCTCAAATGATCCTCCTGCCTCAGTCCCTCAAATATGTTTATTTTATTTAAATCACACAAATTACATGCCTGTAAAAAAGTGCCAACAATACTGTACATAGGAGAATAAAAGGGAAAGTTCCTTGCACCAGCCCCATCCCTTTCTCCCTGCAGCTGTCCACTGGCAGTAGTTTGCTGTGGTTCTTTTCAGGGTTGCTTTTCTAGCTAAATGCTAGAAATTTATCATACTTGGCACAGAAAATTATCATATCAATATATAGAAATCTACCGAGTTATTTTTAATTTCTTTATGGTAGTTTGTAACATAGATACAGTATGATCTATTTAACCAAAGGCAATTCAAAGGCATTTAGGGCATTTTCAGTTTTTTTCGCTGTGATAAACATTCATCTGTGTGTATTTAGGAGGGTATTTTTGTAAGATGGTACTCAGCAATAAAATTATCAAAAGGCATGCTTACTTACAATTTTGATAGATGCTGCCAAATTGTTCTCCAAAAAAGACTGCCTGAATATGCATTTCTCCCAATAGTTAATACTGAGGCATTTCCTTGCACCCTAGCCAATACTCAATGTTATCAGTCTTTCTTAATTTCTCCAGTCTGATGGGTGAAAATCAACTCTAATTCAAAATTATCTTTTTTGTTTGTTTGTTTTTGTTTTTGAGATGGAGTCTCACTCTGTTGCCTAGGCTGGAGTGCAGTGGCTTGATCTTACCTCACTTCAACCTCCACCTCTTGGGTTCAAGCGATTCTCCTGTCTCAGCCTCCCAAGTAGCTGGGACTACAGGAGTGCACCATCACACCCGGCTAATTTTTGTATTTTTAGTAGAGATGGGGTTTCGCCATGTTGACCAGGCTGGTCTCAAACTTCTGACCTCAGGTGATCCACCCGCCTCGGCCTCAAAGTGCTGGGATTACAGGCGTGAGCCGCTGGATCTGGACCAAAATTATCTTTTGAAATTTTTTTTTAAGAGATAGGGTCTCACTCTGTCACGCAGGCTGGTCTTGAACTGCAGTTCATTGCAGCCTCTAACTCTTGGGCTCAAGCGATCCTCCTGCTTCTGCCTCCTGAGTAGTTAGAACTATATAGGTGCATGCCACCACAACCAGCTAATTTTTTTATTTTTTGTAGAGACAAGGTCTCCCTATGTTGTCCAGGCTGGTCTTGAACTCCTGGCCTCAGGCAATCCTCGCCACTCTGCCTCCCAAAGTGTTGGGATTACAGGCGTGAGCCACCATGCCTGGCCTGAATGTTTATTTCTAGATGGAATTTGGAGGTTCTTTATGTTTTGAAAAGAATACCTGAGATTTTGAAAGGATGCTCAGGAATCTCAAATGTGTCTGTTAATTATCCATACCAGAAAGTTCCCTTGAATTTCAGAGACTGTCAAACCGTCTTGTCTTTGGAGAGATGAGAGCTGCTTTTTCTACAATATCTGAAGGTTAAATTTAGAAGCAGCATTCATGTATTATTATTATTTTTTTCCTAGCCACCTTTTAGAATTCAGTCCTGCCTTTCAGCTTAGCTGGGTCCTGTGGGAGTGGTATGATGAGACTATAAGGTGATGAGACTGGTATGTGTGTGGGCTTACATCAGCCCTATTTCTCTCTGCTCAACTCAACATAGAGAAAGAACCCACTCCTTACCAGATTCCTCTCTATAATGAGAATGTAACACGCAAGCACTCAGCAGAAAAACTCTTCAAGAACAAGGACCTTGTGTACTTCAGGGGTACAATGAAGAGAAAGGCAGGGAAGTAAATTTTCAGAGCTGTCAGTGGCGCCAGGCATACTGCTGGTTACTCTCCCTAAGCTCCTTTAACCTCAATCTTGTAAAGGTAGATGTTACTATTGCTTTTTTTTGAGACAATGTCTCACTGTGTCACCCAGGCTGGAGTACGGTGGCGTAATCATGGCTCACTGCAGCCTTGACCTCCTGGGCTCAATCTTCCCACCTCAGCATCCCAAATAGCTAGGACCACAAGTGCGCACCACCACACCTGGATAATTTTGATATATATTTTTTTTTTTTGTAGAGATGGGATTTCACCATGTTGCCCAGGCTGGTCTCAAACTCCTGGGCTCAAGTGATCCACCTGCCTTGGCCTCCCAAAGTGCTGAAATTGCAGGCATGAGCCACTACACCCCGCCTACGATTCATATTTCATAGTTGGAGAAACAGACTCAGACCAAGCAATGTGGGCCCCAGAGCCAGCTCCCTACACTGGAATCCCAGCATTGTCATTTATTTGCCGTGAGACCTTGGGCAAGTGACCACCCTTGTGCTGTTTCCTCACCTGTAAAATGTGGATAACTAAGTACACAGACCTCACAGATGGACTAGAAGACTTCATTTGCAAAGTGCTTCTGAAGACAGTGCCTGGTATCCAGTAATCCCCTGTTAACAGGTGGCTCTTTTTTTTTTTTTGTAGCTCCCCAAGATAACTTGGGGAGAGTTATTTCAGTCCTCTGAGCCTCCGATTGTTCATTCATAAAATGGGCATGATAATCCCCTCCCCAAAGGCTGTTGTGAAAATTAATTAAGGAATTTCTTAAGTGCTGTGCCTAGTGCGGAAGAACATAGCAGAGAGAGAAGCAGTGCTCGTCATCTTCCCAGCTCCCTCTGTTTCCCTGAGTGATCTCAGCGCCTTCTCTTATTGATTGAAATGTTCACAGGAGTGTTGTCCTGGAATACTCTGTTAGCCCAATACATAGGAGGTGACTTACAAGACTGTGGAAAGTGGTGGGGTTAACTGAAGATGCTCTCTGTGTCTCTCCCTAAGTCTAGGATCAGTCCAGTTAGAACCTAGTGGACTTCAGCCAGGCGTGGTGGCTCATACCTGTAATCCCAGCACTTTGGGAGGCCGAGGTGGGAGGACCACTTGAGGTCAGGAGTTTGAGACCAGCCTGGCCAACATGGTGAAATCCCATCTCTACTAAAAATACAAAAATTAGCTGGGCATGGTTGCGCACACCTGTAGTCCCAGCGACTCGGGAGGCTGAGGCAGGAGAATTGCTTTGAATCCGGGAGGTGGAGGTTGCAGTGAGCCGAGAGCACCCACTCCAGCCTGGGTGACAGAGCAAGACTCTGTCTCAAAAAACAAGAGCAAGACTCTGTCTCAAAAAACAAAACAAAACAAACAAACAAAAAACTAGTGAACTTCTCAGAAATGGTCCTAATTTTTGCCTCGTCATCTTTTTCCCCACACCACTGCCTGGAGTCAGGCCCCACACCTCTCACGACAGTCTCCTGCCTGGACTCCCCCATTGCAGACCCTTGTCTTCCTGCATCCTATACCCGAGTTCTGTAGTTTTCTCCATATCACACACAAGTGTGGAGTAAACCTGTACGGTCTATTCAACCCCCTGATTTTTCCGGGGCACTTACTATGCACCTGGCCCCATGCTAAACACTTTGTTGGCATGGTTTCACATGGGCTTCCCAACACAGGTAAATACTTTTACTATGCCCATTTCGCAGATGAGCAGGGAAGGGAGGAGTTGGGATGTGAACAAACTGGAAACCTCACACAGTCCTGTGAGGAAACGAATAACCCTGCTTTATATTATTTTGTTCATTCAGGAAATGCTGACTGTGTGTCTAATGGGTGCAGACATCCTTCTAGGTCCAGGAGAGCCGGGTGTGGTGTGGTGCATGCCTGCAATCTCAGCACTTTGGGAGGCCCAGGTGAGAGTTTAACCATGTTGGCCAGGCTGGTCTCGAACTCCTGACCTCAAGTGATTCACCTGCCTTGGCCTCCCAAAGTGCTGGAATTACAGGCATGAGCCACCATGCCCAGTCCACCATTGCCTTATTATTAATAAGAATAATTTTTTATTTAACAGTGTGAGTTGGAACAATTGGGAATATCAAACTTTGCCTGTTTCCTTGACTGGTTTAAATATCTTTTAATTTGCACCACAGACTCTAAAACTTACAAGTTCCTGTAGGAGAAGAGTCTTGTCTTGGGATTAGACCAAAAGACCCCTGTGAACCGAACTTCTCTGCTGCAGCTTAAGCCCATCACAGTTCAATCTGAGTCCAAATAGGCCCCTCCCTCCCTTCCCCTCGGCCACCGGCCTCAGCTCTGCAGTCCCCTCAAATTTCTATTCTCCAGGCAAGGCAATTGAGCTCTTAATTAAATTCTCTTATTATAAGTCAAGCCTGAGGAAAACAAATAGCAAAACCTCTCCTGTGAGACTTGTCTCTTCCTGGCTGGGAGACTCAATACTGGAGATGGTATCGCTGACTGCCCTTGGACATCCATCCCTTGCTGCTCCCCAGGAATTTCCTGTTGGCTCCTTCCCAGGCTCAGCTTCACCTCTTCTGGCCCAGAGGAAATTGCAATGGGAGGTGCAAGGATGTTATCAGGCGTTTCATTGTGTGTTTCATTTAGGGGTGAGTCTCTGGACTCTGGTCAATAAGGGAGAATGGGGGAGGCTTCAAAGACAGGGAAGAGGCATGGTGAAAGGCATTGAGATATGGGGTCAGGGACACAAGGCACTTGTCCCCAAGGACAGTGGACATGTGATCACACACATACCAGCCCCATACCTCCCCTGATTATACTCTAGTAGATACAGGAAGCTTGGGGAGCTGGAAAGAGCACTGGACTGGGAGTCAGGAAACCCTGAGTTACTAACTCACTATGCAATTGTTTAATAGTAATCACAGCAAAATGAATCGTGGGATTGTGTGCTAAGCATTATGCTAAACCCCACACATGCTGGGTGTGGTGGCTCATTCCTATAATCCCACACTGGGAAGCTGAGGTGGGAGGATCTCTTGAGTCCAGGAGTTTGAGACCAGCTTGGGCATAGGGAGATCCTATTTCTACGTAAAATTTAAAATTTAGGCCGGGTACGGTGGCTCAAGCCTGTAATCCCAGCACTTTGGGAGGCCGAAATGGGTGGATCACGAGGTCAGGAGATCGAGACCATCCTGGCTAACACGGTGAAACCCTGTCTCTACTAAAAAATACAAAAAACTAGCCGGGCGAGGTGGCGGGCGCCTGTAGTCCCAGCTACTCGGAAGGCTGAGGCAGGAGAATGGCGGGAACCCGGGAGGCGGAGCTTGCAGTGAGCTGAGATCCGGCCACTGCACTCAGCCTGGGCCACAGAGCGAGACTCCGTCTCAAAAATAAATAAATAAATAAATAACATTTAGCCGTTGTGGTGGCATTTGCCTGTAGTCCCAGCTGTTTGGGAGGCTGAGGCAGGAGGATTGCTTGAGCCTGGGAGTTTAAGCCTGCCGTGAGCTACGATTGAGCCACTGCATTCCAGCCCGGATGACAGAGTAAAACCCCTTTGTTGCAGGAACTCAGGGACCCCAAACGGAGGGACCAGCTGGAGTCGTGGCAGAGGAACATAAATTGTGAAGATTTCATTTTAATATGGACATATATCAGTTCTCAAAAATAATACTTTTATAATTTCTTAGGCCTGTCTTTACTTCAATCTCTGAACATAAATTGTGAAGATTTCATTTTAATATGGACATTTATCACTTCCCAAATAATACTCTTATAATTTCTTACACCTGTCTTATTTTAATCTCTTAATCCTGTTATCTTCATAAGTTGAGGATGTACATCACCTCAGGACCACTGTGATAATTGTATCTAACTGTACAAATCAATTGTAAAACATGTATGTTTGAACAATATGAAATCAGTGCACCTTGAAAAAGAACAGAATAACAGTGATTTTTAGGGAACAAGGGAAGACAATCATAAGGGAACAAGGGAAGACAATCATAAGGTCTGACTGCCTGCAGGGTTGGGCAAAAAGAGCCGTATTTTTCTTCTTGCAGAGCGCCTATAAACCAACCTGCAAGTAGGAGAGCTATCGCTAAATTTTTTCACTAGCAAGGAATATTGATAATACTCTGGGAAAATAATTGCATTCCTTTGGGGAGGTCTATAAGCAGCCGCTCTGGGAGTGCCGGTCTTATGTAGTTGAGATAAGCACTGAAATATGCCCTGGTCTCCTGCAGTACCCTCAGGCTTATTAGGGTGAGGAAAAAACCACCCTGATGAATTTGAGGTCAGACCGGTTCTCTGCTCTCAAACCCTATTTTCTGTTGTTTAAGTTGTTTATCAAGGCAATACATGCACAGCTGAACATAGACCCTCATCAGTAATTCTAATTTTGCCCTTTGCCTTGTGATCTTTGCTTTTGTCCTTGCCCTGTTTCCTCAGAAGCATGTGACCTTTGTTCTCTTTTTGCCCTTTGAAGCATGTGATCTTTGTGACCTACTCCCTGTTCATACACCACCTCCCCTTTTCAAATCTCTAATAAAAACTTGTTGGTTTTGTGGCTCAGGTGGGCATCACGGACCTACCAATAAGCAATGTCACCCCCGGTGGCCCAGCTGTAAAATTCCTCTCTTTGTACTCTTTCTTTTTATTTCTCAGACCAGCTGACACTTAGGGAAAATAGAGCCTATGTTGAAATATTGGGGGTGGGTTCCCCCAATACCCCTTCTCAAATAAATAAATAAAATAATAATAATAATAATAATAATGGGCCAGGCATAGTGGCTCATGCCTGTAATCCCAGCACTTTGGGAGGCCAAGGTGGGTAGATCGCTTGAGCTCAGGAGTTTGAGACCAGCCTGGGCAACATGGCAAAACCCCATCTCTACCAAAAATATAAAAAATTAGCCGGGCATGGTGGCGTGCACCTGTAGTCCCAGTTACTCAGGAGGTTGAGGCAGGAAAATCGCTTGACCCCAGGAAGTGGAGGTTGCAATGAGCTGAGATCGTGCCACTGCACCCCAGCCTGGGTGACAGAATAAGACCCCATCTCAAATAATAATAATAATAATAATAATGATGATGATGATACTAAACCCCATGCATGGATGATCTCACTTAATTCTCATAACTTTATTCCTCTTTCTTGGATAAGAAAACTGAGAATCAGAGAGGTTAAGTGACCAACTCAAAGTCACACAGCTAATAAGTGGTAGAGCTGAGATTCAAACTAAGTAGGCTGGCTGCAGAGCCCAAGCTCCTCTCCTAACTGTGTTTTCCAGGTAATTCCTCCTTCTAGATCTCAGTTTTCCCAACTGTAAATCAACAGGATTAGTACACTCAAACTCCAAAGACACTTCTAGCTCTAACAAGCTGTGCTTTATTCGACAGTCACTGTTTTGCCAGGCCCTGAACTGGGAATACAAAGATGAGGAAGCTCTCATCTCTGTCCTCAGGTTAGAAACTTCTTCAAAGTAGAAATCACATTTACTTATCCTTGCTGGCCCCACCCTACTTACCACAGCAATGTGTAAAGAGAAGATGCTCAAATTATTTGTTGACTAGACAGACACCTGATTCCTGGGGAGTCAGATGTAACTGAGGACCTTGTCCTGTCACTACCCTTGCAAGAGAAAGTCACTTACCTGTTGAGTCTGTTCCTTCATCTATAGAGTGGAAATACACAATAGTCCTTTCCCCACAGGGCAATGGAGAGGAGAATGCATGTTAGGCCCTTAGTGCAGTGCTTGGCGCACACACACACACACACACGCACACACACACAAAGGTCAGGCATGGTGGCTCACACCTGTAATCCCAAGATTTTGGGAGGCCTAGGCGGGTGAATTACATGAACTCAGGAGTTCAAGACCAGCCGGGGCAACATGGTGAAACTCCATCTCTACTAAAATACAAAAAATTATCCAGACCTGATGGCACGTGTCTGTAATCCCAGCTATTCGGAAGGCTGAGGCATGAGAATCACTTGAACCTGGGAGGCAGAGGTTGCAGTGGGCCGAGATCGCACCACTGCACACCAGCCTGGGCAACACAATGAGACTCTGTCTCAAAACAAAAACAAACAAACAAAAATTTTATCCTGTTGCTAGCTAGTGAGGGGTTTGCTGTACCCCTCTTTGTCATCCTCAGGTAAAAGCTATGAACCTATTTCCACTACTAGGGGCAGGTAGCAAATTTACTCAGCCAGATCCTGAATGATGAGGAAGAAAAAAAGAGTGAGAAGCCTGGGCTTCCTATTCCCCGAGAAGCCCTCCCCAATATCTTGATTCCCATGCAGTCCTTGTTCCTCCTTTCTGTCTAGACAGCTCTCCCCTGAAGAAACTGCAAACCACAGACTGTCTAATGACAAAGCTTGCCCCAGACACTAGTCCCCTGACACATGATTCATTTAACCCTCTTTAAAAAAGAACAAGCCTGACTCCCACCTCTGAAGCAGAGAGGGACTCTATGGGCATAGAATTGGCTGGGTGTCTTCTTCTTTCATTAATTTATCCATCCATCCATCCATCCATCCATCCATCCATCCATCCATCCATCCATCATCCTTCCTTGGTTAAATGCTTACAACGTACCAGATTCAGTGCTAGACACTGGGGATACCTAGGTGAGTAAGACACAAGCTGGCCTCTAGAAACTCATAATATTGGGGGTGGTAAACACAAAATCATTGTGAAAAGTGTGGCATCCCAACTATAAGTAGAGTCATAGGGAACACTCCTGAAGAGCTTCCTGTGTGCAAGGTCCTGTGTTGTGTACTTCAGATGCATGATTTCAGTGTGGCCCTCATCATAACTAACCCCATGAGATAGGTATGCTTAATTGTGATCATTTTACAGATGGGTAAAATGAGACTCGCAGAATTTAGATAACTTGTCCAGGATTGCACAGCTATTAAACAGCTCAACTAAGATTCAGACCCAGTCTGATCACTGGACTTATACTTTTGTTTTTCCCCAACAGTGTCAAGTTTATTCAACGGTGAGCAACTTGAAATATTTTATTTCTATTAAGCATTGATAGAGTAAAACAAAAAATTTTATAGATTTTAAAAATAAAAATGAGATTTCAAAATAATTCTAAGCTTTTAGTGAGCTACTTTGTTTCACACATATAAGTTCCTAGAGTTTCGTGCTTTCCCCCTGATGCTGGAGTATTGCAGTACAAATTTTTGAGATGCATATATAGGGTAAGAAACTGAGAAAAACCAAGCTTTAAAAGAAATATATTGGGTATAATTTAAGAGGGATCTTGGGCAATTGATAGGAAAAATTGGGTATTAAGTTTCAGGGCATCAGGGATTAGCAATCTGTCCTGTTTATCATGTCATTCCCTTGCTCAAAGCCCTTCCCTGGCTCCCATCACTCTAAGGATAAAATCCAGCTCCTTTTTCTGGCATTCAAGGTTCTTCAGATTCTGGCCCCTTCCTACTCCTCCAGCTTCATGTCAACCACTCTCCACAATTCTAGTAATACTGAAAGACTTGCAGTGGCCCTAACTGAATTCTCTTTAGCCTCTGTGCCTTTGCACAAGTATTCCTTCTACCAGGGAACTTCTCCCCGTCCCTTGCTCTTTCTTTGCTTAGATGCCTCCCACTCATCCTTCAAGACTCAGCACAGGGCTACCCTTCCCAGCTGCTTCCTGACTGCTTGCCTACCTCCCAGGTGCTCCACTCTGAGCCCCATGGGCCCCCTGCTACCTCTCTCCTGGTCTTCCCCACTGTGCTGTGCTTGACTGTGTGTGGGTTTTCCTTTGTGGACTGTGAGCTTCTTGAGGGCAAGGACTGTGCTTAACACATCCACTGGCCCAGGATAAGGGCTCAGAAGCTGAAGTGAGCCCTCTCCAGCAGACCCAGCCTTTTCCTTCAGCCAGCTTTCCAATGTCATTTACCATCTTCAGCTGCTTGTATTGTTCAACGTTGTCAGCAGATGTTTTGTCAGAAGGCGCTGAGATGCCGTACAAGGTTTACCCAAGGTTCGCCCTGACGGGGCGGCTTCTGGGGCTGTCGGGGTCTTTTCATTGAGGACACACACCCAGGATGTGTCTGTATTTACTCTGCCATTTGGATTTTCAATTGCAGGATCTTAGGCTAGGACCCCAGCAGCAGCTGCAGGTGCTTCGGCTCTGTAGACAGGACCCTTTCCTCCCTCCTGACTTCAACCTAGGGCATGAGCCGCAGTGCCTATTTTGGGAAATGCCTACCTTTGTCATTGCTCAACCTTCCTATTTCCTATTTGGGAAAAGAGCCTAGGGCCTGAGTAGAGTGGAGGCCGAGGTGTGGTTGCCGATAACTCCTATTTGCCAGTGATTTATTTGCCTGGGATTTGCACTAAGTTGAAAAGAACGTTTGCATTATTAATGATCATTGATCACAGGCTTCCAAAACAGAGAGCGATTGAGAGAGATGGAGGCTCCAGGCCAATCATCAAATGGTAAACCAAGAGGGTGGGGTGTGAAGAAAGGAGGGGAGGGCTAGGTTTATAGAGAATTATGCGGAGACAGAAGGACGCAGAAGGACGCAGAATAGAAAGTCTAGACGAGCTGCTGAGTTTTGGGTGTGCCAGATGTCCAACAGCTGTGTGGGCTGCAAATAAACCAGTGCTGGTGGGTGCTGCTGGCCACTCCCTACACCCAGCGAAGGAGACTTCAAGACAAAGAATGTTACCAGGGACAGAGGGTCATTTTGTAATGATAAAAGGGTCAATTCATCAAGAAGAAATAACAGGGTTGGCCACGGTGGCTTACGCCTGTAATCTCAGCCCTTTGGGAGGCCAAGGTGCGAGGATCACTTGAGTCCAGGAGTTTGAAACCAGCCTGAACAACATAGCAAGACTCTGTCTCTAAAAAACAAACAAAAACACACAAAACAACAATCTTAATGCCCCAAACTAATAACAGGTTTCAAAACACATGAAGAACAAGCAGATAAAAACGCAGTAAGAAGCCGGATGTGGTGGCTCATGTCTGTAATCCCAGCACTTTGGGAGGCCGAGGCGGGCAGATCACGAGGTCAGAAGATCAAGACCATCCTGGCTAACACAGTGAAACCCCGTCTCTACTAAAAATACAAAAAATTAGCCGGGCGGGTGGCACGTGCCTGTAGTCCCAGCTACTCAGGAGGCTGAGGCAGAAGAATTGCTTGAACCTGGGAGGCGGAGGTTGCAGTGAGCCACTGCGCTCCAGCCTGGTCAACGATAGAGCAAGACTCCGTCTCAAAACAAACAAATAAACAAACAAACAAACAAACAAAAAACGGATAAGGATAGAGAAGGCAAGGCCAGTTCCGCATGAGCTGCGAGAAACCTGGACACAAGCCATGGCCGGTGTTCGTGCCTCTTTAGTGTCTTCGGTGGAAGCCTCTTGGCCGGTCCTGTCTTTGTGCTCAAGTCTTCTCTCTCCCCTGGTTCTCTGCAACCAGGCTGGTTTATCTCAGCACCCCAAACACCTGCTGTGGAGGCTGGCACTCGGAATCTGTCCTTTGAAGGACGCTGGGAGCTGCCCCTCCCCTACCTCTCTGACCATCCCTCCCGCCCCCCACCCCGCTTCCATTCATCCAGCTTGGACACCATCCGGCTCAGGGGCTTTCCCAAGACCTACTCCTTCACCTCCTGACTTTGCTCAAATGCTACTTTTGCAGGGAGGTGCCCCTGAGCCCTCACTTCCACTCCCTACCTTTTTTCTCTGCTTTCTTTTCCTCCCCCTCTTTACCTCTATAAATATTTTATGCGTTTTGCTTATTAAATGTATTGTCTCCCCACAACAAAATCGAAGCTCCCTTAGGTCTACCTCTGTTTTGTTCACTGCTGTATTCCCAGTGCCTAGAACATGCCTGACACAGTAGATCAATAAATATTTGTTAGACGAAGAAAAAAAAATCTAACTAGGAATGAACACCGGGGACCTGGACGGATAGGGGAGGCTGGACTTCCACCAAGTGTCTCTGGGCATGGCCCACCTCCCTGCAGACTCCTACCCCAGAGCCAGCCCACCTGCCCTCCTACAGGTGGGGGCCGGAGAGCGCTGGCCCGGGGCTTTTCCCACCTCCCTTCCGCTGCGCGTACCCACCCCGGGGGCTGGGCTGGGGCTGCTACGAGTTGCAGGCGGGGGCTCGGAGCTCCGGACCAGCCCCAGTCGGGAGGCCAGGGGCCGAGCCTTCCTCCGGGCGGGCGGGGGGCCGAGTAGGGAGGGAGCCCGGCGAGGGAGGAGCTGGAGGAGGGAGTGAGGGGGAGCGGCGGGCGCGGGAAGGGGAGCGCGGAGAAGGAGCCGCAGGGCGCTGGGAGGGGCGGAGGCAGGTGCGGGATCGCGAGGGCGCGAGCCGGGAAGGGCCCCGGCGCGGCGGGGCGGGCGGCCCCGGAGCTCGGCGGGGGTCGCGGCGGAGACAAGGCGGCAGCGGCGGGGAGATGCCGCGCGAGGAAGTGGATCGGGCGGGTACGCCGGGTGTGCGCACCTGCGCGCCGGGCAGCGGGTAAGCGCTCGGGGCCGCGTGCTCTCCGGGGAGTGGAAGCGTCTGCAGCCTGGCCCCAGCGGCGGTCCGCGAGGAACTGAGGCCAGGAGCGGCGCCCCTCCTGGGGCCTCGGGGGCCCAGGGCGTCCCGCCTCTCTGTGCCCTCGGACGGGCGCGCGCCAGGGAGAGGGTCCCGGAGGACCTGCCCGGCCGGAGGGAGGCGACCAGGGGTCGCCGTCAAGACCCCCGGGAGAAAAGGAAGGGCTGAGGCAGCGCCCGGGGCGGCTGCGGGATCCCACGCACGCGTTGGGGGTGCCCAGCGCCCAGGCGAGATCTGGAGGGGCGGGAGTCACCCCCGGGCCGGGGACTGCGACGCCCCCGGAGGGGCCCCGGTCGCAGAGGGAAGCCGGGCGCTGCCCCCTGCTGGCCAGGTTCGGGCGCGGCGCCGTGGAGCGGCCGCCCCTCTCTGGAGGGAGTTGAAGGGGCGTACGGTGTGGAGTCCCGGCTGGCTCCGGGCTGGGGCTGACCGGCTCCGTCACCTTGGGCAGGTCACTGCATCTCTCCGAGCCTCAGTTTGCACGTCTATCAAATAGAGGGGGATTCTCTGCCTTGCAGGGTCCGTGGGAATACGTGAGATCCGCGCTAGATGCTTTTTTAGAAACTGTAAAGTTCTATGTAAATCCTAGCTAATCACATAATGCTGGAACTGGAAGGGCGCTAAGAAATCTGCTTTATTACAAATGGGGAGAGTGGGGAATCCGTCTTGCCCAAGGTCATACTACCAGTAGAAGAATCTAAGACTAAAGTCCCCAGGTCTGGGAAAGTTCGGGATTAAGAGCAGGGCTCTCAGTCAGGGTGGTTGCATTAGCAAACTGGCCTTGGCCACCTACTAGCTGTGTGATCTCGGGAAAGCCCTTACCTTCTCTGAGGCGTGATTTCCTCCCATATGAAGTGGGGACAACAATGCTCACCCCACAGGCTTACAGTACAAATCTAATGGGAATGTCACTCAGCACAGCCCCTAGCTCCAAACAAGAGCTCAGCCACTGGTGGCCATCATTTCTCTGAGTAGCAGCAGCAGCAGCAACCCCTCCACTCTTCCTTGCAACCAGCTTCCAGTGTTTTCCAGTTGAGCCTGTGGTGTGGGTCTGTGCTGTCCTCTGGATCACACAGCCACTGGCTGGGGTCTCAGTCCTCCTCACAAGGACATTTGGGGACACTTTATCAGCAGCAAGCGAGGCCACTGGGGTAGCCGGCCTTTTTCAGTCTTTAGTCCTGCTCCACTGGTGGGGAGAAGTAGGCAGGCTTTGTCATTGGGACATCCAGGAAACCAGGACCTAGAGGGTGGCTAGGAGGGAGGGACCAGGCCAGCTGGACTTGACTGGCAGGGGCTAGGGCCTCTACCCCTACAACAACCTCCACAAGCGCTTCAGGGCCCTGCCCTCAGACCAAGGCTTTGACCTCATGAACAAGTAAGTCCCAGTGCAGCCCAGGGGTGGGGGATGGAGATCATGTCTCTGCAGCCACAGAAACCCTGAGCCCTAGTGCTGGCTTCCCGGTCCCAGGCCTGCCTGCTGGCTCACCACCACCCAGAACCTAGTACAGGGCCAGAAATACAGAGATGCTTCCTCAGGGTAACTGACAGAGTTACCCGATGGCTCAATAATGAGGGCGGGTCCACTGGGTCATCCCTTCTCTCCTAGGCCACAGATGGATGACTATTTTTTTTGGTGAGAGTGATGTGAATGTGAGCAGAAATATAGATTCTCAGAGTGTGGAGTTCCCAGGCCTGAGAGGTCTCTTTCATTGCACAGATGGTTCCCGTCTAAGGCCCACAGAGGGGCAGGGGTCAGCCATGTCTTCCAGGAAGCTGAATTCAGTAGACACCACTCAGTCTTTTTGTTTATTTGTTTTTGTTTTTGAGACAGGATGGTGCTCTGTCACCCAGGCTAGAGTGCAGTGGTGTGATCATGGCTCACTACAGCCTCAACCTCCCGAGTTCAAGTGATCCTCTTGCCTCAGCCTCCCCAGTAGCTGGGACTACAGGCATGCGACACCTTGCCTGGCTAACTTTTGCATTTTTTGTGGAGACAGGGTGTCGCCATGTTGCCCAGGCTGGCCTCGAACTCCTGGGCTCAAAGAATCTACCCTCCTCAGCCTCCCAAAATGCTGGGACTACAGGTATGAGCCACAGAGCCTGGCCTGCTCAGTCTTTCACTATTCTCAGCAGCAGTTGATGCTGCTGACCATTTCTTCTCCCCAAAACACTCTTCTCTGGGCCCCTGTGACTTGACACTCTTACATTGTTCCCTCGTCTTCTCTGTTGTTTTTGCGGCTTCATTCTCCTTTCTACAGCCCTTAGATGCTCTGCTCCCCCAGGCCCTCTGCTCCTCTCCTAGTAGACACTCTCCCTGGGTGATCTCAGCCACCCCATTGGCTTTAGTTATCACCTCTATGTACATGACTCATACATGTATGCCTCCAGCCCAGATTGCTCCTCAGGCTGTTGACCCACCTATTTATTTTCAGCCAAGCACTGTTCTAGGCCCTGGGGATACAGGGATGAGCTAGACAGGAGGTGTATGTTAGCAGGGCATGAGGCAAGTGGGGGGCGTGTGGGAAAGACATGCAATAAACAAACAGGCAGAAAATATCAGATCGGGTTAAGTGCTAAAATGTGCATAAACCAGGGTGATGTGGTGGAGGAGGGGAGCTGCTTTATGTTGGCTGGTCAAAGTGTTGCCAAAGGGGTGATATTTAGGATGAACAACTGGTAGGAGATGAGGTCAGAGAGATGGCAGGGGTGGCAGCAGATCACGTAGGGCCTTGTAAGCCATAGGAGTTTTGAATTTTATTCAGAGTGAAGTGGGAGCTGTTGGAGAAATGTATTTATTTATTTATGAATGAATGAATGAATGAATGACAGAGTCTGGCTTTGTCGCCCAGGCTGGAGTGCAGCGGTGCACTCTGGGCTCACTGCAACTTCCACCTTTTGGGTTTAAGCCATCCTTCTACCTCAGCCTCCAGAGTAGCTGGGACTACAGGCGCGCACCATCATGCCCAGCTAATTTTTGTAGTTTTTGTAGAGATGGGGTTTCTCCATGTTGCCCAGGCGGGTCTTGAACTCCTACCTCTGGAATTACAGGCGTGAGCCATTGTACCCAACCAAAAATGGAGAGGAGGAAATACGGATCCTTCTCCAGAGCCTACTTGAGCCTTACAAGAGAAGTTATTTCCTGTTATTTGCCAGTCTACTGTGCTGTGAACACTGGAGGGGGAAGGAAATAGGTAAATCTTCAAGGAGCTTCCAGCAGTAGGCAGTAAGAGGCACAAACAAACCTGGAGTCGAGAGAGGGCTTAAAGGAGAGAGATTTTGCTCTCAGTTGACCAGGGAAGACTTCCTGGAGGAGGTAGCTTTTGAAAAGGACCTCAGAAAGCAGAGAGAGGGGCTGGGTACAGTGGCTTACACCTGTATCCCAGCACTTCAGGAAGCCCAGGTGGGCAAAGTGCTTGAGCCCAGGAGTTCGAGATTAGCCTGTGCAACATGATGAGACCCTATCTCAAAAAAACAAAAGAAAAATTTAGAAAGCAGACAGGAGTACAACAGATATGTATGAAAGGGAATGGGAAAGAGTGCTGTTCCAGGCAGAAGGAACAGCCTGAACTAAGGCACGAATGCCCCAAACATGTAGTGGAGACAAGGGAGAGAACACAGAATGTGTAGGGGAATGAAAGGTCTGGCCTGTTAAGAGAAAGGCCCTAGACCTTGCCATTGATATGTGAGCCTCTGTTTCCTTATTGTTTTTTTGTTTTGTTTTGTTTTTAGATGGAGTCTCGCTCTGTCGCCCAGGCAGGAGTGCAATGGTGCGATCTCAGCTCACTGCAACCTCTGCCTCCTGAGCTCAAGCGATTCTCTTGCCTTAGCCTCCCAAGTAGCTGGGACTATAGGCGCGTGCCACCGTGCCCAGCTAATTTTTGTGTTTTTAGTAGAGACAGGGTTTTACCATGTTGGCCAGGACGGTCTTGATCTGACCTTATTATCCGCCCGCCTCGGCCTCCCAACGCTTATTATTTTTATGAAGTAACTGGTTAAGCTCTGGGGAAGATAGTGAGGAAGAATTCAAAGCCTGGGCTAGGTGTGGAAGAACAGAATAAGGTCTGCTACAAAAGAGGCGCTGGCCAGGTGTGGTGTTTCACTCCTGTAATCCCAGCACTTTGGAAAGTCGAGTGGGGTGGATTACTTGAAGTCAGGAGTTCGAGACCAGCCTGGCCAACATGGTGAAACCCTGTCTCTACAAAAATACATAAATTAGCTGAATGTGGTGGCATGCACCTGTAATCCCAGCTGCTTGGGACGCTGAGGCAGGAGAATCACTTGAACCCGGGAGGTGGAGGTTGCAGTGAGTGGAGATTGAGCCGCTGCACTCCAGCCTGAGCAACAGAGTGAGACTCCCGTCTTAAGGAAAAAAAAAAGGGCACTCAAGAGGGCCTGCTATGAGTGAGGTGGCTTGAGTTTAGGGCCCCTGTGGAACATCAAGGAGGGATGACCAAAGGATATTTGGGGTCAGAGGTACAGAGAGAGGAGTCAAACAAAGGTAAAACTGTCAGTATTCTTTTTTAATTCATTCTTTGAGTAAATCTCAGCATCTGTGAGTATTAAGCCTAAAATATACAGCTATGAACAAAGCCGTATCCCTGCCTCGGGAATGCACCATCTTGTGGGGAGACAGACCCAGGCATTGGACTGCAGGATAATGAGATGTGTATTACAAATCCTAAACACAAGGCACTGTGTTGGCATAGAGAGAGGCTGGCTCCACTTGGGCAGGAGGAGGACAAATTTCAGTAAAGAGGGGAGAGTTAAACTTGGTCTTGAGAGTGAAGTTGGAGCTGGATGGTGGGTGAGAGGGACGGGCATGCCACACACATGAATGCATGAGTTGCCCCTTCCTTCCGGAACTCAAGTCTAGCAAGGAGACAGGGGTGGGGTGGGCAAGAAAGCCCAGTCCAGGGGAGTCCAGTGTGATGTATACATTAGAAGGCCAATGGGGTGTAGAGAAGGGAAGTGATCAGGTCCCTCCCTAGTTACCAGGAAACTTCCCGAGAGGGTGGGGGACATGAGCAGAAAGGCATTCCAGGTAGAGGGAATAGCCTGTGCAAAGACTCAAGGAAGTAATAGAACTGCAGTATTTTTGCAGCCAAAGGTCTCGGCCAAGAGGTGGGCTGGAGGTGGGGTCTTCTGTTCAGTCCAGGTGAATAGGAGGATGAGAGGAAATGACCGGGCTATGTGATCCCTGGATAGGTAAACAATAGGAAATGTAGAAAAAGGATTTGGGGCTGGGCATGATGGTTCACAACTGTAATCTGGTACTTTGGGAGGCTGAGGCAGGAAGATCACTTGAACCTAGGAGTTCAAGACCAGCCTGGGCAACATAGGGAGACCCCATCTCTATAAAAAAATTTTAAAAAATTAGCCAGGCATGATGGTGTACCTGTAGTTCTGGCAACTTGGGAGGGTGAGGCAGGAGGAAGGCTTGTGCTCAGGAGGTTGAGGCTGCAGTGAGCCACAATCGTGCCACTGTACTCCAGCCTAGGCAAAAGAGAGAGAGAGCCTGCCTAAAAATAAATAAATAAAAATACATACATACATACATATATACATACATTCACACATAAAAAGGATTTGGAGTGTATTGCAGGGAAGAGTTATCCAAGGTTCAATCCTGTGGAATAGGTATCATTGGCCCCAGCTTCTCTTCACTTGCTAATTCCTTGTTTGTTTTTAACTCAGGACATGGTATGAGACTTCACTTGTTAATTCTATTTGCCCTCTCACACTCAGCTTCAAAGCCACTTTCAGAGTGAGACCTCAAGGTTGCAGCAGGCTACCTGTCCCCCTACTTTCCTTCCCATAGCTCCCTGCATGCCCCACCGTTATCCTCATCATATCTGTGGTCTTCATTGCAGGATGGTTTCCCCAGGGCCATTGTAAGTCCTCCTAAGAGCAGAGTCCACATCTGCATTGCTCATGCCAACATGTGGTAGACTTTAAGTATATTGTAGTTGAATAGATGAGGAAACAGAGAGGTTGAGTAATTTGCCCAAGGTCACAAAGCTAGAAAACGGGTCAGGTGAGACGTGAATTCGGTCTACCTGACTCCATAGCTGTACCTAGCTCCAAAGTTTGTGCTCTGAATCACAGCTGTATTGTGGCTCCCAGAAGAGAAAGCAGATGGTAAATAGCAACTTCGTATCCTGTAAACACTAACGAATTTGGTGTTTGGTTTCAAGAAAATGAATTCCTGTTGTTAGTACCTTGTTTACCCAGTCTAGAGAAGATAGCTTCTCCTCTGTCCTGGAAATATTCACTCCATCAGCTCCAAGTGTTCTCTGGGGACCCAGGTGTGCAGCATCTGTGGGAGAAGAGAAGAGACAGGTTGGGCTCCAGTATAGGGGGGATGCAGTTCTAAAGTCTTCTTGCAAAGTATGGTCAGCCCTGCCAGTCGGCTCCCAGGATTATTCACCTGGTGTGGAAACTCAGATGAGAGCTGGGGGGAGACTTGAAAATGCCAGAAGTATATAGTGTGAAATGGGTCTGAGAGCCTCTGGATACTTCTGTCCATCAACTCAAATTCCTGCTGCAAGCAGGAGCCAGTAGAAGGAGCCCTGGTGGGAGTCTGAAGACTTGGTCTCAGCCTGTAACACACTGTGTTACCTTGAGCAAGTGTCTTGCCCTCTCTGAGCCCATTTCCCTGTCAGCATCATGAGGAGTCGGACTAAATGATTCCTAAGAGTCCTTCCTGTCTAATACCCTGATACCCTTCTGAAATCCAGGGGCTGACACTACTGCTACGCCTCACACCACCACCGTGTGGCAGAGCTGCAGCATCTCCTGAGAGCTTGTCAGAACTGCAGACCCGGCCGGGCATGGTGGCTCACGCCTATAAACCCAGCACTTTGGGAGGCTGAGGCGAGTGAATCATTTGAGGCCAAGAGTTTGAGACCAGCCTGGCCAACATGGTGAAACCCTGTCTCTACTAAAAATACAAAAATTAGCCGGGCATGGTGGCACATGCCTGTAGACCCAGCTACTCAAGAAACGGAGGCAGGAGAATCACTTGAACCTGGGAAGTTGCAGTGAGCCAAAGATCACATCATTGCACTCCAGCCTGGGTGACAGAGCGAGACCTGGTCCCAAAACGAACAAGCAAACAAAACCCTGCAGACCCACAGACTCAGCATCCAAATTTTTTTTTTTTTTTTTTTTTTTTTTTTGGAGACGGAGTCTCGCTCTGTCGCCTAGGCTGGAGTGCAGTGGCCGGATCTCAGCTCACTGCAAGCTCCGCCTCCCAGGTTTACGCCATTCTCCTGCCTCAGCCTTCCGAGTAGCTGGGACTACAGGCGCCCGCCACCTCGCCCGGCTAGTTTTTTGTATTTTTTTTTTAGTAGAGACAGGGTTTCACCGTGGTAGCCAGGATGGTCTCAATCTCCTGACCTCGTGATCAGCCCGTCTCGGCCTCCCAAAGTGCTGGGATTACAGGCTTGAGCCACCGCGCCCGGCCAGCATCCGAATTTGTAATAAGATCCCTGGGTAATGCATGTACACATTCAAGTGTGAGAAGCTCCGCAGTCACCACTTCCTTCCCCTTCCTTTGGGTTGTGCCAAGCTCCCATCACCAGGCCTGTCAGAGAGAGGTCCTGTTCAGGAGATAGTAGTGGAGCCTGGCACATCACAGGTACCCAGTACAGATTTCTTGAATGTGTGGGGTAGGTATTTATGGAAAGAAGGAAGTGGAACTGACTTTACCTGGCACCTTTTATGGATGGTGGAGCATGGAGTTGGGCAAGCCCAGATTCCAATCCTAGATCCACAGTGCCCCATCTCCAGGGTCTTAGGCAAGCCATTTCTGTGAGCCTCACTTTCCTCCCCTGGGAAGTGGGAATAATTGATAATAATAATAGTATCGACTACAGAGGGTTGCAGTCAGACTTCAATGAGTTAATACATGAGAAGCTTAGAACAGTGCCTGGCACATAGTAAACTCTCAATAAATGTTGGCCACTACTTTACTACTGGGGCCATTCCGACCCCTCCTCATCCCCATGCCCACATAGCGGCCCCGGGCCCCCTCCCTACTGTCCCAACCCCCTCCCTGGAAATGCAGTTCCCTGAGGACAGACTCCTGATCTGAGCCCTAGGGAGCACTATCACCGCTGCTAAGAGCCACTGCTAGAGCAGGACCAACCAACAGAAATACAACGTGAGTGACACATGTGCTTTTTCAATTTAGGAAATTTCAAAGTAGCCACATTTTTAAAAAGTGAAAATAGGCTGGGTGCGGTAGCTCATGCCTGTAATCCCAGGCATTTTGGGAGGCTGAGGCAAGCAGCCTAGCCAACATGGTGAAACCCCATCTCTACTAAAAATACAAAAATTAGCTGGGCGTGATGGTGGTGCACGCCTGTAATTTCAGCTATCCAAGAGGCTGAGGCAGGAGAATTGCTCGAACCAGGGAGGAAGACGTTGCAGTCAGCTGAGATTACGCCACTGCACTCCAGCCTGGGTGACAGAGCAAGACTCTGTCTCAAAAACAAAACAAAACAAAACAAAAAGTGAAAATTTTATTTATATATTCTACTAACCTACCACATCCAAAATATTACCATTTCAACATGTAACTGATACATTTATTAGTGAGCTATTTTACACTTTTTTTTTAACATTCTTTTTTTGAACCAGGTACATCTCAGGGACTACATTTGAAGCGCCCAGTGGCCACACATGGCCAATAGTGGCTATTTTATTTCTGAACTTTGGCTGTCAATCCCAGCTATGCCATATATTACCTGTATGGCTGGGAGCCAGTCATTTTACCTCTCTGGACCTCAGTTTCTTCGTCTGTAAAATGGGTGCACTAATTCATTCCCCGCACCCCCAATTAGTAATAATAGGAGCAGTTGGTGATATATATATATCACCAAATTTTTTTTTTTTTTTTTGAGACACCATACCTGGCTAATTTTTTTTTTCTTTTTCTTTTTATTTCTTTTTTTTTTTTTTTTTTTGAGACGGAGTCTCGCTGTGTCACCCAGGCTGGAGTGCAGTGGCGCGATCTCGGCTCACTGCAAGCTCCGCCTCCTGGGTTCACGCCATTCTCCCGCCTCAGCCTCCGAGTAGATGGGACTACAGGCGCCCGCCACCACGCCCGGCTAGTTTTTTGTATTTTTAGTAGAGATGGGGTTTCACCATGTTAGCCAGGGATGGTCTCGATCTCCTGACCTCGTGATCCACCTGCCTCGGCCTCCCAAAGTGCTGGGATTACAGGCTTGAGCCACCGTGCCCGGCCTCTTTTTTTTTTTTGAGATGGAGTTTTGCTCTTGTTGCCCAGGCTGGAGTACAATGGCACAATCTCGGCTCACTGCAACCTCCGCCTCCTGCGTTCAAGCGATTTTCCTGCCCCAGCCTCCCAAGTAGCTGGGATTACAGGCATGTGCCTTCATGCCCAGTTACTTTTATATTTTTAGTAGAGACAGGGTTTCACCATGTTGGTCAGGCTGGTCTCGAACTCCTGATCTCAGGTGTTCTACCCGTCTCGACCTCCCAAAGTGCTGGGATTATAGGCATGAGCCACCGTGCCTGGCCACCTGGCTAATTTTTGTATTTTTTGTAGAGATGGGTTTTTGCCATGTTGCCCAGGCTGGTCTCGAACTCCTGGGCTCAAGCAGTCTGCCCACCTCCATCTCCGAAAGTGCTGGGATTATAGGCATGAGCCACCACACCTGGCTAGATGGTAAGAATTTAAAACCTCTTTACCCACTTTCCCACAGCATGAGTGAATATAGTGAGTTGTTAACTTCAAAGGCTCTTGCCGGCTGGGCACAGTGGCTCACGCCTATAATCCTAGCACTTTGGGAGGCCAAGGTGGGAGGATCAGTTGAGGTCAAGAGTTCGAGACCAGCCTGACCAACATGGTGAAACCCTGTCTCTACTAAAAACATTCAAAATTTAGCTAGGCGTGGTGGTGGGTGGTGTAATCCCAGCTACTCAGGAGGCTGAAGCAGGAGAATTGCTTGACCCTGGTGGGCGGAGGTTGCTGTGAGCCGAGATTGCACCACTGCACTCCAGCCTAGGCGACAGAGCAAGACTCTACCTCAAAAAAAAAAAAGAGGCCCTTGCCTTTTAACAGTGTGTTTGGTTGTTTGAGGTGGTCTCTTGCCTGTTGAAGGCTTGTGGAGATCCAGTGCAAGGTTAAAAGCAGGAAGGCACTGGGGCCTCATATTTCCCTAACCATTGCAAAGGCCTTGAAAACAGGTTTCATCTGTCTTTGACTTTTTTAAGGTAGCCAAATTGTCAGTGATGAAGATAACTAGGTGTCATCCAGGCCAGTGGTTTTTCATCTTGGTTTCACCTTAGAAGCAGCTGAGAAGTTTTCAAAAATCAGTGCCTGGGCTCTGTCCCCTGGAGGGTGAGGCCTAGATATCTGTTGTTGTTTTTAACAGACTTTTCTTTTTTTTTCTTGAGATGGAGTCTCACTCTGTTACCTAGGCTGGAGTGCAGTAGCACGATCTCAGCTCACTGCAACCTCTGCCTCCTGGGTTCAAGTGACTTTCCTGCCTCAACTCCTGATAGCAGGGACTACAGGCGCGTGCCACCACACACCACACCCAGTTAATTTTTGTATTTTTTTTTGGGGGGGGTAGAGACGGGGTTTCACCATGTTGGCCGACTGGTCTCGAACTCCTGACCTCAAGTGATCTGCCTGCCTCAGCCTCCCAGTGTCCTGAGATTGCAGGTGTGAGCCACTGTGCCCGGCCTGACTTGTATTTTTAAAGCTCTTGCAGGTAGGTGATTCTGATGCTCACCAAGAGAATCTCTGATCTGATCCAACTACCTCATTTTCAAGTTGGAGAAACCGAGGCTTGGAGGAGGAACTGACTTATCCTAGGTTACACAGAAAGTTAGCAGCAAAGCCAAGCTAAAGCCCGGGGCCTCTGCCTCTCAGGCGTGTGCTCTGTTCTCAGGGCCCATTCCCCACCAGTTCCTGGACCCTTTCATAGACAGGTGTTGATGCCTTGCTCTGGGCCAGGTGTCAGGGCTACAGGGGTGAATGAGACATGGTCCCTACACTCAAGGAGCTCTTGTTACTGTGTCAGAGGCTGTCCAATATGGTGAGAGCTAGGGTGGCAGGCTCTCAGGAAAGGGGTACCTGAACCAAGCTGGGCTTGGGGGGAGGTTAGGGAAAGCTTCCTGGGGAGACACCAGAGTCTAACTCTGAAGGGTGACTTGGAATTAGGCAGCCAGAGGACTGAAGAAAGGACATTTTCCAGGCAGAGGATACAGCAGGGAAAAAGGATCAGCAGGAAACAGCACTGGAGCCGGGGGTATGGCAGGAGGGTACTGGAAGAACAGGCAGGTCTGTGCTGCTGCAGTGTGAAGGTCACAGCCAGCTATGCTGAGAGATGGGGTTGGAGATGGAAGGAAACACCAGTTCATGAAGAGTCTCTTAAACCAAGCTGTGAAGCCTGGGCTTAATCCCGGGTGTAGCGGGAGCTACTGGAGGATTTTAAGGGAGTGACCTGGTCAGACTGTTAGTTGGGTGGGATATGGTTAGAGAATGGGCAGGGGCCAAGAGTGGAGGCTGGGAGACCATTGAAGCCAGGAAGGATGGTTTCACTCTCCTGAAACAGAACAGTGGCAGTAGGAGTGGAGAAGGGAGAGAAGAGTCAAGGCAGTTAGGTGTGGGCAGTAGAATGGACAGAATCCAGTCATTCAGTGAATGAAGGGGCCAGGTGTGGTAGCTCACGCCTGTAATCCCAGTACTTTGGGAGGCGGAGGAGGGTGGGTCACCTGAGGTCAGGAGTTTGAGACCGTCTCTACTGAAAATACAAAATTAGCCGAACCTGGTGGCGAATGCCTGTAATCCCAGCTACTCGCGAGGCTGAGGCAGGAGAATCACTTGAACCTGGGAGGCGGAGGTTGCAATGAGCTGAAATAGCGCCACTGCACTCCCGCCTGGGCAACAAGAGTGAAACTGTCTCAAAAACAAAACAAAAACACACACTCAGTGAACGAAGGGACTTTATCAATTGGCTATTGCTATGTAACAAGCTACCCTCAAACTTGGTGAAATAAAACAACAGCATTTATTACTACGAATCATGCATTTGGAAGTTGGCTGATTTAATCTGAACTTGGCTGGGTATTTCTTTTTTTTTTTCCCATAGGTTATTGGGGTACAGATGGTATTTGGTTACATGAATAAGTTCTTTAGCAGTGATTCATGAAATTTTGGTGCACCCATCACCCGAGAAGCATACACGGCACCCTATTTGTAGTCTTTTATCCCTTGCCCCCCTCCCACCCTTTCCCCCAAGTCCCCAAAGTCCATTGTATCATTCTTATGCCTTTGCGTCCTCATAGTTTAGCTCCCACATATCAGTGAGAACATACAATATTTGGTTTTCCACTCCTGAGTTACTTCACTTAGAATAATAGTCTCCAGTTTCATCCAGGTCGTTGAAATGCCATTATTTAAATGCTTTTTATGACTGAGTAGTATTCAATCGTATAAATCAGTTTCTTTATCCACTTACTGATTGATGGACATTTGGGTTAGTTCTATGATTTTGCAATTGCGAATTGTGCTGCTATAAACAAGCATGTGCAAGTATCTTTTTTGTATAATGAGTTCTTTTCCTCTGGATATACACTTGGCTGGGTATGTCTGCTGATCTTGGCTGGGCTCGCACATGTGTCTGCTGGTTGTGTGAGAGGCTCTGTTCTAGGCTGGGTTTGGCTGGAACAGCTCTGCTTCATGTCCTTGTCTCTCCCTGCAGGGACCAGTGTGCTAGCCCAGGGATGTTCTTCTCATGGCAATGACGGAGTGCAAGCAGACACATGCACAGCCTCTAGAGGACTACATTTGGCACCAGCTTACTGTCACTTTTGCCTCATTCTGTTGACCACAGTGAGTCCATGCTGAACCCAGAATCAAGGGACAAAAAAATATACTCCTTTTGATGGGGGCAGGGAGAGGTGGCACAGGGCAGTAGAAGCATCGAGCTAAGCTGAGAGGGACACCAAACTGCCATGTGAACTTGGGCAAGTCACCTACCTCTCTGTCACTCATGTGACAGTCACGTGACATTGGTGCTGTTGTTTGCATTTTCCACATGAAAAAACTGAGTGCGGCCAGGTGTGGTGGCTCACACCTGTAATCCCAGCACTTTGGGAGGTCGAGGTGGGTGGATCACTTGAGGTCAGGAGTTTGAGACCAGCCTGACCAACATGGTGAAACCCTGTCTCTACTAAAAATACAAAAATTAGCCAGGCGTGATGGTGTGTGTCTGTAGTCCCAGCTACTTGGGAGGCTGAGGCAGGAGAATCGCTTGAACCCGGGAGGTGGAGGTTGCAGTGAGCCAAGATCGCACCATTGCACTCCAGGCTGGGCGACAGAGCAAGACTCTGTCTCAAAAAAGGAAAGGAAAGGAAAGGAAGAAGAAAAGGAAGAAGGAAGAATGGAAGGGAAGGGAAGGGAAGGAAAGGAAAAGGACTGGGTGCAAAGAGGTTCAGTGATGACTCCAAGTTCTCCCTGTAATCAGTGGAGCTGGTGCCTGAGGCTCTTAGGCAGTTAACCACTATTTTTTGGGGGGCGGGAGGGCAAAACTTCCAGAAAAGCAAAAGTACCCCAAACACAAGTGTGCAGCCTGATGAATTTTCACAAAGTGAACCCAGCAGCTCAAGAAACAGAACATGACCTGCACTCAGAAGCCCCCCTTATATTCTCACGGGAAACACAATAGCCTGACTTCCCTCAGTGTAAGTCAGTTTTGCCTGTTTTTGAACTTTATGAAGTTTAAATCACACATGACGCCCGGCTTCTTCTGTTTAACATTATGTCTATTAGATTCATCCACCTGTTTGTGTGTAGCTGGGAACCATTCTCATTGATGAAGAGTGATTCTTATAATCACTCTCTCTTATATGATTATGTCACAATTATTTATTCATTCTACTGTTTGTTGTAGTAGTTATTTTTTAGAAACAGGGTCTTGCTCTGTCACCCAGGCTGGGAGTGCAGTGGCACTATTAGAGCTCACTGTAACCTCAAACTCTTGGGCTAAAAGATCCTCTTGCCCCAGCCTCCCAAGTAGCTGGGACTACAGGTGGGGGTGCTGTCATATCTGGCTTTTTTTTTTTTTTGGTACATGAGTGTTCACAGCCACTTTATTTGTAATAGCCCATCAAGTAAATGGATAAACACATTTTGGTGTATCCATACAATGGAATACTATTCAGTAATAAAAGAGAACATGCAATAACATGGATGAAACTCAAAACAGTTACGCCGAATGAAAAAAGCCAGGCAAAAATGAGTAGATCTCTGATTTTACTTATGTAAAATTATGTAAAATGCAAACCAATCCACACTGATGGTATTAGTGTGTTCTCAAGCTGTTAATAAAGACATGCCCAGTGAGACTGGGTAATTTATAAAGAAAGAGGCTGAATTGACTCACAGTTCCACATGGCTGGGGAGGCCTAACAATCATGGTAAAAGGTGAAGGAGGAGCAAAGTCATGTCTTACATGGCAGCAGGCAAGCGCTAATATTCTTTAACTTTTTTTTCTAGAGACTGGGTCTCCCTGTGTTGCCCAGGCTGGTCTCAAACTCCTAACCTCAAGCAGCCCTTCTGCCTCGGCCTCCCAAAGTGCTGAGATTATAGGTGTGAGCCACTGTGCCTGGCCCTATTCTACTGTAGACGCTTGTTTAGGTAGTTTGCAGTTTGGGGTTGTTATGAATAGTGCTGCTATGAACAATTCTTGCATGTATCTTTTGGTGGATGTACATACATGTTTTTCTTGGGTGTACAGCTAGGAATGGAAGTACTGGGCTGGGAATTTGGCGAACTTTTATTTTCTGTGTTTCACAGAGGTGTTTGTTTGTTTGTTTAAGATAGGGGCTCACTCTGTCGCCCAGGCTAGAGTGCAGTGGCACCATCATAGCTCACTGTAACCTCAAACTCTTGGGCTCAAGCAGTTCTCCCACCTCAGCCCCCCAAATAGTTAAGACTACAGATGCATGCCACCATGCCTGGCTAATTGTTAAATATTTTGGAGAGATGAGGTCTCGCTATGTTGCTCATGCTGATCTCAAACTCCTGGCCTCAAGTGATCTCACCTCATCCTCCCAAAGCACTGGGATTACAGGCATGAGCCACTATGCCCTGCCCATTTTCCAGATTTTATGATTAGAGAAACTGAGGTGCAAGACTGATTTGTTTACACCTCAAGATACTGATTAGATTTTAAAACTGGCATTCAGATATAGGTAGAAAGAGAGAGCATGAAATGGGGGAGATGCATACACATACACACACACCCATACCCATGTTAAAACTTTCCAGATTCAGCTGGGCACGGTGGCTCATGCCTGTAATCCCAGCACTTTGGGAGGCCAAGGTGGGTGGATCACCTGAGGTCAGTAGTTCGAGACCAGCCTGGCCAACCTCGTGAAACCCCATCTCTACTAAAAATAAAAAAAATTAGCCGGTTGTGGTGGTGCATGCCTGTAATCCCAGCTACTCTGGAGGCTGAGACAGGAGAATCGCCTGACCCCGGAGGCGGAGGTAGCATTGAGCCGAGATTGCCCCACTGCACACCAGCCTGGGCGACAGAGTGAGACTCTGTCTAAAAAAAAAAAAAAACAAACCGAAAAGAAAAAGAAAGAAAAAGAAACTTCCCAGATTCTTCCCCACACATGTTCTATCCAACCCTCATTATATCTCTGGGAGGTAGACTCAATACCCTGATTTTTGCAGAGGAGAAAACTAAGGCTGTAGGAGGTCCCATGCAGGAGAGAGAATGAGATGAAATAACAGCTGTGGGTGCATTTTGTAAAATATAAAGCCCTGTCCAGATTTGCGCAGAGTGATTTCTCCACCCAGAGCTCACTCATCTGTACTACACAGCATCTACAGCAAGAACAGCCACAAATTACTCTGTGGGGGATGTATTCTACTGCAACAAATCTTTTTATCACAGAGCCTTACTTTTTTCTTCCAAAGAGATGAGACTGGCTTCTAAGGACACATTAAACCCATACATCCTTTTTGTTTCTGGCAAGGTTTTATGACTCACTTAGTTAAAGAGCCCTCAGAAAGTGGAGGCGACAGATCTTCCTGCAGGCTGAATGAGCTCTGGGTAGGACGCTTTTGTAAGAGGCCGGCTTTTGCTTTTGTAAGACGCCGGCTTTTGCTAGCCGGGTGCGGTGGCTCATGCATGTAATCCCAGTACTTTGGGAGGCCGAAGTGGGTAGATCCCCCAGCACTTTGGGAGGCCCAGATGCGTAGATCGCTTGAGGCCAGGAGTACGAACCAGCCTGGCCAACATGGTGAAACCCCCTACTAAAAATACAAAAATTAGTTAGGCGTGATGGTGCATGCCTGTAATCTCAGCTACACGGGAGGCTGAGGCAGGAGAATCAGTTGAACCTGGGAGGCAGAGGTTGCAGTGAGCTGAGATTGGGTTACTACGCTCCAGCCTGGGCAACAGAGTGAGACTCTGTCTCAGAAAAAACACCTGCTGTGTGCCAGCCACTGTGCTAGGCATGTTCTCCCTACTTCATTGAAGCCACATAACAATTCTGGGTGAAAGATGTCATTACCCCAATTTACAGATGAGGAAGAAGGGCCCAGGAGGTGAAAGGACTTGGACCCCACAGTAGGGATTGGTTAGTGGGAAGGAACCAAAAGTCCCCTGTCTTGACTGGGCACAGCGGCTCAGCCTCTAATCCCAGCACTTTGGGAGGCTGAGGCAGGAGTATCACTTGAGCCCCGGAGTTCCATACCACCCTGGGCAACACAGCGAGACCCCGTCTCTACAAAAAAATATTGAAAATTCACTGGGCATGGTGGCTTGTGCCTGTAGTCCCAGCTACTTGGAGGGCTGAGGTGGGAGGATCACTTGAACCCGGGCAATCGAGGCTGCAGTGAGAGCCATGATCGTGCCACTGCACTCCAACCTGGACGACAGAGGAAGTCCCTGTCTCTGAAAATGAAAAAGAAGAAGAAGAAAGTTCCCTGTCTTACTACCATTTCTCAAAGGCTGCTGTGTCCATGTGAACTGGCTCAGCTGGGAAAACACGAGTTGGTACAAATGAGGTTTCCTGGATAGAAGGTCGCTTATGGACATACAGGGATGGGAAGGAGTATTCCCTGGCCTGGAAGCCTCCTTCCTTCTCCTCTCCCAGGACAGGTGGTTCCTCTCCCTCAGCTTCTTTCTCTGCTCCGTTCTCCTGCCTCTCTCTACAGACCTGTTTTTTGTTTACCTTTGGCTTTTCTATTCCCCCCAAAACTTCCTTGATTTGGTAAAGGCTGCAGCCTGACTCCAGCCGCAGGACCCTTGGCCTGCAGATTTATCTTCCCCCATCTTCTATCCAGCCCAGCTCCCCATGGTCACTAGTCTAAACTCCCAAGAGAGAATCTGATTGGCTCATTTTGGGTCACATGTCCTCCCTGGTCCAATCAGCTGTAATCAAAGGTGGTCTCTGAAACAGGCCGAGATTGGTACATAAGTCTCTCTGTCTGCTTTTCTCTTTCCACCCCTCTTCAGAGATGCCAGAGCTGGGAGATGCATGGTGTGGCTGGAGTCCACGTGATCTGGACTTCAGGGGAGATGCTTGTGGCCTGGAGGTGGAGGCGGGGCCGAGAAAGGTCCTTGCTTCTGCTGCTGCTATGATGGCCCCTGGGAAAATGGGTGGGCAGGGAGGAAGCTCCTTGGTATATCTGGGTTTCTGGCAATGGCAGACATCTCTCACCAAAACGGTCAGTGATACTTTGTTTCTGGTGAGGGAAGTGATCTTGTTGCCTGGATATCTGAATTTGGTTGGATGCACCATAGAGAACCCAGATAAATCACATTTGTGGTCACCATTGACTACAAGGCCAGGCATGGTGGCTCAGGCCTATAATCCCAACACTTTGCGAGGCCAAGATGAGTGGATCACTTGAGGCCAGGAATTTGAGACCAGCCTGGGTGACATAGGGACACCTTGTCCATAAATAAATAAATAAACAAAAAGAAATAATTTACTATGTTGAGCATTTTGTATCCATGATATTGACAGTTCTCCCCAAACTCCTGTGAGATTTGGATTATCATCTCCATCACTGAGGCTGTGCAGGCTCAGAGAGGTGAAGTTATTCGCCCAGTGGCCACAGCAAGAAAGCGAACCAACAGGAATTGGGACCTGAGAATGCCTGCTCTTAGCCACTGTACTCCTCCTTTGTTAGCATCATTACATTTGTTCAGGACTCTTCTGTTCACAACACATCACATACATTTGATCTTGCTGGAGCTACTCAATACTCCTTTGGGACAGCACAGCCAGGCTTTTGTTCTCATTTCACCAAGGAAGTAACTAAGGGTCAAAGAGGTTGTGCTTTGCCCATGGTTACCCAGCTGGTCAGTGGCAGAGCTGGGACCAGAATGCAGATCTTCTGCACTAAAAATTATCAATAGGTATTAATGTATCAACATATTATTGCTGGTAATAGGATTCTTTTTCATGATATACAAAATAGATTGAGAAAAATTACATATACTACCGAGTGCGATGGCTCACGCCTGTAATCCTAGCACTTTGGGAGGCTGAGGAGGGCAGATCACCTTAGGTCAGGAACTCAAGACCAGCCTGGCCAACAAGGTGAAACCCCGTCTTTACTAAAAATACAAGGAATAGCCAGGCAGGGTAGTACGCACCTGTAGTTCCAGCTACTCAGGAGGCTGAGGTGGGAGGATCACTTGAACCCGGAAAGCGGAGGTTGCAGTGAGCGAAGATTGCATCACTACATTCCCGGCTGGGTGACAGAGGAAGACTCCATCCCCCCGTTAAGAAAAAGAAAGAAAGAAAAATTACACATGCATCATTCCCTACAAAGCAGTACACACACACACACACACACACACACACACACACACACGAATAACAATATTAATGCACTCACCACCTACTTAAAAAATAGAACATCAGGCTGGGCATGGTGGCTGATGCCTATAATCCCAACACTTTGGGAGGCCAAGTTGGGAGGATCGCTTGAGCCCAGAAGTTCAAGGTTGCAGTGAGCTATGACTGTGCCACTGTACCTGGGTGACAGAGCAAGACCCTCCCTCTAAAAAAAAAACAAAAAAAAAGGCCAGGCATGGTGGCTCACACCGGTAATCCCAGCACTTTAGGAGGCCAAGGTGGGAGAATTGCTTGAGTCTAGGAGTTTGAAGACAAGCCTGGACAACATAGGGAGACCCCATCTCTGCAAAAACATTTAAACATCAGTTGGGAGTGGTAGTGTGTATCTGTGGTCCCAGCCACTCAGGAGGCTGAGGTGGGAGGATCACTTGAGCCCAGGAGATCAAGGCTGCAGTGAGCTCTGATCACGCCCCTGCACTCCAGCCTGGGTGACAGAGCAAGACCCTTTCTCAAAAAGGCCTGGCGTGGTGGCTCACGCCTATAATCCCAGCACTTTGGGAGGCCAAGGCAGGCTGGCCAACATGGCGAAACCCCATCTCTACTAAAAAAAAATACAAAAATTAGCCGGGCATGGTGGTACATGCCTGTAATCCCAGCTACTTGGGAGGCTGAAGCAGGAGAATCACTTAAACCCGGGAGGCGGAGGTTGCAATGAGCTGAGATAGTGAAAAGAATATAATTGAAACTTTTAAAACCCTTTATGATTATATTCCTCTGTCCTTTTCCCTCCAGGGGTAACCACTATCCTGAATTTTATTTATTTATTTATTTATTTATTTATTTATTTATTTTATTTTATTTTATTTTTTTTGAGACAGAGTCTCGCTCTGTCGCCCAGGCTGGAGTGCAGTGGCGTGATCTCGGCTCACTGCAGCCTCTGCCTCCCGGGCTCACGCCATTCTCCTGCCTCAGCCTCCCGAGCAGCTGGGACTACAGGCGCCCGCCACCACGCTCGGCTACTTTTTTTGGATTTTTAGTAGAGACGGGGTTTCACTGTGTTTGCCAGGATGGTCTCGGTCTCCTGACCTCGTGATCCGCCCACCTCGGCCTCCCAAAGTGCTGGGATTACAGGCATGAGCCACCGCGCCCGGCCCCTGAATTTTATATTTTTAATTTCTTTGCTTTTCCTTATGGTTTTGCCACATATATTTATCTCCCTAACAGTTTGTTTCTTCTTGCATGTTTTTGACTTTGGCACTCTGCCTTGTTTGTGATAATCACCATTTTGGTGTGTGTAGCTGTGGTTTACTCTGTTTTGCTTCTCTGTAGCACTCCATCGTAGGACTATGCCATATGCTACCATTCTGCTGTTGATGGACGTTTGGTTGTTTTTAGCTGTTTGCTATTTCATGTTACTAGGACCATTCTTGTTTCTGTCTTCTAGCGAACACAGAAGAGTTTCTCTGCCATGCATACCCAGCAGTGGAATTGCTGAATCATGAGGTAGTCATCACATCTTTAGTTTTATGAAATAATACTAAATTGTTTGCTTCTTTAGTTTTATGAAATAATACTAAATTGTTTGCTTATGAAGTATCTCCAATCACTGTGTTGCCCAGGCTGGTCTTGAACCCCTGGGCTCAAGCAATCATCCTGCCTCAGCCTCCCAAGCTGCTGACTCTTATTAACTGACATGACATGATCAGATTTAAAATGCTGTACTTTTCTACTAGGTGAAAATGGCACCTTGTTGTCATTTTAATTTTTCTTTCTTTCTTTTTTCTTTTGTTTAAAATAGATAGTCTCGCTATGTTGCCCAGGCTGGTCTTGAACTCCTAGGCCCAAGCGATCCTCCCACATGAGCCTCCCAAAGTGTCGGGATTACTGGCATAAGCCACCACACCCGGCTTTCATTGTCATTTTAACTTTTTTTTCGCCCAGGCTGGAGTGCAATGGCACGATCTTGGCTCACTGCAACCTCTGCCTCACAGATTCAAGCGATTCTCCTGCCTCAGCCTCCTGAGTAGCTGGGATTACAGGTGCCTACCACCACGCCCGGCTAATTTTTGCATTTTTAGTAGAGATGGGGTTTCACCATGTTGGCCAGGCTGGTCTCGACCTCCTGACCTCAGGTGATCCACCGGCCTCAGCCTCCCAAAGTGCTGGGATTTACAGGTGTGAGCCACCATGCCTGGCCTGTATTTGTTATTTTGTTATTTGAAGTGTGACGGGAAAGAGAGAGTTGCTTATGGAGCTACAGTCCATGTCTCCAAAGGCAGCTAGATTATGAAAACTTCTCCCACCTTTGTTCACAATGGGGGGGGATAGCAGGCAGGAGAGAAGACAGCCTCTGAATTGTGCTACTTCTTTCAAAGCTACAGCCTAGCTTTCCTAACCAAGTCTGTCTGCTCCTGTCCCTGTGTCCCTGTCCTTCTTCCCAAGATGTCACCGAGGGCTGGAGGGCTTGCACACACACCAGCCTCCTGAGCCTTTCTGAACCCACGCCTTTCACTGAAATGAGGTCACTGGAATGCTTGGAACTCAAGGAGTGACCGCATGAGTTTGTGGGGCCGGCACACCAGGCTTCCATGGGAAATGACGCACCTCAGTCACCCAGACTGTCTGCAGGGGAGAAAGTTTCGAAGAGCCAACCAGAGTTCACATTTTCCCCGTGAACCAAAATGGGAGCAAAACTTCAGCCAGAGGCTTTTGGGGTGGAGCCTGGGGAGAGTGGGGGTAGGAGGGGGTCATCAAACCAGCTATGCATGCATGCCTTAAGGCTTTTCATCCTCAACTGAGGCAATGTAGGCAAGGGTAGAAATTTCTTGAGATCTCTGGACCTGGTTTTTCCACTTCCAGCCAGGTGGCCTTATTTTTTTTGAGACAGAGTCTTGCTCTGTCTCCCAGGCTGGAGTGCAGTGGCGCCATCTCGGCTCACTGCAAGCTCCACCTCCCGGGTTCAGAGCATTCTCCTGACTCAGCCTTCCGAGTAGCTGGGACTACAGGTGGCTGCAACCATGCCCAGCTAAATTTTTTTGTATTTTTAGTAGAGACGGGGTTTCACCATGTTAGCCAGGATGGTCTCGATCTCCTGACCTCGCCCACCTCGGCCTCCCAACATGTTGGGATTACAGGTGTGAGCCACCCTGCCCAGCCCTTTTTTTTTTTTTTTTTTTTAAGGCAGAGTTTCACTCTCGTTGCCCAGGCTAGAGTATAATGGCGCGATCTTGGCTCACTGCAACCTCCACCTCCTGGTTTCAAGCAATTCCCCTGCCTCAGCCTCCCAAGTAGATGGGATGACAGGCATGCACCACCACGCCTGGCTAATTTTGTATTTTTGGTAGAGACAGAGTTTCTCCATGTTGGTCAAGCTGGTCTTGAACTCCCGACCTAAGGTGATCCACCTGCCTCAGCCTCCCACAGTTCTGGGATTACAGGCAAGAGCCACTGCGCCCAGCTGGTGATTGATTTTTAAAACATTAAGGAGCTAAAGCTGCTCGTGGCTGTAATCCCAGCACTTTGGGAGGTCAAGGCTGGAGGATTGCTTAAGTCCAGGAGTTTGAGACCAGCCCTGGCAACATAGCAAGACCCTGCCTCTATGAAAACAAACAAACAAACAAACAAAAAACAATTAGCTGGGCATGGTGGTATGTACCTGTAGTTCCAGCTACTTGGGAGGCTAAGGTTGGAGGGTCACTCGATCCAGGAGGTCGAGGCTGCAGTGAGCTGTGGTGATGCCACTGCACTCTAGCCTGGGGGACAAAGCTAGATCCTACCTCAAAATAAATAAATAAACAAATAAATAATTTAAAAATTACTGGTTTATTATATAGAATTCAAATGAACAACCAGAAGAAAAGGTATCTAGGACAAGGTCTGAAAAAGCTTCAAGGGGCCAGCCACGATAGTTCACACCTGTAATCCCTCCCACTTTGGGAGGCCGAGGCACACGGATCACCTGAGGTCAGGAGCTTCTAGACAGACACCTGGATACTTTCGCCAACCCAGAAGTTCCCAAGATTTTTTTGCAGCTAGGTTTCCAGTTTCCATTTGGAAAGTTGAATGTATTTTCTGGATTAAACTTCCACAATGGGGAAGGAAGGAAGGAAGGAAGGGAGGGAGGGGAGAAAGAAAGAGAGAAAAAGGAAGGAAGAAAGAGAAGGAAGGAAGGAAGGAAGGAAGGAAAGGAAGGAAGGAAGGAAGGAAGGAAGGAAGGAAGGAAGGAAGGAAGGAAGGAAGGGAGGAAGGGAGGGAGGGAGGGAGGGAGGGAGGGGGAGGGAGAGAGAGAGAAAGAGAGAAAGAAAGAACGAACATAATAAAAACATTTTTAAAAATAGACTTCCGGCCAGGTACGGTGGCTCATGCCTGTAATCCCAACAGTTTGTGAGGCTGAGGCGGGCGGATCACAAGGTCAGGAGTTCGAGACCAGACTGGCCAACATGGTGAAACCTTGTCTCTACTAAAAATACAAAAATTAGCTGAGTGTGAGGGCGTGCGCCTGTAGTCCCAGCTACTCGGGAGGCTGAGGCAGGAGAATCGCTTGAACCCAGGAGGCAGAGGTTGCAGTGAGCCGAAATCGCGCCACTGCACTGTAGCCTGGCAATAGAGTAAGACTCCGTCTCAAAAATAAATAAATAAATAAAATAATAAATAAATAAAAAATAACATTATTCATGCTCACTATAGGACATCTGAAAAATTCAAATGAGTAGAAAAAGTAGAAAAAAGGTCACAACCTTTACTTTGTAGAGAAATACATGATGACAATTTGGCTTCTTTCCTGACGGTCTTTATCTTTCCCCGTGTACAGTTTTATTTTGTTTCCATTGTTGCTAAATAAATAGAATGACGCTTTCTGATTCACAACTTACAGAGCTGATTTCATGTACTTCTAACAAGCTTGTGGTGATTCCAACAGCTATGACACTTTGTCCCCTGTGGGAATTGCATGGGTGGGGCACATCACCCACCCCTGTATTCTGATACTTTCTAGAATGCCAGTTCCACAGCACCATGGCCAGCTTTAAGTAGTATCTTTTTAATCATGTAGTTCATTTCAGGCTTCCACATTGTCCTTCTAGAACCTAACTCTATTTTTTTTTTCTTTTTTAAACCCCAGATCTTCTGAATATGTCCCCATTCCGTGAGCCCACAGTGATCTGTTGGTTTTGCCTGGTCCCAGCTCATGCATTCTTCAAGTCTTGGTAACCAGGATGTTTTGTCTGTTCAGGCTCTAAACGATCAGTGGGACAGGAACCGAAGTTAAGTAGCTCAGGATGCATCAAGATGAACTTGGGAAAACCGTGAGCCGCTGTGCTGACTGGACTGCTTCTCTGAATCAGCTGGAACTTCTTTTTGTGTCTAGTTTTAAAAGCTCCTCGGAAGCAATCCTAAATCCAGAATCGTTTCAATTATTATGAGGGGAATTCTGAAGTTCTCATTAAACACACGAATGACTCAAGCTTTGAAAAGAGCCAGATGCCACAGGCAAGAATCCCAGGGCATTGCCCACCTGGGTGTGATCCCCTGATAACTGTCTAACGAACTCAGCGTGTGTCCCCCGGGCATGACCATCTGCTGGGCAAAGCTCCAGGACCCTGAGACATCCTGGAATTCCTGTGGTTTAGGAAAGACCTTTAACTACCAGTGGTAGTTGTCTCATCGTTCTTCAAATAATCTGGTCTTGTTTATTATTATCATTACTATTTAATTTTATTTTATTACAGCTGTACTTGGAGAATAGTCCGGTCTTGAGGCCTTTTCACTGTGGTCTGTTCTAGTGTATGGCTCCCACCAGTGTGAAGCAGAAGGATGACTTTGCTCTGTTGTCAGGACAACCTTGAAGGAAGGAGCCAAATGTGTGGAGGTCTGTGGGAAGAGAGAGCCACCTAGCATGTCCCCACTGAACCAGTCAACAGAAGGCCTTCCCCAGGAGGCCTCCAACAGATCCCTGAATGCCACAGAAACCCCAGAGGCTTGGGATCCCAGGACCCTCCAGGCACTCAAGATCTCCCTTGCCATGGTCCTTTCCATCATCACACTGGCCACAGTCTTCTCCAACGCCTTTGTACTCACCACCATCTTACTCACCAGGAAGCTCCACACCCCTGCCAACTACCTGATTGGCTCCCTGGCCACCACCGACCTCTTGGTTTCCATCTTGGTCATGCCCATTAGCATCGCCTATACCATCACCCACACCTGGAACTTTGGCCAAATCTTGTGTGACATCTGGCTGTCTTCTGACATCACGTGCTGCACGGCCTCCATCCTGCATCTCTGTGTCATTGCTCTGGACAGGTACTGGGCGATCACGGATGCCCTGGAGTACAGTAAACGCAGGACAGCTGGCCATGCGGCCACCATGATTGCCATCGTCTGGGCCATCTCCATCTGCATCTCCATTCCCCCTCTCTTCTGGCGACAGGCCAAGGCCCAGGAGGAGATGTTGGAGTGCCTCGTGAACACCTCTCAGATCTCCTACACCATCTACTCCACGTGTGGGGCCTTCTACATTCCCTCGGTGTTGCTCATCATCCTATATGGCCGGATCTACTGGGCGGCCCGGAATCGCATCCTGAATCCACCCTCACTCTATGGGAAGCGCTTCACCACAGCCCACCTCATCACAGGCTCTGCAGGGTCCTCCCTCTGTTCGCTCAACCCCAGCCTCCATGAGGGGCACTCGCACTCGGCTGGCTCCCCTCTCTTTTTCAGCCACGTGAAAATCAAGCTTGCTGACAGTGCCCTGGAACGCAAGAGGATTTCCGCTGCTCGGGAAAGGAAAGCCACTAAAACCCTGGGCATCATTCTGGGGGCTTTTATCATCTGCTGGTTGCCCTTCTTCGTGGTGTCTCTGGTCCTCCCCATCTGCCGGGACTCCTGCTGGATCCACCCGGCCCTCTTTGACTTCTTCACCTGGCTAGGCTATTTAAACTCCCTCATCAATCCAATAATCTACACTGTGTTTAATGAAGAGTTTCGGCAAGCCTTTCAGAAAATTGTCCCTTTCCGGAAGGCCTCCTAGTCTTATTCAGTGATGACTCTTGTTATCTTTTGTGTCCTGTAACCTAATCAGGATTTTTTTTAAATTATTATTTTCTGAGACCTGGATTGATTAATGATATCTTGAGTCTTGGTTCAATTAACAGAATTGTTCTTTTTCCTGTTGTTTTCTTAACTTCTGAAAGAGCTGTGGGCAGGGGGGCAGGACTGAAGATTTCACTACTTAGCATAATATTTTCTTTCTTTCTTTCTTTCTTTTTTTGAGATGGAGTCTTGCCCTCTTGCCAGGCTGGAGTGCAGTGGCACAATCTCAGCTCACCACAGCCTCTGCCTCCCGGGTTCAAGAGATTCTCCTGCCTCAGCCTCCAGAGTAGCTGGGACTACAAATGCGTGCCACCAGGCCCAGCTAATTTTTGTATTTTTAGTAGAAACGGGGTTTCATCATGTTGGCCAGGATGGTCTCGATCTCTTGACCTTGTGATCCGCCCATCTTGGCATCCCAAAGTGCTGGGATTACAGGCATGAGCCACTGTGCCTGGCCAACATAATGTTTTCACAGTTCCTCTTTGTTGGAAGAAATGTGACCTACGAGATCCCCAGTTGATACAGTTGAGATGAGAAGCTATCTGACTATAGAAAAGACCCCGGGCTCAAAGGGAAGGCTCTCTGGTCTACCTGAGATCTATATGGAGCTTAAAGGAGGGTGGATAAGATTAATGACCTGAATTGAAAGAGAATTTGGAGCCAGGATGGATCTCCATTCTGTATGGCACCTTGATTGGAAAATAATATCCACGCGTTTCTTCCACTGAGTCTTTCTTAGATTAAATCTCTCCCAGTCGTCCATGAAGAGAAAGTCAGTATTTGTAGTGCCAATGATATAGAGTGACTTGGAGAGAGATTCAGAGGTTAGGGGTAGCGGGAGTAGGAAGGTTTTGGGACCAGACTGACTACCCTGTACCCTTCCTTCTTCCCCAATATCCCCGCGCCATCTTCACATTCTGAAGTTAAAACCCATGATCACCCCTTTGAGGTAGATTGACTGGCTTTAGACACTCACTCCTGCCTCCCCCCACGCTTTGAGTGGGACACCATTCTGAATTTTTTTTCTGAATTATTTTTTTACATCTCTTTCTCATTAGAGATCTGAAAACTCATTAGAGATGTTGAGTCTTATCAAATAAAAAGCATGAGACATCATGGCCAGTAACGTCTTTGGGTGATTTTTCCTCCTCTCCCTGGATATAGAAACCATTCAGCTCAATTCAGTCTCTAGCATTTGTTGAGCACCTACCACACGCCAGGTCCCACGCTCCAGCCTTGGCACTTGTTCTCTCCTATCAGGATGTGAGAAATTAAGGATAGCGTGATGATTAAGAGCTCAGAGACCACGCTCAGTGGCTCATACCTGTAATCCCAGCACTTTGGGAGGCTAAGGTGGGAGAATTGCTTGAGCCCAGGGGTTCAAGGCCAGCAAAAACCTGGCAAAACCCTGCCTCTACAAAAAAATACAAAATTTATCCAGACATGGTGGTGCGCATCTGTAGTCCCAGCTGCCTGGGAGGCTGAGGTGGGAGGATTGCTTGAGTGTGGGAGGTTGAGGCTGCAGTGTGCCATGATCATGTCACTGCACTGTCCTGGGTGACAGAGCAAGATCCTATCTCAAAAAGGAAAAAAAAAAAAAGGCTCAGGACCTGATGCCTCAACTCAAATCCAAGTGCAGCCAATTTCTCCTGGGTGAACCTGGACAAGTTTTCTTTTCTTTTTCTTTCTTTCTTTTTTCTTTCTTTCTTTCTTTCTTTCTTCTTTCTTTTTCTTTCTTTCTTTCTTTCTTTTCCTTTCTTTTTTCTTTTTTCTTTCTTTCTTTCTTTCTTTCTTTCTTTTTTTTTTTTTTGAGACAGAGTTTTGCTCTTGTTGCCCAGGGTGGAGTGCAGTGGCCTGATCTCGGCTCACTGCAATCTCCACCTCCTGGGTTCAAGCGATTCTCTTGCATCAGCCTCCCGAGTAGCTTAGATTACAGGCATGCGCCACCACGCCTAGCTAATTTTTGTATTTTTAGTAGAGACAGGTTTTCACCATGTTGGCCAGGCTGGTCTTGAACTCCTGACCTCAGGTGATCCACCCGTCTCGGCCTCCCAAAGTGCTGGGATTACAGGCGTGAGCCACCAAGCCCGGCCCTTTTCTTTTCAAGACAAGGTCTCACTCTGTTGTCCAGGCTGGAGTATAGTGGCACAGTCAGGACTCACTGCAGCCTTGACCTCCCAGACTCAGCCTTCTGATAGCTGTGACCACAGGCTTAAACCACCATGACTGGCTAATTTTTTAAATTTTCGTTAGAGATGGGGATCCCACTATGTTGCCCAGGCTGGTCTCAAACTTCTGGGCTCAAGCACTTCTCCCACCTCGGCTCCCAAAATGCTGGGAATACAGGCATGAGCCACCACACATGGCCTAGAAAAAGTTTCTTTATCTCTCTTTGTCTCATTTTCAACTATAAAATAGGGATAATAATAGATATGTTATTGTGTAAGTTACTACAGTGCTTGGCAGAAGAGCTCTTAAACTGACCTACTTGAGATCAAACAGCAATATAAAAATAACAGCTATGATTTATTAAGTGACTATAATGCTCCTTGTGTACACTTTCTCATTTACCTGTCATCTTGATTTTATAGATGAGGTAAAGAAACCGCTTATGGGCCGGGCGCAGTGGCTCAAGCCTGTAATCCCAGCACTTTGGGAGGCCGAGACGGGCGGATCACGAAGTCAGGAGATCGAGACCATCCTGGCTAACATAGTGAAACCCTGTCTCTACTAAAAAAAATACAAAAAACACTAGCCGGGTGAGGTGGCGGGCGCCTGTAGTCCCAGCTACTTGGGAGGCTGAGGCAGGAGAATGGCGTAAACCCGGGAGGCGGAGCTTGCAGTGAGCTGAGATCCGGCCACTGCACTCCAGCCTGGGCGACAGAGCGAGACTCCGTCTCAGAAAAAGAAAGAAAGAAAGAAACCGCTTATGGGCTGGGCATGGTGGCTCCTACCTGTGATCCCAGCACTTTGGGAGGCTGAAGCAGGAGTTTGGGACCAGCCTGGGCAACATAGGGAGACCCCATCTCTAATGACAACAACAAAAATTAGCCAGACATGGTGGAGCACACCTGTAGTCCCAGCTACTCGAGAGGCTGTGGCTACAGTGAGCCCTGATCATGCCACTGCACTCCAGCCTAAGAAGACAGAATGAGACCCTGTCTCAAAAAAAAAAAAGAAAAAGAAAAAGAAGGTTATGTTAGGGCAGGTTTCATAAAGAGAGAACACTTCAGCAGACTGCCAAAAGCTGAGCCTATGTGGAATAGATAGGAGCCCAAGAGAGGGGAAGTATGACAAGGCCTCTTGGGGGAGATGGGACCGAGCAGAGGAAGGTAGGGAAGGCCACACCAGGTGGAGAAAAGAGCAGTAACAGAGCCTCAGAGACAAGTAATATTCGGTGGGGTCTGTGGTCACAGAAAGAAGAATGAGGGGCAGGAATATAGGGTGTCAGGAAGGAAAGGGAAAGGAGGGAGGCCGAGATTGAGGGGATGATTGGTTATCCAGAGGAGTCTTGTGCTGATTTGAAGCTCATGCTGGACATCATCCAGCGCAGCCCTGGACCACCTGCATTAGAATCACCCATGCAGGGCTGGGCACAGTGGTGCACTCCTCTAATCCCAGCACTTTGGGAGGGCAAACCTGGAGGATTACTTTAGTCCAGGAGTTCGAGACCAGCCTAGGCAACATGGTGAAACCCCATCTCTACTACAAATACAAAAATTAGGTGGGCGTGGTGGTACACACCTGTAGTCTCAGCTACTGAGGAGGCTAAGGTGGGAGGACTGCTTGAGCCGGGGAGGTTGAGACTGCAGTAAGCTATAATGGTGTCACTGCACTTCAGCCTGGGTGACAGAGCAAGACCCTGTCTCAAAAAAAAAAAAAAAAAAAGTCAAATTGAAGATAAACTTAGAACTTAGGCTGGGTGCAGTGGCTCATGCCTGTAATCCCAGCACTTTGGGAGGCCGAGGTGGGTGAATCACCTGAGGTTGGGAGTTTGAGACCAGTCTGACCAACCTGGAGAAACCCCATCTCTACTAAAAATACAAAATTAGCCAGGCATGGCGGGATGTGCCTGTAATCCCAGCTACTCGTGAGGCCGAGGCAGAATTACCTGAACCGGGAGGCGGAGGTTGTGGTGAACTGAGATTGCGCCATTGCACTCCAGCCTGGGCAACAAGAGCGAAACTCGGTCTCAAAAAAAAAAAAAAAAAAAAAAGAAAGAAAGAAAGATAAACTTGTTTCTCATGACCATAGGGGAAACCTGTGTTTGGAGCCTTTCTCCTCTTCTCCCCACCCATCCCTGTCATGCCCCTAATTCCTTCACGCTTAGTCACAGACACACACACAGCATGATGGTGACGATGCAGGTTCCCGTCTAGCACAGGACTCTGCTTTTTTTTTTTTTTTTCCTGCAGCCAATCCGATTCCCTGGTCACAGGACCCTAGGTCCGTTTTTTTGTTTTTGTTTTTTTTAGAGGTGAGGTCTCACGATGTTGCCTAGGCTGGAGTACAATGGCTATTCACAGATATGATCGTGGCATACTACAGCCTGGAACACAGGCGATCTCAGTCTCAGGTGATCCTCCTGCCCCTGCCTCCCAAGTAGCTGGGACTACAGGCACGCACCATCACACCAGGCCTCAGGTCAGCTTAAATGGCAACAGGCTGCAGCCTGTAGGAGGTGAATCCTGACGTTTGACTAAATACGTGGGCACCGTGGCCCCCCTGTGCTTTCTCAGCCAGTCTCCTTAGGGTGCATGTCACTGTCCCATGATCTCTCATCAGTCTAGGAGCCCTGCGGCGTATTTCATTGATCTTTGTACTCTTAGTACCTGGCACACAGCCTGTGCTCAATTAACGATAATAGCGAGTGTCTATTGAGCTCTTACTGTGTACCTAGGTACTGCCCTAAGCATTTTATGAGTGTTAACTCATTTAACCTACATGAAGTTGGTCCTATTACTATCCTCCAGATGAGGAACTGGAAGCCCCAAGAAATTAAATACTTTGCCCATTTTCACACTGCTGAGAAGTGGTGGGACCAGAATTCAAGACACAGTTGCAGCCCAGAATCCTCACTCTTAACCCCCAGGGGATATGGCCAGGGCCAAAATGGCATGTGGCTCTGAGGAGCAGCATAAACTAGCGAAGAAAGCACTGATCTGGGAACCAATGAACCTGTCCCAGTTTTTCCACTGTCTTGCTTCACATCTTTCTGCCTCAGTTTGTTCTGTACAATGTGGGTAATAATAATGTCAACCTCAGGGTGGTTGGGGCCTGTGCTCAACTCTGGAGCATTCAAAACTGGGGAAGGTTATTGAATGAGACGAGGCCACAGTTAATTTATAAGGAATTAACTAAACACACACACACACACACACACACACACACACACACACACACACACACACAGAAAACATGGTGCAACTATGCAGATCATCAAACAGGCCTGTGAACAAGGTTTGGCCTCTGGGCCACCAGTTGGCAACCTCTGATCCTCCCCATTGATCCCCCCCATGCTATTGACTAATTTCTGTTCTCCATACAGCAGCTGGGTTCCTCGTGGAGCTCACAGTTCATCTGGGGGCCAAAGTACATGAAACAGATTACAAAGCCAGACAGTCTGTCCTCCACCAAGTCTGTGCCACACCCCACGCCCTCAGCTCTCTCAGGTGCATTCCAGCCACCTGTCACAGGAAGAGGCGGACTGGGGGGAGGAAGGCAGAAGTGCCCTTTTTACAGGGTCACTGGCAAGGACAGATGTGAGTAGTCCTCCGCATCCGAGGATCTTAAGATAGTGCATTTACCTGCTTCCCTGGCCCCCTGTATTTTGCTCCCAAGGGGAGGAGTAGGAATTCTAGACCTAGAGGATATCAGATGGGAGAGGGCCTTCAAAGTCATCCAGGACAACCCCAATCAGATCACTAATATCAGAGCAGCAGCTCATGCATTATAATTGGTGAAGTGGGAACTACTATTATCCCCATTTTGCAGATGCGTAAACTGAGACTCAGAATGGTTAAGTAATTCACTCAAGGTATTGCTGCAACTAAATAGCAAAGACAGTAGGCATGATAGCTCAAGTTGGTAATCCCAGCACTTTCGGAGACTTAGGTGGGTGGATTCCTTGAGCTCAGGAGTTTGATACCAGCTGGGCAACATGGTGAAACCCCATCCCTACAAAAAAACACAAAAACTAGCCAGGTGTGGTGGCATGAACCTGTAGTCCCAGCTACTCAGGAGGTTGAGGTGGGAGAATCCCTTGAACCTGGGAGGTTGAGGCTGTAATGAGCCAAGTTCATGCCACTGCACTACAGCCTGGGTGACAGAGCAATACCCTATCTCAAAAAATAAAAACAAAAATAAATAAATAATAAAGCCAGCATTTACATCTACCAGTATGACCCGAGGGCCAGCATGGCTAGCCATCAGCCTCTACCAACTCCTTGGCAACACTTGTACCAGTTATTTGACCGGGTGCTGATTACCTTTCTGTTTATTTATTTATTTATTTTTTTGAGACAGAGTTTCGCTCTGTCACCAGGCCGGAGTGCAGTGGTGAGATCCTGGCTCACTGTAAACTCCACCTCCCAGGTTCGAGCGATTCTCCTCCCTCAGCCTCCTGAGTAGCTGGGACTACAGGTGCGGGTCACCACGCCCAGATAATTTTTTTTTTTTTTTATTTTTTATTTTTAGTATAGACGGGGTTTCACCATGTTGGCCAGGATGGTCTCAATCTCTTGACCTCGTGATCCGACCACCTCGGCCTCCCAAAGTGCTGGGATTACAGGTGTGAGCCACCGCTCCCGACCCTTTCTGTATTTTTTTAACCATAGCTACACTAACCCAAGACTAGTCAGGCGCTAGGCCTTGCACTCGGCACTTTATTTATTATTATTATTATTTATTTATGTATTTTTGAGACAGAGTTCCACTCTTGTTGCCAGGGTGGAGGGCAATGGCACAATCTTGACTCTCTGCAACCTCCACTTCCCGGGTTCAAGTGATTCTCCTGGGAAGCAGAGATGCGATTTCACCATATTGGCCAGGCTGGTCTTGAACTCCTAACCTCAAATTATCGGCCCATCTCAACCTCCCCAAAAGTGCTGGGATTACAGGCGTGAGCCACCATGCCTGGCCCACTTGGTACTTTAAACATGCTTTCTATGATTCCCTCATAACATTTAAAAAAAAAAAAAAGTCAAATTGAAGATAAACTTAGAACTTAGGCCAGGCGCGGTGGCTCATGCCTGTAATCCCAGCACTTTGGGAGGCCCGCATGTTCCTGCATGTTCCATAGTATGCCCATTTTATATGTGAGAAAACTGAAGTTCAAAGTCGTGAGGGAATTTACCAAGCTTAAAAGCACATTACGGCCAGACTGAGATCAAATGTGTATTTGTTATTTATCCAGCTATGACTGAAAGCTTCCCTTGGTTTTGGGGAAAGAAAAATCTGTCTCCCAGAAGTGGCAGCCCCTGGTTCCTAGTTCTCAAAGTCCACATGCTCTTTTCAGATGTTTGAAGGTGGGCACATTATACCCCTTCAGTCTTTTTTATACCGGAGTCAGAGAGTGCCTCCTTCAACTGTTCTCCATAAATTGTGATTTTGACGTCCCCCCAGCCATCATCTTGCTCATTTTCCTATGGATAAGTTATACTTCTACATGTTCCAGTCAAAGTTCTGATCCCAAAATGGAACACAGTTCTCTAGACATGGACAGAAGGACTATCACCTCCCTCACTGTACACACAGTGCTTCTATTAATATGGCCCCAAACCCAATAAAGTATCTCCTATGTACAAAGCACCACCCCATGCACTTAGGATAGAGAATGAACAGCCAGCAACTTCCCTGACCTCCTGGAGCTTACATTTTTCTCACTGAGCTAAGGGAGGAGGCAGAGTCACTTTAGACATGAATCCTAGAATGTCAGAATTGGTAGGGCCCAGTCCTCGCCTGCCTTTTTATTTTTTTGAGATGGAGTCTCACTTTGCCACCCAGGTTGAAGTGCAGTAGTGTGATCTCAGCTCACCACAACCTCTGCCTCCTGGGCTCAAGTGATCCTCCTCCCTCAGCCTGCCAGGTAGCTGGGACTACAGGTGCTCCCCATCAGCCCCGGCTAATTTGTGTATTTTTAGTAGAGATGGGGTTTCACCATGTTGGCTAGGCCGGTCTCAAGCTCCTGACTTCAGGTGATCCACCCGCTTCAGCCTCCCAAAGTGGCTGGGATTACAGGCGTGAGTCAACGCACCCGGCCTCCTGCCTTTTTTATTAACAGATGAAGAAACAGCCCAGAAAGGGGCAGTGACAGACCCAAGATTCTTCGGTGGGACAGAATTCACTTCTGCCTTTCTCATAACCTCAGGCACTGGTCAGACCTGGGCCAGGCCTTATAGAGAAATGTGAACTGGGATGAAAAGTTTGCTGTTGAGAATTTTGCTAAGTGGACCCACCCCAGACCTCCTCAGAGCGTTCTTCAGAAATCCTAATTTATTTTAGGTATGGCCACCAGGTGGCGCAGGAGCACCAGGAAAAAGTGCAGAAATCAAAGGTTGGTGGGCTCCTTCCTCTTCAGATCAATTTTCCTTAGCAATGGGGAACGGTGAATGGGGCATAGTAAAGCCAGCCTGGCCCGGTGGCTCGCACCTGTAATTGCAGCGCCTTTGCAGGCCGAGGCGGGTGGATCCTTTGAGGTCAAGGAGCTTGAGACCAGCCTGGGCAACACGGTGAAACTCTGTCTCTACAAAAAACACAAAAACTAGCTGGGTGTGGTGGTGCATGCCTGTAGTCCCAGCTACTCAGGACGCTGAGGTGGGAGAATCCCTTAAGCCTGGGAGGTCAAGGCTAGGATAGCATTATACTGTATACATTATACATATATACATATACATGTACATTATACATATACAGAGGTGAATTCTGCCTCATTCGAGGAGGTAGCATGGAGTAGTGGCTAAGAGCCTGGATGCAGGCATCACACAGACCAGGTAGGAAACCTACCTTCCTTTTGCTGCCGGGGAACTCCCTGACACCTAGCTCATCAGGTAACCTCTGACCCTTAGATTTGGGTACAAGATAAGGTCCGTATTTCCCAGGGCTCTACACAGAGTTAGAGTTGCTGGTGCCCTCTTCCTGACAGGTCCCTTTTGCAGACAGTTGATGGTCAACTCCAGTCCAGCAGAGAAGTTTCTGCAAGAAGGTGGGAAGTGTTTGCTGCCACACAGAGAAAGTGAGGCTAATGGAATCCAGCAGCTCCACAGCCCAGTATACATGTGGAAGCTCATCCATACTTCTGTATATCTCATGACACACAGATGTGCAAAGGGTCTGAGGCTGAAAATGATGAATGATTCAGGGGGCTGAGAGTCTAGAGTTCGGGGATGCTGAGAGTCTAGAGTGTCTGAGAAGAAAGAGAGAGTTGGAAAAGTAAGCTGGGCCTTGGGGACTTGACCAAGCTCTCTACATTGAACTTTATCCTGGGAGCAACAGGGAGCTATTGAAGATTATTTAGCAAAGGAATGATGCAGTTAGACCAGTGTTGAAAGCAATCACTCAAGCTGGGTGTAAAAGAAGGAATGGGCTGGGTGTGGTGGCTCACACCTGTAATACTAGCACTTTGGGAAGCCGAGGTGGGTGGATCACTTGAGGTCAGGAGTTTGAGACCAGCCTGGCCAACATGGCGAAACCCCATCTCTACTAAAAATATAAAAATTAGCTGGGTGTGGTGGCATGCACCTGTAATGGCAGCTACTCAGGAGGCTGAGGCAGGAGAATCGCTTGAACTAGGGAGGCGGAGGTTGCAGTGAGCCAAGATCATGCCACTGCACTCCAGCCTGGGTGATAGAGCGAGACTTCATCTCAAAAAAACAAAAACAAGGAATGGAGGTGGGGGAGCCTGGAGGCAGACAGTCCAACCAGAAGAGCTGCAGGCTAGAATGGGGAGATTACACTGCTGGCTGATTTTTCATCTACTCAGAGCTTTTCATCGGCCAAGGGGCACTCCAGTGAAATTTGTCTGGCTTGCCCAGGAGTCAGCTCCTCCAGGGTAAGGGGCTGCCCAGCCAGAGAGGAAGAGTGGTTGGTCCCAGCAGCGGGTGTGTCCAAGGAAATCTTCGATATAATCAGACGACCTAGGAAGAGAAAGGCTGGCTAATGAGAGAAGCGAGATTCTGAGTCAGGTTGGAGGGCAGAGGCAGTGTGCGATGTAATGGTTAGGAACACGTAATGGCACCAGACACATTTTGTTCAGGTCCCAGCTCTGCCTCTTCTTGACTGTGTAGTTGTGGCCAGGTCACTTTGGCTTGCTTACTTTTTTCTTTCTTTTTTTTTTTTTTTTTTTTTTTTGAGACGGAGTCTCGCTCTGTCGCCCAGGCTGGAGTGCAGTGGCCAGATCTCAGCTCACTGCAAGCTCCGCCTCCCGGGTTTACGCCATTCTCCTGCCTCAGCCTCCCGAGTAGCTGGGACTACAGGCGCCCGCCACCTCGCCCGGCTAGTTTTTTTGTATTTTTAGTAGAGACGGGGTTTCACCATGTTAGCCAGGATGGTCTCGATCTCCTGACCTTGTGATCCACCCGTCTCGGCCTCCCAAAGTGCTGGGATTACAGGCTTGAGCCACCGCGCCCGGCCTACACTTTTTTCTTTCTTTATTTCTTTTTTTTTTTTTCAGACAGAGTCTCACTCTTTCACGCAGGCTGGAGTGCAGTGGTGAGATCTTGGATCACTGCAACACCCACCTCCTGGGTTCAAGCAATTCTTGTGCCTCAGCCTCCTGAGTAGCTGGGACTAAAGGTGCGTGCCACCACTCCCAGCTAATTTTTGTACTTTTTCTTCAGTAGAAACGAGGTTTCGCTATGTTGGCCAGGTTTGTCTCAAACTCCTGACCTTTAGTGATTCACCTGCTTTGGCCTCCCAAAATGCTAGGATTACAGGCATGAGCCACTGTGCCTGGCCCACTTTGTCTTTCTGAGCCTCAGTTTCCTCATCTGTAAAATGTGATTAGGAATAGGGCTCATGCCTTGAGACTATTGCCGGGGCTAGACAAGGGAACGTGTGTAAAACTCAGCACAGCACTGGATGCCTAGGAAACACTTGATAAGGGAAGCTCCAGGTTCTCAGCCCATCAAAGACAGTCTGTTGCTGGGGCAGGGTGGTCATTCTGGCTTTGCAGCACATCTCCAGGCCAGGGTGGCTTCAAAAACTGGCCAGTCTGAGCTGATACCACACTAAGTTAGGCGAAGAGAATTCCAGCCAGAAGCAAAGACATGATGCTTTGGACAGCCCAGGACCACACTCTGGGAGAGATGTGCCATTTCTGTTCCACCTTATTTATTTATTTATTTATTTATTTATTTATTTATTTATTTCTTGAGACAGAATTTAGGTCTGTCGCCAGGCTGGAGTGCAGTGGTACAATCGTAGCTCAGTGTGGCCTCGACCTTCTAGGCCGAAGTGATCCTCTCACCTCAGCCTCCTGTGCCCAGCTGATTTTTTAATTTTTTGTGGAGACAAGGTCTCACTTTGTTGTCCAGGCTGGTCTCAAACCCTGAGCTCAAGCAATCATCCCACCTTGGCCTCCCAAAGTGTTGGATTGCAAGCATTGACCACTGCACCTGGCCTCTGTTCCAATTTTTGAAACATTAAAAATTATTCTCCTTTTTCTAGGGGTTCTAGGTGATATCCTCTGTTTTATTTTGCTGGTTTCCTTTTTATTTTGTGGGTGGTTGTATACTGAAGTCCTCCTATAAAACTATAAAACTAGTTATTGTGATAAATGTTTTATGTCCATCCTTGTTTTTCTTTTTTTTTTTTTTTTTTTAGAAGGAGTTTTGCTTTTGTTGCCCAAGCTGGAGTGCAATGGTGCAATCTCGGCTCACCACAACCTCCACCTCACAGGTTCAAGCAATTCTCCTTCCTCAGCCTCCTGAGTAGCTAGGATTACAGGTATGTGCCACCACACCTGGCTAATTCTGTATTTTTAGTAGAGACAGGGTTTCTCCATGTTGGTCAGGCTGGTCTCGAACTCGCAACCTCAGGTGATCCACCTGCCTCAGTCTCCCGAAGTGCTGGGATCACAGGCGTGAGCCACCGTGCCTGGCCTTATGTACATTCTTTCATGTAATCTTTATAGCAACCCTTTCATATAGTTTTTGTGTTATTGTCCTCACTGTGTGGATGAAGAAACTGAGGCTTGAACAAGTTAACAAACGTTCCTGGGTCTGTCTGGCACTAACCCCTTCGGCCTTTGTGACTAAACTTACCTGGCCTGTCAGCAGAAAGGTCCCTAGAACCTTAAGTTACCCTAGTATCCTGCCCCAGAATTACCCAGTGAGTAGAATGCCAAGGTTTGTCTGGACCAAAAATAAGAGAAACAACCATTGGGAGGCCGAGGCGGGCGGATCACGAGGTCAGGAGTTCAAGATCACCCTGGCCAAAATGGTGAAACCCTGTCTCTACTAAAAATACAAAAATTAGCTGCGCGTGGTGGCAGGTGCCTGTAGTCCCAGCTACTCGGGAGGCTGAGGCAGGAGAATCGCTTGAACCTGGGAGGTGGAGGTTGGAGTGAGCCGAGATCGCGCCACTGCACTCCAGCCTGGGCTACAGAGCAAGACTCCATCTCAAAAAAAAAAAAAAAAAAAAAAAAAAGAGAGAGAAACAACCATGTGACATGGGGCGCAATTCTGATTAAGGAACCATCTGTTGTATTAGGGTCACATGTGTAATACATTCCCTGAGAATTTAATGCGGGGAAAAATTTGTCTCTCCCAATTCACTGGCCTGATTTTTCCAACCATATCACAGCAATAGCTAATTCTTCTATAGGATTTACCACGTGACAGGCCTGTTATGAGAACTAAATATGCGGCCGGGTGCGGTGGCTCATGCCTATAATCCCAGCACTTTGGGAGGCTGAGGCAGGTGAATCACTTGAGGTCAGGAGTTCGAGAGCAGCCTGACCAATATGGTGAAACCCTGTCTCTACTAAAAATACAAAAATTAGCCAGGCGTGGCAGCAGGGGCCTGTAATCCCAGCTACTCAGGAGGCTGAGGCAGGAGAATTGTTTAAACCTGGCAGGCAGAGGTTGCAGTGAGCTGAGATTGCACCACTGCTCTCCAGCCTGGGCGACAGAGCGAGACTCCATCTCAAAAAACAAAACGAAACAAAAAAAAGAACTAAACATGCCTGAAGTCATTTAATCCTTCCAGGGACCCTAAGAAAGGGGTTTATTATTATATTGTCCTGTTTTTCAGAAGAAGCAACAGAAGCACAGAGAAATTAAATAACTGCGTAAGGTCATGTGACTAGTAAGTGGCAGAGTTGGGTTTCAAAACAACGTAATTTGCCTCCAGGGTCTGTGTATTCAATCACATGTTTACTACTTCCTACACAATTTGTAACTCATCCTGGTTCCCTCTTGACTTTGACTGCCGGGAAACTCAGAGCCATGATTTGTTCGTTCTTCACTGTTACTATCCTTAGAAAACTCAGCCCACCATTTCTACCCTAATTAGTCAGTTTTTCATCTTTCTTTTCTTTTTCCCCAGTGGCCTTTGATCCAGGCTTTTATCACTCCCGAATTCTTGGTCTTTAATTATCAGTCAGATGGTCTCGAGGCTGCAATGAAACCACCTCAAAACCCTTTTTGGAAAAGATATGACGTAAGACATCAGATGAACAGATATGGCTTCTGACCAGTTGAGCCAGCTGGACACAGTTGAAGATGTCTTTGAGCGTCTTTCATGTAACCAGTACTGCCCTCTGTCATGTGGAGGATACAACCGTGAGCCCAGGGTAGTCCCATACTAGTTATGCCAACTGCTATGATAGATAAATCCTGAAAACGCAATGCCTAAATACAATAGAAATTAGTTCAATGTGTGGCCCCCTCAGTCAAGTGATGAGTGAGACCCGGGTTGACTAAGGCTCTGTCTTGTCCAATGTGTAGCTTCCAAGGGGGCCCCTGGTGTTGACATCTGATTGGCAGATGAGAGAAAAGAGCTTTGAGAAAGCCTACATCCTTCTTCACCACTTTGGCCAGGACACGGCATTCATGTTCTCTGCCCATATCCCACTGGTGAACACTAGTTATGTTCCTAATAGCAAGGAGTGCTGGAAAATGTAGTCTGGCTGCTTTTCTCAGAAACAACTCTACATTTGGAAGGGGAACAGCTTTGATGAACAGCTGACCTTGTCCCAGTTTATGAGGAACTTAAAATTATTGAACGGTCTAACCTTATAGAATGGCTAAGAATACCATGCAATATGTAATGTGGCCACAGGGAGGAAAATGGCCTGGCCTTGTTTACAAGAAACCATGGACAAAAAAAAAAAGGAGCATTTAAGGCCGGGCACAGTAGCTCGCACCTGTAATCCCAGCACTTTTGGAGGCCGAGGTGGGCGGATCACCTGAGGTCAGGAGTTCGAGACCAGCCTTATCAACCAATGAAATCCTGTCTCTACTAAAAATACAAAATTAGTTGGGTGTGGTGGCACACGCCTGTAATCCCAGTTACTTGGGAGGCTGAGGCAGGAGAATCGCTTGAACCCAGGAGGTGGAGGTTGCAGTGAGCCAAGATTGTGCCACTGCACTCCAGCCTGGGCTACAAGGCGAAACTCCGTCTCAAAAAAAAAAAAAAGGGGGTGAGCGTTTACATTTAAACCAAATGTATTTGTCCAACAAGGGAATGGGATGGGGTGTGGGGAGGGGGAGAGTTTATCATGATAGCGAGTATTCAGGAGAGGCTACATTTTCACTTGGCGGAAGGCGCTAGAAGGGGTCACGTGGACAGATGCCTCCTATCAGTCCTTCTAAGTGTGAACTTCCATGTAAGGTTCCCTTAATCACCTCTGAGCACTTACTTTGTGTCAAGTTCTCGGTAAGGCTCTGAGGACCCAGAAACACATGAGACAAGGTCATGGTTACTCAACTGAAATGCAGAAGCAGGATGGAGAAAGGCTGAGCTCTGGAAACAGGAGGCTGGAGTTTAATTCCTAGCTCTGTTATTTCGTAGCTGTGCGTCACTGGAGCTGCCACTTGGCCTCTGGTTCTGTTTCCTCATTTATGAACTAGGAACAACAGTTATCTTCATAGATTAAAGAACCCAGTGACGAAATATACCTGGAGCACAGTGGCTGGTATGTAGTAAGCACGTTATTTTATTAGTAGTAATATTTTTATGACGACCTTGGATAAGTCACTTCATTTTTCAAAGCCTCAGCTTTCTCATCCGTAGGATGGAGTTAACACTGACATCACGGGGTTGGAATCTTGCTGTGTCGTGGGGTCGGGAGCTGCCATTTCGTCTCTCCGCTTCCTTCTGGGATAAGTGGGTCGCACCATGCCCACTCGATCGCGGACGGAAACCAGCCCCGTTCGGCGCGCAGAGGAGGAACCTGATAAATAAGGACGCGATTTCCTGGCTGCGCTCCTGGGGAAGGAGGTTTGCTCTGGGTCCCATCCCCCGGCCGGTCCTGCTCAGGAAACGCGGAGAGAAAGCCAGGAACCAGGCCTGCCAGGCCCTGCGGCCCCTCAGCGCCGTCCCTCCTCCACGGCCCTCGGCTGCAGGAAGCCGGCTGGCGGGAACGCCCTGCCTGGTGGGTGGGAAAGGCGAGAGCGCGCCCGGCACCGGCGGCTTCCCAGACCCGCGGCCGGCCGGCTGCGCGGAGCTGTCACTGCGGCAAACGGCGAACGCGCCGGCCCCCTTCCCCCGCCTCCCGCACGCCTGGTGCAGTCGGCCCATTTGTATTTCACGAAGTGCTGCAGCCGGATTCATGGCTCACTGGCGCAGGAGGGGAGAGAGGCTGAGTCCTGTCAAGCGTCAGCGCCCCACCGGGTACGGAGCGCACGCCGTGGGGGCCGGGGTGGGGAGGGAAGGGCGTCCAGCCCTCTCTTTTGGGTGGTGAGATGTTGAGGCCTGAGGGTTTCTAGGTGAGTGTTCAAGGTCATGGCTGGTAAACGGCAGGGCCGGGATGCGACTCGGGGTCTGTTTCACCCTAAAGTTTGTGCCTCGCGTCTGTGGTTCTGCTCCAGGTTTTTGAGGTGTTTGGAGGGCGGGGGTTACATTCTTGCAGCACCTCAAGAACCGGAGTTCTGTACCCAGGGGCTACCGATGGCCTCTCAGAGGTCTGTGAACTCCTTGTGTAACATGTTGTGTGTGTTGCATTTTTCTTCGAAGTTCCAAAGGTGTCAGTGATCCAACAAGGGTCAAGAATTATAGCTCTCCGCAGGGTATGGTGACTCACGCCTGTAATCCCACCGCTTTGGGAGCTCGAGGTGGGAGGATCTCTTGATTCCAGGAGTTCGAGACCAGCCTGGGAAACATAGTGAGACCCCTCATCCTTACAGAAAATTTAAAAATTAGCTGGACATGGTGGCACATGCTTCTGGTCCCAGCTACTTTGGAGGCTGAGACAGGAGGATTGCTTGAGCCCAGGAGTTTGAGGCTGTGGTGAGGGGTGATTGTGTCATTGCATTGCAGCCTGGGCGACAGAGGTCAGACATTGTCTCAAAAATCGAAAAATCCCCAAAATTATAGCTCTCCAAGCCCGCTATGAGGACTCCAGCTTCATGAGAGGTTGAGGTTCCTCTATGTCTATAACCTCTTGAGAATATTTCTGCAAAGCCCCAGCTGTTACTCTGTAGCAACTTGGGGGCCTCTACAGGATCCCAGATCTTTCTACTGGATCTTGAGACTCTTTCTATAGGATCTTGAGATCTCTCTGGGGATTTGAGCTCTTTATGGGGTCCTGGTCCCTCTTTCTGCGGTTCTGACAATTTTACTATAAGGTCTGGGGGTCCTCCATGGAATGAGTTCTAAACCTGGGCCTCAGGATAGCTATGAACTCCCTGAAATTGTATGCCAGATTTTGTGGGTCTGTCTGTATAGGTGGAATTCTGGAGAGAGGTTTCACGGATTTCACCAGATTCTCAAAAGAATCTGTGATCCCCAAAAGCTGGGAAAAAATATTGCTTTAGTGCATTCATTTGAACAGGCCTTACTCCTTTCTCAAAAATAAAAGTCAAGGAAGTAGGGGGCCGGGCCGTGGTGGCTCACGCCTGTAATTCCAGCACTTTTGGGGAGGCTGAGATGGGCAGATCGTTTGAGGTCAGGAGTTTGAGACCAGCCTGGCCAACATGGTGAAACCCCATCTCCACTAAAAATATAAAAATTAACTGGGTGGAGTGGCACACGCCTATAATCCCGGCTGCTCGGGAGGCTGAGGTACGAAAATCACTGGAACCCAGGAGGTGGAGGTTGCAGTGAGCCGAGATCACACCACTGCACTCCAGCCTGGGCGACAGAGCAAGACTGCATCTAAAAAAAAAAAAAGTCAAGGAAGTAAAAAGTGGAGGAAATAAAAGACAGTGTTTTCTAGTAGAGTATGGGCTTTGGACTCAGGCATTCCTGGGTTAAAATCCCAATTTCCCACTTACCAGCTGTGTGACCTTGAGCATGTTCCTTACCCTCTCTGAGCCTCCAGGCCACCTCCTCTAGGAAGCCTTCTCTGGCTCCTCAATTGAGTTAGGTCCCCACCCCGCATCCCCCAATCCCTTCTGGCATCTTGCCTGATTCTTTGCAGCACTTAATGGAATTGTTATTAAGTAATAGTATTTAATGTTATCCTGTTTCTCCACTCCTCCAGTCCAGGAAACTTGGGACTTTTGCTGTATTACAGTCTGTGTAGTGCCTGGCACCTGTTAGGCACTCCGCCATTTCTTATGAAATAAATAAAAGTGCAAAGGAATGGAGGGATGCAGGCCGGACACTGTACTAGGGGCAGAAAGGGATCAGAAATTAATAAGCATCATTCCTGCTGTTGAGGAAGTCCCAGGCTGGAGGGGGAAATAAGATGCAAACGAGGAAAACCGTCCTAAATGCGCTAATGGGGGATGAACACTAATCGAGGCAAACACTAGCAGGGAAAGCACCAAAAGATCCAAAGATGAGTGAGACCTAGTCCCTGAAGAGCTGAGATGCCTTTCCTTTGTATTATGTGTTACGATTTACAAAGCACTTAGCTTACATGCAATAGCTGGGTATACACTTATTCTGCAAAGGTGGCAAAACTACTGCAGAGAAGAGTTCAATGACTTGCCCAAAGCCACCCAACCAATAATGGCTGCCTGAGTGCATAGCTTATTTGCTTTGGAATACAGCCCATTTCCTCCTGGACTTGGGCTTTGATGTTGCACATGTCTTGGTTTAGATCCTACTAGATGTGTGACCAGTAAGTGACTTTACCTGTCTGAGCCTTGTTCCCAGTCTGCAAGATAGCAGCAATAATGACCCCCTATAACCTTTAAGAGATAGTATATGCAATATACTAGGAATAATGACCCCTATAACCTTTAAGAGGTAGGATATGTAAACTACCCAGCATGACTCTTGGTTCAGAATACAGGATCTATAAATGTTTGTGGAATGAATGAATGAATGAATGAATGAGTGAGTGAGTGAATGAAATACACGTAGTAATGGTTACCCTGAAACATGAGGGAGCAAAGGAGTAGAGAGAACTTAAAATCATGCCATTAGGGGGATGATAGGAGGATTGAGGGCGATTTTATTCCTTCCTAGTCTCACTTTCTATGATTCTTGGCAGACTTTGCACTGGCCTCAATCATACTGGGTAATCATTTATTGTTTGCAAACCAACAAAAGTGAGCCAACTCCAGCTTGGTTAGCTTTCTATTTATGTATATCTTTACTGCCTTTTTTCTGATGACACAGTAATACTACTCCTTGTAAAAAATTAAATTGCAGAATGATATAATGAGTGAAAATGAAAGCGCAAGTTTAGACATGGTAGACACAAGGTGCTGACATATCGTGATTCTTTGGAAGGTGTGGAAGGGGCATAGGACAGTGTGATGGTGAATTTACGTGTCAATTTGACTGGGCTAAGGGATGCCCAGATAGCTGGTAAAACATTATTTCTGAATATTTCTAGGAGAGATTAATATTTGAATTGGTAGATTGAGTAGAGAAAATTGCCTCCACCAGTGTAGGTGGGCATGATCCAATTCACTGAGGGTTCAACAGAACAAAAAAGAGGAGGAAGGAAAATTTGCTCTCTCTCATTGAGCTGGAACATCCATCTTCTCCTGCCCTTGGACATTGGAGCTCCTGGTTCTCAGACCCTTGGACCGTAAGACTTATACCAGCACTTCCCTGCCCACAAACCCCCATTCTTAGCACCACCATCTTTTCTGGTTCTCCAGCTTTCAAAAGGCAGACTGTAGGACTTCTCTGCTTCCATAATCTTGTGAGCCAATTCTCATAATAAGTAGATTATATATATATATATAGATATGTATACTCCTATTGGTTCTGTTTCTCTGGAGAATTCTAACTAATACAGACAGGGAGAAAAAAAAATTCTGCCTGCTTAAACGTCTTTTTGTCCTGGCCTTGTCATGGTTCCTGGGACTTATATTAGGTGTCTTACTTTTGGCTTGTAGCATTGAAAGTTCAAATGCAACCAAGGTCTTGGGTCAGGGGAGGAAGGGAAAATTGTCTCAGCATGGGCTTTCCTGGAACCCCATGAAGAAGGAGATGGGATCTGTGGAACTTTCTATTGCAGTATGCACAGGTGGCTCAGATGCCCACTGCTGGTATACCTTGTAGCTGTGTTTTTACCCCCTTTCCCCTCTATAGCAAAGTCTTTTTTGAAAGTTCTCACTATATGCACAGACAGAACAGCAAAGGAGGCTGGACACAGTGTCTCACTGTGTAATCCCAGTACTTTGGGAGGCCAAGGCAGGTGGATGACTTGAGCTCAGGAGATGGAGACCACCCTGGGCAACATGGCGAAACTCCGTCTCTACCAAAAATACAAAAAAAATTAGCTGGGTGTGTGTGTTGGCGGGCACCTGTTATCCCAGCTACATGGGATGCTGAGGTAGGAGGATTACTCGAGCCTGGGAAGTGGACTTGTAGTGAGCCGAGATCATGACATGGCACTCTAGCCTGGGTGACAAAGTGAGATTCTATCTCAAAAAAAAAAAAAAAGCAAAAACAGAAACAAAACGAAACTCAGCAAAGCAAAAGAAAAAAAACCTGAAGTTTCTCTATTTAGCTCTTTTTTATTTATTTATTTTTTTAGAGACAGGGTCTTTCTCTGTCACTCAGCCTGGAGTGCAGTGCAGAGATCATAGCTCACTGCAGCCTCCAACTCCTGGGCTCAAGCAATCTTCCCTCCTCAGCCTCCTGAGTAACTAGGACTACAGGTGTGAGCCACCATGCCTGGCGGTGGCTCACACCTGTAATCCTAGCACTTTGGGAGGCTGAGGTGGGCGGATCACAAGGTCAGGAGTTGGAGACCAGCCTGACCAACATGGTGAAACCCTGTCTCTACTAAAAATACAAAAATTAACTGGGTGTGGTGTTGCACGCCTGTAATCCCAGCTACTCAGGAGGCTGAGGCAGAATTGCTTGAACATGGGAGGCGGAGCTGAGATCTCACCACTGCACTCTAGCCTGAGCAACAGAGCGAGACTGTCTCCAAAAAAATAAAAATAAAAATAAAATAAAATTTTGGCTGGGTGTGGTGGCTCACGCTTGCAATCCCAGCACTTTGGGAAGACAAAGCTAAAGGATCGCTTGAGCCCAGGCATTTGAGACCAGCCTGGGCAACATGGTGAAACCCCGTCTCTACTAAAAATACAAAAATTACCCGGGCGTGGTGGGTCATGCCTGTAATGGCAGCTACTCGGGAGGCTGAGGCAGGAGAATCGCTTGAACCTGGGAGGTGAAGGTTGCAGTGAGCCCAGATCGTGCCACTGCACTCTAGCCCGAGCGACAGAGGGAGACCTCTGTCTCAAAAAAAAAAAAAAAGAAAAGAAAAAATTTTTTTTTTGTTTGTAAAGACAGGGGTCTCCCTCTGTCACCCAGACTGATCTCAAACTCCTGGTCTCAAGTAATCTTCTCACCTTGGCCACCCAAAGCACTGGGATCACAGGTGTGAGCCACTGAGCCTGGCCTATTTAGTTCTTTATAGTCTCCATATTTTTCTATGCATATACTAAGCATATATTACAAATTATAACTATAGGGTCCTACTACACTTGTAATTCAGCAACTTACTCTCACTCTTTTCACTTAACAATGCCCAATAGAGACCTTTTATTGCCTAATCATACAAATCTATTCCTTTCCTTTTACTATATGGAGCCTCTTGAGGGCAGGGCTATTATTTAGCCCTACTTCCAGTCCAGAGTCCAGCATATGGGAAGTCTTGCTGGGAGGACGAGGACATGTTCAAATAGTAACAGCAACCACTACATCCTGGCATGAACTAGGTGCCAAGCTCTGAACGCAGCTCTTTCAGATGTTTAACCCTCACAGGCACTGTGTGAGAAAGGTGGTATTATTATTTCCATTTCGCAGATGAGAAACTGAGGTGCAGAGACCTAAAAACCCAAGATTACATAACTAGTAAGTGGCAGAGCTGGGTTTTGAATCCTGATCTTTCCTGTGCCAAAGGTTTTGCTATGAATAAATGAATAAGTGGTTGCTGGGATCATGGGTCCTGGGGAGAAAGTTCTTTCTTCAGAACCTCCCTGGTATGTCCTGGGTTCTTCCTTCCAAGGGTTTGTAGTACTTGGAATCGGCTTTAGCCCTTAGGAGCAACTCAGTAAAGGCCCTTCCTTTGCCTCCAGCAATCTTACGGCCATGCTTACTTTTCACAGGAAGTGGTGTTTTTGAATATTTTTTCTAAAAATAAGCTATAATTTATTAGGGGCCTTTGAGGACCAGGCCAGGCATTTCAGGACACCCATGTGCCTGCCTGCAGCATAGGAAATTAATCAGAACCCCAAAGTTCTTCCCCTCCTCCCACAGGCCAGTGCTCTGGAAATGCCCAGTGCCTCATTGCAGCTCTCCTAGAGGACTGCAGAGATGCCAAGGGCAGTTTAACACAGATCCACGTCTCTGTAAAGAAGGTGAGAGGAGAAAGGCACGAAGCAGAAATGGGTCAGCTGTGCTGCAAAGAACTCTCAGAGAGAACCCCACGCTGACCCCAGCTTGGAGGCATGCTGAATGACAGAGATGCCCTGGGGCATCAGATGTGACTGCAGAATCCATCTGGGGTCTGCAGACTGCAGTGCTGGTCTCTGTTCCAATGGGAATGCTTTGCAGGGCCACTTTCAGCAAGCCTCTTCCTTTCTCAAAACCCTAAAGTCTTCCACGTGAAATGATTTAGTGGATTGTAATGAGGTGCTGTGTGGTGTTACGAACTAGAAATAATACCGATGATAGTAATTATATATATATATAATATATATAACATACAATAATTATATATATTTTTGAGACAGGGTCTCGATCTGTCGCCCAGGCTGGAGTGCGGTGGCATTATCATGGCTCATTGCAACCTCCACCTCCCAGGTTCAAGGGATCCTCCCACCGCAGCCTCCTGAGTAGCTGAGACTGCATGGGCACCACCAGGCCCGGCTAATTTTTGTATTTTTTGTAAAAACGGGGTTTTGCCATGTTGTCCAGGCTGGTCTCAAAGTCTTGGACTCAAGTGATCCACCCACCTGGACCCAAGTGATCCTCCCAAAGTGCTGGGATTGCAGGCATGAGCCACCGCGCCTGGTCAATATAATACTATTGAAAATAAGAACTACAGGGGCCGGGCGTGGTGGCTCACATCTGTAATCCCAGCACTTCAGGAGGCTGAGGTGAGTGGATCATCTGAGGTCAGGAGCTTGAGACCATCATAGCCAACATGGTGAAACACCGTCTCTACTAAAAATACAAAAATGAGCCAGGTGTGGTGGCAAGTGCCAGTAATCCCAGCTAATTGGGAGGCTGAGGCAGGAGAATCTCTTGAACCTGGAAGGCGGAGGTTGCAGTGAACTGAGATCGCGCCACTGCACTCCAGCCTGGATGACAAGAGAGAAAATTCATCTCAAAAAAAAAAAAAAAAAAGAAAGAAAATAAGAATGACAATCATATTGATTGTGGAACACTGTGCCTGATGCTTTCCAGAAAGTATGTTAGGTAATTTAAAAACAAACACCACAAGACTACATTATTATCCCCATTTTACAAATGAGAAGATAGGCTCAGAGACAGCCAGTATGACCCCAGAACATATGATCCCAGGGTTTTCTGGCATCAGAGCTTCAGCTCCACAAACATGTGTGGGTTCTGACCTCCAGGGAGTGCTAAGAAACAAATGGGAGGTCAGTTCGTTATAAGTTGTAGTGTTCATGCCCACGTGAGGGTTAAACACAATGTTATTGGGTATTCAGAACAGGGAGGATTGCCTTCTGGCTGGGAGAAGCTGGGAGGTGAGACAGCAGGGGAAGAGCTTGAGCAAAGGGTCAAATGTGGGAAAGCAGTGGGTGTGCTAAGAGAAGTCTGGATAAACTTTGTGTGTGTGTGTGTGTGTGCGCGAGCGTGTGTAAAGGTAGGAAGTGATCATACCAGGCCAGGGCTTTGGCCTTTATTCCATAGGCAATAAAGAGCTTACACAAGCGATGTCTCAAGAGACCAACCATGCTGCTGTAGTCAGAGAGGAAGCAGCCCTCAGCCCATCTGTGCCCTGGCTTGTGAATGTTGCTGTGTGCCAGCGTGTGGGAGGGCATCGGCAGCGAGAGCAGTCTCTGGCTGTGTCCTGTACTCTGCTGGGTGTGGGTCTTGGGCTGTCTTCAAAGCCCTCCTCCTGACTTCTCAGGGCCCTAGGTGCTTTTTAGATAGTAGACTTAAAGGAAGTATGTCAGAAGTATCGGAGGGGATTTTGAGATCCTGTGGTTATTCCCCCCTCCCATTTTAAAGAAGATGAAAGTCGGGAACATAGATAGGAAAGTACTTGTCTAGCGTCACACAACGAATGAAGAGCAGAACGGGGAACTGGAACCCATGCCTCCTGAGTCTGAGCTGAGTTCCTTCTCTGCGTTTGCGGGGTAATAGAAATAGCATTTGTTGAGTGATTATTCCATATCAGGTTCTAGGCTAAGCACCTTTCCATTGATTATCTCATTTAATCCTCACAACCCTTCAGAGTGTCCCGCTTTTTTTTTTTTCTTTTGAGACAGGGTCTCACTCTGTCACCCAAGCTGGAGTGCAGTGGCACGATCACGGCTCACTGTAGCCTCTACCTCCCCGGGCTCAAGCGATCCTCCGACTTTAGCCTACAGGCCCGCGCCACCACGCCCGGCTAATTTTTGTATTTTTTTGTAGAGATGGGGTTTCGCCATGTTGCCCAGGCTGGTCTCGAACTTCTGAGTTTAAGCGATCCGTCCGCCTCAGCCTCCCAAAATTCTGGGATTACAGACGTGAGCCACCACGCGGGCCGAAAGTCTCCCTCCTGAAATCGGGAAGTCTTGTCTTCTATTTCGATTTCCCAGGGCGCCCACCACAGGACCTAGCTAGGGAGGCAATAAAAACTTGGTGGAGCCTAAGTCCTGGGAAGAGAAAAAAAGGACGGAGGGGGCGGGGCCTGCAGACCAATCCCGCCCTTCACAAAGACCCCGCCTTCCAGACCGCTGACGTCACCACTTGGCCCCGCCCATCATTGTCAGTCCCGCGGAGCCAGAGGCGGCGCCGGTCGCTGGGAGCTGAGCGCCGGAGCCCTCTGCGGGCGGTATCGCTGTCCGGGGCCGCCGAGGTGAGGGTCCGTGAGGCGGCGGCGGGAGCGCGGCGCGGGGGACCGGGACGGGCGCGGGGAGCGGAGGGCGGCGGGGGTGGGGGGCGGTCCCCGGTGAGGTCGGGGCACCCGCGGCCACGGGGCAGAAGAAACCGCGGGCGCAGCCGGGGAGGGATGGGGGTGTGGAGTTGGAGGAGAGTTGGAGTGGATTTTGGAGGAAGGGCTCAGGAGGAGACCTTTTGGGGCGAGACCCGGCACATGTTTGTGGAGTTGGAGGAAGAGACTCTGAGATTTTTCCTCGGGAGGGGGAGGGAAGGTTCATGAGGAGACTTCTTGGTGGGAGCGAGACTCGGAGGAGAAATGTTTGGGGCAGAGACGCGGAGGAGACATTTTCGAGGGGGCGGCGAAGAGTTTCGGGGGTCGAGTTTGGGGTTGGGGGAGGGGCGCGGTCCGGATTGGGGTGGGGGGCGGCGAGGCGGCCGGGAGGGGGCTGCGCGGGGCCCGGCGGGCACCGGAGGAAGGAAGTGATCAGACAGGAAGGGCCCGGGAGCTCCAGCAGGAGGAGGAGGAGGGCGGTTTGGGAGCCAGTCGGTCCGGCGTGCGGGGCCAGCTGCGGGCGCGGGGCGCGGGGCGCGGGCCGGGCGGGGAGGGGTCTTGCGGCAGCCGCAGCTGTCGGCCGCGCCGGCCCACGTCCCGGGCGCTCTGCTGGTCTCGCAGCCAGACCGCTGGGCCGGGAAGGAATTCGAGGCATTCGCTTTGTTTAAGTTGCCAGTAGACAGTCCTTAGGACTAATTAATGGTGGAATCTGCAGGGGGACGCCGGCGAGCGGGGCCGGGGCCTCCCCCCGCCCGCCGCGGTGAACTTTCCGCAGCGCGGGGCCCGCCTCCCCGCGCACCCCCGGCCCCCGCCCAGCTGCCCGGGCGGGGAAGGAGCCATGGCTTCCCGGAGCGCAGGAATGAAGTGCGGTTTCTGGGGCCGGTGGCCTCTGGCTGCGGAGCCTGCCTGCAGGGAAGCCGGCGTCCCGGAGCGGCCGCGCTGGAGCTTCGGAGCCCCGTTTAGAGCTCTTGGAGGTGGCTGCGGTTTTTGTGCATAACCTTGGAGGAGCCTCTGCGATCCGAGAAAGACTATCTTGCTTTGGAGCATCTGTTTCTTCATCGCGTCAACCCCTTTCCTAACACTGCAGAGCTTGTTGTGGCTTGTTTCGGAAATGCCGAGGCCAGTGCTCACCCTTGCGGGTGGGAGAGGGGAAGAGAGTAGGCACCCCCAAAACCCCTGCAATGTGATTTCCAGAAGGCCAGAGAGTGCCTGCAGCTCCGCCGTCGCACCTTCACTGACTTGAATGACCTTGGGGGAAGGATTGCGCTGCGGAGCCCCTGGTGCCTCATGTGTCGTTGGAGGAGAAGATACTCTCTGGACCTCCCTGCCTTTTGGGGATGTTTTGAGGGGTGGGGTTTGGTCAGGGTATTTCTTTTACAAACGGCTGCTGTTCTGGCCTAAGGAGCTGTACTGGTGTCAGAGCCAGGAGAATTCAAATCACCTAGTAAGATCTGACTACCTCAAATTAGGGAGGGGTTTGGATTTTTAGGAGGACATTTCTTTTTTGGGAATCTGGACAGTATGTTCCAGATTGCCTTCTGTCACTTTGCAACTTTGGTAGTATGCATGTGGATAAATTGAATTACCCCCATAGAAAATTCTTCTCTTGTCAGAAATAATTGTTTTGCTCAGAATTCCCCTGGGGGCAGATTAAGGTTTTGCTCAATTTACTCCTAGAAGAATTTACTTCTAGAAGAATTTTCCAGGTTTCTAAAATTAAATCACTTTTCTAAACATAGTAACTAAAGTTTGAAAAACTGGAAGTAGTGAGCTGGGAAGGGAATGGGTTGGAGGATGAAGAAGGCAGCAAACACTGGTTCTCTGTTGGCCAGTGATTAATAATACGGATTGTTAATTAGCCTTCCTTGATTATGAGGTGTTTTCTTAATCTTAAATAATTTAAGACCAAGAAAAGGAACTAATGTTGTTTAGTTGCCTATTCTGTGCCCGGTAATTATGCTAGGTGGTATAGATCTTAGGCAGTCTTCCCAATAATTTTGTGAGGTGGTAGTTAGCATCCCTTTTTTTGTTTTGTTTTGAGATGGAGTCTCGCTCTGTCGCCCAGGCTGGAGTGTAGTGGCCGGATCTCAGCTCACTGCAAGCTCCGCTTCCCGAGTTTACACTGTTCTCCTGCCTCAGCCTCCCGAGTAGCTGGGACTATAGGCTCTCCCCAACCCGCCCGGCTAGTTTTTTGTATTTTTTCAGTAGAGATGGGCTTTCACCGTGTTAGCCAGGATGGTCTCGATCTCCTGACCTCGTGATCCGCCCGCCTCGGCCTCCCAAAGTGCTGTTTTTTTTTTTTGTTTGTTTGTTTTTTTTTTTTTTTTTTTTTTGAGACGGAGTGCTCTGTCACCCAGGCTGTAGTGCAGTGGTGCGATCTCGGCTCACTCCAACCTCTGCCTCTCACGTTCAAGCTATTCTCCTGCCTCAGCCTCCCGAGTAGCTGGGAATACAGGTGCGTGCCACCATGCCCGGTTAACTTTTGTGTTTTTAGTGGAGATGAGGTTTCACCATGTTGACCAGGCTGGTTTTGAACTCCTGACCTCAAGTGATCTGCCCGCCTCGGCCGCCCAAAGTGCTGGGATTACAAGCATGAGCCACTGCTCCGGGTCAGCATCCCTGTTTTATAGATGAACAAGCCAAAGGTCAGAAAGTAAAATGACTGTCCCAAGTTCACACACACAACTAGTAAGAAATGGCGCTGGAATTCAAACCCAGGTCTGTTTCTCAGGTCTGTGGTTGTCTCTCCACTGTGCACACTGCCTTTGGAATCATGAAACCTAGTTTTTTGGCCTTTGACTCAGCCACTGGGTGACTGTGGGCCCTAGAATAAGTCAATTCGGTCTGTTCTCCAATAATATTGCCTTTTGTTTCAGCAGTGTTGTCAATATGCACTTGAAGTGTGCTTTTTTTTTTTTTTTTTGTAAAAAGACAGACATACAAGGCTGTAGTAGTGGTATGTACTATATGCCGCTAGGTGCTTGCTTATTTCTTATGATGGAAGCATTTCTGTTAAAATGGAGAGTACCTAAGTGATCATATATTTCATTTATGTAGTGGAAGTTGATGGATGGCTAATGGCCCTTCCAGTGTAAAGCGGCCATCGTTAAGGTAACATTGTCAGAAACAGAACCATTTTTCATGTAATACAGCTTTCAGGGACAGTATCAACTTATGAGTAAAGCACACTACAGGTAGGTACCTGGATAGTCCAGGCTGAAAGATGTGGTATAAACTTTGATGCATATAATAGATGCACAGCAAATATTTGATGAATGAGTGAATGAATGTAATGAATGTATTCCTTTTTTTTTGGAGTGCAGTGGTGTGATGATGTCTCACTGCAACCTCAACTGCCTGGGCTCCAGTGAGTTTCCCACCTTAGCCTTCTGAGAAGCTGGGACCACAGGTGCGTGCCACCATGCCTAGCTAACTTTTTTTTTTTTTTATTTATAGAGATGAGGTTTCCCTGTGTTTTCCAGGCTGGTCTCCTGGAACTCCTGGGTTCTGGGGATCCTCCAGTGTCAGCCTCCCAAAGTGCTGGGATTACAGGCATGAGCCAATATGCCCTGCCCTGAATGCATTTTTTTTTTTTAAAAAGCTTTATTGAGGTATAATTTACATACCATAAAATTCACCAATTTTAAGTGTACAATTTGATGAGCTTTGACAAATGTATACAGTTGTATAATTACCACCACTGCGTTTATTTTTTTAAACTGTGTGTTGTCTTTTAGGAATTGCGTAGCAGATTTATCCCTGGAAATGTTGAGGTTTCTATGCTCAGATTCAATACTGTGAGGTCAGAATGAATATTAGAGTGTTAATGTGCCAACTTGGGAGGAAATAGGAAAACCTTAGGTATTTAATGGTGAGGTAAATGGGAAGAATAAGAGGGAGAGACATTTATTGGATTAGGGGAAAGATAAATTCAGGAGGAAGTAGATTTTAGTTACTTTTAAGACAGAGGATACATTTTGGGAAAAAGTTACCAAAAGATTTAAGGAGTTGAACTTTTTATTTTTTTTCTTTTGAAATGGTAGCTCCTGAAATATAAAACTTAACATCTTTGGCTGTGCTTAAGAAGTGCTTAACAAATTATGGTTGTTCAAATAATACTTAAGGGTGGGGATGGTGTAAAGTGGTTGAAGGCCTTGCTCTTCCACCTATGACAGAATATCCTTAGTGTTGATGTCTAACTTGTTTTAAGTAATATTCCACAAAGGGAAGAATACATTAGGTAGCAATTGTGGCTTGTGGGGAAGATTGTTTCTTCCTTTGCATAATTTCTCAAGTCACTGAACTTCTCTCAGCATGCTTTAGCTCAAGTCTCTGTCTCTGTCTTAGAAAATGCCTGGAACCTCTGCTAATGAGCTTCTAGAAGAAGCCCCACTTCTACCTTCTCTTTATTTTTTGATTTTATCTTTATTCATTCTGTTTCTGTATGGTGACTGTTTTATAAACGCCTCTCTCACCCATGAATTTGTCTGAGAATGGAAACTTTTTTTTGCTCTGCCCGAAGCAAAGGAATTCTTGTTACATCCACCATTGGTCCTCCATATGCCGTTAGGAAATGATAATTAAAATAACCCTTTAGATCTGCTCAAAGGGGTGACTATAATAATGTTCACTCCTTGATCAGAGGACGTGCTAATCTTTTCTGTATTGTTCCAGTTTTAGTATTTGTACTGCAGAAGTACTACTCTGTTCACCTTTGAGAAAATAATAACTCTATGAGGTGGTTATTATCCTTATTTTATAAATGAGGGAATTGAGCTCAGAGCAGTTAACTGCCAGAGCAAGTGAGGGGCAGACCATTGATTCAAGCTCAGGTGTGATTGATGCTCAGGTTTGGGATCTGTGTCATTACACTCTTTGTTGTATGGGAGTTGGAGGGTCAAGGGAAGAGCTTGAAAATACCATATTAAAATATGAGCCGCAACATAACAAGCATTGCTGACCTTTTTAGGCATTGCTGTTGTCATCTATGACTTTCTTAATTTCTGGAGATTCCTCCTTATGTTCTAAGGAATTTATAGTTAATCCTTTAGTATTGCACAACTTCCTGCCCAGACCCAGCATTTCTTTTTTTTTTTTTCTCTCTTTTTTTTTTTTAAGAGACAGACTCTCACTGTTTCTCCCGATCTGGAGTATAGCGGCAGTCGTAGCTCACTGCAGCCTTGAACTCCTGGGCTGAGGCAGTTCTCCTTCCTCAGCTTCCTGATGAGCTGGGACTAAAAGTGTGCACCACCATGCCCAGCTAATTAAGAAACTTTTTTTTTTTTTTGGTAGGGACATGGTTTCACTTTGTTTCCAGGCTGGTCTTGAACTCCTGGGCTCAAGCGATCCTCCCACCTTGGCCTCCCAGAGTGTTGGGATTACAAGCATGAGTGATACCTGGCCCCAACATTTATTCTTTTTTTTTTTTTTTTTTTTTTTTGAGACAGTCTTACCCTGTCACCCAGGCTGGAGTGCAGTGGTGCGATCTCAGCTCACTGCAACTTCTGCCTCCTGGGTTCAAACGATTCTCCTGCCTCAACCTCCCGAGTAGCTGGGATTACAGGTGCCCACCACCACACCCAGCTGATTATTGTATTTTTAGTAGAGACAGGGTTTTACCATGTTGGCCAGGCTGATCTCGAACTCCTGACCTCGTGATCCACCTGCCTTGGCCTCCAAAAGTGCTGGGATTATAGGTGTGAGCCACCACACCTGGCCTTATTTTTTATAAACATGGTACTTTGTATCACTGGCTATTTGAATTACCCCTCTGAAAGCTTCTACCAGGGTAATCTTTCATTCAAGACCTGCCGTATTTGCATGTGCCCCTTTGTACCTGTTTCTTTATTTTTACAAAAAAAATTAAAAATATGGAATGCTTTGTGAATTAGCATGTCATCCTTGTGTAGGGCACATACTAATCTTCCCAGTACCATTCCAATTTTAGTATTTGTGTTGCGAAAGTGAGCACTCTATTCCTGTTTTTATCTGGACAAAATAATATTTTAAAAATGTATATTATGGGCTGGGCGCAGTGGCTCATGCCTGTAATCCCAGCACTTTGGGAGGCTGAGGCGGGTGAATCACGAGGTCAGGAGATTGAGACCATCCTGGCTAACATGGTGAAACCCCGTCTCTACTAAAAATACAAAAAATTAGCCAGGCATGGTGGCAGGCGCCTGTAGTCTCAGCGGGAGGCTGAGGCAGGAGAATGGCGTGAACATGGCAGGTGGAGCTTGCAGTGAGCAGAGATCGTGCCACTGTACTCCATAATTGCACTCCAGCCTGGGCGACTGAGCGAGACTCCATCTCAAAAAAAAAAAAGTATATTACATTATTAGAAACTTTATTATTGAAGTATATAATAACATATACAGAAAAATGCACGTAAAAGTGGAATTTGATGTTTTTTTTTCCCTGCAAACTGAATATACCCATGTAAGCAGCAACTAGATCTAGATCAAGAAACAGCGTTACCAGTACCTAGAAGCCCCTATCCAGTTCCCTTTCAGTTCCTGTCTCCCCTCTACTTCCCAGGGTAATCACCGTCCTGACTTCTGACAGCATAGATTATTTTGCTCTTTTTTTGTACTTTTGTAAAGATTGAATCATATTGTATGTATTCTTTGTGGTCTGGCTCCTTTTATTTAAAACTAACGTGAGCGTGCAAAAATTTTTAGTGGTTTTCTTTTAGATTTGGAATAAAATTCAAATTTCAGCTCTTTTTTTTTTTTTTTTTTTTTTTTTTTTGAGACAGTCTTGCTCTGTCGCCCGGGTTGGAGTGCAGTGCAGTGGCGTGATTTCGGCTCACTGCAGCCTCTACCTCCTGGGTTCAAGCAGTTCTCTGCGTCAGCCTCCCAAGTAGCTGGGATTACAGGCTCCTGCCACCACACTAAAAAGACAATTTTTGTCTTTTTAGTAGAGACGGGGTTTCACCATATGACGTTGGCCAGGCTGGCCATGAACTCCTGACCTCTTGATCCACTCACCTCGGCCTCCCAAAGTGCTGGGATTACAGGCGTGAGCCACCGCACCTGGCCATTTCAGCTCTTTATTTTGACCTATGATGTCCTGTATAGCCTGGCTCCTGCCTACTTTTCGGGTAGACAATTGCCATCTTATGCCAGTCTCATTGCCTGTTATGCTTCTGTTACGCTAACTTCTTATTTTTATTCTTATTTATTTAATTTTTAGAGATGGAGTCTCACCATTGCTCAGTCTGGTCTCAAACTCCTGGCCTCAAGCTGTCCTTTGGCCTCCAGAGTAGCTGAGATTACAGGCGTAAGCCACTGGCCTTATTTTTAAACTCAATGAGCTGTTTTCTAAAGGGCCTTTGTATGCATGGCTCTGTCTTCCTTGAACACTTCTTTCCCCTGCTCTTTGCATGGCTGCCTTCATGCCTGAGCTTATGTATAAATATCAGGGGTACTTTTCCTCATCATCGCGTCTTGCTAGTCCTTTCCCATTATTCCACATTACTGGCTTCTGTTGCCTCCTTTCATAGCACCTATTGCAATTTATGATTATATATCTGTGTGCATGATTGTTATGTCTTCCCTGCTAGATTCCATGAAAGCAGAGAACTCATCTGTTTTGTTCTCCAGTGTATATCTAGTGCGTAACACAATGACTGACGTAGAATAGGTATTTAATAAATATTTAATGGCCATATTCCCAATTCAGCACCTTTGTTCCCGTTATCTTTTGTCCTTTTCTCTTACGCTGTTTAACTATTTAAATCTTTTCCACCCCTCAAGACTCAGGTCAGTTCTCCCTCTTTGAAGTCTATCATGGCTTTGCAACAGTTAATCTCTCTTCTCTAAAATTTTATAGCATTTATTGCCAATACCACCTCATGTTCATGGAAAATCACACTATCACATATCTTATTTTACCTAGTTGTATCAAAGGTTTCTTATTTTCTCAAAAGTCTTGTAGCTTGTAATGCCACTACCCCTCATGTTTTTTGTTAACTTGACCAGTTTCTATTAATATCTTAATTACCTAATTTGACTGGAAGCTTCTCGATTAGAAGCTATTTGTTTTAGCTAATGCCCTCCTCAGTTGTTTTCACTGGCACATAGTAGGTCCTTAGTAGAGTTTTTGATGACCAATGATATTTATGTATAGGTAGCAATTTTAATTTCTTAAGCTTATTAACATGGATTCTTTTTATTAGAATCCTGCTTAGTGTTTTCTCTAATCTAAAGGCTGGGAGTGCACCACCTGCTTCAGGCGATATAGAGAATATTAGGGTGTGAAAGTACAGGAGTCCAGTCCTAATGCCACAAAGCAGATACTCCTTTGGAACTTGCCACTGGCGTAGAATTAACTATGCAGAATTCCTTAAAAGTGCTTCATCAGTGCTTGTTTAATGTTCTCAGATTGGAGTTACTAACAGAAACAAGACACTAGGTAGTACTTTATTTGAATTTTCTGTTGACTAACATTTTATTTTGATGTCAACAGTGAAAATCTTGAGCCAATTAAATCTGCTTAAAGCTGCTTTGTCTGATCTGTGGGTTAGCTCTCTCAGTAGTTATTCTTCCTCTTGTGTTAAAAGCAGAAATGCAAATTTAATTAGTAGCAACTGAATTGATTTAACTCAGTACATATTTCAAATTAAGTGGTAAATGTAAATTATTTTTTAGGAGGTACCTACTGTGTATTTTAAATCAGTGATTATTTTGGCTTTTCTGATGAAACTGTGTCAGAAGATTATAGGGTAATGTAATAATTGGTTTGTTTTTGTTTTTTTGAGACGGAATTTCACTCTTAACGCCCATGCTGGAGTGCAGTGGCGTGATCTTGGCTCACTGCAACCTCCACCTCTTGGGTTCAAGCGATTCTTCTGCCTCAGCCTCCCGAGTAGCTGGAACTACAGGCGCATGCCAGCGTGCCTGGCTAATTTTTGTATTTTTAGTAGAGACGGGGTTTCATCACGTTAGCCAGACTGGTCTCGAACTCCTGACCTCAAGTAATCCTCCCTCCTCAGCCTCCCAAAGTGTTGGGATTACAGGCATGAGCCACCACGCCTGGCCTGGTATTGATATTGTTAGCCATTGGCTATGTGACAGACACTATCCTAAGCATTTTTCATACATTGGTTTATTTATTCATTCACTCAACAAATATTTATTGAGTACCTATCATGTTTCAAGCACATAATCTCATGTATTCTTCACTACACCCGTGAAGTAAGTATATAGTTTATTACAGATGAGAAACTGGTACACACAGAAGCTAGATATCCAGTGTCACAAGCTGTTGAGGGTCAGATTGAGATTTTTTTAAAGAATGCCAGTTACTGACATCTTTGGCATGAATTACTTCTATGCTAGAGTTTTATCTTTGATAGGGGAACAGTAATCAAATTTTGAAGTCTCTGGTAAACTGTAGTCAAAATGATTAGAACAGAATGTGATAAGCTAAACTGAGATTACTCCTTCTCTTACCCCCAACCCATCTCTTTTTTTTTTTTTTTTTTTTGAGATGGAGTCTTTCTCTGTCATCTCAGCTGACTGCAACCTCTATCTCCCGAGTTTAAGGGCTTCAGCCTCAGCCCCCTGAATAGCTGGGATTATAGGTGCCTGCCACCACACCTGGTGAATTTTTGTATTTTTAGTAGAGACGGTGTTTCATTCACCATGTTGGCCAGGCTAGTCTTGAACTCCTGACCTCAAGTAATCTGCCCACCTCGGCCTCCCAAAGTGCTGGGATTACAGGCATGAGCCACCACGCCTGGCCCCTAACCCATCTTTTTTTTTTTTGAGACAGAGTCTTGCTCTTCTCACCCAGACCGGAGTGCAATGGCGCAATCTTGGCTCACTTCAACCTCCATCTCCCAGGTTCAAGCGATCTTCCTGCCTCAGCCTCTCAAGTGACTGGGATTACAGGTGCCTGGTACCATGCTGGCTAATTTTTGTATTTTTAGTAGGCAGGGTTTTGCCATGTTGGCCAGGCTGGTCTCGAACTCCTGACCTTGTGATCTGCCTGCCTCAGCCTCCCAAAGTGCTGAGATTACAGGCGTGAGCCACTGCGCCTGGCCTAGCCCATCTTTTACAAGAAAAATTTCACAAACAGCAAACAATATGGAAAATTCTTATTTTGGAAAATCCCAGTTTATTCAAACCAAGGTGAACTAAGTATAAAAAGATGAATGGATATAATTAACCATATTAAATACTGTGCCTTCAGGGGCACTCTGTAAGCAAATATAAGTTTAAATGTTTAAATTAGACAATTTCAGTTGTGTTTCATTACTTTTCGGCATCATTTTACTGCTTTTACACAGATCTCGTATGATATTTCACATTTCCAATTTTGTTACTGTGTAGTTTCATAGTCATTTCTGGGGCAACTGTAAGGTATTATGACTGCCTTTTTTTTTTTTTTTTTTTTTTTTTTGAGACAGAGTCTCGCTCTGCCGCCCAGGCTGGAGTGCAGTGGCCGGATCTCAGCTCACTGCAAGCTCCGCCTCCCGGGTTCATGCCATTCTCCTGCCTCAGCCTCCCGAGTAGCTGGGACTACAGGCGCCCGCCACCTCGCCCGGCTAGTTTTTTTTTGTATTTTTTTTTTAGTAGAGACGGGGTTTCACCGTGTTAGCCAGGATGGTCTCGATCTCCTGACCTTGTGATCCGCCCGTCTCGGCCTCCCAAAGTGCCGGGATTACAGGCTTGAGCCACCGCGCCCGGCCAATGACTGCCTTTTTTTTAAAAGAAAAGACAGGTTCTCATTCTATTGCCCAGGTTGGAGTGTGGCGACTCAATAATAGCTCACTACAGCTTTGAACTCCTGGGCTTAAGCGATCCGCCTGCCTCAGCCTCCTGAGTAGCTAGGGCTACTAGTGCATGCTACCGTGCCTGGCTAATTAAAATTTTTTTTTTTTTTGTAGGGACAAGTTTTTTTTTTTTTTTTTTTTTTTTATAAGATGGAGTCTCACTCTGTTGCTCGTGCTGGAGTGCAGTGGCGCAATCTCGGCTCACTGCAACCTCTGCCTCTTGGGTTCAGTCAGTTGTCCTGCCTCAGCCTCCTGAGTATCTGGGATTACAGGCACCCACCACTACTCTGGGCTAATTTTTGTATTTTTAGTAGAGACGAGGTTTCACTGTGTTGTCCAAGCTGTTCTTGAACTCCTGACCTCAGGTGATCTGCCTGCCTTGGCTTCCCAAAGTGCTGGGATTATAGGCATGAGCCACCGTGCCTGGCGAGACAAGTCTTGACGTGTTACCCAGGCTGATCTTGAACTCCTGGCCTCAAACGATCCTTCTGCCTCGGCCTCCCAAAGTGCTGGGATTATAGGTGGGCAGCACTGCACCTGGCCTAGGACTGCTTTTTAAAAACAAACGTTAGAACTTTCCAAATGGGAAGTTATTATTAGTATTTATTTATTGAGACAGGGTCTCACTCTGTTACCCAGGCTGGACTCCAGTGGCATGATCACAGCTCACTGCAGCCTTGAACTCCCGGGCTCTAGCAGTCCTCTCACTTTAGCCTCCCTAGTAGGTAGGACTGTAGGTATGCCGTACCACATCTACTAATTCTTGTATCTTTTGTTAGAAATAGGATTTTGGCATGTTGCCAGGCTGATCTGCAACTCCTGGGCTCAAGTGATCCTCATACCTCGGCCTTCCAAAGTGTTGGGATTACAGGTGTGAGCCACTGCTCCCTGCCTTGGAAAGTTATGTATTTATTTTAGTAACATTTCCAAATTCTGAAATACTTGGTGTATTTCTTTTGAATTTGTCTTTAGAGCATATTGCGCGTTCTTAATTCTGGTAAGTCTTCATTTTGCAGGTGCTTGTATTTAACTTTTGGAGATAGGAAAGTCTGGTGAATGAAGTGAGTGGTCAGCATTGTTTTTGGTCACAAATGAAATGTAATTCTAAAAGGTGGAGACTAGGATTTTGTGTGTGTGTGAGGTTTGTCTTTGAGAATTCTGTCAATGGCACATCAAAAAAGTTTTGAGTCTTGGCCACAATTGGAAGATGCACCCAGTCATCCCAATCCCTGGAAGATCTTACCTCCCAAGATGGCGCCATTGAATAACAGCACTTGTTTTCAGTGCTGAAACCTCTATAAAACAAATCATGGTATGAATATAACCCGTATTACAATTAAATTGGAATTCTCTTAATGAAAACATTAGCTTGTATTAATGTCACTGTGATTTTATTTATAACCTTAATAAATTAATATTGTTAAATTTTGTGTAAGAAAGGAACATTTTTAGTCTGCTGACAGGCAAATCTGTGTAGGAACAGATTTGAACTTACGTATAATTAAAGGGAGAAATGTATTTTCCTGGCCCACTTTCCAACACTTTATTTTTTATTTTTATTTTTGAGACAGTGTTGCTCTGTTGTCCAGGCTGGAGTGCAGTGGCATGATCTTGGCTCAGAGCAACCTCTGCCTCCTGGGTTCAAGCGATTCTCCTGCCTCAGCCTCCCTTGTAGCTGGGATTACAGGCTCATGCCACCATGCCAGGCTAATTTTTGTAGTTTTAGTAGAGACAGGGTTTCACCACGTTGGCCAGGCTGGTCTGGAACTCTGACCTCAAGTGATTCGCCTGCCTTGGCTCCCAGAGTGCTGGGATTACAGATGTGAGCTACCATGCCTGGCCAACTTTATTTGCATAGGCTTTCTACAGATGCTGAAGAACTCAAATAGAAAAATGGTATCATTTACCTTGGTCTGACAGCATTTTTCTGTTTCTGAACATAAATCTCTGTTTTTATCTAGTTTCATGTTAACTGGTAATGTTAAATGTTGAGATAAATAAAGTTAATTTTTGGTTAAGTCCTGGAACAGCTATATAAAAAATGTGCTGATTTCCTGGTTATCTGGGGGTATTTATCTGATTTAGGCCATTTTAGTGATTCACCAGTGAATGAGCAGCTCATTTAAGTTTTTTTTTTTTTTTTTTAAGATGGAGTTTCACTCTTGTTGCCCAGGCTGGAGTGCAGTGGCGTGACCTTGGCTCACTGCAACCCCTTCCTCTCGGGTTCAAGTGATTTTCTCATCTCAGCCTTCCAAGTAGCTGGGATTACAGGCACCCGCCACCACTCCTGACCCATTTAAGTTTATAATTGAGATTTTTCGAAGAATTCTTAGTTATTGAGGACTAATGATGACACCAGTTTCTGACTTCTGTGTGACAGCTATGGTTCTTAAGTACTTTATATGTGTTTATTTAATCTCCTTTCAGCAAGTCTTTAGGGTACATATTAGTACTATTATTATCCCCATTTTGCAGAGAAAGAAACTGAGTCCCTAAGATGTGAGATCGGTTTGCCCCAAGGTCAGTGCCAAGCTAGGATTTGACCTTGAGTTTACTCTTGAACATTACATTATTTTAACACATAATGATTTTATGAACTGTGTGCGCTGCCCTCTAAGTAAATGATATCAACATTGTCTTATGTTTCCTGGGATCTAAAGAATGCCATTTTTAGATCTTGATGGACTTAAAGATTCATTAAATGGAAGACTTTACAGAAGTATATAGAAGCTAGTTAAATATAGAAGATTCTTATGGAGATATTTACAAAATGTAGTTAGGGTGTGGAAGCAAAGTAATGGGCCCTGGTAGGTTTAAATCAGTAATAACAGTTTTTATGCTTCTTGCCACAGCTGTAATGGAGTGTAATATGATGTATTCTTAGTGTAATTTGATGAAATTAGACATTTTACAACATATGCGAAAATAATTTCTGTAGGAACTTGAGGACTTATGATTATGTTAAGAATTTTGTTTGAGACTAGATCCTAGGGCAGTTTTAAAGTGACTACCAGAATCTTAAAGAAATGTGATGGAAAAATAGATGGGAGGACAGTTAATGGAGCAGGGAGAAATAATAAGGAAATAATAAGGTAACTTAGAGAGAGAGAAAAGGAAAATAAAGAAAGAAAAAGAAGACAGGGTCTCGCTCTGTCCCCTAGGCTGGAATGTAGTATGTGATCATGACTCACTGCAGCCTTGATCTCCCAGCCTCAAGCAGTCCTTCCATCTCAGCCTCCCCAAGTAGCTGGGATTACAGGCGCAAGCCGCTATGCCTGGTAATTAAAAAAAAATTTTTTTTTTGTAGAGATGGGGGTCTGGCTATGTTGCCCAGGCCGGTGTTGAACTCCTGGCCTCAAGTGATCCTCCCACCATGGCCTCCCAAAGTTCTGTGAGTTTTGACAGATGTATACTGTCCAACCACCACCACAATCAAGATTTCGCAGTTTCATCACCTCCTCAAAGTCCCTTCTGCTCGTTTGTAGTCTACTCCAATTCTTACCCTCAGGCAAGAATTGGAGTAGTTGTTTTCTATTCCTATCATTTTGCCTTTTCCAGAGTGTTCTGTAAGTGATAGTCTGTAGTCTGTAGCCTTTTAGTCTGGCTTATTTCACTTCTCATATTTTTGAGGTTCATCCGCATTATTGCATGTATCAGTAGCTCGTTACATTGCTGAGTAGTATTCCATTGTATAGAGTTTGTTTATTGGCCAATTGAGGAGCATTTGGGTTGTGTGTGATAGAGTCTCACTCTGTTGCTCAGGCTGGGGCTGCAGCCTCGACCTCCCAGGCTCAAATGATTCTCCCGCCTCAGCCTCCTGAGTAGCTGGGATGACTACAGGTGTGTGCCACCATTCGTGGGTAATTTTTTTGATTTCTAGTAGAGTCGAGGTCTCACTCTGTCACTTAGGTTGGTCTCGAACTCCCAAAGTGCCCGTGACTGACTGAGACCCTGTCTTAAAACAAAAACAAACAGGTAAGAGAAAGGGCATCATCTCAGATTAAAGGGTTTTTTCATGTTAAATAATTTAGCCTTATGAAAAATTTACTATTCTTGGGTGAGAATACCGTTGACTGAAATGACTGCCCTAGGAAGTCTGTTGTTATGCTAATAGTGTATGTTGAAATGACAGGTTACAGTTTACTGAGATTAGTTTAGGCTGAAGTGGTCTGTGAGGGCTTCATGCAGGCAGTTAGACTAGAGTTTTTCAATGGTGGATGGATAGTGCTTGAAGAGGCGGAAAGGAAAGAGAAAGTTTTGTTTTACTTTTTAAATTTTTTTCTTTTGTATTTGAGAAAATTAAGGATGAGGAGATGGTTTTCTAGGCAAGAGCAAATTAAGGGAAAGATAGAGATTAGAATAAACATATTATTGATGGGAACTGCAAATACTTGTCTGATCTAGTAATAGAGTTTAGATTATGGACTAGGAAGGAGATAAGATTAGTGAAGTAATGCTTATTGAGATTATGAACAGTCTTAACAGTCATACCGAGGAATTTGGACCTGATCTTGCTAACATGTGGGAATCATTGAAGGTTTAAAAGTTGAGCAGTGACTTGATGAACTTGGAATTATGACATTAATCAAGAAGTGTTATATAGATTATCTGAAAGGAAGCCAGTTAAGGTTTTTTTTTTTTTTTTTTTAAAGAAATAAAATTGTGAACACTATACAGGCATGAATTTAGCAAGTGGAATGGGAAGAAAAAGGAATATATTGGAGAGATTTTGGAGAAGGAAGAGATGGGACTTAATAACGCAGAGAAAGAAGAAAAGAAAGTGAAGATAGCTCTTAAGCTTATGAAATCGGTAGAATTGGCCAGGCACGGTGGCCCACGCTTGTAATCCTAGCACTTTGGGAGGTCGAGGTGGGTGGATCACCTGAGGCTAGGAGTTCAAGACCAGGCTGGCCAACATGGCAAAACCCTGTCTCTACTAAAAATACAAAAAATTAGGCCTGGTGGTGGGCGCCTGTAATCCCAGCTACTTGGGAGGCTAAAGCAGACGATTCGCTTGAACCCAGGGGGCAGAGGTTGCTGTGATCCGAGATTGCGTCACTCCACTCCAGCCTGGGCAGGAGCGAAACTCCGTCTCAAAAAAATAAAGAAATGGTAGAATTGAGGAACATTTGTGATATTAGTTAACTGAATTTGGAAAAGGGGGCAGGACATAGCCTCTCTCTTCTGCCCTCAAATTCTCTGCTGACTGCATTATATCCATATGCTTTTTCAATTCCATTTATTTGCGAGATGTTGAGATTCTCTAAAATTGCCCCAGGATTAAGCTGGAAGTTAAAAGGTTAGTTTATTTTGGAAGTACTCATTTGGAAAAAAATACAGTATGTTTCAAACCATGAAACATTGTATAAGTTCCTAGTTATGAAAATCATACCCTAATAAATACTGTCATCTTTAGTTAGGTTAACTGTTAGGTAGAGAGGACTTTTTGGAAAACATTATTTTATGATTATTTTATGATTATTTTATGATTTGTTTAACATAATTTGCCCTGTGTGTATTAACAACAGTAACCAATAAATTGTGGTTCAGCTTGGATGGTTTAGTTTATAATGACATTAGTTAAAATAGTCTTCCATTTCTTTCATTGCAACATGTGGAGTATATTATCCACCATTTCTTTTTTTTTCTTTTTGGGAGACTGAGTCTTGCTCTTTTGCCCAGGTTGGAGTGCAGTGGTGCGATCTCGGCTCACTGCAACCTCTGCCTCCCGGGTTCAAGCGATTCTCCTGCCTCAGCCTCCTGAGCAGCCGGAACTACAGGTGTGTGCCACCATGCCCAGCTAATTTTTGTATTTTTATTAGAGACGGAGTTTCACCATATTGGCCAGGCTGGTCTTGAACTCCTGACCTTGTGATCCACCCGCCTCGGCCTCCGAAGTGCAGGGATTACAGGCGTGAGCCAGTGCACCTGGCCATTATCTACCATTTCTTAAGCATCTACTATATAGTAGGTACTTGACTTACACTTTAATCTTTACATCTGCCTCATGAAATAGGTACTACTATTCCTACTTTACAGATGAGGAAATGGAAGGTCCTAGAGGTTTAAGAAATATTCCTGGGGGAACCGGGAGAGTTAGAATTCTAGATTAGTGACTTCAAAGTCTATGTTCTTTCTACTCCTCTATCCTTGGATTACGTATCAGAAGAATAGGAATAAAGAGTGGGTCAGTTGAGCTAATTGATTAGATAGTAATTTGAGTCAGTGAAGTGCTACCCAAATATTAACTGGTGTTATCTAACCTTTTCCATGCTGTCTGAGTGTGCAAAGGGACCTTAAAGACCCAGTTATGGCTGGGTGCGGTGGCTCATGTCTGTAATCCCAGCACTTTGGGAGGCTCAGGTGGACAGATCACGTGAGATCAGGAGTTCAAGACCAGCCTGGCCAACATGGTGGAACCCCATCTCTACAAAAATACCAGGCATGATGGCGGGTGCCTGTAATCCCAGCTACTCAGGAGGCTGAGGTGGGAGAATCGCTTGAACCTGGGAGGCAGGGGATTGCAGTGAGCAGAGATTGCACCATTGCATTCCAGCCTGGGCGACAGAGTGAGACTCTGTCTAAACAAACAAACAAAAAAACCGAGTTCTAAATCATAAATAAATAAAAATAGAAGACTCAGTTCTAGTCATGTGGCATTCATTTATCTTTTGGGGAATGTCCCTCCTATGCCTTTGTAGAACGCAACAAATCTTTATTAAAAACAACTGTCCAATTCAAAAAACAAACACAAACAAACTATTGACATAGTTCAGCAAATTGCTAGTCTTGGCAAATGAAATTAAAGGATGTTTCAGGTCCTTCTTCTGGGAAAGTGGGTTTTGGAGATGATTCCACTTGAAAATTAGGGCTAGTGCTGAAGACTTGTTGTCTATGGTATCCAGCAGTTTTTTGGTATGTTTGTCTTCATTCCCCTCATCCTCTGCAGCCATAAAGTTCTTTAGATTACTCTTCTTCATCTTCACTGTTGGTAAAAAGTTATCTCAAAGTTCCATCTGCCTTATTGCCTCAGTATTTTAAAAGCTCAGTCCCATTCTTTTCTACCTCATTCTTGATGTCCCTTTACTACCTATTTCTGCTGGGTCTGATAGAACCTGTGCACAAATGTGAGCAAAGTCCTCCAAGTTCTTAATTTTTTTTCTTCCCATATTTCTTCCATCTCCTAACCCATAAGTGAAAACAAGGCTTTTTCTGTAATGAATGCTATTATTTCTGTTTTCATTGGTTGAATACTCTGCAACTCCTTGGACGAGGGGAGCAGTCATTGTAGTTCTAGTCATTCACTGTCCCTGTAGACCATTGTTTTGCCATTTTTGCATAGCTTCTGATTTTTCAAAAAGTCCTTACCATCTGTTCTCTCCCCATTTTTATTGCTTTTTGTCTGATGACTTCAGGATCCACATGGATCAGTTTTCTTCTCCATTGCATACTCCCGGCTGAGGCAGGAGAATGGTGTGAACCCGGGAGGCGGAGCTTGCGGTGAGCTGAGATTGTGCCATTGCACTCCAGCCTGGGCAACAAAGGAAGACTCCGTCTCAAAAAAAAAAAAAAAGACCCAATGTCTGTGTATTCAGATATTTTCCTAGCCTTTGTTTTCCTTAATATCTCTGCAATATTTTAAGTTGTTGATCATCTTTCTTGAGTCTTTTCGACTATGAGTTAAAAATATATGTGTTTGACCCCATCTAGCCTGGTAAGGCCATTTTGCCTGGCATTTAACTGATTGTTGGACTCTGGTGTTCATCTTGTGTCCTGTACTGACTAGCAGAGAAAGGGTGGAGCATGTTGGCACTGTACATCTTATAGTGCTCTGTACTCTGTGGACTTTTAAGTAAATAATTGATTTGACTTGCTAGTCTTCCTGTTTTCCTCTCTCCCCAGTCCTGCTGTGGCTTGTGTGTAAAATGGATTGATCACTTCTGGTCTTGACTCTGATTAAATCTATAACATATAAAAAGGCTTACGTTGTTTTCAGAGTGGACTTTCTTAATTTTTATTTTTGAATTTAATTTTTTTTTTTTTTTTTTTTGAGGCAAGTTCTAACTTTGTCATGTGGCCTGGAATACAGTGTTGCCATCACGGCTCACTGCAGCCTTGACCTCCCAGGCTCAAGTGGTCCTCCAGCCTCTGCCTCCTGAGTAGCTGGGACCATATGCGTGTGCCACCACACCTGGCTAATTTTAAACATTTTTGGTAGAGATTGGTCTCCCTGTGTTTCCTAGGCTGGTCTTGAACTCCTGGGATCAAGTGGTTTTCTCACCATGGCCTCCCAAAGCATTGGGATTATAGGCCAGACTTTTTGAAAAGAATGATATGGATTAAGTCCTTTGGTAAATGCTTGTTAGATTTGAACTGCTCCAAAAATTTTGGGAAATTTTAATATCAATTAGTGGCCTAAATGAGAACATTTTTGTGTTCTCTTTTATTTTAGTATGGTTTCATGAAACAAATCAGATTCTATCACAGAAAAATAATTACACTGAGAATCTCAGTGGAATAGAATTCCCAAGCACCACGTATTTTCAGGAATATTTGCTATAACATTGCACTGTGACAGTTCCCTGGAGTTTGTCATTAGAATTTTGAGCTGAAGTTGCCCAGTTTCAGAAAGTTGCAGAGATAGCTGGGACGAAGTAGCATGAGATTTGGGTTAAGCTAATACAAATTTAGTAAAGCAAATTTTCGAGATGATTTGATTTTTTAAGAAGGAAACAGTACTGAGTTATGCCACTTTGGTGGTGGTTTTGTTGTGCTACATTAAATGACCTTTGAAGATTGGCTTCTTGAAATTTTTTTTTAACCTTGGGAGATTTGAGTCATTCACTGTTTTCAGATGTTTATTCCCCTCCCCTGACAAGAAATGGAATTATTCAGCCCAGAGAGATGAAAAAGAGCTTTAAACTCAGTCTGAAGGTTCTGGGTCAGTCTTTGTCATTATCTACCTGTATGAACTTGAGCAAGTCACAAGTCACTTTACCTTGTGGGTTTGAGATTTGTCAAATGAAAAAGTAAGTAATTTTAAGAAGATACTACCTATTTTAATTTGAGGTGTTTGATGAAAAGCCATACAGAGTGGCTCTCAAATGTAATGTGGCAGAAATGTGGCAGTTTGTATTAAGAGATAAGGGTTTGCAATATTATCACTACACATAAGAAACACAATGTAGCTATTGTATTCTTGTATTTCCTAAGTTCAGAATGGTAGAATAGTTGCTCGCATAGGCAGCAATGTTAGTTACATGAATTATAAATTTACTGGAAAATATTACCAAAGTATGGAGACACTGAAATGTGAAATGTAAAACATATGCCCATTTCAAGATTACTTGATAGTTTTGAGGCAAATATTTTTTAGATATTTGTTTACATGAAGAATGGCAAAGAAAAACGAAATAAAAATACTAACAATAGTAGCTAATGGTGTTTGCTTAGCACTTACTATGTGCCAACAACTATTCTGAGATGAGTTTATAATCCATTTAGTGTTTTTTTTTTTTTTTTTTTTCAGTAGAGACTGGGTCTCACTATGTTGCCCAGGCTGGTTTCAAACTCTTGGCCTTAAATGATCTTCCCACCTCAGCCTTCCAAAGTGCTTGCTTGGTTTACAGGCGTGAGCACCTGGCTTTGGCCAACTTTCTTAAAGCATTAAGCATTTTTTTTTTTTTTTTCCGAGACAGAGTCTTGCTCTGTCGCCCCAGGCTGGAGTGCAGTGGCGCGATCTGGGCTCACTGCAACCTCTGCCTCCTGAGTTCAAGTGATTCTCTTACCTCAGCCTCCCGAGTAGCTGGGATTACAGGCTCCCACCACCACGCCTAGCTAATTTTTGTATTTTTAGTAGAGATGGAGTTTCACTATGTTGGTTAGGCTGGTCTGGAACCCTTGACCTAAGGTGATCCACCCGCCTCGGCCTCCCAAAGTGCTGGGATTACAAGCATGAGCCACTGTGCCAGGCCAGCATTAAGCATCTCTTAAAGCCCATTTCGTTATTATTACTTTTTTGGAGACAGAGTCTCATTCTGTCACCTAGGCTGGAGTACAGTGGTGTGATCACTGCTCACTGCAGTCTTGATCTTCCCTGGGCTCAGGTGATCCTGCCACCTCTACTGCCCAAGTAGCTGGGACTATAGGCACACACCACTACACCTAATTTTTGTATTGTTTTGGTAGAGATGGGGTTTTGCCATGTTGCCCAGGCTGGTCTCAAACTCCCGGGTTCAAGTGATCCTCCCACCTTGGCCTCCCAAAGTGCTGGCATTACAGGTGTGAGGCACCACATGGGGGTCCCATTTAGTTCTTAAATTCTATGTGATAGGTATTATCCCTATTTTACACATGAGGACACTGAGACACAGTTAAGTAACTTGCCCATACGGCTATTAAGTGACATTGTGTGACTAGGTTTATGTGACTCCAGAGCCTATGTTCCTGTGCATGTTAATCTCAGAATGCATAAAGATAATGGTATATGGGCTGGGCACGGTGGCTCACGCCTGTAATCCCAGCACTTTGGGAGGTTGAGGCAGGCGGATCATGAGGTCAAGAGTTGAGACTATTCTGGCCAATATGGTGAAACCCCGTCTCTACTAAAAATACAAAAATTAGCTGGGCGTAGTGGTGCATGCCTGTAGTCCCAGCTACTCTAGAGGCTGAGGTAGCAGAATTGCTTGAACCCAGGAGGTGGAAGGTTGCAATGAGTGGAGATCACACCACTGCACTCTAGCCTGGCAACAGGGAGACTTTGTCTCAAAAAGAAAGAAAAGATAGTGGTGTTATGATGGTGGGGACAAAGAATTCAAGTATTTGTTGAATATTTTACTAGGCTATTGTGTTTGCTTCCTTAATCCATGTGTAGTAATATTCTAACATAATTTTCGTTACATATCGTAAGTATATTTGAGTACTGTATAATCAAATTTATTGACTCAGATGAATTGAGTTTGAATTCTAGCTCTACCATATCATATTTGTGTAAACTAGGGAAAGGAACTCTGTTTTTCTGGGCCTCAGTTTACTCATCTTAAAAATGAGGTTGGCTGGGTGCGGTGGCTCACACCCAGCACTTTGGGAAGCTGAGGCAGGCAGATCACTTGAGGTCAGGAGTTTGAGACCAGCCTGACCAATAATGATGAAACCCTGTCTCTACTAAAAGTACAAAAATTAGGTGTGGTGGCATGCGCCTGTAATCCCAGCTACTCAGGAGGCTGAGACAGGCAGATCATGAGGTCAAGAGATGAGACCATCCTGGCCAACATGGTGAAACCCTGTCTCTACTAAAAGTACAAAAATTGGCCGGGCGCGGTGGCTCAAGCCTGTAATCCCAGCACTTTGGGAGGCCGAGACGGGCAGATCACTAGGTCAGGAGATCGAGACCATCCTGGCTAACACGGTGAAACCCCGTCTCTACTAAAAAATACAAAAAAAAAAACTAGCCGGGCGAGGTGGCGGGCGCCTGTAGTCCCAGCTACTCAGGAGGCTGAGACAGGAGAATGGCCCGAACCCGGGAGGCGGAGCTTGCAGTGAGCTGAGATCCGGCCACTGCACTCCAGCCTGGGCGACAGAGCGAGACTCCGTCTCAAAAAAAAAAAAAAAAAAAAAAAAAAAGTACAAAAATTAACTGGGTGGGGTGGCGCATGCCTATACTCCCAGCTACTCTAGAGGCTGAGGCAACAGAATCACTTGAACCCAGGAGGTGGAGGTTGCAGTGAGCCGAGATCGTGCCATTGCACTCCAGCCTGTGCAGCAAGAGCAAGACTCCATCTCAAAAAAAAAAAAAAACAAAAACAAAAGCAAAAAAAACCCTAAGCCTGGGCGACAAGAGTGAAACTCCATCTAAAAAAAAAAAGGTTAATAGTATCTGCCTCATAGGTTGTTGTGAGACAATACATTACTTCACGCAAAGGGCTTTAAATGACACAAAACAAACACAGTAAATATTACCTGTTATTGTGTTATGCTTTTAAGTTTTTCAAGTACTTTAACATTTCCTTCAAATAGCATTCCTGTGAGAGAGGTAGGGTCTAGAGTCTGTTATATTAAGTCTTGTTTTACAAAGAAATCCATGAAGAAACTTATTTAAGGACACCAGAACAAAATTAAAAGAAATAGGCTGGGCATAGTGGCTCACACCTGTAATCCCAGCACTTTGGGAGGCTGAGGCAGGAGGATCCCTTGAGCCCAGAAATTTGAGACCAGCCTGGGCAACATGGTGAAACCCTGTCTTTGCATACACGCAAAATACAAAAAATTAGCTGGGCATGGTGACATGTGCCTGTGGTCCCAGCTACTTGGGAGGCTGAGGTGGGAGGATCACTTGAGTCTGGGAAGTTGAGGCTGCAGTGAACTGTGATCATGTCGCTGCATTGCAGCCTGGGTGACAGAGCAAGACCCTGTCTCAAAAAAAAAAAAAAAAAAAAAAAAACCCAAAAAAATCCCCCCCAAACCCCCACAAAAATGAAATACAATTTAAAACATTCCTTAACCCCAACTTGAAAGAGAAAAATGAAAAGACTTGGGATGTGTTCTAATAGTTAACCTCTCTTATATAAGCAGGACTAACCGGTGGTGTTTGGAATGAGAGAAGAGATCATTGCTGGCTACTCCTTTCTTCTTTTGGTTTTTGATTCTCTTCCTGCTGTTAGATGGGAGATGGGGAGGATGTCACTGCATCTTTCTTATGTCCTAGTCTAGCCTAGCCATCTGGGAAGCTGAGAAACAATATTTGAAGGATATCACATTTCCTGGGAATTGAAAAGACAGCTTCCTTTTTTATGTGAAAAGTAAAATGAGGGGAGACGTGAGCTACCAGTATGATCTCTTGGTGTTATGTGAGTTGTTTCACCAATTTAACTCTTAAACGGATTTAACAGAATCCCACTCTTGTCGTGTGTCAGTTTCCTGCAGTCGTTTAGAGACATTTTTGGAATCTTAAGTACTTCTAGGACTTTTTTCCTTTCTTACAGCCTTATGCCACTTGATATCTCTCAGCTGTCAGCACCTGATTTTGCTGCAGTATGTACTGCAAGATCTCTGCATTGCTGTAACCAGATCTTGGTCAGATGAACTCTTTCCATCTTGATGAAAAGATTTATTTGCGTTTCTCTCTCAGGCTAGTATACTGTAGCATTGGAGACTCTTCCACATCCTTTGGAAAAACCTGAAAAGAAGAGTCTTTGAGAAGTCACTTTGTGTTGGGGCTTCTCTTGGCTAGCATTTCTCTGGCTGTAGCCTTCCCTTACATTTAATACATAAAAACACGGTCTTCGGCAAATGTATATTGTACCTGTCTTTGCAAGAGGCTGCTACTGTTTTAGTTACTGGAAATGCAGAGAATATAACAATCAAAACATATTGGATTGGACTGAGTTAAGATTGAAGATAGATAGAGTATTATACTGTAATGGAAGAGAGCTTTAGGATAAGGCAGTCCTGAATTTTAATTCCCAGTTCTGCCTGTTAATACCACTGTGACCCTGAGTAAATTGCATAACCTCCCTGAACCTCAATTTTCTCGTCTGTAAAATAGAAATACCAATAATACCTAGTTCTTAAGATTGTTTGAAGAGTTAAGTGAGATAATAAATTTGCAACACCTAACAGAATGCTGGGATGTATTATCGTGAACTGTTACAAACCTTTCTGAAGTTGAGTTTCTCGTTAAATTGGGATAGTAATACTTATCTCAGATTTCTTGTAAAAATTAAATAAGGATGGTAAACAGCCTGGCGCAAAGGTTTTATCCAGCATAACAATCCTAGAGGGATGTTTATGGTAAGAATATGTGCAAAAAGGCCGGGCGCAGTGGCTCAAGCCTGTAATCCCAGCACTTTGGGAGGCCGAGACGGGCGGATCACGAGGTCAGGAGATCGAGACCATCCTGGCTAACACGGTGAAACCCCGTCTCTACTAAAAAATACAAAAAACTAGCCGGGCGAGGTGGCGGACGCCTGTAGTCCCAGCTACTCGGGAGGCTGAGGCAGGAGAATGGAGTGAACCCGGGAGGTGGAGCTTGCAGTGAGCTGAGATCCCGCCACTGCACTCCAGCCTGGGCGGCAGAGCGAGACTCCGTCTCAAAAAAAAAAAAAAAAAAAAAAAAGAATATGTGCAAAAAACAACTGAAGCAACTAAAACACTATAGACAGTGTTTCTACTAAAGTCATGCCATCACCCGTAACTAGGCAGTGCTGCTTCAGCAATCTGAGTTACTCTGGCTGTGCCGAACTAAGTATGCGCATTTCCAGTTGTATTTTGCCCACTATTTATTATTTCCTACTAGTCCTTTTTCTTTTTTATACATAGATTCTACTCATTTTAAAAGAGTCAGCTTAAATTTTACCATAGACCAGGTGCGGTGGCTCATGCCTGTAATCCCAGCACTTTGGGAGGCTTAGGCGGGTGGATCACGAGGTCAGGAGTTCAAGACCAGCCTGACTAAGATGGTGAAACCCCGTCTCTACTAAAAATACAAAAATTAGTTGGGTACAGTGGCGGGTGCCTGTAATCCCAGCTACTCGGTAGGCTGAGGCAGTAGAATCGCTTGAACCTGGGCGGCAGAGGTTGCAGTGAGCTGAGATTGTGCCACTGCACTCTAGCCTGAGTGATGGGAGTGAGACTCCATCTCAAAAAACAAACAAACAAAAGCAAAAAATTTCTCCATCAAGCTTTCTCAGATCACTCTGGAGAAATGATTTGCCCCGCTTCTAAATGCCATTATGACATTTTAGCATGGCATCAGTCCATGGACTGATATGTAGCATCTTTGCTCCCATTATGTGCTTGGAAAGCACTTCTAGTCTTTTTTTTTTTTTTTTTAAAGGAAAAATAGAGGCCAGTGGGGTAGCTCATGCCTATAATCCCAGCACTTTGGGAGGCTGAGGCAGGTGGATCACCTGAGGTCAGGAGTTCGAGACCAGGAGTTCGAGACCAGCCTGGCCAACATGGTGAAACCCCTGTCTCTAGTAAAAATACAAAAATTAGCTGGGCTTGTTGGCGGTTACCTGAAATCCCAGCTACCCAGGAGGCTGAGGCAAGGGAATTGCTCGAACCCAGGAGACGGAAGTTGCAGTGAGTAGAGATCGTGCCACTGCACTCCAGCCTGGGCAACAGAGTAAGACTCTGTTGTAGAGATGAAGTCTTACCATGTAGCCCAGGCTGGTTTCAAACTCCTGAGCTCAAGCGATCCTCCCACCTCAGCCTCCCAAAGTGCTAGGATTACAGGTGTGAGCCACTGTGCCTGGCCTATTTGTTCTTTAAAATCTACTTTTAGATATCTTCGGCCGGGCGCGGTGGCTCAAGCCTGTAATCCCAGCACTTTGGGAGGCCGAGACGGGCGGATCACGAGGTCAGGAGATCGAGACCATCCTGGCTAACACGGTGAAACCCCATCTCTACTTAAAAAATACAAAAAACTAGCCGGGCGAGGTGGCGGGCGCCTGTAGTCCCAGCTACTCGGGAGGCTGAGGCAGGAGAATGGCATAAACCCGGGAGGCGCAGTTTGCAGTGAGCTGAGATCCGGCCACTGCACTCAAACCTGGGCGACAGAGCGAGACTCCACCTCAAAAAAAAAAAAAAGATATCTTCTCTTCTGTGAGACCTTCCCTGATCCATAGTAAGTTGCAGTTGACTCTTATTATTATTATTATTTTTTTTTTTTTGAGACTGAGTCTGGCTCTGTCGCCCAGGCTGGAGTGCAGTGGCCGGATCTCAGCTCACTGCAAGCTCCACCTCCCGGGTTTATGCCATTCTCCTGCCTCAGCCTCCCGAGTAGCTGGGACCACAGGCGCCCGCCACTTCGTCCGGCTAGTTTTTTGTATTTTTTAGTAGAGATGGGGTTTCACTATGTTAGCCAGGATGGTCTCGATCTCCTGACCTCGTGATCCGCCCGTCTCGGCCTCCCAAAGTGCTGGGATTACAGGCTTGAGCCACCGCGCCCGGCCTGCAGTTGACTCTTGAACAATGTGGGGGTCAGGGGTACCAACCCTCTGGTGCTGTCAAAAATCTGTGTGTGTGTACACATATATATACATACATATATACACATACACACACACACACACACACACACATATATATATTTTATGCAGCCACCATTTGTTGGTTGCCTGCATGCCTAGCACCTCAGGTGTGAAGCCAGAACCACCAGGGCTCTGTTCTCACAAGCTGTAATGTGTAATTCTGGCCCCATCATACCCTAAAGCCAGATTCAGAACTCGGATTATCCCGAGGCCACATAACGCACTTAGAGAATCCAGATTCGTCAGAAGGGACTGGCAGCTCCTTCCTCAGTGATCAAACAGCAAAAATGCCCTTTCAGAGTGGGAGGCAATGCCAAAAAGAAAAAAATTGCCTTAAGAGAAAAACCATTACAAAAGGAGAAATGACTGTCACCAAAATTAAAGTGTCATGTATCCACAAAATAAAATATTAAGTACAAATATTGCATTAAAAAGACCTTTAAAAATTTAGAGTAGGCTAGGTGCAGTGGTTTATGCCTGTAATCCCAGCACTTTGGGAGGCTAAGGCAGGAGGATTACTTGAGTCCAGGAGTTCGAGACCAGCCTGGGCAACGTAGCAAGATCCTGTTTCTACAAATTTTTAAAAAAATTAGCTGGGCTTGTGCCGGGCGTGGTGACTCCTGCCTGTAATCCCAGCACTTTGAGAGGCCGAGGTGGGCGGATCACCCGAGGTTGGGAGTTCAAGACCACTCTGACCAACATGGAGAAATCCCGTCTCTACTAAAAAAAAAAATACAAAATTAGCCGGGTGTGGTGGCACCCGCCTGTAATCCCAGCTACATGGGAGGCAGAGGCAGGAGAATTGCTTGAACCCGGGAGGCGGAGGTTGCAGTGAGTCGGAGATGGCACCATTGCACTCCAGCCTGGGCAACAAGAGCTAAACTCCGTCTCAAAAAAAAAAAAATCTAGCTGGGCATGGTGGTGTGTGCCTGTGGTCGCAGTTGCCTGGGAGGCTGAGGTGAGAGGATCACTTGAGCCCAGGAGGTCAAGACTCCAGTGAGCTATGATCTTGCCCCTGCACCCCAGCCTGGGGGACAGTGAGACCCTGTTTCCAAAAAAACACAAAAATTAGAGTAAAAACTTCAAGATGATTTCATGTTATGGGCCATGACGTCTCCCTGCTTGGCCTATAGTGCTGTGGTGGCCCATGTGGCAGAGGGATGGCTACACCGCTGTGCCCACCCACCTTGCTGTCCAGGCCAAAATGTAACACACTGAATACTATGTACTTGGTTGCTCTCGTTGCCTCCAGGGACACCAGAGACACATTCCAAGTGGCCACTGATGTGGCTTGCTCCCCTCCTTGGCTCTGACCAGTGATACCCATGTGAGTGGTTGAGGGCAAGAACACACCTGTCTTCTTGGGTCCCTTGAACATGGCATGAGGGTGTGGCTTTGCCACAGGAGGCTTAAAGGATACACTGGGAGGGCACTGCCCAAGGCTTTTTGTCTCCCTACAAGGTCCCAGGCTCCCTTGCCTGGCTCCTCTGAACTCAAAGCAGAAAGCAGCTTTCCTGAAATCTAGCCTTCCTCCTTTCCCCACCTTCCAGGAATGTGGGGCCAGGCCGTGTCCCATTCTCCAAGAGCCAGGCTGAGGGCTAGTTGTCATGCATGGGTGGCTCCAACCCGCCGGCCTGGGCAGAGTAGAGGGGTGGTAGGGACTGCTCCTCTCCCAGTCCACAGACCAGGTAGCTGTGGTTGTACTTGGCCTCTTTGCCATACAGCTCCAGGAGGACCTTGGTGAGCTCTTTATCCACCTTCTCCCTAGTCACACTGTGGCTAAGGAGCCAGCCTGTGAGGTGCTTGAGCATTGGATTGGGCTCCAGCATGAGCCTGGTGTGGCCTGGCTGGCTCTGATGCCTGAGCAGGCCAACGTCAGAGATGGTCTGGAGCTCCATCATGGCCACGAGCAGAGTGACCAGGGAGAGATGCAGCTCTGAGGGTGCTGCCATCAGCAGGTGTTGCCAGCAGCAGACACTGCTGTAGGCCCTGAGGGGGCCTCACATGTGCCCCCGGCTCTTGTGAGTGGGAGAAGGGGTCAAGGGGTCAAGGAGGCTGAGAAGGGCTCACAGTAGATCCAGTCGAGCATACCTGTCTTGCACACCAGCTGGATGCCCACCTCCGTGGTGGTCCAGGGCTAGAAAGGCAGCTCGGTGGCCTCAAAGGGTAGGAAGGACTTTTAGCGCTGGCACCAGGCTCTGAGAAGCCAGGCAAGCAGTGCCATGCCACTGTCCCACGAGGCACTGCAGTGGTAGTTGAAGATTGCATTGTGAGTCAAGTTGCCCAGTAGTACCATCAGCTCCCAGGAGTTTGAGGACAGGGCGTGGCCCCCCGGTTGTGCATCTGCAAGATTCAGGTGATCATGAACTGCTTGGGGTTCTGCTTGAAGCCACAAGAGATGGCCAGAAGCTTGGTGTAAGTGTAATATGTGTAGTATATATGTGTAATATGTGTAGTACCCTTTCTCCCACCCATGTGAGTGGCTACCATTTGTCAGCCATGATTGTAGTTGCCCTAAGTCAGAAAACAGCAGAGAGCCTGGATAGGTGCCACTACAGGAGTGAGAAGAATGGCCAGGCCCTTCAACTCCTGAAGGACTCACCAAGAGGAATGGCAAGGCTCTTGGACTCCTGGAGGAAACACCATGATGCGGGGGTGGTAGTAGGGTGGCCCCTCAGCTTGAAAATACACCCAGCCCTTACTTTCTCCAAGGCCTGAATGTAATTTTGATTTCCCCAAAACTTAATGGCCTCCTGTTGACCAATAACATAAACAGTTAACACATTTTTTTTTTTTGAGACAGAATTTTGCTCTGCCCTCCAGGGTGGTATACAGTGGTGTGACCACAGCTAACAGCAATCTCAGCCTCCCAGGCTCAAGTGATCCTCCCACCTCAGCCTCCTAAGTAGTTGGGTCTATAGGTACGTGCCACCAAGCCCGTAAATTTTTTTAAAAAAATTTTTAAAAAGCTAATTTTTAAAATTTCCTTGTAGAGACGAGGTCTTGCTATGTTGCCAGGGCTGGTCTTGAATTCCTGGCCTCAAGCAATCCTCCTGCTTCAGCCTCACAAAGTGTTGGAATTCCAGGTGTGAACCACTGCATTAAACCTACATATTTTCTGTGTTGTATGTATTATATACTTGTACTCTTATAATAAATTAAACTAAAGAAAATGTTATGGAAATCACAAGCAGGAGAAAATATATTTACGTTCATTAAGTGGAAGAGGATCATCATAAAGGTCTTCCTTGTCATCTTCACATTGAGTAGGCTGAGGAGGAAGAGGAAGGGTTGGTCTTGCTGTCTTGGGGTGGTGGAGGCAGCAGAAAATCCATCTGTAAATGGACCTGTGCAGTTCAAACCCATATTGTTCAAGGGTCAACTATACCTTCTTCTGCCCTTTGTACATCTGTTGTTGCACTTAACACATTGTGTTGTAATTGTTTGCGTACTTTATTTATAATAAGACTATGAATATCATAAGATCAGACTATCTCTGTATTCCCACTTTATAGTACATCCCTTACTCAATGGATACTGAATTGAGATCTTGATGCTTTCATCTTGTGTTGGCATTTTACTTTTTCCAACCAGAGAGGACATGGATGGGAAATGAGTGGGAAGTACGCTTTGGTGTCTACGTGTGTGTGTGTTTAAAAAAAAAAAAAAAAAAAAAAAATATATATATATATATATATATACACACACACACACACACACACTATTTATACAAAATATACATATGATGCGTGTGTGTGTGTGTGTGTGTGTGTGTATATATATATATATTTTTTTTTTGAGATGGAGTCTTGCTCTGTCACCCAGGCTGAAGTACAGTGGTGTGATCTTGGCTCACTGCAACCTTCATCCGCTGGGTTCAAGCGATTCTCCTGCCTCAGCCTCCTGAGTAGCTGGGACTATAGGCTCGTGCCACCATCCCCGGCTAATTTTTGTATTTTTAGCAGAGACGAGATTTCACCGTGTTGCCCAGGGTGGTGTCGAACTCCTGAGCTCAGGCAATCTGAGCTCAGTCTCCCAAAGTGCTGGGATTATAGGCGTGACTCACTGTGCCTGGCCTCATTTTTATACACACACACACACACACACACACACACACACACATAACTGACATGCCATAAAAATCATTTTATGTGTATAATTCAGTGCTTTTAAAAAAATACATTCACAGGGCTGTGCAACCATCATTATTTAATTTCAGAACATTTTTATCACTCCCAAAAGAAACCCATACTCATTAGCAGTCACTCTCCATTCTCTGCTATTCTAGCCCCTGGCAATCATAATCTACTTTCTATCTCCATGGATTTGTCTATTCTGGACATTTTGTATAAATGGAATCATACCATATGTAGACTTTTGTGTCTGACTTCTTTCATTTGCTATAGTGTTTTCCAGGTTCATCCACATTTTGTAGTATCTATCAGTACTTCGTTTTATTTTTTTAGGGCTAATAACCCATTGTATAATAATACTACATTTTTTGACCGGGCGTGGTGACTCACGCCTGTAATCCTTGCTCTTTGGGAGGCTGAGCCGGGTGGATTGCCTGAGCTCAGGAGCTCGAGACCAGCCTGGGCAACACAGTGAAACCCTGTCTCTACTAAAATACAAAAAAAAAAGAAAAAAAATTAGCTGGTCGTGATGGCATGCACCTGTAATCCCAGCTACTCAGGAGGCTAAGACAGGAGAATCGCTTGAACCCGGGACGTAGAGGTTGCAGTGAGCTGAGATCGCGCCATTGCACTCCAGCCTGCAACAGAGCGAGACTCCATCTCAAAATAATAATAATAATAATAATACATTTTGTGTATCTGTTTCTTAGTTGATGGACATTTGGGTTGTTTTCACTTTTTGGCTGTCATAAATAATACTTGTTCTACAAGTTTTGGTATGGACATAAGTTTTCATTTTTGGGGGTATAATTCCTAGAGTAGAATTGCTGGGTCATATAGTACCTCTATGTTTAACTTTTTGACAAACTGCCAGACCTTTTTCTCAGTGTCTGTACCATGTTACATTCGCAATAGCAATGTATGAGGGTTCCAGTTTCTCTACATTCTTGTAACAGTTGTTATTGTCTTTTTTTTTTTATTATAGCCATACTAGTGGGGATGAAGTGTCATCTCTTTTTTATTTTATTTTTTTTTTTTTTTGAGATGGAGTTTTGCTCTTGTGGCTCCCGCTAGAGTGCAGTGGTACCATCTTGGCCCACTGCAGCCTCCACCTCCCGGGTTCAAGCAGTTCTCCTGCCTTAGCCTCCCGAGTAGCAGGGATTATAGGTGCCTGCCACCACACCCGGCTAATTTTTGTATTTTTAGTGGAGGTGGGGTTTCGACATGCTCGCCAGGCTGGTTTCGAACTCTTGACCTCAGGTAATCCACCCGCCTCGGCCTCCCAAAGTGCTGGGATTACAGGTGTGAGCACCGCGCCCGGCCTCACTTTGGTTTTGATTTGCAGTTTCCTAACGGTTAATGATGTTGAGCATCTTTTCATATGCTTATTGGCTATTCATATATCTTCTTTGGAGAAATGCCTGTGCAAATCCTTTTCCGATTTTTAGTTGGCTATTTTTTATTATTGAGTCGTAAGCTCTCTGTATCTCTCTGTGTATTCTGGATACTCGTCTCTTACTGGATATAGGATTTGGAAATACTTTCTGTGTGGGTTTTTTGATTTAATTGCCTAGAGTTCATTGCCCATGCCATGTATAAAGATGATATAGTGGAACTAGAGGTTCTGACAGAGCATATGTTGACTGAAGTGATTGCCATATGACAGATAGCACCATTGTTATGCAGTTCTAGAAGCCTTTGATTACAAGAAAGGAAGTAAGCATTTAACGGGGAGCTGGGGAAGTTTGGGTTTTAGTCCTGTCATTGTCGCTGCCAGAGAGTATGACCTTGGTCATATTAATGTAATTTTTTCAGAGTCAGTTTTCTCATCTGTAAAGTGAATGATTTGGACTCATCTTTTAGGTCACACAGTACTAAAGTTTGAGTTGATAAGGTCCTGGGGGGCATGTGTTATAGATCATATTATACTCCCTCTCATTTGTTCTTACCATAGAACCTATGTAATGCTGTTTTACCTTTGCTGGAAAATTTCATTTTTGTTTTTTCCTCTTTAATGAAGGACTCTGTGTGTGTGTGTGTGTGTGTGTGTGTGTGTGTGTGTGTTTTAAGACGGAGTCTTGCTCTGTCGTCAGGCTGGAGTGCAGTGGCATGATCTTGGCTCATTGCAACCTCTGCCTCTCAGGGTCAAGCAATTCCCTTGCCTTAGCCTCCCGAGTAGCTGGGACTACAGGTGTGCACCACCATGCTTGGCTAATTTTTTGTTTTTTTTTTCAGTAGAGATGGGGTTTCATCATATTGGCCAGGATGATCTTGATCTCCTGACCTTGTGATCCGCCCGCCTCGGCTTCCAAAGTGCTGGGATTACAGGTGAGAGCCACCGTGCCTTGCCCTGTCTGTTTCTTTAAAATTAGTCGTAATTAATTCTGACCAACTCTAATCATTTGAATAAACCTGCATTTTTATTTAAGAATTTATAGCTAAACCAGACCTTTAAATTTCTTTTTTTTTTTTTTTTTTTGAGAGGAGTTTTGCTCTTATTGCCCATGCTGGAGTGCAGTGGCGTGATCTCAGCTCACTGTAACCTCCGCCTCCCCGGTTTAAGCGATTCTCCTGCCTCAGCCTCCCGAGTAGCTGGGATTACAGGCACGCACCACCACGCCTGGCTAATTTTGTATTTTTAGTAGAGACGGAGTTTCTCCATGTTGGTCAGGCTGGTCTCGAACTCCTGACCTCAGGTGATCCGCCCTCCTCGGCCTCCCAAAGTGCTGGGATTACAGGCGTGAGCCACCATGCCCAGCCTAAATTTCTTTAATCCAGTGTTCTGTGACACAAATGATGAATTAGAGGCACAAAAAAGTTCTTTGATTTAGCAACCCATTTGCTGGGTGTCTACTGTGTTTCTGGGTCAGGTGGTATAATTAGGTACTAGCAGAATTGAGATGAGAATTGAGGTCTCCTGGACTTTCAGTTCACTGCTATTTCCAGTATACTACTTTGTCATGGGTTACTAAGTTAGTCTGGTTAAGGAGTTATATCAAGAATTTACCAGCTTCTCAACTAAGGATTATAGTAATTTGTCTCCAGATTCTGATCCCTAATAATTTATAGCATCAAATAAAACCAACATATATTTGTTACATATTTTAGGTATAAGTTGATGCATTAATTTAAAATTTTAATCATCTTCCCTTCCTTTGAGGACCTATTCATAGCCTTAAACAGTTACATGTATTTCTAAACTCTTGAATTGGCTACCTATGATATATGTATAGCAACTCTGGTCCAGCATGAGTGCTTTTACGCTATCCCCAACCCATGTTCTCTCTGGTTGCTTTGAATCCTGATTAAAATGATTTATTCCAGTACTGTGCCTGTTCCTAACCACTTGTTCATATTAATGTGGTTTTTCCAAATCTTTAATGGAATATGCAACTATGTTGGAATCACAAATGCAATTCTCTTGGAAAATCTCTGAAGTCTACCCAACTCCACCCCATAAGTAGGTACTAGTGTAGGCTGATTAAATGATTTGAATACAAGTGTAGAATATTCCCAAGGAGTCCATAGTTCTTTGTATGTAATTCTAAAAGCCAAAATGCATTTAAAAATGAAAAAAGTAATTTGCTTCCTGGCAAAACCTGACCTGAATTGAAGTAGGCTATTTATAATCTTTATCTCACCTTTTATTAGAATTGTTCACATATTTAACTGTAGAAATATTAATGTGTTTGCCTGTTGGGTGCTGCCCCAGTCCTTAAGTTTCCAAAGTTTGAAAAATTTTGAATTTCAAAACACATTTAGCCCCAAACAAAGAATTGTGGATTGGTACTTGTTTTGTTGGTGATAGTTCCTTGTTACACGGATTCTTCTTGAAACATACTCCAGGGGATTGAGTTTTTGTATTGAGCTTTCATTGGTTAATAAAGCATGGTGGGGTTGGGAGGAGGGAGAGCATCAGGAAGAACAGCTACTGGATGCTGGGCTTAGTACCTGGGTGATGGGATGATCTGTGCAGCAAACCACCGTCACACACAATTTATCTGTTACAAACCTGCACGTTCTGCATATGTACCTCTGAACTTAAAAGTTGGAAAAAAAAGAAAAGCATGGCAATTAATTTCCACTGCTATTTTTGTTTGTTTCACACAGGGTCTCATGCTGTCTCCCAGGCTGGAGTATAGTGGCCTGATCATGGCTCATTGCAGTCTTAACTTCCTGGGCTCAAGCAATTCTCTTACCTCAGCCTCCCGAGTAGCTGGGACCACAGGTGTGTGCCATCATGCCTAGCTAATTTTTAAAAATTTTTTGTAGAGACAGGGTCTCACCATGTTGCCCAGGCTGGTCTCGAACTCCTGGGCTCAAGCAGTCCTCCTGCCTTGATCTCCCAAAGTGCTGGGATTTCGGGGGTGAGTCACCACACCTGGCCTTGTTTATTTTTTAAGAGACTGGGTCTCACTCTTTCACCAAGGCTGGAGTGCAGTGGTGTGTTCATACTTCACTGTAGCCTCCATCTCCTGGGCTGAAGTGATCCTCCTGTTTTAGCCTCATGAGTAGCTGGGACTGCAGACGCGCACCACCACATCCAGCAGCCACATCCAGCTAATTTTTAAAATTTTTTATAGAAATGGGGTATGGCTGTGTTGCCCAGGCTGGTCTCAGACTCTTGGACTCAAGTGATCCTCCTCACTTGGGCTACCAGAGTGTTGGGATTGTAGGTGTGAGCCACCGTGCCTGGCCTCGTGTCTGTTTTAATCTAGAGTAGGAGTCAGCAGACTTTTTCTGTAAAGAGCTAGATACTACTTTCAGCCCTGTGGGCCATCTTGTCTCTTGTGAGGGAAAAACAGCCATAAATTATACATAAACAAATGGGCATTGTTGTGTTCCTATAAAACTTTAGTTTGCAGACCCCTGATCTAGACCAGTCCATTCTAACTTGTTTGTGTGTATATCTTTAATAACATTCTCCTTTGGAAGAGTACAGGCCAGTTATAATGTCTCATAAATCGGATTTGTCTGATTTTTTTTTTTTTTTTTTTTGAGATGGAGTCTCGCTCTGTCTCCCAGGCTGGAGTGCAGTGGCGTGATCTCGGCTCACTGCAAGCTCCACCTCCCAGGTTCACGCCATTCTCCTGCCTCAGCCTCCCAAGTAGCTGGGACTACAGGCGCCCGCCACCGCGCCTGGCTAATTTTTTGTATTTTTAGTAGAGACAGGGTTTCACCGTGGTCTTGATCTCCTGACCTTGTGATCCGCCCACCTCGGCCTCCCAAAGTGCTGGGATTACAGATGTGAGCCACCGCGCCCGGCCTTGATTGTTTTCTTATACTTAGATTCAGGGTAAACATTTTTGGGAAGAAATATTACATAGATGCTGCTGTGTACTTCCCCTTGTGTCGTATTGGGAGTCATATAATGTCAGTCTGTCTCTTCATTTATTTATTTATATTTTTTTGAGATGGGGTCTCTCTCTGTTGCTTAGGCTGAAGTGCAGTGGCATGATCTCGGCTCACTGCAGCCACCCCCTCCTAGGTTCAAGTGATCCTCCGCCTCAGTCTTCCAAGTAGCTGGGATGACAAGTGTGCGCCACCATGCCTGGCTAATTTTTGTATTTTTAGTAGAAACAGGGTTTCACCATTTTGGCCAGGCTGTTCTTGAACTCCTGACTTCAAGTCATCCACTTGCCTCAGCCTTCCAGAGTGCTGGGATTACAGGCATGAGCCACTGCACCCAGCCTGTCTCATTATTGTTGATGGTAAGTTTTCTCTCTCTATTGTAAAGATCCCTACTTCCCTTTGTAAGAAATCTTTACAGTGACTTTGAGAGAGTATGAATATCCTGTTTTCCAACCAAATGGTTTTAGCATCCACTGATAATCTTGGCTTGAATCCATTATTACATTGGTGGTTGTGATTATAGTTCTTAATATCTGCTTAAGTAACAGCAGCAATAATAAATTATATTTTTAAAATGCTTGTGAACTTAGAAAGCTCTGTTCATATATATTGTCACTGTGATTTTGTAGTTTAGTTTCCCATCATAGACTTACCTCCTTGGAGGATAAGGCTGAAAGATTGGGTCTCCATGTGTTGTGCTTCCTAGAAGCAGGCTTCCAAAATAAGAGTGTCTTTCTTTTCTGAACCCAAGGCTGGTTAAGAAGAAGGGACTTAGCCTAGGCTTTTGCCCAGGTTTTTGCCTTGGGTTCCTTACTTCTTATGTCAGTATTTCTTGTGTTTTAGTGGTTCAGTTTCTGAGTCCTGTAGTATTTTCTGCATCAGTTTTGGTCTAATTATATGTAAATGCTTGTATTAAAGACCATCAAGTAGTTATAGCCAGAAAGGTGCACATAATAATCTTCTTAAACATTTTCTTCTCACCAACTTCTTATGAAAAATTTCAAACATAGAAGAGTTGATAGAATATTTATTAGAATATTCGTTGGAATTCAATAATTATCAACTGTTTGCCTTATTATACTTGAGTAGCTGTTAGTATCTGTGTCTCTATATACATCACAACAAATTTTTTTCTGAACAATTTGACAAGCTGCAGATGTGTCACCCTAAATAATAAGGATAATCTGCTACACAACCACCGTACCATTCTCACACCTAAAAAATTGTTTGTTTTTAATCAGCCCATATTCAGATGTCACCAGATTTCTCAGGAATGTCTTTTATAGTTTTTTTTTTTTTTTAAAGACACGTTCTCTTGAAGAACAATAGTAGATGAGAGACTGACGCATATTAAGAATTGGACAGTAAAGTTTTCTGTGTGGTCTCCTGACATAAAGAGTAACTAGTACGTTTATATGGTGCCCTGAAGGTAGCTGTAATTAGTCGCATTTCTTTGTTCAATAAAATGAGATCGACTGGGGGTGGTGGTGTCAAGCCTTCTTTAGCTTAAGACCAGGTGTTTGACCTTTCAGAGTATCATTGATGAGCATGACAAATTGAAAAAGTAAGAAATTAGAATGATGCCTAGCTCACTGCCTGACTCATGGTAGGTACTTAATGAATATTTGTTGACTTAAAAAGATGTAACTGGAGGGGGTGTGCCAGAAAAGGAAATAACCATATTTCTGTCCTCCTTTGTTGAGCAGTTATTTGGTGATTTCAGTGCATTTAGTCTGTTAGAGGTTGTGGGAGATTAAAGGTGGGAAACAGCACCTTGGGCAACATAGTGAGACTCTGTCTCTACAAAAATAAAATTAAAAATAAGCCAGGTGTGGCCTGGACGCGGTGGCTCGTGCTTGTAATCCCAGCACTTTGGGAGGCCAAGGCAGGTGGATCACCTGAGAGGGTCAGGAGTTTGAGACCAGCCTGGGCCAACATGGTGAAACCCCGTCTCTACTAAAAATACAAAAAATAAGCCAGGTGTGATGGCAGGCACCTGTAACCCCAGCTACTTGGAAGGCTGAGGCAGGAGAATCGCTTGAACGTGGGAGGTGAAGGTTGCAGTGAGCCGAGATCATGCCATTGCGCTCCAACCTGGGCAATAAGAGCGAGACTCTGTCTCGGAAAAAAAAAAGAAAAAGCCAAGCGTGGTGGCAGATGTCTGTTGTACTAGCTACTCAGGAGGCTGAAGGGAGAGGATTGCTTGAACCCAAAAGTAAGAGCTGCAGTGAGCTATGATCACACCACTGCACTCCAGCCTGGGCCACAGAGTGAAACCCTTTTTTTTAAAAAAAAAAAAAAAAAAAAAAGAAAGATGGAGATTTGCTCTTGTTGCCCAGGCTGGAATGCAATGGCACGGTCTTGGCTCACTACAACCTCCACCTCCCGGGTTCAAGTGATTCTCCTGTGTCAGCCTCCTGAGTTGCTGGGATTACAGGCATGCGCCACCATGCCTGGCTAATTTTGTATTTTTAGTAGAGATGAGGTTTCTCCATGTTGGTCAGGCTGGTCTAGAACTGCTGACCTCAGGTGATCCGCCTGCCTCAGCCTCCCAAAGTGCTGGGATTATAGGCCTGAGCCACTGTGCCTGGCCGAGACCCTGTCTTTTAAAAAGGAGCAGGAGGGCCAGACGTGCTGGCTTCCACCTGTAATCCCAGCACTTGGGAAGGCAGAGGCGGGCAGATCACCTGAGGTCAGGAGTTTGAGACCAGCCTGGCCAACATGGCAAAACCTTGTCTCTACTAAAAATGCAAAAATTAGCTGGGTGTAATAGCATGCGCCTGTAAACCCAGCTACTTGGGAGGCTGAGGCAAGAGGATCACTTGAACCCGGGAGGCAGAGGTTGAGGTGAGCCGAGATCACACCACTGTACTCCAGCCTGGGTGACAGGGTGGAACTCCATCTCAAAAAATAAAATAGATAAATAAATAGGAGCAGGAAACAGTGTTCTGGCTCCTGAGGAGAACTACAGTATTAGCTGAGAGGAAACAAATCTTTTTTTTTTTTTTGAATTAATATTTATTGACTGCCTTCTGCATACCAGCTAGTATTCCAGGCTAGGCACTGGGGTACAGTGGTGAACAAAACTCAAAATCCTTCTCTTCATGGAGTTTACATGCTGGTTGGGAGAGACAAGTAGTAAACATCAACAGAATCATTTCAGATAGAGATGGAGAAAAAGAGTAGTTTCATATACTAGGAAGTAATGTGAGAGGAGTGCAGGTTTCGCTAGGATTGTCAGCTAAGGCATTTCTGAGGAATGATATTTGAACTGTGACTTGAATTAGGAGGCAGTAGCTGCCATGGGAAGGCAGAGGAAGCTCCGAGTAGAAAGGTCTTTTTTTTTTTTTTGAGACAGAGTCTCACTCTGTCACCTAGGCTGGGTTGCAGTGGGGGTGATCTCAGCTCACTGTGACCTCCACTTCCTGGGTTCAAGCGATTCTCCTGCCTCAGCCTCCCTAGTAGCTGGGATTACAAGCGCCTACCACCACGCCTGGCTAATTTTTGTATATTTAGTAGAGACGGAGTTTCACCATGTTGGCCTAGGCTGGCCTCAAACTCCTGACCTCAGGTGATCTGCCCACCTTGGCCTCCCAGAGTGCTGGGATTACAGGTGTGAGCCACCATGCCCCGCCCCCAGGTAGAAAGATCTTAAGGTGGAAGTGAGCTGGCCAAAGTGAGGACACAGGAGGCCAATGTATGTATATGAAACATTGAGTGAGAGGTCTCAGAGAGAATGGTAGAATATGATAGGAGATGAAGTAGGAGGGGTGGCAATAACCAGATTCTGTAGAGTTTTATTTTAAGTGATGGGAAACCATTGATAAATACGAATGGTGCTCCATAAAACAACGGAAGGATCCAGGCCATTGATAAGGACTTAATTTCAAGAAACTCTTAATTTAGGGACTGGGCATGGTGGCTCACGCCTGAAATCCCAGCACTTTGCCAGGCTGAGGTAGGAGGATTGCTTGAGCCTAGGAATTCAAGACCATACTGGGCTATATAGTGAGACCCCATCTCTACAAAAAAAAAAAAAAAAAAAAGGAAACTATTAACTTGGTGGATCCTAAGGATACCCCCCTCTCTTGCCCTCTTTTATTTTTTTTCTTAAACATATCTCTATTGGATAACCGTTATATTCATAATATTGTACAGGTAAAAATACAAAGAAATGACAGTTCTGCACCTTCCGTGAGTTTTGTGTTTTACTTGGAGTATTATGACATAAACACATACACAAATGTTTATGCATGTCCTGTATAAAAGAACAGTACATCGATCATAGTAATATATGCTTGTATAGCAAATGTCAGTAGGTTTTCAGCAAGGGTAGAGTTAAAGAATAGTGAGTGTGGAAAGGTTCCACTGAAGAGAGGTTAGCATTGAATTTCTTGAATAGATTTGATGAGCTGGAGAGGGCATTCCAGGCAGGAAAAATGTCTGGGCAAAGTTAAAACATGAAGTAATTTGTCTTCCGGAAATGAGTAGATCAGTCTGTCCCTAGAAGGAAAAAGATGACCTCCAGCTTGCCAGGGCCTTGAGTGATGCATTAAGGAATTTAGACTAATCTGTAGTTATTGTGGATAACCCTTTATACATCTTACTTATGTGTTAGTCACTTGTATTCTAAATCTGCTTATTCATTTATAGTATTTATAATATTGTCTGCTATGATCACTTGCAGATATATAGTGGAATTGTGATTCTGGCACATGGTACATATATAAACATAGATACAGATGCAGAAAATGAATGAACCGGGGAGGAAAATCTTTTAAGTGATCTTACTTCCTTAGGAAAGTTTGATGGGATGGAATTTGTTTCTCTAGTAGGAGTGGAATAGTTGGAGGATTTTGTTGAGAGATGGGTTGGAGGAAATGTTGAATTATAAGAAGGCTATACTGATGTTAAAATGTGTTGCAAGATTCTGAAGCTCATTGTCTTATTTATTTATTTATTATTTATTTATTTATTTTTGAGATGGAGTTTTTGTTCTTGTTGCTCAGGCTGGAGTACAATGGCATGATCTTGGCTCACTGCATCCTCTGCCTCCCGGGTTCAAGTGATTCTCCTGCCTCAGCCTACTGAGTAGCTGGGATTATAGGCATGCGCTTCCATGCCTGGCTAATTTTTGTATTTTTAGTAGAGACGGGGTTTCTGCATGTTGATCAGGCTGGTCTTGAACTCCTGACCTCAGGCGATTTGCCCACCTTGACCTCCCAAAGTGCTGGGATTACAGGTGTGAGCCACCGCACCTGGCCTCATTATCATCTTTATAATCTGGGTTTTGATAAGGCAATGATCATTAATTTTTGAGGGCTGAAAATAAGAGAATGGTGAGTCTAATGATGAGATTTTTCTATCTCGATCATTATTTAAAATATGCCCCACGATATACACACAATCCCAGTAGCTTCTAAACACTCTCTCATCTACCCAAATTCCACTAGCTTTAAAAATATTTTATTTCATGTCAGTCTCAGCAACGTCATTGATAAATGCACTTTGTGACATTCATTAGGACTGATGCTATAGCCTTTTAAGATTGTTGAATATTTTCTGTTTATTTTCTCTTTAGCTTAGGGAAGACTAATCAGTATATAGGCCTATGCTGTTAATGTTTATTGGCTCCGCCTAAGAAGCACAGCTTTTATAGCTGGAAGAAATATCTGGAATATTTTTTATCACTCAGTATTACAGATCTGACATCTAATGTTCTGCATAGATAAGTGCCTTAGCATGAAAGGAGGGAATTACTATCTAGTTATAGAACCCAGTGTCCCTCTCCCACAATGAGGCCAGGGTTATAATCCTTCTCAAAGTGAAACAATATATTGAGGTATATATCCCAGTTCTCTGCTATTGGAGGCTTAATAGTGCCAATTGGAGAGATAGCACTTAGACATATTATAAAAAGATTAGTAATGGTCAAGCCACATCCTTTCTTTCTTAAGGGTAAACTAATTTGAGTTTAAGATGTTTACCTTGTAATGCTCCAAGTATGGTGGGACTTTTAATAATGCTGGCCTTAGAGGCATTTATTCTGTCTTCAAGGCTCAATTAACACTAATAATTAATTTTGTATAACACTTTACATTTATGAAGTGTTTTTATAAGCATTAGCACATTTGATTGTTAGATGGGGAGGCAAGTACATTTATCTCTATTTTAGCTGAAACTTAATACATAAATTCAGATTTTACTTCACATCCATGTCTTAGTATACTAGGTTATGCTGCTTTTTATGATTTCACTTGCTTTATATCCAGAGTCCCATAGTAATGAATTATGTTATAATGGATTCCATTTTGGAATAAATCCAGTTTTTTTTTTTAACTGAAAAACCTGTATTTTCCACTTTTTTAAAAATTCAAAGCGACTTGAATGAACTTAATTTTTTCTTTTTCTTTCTTTCTTTTTTTTTTTTTTTTTTTTTTTTTGAGACGGAGTCTCACTCTGTCGCCTGGGCTGGAGTACAGTGGCCGGATCTCAGCTCACTGCAAGCTCCGCCTCCCGGGTTTACGTCATTCTCCTGCCTCAGCCTCCCGAGTAGCTGGGACTACAGGCGCCCGCCACCTCGCCCGGCTAGTTTTTTGTATTTTTTTAGTAGAGACGGGGTTTCACTGTGTTAGCCAGGATGGTCTCGATCTCCTGGCCTCGTGATCCGCCCGTCTCGGCTTTTCACTCTGTCATCAGGCTGGAGTGCAGTAGTGCGATCTTGGCTCACTGCAACCTCTGCCTCCTGGTTTCAAGCGATTCTCCTGCCTCACCCTCCCAAGTAGTTGGAATTACAGGCATGTGCCACCATGCCCAGCTAATTTTTGTATTTTTAGTAGAGACTGGGTTTCACCATGTTGGTCAGGCTGGTCTCGAACTCCTGACTTTGTGATCCACCTGCCTCAGCCTCCCAAAGTGCTGGGATTACAGGCATGAGCCACTGCGTGCGGCCAATTTTTTTCTTTTTAAAACTAAAACGGGGCCAGGTGCGGTGGCTCACGCCTGTAACCCCAACATTTTGGGACGCTGAGGTGGGCAGATCATGAGGTCAGGAGATCAAGACCATCCTGGCTAACACGGAGAAACTTCGTCTCTACTAAAAATACAAAAAATTAGCCGGGCATGGAGGCAGGCGCCTGTAGCCTCAGCTACTCAAGAGGTTGAGGCAGGAGAATGGCCTGAACCCGGGAGGCGGAGCTTGCAGTGAACAGAGATCGTGCCACTGCACTCCAGCCTGGGCAACAGAGTGAGACTCTGTCTCAAAAAAATAATAATAATAATAATAAAAAATAAAAACGCAAAACTAAAATTGGAGCTGAAGAATTTGATCCTAGACAGATCCTTGAGTTTGAATTAAATTATCCTTTTTAACTCTCATGGATTCAGTAAATAACAGATGTCCTCTATGTGCCAGACTTAGTGCAGAGGGTGGGAGGTGGTGGGAGAAGCCTTAAGAATTAAACTATTACAGTGAAAAAACCAAGAATTTAAAGTCAGGTAGACCTGAGTGCAAATCCCAGCCCTGCTAATTAGTTATTAGTTGCAAATTGCTAAGTGCCTTGGAGCTTCAATTTTGTAATCTCTAAAATGAGAATAATAACACTTACAGAATTATTTTGAGGAATAGGGTGATATATATAAAGCACTTAGTAATGTGTGCTTTATAAGACGTGACTGCCCATAGACGAATGAATAGACAAAAATGTATGGTGAGAGTTACTGAGTCTTTTTTTTTTTTTTTTTTTTTTGAGACTGAGTCTCGCTCTGTCACCCAGGCTAGAGTGCAGTGGCGCCATCTCGGCTCACTGCAAGCTCTGCCTCCCGAGTAGCTGGGACTATAGGCGCCCGCCACCACGCCCGGCTAATTTTTTGTATTTTTAGTAGAGATGGGTTTTCACCACGTTAGCCAGGAGGGTCTTGATCTTCTGACCTTGTGATCCGCCCGCCTTGGCCTCCCAAAGTGCTGGGATTACAGGCGTGAGCCACCGTGCCCGGCCTGAGAGTTACTGAGTCTTGACAGGAAGTGTTTGGCTGACCTAATGCAGAATAGAGTGAAGTGATTTTGGCTGCCAGTATACTGTGTGCTGCTTTTGTTGAAACTTGTAGCTCTCACACTGGTATTTGCCAACATTACATTTTACTTCTCACATAGTAAAAGACAACTCATTCCTGTGGAGTTTAAGGCATGTGGGAACATCTGTCTGTAGGCTAGACATTTAAACTTCTGTTGTAGATCAGTTGGGGCAGAAATTGCACATTACAATAGTAGTAGCTCTCAGGTAGCAGAGAGCCTCTCTGGGCTGGTACCTATATTCAGTTTCCTGAATTCTGTAAACATCAAAAGCAAGAATGGCCATCCAGGATGAAGGGTACAGCTGACAGTATGGTCAGTAAACTGAACAGGGTGTAAGACTAAGAACTTATTTTGTTTTCTAAAATGGTGCCTTCTTCCTGTTTAAACTTCTGTTGAGCATCTGTCATATGCCAGGTACCGTTCTGGGTTCTAGGAATAGAGAGTGTAAGTAAGTATAAAATATAACGAATCTCAGGAAATACTGAGAACCATGAAGAGAAGTAAAATAGGAGAAGCAAGTATATTGGGTCTCACTGTGCTGCTCAGTCTGGCGCCAAACTCCTGGGCTCAACTGATCCTCCTACCTTATCCTCCCAGTGTACTGGGATTACAAGCATGAGCCTCCACACCGGCCTTGCTTGTTTTGAAATAGGATCTAAAATAGGAGCCAACATAGTGTGTTTTAGTCACTATTTAGAAGGGCCCTTTATATGAATAGAGAGAGCACTGACTTCAGAAGTTGCTTTAGGAGGTAGAAGGGAGGGGAGTGGGTCTGGTACAGTTAAAAATTGGCCTGCATGCCATCCTTGGAACATGTATTTTACTGTGAGTTATACCACTCCAGAAGACATATATTTATGTGTCCAGGAGACCTAATGATCCCCCTCCCGTACACACTTCACAGTCTTTTAAAAAGTATAGTCTGTGGACTATCTGTATCCGAATGCACAGTCTGTGGGCTCTGCAACAGGTCCACTTAATCAGAAGATTTGAAAATGGTACTGAGGCATCTGTAATTTTAACAAGTACCCAGGTAATTGTATATCCATACAAAAAGTTGAAAATTACTGTTTGTAACCTTGTTGATAGAAATAATCTTTAATCCAGTCTTAGTAGGCAGGCAGGCAGGCAGGCAGGCAAGTACTTGCTTATTTAAGAGTCGTTACTTTTCATAATTGACGTTGGAGCTTGCATTTCCTTTTGCATTGATTTAACTTCTTGCTTTAATCTCTGATATACTGTGTCCTCCATATTAAGATGTGTCAGTGAGACAGCAGAAAATGAAACTTTTGTCCTCTTTCCTCACATTATTTTGTTTTCACCATTAACCACATCCCTGGGAAGAGGCAGCCTCTGAACGGAGAATGCTGAATTGACTGTATAGACTGATGTGCTTTAGTAAAAAGCTTGCTCACACTCAACACTTTTTTCCCTGTTTGTTGAAAATTCTAGTTGTTTACCTGTTACTAAGAATTTATTTATTTTTCATAGATCTTTAAATGTCTAACATGCACTTAAAATGAAAGAGAAAAACAAAGAGAATGAGGATATTGAGAAAGTATATGATTTACTTAGTAATAAGACAGTAAATACTTGGTATCAAGGTAGGGGATAGAAAAAAATCAGCAATGGCAAATTTAAACCATCTGCAGATGGTCCAGCTAGATCCTTACAGGGGTCACAGCCAACGTTTTAGTGGGCATACTTTTGAAGAAAGTGTGCACTGTTTTCTCTATTTTAATTTTAACAGGACCACTGATATTGTCAGGTTGTAAGCATATCTGCTAGGACTCATGAGTAGGACTAGGCCAGCAGATACCCAAGCGTATCTGCCAGCTCCCAGGGAGGGCTACTGAGGACAGGGTTTTCCAGCTTCCTTGGAATTTCCACTTCCTAGTAGTAGGATTTGAGTCCCTCTCTCAGCTCTGTATGACTGGAAAATCTGCAATTCAAGCTTGATTTATTTGGCTTAAATGATGGGGCAAACCTCCAAACCTGGGCAAGCTCAACACTTTTGTACCTTGCCTTTTTTGTGCTGTCAGGGCTCCTGTCAAGGTTAGGTCATTTAGAGTTTGAAAGGACATTAGAATGAATGAAAGTCTATACCTTTCATTTTATTGTTAAAGAAACCAAGAGTCAGAAAAGTGAACTTATTTTCCTTGAAGTCTAAATACCAGAATATGAAGTCAGTGATGTGGATTCCTTCAGTGGAGCCATCTAGTTGAGTAGTCTTTTTAAAAAATGTACCCCCTTGCCCCCAAAGGATGTTACTCTTTCTGTTTAGGGTTCATGTAGTCTTTCCATTCTAGTAGTCGATTGTTTTTGACTTCACCTGTATAGTGGAGGCCCCATTAAGCCATGAGTGATAATTGTATCTTGCTTCTTAGTAAAATTATGTAATATTTAAGATAAAAACCCTTGAAATTAAGGCATATGGAGGAGGAATAAATCTCCCTGGGTCGCACCACAAAGCAGCAGGGGAGAATTCACGGAGAGTTGGTTTGTTTGCCTGGTACCATATGTTTACTTTCTTTTGCCCACCCTCTCTTTAGCCACTTGACTCCCTTAAAGTCAATCTTGTGAAGAGGTATCATGTGGCAGAAGATACCAGAGTTGGGAATCTGGCCACTTAGGTCCTAGCTTTGCTTCAAGACTCCACTTCCTCTCTTTGGGCTTTATTTTCCCCGTCTTTAAAATGAAAGGCTAGGCTAGATTATTGCACCCTAAGTATCTTTCCATCTCTGATACTCTTTGATTTCACAAATCTTGGAAGGTTCTAATGCTGTTTGATGAAGGGCTGCAGCTTTCCATTTGCTTTTGCTCATAGCATGATTCTACATTGGAACTTTACCATGGTGTACTTTGGGTGGTCTTAGGGCAAGGTTTTTTTTTTTTTTTTTTCTCAGGAGGAATTTTTCTGAGAGTGTAGATTGTATAGATAAGCCAATTTTTATTTTCTTTTTCTTTTTTATTTCTTCTTCAGTGCTCCAAGACATCTGAATTTTTTTTTTTTAAGAGAGATGGTAAAAGGTTAAAAATAAGCATGAGAAGACTACTTTGAAAGTTGGATCTTTAGGAAGTACATTAATGAGTATCCCAAGTGACTACTCTTGGGAATAATCAAGAATAGCAAATGTCTTAGGTCTGTATAGGGTGGCATAGCATTGCGGCATTTTCCTGGTGCTGTTGCAAAGCACAAGGATGTTCAAAGCGTATGGTTAATTTTTGACCTTGGAAAGGAAGTGCTGGCTTACCTCAGGGCCTGAGAGCAGGGAGAGCTACTGAGGACAGGGTTTTCTAGCTTCTTCGGAATTTCCACTTCCTAGTAGTAGGAAGCTGAGAGAGTAGGAGCTTCTCTCAGCTCTGTATGACTGGAAAGTCTGCAATTCAGTCTTGATTTATTTGGCTTAAATGATGGGAGTTTGTTTACCCTGAAAATGTCACTTCAACCCTGAGATAGCCTAATGATGCTTTTTTTTCAATTGGAGTCTCGCCCTGTTGTCCAGGCTGGAGTGCAGTGGTGCGACTTCGGCTCACTGCAACCTCCGCCTCCCGGGTTCAAGTGATTCTCCTGCCTCAGCCTCCTGAATAGCTGGGATTACAGGCATGTGCCACCACGCCCGGCTAATTTTTGTGTTTTTAGTAGAGATGGAGTTTCACTGTGTTGGTCAGACTGGTCTCGAACTCCTGACCTCGGGATCCATCCGCCTCAGCCTTCCAAAGTGCTGGGATTACAGGGGTAAGCCACCTCGCCCTGCCAGCCTAATGATTCTTTTTTTTTTTTTTTTGAGACGGAGTCTCGCTCTGTTGCCCAGGCTGGAGTGCAGTGGCTGGATCTCAGCTCACTGCAAGCTCCGCCTCCCGGGTTTACGCCTTTCTCCTGCCTCAGCCTCCCGAGTAGCTGGGACTACAGGCGCCCACCACCTAGCCCGGCTAGTTTTTTTTTTTTTTTTTTTTTTTTTTTTTTTTTTTTTTAAAGTAGAGATGGGGTTTCACCATGTTAGCCAGGGTGGTCTCGATCTGCTGACCTCGTGATCCACCCATCTCGGCCTCCCAGAGTGCTGGGATTACAGGCTTGAGCCACAGCGCCCGGCCCAGCCTAGTGATTCTTATAGGATACTAAAGCTCTTTGGACATGAGTCTGTCTCTAGAACATGCTTGATGGCTTTGTTCTAAAGTGATAAAGTATAGTCTAGCTCTGTACTAGACACTATTTGTCCTTATGCTGTATTCTAGGTAGGTGAGGCTCCTCCTATGCCTGCCTGAATGAAAAGCATTTAGCTGACTTCCTGAGCATGCTGCATCTTGTCCTTCAGTTTTCCTTTGTTTTTCATTATTCTTTGCTGCAGCTCAGCATGTCTTCCAGTTGTGGCTCTACACAAGGCAGGAGCCATGGAAGTTCTGCACGTTTGCTTATTGGAAAAGAAACATTAAAAGCATGAGGTTAGGAAAGGAGTTTAGGTCTTTCACTGTGTTCATAGCATTAGGATGAAGAGTGGGGAAGATGGGGGAGGTGTGGAGACTTGGATCCAATAAGACTAGACTAATGAAGGATTTGAGGAAATGGAACTTTGGGTTGCTGGCAGGGCAGAAATACTTGAGGAGCACTCCAGTTTTAATAGGTTATTTTTAGTTTGTAGGAAAAGAGTCATTTCATCAGTGTACTGGAATCTTGTAGTTGTGTTTATAACCTAAACTAATCAGCTTAGCCTGTGCCAGAAAAGGGTCAGGTGGCATGCTCATTTCCTTCTAACTTTTAGTACTGCCTGGCTTAACTGCTGCAGTTCTGTGACTATGCTTCAGGGCGTTGGTAATGGGGACTAACTGGGGGAAGGGGCAAGCTGCTGCTGGTTGCATGCTGCTGGTCTGAGCAGAGAGAACCCTCGTGCTAAGTCACTGCCCTAATGCATTCACTCTGGCTGTAGATACAATGTGGTGCTTAAATCCAGAGTGTTCACTTGTGGTACCGTAAGTATGACTTTGAGTGAACTACCTTAGAATCTTATTTTTCCAATTAACTTGACAGTCTCTAGTCATTTCTTTTGGCTTTTGTCCTGGATATTTATTATGCCTTAAGTGGTTTTTAATGGATTTTAAGCTCTCAGTTATCATTCATTCAGCACAACTTTATTGAGTGCCCACTCAAATGTATGCCTGGCACCATTGTAGGTGTTAAGTGTCTTTTGGTGTTTCTTTATTAGAAACTGTAGATTTTATAAATGTTAGTTGAAGAATGTCAATTACTTAAAGTCTTTAAAATTTTTTTTTGTTATTTATTTATTTATTATTTATTTTTAAGACAGAGTCTTGCTTTGTCACCCAGAGTGCAGTACAGTGGTATGATCTCAGCTCACCGCAACCTCTGCTTCCCGGGTTCAAGCAATTCTGCCTCAGCCTCCTGAGCAACTGGGATTATAGGCATGCGCCACCAACACCCAACTAATTTTTATATTTTTAGTAGAGAGGGGTTTCGCCATGTTGGCCAGGCTGGTCTCAAACTCCTGACCTCAGGTGATCCACCCGCCTCGGCCTCCCAAAGTGTGAGATTATAGGCATGAGCCACAACACCCAGACTATTTTTTAATTTTTGAGGCAGGGTCTGCTCTGTCATCTGGAGTGCAGTGACGTGATCTTGGCTCCCTGTAGGCTTGACCTCTGAGGCTTAAGCTGTCCTCCCACTTCAGCCTCCCAGGTAGCTGGGACCACAGGTGTGTGTGTGCCACCATGCCTGACTAATTTTGTTTTATTTTTTATAGAGACAAGGTCTTACTGTGTTGCCCAGGCTAGTCTTGAGCTCCTGGTCTCAAATGATCCTTCTGTCTTGGCCTCCCAAGTGCTGGGATTACAGGCATGAACCACTGTACCCAGCCTGTGTATTTTAATTTTTAAATTTGGGTAATACTTTATATAAATATCCAGGCCAGAAAAACCAATTTTGGTTTGGGTGCTATATGGTCATTGTATAGGAACAGTTGTAAATTAACTAGAAGATGTGACCTTTGCTCTTGAGGCATTTAGAATGGTAGGGAGAAAACAATAGGCAGTACAAATTATTGAAGAAAGTACAAAAACTATTACAAACTAAATTAGCTGTGTATAACTACCTGCCTAAGTGCTGAGGGGCTGTTTGGTCAGTAGGGTTTACAACTCCCCATTGGAGCAGGTTTTGCCCTTATTTCTTTAGCTTTGTATATAAAGATATAAGCCAGCAGCTTATGAATGTGGTTGTTTGTAGTCTTGGGGATTTTTCTCCCTGGGCCGGTCTCATTTTTTGCTTAAGACATAATAAAAATACTCTGGGCAGCTAATTTTTATGGAGACAAGAAAAACGTAAGAGGTAGTCAGCTCAGTAAAGCAATAGCAGATAGTGGTCTGATCCACCTTGTTTGTACAGGCCAGGGGAGTGGAGATGGTGGTGTTCTTGTTCCTGCCTCTTTTGGGCACTGAAGCAAGAGAGACTAAATATGAAAGCCCTCCTTTAGCTGGTATCAGCTTGCCTTAGGCTAGCAAATTATTTAAAATATGAGCCTCAGTTTCTTCAATATATAAAATAAATTTGATAATACCTCCTTATGGGGTCATTATTAAGGATTGAGAGAATGGAAGTGAAAGTGCTTTGAACTATGAAATAATGTATAAGCATTAGGTATTATTGTCAGGCGTAGTGGCTCACGCCTGTAATTCTAGCACTTTGGGAGGTCGAGAGAAGAGGATCATTTGAAGGCCAGGAGTTCAAGACCCTGTCTCTACAAAAAAATGAAAATAAAAAAATTTAGCAGGCATTTTGGTACACACCTGCAGTCCCAGATACTTGGGAGGCTGAGGTGGGAGGGTCTCTTGAGCTCAGGAGGTTAAGGCTGCATTAAGCCATGGTTGCGCTATTGCACTCCTGCCTGGGTGACAGAGTGAGACCTGTCTCCAAATATATATATATATGGAGGTATATTATTTAGAGCGCGGGAGGCATGCACTTTTGAGGCTCCTGTCAGGATATCTTCTAGGGATCCTAAATTTCAGATTATTCTGGGCGTTCAATAATTGGACTTCCTAAGCCTCGTGCCGTGTCTCATGCCTATAATTCCAGCATTTTGGGAGGCCGAGGTGGGTGAATTGCTTGAGCTCTGGAGTTCGAGACCAGCCTGGGCAACATGATGAAACCCCATCTCTACAAAACATACAAAACTTAGCTTGTTGTGGTGACACATCCCTGTAGTCCCAGCTACTCTGGGAGCTGAGGTGGGAGGATTTGCTTGAGTCCAAGGAGTTGAGACTGCAGTGAGCCATGATTGCACCACTGCACTCCAGCTTTGGTGACAGAGCAAGACCCTGTCTTAAAAAAAATAAAATAAAATAAAACTACCAACAAAAAACAAAACGTGGACTTTAGTTGGTAATAATAAGAAAAATACTATTATTTAATGTTATTTGAAAGGGTTGTACATGTGGGAGATGAATTATTCTTTCTTATAAGTTTATATAAGTCCATTTATACATAAAAGTCTTCGTAAGTATAGGCACTTGTAATTTTCAGCAGTTTGGCCATTGAACATTGAACCGTTACTGTGTGCCACGTTCTGTGCACATGCTTGGATTCAGAGATGAATACATAATTCTGGCCTTTCAAGCGCTCAGAGTTTGGTATAGGAGAGTAACGAGTAGACAATTACAATACAGAATGATAAGTGCTATACTAGAGATAAACTTAGGGTTTTTCAAAGGGCTTGTTCTTACCCAATTCCTCTCAACGTCCTCTCCAGACTTTGTTTAAAACTTGTAAGAGATATCTTAATGAGGCCTGGAGAAATGAAGCAGTTTGCCTAAGGTCACACCCGTAGTGTTATTTTTAAAATGAAAACTAAGATCTAAGTTGTCATACTTGCTTTCACTTTCAGTTATGTCCTAGCTAATCGGGAGGCCAAGGCAGGAGGATTGCTCGAGCCCAGGAGTTCGAGGTTACAGTGAGCTACGATTGTGCCACTTCACCGTAGCCTGGGCAACAGGGCAACAGAGTGATACCCTGTCTCAAAAAAAGAACTAGTCACATCAGGTTCTATTTTTTTTTTTTTTTTTTTTTTTTTTTTTTTTGAGACGGAGTCTCGCTCTGTCGCCCAGCCCAGGCTGGAGTGCAGTGGCGCGATCTCGGCTCACTGCAAGCTCCGCCTCCCGGGTTCACGCCATTCTCCTGCCTCAGCCTCCCGAGTAGCTGGGACTACAGGCGCCCACAACCGCGCCCGGCTAATTTTTTGTATTTTTAGTAGAGACGGGGTTTCACCGTGGTCTCGATCTCCTGACCTTGTGATCCGCCCGCCTCGGCCTCCCAAAGTGCTGGGATTACAGGCGTGAGCCACCGCGCCCGGCCCAGGTTCTTAAAAAATATTGACTATGTATTTCACACAGTACCAGGCCAATGGCAGTACAAAAGAATAAGGTAGTCTATAATTATGGTGTAGTAGGGATGAGTATAAAAAAATGAGAAATTAGCATCAAGTCAATTCAACTAATACTTTTTTAGTACCTTGTGTGTAAAGCTCCATGTTAATTGCTACAGGGAATATAAAACAACATAGGACAACCTACCTGTGGCTTTTTCTTTAGGAGATGGTGTCAGATAAACCTGTATTGCAAAGTAGACTAAGAAAATTGCTCAAGTAGAGATACAGACAAAGTGCATTGGGAACATAGGCCCAAGAATCTTAGAATATTAGAACCAAAAGGATAGTTAGAGGTGATCAGTTCTAGTGGTCTTTATTTACCATTTTGGAGACATGGAGCCCATTTGGTTAGAGAAGTTTGAGGAACCTTGCAAAAATCAGGGAATCAAGTGAAATTAGGATGACAGTATAAAATGTTCAGCTGCCCGGAAGAAGAGGACTTGAGCTGGAAATAGGCAGCCTTGGATCACAGAAATAGAGTATTGTAGAACTGAGGCCTTTTTAAAGTAAAACTTAACACCTAAACTGGCCAAAGGTAGACTCACTGTACCTATAACAGTAACCATGTTTTATAGTATACAAAGTACTTTCACATACATTCTTCTGTTTGGTCCTTATAATCTTGTAGTCAAGACACGTTGTCATTTCTGTTTTACAAATGAGGAAACTATTCTAGTAAGTTGGAGAGACAAATGTGTAGAACTCAGGATTCTACTGTCCATTGTACTACCTGGTATGTGAATGTGAGTGAGTTTTAATTTTAATTTTAATTTTTTTTGAGGTGGAGTCTTGCTCTCTTGCCCAGGCTGGAGTGCAGCAGCGTGATCTTGGCTCACCGCAACCTCCGCCTCCCGGGTTCAAGCAATTCTCATTGCCTCAGCCTCCCAAGTAGCTGGGACCACAGATGTGCGCCACCATGCCTAGCTAATTTTTGTATTTTTAGTAGAGATGGGATTTCACCATGTTGATCAGGCTAGTCTCGAACTCCTGACCTCAAGTGATCCACCCACTTTGACCTCCCACAGTGCTGGGATTACAGGCACAAGCCACCATGACTGTTTTTTTAAAAAATTTATTTATTATTTATTATTATTATTATTATTCGAGATGGAGTCTCGCTGTTTCGTACAGGCTAGAGTGCAGTGGTGCAATCTCAGCTCACTGCAACCTCCACCTCCCGAGTTCAAGCAAGTTCCTGCCTCAGCTTCCCGATCAGCTGGGACTACAGGCATGCACCACCATGCCTTGCTAATTTTTGTACTTTTAGTAGAGAAGGGGTTTCACCATGTTGGCCAGGTTGGTCTCGAACTCCTGACCTCATGATCTGTCCGCTTTGGCTTCCCAGAGTGCTGGGATTACAGCCGTGAGCCACCTTGCCCAGCCTCCTGTTTGTTTTTAATAATGTAGACATTGACTTGAGAAGTGTTGGCAAGTGTGACTTAGTAAAAGAAGGAGATAGACATAGTTATAGCTAGAAGAAGGAACTTGGGGCTTAGGGGTGGGAGGCAGAGAACTGGCAGGGAGCCTGATTATTCTGACTTGGGCATCTTCCCTGCCCTTTTGGATGCTGTCTTACTATACCTCTGGCCCCACCCATCCACCTCTCTTAGTACTTATTTAAAATTATTTCTGCTGTAACTGGGCAAGTTACTTTCTCAAGGTGTTTTTTTTCCCCTAGGGCTTCCTGATGTGCCGGCGGGGGGGGGGGGGGGGGGGGCGGAAACTAAGAATGTGTAAGGCATAATCAGAATAGTGATGAAAAGAAAATCGAATTAATAAGTGTAGAGTGTATTTTAGTTCAGGCATTATATGCATTTAATGTATATTTTTATATAATCCTTACAACAGTCCCATGAAGTTTAGATGTAATCTCTATATACAATTGTGGAAACTGAGGTTGTGAAGTTTAATCACTTAAAGTAATATGTGACTGAATTAGAGTAGAACCCAGATCATCTGACTTTCAGTACCATGTGTGGTTTTCCCTTATAGCATGTTGCCGGGGCAGCAGGCAGGATGGAGAGAGAGTGTGGAATAGAAACAAAGGGAAGTTCTCTAGAGGTAATAAAATGGAAAGAAACTTATTATGGGGGTAGAAATAATAGTGACCCTGTAAAATATGCCTTCAAATTAAAATAAAAGCAGAAAACCTTTTTCACTCAGGCTCTCTAATATGTACAGCTTAGTATTCTTCTCCTGATACCACCAAATATATAGAAGGGCATTTTAATCTTCCATTTTAAGAGAGATGAAATACATTTCTCCTAAGGGAGATTAGATGCATGTAAAACAAAAAACTTCTAGATTGATACTCTGGGCACTTAACAGTCAGTACAAGGGAAGTCACATTCTCTGAGTTGAGTGTGAAGGTAAAAAGATTTGAAACCTTTGGGTGACTTGCATTTAAGACTTGCAGCTCGTACATGTGACAGACAGTGCTAGGATAGTACCCTCATTAAACAAAAATAACAGCAAAACCCATCCTCAACTCTGCGTTTTCTTATCACTTTCACATAGGCAAACTTTTCTTTCTTTTCTTTTCCTTTTTTTCTTTTCTTCCCTTCTTCTTCTTTTCTCTTTTCTTTCTCTTCTCTTCTCTTTTTTCTTCTCTTTGCCTATCTCTCTTTTTTTTTTTTTTTAAACAGCGCAGTGGTCTTTTACTTTTTTACACCTTCTGATTTGGTCAACTTTCATTCATTTATTTATTTGGAGGCAGGGTCTTGCTCTGTCACCCAGCAGTGATGAAACCATAGTTTACTGTAACCTTGAACACCTGGGCTCAAGCGATTCTCCCATCTCAGCTTACTGAGTAGCTAGGACTACAGGCATATACCATGCCTGGCCAATGAGACAGAGTCTCACTCTGTCCACGCTGGAGTATAGTGGTGTGGTCATGGCTTACTGCAGCCTCAGTCTCCTGGATCAAGTCATTCTCCCACTTTAGCCACCCAAGTAGCTGGGACTACAGGCATACACCACCACACCTGGCTAATTTTAAAATTTTTTTTAGAGACAGGGTCTCACTATATTGCCCAGGCTGGTCTCGATCTCCTGAGCTCAAGTGATCCTCCCATCTTGGCCTCCCAAAGTGCTAGGATTGTAGGCATGAGCCACTGTACCTGGCCTGGTTTTATTTTTGGAGAGATAGGGTCTTGCTATGTTGGCCAGACTGGTCTCAAACTCCTGGGCTCAAGTGATCCTCCTGCCTCAGCTTCCCAAAATGTTGGAATTACAGGCTTGAGGCACTGTGCTTAGCCTTGGCCAGCTTTCTCTCAGCAGGTGAATAGCAATTTTAGATGTGATTCTGTTGCTAAACTTCACAAACATGGGCAAGGAAGCCTAGTCTCAATTATAGACCACTGGTTAGAAAAGGAAACAGCAGGGCTGGGCGCAGTGGCTCACGCCTGTAATCCCAGCACTTTGGGAGGCTGAGGTGGGTGGATTACTTGAGGTCAGGAGTTTGAGACCAGCCTGGCCAACATGGTGAAACCCCATCTCTACTAAAAATATAAAAATTCGCTGGGCTTGGTGGCATGCGCCGGTAATCCCAGCTACTCGGGAGGCTGAGACAGGAGAATTGCTTGAACTTGGGAGGTGGAGAGTGCAGTGAGCTGAGATCGTGCCCCTGCACTCCAGCCTGGGCAACAGAGCAAGACTTTGTCTCAAAAAAAAAAAAAAAAATTAAGTAGCAGAGCTGGTTCTTTGAGTGCCAGCTTTCAAATAGATACATTAACCTCAAGCTAGCTTTATCAATCATTTATTAATAAGCACTCCCAAAGTGCACAAAAATATTTAAGTTCTTTCTAATTCTGGTCTTGTTTATCCTCCTCTTTGGTAAGGTTTCTTTGGCAAGGTGAAAAAGAACCTGACACATAGAGATGGGATTGCTGGATTCTAGTTTTGTCTGTTACTAGCTTCCTAAAAAGGTCTCACAGGTCCCTTAGTTTGTTTGCTTATCGTAAGATATAAGAGTATTTTTGCCTTCTCATCCTAAAGGTTATGTAGATTTAAAAAGTTGTTCTGGGAGAATTAGCAGCACTTTCAGATGAAAGACATTATTTTACAGCAGTCCTCTATCATAGATAGGTACCGAAATATCTATTATTGATGTAATTTAAGTATTAATGCAATACTTAAGGAAAATTATTTTAAAAGTTTGAATAATTTATATAACATGAGGTACTCCAGTGAATCAAATGATATGCCTCTACTTCTGTCTTTTCAGACCTGTTTATAGTTTCTTCAAGGGCAAATGGAGGTAGCAGGGTTAGGGATGTCATTCATAGTGTTACTGGAAAGGACAATAGTGTATCATTGCTAAATATCATTCAGTCTGGCCTTTTTGTTTGACTAATGAAACTGAGACCCAGAAAGTGTAAAAGACATATCTGAGGTCCAGCAATGTCTGTGGTAGAACTAGAGGCCAGCACCCGTGATTCTCACTCCCCATCCAAGTTTCTCTGCACTTAGAGGGCATGTTGTCTTACTCTCAGTTTCCCACTTTAGTCAGAAAAGATTACTGGCTCTGGATTCTCTTCCTTCCTTCTTGTTGGCAAGTGGGGTAGGAAGGAGGGGAGTGAGCAAAAGGCAGGCCTTAAAGAAATTGACATGTTTTCTGCAGCTTATGTTTTTTCTTCCACTTTTATCTAGAGTGTTCTGAACTCCAACATGAAGTGACTTGAATGTGAGAAGCGACTCAGTGATGGCATTCAGGGAAGCTGCCTTTAAAACCACCTAGGTTGGCTCATATATAGCAAGCTGCTGGCACTTCCTTAGCCCCATACCCCCTGGTTGGTCCCCACCCCATCCTGCCATCAGCCTGTTTATCATGTTGGCTTTTTGGTGAAGAGACTGCACAGGGCAGAAAAACTGTTAAAACTATTAAAATCCCTCCTGACTTTTTTCCTCAACAATCCTGAGTGCTACTTCAGCAATTATAGGGGGAAAAATAAAATTACTTTCCCTTTACTTCCTATATAATTTAGGACCACTAGAAAACTCTGTGATCCCGTTATTCTGTTAATCTCTGATACCAATTTTTCTGATAACAGAAAATTATCCCTGTGTATACTTTAGTAAAGGGTCTGAGGGTAGTTTTTCTAGAGACTGAGAATGACCCAGAGTTGTTTTAGTTTGAATCATTTCTATTGTTCTACTTCCATGTTTCACTGACTCTTTCCTGTGTCATCTCCATTCTGTCCTTAAGCCCATTCAGTGAATTAAAAAAATTCAAATACTGTGTTTCTGTTCAAAAATTTCCACTTAAATTTTTTTTTTCAGTTTCTCTTCTGAGACTTACTGTTTTTTCACCTTCATTTTGAGCATATTTTCTTTCTTTTTTTTCTTTTTTTGAGATGGAGTCTCGTTCTGTCGCCAGGCTGGAGTGCAGTAGCTGGATCTCGGCTCACTGCAAGCTCTGCCTCTTGGATTCAAGCGATTCTCCTGCCTCAGCCTCCCGAGTATCTGGGACTACAGGTGCCCACCACAACACCCGGCTAACTTTTGTATTTTTAGTAGAGACGGAGTTTCACCATGTTGGCCAGAATGGTCTGAATCTCCTGATCTCGTGATCCACCCGCCTCGGCCTCCCAAAGTGCTGGGATTATAGACCTGAGCCACCATGTCCGGCCTTGAGAATATTTTCTTTTACCTCATTCAGCTTAGTTATAATAGCTGTGTTAATATCTTTGTCTGAGATTTTCAGCATCTGGGTTGTCTTGGAGTTGCCCTCTGCTGATTGTCTTTTCCTTTGCAAATGGGTTTAATTTTTCTAGGTTTTTGTTTGTTTGTTTGTTTGTTTGTTTTTTTGAGACAAGGTCTCTCTCTGTTGCCCAGGCTGGAGTGCAGTGGTGTGAACATGGCTCACAGCAGCCTTGACTACTGGGCTGAAGTGATCCTCCTGCCTCAGCCTCCCAGGTAGCTGGGACCACAGGCATGCATCACCATACCTGGCTAGTTTTTTTAAAATTTATTTTCATTTTTTGTAGAGACAGTGTCTCACTGTGTTGCCCAGGCTGGTCTCAAAAGCACTTTGGGCTCAGATGATCCTTCTGCCTTGGCCTCCCAAAATGCCAGGATTACAGGCATGAGCCACTGTGCCCAGATGATTTTTCTTGTTCTTTATGTAATTTGGACTTGTATTCTTCACATTGTGAATGTTGTAATGTGGAGACTTCGGTTTCTGTTGATGTTTTTGGTTTAGTAGACAATAACTCAGACTCAAAACTGCAAACTCTCTCACACCTGCAGTGGGTGGCAGTTCAAATCTCAGTTCAGTTCTTTTCTCTTTAACTGAGGTCTTTGGATTCTGCCCTGCCGGAGCCTACCTTGCATGGCTCAGGGTTCAGCCAGAGACTGGGCAGAATTTACACACAGAACCCGAGACTCTCCTTCCTTCTCTGGCTCTCTTTTTTCTTACTTCCCGTGATCTCTGGCTGCTCTGGGCTGTTTCTTCAGGACAGAAAACCTAGGGTTTGTTTTTTAATTGGAACTTCAGCTCGACCAGCCTCAGGCCAGAGTTCCAAAAATGGGGAGTTCATTCCATGTCAGCCCTTTCTTCCAGCTTTCAGCTTATTTTCAAACTCTGCCAGCCCTTGTTCACTTCAGATAGTTTTTGTGTTTTATCCAGACTATAGTTGTTGCCTGTGGGAGGGTCATACTGAAAGCAGAATTTCGTACTGACATTTTAATCTATTACTGAAGTGTTTGGGGGACAAAATTGTTCACTTGAACTGGTTTTGTAACCTTGGGCAAGTCTCGTTTCCTCTCTGGGACTCACTTGCTCCTCTGGGAAATGAGGTGGTTGGACTCTGTGATCTGTAAGGATCCTTTAGTCTCTGCTTCTAGGCAGACAGACCCGTACACACATACTACCACCGCTGTCACCACCAACAGTAACAACAAACAATAAGTGCCAGAAGAGATGCTTGAGGGAAGTGATGAGGATGGGTCTGTCATGGTGGAAAGCTCTCTGAAGTGGCATCACTAAGGAATTTGAGGATGTTTACAGTCATCCTCTTGTTTTGGGGACAGAGGGCGAGTACACTGAGGATGCAAGAAGTAAATGGCATTCAGAAGAAAGAAATCAGTTGCTGCTTGCTTCTACCCCTTAGAAACAGGAGAGAATGTAGACAGTTGAAAACAAATCAGGGTTAGCTGGAGTTCCTCTTTCCTTTTGGCAGTGCATTCTGTCTTGTTTTGAAGAGAAAAGCCCCTGGGCCTTAGTAACATGTCAGCAAATTTGGCAGTAGGTGGTAGGTGCTGGGACAGTAGATTTTAGCAGGGGTGCTGCTATCACTGTTAGGGCTGCAGAGACCTTAGGGGAGATAGACTAGATTTATGTGACCTTTTCTTAGGGTTCAGAATTTTTATGTAGGAGAGGTTTTAGGCTATGCAGAAGAAGGTGTGTGTATGTGTGTGTGTGGGTGTGTATTTGTGTGTGGGTGTTGTGTGTTTATGGTGGGTGGGGAGGGGGAAAGAGACAGGTGGTGATGGGGCAGGACAGAACGTCTGTGGAACTGCCCTAAAACTGTTTGAATACCGATCACACTTACTTTAACTTCCATTGATTCTTTTTTAAAAGCAGAGGGTGGAGAGCTAAAGCTTCCCCCACATCCACCTAAGCCATCTCTTGGGTACTGCCTTGGTATAGATCCTTTTAAAAATTATTTTTAAAGGTAGAATGTCACTCTGTCGTCTAGGCTGGAGTGCACTAGGACAATTGTGGCTCACTGTAGCCTCAAACTCCTGGGTTCCAGGTGATCCTCCTGTCTCAGTCTCCCAAGTAGCTAGGACTATAGGTGCGCATCACCATGCCCAGTTAATTAAAAAAATTTTTTTTGTAGAGATGGGGGCCTTGCTTTGTTGTCAAGGCTGTTCTTGAACTGGGCTCAAGCAATCCTCCTGCCTTGGCCTCCCAAAGTGCTGGGATTATAGGCATGAGCCACTGTGCCTGGCCTAGATCCTTTTTGATACTTATTTTCTAGCTGTTTTTATTATCAGTAACTTTTTTTTTTTTTTTTTTTCAGACAGTGTCTCACTCTGTCGCCCAGGCTGGAGTGCAGTGGTGCGATCTGGGCTCACCACAAACTCCGCCTCTTGGTTTGAAGTGAATCTCTTGCCTCAGCCTACTGAGTAGCTGGGATTACATTCACATGCCACCACGCCCAGCTCATTTTTGTGTTTTTAGTAGAGACAGGGTTTCGCCATATTGGCCAGGCTGGTCTTGAACTCCTAGCCTCAGGTGATCCACCCGCCTGGACCTCCCAAAGTGCTAGGATTACAAGCATGAACCACTGTGCCTGAATACTATCAGTAACTCTTCTCTTTGGGAGGCTGAGGTGGGAAGATTACTTGACGTCATGAGTTTCAGACCAGCCTGGGCGACGTAGTGAGACCTCATTACTACAAAAAAAATTTTTTTCCAAATTTTATTGGCTTGAGGCTTGAGTTCCTCCTGTTCCCCTCATCTTTTAAACTATTTTTAAAAACTCTCATTATTTGTCCATCTTCATTCTAGCCTTTTTGCTCTCTAGGAAGAGGCAGGGATGGATTTGTGTGTGTGCGCACGCGCAGGTGCATGTGTGTTTGTGTGTGCGTGCGCCTGCGTGCGTGTTTTGCTGGAGGTGTGGAAGTTGGATTGAAGGGACCAATAGTCTTGGAAGGCAGTCACAAGGTGGCTTGCAGGGATGTGCAGGGGAGGCAGTTGTGATGAAAGAAGGGAGGATAGTTTGAATGTAAGATCATGTACAAAAGCTTTAGGTTTACCACTAGCTTAGAAGCTACCTTTCCATTTTCCTCAAGAGTAAGTGAGAAACACAAGAAGTTTGACCCAGATTTTCCCTCTCTAGTAGCTCTTCTCTGATTTTAGGGGTAAGATTCAATGGGATGGTAGGCTTTTCAGCTCTCCTATAGAAGGCTGCTTGTTACAAAACTAGAGGGTAAGTTTGCAGACAAAGAAGCTCTATTTTTAGTTCTAATTGATATTGGGTGGTTCAGGGCTCTTTTGAGGACCGAGTCTAGAAGGCAACAAAATGAGAACCAGCATGGTGAAAGGACTTTCAAAGTCAGACAGACTTGAGTTTAAACTCTGTCTTTTAATAGCAAGCTGTAAGACCTTGGACAAGTCACTTCTTGAAACTTAGATTCTTTATCTGTAAGGTAGAGATAACATTATGTTCTTATTGTCTTATATAAAACATAAAGCATAGTGCTCAGGGTTGGTAAATACCCCACGTATGTTTTTTTCCTATCTTCTAGAACATCTTATTTTTACTAGAATCCTTTCTTTTCTGCTAAATAATTGCATGACTCACTACCAAATTTTAGTTTCCTTCCGTAAAACAAGGACATTTAACTGAAGGTTGAGTATCCCTTATCTGAAATCCCTGGGACCAGAAGTGTTTTAGATTTCAGATTTTTAAAAAAAATATTTGCATGTATATAGTGACATGTCTTGGGATAAGACCGAAGTCTAAACATGAAATTCATTTATGTTTCCTATACACCTTATAGAGCCTGAAGGTAATTTTATTTTTCTCCAGGGGACATTGAATAAACCTGAGTATTGTCTGCCTGTGTTTTGACTGCGACCTATCACATGAGATCAGGTATGGAATTTTCCACTTGTGGAGTCATGTGGGCACTCAAAACGTTTCAGATTTTGGAGCATTTTGAATCTGGGATTTTCAGATTAGGGATGCTCAACCTGTAGTTGATTTCTGAGATGCTTCCTAGCTGTAAGATGTCATATACATTTTTAGACTGTTGAGGAATGTTTAGGTGTTTTAATTTAAGCAAAGACAGTGGGTTCTACCCTAGGACCATATCATCTTATAGGGAAGGGGAAGTCTCCTACAGCCAAATTCTTTCTTGACTTTCCTGAGAGAGACATAGCCAGCTTAGCCAGTTTCCTTTAGTGTCAGGATCTAGATGCAGGTTTTACTTTGGCCCCTTGCTGACAGTGAATTATATGTAAAAGTCTTTGGGACAACCCTCTGGGTCAGCTCAGTCTTGGTATGATTCATGCATTACCTATCTCTTGCATTCTGTTTATATTCTATCCAGGTCAAGAGACAACTGTCTTTGAAAGATAGTGAGTGACTGTTTCCAAAACTGCAAGCAAAGGGAGAGCCGCCGGAAGTATTGACGGAAAGCTTGAATTGCCTAAATGGTAAGTATGTTGTACAGTGAAACCTGGGCATACCAATAGGATTGGGTGGTTTCTGAAGCCACTATAATTTTGCCACTACTGGAAGTGGGGAGGAAAGTCAGTATTTGTGATGGCCTATTATGAACCAAATACTATGCTGAGTACTTTACATGTTTTCTCCTTTAACCAACCAATCAACCTGATGAGGGTGAAAAATCCTTGCATGAGGTCAGCAACCAAAAGAAGTAGGCCATCCTTAAGAAGTAGCTACCATTTATTGAATATTTACTCTATGTCGGGCGCAGTCCTGTTGGACATGTTAGCTCCCTACCAACCCTATGAAGTAAGTACTGTTGTCATCACCACAAGGAAACAAGCTTAGAGAGGTTAAATAACTCTTCCAAGTTCACACAAGTAGTAGAACTAGGTTTCAAACCTGTGTTAACTTTCTTTCCTTTTTTTCTGAGACTGGGTCTCACTCCCATTGCCCAGGCTGGAGGGCGGTGGCATGATCATGGCTCACTGCAGCCTTGACTTCCTGGGCTCAGGTGAGCCTCCCACCTCAACCTCCCGAGTAATTGGGACTACAGGTGTGCACCACTATGCCCAGCTAATTTTTTTGTAGAGACTGGGTCTCTATATTTTCCAGGCTGGTCTCCAACTGCTGGGCTAACGCAGTCCTCCTGCCTTGGTCTCCCAAAGTGCTGGGATTATAGGCATGAGCCACCACCACAGTGGGTTATTTTCATTATACTGTAATGTTTCTCTTTTGAGAAAGTTACTTTTTGGTTGAGGCTGTGACTGATTTAAGGTTGGAAAAGCAAAGCAAAATACGAAACCTTTTGATCAACAACTAGCTTCTTTTCCTAGCCATATGTGGATTTTATGTGCCAATATTTTATTGGTTGGTGTTGGCTAAGGCAGAGTAGAGCACTAATGAAATAGAAGGGAGACAAGTGAGAACTTGAGTGGTGAGTGGCCAAGAGACCCAGTGGTCTTGGTTGCTACTGATAGCTGGATGATAGAGAAAACTTCCCTAGGAAAGTAGAGCAATAGGATAACTCAGAATGAGTGGGAAATGGGTTCTCCTCATAGCAGTGACTGGGCATAGGAAAGTAATCTTAACAAAGCCTCTTGCTCTCATGTCAACCCCTCTTAGGAAATAGGTGTAGTTAGGGATACTACAGAACTCTTCTTGAAGGAGTGGGAAAATTCAAGGCAAACTCTTGCCCTGTTAATTGGTTCAGGATTCTTGTTCTGTTCCTTTCCCTGGAGCATTTCTCTTATCTCAGAGAACTGGGTTATGAAATTAATTTCTTGTTGGGCGAGGGGCAGCCAGTATTTGGTCTCTTTTAATGGAAGAACCAATGGTGTTTTCATATATTTGGTGAAATTTTGGGGAGAACAACCATTTTATTCGTAAAACTTATTACAAATACCTATTTTTTATTTTTTTATTTTTTGAGACGGAGTCTTGCTCTGTTGCCCTGTCCGGAGTGCACTGGCGAACTTGGCTCACTGCCACTGCAAACCTTCGCCTCCTGGGCCCAAGCGATTCTCCTGTCTCAGCCTCCCGAGTAGCTGGGATTACAGGTGTATGCCACCACGCCCGGCTAATTTTTGTAGTTTTCGTACAGACAGGGTTTCACAGTGTTGGCCAGGCTGGTCTTGAACTCCTGACCTCAGGTGATTTGCCCACCTCGGCCTCCCAAAGTGCTGGGATTACAAGTGTGAGCCACTGCGCCCAGCCTACACATACCTATTATGCATAAAATATTTTGCTATATACTGGGGCTAATGTTCTGATGACAAAAAAAAAATTGACCACTTACTACATGCCTTAGTTATTGGAACCAAGTATACAGCATTAAACAAAATAGAAAAAGTCCTTGCTCTGAAGGATTGTATTCTAATGGGTAGAAACAGATAAAAATGAATAATTAGATATAAATAAACAGGTAAATAGATAATAACATCCACTAGATTGTACATGCTAAGAAGACAAAAAGCAGCATAAGGTGATAGTGGTAGGGAGCTGAGGGATTGCTTCTTTGTGTATAGCAATCAAGGAAGGCCTCTGATGAGGTGATATTTTAAGCTAAGATCTAAAAGAAGTGAGGAGTCCAGCCAGGGAGATATCTGGGGGAAGGAGAAGCATCCTAGGCAGAGGGAACAGCAGGTATAAAATCTGTGAGGGATGAGATGAGTGTAACTGGTCATGTATAAGGACCCATAAGGAGGCCGTGTGGCTGGAGTGGAGTCGTAGGGAAGGAGCAGCAGATGAGTGATGGGACCTAGATCTTGCAGGGCCTTAGCCATGTGACACCTTTGGAGTGCATTGTATTCTAAGTGAGGTGCACTAGAGAGTTTAGAGCAGAGGAGTGACTTGATCTGACTGATGTTTTAAAAGGCCTCTTCTGGTTGTTGTGGGAGAACAGACTGTGGAGGGTGGGGAAGGATGGACAGTGATGGGAGCAGGGAGACAAGTTAGGAAGCTTTTGCAGTAATCAGTAGTCCAGGGCAGGGATGATGGTAGGTTGGACCTGGGTGGTAGTGGTGGCTAACCAGAAAGCAATGGATTCTAGACATATTTTGAAGGCTCTCAAATTTTAATTCTCCCCGTAGACATGTTTGATTTTTTTTTTTTTTTTTTTTTTTTTTTTAATTTTTGTCTTTGTTTTTTGAGACGGTCTCACACTCTTGTCACACAGGCTGGAGTATAGTGGTGTGATCTCAGCTCAGTGTAGCTTTGACCTCCCAGGCTCGGTTGATCCTCCCGTCTCAGCCTCCTGAGAAGTTGGGACTACAGGCACATGCCACCATGCCCAGCTAATTTTTGTATTTTTTGTAGAGAAAGAGTTTCATCATGTTGCCGAGGCTGGTCTCGAACTCCTGGGCTCAAGCTGTCTGCCTGCCTCAGCCTCCCAAAGTGCTCTATGATTATGGGCATGAGCCACTGTGCCCATCTGAGATGTTTGATTTATTTGGAGTTAACCTCTGGGTCACATGGGTTTAAGGATGTCATTGAAAACTTGACAGTGATCTCAGGTAAAATTCTAAAATTGATTGATCAAAGAATGAGAACAACAGTGACCCCTAGAAGCCAGCTTGTATTCATTAAGAATAAATCATGCTAGCTGATAACAATTCTTTTTTTTCTTTAAGCCTTGCCATGATTTTATTTAAATGATTGGTCCAAGTTAAGTATAAAAATATTAGAGAATAGACATAAGCAAAAACAGAAAAAAAGCACATTATCCAGAAATAATTACCATATAGCAGTTTGGTATATATCAGCGCATTTCATTTTTGGAAAAATTCCTAGGTTGCTGGAGGATTGGAATGTGCTACAAAGGTGATGTTTCTTAAGTGCTAAAATTAGGTATTTAATGTTTTCTCATGTGATCCCAAGACAAAAAAAAAATTTGACCTGGCTTTGGAGCTTGTTGAATAATTGCACTCAGGAATTGTAGTAGATCGGTGTTAATCTATAGGAGGTGTTTTTAGTGACATTCTACAGGGCTGTCAGGGCTGTTTTTGGTTATATTTTGTTTTTGAACATCAATTTGGATGAAGATATAGAAAAGACATGCCTATGAGACTTACATAGTGAATGCTTGCAGGCTGGACAGTGTAGAGAATATTTAGTCAAGGGATTAAAACTAAGAAGTTGAAATCCAGAAATAATAAATAATAATTTAAGCTGAAACTTACATGACACTTACTGTGGACCAGGTACTAGTCTAAGCAATTCTTGCATTAACTCATTTACACATACCCTAACCTTACAGGTATTGAAGCATAGAGAAGTCAAATGACTTATCCAAGGTCACACAGCTAGTAGCTAGTAAAGTCAGAGTTTGAACTTAGGCTACCTGGCTTCAGAGTTCGTAAACTTTAATCATTGTATCGCATTGCCTGCAAAACAATTAAACCCCATATTTCGGTTATTAAAAATGAGATTTAACAGTTTATTTGGAAACAAAACAAGTATGAATCTACAAACTGGTACTGTGGCTGCCAGATTAGTTCATGCAATCTTGGACTTCGTTATGAGAACTGGGCAGACCAGGTCATCTTTCTTTTTTTTTTTTTTTTTTTTGAGGCGGAGTCTCGCTCTGTCGCCCAGGCTGGAGTGCAGTGGCGCGATCTCGGCTCACTGCAAGCTCCGCCTCCCGGGTTCCCGCCATTCTCCTGCCTCAGCCTCCCGAGTAGCTGGGACTACAGGCGCCGCCACCACGCCCGGCTAATTTTTTTGTATTTTTAGTGGAGACGGGGTTTCATTGTGTTAGCCAGGATGGTCTCGATCTCCTGACCTCGTGATCCGCCCGTCTCGGCCTCCCAAAGTGCTTGGGATTACAGGCTTGAGCCACCGCGCCCGGCCACCAGGTCATCTTTCATCTGTCCCACCCTCTTACTCCATTTGAACTGTCCTGGTTCAGGCCCTTATCCCATCTCTTGCCTTGACTATTACAATAGCACCCTAGTTTATCCTGCTAGAATGGTCTTTTAAAAAACTGCAGTTCTGATTGTGTTACTCCCTTGCTTAATCCCTTTGTCCAATACAGGTTGCAGATTTGCTTCCCATTTCCACTTGCAGGCATGTGTGTTTTGGAGGACTATACAGTGGTATTCTTTTTATTTTCTCTTTTTTAAAATCTGAATTCATTGGCTACATTTAAGAGATTATATATAAAAGGAGGGCATAACCCCTCTTAGCTGTAGTCCTTCTAGGCCCTTGAACTCATTTAAATCATTGGCCTGATCTCTTTGGCACTTGCATTTCAGCCTTTGGCATAAAGGCTAATCATCTTTCCTAGAATGTAGTGCCTAGATCTGAAAATAGTCCCCTTTATGTAAATTTGGCCAGTACGGAATATAATAAAACTATTACATTAATTTATTTACAAAACATTTACAAGGTTCCTACCTTGCCCCTGTCACTGTATTCAGTGCCCAGGACTGAAAAATGAAGATAACACAGTCCCTGCTCTCAGAGCCCAGCAGAGGAATGACAGATATTTTAAATATCGTGGGTAGAGTGATAGAAGCATCTACAGAATTTAGGATGGTGCATTTCTCTTGTGGGGAAGGATGTTTTGAAAAGGAAGTCCCAGAGAACAGATGCATTGAAAGATGTTTACCATTGGGCCAGGCGTGGTGGCGCACACCTGTAATCCCAGCACTTTGGGAGGCCAAGGCAGGCAGATCACTTGAGGTCAGGAGTTCAAGACCAGTGTTGACAACATAGTGAAACCCCGTCTCTAGTAAAAATAGAAAAATTAGCTGGATGTGGTGGCGCACACCTGTAATCCCAGCTACTCGGAAGGCTGAGGCAGTTCTCGAGAATTGCTTGAACCCAGGAAGTGAAGGTTGCAGTGAGCTGAGATCGTGCCACTTCACTCCAGCCTGGATGATGGAACAAGATTCTGTCTCAAAAAAAAAAAAAGATGTTTACTGTTGGAATGGCTGTGGGTTGGGGGGGCTTGGAAGGAAAGGAGATAAGGGAATGTTCCTGAAACAGTACACCCTCAGCCTCTGCACTTGCTGTAACATTTCAGGGGCCTCAAACCTACCACCCAAACCTTACCAGTTAATTGCTCTTCCCCTTGTGTCTCTGGTGTCAGCCACGCTGAATTAAATTCCCCAAATGCAGCATTGTTTTGTTAGCTTGTTCACTCCCTCCCTCCTTCCCTCTCTCCCTCTCTTTCTCCCTCCCTCCTTCCCAATAAACAACTATTTTATACTCTTTATGTACTAGGCATTGTTCAAGGGGCGGGGGATACAGCAGTAAAAAATCACAAACACAAAAAACTATGCTTCTGATGTCACACATCCTACTTTATGGTAAGAAGAATCAGTGTAAATAAATTTACAAGTAATCAGGTGGTTAAATGTGCCAAGAAGAAAAATAAGTAGGGTATCTTACCTTAGAGATGTCCAAAGATGGAGTGAGTTGTCTTGGGAGGAAGTGACTGTCATTCCTGTCATTAGAAGTGTTTGAACGGAAGCTGAGTGACTACTTGCTAGATAACGTCTGCATTGAGTGGGAGGTTGGACTAGATGATCTCTAAATCCTTTCCAACATGAAGAATCTCTATATGTTAGCTGGGTTCCTAACTCTTGAGTTTGCATATCCAAATTACATGAATTTGTGATTCTGGGAAAAATAATGTAAGCCCTGTAATTAAATAGAAATGTGCAAGAATTTGATGGTGAGACTTAGACAGCCTAAGATTTTAAAACAGGTAACTACAAGTGGTCAGGAGGAAGCTGCTTGAAAATAGCTCTTGGCCAGGGCCAGTGGCTCGCATCTGTAATCCCAGTACTTTAGAAGGCTTGAAGGGCAAAGTGGGAGGATGGCTTGAGTCCAGGATTTTGGGACCAGCCTGGTCAGCATAGAGACCCCCTCTCTCCAAAAAAAAAGAAAAAAAAAAAAAGAAAAATTAGCCAGGCATGGTGGCGTGTGCCCGTAGTCCCAGCTGCTTGGGAGGCTGAGGTGGGAGGATTGCTTGAGGCTAGGAGGTGGAAGCTGCAGTGAGCGTGGTTGCTCCACTGCATTACAGCCTGGTAGACCCTGTCTCAAAAAAATAAAAAATAAAAAATAAATTGCTCCCATTATCCTTTAGATCAGAGATTGGCAAATTCTGGCAGACAGGCCCACTGTCTTTTTGCTTTTTAAATTTTTAATAATTTATTTAAATAGAGATAGAGTCTTGCAGTATTGCTAAGACTGGCCTTGAACTCCTGGCCTCAAGCAGTCCTCCCCCCATATCCTCCCAAAGTGCTGGGATTACAGGCGTGAGCTGCCATGCCCTGCCCACTGCCTGTTTTTGTAAGTCAAGTTTAATTGAAACATAGTTATGTTCATCCACTTCTGTACAGTATGTATGTGGTTGCTTCATCACTACATTGTCAGGGTTCAGTAGCTGGAATAGAAACCTTAGATCCTATAAAGCCTAAAATATTTACTCTCAAACTAAGTTTGCATACTTACATGTATACTGTCAAACTTTAAAAAAAAAGTTTGCCTACCCCTCTTTAAATGACTATTGGGAACAGGAAGTGAATCATGGCAGCTGTGTTAGGAGAAGGGGCAGGGCAGGCCTGATTATGTTCTATTTCAGACCTTCCTGATCTGCCAGGACAGGAAGAAGAGCCACCCTCCAAAATGCTGGATGGGGCCACTTGGAGCTGGGTTCAGGAACTTTGATAGAAAGAGCCCTGAATGAGAGACAGTTGGCGCTGTATCTTGCTAGCATGAATTAGAACTGAGCCAGGTACTAATGTAGGGGAAGTTGGCATGAAAAAGTGAGACTGTCCTTCCCTTTGTAAAAACCTTCCTATGATTTTCCAAGATTTAATATAAACAATTTCCTTCTCAGACCCCACCCTTAGGCACATTTAATTACTTCTTCTGAGCTTCCGATGTATATGTATGATAGTACAATATGCTAAGGAAAAAAAGAAAAGCAGGATAGAAGACGGGACGCAAAAGGGTGGGTGCTATCTTATGTAAGATGGTCAGGGAAGACTTCAGGCAAAGGTAAGGTTTTCTACTTATCTTGGCAAAATGTTGGGTGCATCATAGGTGTTCTATAAGTGTCTGCTAAATAAATGAATTTTGCCTGGATAAACATACTTAACAGAGAGTAAGGGAGACAGTAGGAAGAGAGGCGTACTTTGCTTTTGGATGATCTGGGAGGCAGCAAAGCATTTCTTACTTTGGCTATGCTTAGGGCCAAAAGGTCAGAGATAAGTAACCTCCTAACCCCATTTTCAGTCGAGTTCCTTGTTTACTCTGGGGAGAAAGGATGATCTTAGTGAATCACTATTTTTAGGAGGATTCTCCCTGATGAAACGTACTTTAGGTATGCATAGGACTTTTCAAAGTGTTTTTGCTAACTTTATTGCATAGTGTTGCTGTAAGGTAGTTGAGTTGATATTCTTTTATTTCTTCAGAGGAACTAAAGCATAGAGAAAATCAGTGACTTGGCCAAACAGTATAGTATTCTTAAAAGAATATAAACTTTGGAATTGGACCTAGATTTGCTCTATCCTTGCTAGCCGTGTACTTTGGGAAAATTTGAGAGTCCCTGCCCCATAAGGTTATTGTGAAAGCTGAATAGAGGAATACTAGGTACTGTTTGTTGTGACTTATGTGCAAGGTGTTGTGCTAAGCATTTTACATGCCCAGGGATTACCGTATTGTGTTTGTGTAGACACTGAGGGAAACCTCCATGGAGTAATGTAAGAACATGTAAAGTAAACGGTAGATCTGGGATTCCTGCAGAAATCATGTATATAAGGTACTTAGTATTGCCTGTAGTATAGTAGTGCCCTATTTGTGGTTGTACTTATTTATTCCTTTATACTCTTCTGTCATTGTTAGTTTGTTTATAGAGTAGTGCTCAGAACTCCTCATTTTGTAAAAATGCTTAAGAGTTTATAAGGAGGTGATTTTGCATAATGGGAAGAATCCTGAATATAGTCAGGAGACTGAAGTCCTTGACTTTGCTAAACTGTTGGAGAAAGCACAGAATTTACTTCTGAGTCCGTTTCCTTGTTTCTAAATTAAGGGGATTGGATGAAGTAAGTGATTTTATTTTAAATAAAAGCTATGTAGATCTCTTTATTTAATAAAGTCATATAGGGGAAGCCCAATATGGTAAGAAGCTAAAATCAGTTGCTTTGGTTGAGTAAGTGGAAAGGAGCCTGGAGTTCAGCCTGCTCAAAATATCTCCCCGGCCCTCTTTCCCCTAAATGACCCCAAGGGGATTTGCTGAGTCTAGTTTGAAAACCAGTTGACTAAATGATCTTTAGCTACCTTCTGACTCTGAAATCTCATTCTGAGGAGTGGAGGAAGATCCAGAAATGTTTTCTACTACTTCTGCAACACTTGGTCCAATAACTGGAGCTGGACATCCTGTGAGTGCTGTGGTTTTTTGATATCTGTGTCCTGTTTGTGTGGCATAGACCTGCAAGAAAGGACTTCCCAGCAGGTCAAGGGGAGAGTATTGTGGTTGAGACATTGTGCAGGTGGCACAGGGCTAGGGATGAGATCCTTCAGAGCATTACGACAGGGCCTGAGAGTCTGTGCTGTCTGTTCACTCTTGCCATCTGTTTTCTCCTTTGTAATCCGTGATTAGATCATGGTCATTCTTATTGTTTTCTGTTAATGGTCATTGCCAAGGGACTGACAAGCTATTTGAAAATTAGGAGACTCACTCATCAGTCAAATTCATGGAATTTTCAGCATTCACTGTGTTCTAGGCTCTCTGCTGGGTACTGAGAATATAGTGGTGACACAAGTTGAAGAGAAGAATTGAGTAAATAAAGCTTCAATAGAGTGTGATAGGTTCTGTGGTGGGAACCATACAGCAGACTGTGAAATCGAAAAAGAGAGGCCCTGATTCTGGCCTGGGGTTTGAAGAAGGCACTCCAGAATTTTCCAGAAGGATGCCTTGTCTAAGATGGGATCTGAAGAAATGAGAAGGAATCAAACTAGTGAGGGCCCAGAGGGAAGAGGGAGGGCGAGGATGTAGATGAAGAGGCTGGCGGGGCCAGATCATGAAGGGCTTTGGGTGCCATCATGGGGAATTTGGACTATCCTAACAGTAGCCAGGACCTTTAGAGGGTTTTAAGTAGTGATGTGTAATACCTGCTTTCTCTGTATGCGTCCAGTAAGTATTTGCTGCATATTTACTGGGTTTAGCTTTTTCATTGCCTGTACTGGTTGGTTGATATCATCCAGAGTCTTGAATAGAACATACAAAATTGGCACTAAACGCCAAATAAATAAAACAGTGGTATAATTCCCAGACTCTCCTAATTCAGAATTGTGATAATTTATAGATGGGGCTATACTAAAGTTTAACGTTTCCTTCTTTTGAAAAAGAGATTGTGAAAACTATAGTATAAGCTAGTATAAATAAGATGTGCTGAGAGAATGCTACAGTTTGAGGATAAGCTGGGTTTTCTTTAACAGCTTTATTGAGATATGCTTTATGTATCGTGAAGTTTATCTCTTTAAAATATACAATTTAATGGTTTAAGCGTATTTATGACGATATGCTGTTTTAAAGCACTTTATAGATGCATCATATATCATTTGTCTTCCAGTGACTATGATGGGAACACAGATCCTTTGTATCATACACTCATTTAAAATTGGTATGTGGTCTAAACTTAGTTAAGTCCCCCCAAACCAACACTGTGTATAAATTGACAAGGTTTTAATTGTACCACTGGGCAGAAGGCCAAAGGCAAGAGTTTTTAAAAGGGAAAAGGTTTCCTTCTAAAAACATAAACATAGAAGGTTTTTTCCCTCTATGTTTTTGAGAATGAGGAAGCAGGTAGGCTGGGGAAAGGAGAAGGGGGACCAAAAGAGGCAAAGATGAGAGGACAGAGAAAGATGTACCCAGAAAAACCGAGTGATGGACAGGGAGCTGTAATCGGGTGGGCAAGACCTGAATGGAAGGGGGAGGCTTGGTCTTTTCAACAGCTTCAAGCATTGGTGTTTTTGAGGAGCTGAGCTTGAGCCCCATCTGGTGGCTCTAGGCTTATAGTGCAGCCATTAGAAGAATCAGGCTTGGAGAGAATTGGCATTTGGCGTCTCCACCAGGCCCAATTTCAGTTGTTTTTCTTTTGCCCTAAGCTTTCTCATAGGATCATTGTTGGAGTCATTTCTTCCCTCTACAGTGGTGGCTGTTTTTCTCTTATGTCTCAGACTGTGTTTCTTCACTCTTATCCGTGAGTTTTAAATGCAATCTTACTGGACAACATCACCTAATACCCTATTGTTGCTGTCATCATTGATGCCCTGAGTCATTGCCCCTACCTTCTCAACAACTTCAGATTCTGTCTTAACGTCACTCTTTCCAGCATTATTCCTGTTAATTTGTGGTGCTCACATGCTGGTGACCCTTGTAACACCTTTACCTCTCAATTATTTCTCTCTTCCAATGATCTTGTTTTCTACTTCTCCCTACTCCCCCACAGGATTCCTATAATTATACTTCGTTTTTGACATTATCAATAACTACAGTCCTTCCATGATTTCAATTCCTTGAAGTCCCTCTCTGATTTCTGTCTTCTATATTTCAGGCTTAATTTCCTCTGGTACCTGGTACCCTTACTCCAACAAGCCTTCAAGTCCCCTTCAATTCATTAGTTTCTATTATATTTTCACTATTCGTCACCTCCTTCTATACAGAGTGAATTTAAAGTCCCTCACACACATCCTCTGCTCTCCTGTCCTTCTCTTTGTTATGCAGTGCTTCGACCTGGTTCAGTCCAACTCTGGTTTCTCTATTCTTTCGTCTGTTCAACCAGCTGAACAAGACTGGAGAAAAAGATAGAACTTTGTTAATTGGTTTCACTTCAAATCGTTACCAGGAATTTTAAGTAGGCCCTTACACATCTTATACACATCTCATACACATGTCCCAAATGAAACTCTTCATCTTCCTTCTCAGACTGCTCCATCTGCAGTCATCTCCATTTGAATTGATGATAATGCTGTCCATCTACAAATTCAGCCCAGCCACCTTAGAGTCTACCTTAATTCCTACCTATCTATCTACCTACCTATCTATCTGCTTATTTATTTAGAGATAGGGTCTTGCTCTGTCACCCTGGCTGGAGTACAGTGGCACAGTCATAGCTCGCTGAAACCTTAAACTCCTGGGCTCAAGCAGTCTTCTTGCCTCAGTCTACCAAATAGCTGGGACTACAGGTGTATGCCACTGCACTTTCTAATTTTATCTTATTTTACCTTTTTATAGAGACGGGATCTTACTGTGTTGTGCCCAGGCTGGTCTTGAACTCCACCTCAGCTTCTCAAAGTGCTGGGATTATAGATATGAGTCATTGCACCCGGCTTCTTAATTCCTTTCTTTGCTTCATGCTTAACATGTAGTCTAAGAGCAGATCCTTTGGTCGTACCTTCCTACAGCCAGAATTCTGACCATTTCTCAACTGTCTTGGTCATGTGCTCTTGGAACGCATGTATTGTCACCATCCTGATCTAGGCCATAACTGTGTTTTGGTTGGATTACTACAATAGCCTCCTATTTGGTCTTCCTGCTCCCACCCATTTCCCCTATAGTCCATTCTACTTGCCACCTACTTAAAAGTTTCTGCTGAGAAGTGGTTCAGTTGTTATTATAGATTGTTTTTGTGTTTGGGATGTTTTTGCTTCCTCCAAAATTCGTGTTGAAACTTAACCCCCAGTGCAACAACTTTAAGAGGTAGGACCTTTAAGGAGGTAATATTAGGGATCAGCACCTTTAAAAAAGGGTCTGAGGGAGCGAGTTCAACCGTTTTCGTTCCATTCCTTCTTCCCTGTGAGGAAACAGCATTCTAGATGTCATCTTGGAAGCAGAGACTGAGCCCTCAGCAGACACCAAACCTGCTGGTGCCTTGATCTTACATTCCCAGGCTCCAGAACTGTGAGGAAATACATTTCTATTCTTTTTGGAGATGGAGTCTTGCCCTGTTGACCAGGCTGGAGTGCAGTGGCACGATCTCAGCTCACTGTGACCTCCATCCAGCGGGTTCAAGCAATTACCCTGCCTCAGCCTCCCGAGTAGCTGGGATTATAGGTGTGCGCCACCACACCCGGCTAATTTTTGTATTTTTAGTAGAGACGGGGTTTCATCATGTTGGTCAGGCTGGTCTTGAACTCCTGACCTCAAGTGATCCTCCTGCCTTGGCCTCCTAAAGTGCTGGGATTACAGGCGTGAGCCACTGCACCTGACCAATTTCTGTTCTTATAAATTACTACCTCAGGTATTTTGTTACAGCAGTACAAATGGACTGAGACAATGGTCTTTTTTTTCTTTTTGCTTTTTAAAGATTTTCTGTTTGTGGTATGTTCTTCCGTATCCTTATGATGTGTCTAGGTGCAGATTTAGTTTTCTCCTGTTGGGACATTGCTTCCTGAATGTGAGGTTCCATATCTTTAATCAACTCTTGAAAATTCTTACCTGTTGGCTCTTCAGATATTGCCTGTTCCCCATTCTGTATTCTATCCTTTTGGGCTGCCTGTTAAACTTCCTTGTTTTGGACCTTTTAAATTTATATTTCCCCTGTCTGTTAACCTCTCTTTTACCTTTTCCATCTTTTTAACTCTGTGCTTTTTGTAATTTCATATCTCTCTTGATCACTATTTTTTAATATCTTCCTTTGCCTCTAATATGCCATTTCTCTTTTCTATTTGTAGCTGTTGTATGTGGTTAATCTTCAGATCTTCTGATCTTTGTTGATAGCACCTTGTTCCTTTCTCCTGTTTTTTCATTCCTCCTTTTATGACTTTAAACATTGGAATGTACTTACTGTATGGTTTCTAGCCAATAATCTTAGTAACTTTGGTTCTTTTTGGTATAAACTTGCTCTGCCCAGTTATAGTAAAAGATGGATCTTTATGTGTTTTGTAATTTTTAGTTAAAAGCTTGGGTTCAGCTGGACTTTAATCTGTGGGAATCCTGTGTGACCTCTGTAGAGAGGAGCTCCCTTCAGAGTACTTTTGTTTGCTCAGCTAGGTTTCCCAGGGATATTACTAGGCTGATGGCCATTTTATGCTAGTTTCTCAGAACAGATAGGTTCTGGACCACTCAGGTGGTATAAATTTGAACTCTGAATTCAAGTGAGAGCAGGTCTAAGATGACAAATTCTCTAGGGATAATCCTCCTTTAACTCCTAATGGAGCCCAGGTCCTGTTATCTCCCTGTATCAGGGAGGTGACTTTTTTCACTAGTTATCCTGAAGCTGTAGTTCTCCAATAGTCCTTGCTTTAGATTGGGGACTGAAGTCTCATTTTCAACTTACCACCTCTATTGGGCCCAGACTCTTGTCTCTTATACCTGCATGATTGTTAGGACCCAGACTCCTTGGTTCTGGAGATCAGCAAGACACTAATAAGGACAGCTCAGTGGTAGTTTAAACTTACTGTTCTTTTTCATTTAGTCCTCTTTTCTTCTGGTTTTAGCTGGAATGTCACTTACTTTCTGTGTGATCAACTATACATTTTAAGTGATGGTTACATTTTATTCAGTATTTTTAGCTGTTTTATAGTATTAGAGGTTTTCCAGTCTATCTGGTTTGCCATAGTGGTGGAAGTGGAAGTCTGTTGTCTGCCTTTTAATTTCGTAGGACTTATTGTTTATGAAGGCTGTTTAAAATACCTTTATTAATCCATTCTCCTGTTTTAAAAATGAGAAAATTACATTAAAAAACTAAACCTTCCCCTTTCTCTCTTTCCTTGGGGTATTATTATATGTTTGGTATATATCCCTAGTGAAATGGCTTTCAAAGAAACAAACCAGTCTTCATATCAACCTTAACATCTGGGACATTTGTCTTACAGTGCCAAAGGATACATTTTGTAGAAGCTGCCTGTTGCCTGGGTCGGGCCAACTCACACCTGAATTCCACTTACAAATACACTTTTGGGAGAAGAGATGTTGAAAACGGGCGTGGAGAGATTGCTTTAGTATATTGTGAAGCTCACCATTTATAGCAAGGCAGATGGGTTAATTTGTATCACTTTTAAGTCACAATAGCTCATAAGAGATAATCTTTTTTTTTTTTTTTTTTTTTTTTTTTTAAATAATCTTAGGTTTGTTTATTGCTTTGTTACCAAGATCTTCCACATATTGTCTCAGAACAACACTGGGGAGAAATATGGTAGACATCATTATGCCCATTTTACCACTAAGTAAAACTGAGGCTCAGTTTACATTGTTAATGACTCTCCTGAGATTATGCAGGTTGCAGGTGGTAATGATGTTACCCTGCCATGAGAATTGAGGCTTCTTATACGTCTTTTTGCCATGCTGCCACTGGTGACATTCTTTATTAGGGCGAAACGAGGTATCAACTCAATATCGGCCATAAAGAACCAGTGTTTTCTTGCAGGTTTATTTGTCATTCATTCAACGAGTTTGAGTCCCTCCTATGATCCAGGCACCAGGAACAGATAGGAGCTCTTTTCTATAACTGGGAGCTAACATGCAGGTTTTACATTTGCTGACTGACGTGCTTTCTACTTTGCTTCCATAGATTGATGATGGTCTCCAGCTGTCAAAGAAGATTGTGGTTGCCAAGAGAAAGGTAACCATTTCTCATCCCCTTGAGTGGAGTTGGATGCCTCTAGGAGTCCACATTGGCTGGCAGTAGACATGGCCGAATTTACAAGCTACAAGGAGACGGCCTCCAGCCGCCACTTGCGATTTAAGCTACAGAGTCTAAGCCGCCGCCTTGATGAGTTGGAGGAAGCCACAAAAAACCTCCAGAAAGCAGAGGATGAGCTCCTGGATCTCCAGGACAAGGTGATTCAGGCAGAAGGTAGCAACTCCAGCATGTTGGCGGAGATTGAAGTGCTGCGCCAGCGGGTGCTGAGAATTGAAGGCAAAGACGAGGAGATTAAGAGAGCAGAGGATCTGTGTCGTCTGATGAAGGAGAAACTTGAAGAGGAAGAAAACCTCACCCGGGAGCTGAAATCTGAGATTGAGCGGCTTCAGAAACGAATGGCTGAATTAGAGAAGCTGGAAGAGGCCTTCAGCAGGAGTAAGAATGACTGTACCCAGCTGTGTTTGAGCCTGAATGAGGAGAGAAATCTGACCAAGAAAATCTCCTCTGAGCTAGAAATGCTCAGAGTCAAAGTGAAAGAACTAGAATCTTCTGAGGACCGCTTGGATAAAACTGAGCAGAGTTTAGCGTCAGAGTTAGAAAAGCTGAAATCATTAACTCTGAGCTTTGTAAGTGAGAGAAAATACTTGAATGAAAAGGAGAAAGAAAATGAGAAATTGATAAAAGAACTCACTCAAAAACTAGAGCAGAACAAAAAAATGAACCGAGATTATACAAGGAATGCTTCTAATCTGGAAAGAAATGACCTTCGGATTGAGGATGGCATCTCTTCTACACTGCCGTCCAAAGAATCAAGAAGGAAGGGCGCTCTGGACTACCTAAAGCAGGTAGAGAATGAAACAAGAAACAAATCAGAAAATGAAAAGAACCGCAATCAGGAAGACAACAAAGTCAAAGACCTTAACCAGGAGATTGAGAAACTTAAAACACAAATCAAACACTTTGAATCGTTGGAAGAAGAGCTTAAGAAAATGAAAGCCAAAAATAATGACCTTCAGGATAATTACCTAAGTGAGCAAAATAAAAACAAATTATTAGCCAGCCAACTGGAGGAGATAAAGCTACAAATCAAGAAACAGAAAGAGTTAGAAAATGGGGAGGTAGAAGGGGAAGATGCTTTCCTGTCCAGCAAAGGCAGACATGAGAGGACTAAGTTTAGAGGCCACGGAAGTGAGGCTCCTGCGTCCAGGCACACAGCACGGGAACTGTCTCCTCAGCATAAGCGGGAACGACTCCGGAACAGGGAGTTTGCTCTCAACAATGAAAACTGTTCTCTGAGCAACAGGCAGGTTTCTTCTCCCAGTTTCGCCAACAGGAGGGCAGCAAAAGCTTCTCACATGGGGGCGAGTACAGACAGTGGAACTCAGGAGACAAAGAAAACTGAAGACCGATTCGCACCCGGATCCTCCCAGAGCGAAGGGAAGAAGTCTAGGGAGCAGCCCTCAGTGCTGAGTCGCTACCCCCCTGCTGCTCAGGAGCACAGTAAAGCGTGGAAGGGGACTCCCAAGCCGGGCACCGAGAGCGGACTGAAGGGAAAAGTGGAGAAGACAACACGAACGTTTAGTGACACCACCCACGGATCTGTTCCCAGTGACACATTGGGTAGAGCTGACAAGGCTTCTGACACCTCCTCTGAGTCTGTCTTTGGCAAGAGGGGACATGTACCTGGCAATGGAAGTCAAGTAACTCACGCTGCAAACTCTGGCTCTTCTAAGGCCATTGGAGCTCTGGCCTCATCTCGAAGATCCTCCTCAGAAGGGTTCTCTAAAGGCAAAAAGGCTGCCAATGGCCTTGAGGCCAATACCAGTTCCTCAAATTCCAAGGCTCCTGTTTTATCAAAGTATCCTTATAGCTCTAGAAGCCAAGAGAACATCCTTCAGGGATTTTCAACCTCACATAGAGAAGGGGTTGATCAACCTGCAGCAGTTGTGATGGAAGACAGCAGTCAGCATGAAGCCTTGAGGTGTCGAGTCATCAAATCCAGTGGCAGAGAGAAGCCAGACTCAGATGATGACTTGGACATAGCATCTCTTGTTACTGCCAAGTTGGTAAATACAACCATCACTCCAGAGCCCGAGCCCAAACCACAGCCTAACTCTAGAGAAAAGGCCAAAGCCCGAGGGGTACCTAGAACCTCCCTGTTTGAGAATGATAAAGATGCTGGAATAGAGAATGAATCTGTGAAATCTGTCAGAGCCTCCACCAATGCCATGGAGCTCCCAGATACCAATGGTGCTGGGGTAAAAAGCCAAAGGCCCTTTAGCCCCAGAGAGGCGTTGCGATCTAGAGCCATCATCAAACCTGTTATTGTTGATAAGGATGTGAAAAAAATCATGGGAGGATCTGGAACAGAGACTACGTTGGAGAAACAGAAACCTGTCTCCAAACCAGGGCCAAACAAAGTGACAAGTAGCATTACTATCTATCCCTCTGACAGCAGCAGCCCCAGAGCTGCTCTGGGTGAGGCCCTGAGGGAGAGGCACACATCCACCAGCAATATCCAGGTGGGGCCGGCAGAGCTCACATCATTTAGCAACCATGTCAGCTCCCCTTTTGAGCTCTCCATTCACAAACATGACATCACCCTGCAGCTTGCAGAAGCGGAGAGAATGGCAGATGGGCCCCTGAAGAACAGGCCAGAAACAGTGGTCTCTCGGAGCAGCATTATAATCAAGCCATCGGATCCTGTGGAGAGGAATAGTCATGCACCTCCAGCGGAGACAATCAGGTGGAAAAGCCATAGTGCCCCTTCAGAAGTGGGCTCCTCAGATGCCAGACATGTTACTGTGCGGAATGCCTGGAAGAGTAGGCGAGACTTGAAATCTTTAGAAGACCCCCCAACTCGAATAGGTAAAAACATGGAATCTGCCAATACCAATGCCTACACCCAGAGGTCTTCCACAGACTTCTCAGAACTTGAACAGCCCAGGGCCTACCTTTTTGAGCAGGGCACTCGAAGGGTAGGACCAAGTTCAGGGGATGCCCCTGAGGCCTCCTCCAGAAGGACCCAAAGTAGCCTCACTGTGTCAGAGGTGCTTACCCGTCGGAATCGGGTAGGAGACACCATCACTGTCGCAGCCTGGAACCACTCAGCAGGCATGGTGAGTTCCAGCCTCTCTGCCCTCTCTCTTTTCTCTCTCCCTTTTCCTTCTTTGCTTTTCCTTTTTCCCCTCTCCTCTGGCCTGTGTGACCCAGGATCCTGAGAACTGAGTAGAACTGGGTTCCTTAAAGAACTGTTGAAAAATCAGGTGGGTTTGACCTTTCTCCTAAAGAAGGTTTTTAGCAGCATGACTTTTCAAAATCCTTTTTCCAATTTGTTGTCTTCATTTTGCTCTCACATATGAAGGCGACACAAAAAGGAAATATGTCTTCTCTTCGCTTGGTTTGCCAGAGCAGCTAAAGGAGCTCCCTGTAGGACCTCAGAGCAGCACGAAAAGCACAAGCAGCAGCTATAGCTGCTGGGGAGCTCTGAGCGACAGTAGGAGGCCTGGTGCCCTTTCTGTAGAACACAGCGATGGGGAGCCAGGTCAGCAAGTTCTCGGCTGCCTCAGTTAGCAGATCTTCACAGGCTGCTGGCCTCTCAGGGATGAGGAGAGCCGGGGCTTACACTGGGCCTATTTCAGATAAGCTTATACCCAATTCCAAATGACACTTTCTTTTGACCCCCCCAGACAGCTGTCTGTCTCATATCATCAGTCTGAGGGCAGGGCTGGTTCAGTATGGCTCATTACAGCTTTGATAAATCCAGAACCACCTGCCTTATGTGAGTGTTAGGGTCAGAGTGTCAGAACAGCATCTGGAGAAGCCCTTGGGAGTGTCTTTTCAGTAAGAAACCCGTGATGATGAAAAACTCTTTGGACCTGGCCACAGTGCTCCCTTCTTTTACAAAAAGCAGATGACTATTAACTTGAAAAGCCTGTGACTCTTTACAGGGTACTTAACACTGGACAAAAGTACTCACTACCCACTGTGTCATTCAGTCCCTTGAATATCTGCCTGGGGGCAGATACTATCCCCATTTTTCAGATATAGAAGCTAAGGGTCAGAAACACAAAATATCTTACCCAAGGTTACCCAGCTTAATTACTGGAAGAGCTAAGACTTGAATCCAAGATTCCTGTCTCTAAATCCAATGTTCTTTCTACTCTGCTAACCTTTCTCACTCATGCCTATGTTATTCTTTGATCTGCATTTGCTTGGGAGAACCAAGGAGAACATTAAAAAGATAGAATTCTGGCCAGGCATGGTGGCTTACACCTGTAATCTCAGCACTTTGGGAGGCCGAGGTGGGCAGATCACAAGGTCAGGAGTTCAAGGCTAGCCTGGCCAATATAGTGATACCCCATCTCTACTAAAAATACAAAATTAGCCAGGTGTGGTGGCACATGCCTGTAATCCCAGCTACTCAGGAAGCTGAGGCAGGGGAATTACTTGAACCCGGGAGTGGCTGAGGCAGGAGAATTACTTGAACCCGGGAGGTGGAGGTTGCAGTGAGCCGAGATCGCGCCATTGCACTCCAGCCTGGGCAACAAGAGCGAAACGACGTCTCAAAAACAAACAAACAAAAGAAACCAGGTGTGGTGGTGCGTGCTTGTAATCCAAGCTACTTGGGAGGCTGAGACAGGAGAATCGCTTGAACCGGGAGGCAGAGGTTACAGTGAACTGAGACTGTGCCATTGCACTCCAGCCCGGGAGACAGTGCGAGACGTCATCTCAAAAAAAAAAAGGTAGAATTCTAGGAATAGGGAGAAAGACAGCTATTTGGGCCCCAGAAGCTTTGGACATTTAAGAGGAGAGAAGAAGGATGAGAGACGGGCATGTGAGCTTTCTGGTAGTTTGTATGTGGGAAGGAGGAAGAGAGCTGTCCGGACCTCTCTTCAGCTCCCCACCAAGGATGTGGATGGGTCTCATCCCCAGAATCATGCAGCCTGCATGCACGTGCAGAACTCAGACTGCTGGCCCCTCCTCAGGGGTACCAGTCCCATGCACCTATTCCAGGCTCTGTCCTCTGTAAGGCTCCTGTTCTGTTGTGAGCCTCCTCCTAGCCTACCCTGATGGTTCCTAGCAGCTTGGAGTTCCCGGTCTACCCGATTTCCAAGGAACTTACATATTGGCCCGTACTCAGGCAAAAGCATATCTTTGCAGTTAACTTAGGGCCTGTCTGGGCTATATCTGCCTCTGCTAGGTTGGAAGGGACCCATTGTGGTAGCAGGTGAGGGTGTCTTGTTCCTCACTTTACTGATCTCCACAGTGCACTTTTATTATCTATTGGCACAGGAGGAAGAAGGGGAAGACTGTACACTCAGTGTCTACAGGCAACTGCACAACTCCCTGGATCCGTCTGAACTGCCTGGGAAACAGAGGCTGCCAGAGCCTGGGCGAGTACGGGCCGAGGAACAATTACGGCCAACCAGGCCCTGTGCTGAGGAGAACTGAACCCGCTAGGTGTCTGCTGTCTGCCCTCTGCTCCTGCTTCTTAGCTCTCTCCACTGTCCTGCCCCATGAAGGATCCAAGGCCAGTTAACCAGGCAAGACACAAGCCTTGGCTGGGAAACTGTGGTAGAGCTGGGCTGTGGCTCAGGTAATTTTTGCCATTTGGCCAGAGGGAATCAGAGACTATAAGCTGGACAGTCACCCAGGCCCAACCTTCCCCAATGCACGAGTCCTCTCTCTCTCCTTGTCCCTGTCAACCAAGTAGTTGGACCATTCTGGCCCCCAAACGGGGGAAGATAAAGTCCCCACCACACCACAGGAGTCAAAAGTTCTTCTCGGCTCCTTGGTGGGTTGTTTCTGGATCCTAAGACAGCCCCTGTCTGTGTGGTTAATGTTCTGATTTCTCAGTCTCACTATATCCACTTCATTCCTCATTTGCCCAGTGGGCTCAAGTACCCCGTAAGATTTACCAGCCATCAGCTCCATCTAGGGGGCTTTCATTTCTTTCTCCCTGGCGTTCTTTTCCGCAGCCTTTTAAAGCAGAAAGGGGTCTGTGCTGCCTCTGAAGGATTGAGACTACCCTTTAGGTTGAAGTTTGACCTGGCCCCTGGCTGACCAGTCTCCTGGAAGCAGAGCATGCAGATACCCATGCGGATACCCATTGGAATGACATCATCCCTCCCCAACCCCAGCTCTCTCTGCTCACCTTTCAAAGGCACCTGGGGCAAGCCTCATGCATCTTCTTTCCCGAGCACCAGTAATGCTGCTGGCATCGCCTGCTCTCTCTTCATTGTTTCCACCTTGGGAAAATCCCTAGGCTAAGCTGGGCCTGACCCAGCATCCTCTGCCTTCTAGGAAGTGCCCAGCACGGGGGAAAGCAGACCCGAAGTGACTCACCTTTAGTCACTCCACAAGCAATAGCTCCATGAGAGGCATGGACTATGAGACTACTCCCTCCTGTTCCTCCTCCTCCGTCCCCCATGGAGGAGGCATCGCACTTTACCAAGCTGATGCATTCCTACAGAAGTGGGCCCCGGATTTCTGCAAGTCGACTATCATGATGACTTCGTTGGAGGAGAGGTGATACGTACATACCCATTGAGGGCCTCAGGTTTATGTAGTTCAAAATGCAGCAAACCTTTCAGAAAGCCACGTAAATAAATTGGTTAGGTTCCTTATACCAGTCATATGGGGAAGTTTAAAAGAATTGTATATTCTTGGCACTGCTTTTTCTTTAGCGTTCTTTCAATTCAAAGAAGGGATCCTCTTTCAAAGGCTACCTTTATGAAGCAGACACTATTGCCCTCAGAATGAGACAACATTAAACTAGCAGTCTGGTAAGCTGTATTTGTTTCCCCATGGCTTTACTTCCTTGCTGTGTGACCTTGGGTGAGTCATTGCCGCCTTGGAGCCTCAGTTTCCCTGTCTGTAAAATGAGTTCTTTGAAATGGATGATCTCTAAGGGCACCAAATCTGGTATTCTGAGGTTCTCCTGTTTTCACCATCTGTAATAGTATGGGATGATTTACCTGTTCTCAGGTAAATAGTATAATAGTATGGGATGATTTTTGCTTTTGGAAGGTATCATCCATGTGGGTTCTTCCCCCCTGCCCTCAATTGTTTTTCTGGGCCTTGTTTTTTAGTTTCCTCATGTTTTAATCTCATGGGGATGAGCTCAGAGAAGCTCCCTGGGCCTGTTTCCCAGTCTGCAAAGTGAAGGGATTAGATTGGATGGTCTCTGAGGCTCTTTGTGGCATCAGCCTTGTCCAGTGCCACACAGTATCTCCTGGCTTTCTAGGAGTCTAGATGTTATGGAAAGTACCCAAGTCTGTGCATCTCCTATTCCTGTGCATCTCCTATGAATCTCCTGGCAAGAGGAAGACTCAAGATTTCCTCCAGAGGAATTGGTCTTCCCTGCCTTCACTCAGCATGGGAATCAGTGTTCATCCTGCCCTTGTCTGCATCAGATTTGGCAGTGAGGAGGCTTGGGGAGCACCTACCTTACTTTCAGGGACAGGAATCTATTGCTCATACTTGTTTCCTAGAGTTGTCAATCTAAAGGCATTGTCATGTGGCCTGCCTTTCCTCTCCACATCCCCACCTCTAATGCTCAAGATGCTATTTCCAGGATCTCTTCCTGCTGCTTCTCCTGGCTCACTGGCCAGAAACTAGCTCACTCAAGGCTGCCGTCCCTCACTTGCGGCCTCCCTGCCATTCTCCTTCACTGGTTGGCAACCTTGAGAGTTCAAAGGAAATCAACCTCCGTGGTGGTCAACTGAAGGTATAGGAAACTAAGTCTGTGGCTCTTCTCTGCTGATGGAAACAGAAGGGCGCCAAGCCATGCTTAAAAAGATCTCGCCAATAATTCTTGTGTTTGGGTGTTGGAGCCCTGGATTCTGGTGCTATATAGCTCCTGGTGCCAAAGTCTGGATCTTTCCACATTTCAGCAGCACCAACATCTGCTGCTACTCAAAATGTCCTGTGGAAGAGGGACAGCTGTGAAGCCCTTTTGCTGGGGCTGTCATCTTGAAATCTGAGTGCAATAGGATTTGATTGTAACAGTTATTTCAGGATATTTTGTTTCTTTAATCTGCACACTTTCTAGATAGATTTTATTTTTAAATGTCCTCAGCATTGCAGAAAATAACGTAGTAATAGCAAGTAAAGGCTGGAGGCTCAGTTTCTCTGGGCTTCAAATGGCTGGCAAGGCTGGCTCTCAAATCCCAAAGTTGGGAGGCATGTTTCTGGAAAGCAACTGAGGTGTAACTGTTTGGACCCAGGCCTCATCGTCAGGGGTCCTGGAGGAAGCCTCCAAGTAGAGGGGAGACCTGTAGTTGGATAGTTGTTTAATCAAGCCAAATAGTCTCACTGCCCCCAGTCAGCAAACCCACTTTTACGACAAGTTTCTTCCATAGCTTGGCTCTTAAATTTTACTGGCAGGTGTATGGTTGTTGGAGGGTTCCTAGTGAGTTGGGGACCTGGCAATAGAGCTGCTTGGTTGGAGGGAGTGGAGCTGGCTTAGTACCAGCAGCTGATCTCTTCCACCTGCTGCTGTTTTTTTGCCACTCTGACACGAAACCAGAGAAAGCTGGAGGTGGATAAATAAGCGGTGGCGGTTTTTTTGCTTTTGGGTGGCAATGAAAGAGTCACAGTGTGGGTTAAAGGGATCTGCAGTGGGGCCAAGGATGCCACCTCACCCTCAGCTGCAGGCAAGCTTGCACAAAAATAACCCCCTCTCGTTGGAGTGTTCGGGATGTGGGGGGCGCTATAGTGTTCTTGGACTTGTCGTCCTGGGGCACTTTTAGTTCTTTATATTTAGTGGGTCAGTGCCAAGTGCTACCACTTCCCAATAAAGGAACGGGGATCCAGAGGCTGGGTCCCTGGCTACCTTGTTAGGAGGTTTTGTTATTTCTCTGACAAGACTGCTTTGGAAAGAGCTGCTTTTAGGGATTATGTTTTGAATACCCCGAGTGGGGAACAGGGTTCTCCTCAAAACCTCACAACCAAGATCATAGGAGAAAGGGGCCCTATTTTCCTGCTGCTTCCCAGCTCAGAACATACTGAATGGAATGTATTTTTAAGAGAATAAAGTCTATTTTTTTGTATTTTAAAGATTGAGAGGGCTAAGAAGGTAGCCCTCAAATAAACTGTTATTGCATTATAGGCCCCTTTGTTGGGGGCAGTCTGTTGGTCCACACCTACTTGCTCAGGCAGGTGCTCTGGTCTCACCCCTGCCCCTTGGAGTCTAGGTGCAGCAGCTTCTACATTCCTGCTCCAAGCATGGGACCAAGGAGGTCGGAACCTGTCGCTGGAAACCAGGGCAAAGCAGTGGCTCAGGGCTCCTTGGGTGCATGTGTATCGTTGGAGCTGCCTGTCTGCATGTATCCTCTGGCGCGAATGCTCTCTGTTGGCTCTGCAGTACAATATGTAACCAATAAAGCTCCCTCGTTTCCATATATACTCTGTGCAAGTCTGTGATGCGAGTGTTAATGTCATCCCTGTGTATCTGTCTTCTATGCATTGATGCAGCTCTAGTGTATTTCATTGTATGATGCTTAAAACTGGGTATTTTACCTAACCAATTACTGATACTGCAAGGACTGGAAACATTAACTGAGGCTTAGAAAAGGACATGCGTAGGACCCACATAACTAGAATTATAATCAGCAGCTATTTCTTTGCAACATTTAATTTTCAGGCTTGCCCATTGTTGCCAGATAGTCATCTCTCTCTCAAGCTGCCTATGCCATCTGTTTAAAAAACAAAAACTCTTAAGAGACCTACCCCGGATTAGATACCCTAGCTAATCCCCGTGAAGTAACAATGTTGATCGCAGAACTCAGATTCAGACGCAGGTGTATGCCGAGGTCCATGCACTGTGCACTGTGCACAGCCCTCACCTTTTCATCAGTTCCGCCACTTGCCCTGATCCTGGTGTGCAGATTCTTTCCATACTGTCACGAATTCTTAAGACTAGGGGGGGAAAAAGCCTTCTCTGTTTTCATCTTCCCGTCAGACCAACAATATACATTATGTCCCTTAACTCATACTAAGAATAAAACCACATTTAAGGGGCATTACTTGGATTTGTAGTAACTGAGTTTATCTGTCAGGAGCCCCTGGTAAGGAACCAGCATGTAACATGTTTTTATCTTATATGGGCAAAAGGGACTTTGCCGGTAAGGATTCTGGGATGAGGGAGATCATCCTAGATGATCCAGGTGGGCCTTAAATGTAGTCACAGGTATATCCTTTTAAGAGGGAGACAAAGATTTGACTACAGGAGAAGGCAATGTGATGATGGAGGCAGAGATTGGAGTTAGGTGCTCTGCGGATGGAGGTAGGAGCCACAAGCCTTCCCACCCCTAGAAGCTGAAAAGAGCAAGGAAATGAACTGATCCTCCCCACTCTGAGAGCCTCCATAATGAATGCAGCCCTGCAGACCCATTTTAGACTTTAAGCATCCAGAACTGTAGATTTTTTTTTTTTTTAAGAGCCACTAAGTTTGTGGCAATTTGTTAAACCAGCTGTTACCTAAGCCCTTGCTCTTACGTAGTGTGCTTCCCAAAATGTATACCAACAGCTTTCGTAGAATTGGGAAGTTTTAGCACGTACCCATGGAGGGAATCAGGAATAAAGGCAGACTCGTCTCCCAAAGGCTCAAACTTTGTTTCACTCTTGTTTTATCTTGAAAGTTCATCCAAAGTTTCCTAATACCTATGTTCTTAGCACACCACCACACCCCTCCCCAGTGGGGAAGTCTAGTCCCACTGACTAGGAAATCCACTGCTTCTACAGGACCGCCCCCCACCTTCTGACCTGATCAAACCATTTTTCTCTTTTATATAAACATCTTCCTTATTTAAACATGGAGAAAACATATATTACCATTGTCATAGGATAAACTTGGCATTTCCAAAGGAGTAACGCCCCCATCTTGTATGTAACTCCAACCCAAAGGAACAGAAGGGCCAATTTTATATGAACTTTTATTCTCAAAATATATTAAAAAAAAAACAAAAAACGAGACTAAGATGTTACTTCACAGCACTTGCCTCACAGTCTTTATGAAGAACACAATTCCAAACTAATAGACAAGTTCCTCCCTGTGCTCTAGGTCATTCAAAGGAGGGAGGCTCCCTTGTCAAATCAGGAGCTCCAGCAGCCGATCAGGTGCCAGGGTGGACTTTCTCAGTGGGATCTAGTATTGCTAGAAGAGCCTTGCTAATACGGCAGAAACAGGCACATGGGCCTCTTCTCTTAGAATGTTATCTGTCTCACATGCTTGGGGACTGCTGTGCAGGAACACCTGGTGTGGCCTGGCGAGGCAGCGTATACATGGCCCCCAAAAACTGGTCTGCAATTCTTCCTGCTTCTCGCAGCCCACTCAGCAGAGCACCATGCACTGTGGCTGGGTAGTTACGGATTGTATGTTCTCCCGCAAAGAAGAGTCGTGGAATCGGCTGTTTTAGGGGAAAAAGAAAATTGGCAGGCTGCACATACACCTTTACTCTTGTACTTAAATTACTAAATTCCTGTTGACCTTGTGAAGGCTGACCCCCCAATTACTATTCATCATTCTATCTGAGTCTCCCTTATCAGTAGGCATTTTCCAAGAATTGACAAGGAGAAATGAGACAGTAAAACTCCACCTAGCCTCGGGGTCCTAAAGTGATGCTTAACGTGTTCTCATCAGTTTAGATACCCAATTCTAGAGCGTCCTTCCCTCAGTACCTTCTGGGAGGGAGCCTCACTACCCTGAAGCACAGGACATTTGGTGATCAGGGACACTTCAGCCTTGCAGCTCAGAGCAGGTCTGGGCTATGACACTGAGGAATTCTTACTGCTCTTGGAGTGGGGTCTGGCATAAGGGTCTAGATAAGGACCCAGGGTTATTTCTCAGGAATGCCCTGGAAGCCCCTAGTAATTGCGACCTTGCAGCAATCCTGTGAGCCATTACAAAATGGGAGTGCAATTAAAAATGGTTTTGTTTTTTAGGGGGAAAACCTGAATAAGGAAAAATGTTATTTGACTTATACTCTGGACTCCTCCATTCTGAATGCAGGCTGCCTAGATTTACAAAACCAAATGATGAGAAATCAGAAATGGTGCCATCCTTTTAACTCTGTGCTTGGTTATCTGAAAGGTCCGAAGATAGAATGACTAAAATCTGAAAAAAAAAATCAGGGCCTCTTCCCAAATAAGCCCAGATAGTTTGCCAGTTCTCACCTGTGGGGCACCTGGAATCGAGGGGCCTGGAGTGATGGGCTGAGCCATTAAATCATAGTCATTTCCAGATGATCCTGCAGCAACATAGGAATAAGAGCCCCGGGCCCAGGGATCAGCTCGCCAACGAGACACCACAGTTTCCTTGGGCTAAAAGAAAAACCAGGAGCAAAAGTCATTATGATATACCAAGGACAAATCAATCCTTGAAAGGTGGAAAAGCAGTGGTGGGTGGAGATGTAAGTGAGAGAAAGAAGGGCAACAGATGTGAGAGCCAGTGATCAAGTGATGAATGCTCTGCTTTAAAATAGACGTGGACAAAAGGACTTCGGACAGGAAGGATGCCTCCATGTTGCCTTCCTGTCTATGAATCTAGAGATCTACACAGGGTTCGGCCTTTATTCTCTTTTATAAATTCACAATATGCTTCCCTTCAAAGGAATCCTAAGGGGTTAAAGTATTTCAAAGAACAGGAAAAAGTACCAAGAGGTTCTCTGAAAACTTCCCAGAGATACTCACTGGAGTTTGGCCATTTTGTCTAAAATGTCGGGTATGGTGTGACTCTAAAGCCAGAGGAGAAATGTAGCTAACAGCCTTCAGATTCCCCAGCTCTTGTTCTGGGGGGCTTTTCTGAACCCCATGCTTAGGCCATGAACTCCAAACATTAATATTCATGTAAAGGCACACACCTCAATTCTAGCTTAAACTGTCCTGACCAAGAACGTGCTGCAAATACATTAAACCTTGGTTGAGTTTGAAGCCTAGATCCCTGCTTACCTCACCTATCTACTTACCTGGGGTACTGCACTGCTACCAAAAATCCCTTTGAGAATGGCCAGGCATCGGCCAACAATCACATCGTCACTTATGTTTTCCATGATACCAGCAGCTTCTCCTGCCACTAGTGCCAACAGTATTGGAGCTGGGGAAACAGAAAGGATAATTCTAGGGTTTTCCTACAGACTTTCCTCAAAAACGTCCTTATCAGGCCCCACCTTATTCCTGGTGCTCTGAAATCTGATGACAAGACACATACAGCAGCACCACTGAAATGCAAAGAGACAAATTATGTTTCTGAAACAGCCTATGGAACTATTGTCGCCAGAAACCAGCCACTAGGAGCTGGCAGACTAGAGAGTGAAGTAAGATTCACAGGCACCTCACTGCTTCTAACTTGACAAAACACAGCAGAGTTCCAAAGATACAATTTCAGATCTTGCTAATAAAAGGGAATTATTAAGCATCCCTTTACTTTGGCACAGAATTCTTAAGCTTGACTACCTTAGATAGCTCCATGACAATGGCTACATCCCTTTCAGCCATCCCAGGCCCCTCCAAGCCCAGGACTGTCTTCAGTCACCCATCTGGTGAATAGTTATGCAACAGACATAGGTGGTAGGCACACTACTAGAAGAGGGGGATAAAAAAAGCTATAAACTATATACTCCAATAGAGCAACAGATGCAAAATTACACAGATAATTATTAACTGTGATAAAAGCTATGAAGAAAAAGTAGGCTATAGGGAAAAGCATACGGGGGTAAATTTAATTTACATTTGGTGCAGTGGAGATGTGTGTGTCCTGGAAGTCTTTGAAATACTGACGTTTATGTCAAAACCTGAATGCTGAATAAGACAGGCTGTGAAGGAAGTGGGGTCGAGGGGGTGGGGGGAGAAGCAGCCCCCCAGGCCTAGACCACAGCACATGTAGAGGCTCTGAAGCAGAAAACAGCATGGTGTCTTCCAGGATGTGAGAGCAGCCAAATGTGCCTGGAACCTGGGGATGGACAAGGAAGTAGAGATGAGTTAGATAATGAAGAACCTTAGCATGGGCCAAGATAAGGAGTTTGAACATTTTCTTTCAGCAGTAGAAAGTTGCTAAAAGAAGCAGGAATAGCAGTAGTAGCTATTGGTAACCGTCCAGGCAATAGGTAAGAATGGCTTGGACTGGGAGGTAGGCAATAGAAAAAAGTAAATAGGTTTGCAAGACATTATAAGGCTGGCACTGACAGGACTTGACAGTCTGGATGGGGAAAAGACACGCTGCTGCTGTCAGAAAGCAATGTGCTCAGGGAGCCAAGTTCCCCCTCTGTGAAGTTAGAGGTGCTGGGGTGTGAAAGACCATTCACCACTGGGCAATGAGGAGTAATGGAAAGAACTGGGGATGGGGGCAAGCCAGTTAGCTGATGTGTCTGCAGTGACAAGGCCAATGTCTTCTTTTTACAGCCTTTTCTGGGAATGAGGTGGTGTACAAATATACTTTAAGTCTACATAGAGTTAAGTCCAATTACAGAAGAAAATAACTGAACAGGAGGTAGGAATTTCTTAAATACATTGTAAGGGAAGCAAGCAAAGAATGGGGGCAAGTCAGTCTGAGAATGAGGAACACAAGCTTCCCCTGGTAGGAAGCCTCCCTGGGCCTGTCCCTCCAGTCTGAGTGGACCTCCAGTAACCTGGGCGTTCAGCCCGTCATGCCACCTACTGCCCTGTTCTAAGGCTGCTTCCCCGCTTACTGTATCCTAAGTTGGGAGCTCCTCGAAGGCAGGTATTTTTACACCCCAGTACCTAGAAGATATTTCAGGAATTGTTTGTTGAGTTAATAAAGAGAGAAATTAAGGCATCTATATTGAGAAAATCCCAAATATTTCAAATTCTATATTCCTGTAAGGATATGGAAAAGATTAAAATTAGAAGGCATTTACCTTTATAGAGGTTCCAGAAGAGGAAGAGCTCACCCCTGCTGGCAGTCGTACTGCCAACATGCCCGAACAAATTGACACTTGGATCCCAGAACACCCGGTCAAAACACAACACCACCTACCGTAAGAAAGAAGCACATGAGCTAGTGACGGGCCGGATAATACTGGCTTCAACAGACTTCCTTGAAGTCTCTTCTAATCTGCTTTCAAAATAAGCCCAGAAATTCTTATTATTTAGGATGACATTTACGATCCTCTTTTTATAGGCTTGAGTTTGTGAAATGACCCCTTAAAAGTCCGTATGAACAGACACTTGATGATAGACTTAGACGCTGAAGAGAATCAACTGACATGCCTCAGCCCTGATGTCACAATTGAGAGCATAGCCAAATGCCCAAAAACGCAAGGCCCCTCCTCACCAAGTAAATGACTAAGACTGCTATTTGTACATTAGATCTGTAGACGGAAGTGTCTAAGGCAAGCTACCTTGTTAAGGTTGCCAAATCCCATCCTTTGGACTGCAGATGTTTTCCACTCAGGGAGAGGTGGCACAAACTGAACGGCTGGTGGCTGCTGCTTCAGCACACCCAGGGGAAGCGTACAGAGAACTGCATCGCATTTATAAATAAAGGTTTGACTCGTGGAGCGGGTATTCACAGCTATCACTTCACATCCTGCAGAAGTTGGGTGGGAGAAGGCTAGTGGTGATTAATATGGCACTGATAAGGACACTGAACGTTTAGTGTACAACAGATGGACATCCATCTCTCAATTCTCATTTTTCTATTTTCATTACCTTCATGTTTCACATAAGAAAACTGAGGTAGAGGTGAAATAACACATCTAAGGCCACACAGGTAATAAGTGCCAGGATTCAAACCCTCGTAGTCAACTTCAGAATCCTTGATTGTCATCCCCACACTACCCTCCCGATACACTGGTGATCTAGACTAATGAAAGGACCTTACCATTTACTCAAGTTAAGTACATTTAGACCAAAAATAAAGAGTAAAATGCTCATCCCAACAGAACCAATGTCTTCTGACTGTGGTTAGTTGCTCACTATCAACCAACAGAAGAATGCTACAAGAAGGCTGTGATGCAGATCTGGGGGATGCAGCCTAATACTGCGGAGCATGCTATGCTTGAGAATGTAGAGTCATCCTCAGCTTGTCAGAGTATGAATGAGCTCAAAGCTGACCTCAGAGAGGGTACTGAAATTATGTTAACATCATTTTCCTCATTTATTTTTTAATGAATGTCTGTTTATATACTATATATACTTTGAGATATATATATGTATCTCAAATATGAAAGCTCAGTACATGCTCATTTTCTGTGGCTGCAGAACTACAGAAAATGGCACAACATCTATTCTCACTGTTCTCCGTCTGTCTGCAAAAGGCTCAAGGCTGCAGATCTTCTCAGCACTGTCAACTAGAAGCTGCCTCTGATGGGAAAATTAAATGGAAAACTGTTTCACTGATTGTTAGAAACAACCAAAACATCTGTGGTGATCTCAGTAACTCTAAGGAAACGGGCAGCGCGGGGTAAGATTGATGGCTATGTCTCCATTTCTCATGCCTACACAGTCACACATGGGTTCTCGGAGTGGGAGATGACTAGCTATCTTGAGGAGTTCAAAATGCAACAGTTGCCTGCACTTTACATTAAATGTAGTCTGAAACCAGCAATAATAATGAGTATTGAGCCTATCCCCATAGCAAGCACAGGGAAACTATCTCTAAAGAAGTCAACTTATTAGCAGGACTGCTCCAGAACTAGGAACCAAACGTAAGCGAATTAGCCCAGCTGAATAGAAAAGGCCAAAATGAATCCAAAGACCAAAATGCGGATGGTGAAATAAAAGGGGTGGGTCCTACTGGAGCCCAGGTGCCAAAATTCTGGTATTTATGAATATACGTAACAAAATTAGATCCAAACTCACTGGCTCACCAAAATGGAAAACTTCTTGAGCACTGACATAGTGCTCAAAGGAAATGCTCACTGGGGCATTGCAGATTTCAGATTTTCAGATTAGGGATGCTCAACCAGTAATATCCAACTAGCTCAAATTGGAAACTCTAAAACTTGCTTCAGTTTCCCAGTTTATAAAATGATAAGGTTAGAACCAAAGACTCTATAGGCTCGATTGTCTGTAAATGCCAGTTTTTACCTATGGTGTCATAGTTTAAACACTCTATCAGGAAATGTACCTGATAGTTCATACCTAACAAAAGATCAGTCCTGTTTCAGGAGAGTTCTCTCTTACCTTTTGTAAAGCAGTGACATACCTGAAGCCGTGTAGCGAACCTGTCGCACTGCTGTATTCAGTTTAATGTCTAGGCCTTCTGCTAAAGCCACAGGCACACATGAGTAGCCATTCCTTACTGTCAGGTGGCTGCCAGTGAACTCAAAGTCATCATCCTAAAGAGGAGAGAAAAGAACATATTTCCAACCTTTTCTTAATCTGTATCATTTGCACCTAGTTCTGTACAACAATGAAAACACAAGCTTCTGGAAACAGTCAATATTTTAAGGCAAACTAAAGAACACATCACTCAGTATTTAGTTACAGTTATCAAAGGAAACTGAAGAAAGAAGAGAAAACACCAAAATGTCCCTAAATCTTTGGGCAGTGAGATTAGGGAAGTTTCTTTCTTCCCTGGATTTTTTTTTCCCCCCGATACAGAGTCTTGCTTTGCCATCCAGGCTGGAGTGCAGTGGCATGATCTCGGCTCACTGCAACCTCAGACTCCTGGGTTCAAGTGATTCTTTTGCCGCAGCTTCCCAAGTAGTTGCTGGGATTACAGGCATGCACCACCACACCCAGCTAGTTTTTGTATTTTTAGTAAAGACAGGATTTCACCATGTTGGCTAGGCTGGTCTCAAACTCCTGACCCACCCACCTCAGCCTCCTAAAGTGCTGGGATTACAGGCATGAGCCACCACGCTTGGCCTTCCCTGGATAGTTTTGATCATCCCAGTCCAATACCACTAAGTCTGGATCTTCTATGGTGGTTAGGGTAGGGAGATGGTAGGGGGAATGATAATCTAGGAAATCCAGATGATTAAACATCACGTGTATTTATCTGGCTTTTGAATACATTACAGACTTGAAGGATATCAGGGTCACAGTCCTGATTACATTTTCTTTTACCTGAGAGCAAAATCCGTTTTTATGCTTTAAATTTACAGGTTTTAAGTTGAGGAAGATTTCCAAAACCAAGTCAGTCAAAATAGATGTAGGTAATCCAGGATCATAAAGAGTGGCCCAAGACAGTCCACACAGTAAAAAAAAGTCAGGATTTGACCTGGTTTAAAGATCCCCAAAATGATCTTACTTCTCTGAATTTACTGAAAATTTTTCTGTATAACATTTTTTTTTGTAAGCTAGTAAGGATTTCTAATTTCATGAAATTCTCGGGGAAATTAGATCAAAATGCTGGGCTGGCAGCAACACTCTAGTTGAAATCACTCATTTAAAATTTTATACTATTACAAATAGACACAATATTGAAACATCAAATGATAAATCAATGAATAGAAGGGCCTAATTTAGTATTTACATGAAAAATCATAAAGGAACGGTAGTTCTGTAAGACTTTAATAAGTTCAACTCTTCAAACACTAAAAATATCAGATTATTTATAAAGATTAAGAAGTCAAAATAATTTTTTTTTTTTCCCGAGACCGAGTTTTTCTCTTGTTGCTCAGGCTGGAGTGCAATGGCACGATCTTGGCTCACTGCAACCTCCGCCTTCCGGGTTCAAGCAATTCTCCTGCCTCAGTCTCCCAAGTAGCTGGGACTACAGGCATGTGCCACCACGCCGGGCTAATTTTGTATTTTTAGTAGAGATGGGGTTTCACCATGTTGGCCAGGCTGGTCTCGAACTCAGGTGATCCGCCCGCCTTGGCCTCCCAAAGTGCTGGGATTACAGGCATGAGCCACCACGCCCGGCCTGTCAAAATAATTTTTACTAGGAAAATGTACAATGTAAATTAAAATATATAAGTAAAAATTTAACAATTTACTTCCATACTGGTTTTTTCCTTTTTTTTTTTTTTTTTTTTGAGATGGAGTCTTGCTCTGTCGCCCAGGCTGGAGTGCAATGGCGTGATCTCCACTTACTGCAGCCTCTACCTCCTGGGTTCAAGCAATTCTCATGCCTCAGCCTCCCAAGTAGCTGGGATTACAGGTGACTGCCACCACGCCTGGCTAATTTTTGTATTTTTAGTAGAGACAGGGCCAGGCTGGTCTTGAACTCCTGACCTCAATTGATCCACCCGCCTTGGCCTCCCAAAGTGTTGGGTTTAAAAAGGTGTGAGCCACCATACCCAGCCTATACTGCTTTAGTCTGGTCAAAGTCTCAGATTTAGAGATTGGTTCAAGAAGCCCTGTGATTTCTCACTTGAAGAGTAAATCACACTGAAATTTAAGAAAAGATGGTATAGCCCTGCCCACTGAGAACTATAAAACATCACTGACGTAAATGAAAGAAAACCATTTTTGGAGAAGTAGACTGTATTTAAGGATAAGAATACTCAATATTGTTAAGATGGCAATTCACCCTAAATTGATCTAGAAATTTAATGCACTCCTCATCAAAATCCCAGAAAGTGATTTTTGTAGAAATTGACAAGTTGAACTGTTATGAAAATATGTACCTTAAAATAGCCAAAACAATAAAAAATGAACAAAGTTGGAGAACTTACAAGACAGTATGATAGTGGCATATGGATAGACATATAAATTAACAGAAAAGACAACCTTAAATACTCATGCTTACATGCCAATTAATTTTCAACAAAGGCGCCAAGAGAAATGAAGAAAAGGATGGTGCTGGAATAATAATTACATAACTATATGGAAAAACATGAACCCTTCACTTACTTTTCCTTATACACAAAAATTAACTCAAAATGGAGTATAGACCTAAACATAAGAGCTAAACCCATACAATTTCTGCAAGAGAACACAGGATAAAATCTTTGTACCTCAGGTAAGACAAAGATTTTTTCAGGATACAAAAAGAACATAGTTTAAAAGAAAAAGTTTATAAATAGGAATGGGAGTCCAAGACTGGAAGATTACTTTAGCCCAGGAGGTCAAGGCTGCAAGGGAGCCATGATCACACCACTCCAGCCTGGGCAACAAAGCAAGACCTGTCTCAAAAAAAAAAAAAAAAAAAAAAAAAAAAAAAAAAAAAACAACTTTTACTCTGAGACAGATTTACAAAATTAGAGACAAGCCACAGATCAGAAGGAAATAAATACTTGCAAAACATAAATCTGACAAAGGACTTCTGCCTAGAATTTAAAGAACATAATAAACTTCAAACTCATCAACAAGCAGACGATCAGACTTTTTTAATAGGCAAAAGATCTGAGCAGACATTTACTCAAAGATGACACATGAATGGCTCATAAGCTCAGGAAGAGATGCTCTCCATCACTAGTCATCAGAGAAATGTAAATACTACTATACCTATTAGAATGGCTGACATTTTTAAAACTGGCATTACCAAGATTGGTGAGGATTTGGAGAAAATGGAATTTTCATACACTGCTGGTAGGAAGGCAATTTCGAAAATATTTTGGATGTTGATTTATAAAGTTAAAAATCCACTTTCCATAGTACCCAGCAATTCCATTCATATTTACTCAAGAGAAAGACATGAACATTCTTAAGCAGCTTCGTTCATTAGAAGTCAAAAAAGGGAAACAACCCAAAAGCCCATTCAGGCGCCAGTGAAAGGATAAGCGACCTGGGGTGCATCCACACAATGGAATTCTACTAAATAATAAAAAGGCAAACAACTGATATAGGCAAAAAAGATGAATCTCAAAAACTTCATGCACATCTCAAAAACTATACTAAGTGAAATACATCACACACAAAAAGCTATGTACTTTATGATTTACTTTATATGAAACTGTAGAATAAACAAAATTACAGTGATAAAGCAAATCAGTGGTTGTCCAGGGCCAGGAGCCAGAGCACAGGGGATTAACTACAAAGGAGCAGGAGAAAACATTTCAGGATGATGGGAATGTTCTATATCCTGATTGTGTGGGGGCTTATGATTGAAATCTGGCAAATCAATAAACGGTTCACTTAAAATAGGTGAATTTCACTGTATTTAAATGATGTCTCTTACTAAAGCTGTTTAAAAACACACATACAAAATTAACTGTTTCTCTTACAATCTCTCTCAAAGACATGTGCAACAAAAAAAATAAGGGAAACTTACCTGATCCCAGTGCTTAAGGGAGAGAGTTGAGAGAGGTGTGGCATTAGCAAATTCGAGATTTGCAAAATGCCAATCAAGTATTTGTCTGTCTCTTGATGAGAGATATACATCACTGCAAAAGAACAAAGGAGTACAGGATTATTAAAAGATATCACTAGTTCTCTCAGTGTGATGTAGGTGATCTCAATAACTGTGGCGGAATCTAAGCCAGGGCTGTGCCTTATATGAAGAAATTACAAATCAAAAAGTAGCATCTTATCCGTCTTATTAACCTCCTTATCTCTGATGTCTAGAGCAGTGCCAAGCTCACTACGTAAAGCAAATTACCTGTAGGCCTCATTTGTCTGGGGGAAAAAAAAAAAAGAATTCTTCATATGAAATTACCTTATATCATAAAAGCTTATTAGTTGTAAAAAAAAAAAAAAAAAAAAAAAAAAAGTCTTATATTTTACACACAGCATAGACTCTATAGAAAGGATGGGCAGGCTGGACGCGGTGGCACATGCCTGTAATCCCAGCACTTTGGGAGGTCGAGGCAGGTGGATCACCTAAGGTCAGGAGTTTGAGACCAGCCTGGCCAACAGGTGAAACGCCATCTAAAAATACAAAAATTAGCCGGGCATGATGGCAGCACCTGTAATCCCAGCTACTCAGGAGGCTGAGGCAAGAGAATCACTTGAACCCAGGAGGTGGAGGTTGCAGTGAGCCGAGATCACATCACTGCACTCCAGCCTGGGCGACAAGAGCAAGACTCCATCTCAAAAAAAGAAAGGATGGGCAGCATCCTTGAGTACAGAACAAAACAGATTTACGTGGAGGCTGGATGCAAGTGAAAACATTTCACCAGCATTCACTGTCAAAAACCCAGTGGAAATAAAGTATAATACCCACCTAGTTCCCAAAATTATGGAAGTATAAAGCAACAGCACCTTCTACCCCCTCAAAAAAGATAATTTCCATCTATTGCATCTTTATCCAAATATCAGAGCTTATGGAGAAAGGCTCTCTCTTTAGAAACAATCTGTTTAGGTATCTAGGACACATTAAAATATAGAAGCAGGGGATTTATAAACCTCACAAGTAGTCACATATTAATTTATTTAACAATTTAAACCACTCACTGAACATAAATAAAAGCTCACTATGATTTACAATTTTCCTTCTAAATCAAACTGAAAGAACAGTAAAAGCTATCCCTCTGAACTTTTGTGTTTGTTTTCCTTACCTTGGGGGATTCGCTTCCAATTCTTGAAGTTTTTCTTCTAGCTTTCCTTGTGTTTCAGCTAATTCATCATACTCCTGATAAAAATTAAGTGAATCTGAGTTATCCTGAAGGGTCAGATATCTACCTAGTTTCTTTATACCACAAAGTATAAGGTCTGGATCATATTTCCTCTTCGGATCACGTATAGGAAGTGTGGCTCAATTTTAGGCTGGGGTTAGATAGAGCTCAGAGATTTTTGTTTTTGGAGACAAGTTACAATTGGGGGCCTGGAATATTAGGGGGAGGTAGGGCACACACAGGAGAAAATAATAGAAGAAATATATTAGTGTGCTACAAAGTGGGGATGAAAAATCATAGCAAGTACCATTTCATAAGCATGCCATGTCCCTGGCACTGGGTAAGCATTTTATACATAATTGTATTTAAGCTTCACAATTACTCTACAAGGTAGGTGTTAAGACCATGTTACAGATGAGGCAATTAAGGAGTCCAAGGTCACATGGCTCGAGACTCCAAGTTAGGGATTTGACAGTTTGACCCCAAATGACTCTGAAGTCCATGTTTAATACTCTTACTCTAAACTGTTACGGCTAAACTGAGATTTAAGATAAAATGATGAGATTATTAAGACAGGATAAGAATTCTGCAGGACAAGGAGGTCTTAAAACAAACTAACCCATTAAATCCCCATGGCTCACTATGTACCAAATCGTCTTCATTGCACTGAAGGCACTTGTGATTGGCTAGTAGCTCTCTTTTCCAAAATTCCCCAGATCTGTGCTATTTCTTAGGATTCCAAGTAAAACCAGTTAAGCCTGTATGTATACCACACCTTGCATAGGGCGGTCAGATCCCTGTGTTTGCTTTTCACTAAGAACTCAGCAGTAATATCTCTGGGCGGCTTTACTTCAGATGCTTCTTTGTATTGCTGATGGAGTTCTTTAATTTTCTCTTTCAAATTTACCATCTAAGAAGGAAAAGCACAAATTTACCACTCCAGATAGTAATGTAGTTTATGTCTGTATCACATGGACCCTTTTCTGGCTCCTCAAAACTGCTATCACAACAAAACAGGGCTACAGTGCAAGGTCCTTAGAATTCTTAAATACTTGTTCTAACCTACATCATTCCATCTGGGAAACAGGAAAGAAATCTTATAGGGCTTGACATAAAGGTACCACAACTCTATCTGCTAAGATCAGTGCTGCCTTCTAAAATGAATGAGAAGGATGAGGAGTGTCCCATTAATTTAAATAAACAAACAAAAAACCCAGTATTGAAATAAATTTAATACCCACAAAAAAGAAAATACCGCTATTGTAACTTGAACTGATTTTCTGAAACAAATTGTCATAATGTGTTTTTTTTTTTTTTAAGACGGAGTCTCGCTCTGTTGCCCAGGCTGGAGTGCAGTGGCGTGATCTCGGCTCATTGCAAGCTCCGCCTCCCGGGTTCATGCCATTCTCCTGCCTCAGCCTCCCGAAGAGCTGGGACTACAGGCGCCCGCCACCACGCCCGTCTAATTTTTTGTATTTTTAGTGGAGACGGGGTTTCACCATGTTAGCCAGAATGGTCTCAATCTCCTGACCTTGTGATCTGCTCACCTCGGCCTCCCAAAGTGCTGGGATTACAGGCGTGAGCCACTGCGCCTGGTCCTATAATGTGTTTTTTAAATATGTAAAAGGTCAAATAACTTTTTTTTTTTTTCTAAGAGACGGAGTCTTGTTCTATCACCCAGGCTAGAGTGTAATGGCACAATCTCAGCTCACTGCAACCTCTGCCTCCCAGGATCAAATGATTCTCATGCCTCAGCCTCCCGAGTAACTGGGATTACAGGTGTGTGCTACCATGCCCAGCTAATTTTTTGTATTTTGGTAGAGAAGGGGTTTCACCATTTGACCAGGCTGGTCTCAAGCTCCTGACCTCAAGTGATCCACCTGCCTCAGCCTCTCAAAGTGTTGGGATTATAGGCGTGAGCCACTGTGCCTGGCCAAAGAATCTTAAGGAACCATTCTTAATGTTAGCTTTTTTCAGGTTTCTGATGATACTACACAGGCCAAGAGTGACAAAGCCTGAGACTGGGCACCCTATAGGTATCCTGCCACTTGGCAGTTCTTAAGTCACTCTTCTCTTTTCATCCTTACCACAATCCATGAAGACTGTGAGCTGGAGACCTCTTCATCAGACCGGATGAAGAAATGAGGCACAGTGAGAGTGAGAGGCAAGAGTCCAGTCACAGGCACACCCAGAGTATGCACTATAAAGGCCCCCTCCAGGGGCTATTTTCTCCCTAAGCTCATGTGACCTTTGCAGCTGGCAGGGTGAGGAGAAATAAATGGTTGGACTTTAATGCTCCGGAGCCTGGGGTGCTGGAAGGTGGTGGCAGAGAAGAGCCCTAAGAGTTCAGCCCTGGGGAACAGAGGTGGGGGTGGTGGCAACTCAAGAGAAGTAATTATGCCAATGAACTGGCTGCTGATTTGTTGGTCTTCACCAATGGAAACTTGGCTCCAGTACAGCTAATCTCCTGCTAGTCCTAGAATTCAGCCGAGGGCACTGGGATAGCTTTAGAATGGCTAAACCAAGCTTGTCCAACTCGTGGCCCAGGACAGCTTTGAATGCTGCCCAACACAAATTCATAAACTTTCTCAAAACACTGAATTTTCTTTTCTTTTCTTTTTTTTAAAGCTCATCAGCTGTCATTAGTGTTAGTGCATTTTATGTGTGGCCCAAGACAATTCTTCTTCTTCCAATGTGACTGAGGGAGGCCAAAAGATTGGTCAACCCTGAGCTAAAGGGAACCAGAAAAAGAGGAAAGATCTATTTCCTCTGGCAACATTTATCAATAATGCCACACCGGAACACTGACAGATAAAACAGTCTCTTTTGTTAGTCATTATTTTCTTAAGAATGAGTCCCAGCTGTGCAGACTTTCTCTTCCATGGAGAAAAAAAGTCTCAGAAATGCTTTTAAAATTTCTAAAGACATTTTCTCCTAATAAAGCTTCTTCAGCTATAAAGAAAATACAGAATTTCACCTTGTTAAGAAGTTCTTTCAATTCTTCCTGAGTTTTCACTATCTTCTTCCAATGTTCAATCTGCTCATCTTTGACATGCTTCTCTTGTAACCTAAGAGAGACAATATGTATAATCTGGTCTCAAAGCCAACTTTGCAAAATAAGACAGGTGCCCATCAAAAACATTTAAGGGCATCAAGGCCCACTGAAACTTCTAATACTTAGGAACAAGAAAGTTGGCTAGTGGGAAATTATTTCCTAGGCTATGTTAAATACAGTATAATACCATAAAAGCAATGAATTTTAGAAGTGAAAGGGACCTTAAGAGATCATATAATAATTTTAAATAATTTTTAATTTTGGATTCAATGGTTTCACATGAAATTAAGTAAAAACTAGCTCAAATAAGACTTGCAGAAAAACTTAAAACATAAATGGCAAATCTTTACACATGGAACTCACTATACAATAAGCACTATCAAAGTACTTACTGAATGACAACTTCCAATGCCTGGCCAAGGGACACAGGCTTATTATTGAGGACATTGAAGTCTAGTTGATGACTAAGGTAAGATGTAGCTTCTAGCAACCGGTTAAACTCTTGCTCTACCATTTCATCTTTCTCTTTAGGAACCTGAAAATCCGAAGTATAGCAGAGTTGGTCCTTATAAAACTAAACATATCCATCCATGAAAACACAAATGCTCTATAGTTTATAAAGGTCAAAATATGTATCTCAAAGGGGAAACCTTTGAGCACAATGATTCAAATTTTCTTTTCTATGAAGTGGTCAAATCCATTTAAATGAGATATGAAATGTTTGGGCCCTGACGATTTCCTCTTCTCCCACTTCTGCCCTCAGAGCTGGGACTCCACCTCTATTAACAGCCACAAGATTCACACTGGTGCTAACTGAAGTCACATGGAGCACAAGTGGCACTGAGCTGACATGCATTAAGTTGAGCTGGCTAACATGCAAACAACACACTAGAAAAGTCCCAGAGAACAAAAACTATGTCAACAAATCTGAGGACCTTCCAAGAATAAGGGCAGGATGGGAAAATAAGAAGCCCAAGGTATCTGCTTCCCCTCAAAGATGAATCTCAGGTGGGAGGAGGGAAAAGAGAAATGAAATTCATGGCTACTAATAAGAACATACTAGCACTTTTGTTCTTTTGCACAGTAATAACATTTTATGGCACCAATAAGTTCAGAATTGAATGTACAAAGCTCTTAAGAGAGTCTATGAGTAAATGAAGGACCAGAAGGTCTGGCTCCTCATTGATGTGGATGAAGCAAACAGAATGCAAAGCAGCTCATCAAGCTGGAAGACCATGATCCTAAGCCATGCTGTGTGCCTGCCTACCGATAACATCAGTTAGTTCACAAGCACCCCTCTGCTACTGCTTAATTCAGCCCCAAAGTAAACTGTATATGCAATCCTATTGTTGAATTCATGGCAGAAGTGAGAGAAAGAAAAAATATGCTTAAGGCAAGCATTGCTTGTTATAAGCTGGGCTGGTATCAGCTGGGAAATGTGATTCAAAACACGGAATTTCACTACACAGTCAACCTAAAATTGGTAACACAAAAATAAAACATGGAAGTAAATTCTAATAAACACTAAGACTCAGGAGGAGTGACCTCTAACAATCAGAGATAACTGACTGTTGACAAGACCATCCCAATAATATTCTACCTCTCATTTGAAACTCCACAGTTTTTCTACTTCCCAACTTAACAGATGATTTTGAACCCTGGCCTCTGCTCCTTCATTGATCACACAAGTAACTCTATGAGATAAGCCAATATGTGGCAGAAAGAATCTGGCAAGAAGGGCAATCTGCTCCCAAAAAGAAAGAGGACTGCAACTCTCCTTTGAACTGTAAATATGAGACGCCGTAGCTGATTTAATCAAAATCACATTCAAAGCAGTAAGTTCCAAAAGACTATACATGGGAGAGATGAGGGTGTCTTTATAATTAAAGAATTACCCTTAGCCTAAAGAAAATCTAAATCTCTAAAAATATTCTGGTTTGTGTTAAATGAGGCAGAGAATCAGGCTTTGGATGCTTGGTGCCATTTATATCAGGAAGGTACCTAGGACTGGTGGATCAAAAACCTCTGACCTATTACTCATTCAACTCAATGGTCAAAAAAGAGCTTGCTCTTATTACACAGCTATGAGAGCTGATGGAAGAGACAGATCCTTTGGTCAGGAATTTCATTTACTTTTTCAGCTACTTTTCCTCACTGATGTGATATGTGATGGTCATATATAGAGCGACTCAAACAATGCCGAAATTTTGCTCAGAAACGTGCTACTTCCAGTGCAAATCCTGCAATGATGCTACAAAAGACGGTTCTGGAAATCTAAATTTGGTTCTTCTTTCAAAAAGGAAACAATTACATTTCAATGTGAAATCCAGGTAGTTATGAGACCTTAATTCATCACAGATGCAATGCGCATGACTGATTTTCTTGGAGTATAAAAGTGGTATTTCTATGTGTTGCTTCTAAAATGCCTAGCAAGAGGATGCTACAGCAGCAAGAGGGACTACTAGATCACATATGCCTCTACAATAGGGCAGAATGTGTCAATACGCAAGTGTGCAAATGGTACAGATTAAAGCTCTTCCAGCGTCAACTGGATGGTTTGCTTCAGACAAGCGCTTTAATCTTTGCAACTAGGATGACAATCACATAGGGAAGTTCATACTGAAAAAGTACACAGCACTCAGGCTCAGTAACTGGGGTCCAGGGTGTGTGGTAGAGAAATATTTAAAGGGACACTGTCAAGGTTAGAGGGACCAAATTTGACCTCTGTTTCCTCCCTCTGTTTGCTGAGCAGCCCACTGGATTCATTACACTTTCCCCCTTAGTCCACCCACACCACCCACAAAAAACCTAATGTTTTACACGCGCTTTCAATGACAAAAACTCAAATGGCACCAGCCCAACATATAGGCGCAACTCTACAACAACAAACCAGTGTGAATGTATGATGGAGAGGATCTTTGAAAGGAAAAGATTTAGGTTTCAAGCTTTTAATGGGTTATTGTAAACAGTGAGGAAAATGATTTGAAAAATTATGAAAAAAATACCTTGACAGTGTCCTTTTAACCAGTGCAGCAGAGAGAGAAATAAACTGTAAATAACAGCCCAACAGCCACGTCAAGTTTAGTTTTGTATGACAGCAATAAAATCAAGGCTTTAAACACATAGCATGACAGAAGCATTCTGTTAGCTCAGAAGCTGCAACCACCAGAGAAATAAGGAACAGATAGTACGGAGACTAAATGGGAAAGTCAAGGCATAGAAATGGCCAAAAGAAAGGCAGTTAAAAAAAGGCAGGGGAGTGAGGGGGAAGTGTCAGAAAGCAGTGAGGAATAAAGCAAAACTCAAAAGAGGAAAGGAAAAACACAGAACAGTAACAACAACAACAACAACAAAATCAAACAAACAAAAACCAAACCAAAAGATTGCTGCCACATTTGACTGACACCAGATGACAGGACTGCATCTCCGGTACACCATTCTAACCCGAGGCTCAGTTGTATGAGATTATGTGAGATTGTCAGCCACCAGGCCCCATCCATTTTCCACCTAAGCAATTACAGGAATGTTGCAAGTGCAGCCAGGGATAGCTCTGAAACCTGGCTTTTTTTTCCCCACTAACATTAAAATTTCACTTGGAAATTAAAGGAATATTTGGAAAATAATACATAAAATACTTGTCCCTTAGGAAATCAATACTGACTGGGAGAAAACCAAAATGTGTTTTTAATACCTTTAAATCAGAATCATTTCTAAAAACAAGCTAGTTAGAAATATTCTATTTAACATACCCAGACAATAAAAGGAACTAACAAATGACTACCCTGACAACCCCAAACTACCCATACTTTAAGTCATTTATTTCCCCTTGATGAGAATCCTTGGATTCTATTAGTTCTACAAATTATTATGGAACAATAACAACAAAATGGAATTGAAATATTGGCAATCACTAAACATAGGTCACAATAATCTAAATCTTACCTGACTATTCTAATCTAGATCCTTAACTTGTATCCCGAGAAAGAAACTCAACGAATGATTACAAAGGGTTTTAAGTACCACATTAGAAGGCAGGTGGATTTCAACACTGCAACACAGTGAGAACTTGTAACAGCAAACTAAAAAGCATTTTTGGGGAAAGGACCAATAATGTAAGAGCCTTCTATCTAAGAAGCAAACAAAATGGACATCACTTTAAACAGATTTTGACTGACTTTTTGAAACCATTTATTTCTCTATGAAAGGCTCCAGGTAAATAGTTCCTACAAGACTAAGAGAATTTGAAGAGTCTCATTGTTCCAAATAGGTTCAATCCTGATTGTCTTGGTCCAGTAGATTATATGGACTATCTCTAAATGTGTCCAGGGGAAGGGAAGCCTGTGTGTCTACCCCATGCAGAATGTGGGAAAGCCAAACACCTTTCTGGACAAGGTCCCTGGTCCTGCAAGAAGTAATCTCAAAGGAAGAAGGACAGCTCTCTTTAGTTCTACCTCTGGTTTCATTCTGACAAGCTCTTTAGGTCTTCAAAAACATTGTACACCTATCTTACTTCCAGTCTTCACAAACTCACCAGCAGCAGAGCAGAATGGAGTTAAATGCAGCAACGTACACTAGGTAATGAAAGGTCTGAGATTTAGCCAGAGAAATCCCCAGAATGAATCAGAAAAAAGGAGTAATTGCCAAATCTGACTAGACAGCCAATCTCCACCTCCCCATCCCATGCCATCGAGCACTTCTAGAATGATGGTGAAGCAGAAGATTAAGATTAGTTCATTTGGTAAAACCTGGAAGAAGAAATTTACTTCTGAAGAGTCTCTAATTTCAGATTCTCCTCAACAGCCAAGGGAAATGAGATATAGCTATTATCCCTACAGGGGGAATATATCCTTAATGCAAATAAAATTCAACGTGATTCTAGGCTGGGCGCAGTGGCTCTTATCTAAATCCCAGCACCTTGGGAGGCTGAAGCAGGAGGATCACTTGAGTCCAGGAGTTTGAGACCAGCCTGAGCAATATAGTGAGACTCCATTTCTACAAAAATTCTTTTAAAGTAGCCAGGTGTAGGGGTGTGTGCCTGTGGTCCCAGCTACTCAGGAGGCTGAGGTGGGAGATCACTTTAGCCCAGGAGGGCAAGGCCACAGTGAGCCATGTTTATGCCACTGCACTCCAGCCTGGGCAACACTGCAAGATCTTCCTGTCTCCAAAACAAAACAATCAATGTGATTCTACAGAGACTGTTGTCTCCCCCAACTCCCACCCCATAAGGAATCTTTTTGACTTCCTTAAAGCAGTGATTAGAGTGTATGGAAAAGGCACACACAACATATCTAAGTAGTTCTCTCTAGAAGTTTTTAGTCCAGTAAATTCTTGTTAAACAAATAAATACAGTTTGGAAAAGCAAAGTCAGTATTATAACTATAATTAAGGGGGCAAAAACTATTTGCAACTTCAGGACCATTAAAGGAAGGCATGAGATTTTTACATTTATAAACAAGCATGGATTGGCAGTAATGATTTTAAAGGGCAGAGAAAGACTGTCATAAAGATATTGAAAATGTTTCCTCAAAGGAAGAAAACCAAAAAGGCCAACAGGTCTGTGTCAAAGGTGTACTAACCTAAGCACCACTGTATAAGAACACAAATGAAAACTGGCTAAGTTATGACAGATACCTAATACACCTTTAGTTAATGGTCTTTGTAAGAGACCTGACACCCATTACTTTTCATATGTTGTCTGTCATTCTCTTAACAGCTGAGTCATTCCCAAGAAGAAAATCAAAGCTCAGTTTTTCAAAGGAGTCCTCTGGATCTGTAACAACACACACACACACAATCACACACACACACACACACACACACACACACACACACACACACAGATGACCAGAGACCTTGTGAAACAGAATGCTACAGTACTGTGGGAATTTGATTTAAGATACCCTAAAAAAAAAAAAAAAAGTAAAGCCCATGAGTTACTAGCTGGTGTACAGGAGATGCAGAAAACATTCAGAGCCATTTCCACTGTCTCCCCGACCAATCATGTTTTCAGTCCCCTCAGCAGAGACCAGCAAAATGTTCCCTGAAATATGAATTACCCTATTTCCCAACCTTCTCCATGTCCAGTTAAAGCTGTTACTGATGACAGCATAGGTCAGAGTATAACTCCATCACCAATCAACTGAAGGCAGCTGCTATACTAGCTTTGATTGTTTTATAGGCTTAAGGTAGTGGAGATCCCTTCTATTTAGAGGGATATGCTTAGTATCCCTACATTATTTTATATCTCTATATTATATCCCTCATATTAATTAATATGTTTACTAGGGAAGTCCTTGTTCTAGTCATCCAAAGCCATAAAATAAATGTCCCTTGTCAAAAACAAACACAGAAACTCAATATACTAGCTACAAATGTAGGAGAGAGAACAGAGAGGTAAACTTTTTTAGGGATTCTTGTGATTGTGATTAAAACAATGACATAAAATAAAAATCACTTGCTATATGATTCCTTTCCTACAGCAGCAAAATGTCTGGGTATGCAGATACGTCCTTCAGACATTATTACTAGTGATATAACTCAGAGTAACTTTCTGGCCTTCTACAGGATGACATCATTAATTTCTATGTACTAACAACAGAACCAACAAGTCAGTCTTTTTTTGACTGAAGCTGTCCACAAAGCATGGAGAAACAGAACCAACCCCATTTCATCCAACAGTTCACTAAAGAAAAATCAATGACTGAATGAATTTTTACTTTAGGTAGGCCTTGCTGGCTCCTGGAGTAACTACTGAAACAAAGCTCTCAGAGAAGGAGACTTAGCTGATGTCGTCACACAGGCAGTTAGAAAGAGGTGCATACACTCACCTCACCCCATCTTCCCTGAAATGTCAGCGGGCTGTAGTCAAACAAGTATGGGAATCTGAACCAGAACACCAGGCAATGGATTCTGGCTCTTCAATTTACTGATTATGATAACCTTAGGCAAACACACGTGTGAGCTTTAGTTTCTTCTCCTGCAATAAGAGAATAAAGCTACTGACCTATGAGCTTTAGTTTCTTCTCCTGCAATAAGAGAATAAAGCTACTGACCTATAAGCTTTAGTTTCTTCTCCCGCAATAACAGAATAAAGCTACTGACCTCTCTTTAGATCGCTAAAGCCATGAAACGTATTTGTAATTACAAGCATAAATTAGTGGGGCTCTTTGTACTTGTCCTATAAGCTTGTTCAAAAGCTAGTTTAGGCCAGGCACAGTGGCTCACGCTGGTAATCCTAGCACTTTGGGAGGCTAAGGTGGGTGGATCACCTGAGGTCGAGAGTTCAAGACCAGTCTGGCCAACATGGAGAAACCCCATCTCTACTAAAAATACAAAAAAATTAGCCGGGCGTGGTGGGGCACGTCTGTAATTCCAGCTACTCAGGATGCGGAGGCAGGAGAATTACTTGAGCCCGGAAGGTGGAGGTTGCGGTGAGCCAAGACTGTGCCACTGCACTCCAGCCTGGGTGATAGAGCAAGACTCTGTCTCAAAAAAAAAAAAAAAAAAAAAAAAAAAAAAAGCTAATTTACTAGTCAACAGTTTTCCATTCTTACTCTGAGACAGACAACTGGAGACAGCAGTACAGAAACATTAGCATGCCTTATATTTGATTAACTAAGGCAAGCATAAATCAAAGCTGCAAAGAACCCATTCCCAAATTTGAGAATGGTTTAAAATATTCCTTATCACTTGGCTACTGCACCAAATATAAATGTATCAACTTAGAAAAATCCTATACATATCAGAGTTGAATGACAACTACCAATTTCATTGGGAAAAATATCCTTGCATTCAAAATGCTGAAAACCACACACAAGGTTAACAACTGTTTACAGCGCTACTCAAAGGGCTGGTCCTGGTAAGATGTGGATAAATCAATGTACCACTTTCTTCACTGAGAGTTTTGCTACCAGGAAAAAAAAAGTCACCAACTGAATTAACAGTGTGGTTAGCAGTGTAATTTCTTTATTTCATCCCACACTGGTAATCAACAGTTCACAGACTGGCAGCCAGTGCAGGCCTCACCTGAGGACAGCAGTGGTACAGAAACAAGTGTTTTAAAAAATGCGCTAAAGCTCATCTAATACCAAGAAAGCAGTCCATTTCTCTGGGTATCTCTAATAGAAAAAACTTCTCGGCCGGGCGCAGTGGCTCAAGCCTGTAATCCCAGCACTTTGGGAGGCCGAGACGGGCGGATCACGAGGTCAGGAGATCGAGACCATCCTGGTGAACACGGTGAAACCCCGTCTCCACTAAAAAAATACAAAAAACTAGCCGGGCGAGGTGGCGGGCGCCTGTAGTCCCAGCTACTCAGGAAGCTGAGGCAGGAGAATGGCGTAAACCCGGGAGGCGGAGCTTGCAGTGAGCTGAGATCGCGCCACTGCACTCCAGCCTGGGCGACAGAGCGAGACTCCGTCTCAAAAAAAAAAAAAAAAAAAAAAAAAAGAAAAAACTTCTCTCTTTACTGTTAGAAAGAATTAATGAACCTGCTCTACATTCAGAAAAGTCTAAAGAAAAAGATGGTGTCTCAATGATCAGTGATTAATCTTTACTGTAGACTCTTACCACTTCTTGATGACTGTAATAGCCACTCTGGAGCCTTGCTTCTCCTCACCTCAATTCTGTACTTATTACCTACTACTAATATTATACTTTCAATGCTGACTTAATCATGTCATTTCCCCTGTTCTCAAACCTCTCCAGTTCCAACCTATAATCAAGCCTAGCAAGTAACATCCACTACAACATGGCCCCACCCTAAATTTTCTATCTTCCTACCCTCACTGGTATAATCCCATCCTCCTTTACAGACTTATCTGCTTAGACTTAAGCCTCCTCTGCCTGCAATCCTGATTTGCCATTCACAAATGTTTTCCTTCCCTCCAGATCTCTTAGTGCCCTTTCCCTCACACCTTCATACATTCTCTTGCCACCTTGGTTCTTCCACAGCAATTTGCTCTTCTATCTAATCCTTGGCTTTCACTTTATGTTACTGGTATTAATATATTTATGGATGTTTGTGATTTGCTTTAAAATACTCCAGACTTCCCCTGGACTCAAAAGTGTAGGAATGGGACAGATAAAACAAGATTGGGAAAACAGGTTCACTACAGTACTCTTTCTACTTCTGTCCATGTTTTAAAATTTCCGTAATAAAAAGTTGGGAAAAAAGAATTATTTCTGTACAAGTACCACTAAAGCAGGGACTATCTTATTCATCTCTATATCCTTTACAGATCTTGGTAGAATAAGAGAAGTTTACTCAACTGTTGAGTTAATCTCTGCTTCATCCTTTCTCTCTCATTCTGCTCAGTTTATTCTGCAAGAAGCCTCCTGTTACCCACCCCACCCAAGTACTGGTAGGAAATCTGGACCATGATGGTGGGGATGGAAACCAAAGCATTCCCTGAGAGTCTGCCCTTCTCTTGATAGCAACTCCATAAAGCCTTAAGGTAGATAGGAATAAGTGAGAATGTTCCTTGAAACATATCACACAAAATTCAAGAGTTGGGATCCTACCACTTTTAGTAACAGTAGCTAAACCCACTGTATACACAGGAAATCGCCCTTTTCCCCAGATATAAAGATAATATGTGCTTATATCCTGAGAAGTGTGGGCTCTCATCTTGATAAAGGGAATCACTAAAATTTCTGCTAAATACAAACTTTTGAATTTCACTCACTTCTAAAAATTAGGACTGACTTACGTAATTTAAGCCTATCTTAAAGTTGTTAAACTGTGCAATTCCCCATACCATTCATCAGTTCCATGCTACAGTCATACTAAGTATAGGAAGCTCCTATGCCTCTGGTCAACAAATATACTTTAGCCTATCTAAGCATGTGGGTAAGTACCACCATTTGGCTATTAGCCCATCAAAAATATTAGCCTATAAACACAAAACTGAAGTCATAAAGAACACATGGAGCTAAAGCACATGATGGAAGGCACAATACAAAAAAAACGAAGAATCAGGTTTCAATTCCATAAGTCCCTTGGAGTAAGGGGCCACAGCCAAATAAAAAGATTAACTGTCTAGCTAGCCTTCATTAAATATCTAAAGATAAATGTTAAACAGACAGGTAAATGTGTATACATACAATAATCCCTTCTTACATAGCTCAGAGTTAAGAAACAATCAGAATAACGTCACATCATCTCTACCCTCAGTTTATATATATACACCTCTGTATGTGTATATATGTATATGCTCATCCATACCATCCTCCTAAAATTGTTTTCAACTAAACCAAAGAAATGTTGAAAGTTCTGTTTGTCCTTGACTTACAGCTTGTCCGTTGGCTTCATAAAGTGGGCATTTTTGCTTGATCTTGGCCAGTTCCATATTTACTTGTTTGCTGACCACAGCCATAGGATTCCCTCCTAGAAAAAACTCAAGCAATTAAATTCAATAGACCTATGAAGAGAGAACAAAAACCTCACAGTAAAAAATATTTTTACTCAAAAAATGCTCAAAAGCTTACAGTATGTAAATTATTTCTCAAAAAAGCACTCCAAGTAAAAATATGTAAGATAAACATGAAGAGTGCAAAAAAATTACCTATAATCCCACTAAGTAACATTTTATTACAGATCCTTCCAGATTTTAAGTGTATAAAATTACAGACACACACAAAAGGATCATAATAAGTACTGTTTTATAATCTCTTTTCAACTTAGCAATATATTGTGGACATTGTTTTACACTAATACGGAGCTACATGATTTTCAGTGGCTGTATATTGCTCATGGTATAATATTCTAATCTGTGGTTTCTAATATTCTGCTATGAAAAACAATGCCAGGGATGGGCAAGCTGGCTAATGCCCACATAGGATTATGGTGGTAATCCTAGCACTTTGGGAGGCCGTGGGGTGGGTGGATCACCTGAGGTCAGGACTTCGAGACCAGTGCTGTAATCCCAGCACTTAGAGAGGATCGCTTGAGCCCAGGAATTCAGATCAGCCTAGCAATATAGTGAGACCTCATCTCTACAAAGAATTAAAAATTAACCAAGCATGGTGGCATATGCCTGTATTCCAAGCTATTAGGGAGGCTGAGGTGAGAGGATCCCTTGAGCATGGAAGGCAAAGGTTGCAGTGAGCTGAGATCATGCCACTGCAATCCAGCCTGGGCAAAAGAGCGAGACCACGTCTCAAAACAAACAAAAACAATGCCACGTTAATCATGAGATCAGGAGATCAAGACCATCCTGGCCAACATGGTGAAACCTCGCCTCTACTAAAATACAAAACATTAGCTGGGCATGGTGGACATGGTGGTATGTGGCTGTAGTCTTAGCTACTCGGGAGGCTGAGGCAGGGGAATTGCTTGAACCCAGGAGGGGACTGCAGTGAGTGGAGATCACGCCACTGCACTCCAGACTGGGTGACAGAGCGAGACTTTGTCTCACAAAAAAAAAAAAAAAAAAGCTTCAAACACATTATCTACTTATCTTCATAGGATAATTTCTCAGAACTAGAAAGAGGTACTCTAGGTCAAAAGATATGTACAATTTACATTTTCCACATACTGCTATACCTCTCAGCAACAGAAGATAACTATTCTAAACCAATACACCTTAAAATTGCATCTCTGGCTTTAAATTTTTTTTTTATTTTATGAGTCTCAGACCACGTACTATAGGACAAACCAATAGCTACTTACCAAGACCTGTTACCACCATGGCTCCAAGATCAGCTACATAGTTTCCTTTGCGAAATGTGGCAACTCGTCCACCCACACGATCCTGTTTCAGAAATTAAATAGCCAAAATCATCAATTGTGTTTTAACCACAAACCTGCCATAGTAATATACCATGGCTCTGTCTTCTATAATTTAAAAATAAAGATATAGAGTTTACATGGAATGCAATCAACAGTGCTATGGGCACAAAGAACAAATGAAGTTTAACTTGAAGACTATTTGAAGGAGAAGCAGGCAACAAATGACATATAATTAAATGTCATATAACTAAATGACACAGAATTAAATGATGTGATATAAAACAACTTGACAGTTGGAAGATATATTTAGTCACAGGTACCTCTCTACCCGGCTGTCTATAATACCTTTTAATGTACAGGATGAACGAGGCTACCCACATAGAAAATATTTGTTCACAAATCCCAACACTATTTAAATACCAACTTTCTACCACTGTAATCTGACTCTTACACCCTGATCCCCAAAATTAGCTGGGAAAAATCTGAAGGATAATTTTTCTGACAAATGGTTCTCCAGTGCAGCCCTATGCCCAGGGTCCATACTGAACATAGCCTGTTCACATTACCTTTCATCCCTAAATAGGCCCAGGTTTATCACTGCTGACCAGGGATTTTCAAGTACGGCTGAGTTCTAGCGATAATTTAATGATTATAGATAATGTAAGAATACTCTGGAACTCCAAACAAACAAACAAAAATGCAAAACAAAACAAAAACCTACGCACTAGATTATAAATTCCTCATGGGTAGGAATCATAATGGTCCTATTATTCCTTATTGTATTTTTCAATACAAAATGTACAAAGTGCACAAAAATGTTTTCTGAATATATAAAATTTTTAATAACAGTGTATCAGGAAAATATTTAATTTCAATTTCCCCATACTCTCTTAAAAAATCAGCAGTTTAAAGCCATTAGAAGATAATTAGATTTCAAAAATTATTCATGAAAATAGCTTGAACAGTAGCATCCTAATATATGCTCTTTTTCCTACTGTATGTCATTATCCCTTATTGCTCCTCCTGTTTCAATTTCTCTCTCTAGGACTAACAGGAAAAAAACCAGTATCTTGGCTTCTAAAAGATGGTTCCTGCCTGAGAGGTAGCTTTTTTTCTTTATCAAAAATAGGGAATTCACTCTGTTCCACCACCAAAAATAACTGCCTCCTAACAAAAGATATGTCCATGAAGGCCCCAAATTTAAGAGCTAACTACAAGAAACAATGATCTGAAAATATCAGTCAGGAAAAGAAATACTCTAAAACCCTCCTCACAGAGCACTTTTCAAAGCATTCATATGAAAAAATGCGTCTTTAAAATATAAATAACACTATCCAAAACACTCTATTTTACAAATCAATTTGACTTAGTTCAAGTTGTATAATTCCTTAATTTGCAACAGATAATTTGCTTACCATGTTTCCAATAGGTCAAGCCTCTAAACTCAAAAGGCAATTCTTACCCTGGCTTCCAAAAGTGTGACATCCATTCCAAAACTTTGTAACTGTCGAGCTGCTGCCAAGCCTGAGACCCCAGAGCCTATAATAATTACCTTTCCTGTCTTTTTAGCTAAAAGCAAAAAATGAAAAAAAGAGTATTTTGTTGTAGGTATAAAAGTTTGTACTTACAGTCTTATTCATGAAAACCTCTAGGTTCTTAACATATTATAATATCTTACAAAGTAAAACATTCAGAGTTATTTTCAAAATATGAAAACTACCTGAAAACAAATGAACGAACAGCTGAAACTTATGAATTCAAATTCAGTGTCGAACATTTATAAATCAAATCCACTATCCTAAGATTTATTTTCTCATTACCTCAGGCATATGTTTCAGTATCTGTGATTCTTAGTTAATTTGGTTAATAATCTGCTTCATTATTATATTAGGACACATTCTGCATATAAGCTATTTCCCTTAACCTCTACCCTTGTAGTCTTAAGTTAGTATTTCTTTTTGAAAAAATGATTAACGCATTAAAAAAAGCAACTGTTGAAAACATAAAGAATGGGTCAATGAGAGAAAAACCTCAAAATGAACTCCTCTCATTTTTAACAAATTTACTGTTTTATTCTTTTTTTTTAATTGGAAATCTAGTATCTTTTACTAAGTAGCTATCAAACTAGAAATTAAGGGAAATGCACATTTATTCAGAGACTTTATTTTTTATTATTTATTAAACTTGACTTGTAAGATAAACTTGGAAATATTTTTAAATATAGTCTTATGAATCAAAATAAAATCCTAACATCATAGACATAATACACAGTCCTGAAACCGTAACTTAAAAATGTAAAATTTATCAGCCAGGTAGGAGGTCCTTACTTGGTAGGGGTTTTATCCTCTTATAGATGCCGAAGTTGATAAGACCATGACGCTCTAAATAACTGTGAACTCGGTGGACAAGCACAGTATCACCTACAGAATAAGCGGATTAAAAACATGGTTTTATTTTCAGCAGTTTAAACAATATTCTTCTAACTCTTCTATTTCTCCATCATGAAGTCCTTACAAACATCTTTTCCATTAAGCTTCAGGTCATGTGACTCCTTTAAAAAAGTAATTCTAAGGCTGGGCACGGTGGCTCATGCATATAATCCTAGTGGCTTTGGGAGACCGAAGTGATAGGATCACTTGAGGCCAGGAGTTCAAGACCAGCCTGGGCAACACAGCAAGACCCCACAGCAAGACCCCTTATAAAAAATAAGCCATGCATGATGGTGCATGCCCATAGTCCTACTTACTCGGGGGGATGAGGAAGGAGGATCACCTGAGCCCAGGAGTTCCTGGCTACAGGGAGCTATGATTGTACCAATACACTCTAGCCCGGGCTAGATCAGATCTCAAAAACTACTGTAGAGACCCTATCTCTATAAAAAACAAAAAATTAGCCATGCATGATGGTGCCTGGCAGATCAAGGCTGCGGTGAGCTGTGAATGTGCCACTGCACTCCAGCCTGGGTAACAGAGGGAGACCCTGTCAATCAATCAATCAATCAATCAATCAATCAATGTGATTCTTAGAACTATTAGTCTGTGAAGTAGACCAAAATGTATAACACATACTTTGGAATTGTATTGATTTAATTTTTAATTTTTTTGAGAGAGAGTGATCTCACTATGTTGCCCAGGCTGAACTCAAACTCCTGGGCTCAAGGAATCCTCCCACCTCAGTCTCCTGAGTAGCTGAGATTATAGGTGCACATCACTGTGTCTGTCTAATTTAGAATTTTTAAGAATTTCATTCCACCACAAATGGAATGAGAATAAAACCAAACCTTCACAAAGTAGTTATAACACTCATTTACTTTGGCAAAAACATCACATGACATTGTTGGTGGCAAGCCGGAAATAAGAAAACCAGACAGGCTGGGCACAGTGGCTCACGCCTGTAATCCCAGCACTTTGGGAGGCCGAGGTGGGCGGATCATGAGGTCAGGAGATCGAGACCATCCTGGCTAACACGGTGAAACCCCGCCTCTACTAAAAAATACAAAAAATTAGCCGGGCATGGTGGCGGGCGCCTGTAGTCCCAGCTACTCAGGAGGCTGAGGCAGGAGATAGGCGTGAACCCAGGAGGCAGAGCTTGCAGTGAGCCGAGATCACGCCATTGCACTCCAGCCTGGGCCACAGAGCCAGACTCCATCTCAAAAAAATAAAAATAAAAAACCAGATAGTGAGCCATGAAGCGCCAAAGTATTTCATGGATCAAAGCTGGACAACAGGTCTAGGAAGAGTACTTAGCAATCTCTTGAACTCATGTGTTAACACAATTTAAAGACCAGAAGATGAAAAAAACATAGAAAACAGGTTTTCTAAAAGACTTATTTTTGCACAGCACAAGGTGAAATAACATGGAAATATGAATGAAAAAATTAATTATCAAGGAACCATGAGGCTCCTAGAAGAATACAGCAATTTTCATAATCCAGTACAAAATTAGTCCTATTGAACACACTACTTACTGTTATAAGGTGCTTCTAATTGTTGGAGAGTAGCCTCAAATGTCAGCTGAATCTTTGGATTATCCAACCACAACTGCAGCTGCATTTAAATGATATAAATTGTATTACATACAAATAGACATATGTCATTTAACCATCTTTAAAATCACCTTTTAGCTGGCTGCAGTAGCTCACACCTATAATCCCACCAGTTTGGGAGGCTGAGGCAGAAGGATCACTTGAGCCTAGGAGTTTGAGACCAGCTTGGGCAATATAGTGAGACCCCATCTCAACCAAAAATATAAAAACTGGCTGGGTATGGTAGCACATGCCTGTAGTCCCAGCTATTTAGGTGGCTAAGGCAGAAGGATCACTTGAGTCCGGGACGTCGAGGCTGCAGTGAGCCATGATCATACCACTATACTATAGCCTGGGCAACAGAGCAAGAGCTTGTCTCAAAAAATAAAAATAAATAAAATCATCCTTTTAACTTTAAGGCCCCAAACATGGGTTTTCCTTGAATTAAAACAGTGAGATTATACTCCTGACAAAGAAACTGATGAACACAAAACCATATCAAATAAGTAAATTACTGAAGAAGCCGGGGTTATTTAGCCTAAAAGAGAAAACCACCGAGTAACTTGCCAAGTCCATACAGCTAGCAGGGAGCAACTGGCATTTAAACCCGAGTTATACGACTCCAGAGATACTAAGTGGATAAAATCCACAAAATCTAATGATCAGCTGGTTATGCTGAGGCTGGGGAGAAAGGTGTGAAGGACAACACCTCCATTTTGGTACAACTAAGCTAGCTGGTATGCCAGACACTGAATGGAATCACTTTAAAGAAAAAATAAGATAATGAGTTCAGCTCCAAGCCAACAAGAAGAGATACAAAATAGATGGATATAGAGTCTGGAGCTCAGAAGAGAGAGGAGGTCTGGAGTCATCTGCTTATGGGTAATAACTGAAGTCAAATGCATTGAAAAGGATTCTCAGAGGAAAAAATAGGGCAAGAGGAGAAAGAACTCCCAAATAGTCCACATAATGGCTAATTGTTAAGGATCATCCTATAAAGCAATCAGAGAAGACACCCAGGGAGGCAGGAGAAAAACCAGATACTAAGTTATCGAATTCAAGGAAGTACTGTGTTTAAGAAGAAAGGAGCAGTCAAATTATTTCAAATACTGCTGAAAAAACAGATGAGACATAAAAAACATTATGATACAATCAATGGGCTCTAAAATGAATTCTCTTCAAAGTGAGTATATACTTGCAAAATGCAAGACAAACTAAATACTACTATATTTAAGTCTTAGCTAAAAATTAAAAAGACTCCATAAGACAACTTTCAACCAAGAAGAAATTAATTTGGCTATATGTAAATAAACCAAATACTAAGGGATTACAACCAAATCTACACAGATACTCTACTCTGTGGCCACTGTAAGGTAAATGGACTTCCTCAGGTGCACACTGGGCCCAAGTTCCTCACGCCCAACACAAGTCTTCTTCCTCCTCCTCCTACAAAATAACGCTTAGGTCACAGTCTAGTTCAATAATCCTAAAGTTTCAATTTTAAAGTATTATAGTTTAAGACTAGAGAACTGACAAAATTCTTGCAGTAGACGTTGATTTACATTCTGTTTCACAGCTAGAGACCACAAATCTAACATGGTTTGGAAACCCTTCCCCAAATCTGGACTTTTGGTGAATCAGAGAAGACAGAGATCCCTGTAAATCTATCGCTCAAATCTAAGTAAAAAGTGAAAACTCTCTTCAGATAAAACAAACAAACAAACAAACAAACAAAATGACAATTTTGTCTAAAAAAAAATCCACTTAGAGCAAATATTGATATGCTACACACAGAAACTGATTCAATTATAAGACAAATCAGCCTCAGACTACACACTAAGAATTTTCTGTTCACTGTTTTAAAAACTCACTGTCTTCACTGTTCTTTTCTGTTTTACAAAAACCCAGGATAACCTATCAATTGCTCTAGCTAAATGATATTTAACAATCGAAATTAAGCAGTGGTTTTGCAATCTAATAGCCAAAATAAAGAAACTGGTGGTGGCTAAAAAGCAGACATATCAATGACATCTCTAAGCTATATTCATATTCAAATTAGCTGAATCACAAGGTAAATTTCTTCTGTGTTGTATCACCCTAGAGTAACATGAATATGTTTTTTTTTTTTTTTTTTTTTTTTTTTGAGACAGAGTCTCGCTCTGTCGCCCAGGCTGGAGTGCAGTGGCCGGATCTCAGCTCACTGCAAGCTCCGCCTCCCGGGTTCACGCCATTCTCCTGCCTCAGCCTCCCAAGTAGCTGGGACCACAGACGCCCGCCACCTCGCCCGGCTAATTTTTTGTATTTTTTAGTAGAGACGGGGTTTCACCGTGTTCGCCAGGATGGTCTCGATCTCCTGACCTCGTGATCCGCCCGTCTCGGCCTCCCAAAGTGCTGGGATTACAGGCTTGAGCCACCGCGCCCGGCCGAATATGTTTTGAATAGCATCTTTCCCTCATCTACTTACTCTATGGCTAAATAAGAATTCCTGATGAATAAAATATATGAAAGAAAAATTTACAGAAGAAATACAAATGACCAATGTGAAAAGCAGTCAGTCTCAGTAATCCAAGAAATGAAAAAGAACAAAGATGGTTTTGGCCAGTTATAGGAGCACAGATTATCACTGTTTTAATAAAAATGGGCAGGGCAATGGGGGGTTGACTGGTTCGGCCTTTCTGGGAAAAAATCTGGCAATATGTACAAAACTTTTAAAAAGTGTTCATAACTCTCTGACAAGGTAGTTTTCCTTCCAGAATTCTATAATAAGGAAATAATAGGTAGAGTCAAGAATGCATAAGACTGTCCAGAGTTAATTATAATAAAGCAAAATTGGCAACAAATGTCCAGCAGTTATATTATAACCCAACTGTCAGACAAAATATTATGCAGACACTGAAGTTAAATCATTCAACCAGAGGAAGAGGTTGAACAAGATGAGCAGAAAAGGGTAAAGATTTCTCTTATCTTGAGAGGGAAGGTCAAAGTGATTATTATTATTTTTAAAATATTTTTTAATGCTTAAAGGGTTTATTTGTTTTGAGACAAAGTCTCACTCTGTCGCCCAGGCTGGAGTGCAGTGGCATGATCTCAACTCACTGCAACCTCCGCCTCCTGGATTCAAGCAATTCTCCTGCCTCGGCCTCCCAAGTAGCTGGGACTACATGTGCCCGCCACCATGCCCAGACAATTTTTGTATTTAGTAGAGACAGGGTTTCGCCATGTTGGTCAGGGTGGTCTCCAACCCTTGACCTCAGGTGATCTGCATGCCTTGGCCTCCCTAAGTGCTGGGATTACAGGCGTGAGCCTCCACGCCCGGCCTAAATAAATATTCTTAATGTGTATTTATGAGGTTGTGAAGTATAAAAGGGATCCACAAGAATGTATCCAAGAAGGATCTCAATTTTATGAAAACAAAAATTATATACACATTTTTAAAATACCCAAATGAAAAATAACTATTAACAAAGGTTATCTCTGGGTAATAGTATTATAGATAATTTTAGAATTCTTCCTTCCCTTTTTATTTTTCCCATACGCTCTATCAAAGTCATACGTACTTTTTATAATCCAGGTGAAAAAGTTGACATGGAAACTTACTGTGCGGTTTCTAATGAACAGAAAAACCTTCTGGGTCTGTTGTGGTCCACTGATAATATCTGGAAAACAGGCTGCTTCTTGAGAAGTCATCCGGTCATGAGGAAGTCGGCTCTGGAAAGCTGCGCCCTCCACACCTAACGAAGAAAGCAAAGGACATCTAGGAAAAGTTCAAGTGAATACAAAATGGGTAGTGATGATGCTCAAATTCCTTTGCCTCACTCAAAGACTGACCTTATTAAAAAATTTTCAATTGTCTCAAAAGCTGAAACTTCCTTAGATATTAGCCACTTGGTTGAGCTTAACATTCCAAAGTTTATACTTTACTGAGTTAAACAACTACCTTATGAGACAAAGCATTTAAAATAGTTTCTTCGTCCATAAAATAACTTCATTATATTAGATGATCTAATTAAAATTAACACTACTGACAGGTGTACAGTAAATTTTAAAACTAAAGAACCAGAATAAAGGAAAATGCACTAACAGGAAAGCAAAAGAAGCTGTGGAGTGAAAAACACAATCACATGCCTTCTTTTAGGATTACAGCATGAAACAGAAAGACGACTTTAATAATCAACAGCAGAAAATCACAATCTCATCAACAGTATCATCCATTAGTAATCATAATTCAACGCTGGCAAGCAGTGAGAGAAATTAAGCAGACAACAATAAGACAGAAGAATGCAAGCAATTTACCTTTTCTGGCAGAAACATTAGAAATGCTTTACTATATACTACAAATATTACTATGTATACTCTATAACACATATACATATAGCGTATACATACACTATATACGGCAAATAAAATGTTATTTTTTTTCTTTTTTTTTTTTTTTTTAAATGAAGTTTTGCTCTTATTGCCCAGGCTGGAGTGTAGTGGTGAGATCTTGGCTCACTGCAACCTCTGCCTCCTGAGTTCAAGTGATTCTCCTGCCTCAGCCTCCCGAGTAGCTGGGATTACAGGCACATGCCACCATGCCTGGCTAATTTTTTGTATTTTTAGTAGAGACAGGGTTTCACCATTGTTGGACAGGCTTGACTCGAACTCCTGACCTCAGGTGATCTACCCGTCTCAACCTCCCAAAAAATATGTTATTTTCAAACTCTTAATTAACTGGGTATTGTCTTGATAATTTTATAAATTTGTGGATAAGTACACCTTTATAAGGTGATCTTAAAAACAAGCACAACAAATGCAAATGTATTTATAAGATCACCTTATAGATGCACTTATCACACCAGCTTATAAAACTATCAAGACTAAATTTAAAGAGTTTCAAAATTCCATACCATTTAAGTAATTATATATAAGTAACAAAATAGGCACCAGATATCCATATATAATTTTTTTTTTTTTTTTTTTGAGAGGGAGTCTCACTCTGTCGCCCAGGCTGGAGCGCAATGGCGTGATCTCGGCTCACTGCAACCTCTGCCTCCTGGGGTCAAGCAATTCTCTTGCCTCAGCCTCCCAAGTAGCTGGGACTATAGGAATGCACAACCATGCCTGGCTAATTTTTTTTGTATTCTTTGTAGAGATAGGGTTTCCCCATGTTGGCTAGTCTAGTCTGGAACTCCTGGCCTCAAGTGATCCACCCACCTCAGCCTCCCAAAGTGCTGGGATTACAGGAGTGAGCCACCCTGCTCAGCTATATATAATTATTTTAAAGCACATAAAACAGAAGTTGGAAGCACTGATAATGGAAGCAAAACTAATGCTAAAGTATTAGTAAGATTAGGAGAATTAAAAAAACAAGGCAGGTAAAGATGTAACTTAGAAAATTATAGCTAAGCTATCAAGGAGTCTGTTTCCACAAGACATTCATGTGGCAAACACTACCTAGAAAAAAATGATGTTTAACAAGTGGTCAAGCAAAAATACCTAATGCTAATTATGGGCCACATATTAAGAAATACTGTTCTTAGAGACAAGGAGGAAAAGCTATCCATTTACTGTAGATAATGAGAGCATAAACACTGTGTCTCACGTTACTAAATCAAATAAACAATCCTTACATTTAATTAATCCACAGCTAAAATTAAAGACTGTCAGGACAATTTATTCTTGGGCAAAAAAAAAAAAAAAAAAAAAGGAAAAATAGTAAAAAGCCATATTATAGGTGGAGCATGAAATTAAGGCAAGAAAAGAAGAAATGCTTACTATTGTGGATACAGTTTATTTCAGTAATGTGAAATTTTCTATACTACATGGCTTTGATGTCCCCAGCCCCCATTCCCAAATCAAAATAAATAAAAACTGAAAACAAAACAAAAAACCAAGACTAAAAATATCTCACATTATAAGGAACTTATCTACATTAATTCTGAGTATCTGAACCAAGTATCTCTAAACAGGCTACTTCTTGGTATAATTCATAAGTATATACTATTAACATGAAAATGATCTCTATTAAATTCCACGTCTCCCTGCCAAAAATGGTAGTTTTCTTTCTTAGCTATATTATCTTCTATACATTTAATAAGTAGTCATTGAACTCCTACTGCAAAATATTATTTTTCAATGACAGAAAAATCATGTAGGATACAATACCAAATTTTATAATACATTGGGCTCCTCACTACAGATGTTCTTTTTTTTTGGCGAGGGGAAGGACAGCGTCTCCCTCTGTTGTCCAGGCTCCTGGAGTGCAGGGGCGCAATCTCACACTGCAACCTTTGCCTCCTGAGCTCAAGTAGCTGGGCTGCCCCAGCCTCCCAAGTAGCTGCGACTACAGGTGCAAGCCATTATGTCTAATTTTTTTTATATTTTGTGAAGATGGTGTTTCACCATGTTGCCCAGGCTGGTCTCAAACTCTTGAGCTCAAGCAATACACCATCTCGGCCTCCCAAAGTGCCGGGATTACAGGAATGAGCCAATGCGCCTGGCCTCAGATGTTCTCATCAAAAATCACTCTAATGTAGTTGGCTAATTTGGGGAATTTCTGAGAACATGTAATGATTAAGAAATGTTATTTATATTTTCAAAGTATTTTTAAATCAAACATCAGAAGTTTAAACAAAGGAATTTAAAGAAACTAAACATGGTGACATTAATGTATGCTTGGAATAATATTCTTCTCCATCTCTATCTTCTAAACAGCATCTAAGAAAACTAGCTATTCTCAATACTCTGATATCATTTTTAAAATGAAAAATGGTCTCTAAAAACTCTCAATAATTATTTCCTTCCCTTTAGTGTTTAGGGATACTTATTTTAAGGAATGAAGACCATTATCAAAACCAGGGTGAAAAGTCTGCAAGATAAAAAGCTAACCTTTTCTTTAAGAAAAAAAAAAAATGTATGTTAATTTGTAACCTAAACTGTTGAGAAGCTAAAACATCCTTCTTATAGGACAGTACCAAAATGAAGTAATAGACACCACTTTGGATAATCTAACTCATGAGTACCTATCTCTTTTAGAGGAAAAATCTTTTAGAATACAAATGATTTTAATAACATCCTAAAAGTACCAACAGTACACATAATTCACAAGTAATTTACACTTGGCTCTGATAGTTTTGTACTTCAGTGTTTGTGTTTTCCATTAAGTAATGGAATCTGGTATTCTGAAAATTTAGAATGTTTCCAAAACGTTGTCTTTGAAACATTCAAAAATTAATATAAAGCTCCAAGGTTGCCTAAATACCAGTCTTACCTTCTGTTCAGTTCCTTACTGCTCACCACGTTTATACAGGAAATTCCAGCATCACCATCCAGAATGCAGTCACTCTCAAGAAGAATTGCCCTTTCTAACGGTCTGACTGGCTTATACTTTCTCTGAATACATAGTAAATGTAGTTAAATATTTGAAGGAATAATTTAGACCTTTCGAAGTAGGTTAATTAGAAGGAGAAAAAGCGGGAGAGGCAGGTGAGATGACAGGTCCTCTATTCCATTAAATAATTTCCTCCTGATTCTGGTAAGATATAGGTAACATCTTGACTGCAATAAGGTAATAGAGATATTAAAAATTAACAAAGAAAAGAAGGCCTCCATGACAGTTACTTGCCTTTGATTTTTTATATCAAGTAGATAACTATAATCAGATTTCTAGCATGAAAACAAAAGCCTGATGGGATCTACATATTAAAGACTTTACTTAAAATGAGAAAACTAGAGATGTATCATATCAAGTCCTAGAATAGTTTTAAAATAAAAAGAATAAGGAATAGCGGGAGGTGAGAGAAAATGAAAAGAGAATTATACAACCTCCTATAATTCAGATTTTTTAATTTCTAGGGCAAACACTATTTTAAAGGATTTTAAGGGTGTAAGGAATAGTCTTTGCACTAAGAAGCAAGATCCCTGGGTTCTCCTTCTCCAGAACTGCTCGTGTATTGCTGGTCAATCTATTTAACTTCTTTGGGTTTCAGATCCTAATCCATAAATAAGGGAGATACAATACTGTTTGAAGGCAGGAAGTTAGACAAGATGACCTCAAGTTCTCTTCTAGCTCTAAGATTTAGGATGTGTATACCAACTTGAGGTGGATTTTAAGAAGTCAAGATATGATCCTGGCACCAAGATACCCATGAGGGTCATCTGGCTTCATTAAGAGAAGAATGTTGATTTCTTACAAGTACATTTCTAACCCTGATTGATCATTTCACAAATGCATACTTCTGAACATGACATACCCAAAGAGAGGTACTGAAGGGTTTAGAACAGTCACCATCATTCCTGGAAACACTCAAAATTCATGTTCTACTAACAGTAATCAGCAGCACCACTGTTTTATATGAAAGTCTGCTTTCACTTTCAGCAATATATGATATTGTTTACTTATGCAAAAGAGCAAACAGTCACACACACACAAAACAGAAACAAAAAACAAGAAAACTCAATCTCTTTCTTCAAGATTAAGACTCTAAAGGCCATCCCTGATCTTCAACAGTTCCATGGAAGATCTAATTGTGTGTCATTTGATGAAAAGCATTCTTGAAGGTTTATATGCCACAGATATAGACTCTGAACAGGGTTTAATTCTGCTGAGATAACCATGTACTGATTATCAACCAGAAATCCTTGGGACAACATTTTTAAAAGTCTTCTCCTAACATTCTGGATCCCCTAACTACTAATTGCTGTATTAACAATGAACTATCTTTAATTCGAGAGAGTAAAATACAAATAATTCCAGGACCTGTTATATGCAAATAAAGCAGACTTAAGACAGTTGAAAAGTAACAACCTCCAAAAGTGAAGTAGCGCCTATTCCAATTCTATCAAAATGTATCTATGAACCAGTTTTGAGGAACTGGAACAAAAACATCCTTCAAGAGACAAAGGACGAAATCCAGATACGTTATTTTGGATTGCTGGGATAAATTTTAACTGTTCCAGATGGTGGCCCCTATAAATTCTTTACTTTTTCCTAGAAGTAAAAATCTCATACTGTTTGGTCTGAACAGAAAAAGTATTTCAAACAGACTTTTCAAAAGACATTTTTCATAGGAGAAACAAAATGTTTAAACTGAAGAATGATTAACTATGTAATGTTAACTAAAAAAAGGTACCCAATACCATGTAACAACCATTTTTAAAAAGATGTCACTTGCCCATGTAGTTCCTCTGACTAGTCCTAGAATGCCTCTCAGTCCTTTGTGTTTTTAGACTTTTGAGCCTGCGGCTTTTCCTCTCTGTGTGTACTGCTGTATTTCTCTTAAGGGCCCCATGATTCCTAAGTCTATGTTTTATATCATGTTTACTATTAATATAAAGGCTGCTGGGGAGAAAAGTACCCGCCATCTCCTCGAAAACATAAAGAGTGGAGGGCTGAGATCGGCCTGAGGACTTCAAAAGGTTTTGCTTGCCTTTGTTCTCGCTACACTCTCTACTACTACACTACTATGTCCTGTGGGTTACATTTCACCTGCGCTTCTGGCTAAAATGTGGATACCACAGCCAAAAACACTTGCAAGCATCAATTCCTACTTGGCGGCTCTTGCTACTAAGTGGCAAGCATCTAATGCCACCCTCACCTGATGCTTGGCCGTCTCCATACCCTCCAGAACTGTCGTCTTGAAGTCCTCCTGCTTGCCCTGTGGAAGGAAAGAGGAGAACTCAGGGACCTTACTCCATAAATTAGGATAATATCTGGACATAAAGGCCTAATAGTTGGTGACTCATGAATTGGCCACCAACTAGTAAACCCATATTCAGAGAGCTCCTTCTTCTGGAATCAAGGCCCAGGGAATTACATCATAGTCTTCCAAATTCTGGTCAGGAAGTTTCAACTTTACATGCTGATTCTTGTTGAAAGGCAGTGGAACAAAGTACATAGTATTTTTAATCACTAAATCCTTGCTGTCGGTCTTATTTAATATTAATAGTCTGGATGGGGGAAAATGGATTCCAAGTGTCTTTTACTAACAGCTGCTAGACTGGAAATGGAGGTGACATAGACTCTAGAATCTGGTGTTGCAATTCAGCATCAACTTAATATCCATTTAACTTTCTAATTTTAATGAAAAATTCTCTCCTTCTCTTCAAAGTAGGGAGTATAATTAAAAGACTCAGTCTCCAAAGAAGTTTCATTTACTATACACAGTAGACACTACTACAGTTAAATATGCCAGTACTTCCTAAATAAAACTAAAGAATACATAATAAGACACTCTGTGTGCTTGTGCCAAGTACCGTAGATAAACACACACTTGTGGGAACACACAGAAAGGCAGGCAAGATGCTGAATCTTCTACTTCATGCTACATAATAAGCTTTGTTAAGAAATTTTCCTCACTGATTAATATGTAGAAGTAACTTCAAGAAAAGAATCAAAGCTTGAAAATTCAATCTGAAAAAGAATAGACTGTCTTCTGAACTCTTCCAAAATCTATCATCAAGACAGATGCCATGATGCTCTTAAGCTTCTAGTCACCTGGTACAATATAGGAAAATGAGTGTGATCTTTGGAAGATATAAAACACCACCTCCCAATGATCTAAATAACTCAGACAAGCTTCATTAAACAGTTTATTTTAAAATATATACCCCAATAAGAAAGCAGATTGATTATTCCACCATTTGAGTTAGAAGGGAACAACAAAGAGAATAAAAAGATACTTAGATATAAGACATTATTTCTGATAATGATATTAGAATGTGTTGCTAGAAGATACATGCCCTGTTATGAAGATAGAATAGAATCTCATTCTAAACTCATTTTACTATGCTCTCGTCTGAAGGGTCCTTTAGGTTCAAAAACGTTATGCTTCTCAGACAAGGCCCAAGGTATACCTGTTTATAGCCCTTGGAAAAAGGCATACAATCATGAAGAGATGATCAGGTTACTAAATCCAATCTGAAAACTTATCTTGAAAATACAGGTCCTGTATTTTAAACTCTACTATAAACTTAAAATCAGATATATTCATTCTTAGTAAATTCTGACTTTATTCATAAAATATATTTTGTAGAGCTGGGTACAGTGGCTCAGGCCTGTAATCCAAGCACTTTGGGAGGCTGAGGTGGGTGGATCACTTGAGGTCAGGAGTTCAAGACGAGCCTAGTCAACATGGTGAAACCTCGTTTCTACTAAAAACACAAAAGTTAGCCAGGTGTGGTGGCGCTCGCCTGTAATCCCAGCTACTCGGGAGGCTGAGGCAGGAGAATCGCTTGAACCTGGGAGGCAGAGGCTGCAGTAAGTCAAGGTCGCGCCATTGCACTCCAGCCTGGGCGACAGAGCGAGACTCCATCTCAAAATAATAATAATAATAATAATAATAAATTTCATAGGGTTTTAAAAAATGTTGCCATTGTTTTGTTTGGTTCCAAATAAAACCAAGCTAGATCAGAAAACTGAATTGTATTTGGGGAAGAAAGGGAGCAGCGAGGGACTCAGAACAATGAAACAAATAGTTTCCAAGAATCACACTTAAGATTAGGAATAATATAGCTGTTATCTTTCAAATTATGTTTCTGACTTGGCAAAAATAAAAGTAACAGTCTCTTTTTATTTCACCACTAAAAACTTAGATAAAAACAGCAAAAAACCAAAAAAACAAAAAACACACACTTTGAAGTGAGCCTAAGCCTGAATTACTTTATCTTTCCTAATCCTATCGTTTTCCTTCTTTTCCAACTATAACACATGTCATACAATAAACTCATTAATTTAACCTACAGGTAGCTCTTGGCTGATTTTTTGTGTGTGTGAATCAATGGTGCTCTGATTCACAAAAACAGATGGATTTCTTACCCCTGACTTGCGTACTCAATAGGTCAACGAGAACAAAAGGGCAACAAGGTAGTCTTTTTTGTCTTCTGATTTTGAAGAAAGGAATTTAAAAACTTCTTAAAAAGATACATTTTTTTAATTTAAAAAAATACAGGGGAAATATAGAAAATATTCAATACCCTGCAAAGATTTTTAAAGGGGATCCCATAACAAAATGTCAAAAAAGAAATGAAACTCCAGGCCGGGAACGGTGGCTCACGCCTGTAATCCCGGCACTTTGGGAGGCCGAGGCGGGTGGATCATGAGGTCAGGAGTTTGAGACTAGCCTGACCAACATGGTGAAACCCTGTCTCTACTAAAAATACAAAAATTAGCCAGGGGTTATGGCATGCGCCTGTAATCCCAGCTACTCAGGAAGCTGAGGCAGGAGAATCGCTTTAGCCCGGGAGGTGGAGGCTGCAGTGAGCCGAGACTGTACCACTGCACTCCAGCCTAGGCAACACAGCAAGACTCCGTCTCAAAAAAAAATAAAAAGGGAAACTCCAAAGTATTATTTAAGCAGAGGAGTAGAAGAAAACCAAGCAGAAGGTTCCATATAACATAAGAAATGATGGAAAACAAAATTTTAAAATGCTTAAAATTAAATTAAGAAACATGATATTTATCTCTTGATGATGGTTTAACTTGTCTGGAAATAAAGAATGAAGTTATTATTTTCACTCCAATCATACTCGAGAGTACTTTGAAGGTGCCTACTTCTCCAAAGACAACTGAAAGATCATCTTTACTAGCAGTCTATTATGGACCAATTCTTGAACATTTTCTTAAAAACAGCAAATATACAATACTGCTTGCAGCTAACTTTTCATCCAGGTAGTCTCTGATTATGATGTATATAAAATCCCTTATTCATCTGCTCTTTGAGTCTTTCCAGCCTAGGACTCTGTTTCTGATAGTGGCTCAGGACACATTAACAGCAGGCAAGTAGCGCTGTTAGCTTTCCATGAGTACAAATTCAAAACAGAAAATGAAAATATGCAAAAGCAACTTTGTAATATCACCTCGATTTTGGCACCTCTACACAAGAAACTCCCTTTTGTTTTTATCCCAAACCACCAAACCTACAAAAGAGTCCTCAAGCTTGACGTAGAGACTCTTTTTCATTTTTAAATTATTTTTAGAGAGACAAGGTCTTGCTCTGTCGCCCAGGGTGGAGTACAGTGGTTCATCATAGTTCGCTGTAACCTTGAACTCCTGGGCTCAAGGGATCGATCCTCTTGCCTCAGCCTCCTGAGCAGCTAGGACTACAGGCATGTGCCACCATATCTGGCTAATTTTTTTTTTTTTTTTGTAGAGACAGGTTCTCGATATGTTGCCCAGGCTGTTTTTGAACTACTAGCCTCTCACTTCAGCCTCTCAAAGCACTCAGATTATGTGCGTGAGCCACCACAATCGGCCTAAAGTAGAGACTCTTCATACAGCTTATTTGTACACAGCTACTCCAAATTGAAAATGAAGATCTTTTTGGTTTATCTTACATAACAGCCTTTCAGTTGACTTCAGACCTTCAGATCTAAGAGTCCTTCTTGAACCGTGAAGTATTGTAGTTATAATCACATTACTGAATTTTTTCTCATCTGAATTAAAATAAGAGATCACTCTTCCAACATCTTAAAAGGAAGTCTATGTTGACTTTCAAATGCTTTTATCTGGCAAACAAACAAGAAAGTGAAAATTACTGGTTGGTTGTTTCCAGAAACAGATTCACATTTTGACTAGTTTCTTGGAATCACATTCAAATTGTAAACATTTTAAGAAACTTCTAAATCTAGGAAGCAACGATTTTCCGATACAAGATAAATTTATCAAAATGACCAAATTTATGGAATAAAAGTGAATGCCAACCTACTGATTTCAATTGAATTTAATAAATTAGCAGGTGAAAGAAACATTTCAAAAGTTAAAGCCAACTTGGAATATATGTCTCTACCGTATTAAGACACTAATTGAGTTTCTTATTTAATAAACAATGTTTACTATATCTACCCCAAAACTTCAAAGCACAAATACAAAAGTAGAATAGGTAGACTCTCTGTTTTCAAAGAGTTTACAACCTAGTTGAGAAAAGATGAAAAATATCTACAAGGAAACTTTTGTTATTGTTAAGAAACAAGAAGCTGACACAGTCTTGGAAAACCAGGGAAGCTTTCAGAACAATTCCCAAGAGATCTGGATAGACTACGAGGCAGTGAAACCACCACTATGGTCCAGATCATTTACAAAGATAAAGAGAAAAGCACAGACATGGTATGTGCAGAGGACTGCACAGTACCTACTTACAGAAGGAGATGGTCTGAAAAAGCAGTGGGAGATCAAGTGGATTGGTAAAACAAGCCCTTTCCAGTACCCAAACCTGAATGTGATTTTAGTAGTAATGGAGGAAAACTGTGTGATCTTTGGCACAAAGACAGCACAACAAATGCTATTTTAGTTAAACTAATCTGGCCACCTTGTACGAGATGGATTAGAGGGAAAACCCAGATAAAGGAGATCCAATTGAAAAGCTATTGAAATAATTTACATACAAGTTGAAATTCACTAGAAAAAGGTGACAGTAAAAACGGGTAAGGCCTAACAAATGAGAAAGACTGTGCACAGTAAGATGTATGACTTTACAACAGACTTGGTAAAAGGGATAAAGAACTTTCAGGATGACTCTAGGGTTTTAAGTTCAGAAGACTAGTAATGCTACTAACAAAATGGGAAATTTGGGAAACCGGCTAATACAATTAAGTGGAAATGTTCTAAAGATGGCTGGAAACTAAAGAATAGAACTCAGAAGTAAGAACGTAGCTAAAAGACTTTAAGATAGCATGGAGGTAATAATAGGCTCAGAGAATTTGAAGCAGTCATAAATGCATGATTAATCTCATGAAGATAAGGAAAGTCACAGTTCCAAAGAGGAATTAACAGTGGCTCACACCTGTAATCCCAGTGCTTCGGGAGAGACCAAGTCAGGAGGATCACTTGAGACAAGGAGTTCAAGATCAGCCTGAGCAGCATTCAAAATGAAATTATGAGTTTCAACTAGAATAGCAATCCCTGGGTTACAGTATCATTTAAAATATTGAACTAAAACAGCCTTCTTAAGGTTTAGAAAAAAAGAAAAATTGTTTTGCTTGAAGTAGGAGCTTGCCTGGAACTTCCACTGAACTGGTGAAAGAACAATACCACCACAGATTTGTGCTTGAAGACTTCCGCTGGGTAGTAGTAGCAAGGATCCCATCAAAAGAGAGTAAAAGGCCCTACAAGCTAGGGAGAAATGCAAAGCTTTAGAAGCCAAAGGAAAGAATTTACTTTTTCACATATTATTTCCCTCCACATTCCATAGTAGAAATTTTCCTGATCCTTATTTTGCTGCAGTCTTGGTTTGTGTTCACTTTTCAAAATGTTCCAGAGAAAGCTTACATTTCAGATGTTACGTTGTCCAACTACCAAGCTTAAGGTGTGTCTGGTTAATAACAAAGCTTACAAAACGTTTCTTATAACTCGACAGCCGATGCAAGAATTTCAATTATATTATTCTCTTGAGGAAAGAAAAAAAACTGTTAGAAAGTCCCAAAGTCATCTGTCATTCTCATGATTTAACATAAAATATCAAGATTTGAGTTACACACACACACGCGCGCACGCGTGCACGCGTACAGTTCCAGATGCTTAAAAAGTTATCTATTTCATAAGTGACTCATTACTGTAAATGGCCTACCACCAACACTTTCCCAAAGTAAGATAGTATGTGTGTCTGTCTGGTCTAAAGCTGCCCTGAATTTTTTTCTAAATGAAAGACCAATCCACCCTATTCTTGGTTCAATTAACTCTGTTTAATAAACACAAGATGTTTATACATAAAGGTGGATTTCACATTTTCTCATTTGATTCTCATAACAAGTCTCATTTTGTAGATGAGAAAATCCTCAAAAAGTATCTTGTTCTCCTATTACAACATGATCAGACCCAATAAATGATGGCAACAAAAAGAATTCAAATAAATTATAAAAATAAAGGTGATCAGCTAAACAAATTACTATTTTGCCTTAATAAAAAGTACAACAAAATAACCAATGAAATGACATCATTAAGAAAAGCAGGTCAATCTCTCAAAGACCAAACATAAACTTGTAGCATCTGATTCAAGGGTTCTTTATCAGCCAAAAGTAGTAAACAGTTAAAAATCAAGGATCTAAAACTGCTTCATCCTTTCATGTTTAACACAAAATTTCAAAACCCAATTTTAGGGAGAAACATTATTTAAAAACAGCTTCTGAGAGATCTATTGTACAACATGGTGACTATAATTAATCACAATACATTGTATTCTTGAAAAACGTCAAGAAAGTGGGTAAGTGCTCTCACCACAAAAATGATAACCATGTGGGGTAACGCATGTTTATCAGCTAAATTTGGTCATTCTGCAATGTATTTATACTTCAAAACTTCATGCTGTACATAATAAATACAATCTTATTTATCAATTAAAAAATAACTTCTGAGTTCTCACCATACTTTCTATATATTTCTATTGTAGTTTCTTCATTGTAGCTACTTATTAACATCTGTAACCGTAAACTGAACTGCAAATTTTTTTTTTTTTTTTTTTTTGAGACAGGGTCTCACTCTATCACCCAGGCTGGAGTGCAGTGGTACAATCCCGGCTCACTGCAACCTCTGCCTCTCAGGATTAAGCGATTCTAGTGCCTCAGCCTCCTGAGTAGCTGAGATTACAGACATGTGTCACCACTCCCAGCCAATTTTTGTATTTTTAAAAATTTTTTTTAAGTAGAGACGGGGTTTCACCATGTTGGCTGGGCTGGTCTCGAGCTCCTGGCCTCAGTTGATCCACATGCTTTGGCCTTCCTAAGTGCTGGGATTACAGGAATGCACCACAACACCCAGCCACTGGACAACAAATTATTTGCAGGAGGATGTAGTCTTTCTCTTTGAACCCTTATAATCCAGCACTGTGACTGCGACAAAATAATTATCATTGTACAATAATATATGTAGAATAAAGTCAATGAGGAACTACCACATTTGGGGGAAATCTTAATTTTTGTAGAAAATGCCTCATTTATTTTTTTAAAAATTTGCCCTCCATACTACCAATTCTCTACTCTTCACCCTTCCTACCTCTATATGCCTCTAGAATTTTTATATTGATATCACACTTGAGTATTTTGCTTTCCATTATGCATTTATGTCTACATTTGTGTCTCATACTAGGCTATAAATTATCTGAGAGTGGGGACCATGTGTTGTATAGCATATTTATCTTGATCTATTCATAGTGCCTCAAAATATAAGAACGTAAGAATTCTGTTGAATTACTTTTTCAGTCTGTCACTTTTTTTCCTTAGCACTCCAGTAAATTTTGGAGCATAGATCACTGAAATGATGTTGTTATTCAAAAAAGGCAGGGAGGCAGGGAGAGGGTGGCAAAAGAACTAACCCTATGCCTATTTTCTGAATGTATGCATCATACTTCATATAATGAGAACTCAAATGATTTCGGGCATTTATTTTATACTAGCATGTCAAAATGACAACACAGACAACTCTGTCAGGAATGAACTCCCTAGTCACTTCTGGTAAACCTATAAAACAGGGTCTCCTGCTGGGCTTGGGGATGTAATAGAATCCTATCATCTTCCCTGTGGTGGTAATCTGAGTTAATTCTCACTAAACCTGAAAGCTAGTCCTTCTCTCTGGTTCCATTTGTAGGCATGGAGAGAGAAATCAGAGAGAAAAGCCTGAGATTAGCCACTTGAGAATAGTTACAGCATGATTTTAAAAAAAACAAAGTGGTTCACCTGAACTCTGGCCATTACTATTCATGCTGCCAAACCCAGTGCTTGGCAACCACCACCCACGGCTGTACTGACTGCACTCAGTATGACTGTCTCACAGGAAGAGATCAGAGTACCTTACAAACAAAGAACTATACTAATATAAGGTGAAAATATTAGTATCGTTTATTTTTTTTCTTTTAAAGTAAGAAAATTAATCTTCAACTCTTCTCTGGTCAAATTCTATTATGCCAAGTTCTATAGAATAGTCTAAAAGATACCACCTTTTAATACTTGCTCTACTAAATAATTCATCAAATTTTTGGTCCTCAATCTTTTGTTATATGAAATTTTCATTATAACAGCATTTGTGATCAAATTTCATTGAATCTTTAAATTCTTCTACCCATAAATTGTGTATTTTCTGTAATTTAGTATTTTTACTAATTCAGGTTAACATCACCTTTTAGGTAAATTTTAAAAATACTTTCAACCTACAGTATGATTATTATGTGAACAAGCCCCCAAATTTATTAAAACCACACAAAATTGTTTACCATACCTTTATCTCACATAAATGATTTTTGTTAATTTAACAGCCAAACTGGGTGTGGTGGCTCACACCTGTAACCCCAGCACTTTGGAGGCTGAGGCAGGTGGATCACCTGAGGTCAGGAGTTCGAGACCAGCCTGGCCAACATGGAGAAACCTCATCTCCACTAAAAATACAAAATTAGCTGGGCATGGTGGTGCATGCCTGTAACCCCAGCTACTCGGGAGGCTAAGCCAGAATTGCTTGAACCAGGCAGGTGGAGGTTGTGGTGAGCTGAGATCGCGCCATTGCACTCCAGCCTAGGAAACAAGAGGGAAACTCCGTCTCAAAACAAACAAACAAACAAACAAACAAAAACAGCCTACATGTCTTTATTTTTTTATTTTTTTATTTTTATTTTTTGAGAGGGAGTCTCGCTCTGTCGCCCAGGCTGGAGTGCAGTGGCCAGATCTCAGCTCACTGCAAGCTCCGCCTCCCGGGTTCCCGCCATTCTCCTGCCTCAGCCTCCCGAGTAGCTGGGACCACAGGCGCCGCCACCTCGCCCGGCTAATTTCTTGTGTTTTTTTTAGTAGAGACGGGGTTTCGCCGTGTTAGCCAGGATGGTCTCGATCTCCTGACCTTGTGATCCGCCCGTCTCGGCCTCCCAAAGTGCTGGGATTACAGGCTTGAGCCACCGCGCCCGGCCAGCCTACATGTCTTTAAAAACACATACCTACAAACTTTTAAAATTACCACATATAATAGAGAAGAGGGCTTCCTCTGGTACAAATAAGAATATAAACAAGAAGATAAAGTGATTCTTCCCATGGTCATTCATAAAATAAATTATAATACAGACTTGTTGACCAATCACATCTAACAAAATCTATTTGAAGACTTAACCAATAACTTAATGGAAGCCTCTGAGCTTCATTAGAGTCTTAAGTATTAGGACATCACAGAGCCTAGAAAAATGATATACACACTCACATGCATATACACACAGACACAAGCACACTTCTGATGTCTCTACTGAGAAATCCATTAACTTGAAGAAGGCTTGAGAAAGGCATCTTAATAACCCATTTCAAATTTCCTTTTATTTATTTTAGAATAAGTTTCCATGAAAGTCTCAGGCTATGTATAACTAAGTTACTTCTAACTCAGAATGTATCTTGAGTTCTCTAGTGAAAAGTTACCCGATACAAAATTTAAATCCAGGAACTAACTAGTAAGATTTTTCTGGTAAATTCTAACTGCTGAAAGGCAGCGGAGGGAAAAAAAAATTGAATCATGTTTCCATATGAAAATAAAAAAGCCAAGTGTTGGAGAATCAGTTAATACAGGAATATGAAACTCACTGAGGAAAATAATGTAATGTACACAGGGTAACAATCTGAGCAAAGACAGGAAAAAGGCATTTCTCCAAAAAATAAAAGGTACTTTACCAGGGGACTATTATTCTAAATCAATGAAGTCCCACTGAAGGAGATTTGATTCTATTTTATAAACTCTCCACTATTACGTGACACTGCTAGTAACCAAACACACTCAATTCCAAAGACAACCTGTTCAAGTTTAGTTGGCATGACCTAGAAAAACTTCCATCTTCACAGAAAAGGTACTAGGAAACCAAGTAAAACCATCATGTGTTAAAACAAATATATGCAAAAGTACAGTAAATATAAAAATGTATGGAAATGTTTAGGAAAACAAAATGAGGTAGTTTTTAAATATAAACAGTAATATTTGGTATGAAAAATCCATTTTTTACCCATTTTGACTACCATAGGACTACAATGCCACATTAAGTTATGGTCAAAAATTGACAAATCTAAAAACAATATTTAGGTCAACAGAGACAACTTCCTTCCAATTAAATAAGTTCAATCAGACCAACAAAAACACCCAAACTTTTTCTTTCCATAAAAATTCAACTTTGATATTAAGAACATTTTTCCACTGACCAATAGTCTAAATTATCTCTCCAATCTCAGCTTCTTTACTCCCTTAGTTCACCCTTAGCATGAGACTGGTCTTTCCAAAAACATATTTCAGAGTAACCTCCCTTGCTCAAAAAACCTCAGGGCTACCGCTGACACTCCTAATGCTCAAATTCCTTAGCCTGGCTTAGTCAACCAAGGCTATTCACAATATGGCTCCCATCTTTCTGGCTTCCTCTCAGTACTCTCCCAGAGGAACCTTATTCAGTCAATTTGACCCACTGACTTCAGGACACCTTGTGCTTTCATAATTAACAAAGTATTTTCTTCCTGTTAAGATTAACACACTGCAGAAAGCAAAGCAAAAATTTCTAAACAAATTTAAAAGTTGGTAAGAATGAAATGTATGCAAATATTACTTTTTTGTTTTGTTTTTTGGATTTTTTTTTGAGGCGGAGTCTTGCTCTCACAAAGACTGGAGTGCAGTGGCACTATCTCAGATCACTGCCACCTCTGCCTCCTGGGTTCAAGCAATTCTCCTGCCTCAGCCTCCCAAGTAGCTGGGATTACAGGCACGCACCACCACACCTGGCTAATTTTTATATTTTTAGTGGAGACAGAGTTTCACTATGTTGGCCAGGCTGGTCTCGAACCCCTGACCTCAGGTGATCCACGCGCCTCAGCCTCTCCAAGTGCTGGGAGCCACTGAGCCTGGCCCTTACCTATAATTTTTGACAGAATAAGTTAATTCCTAGTGATTGCCTTATAAAAAAAACTGAGAACAAGAAACGGTTTGGTAAAGAAGCAAACCCACAGGCCCGGCATGGTGGCTCATGTCAGTAATCCCAGCACTTTGGGAGACCGAGGCGGGCCAACATGGTGAAACCCTGTCTCTACTAAAAATGCAAAACTTAGCCGGGCGTGGTAGCGCACGTCCATAATTCCAGCTACTCAGGGGGCTGAGGCAGGAGAATCACTTAAACCCGGGAGGCGGAGGTTGCAGTGAGCCGAGATCATGCCAATGCACTCCAGTCTGGGTGACAGAGCGAGACTCTGTCTCCAAAAAAATAAAAATGAAACAAACCTACATCTTCTCTCAAGCTTTTAATATAGTCATATAGCAATGCTTCCATTCAATTTTTGACTAAAAACTTTTGCAAAAGATGATAAGACAAAAGACTTAGAAACCCTGGACAGTGTCCAAATATTTAACTTACCTGATAACATTTTATGATTCACCATCAGGACCCAATCTATTGCTAAACTACATAAGCAGTTTAGGCTAATAAGTTGACACTTTTTCTAGGGAAAGTACATCCCTAATTCACTCCAGAAATTTTCAAAATCATTAAGTTGTTTTAAAGGAAAAATCACTATTTTCATAACCACAAACAATATATTAGCAAGTTTTGGCTGTTATCACATCTCTAAGCACTGAAGACATCCTCAACTTAAAATTTCAACTTCCCCCCAAAAACAAAGATAACTTAAACTAAACCACTGCATTATAATTAACTACAACACAATAAAGACAGCTCCTAAATCCTAAATCCTTTTGTTAAGACATTTACTTTTTGTGGGAACAATACCTGACATTTATGAAATTAAAAACAAACAAACAAACAAAAAACGCTTTCAGAAAAAAGCAAACAGCAACACCAAGACATGGTTTAAAATTTTCAAAGAAATGCTTATCAACTTGGAACCTATGGTAAATCAATTATTTACTGGAGACACAACCACACAAAAAAGGTGAGGCAGCATCTGAGATATCAGATCATCAATGCGTAATACTTAGAGCCCTTGAACTAAAAAGTCAGTCCACTCTTGAGCTACCACAGACATTAAAAGGGTTATCCCCAAGTATCTCATTAGCAGGTCTACAGCAAAGGTAGAAGAAATGTAAGAACCAAAAAGAACACAGAAGAAAAAAGCACAGGGTGAAGGGAAAGGTTGGAGGTAAGAACAGAAAGAAGAGAGATAAATGTGTAAGACTAGAAAGAGGAAGAAGAAAAATGAAAAATGAGAGAAGGTGTAAAGTAAAAAGGCAGCTACACTTGCCCGGGGGACATTAGCCCCAAAGGTAATATACTACTGAAACTAGAAACCTTCAAACAAGGAGTTGCCCAATAAATCATTTTAAGAAAGTTTTAGGAAAACCACTCTTCTTAGAAAACCCCTGACTTTTGAATGAACTAAAACCAGAATCTAATCTATCTTTTTTCTGAATGTTCTCAAACTGTATTCCTTTAGTACACTTTATTACAGTCCTATAAATTATAAATTTGATTTTTAAGTTTTAGCCAGACTTTGATAAGCTCCAAACCTAAGTAACACTTGACTGGTAATGCCCTCAAGTGAAGCATCAGTACTTCTGGTAATTCACAGTAACACCATAGGGGAGAAAACCCTTAAAAAAAAGAGGCTAAAACAAAAGATAAAACATCTTAAATGAAGTATGTCTTAATCTGGGTACCCATGAAAGTCACGCAAGACACAGCAGATGGGGTCTGAAACCACCATTTTGTTTTTAAAAGGTACAGGACTAAAAGAACCAGAGAGATGTGTGGGTCTGAAGCTATTCGAAATATAAAACTTATTTCAAGAGGAGGAACTTAGTAAAAATTCAAAGTCAAACAGAGTAAATAAAATGTCATTAAGGGCACGAGATACAAAAATTCATTAAAATACTGCTTTTGCTTGGGCTCCCCAAAACAGAAAGGCATGTATCCCTGACTGGTCCAGCCATCCTCAGAAAGCTAGTACTCAGCATTGAGGGTGTGTTAGTGAGAATTCTTTAGAGCTGTTTGAAGCTCTGAAACCAAAACTATAGACTCCCATAATCTTTCTAGATTTTTCTGGCCTAGAATATATTTTTATATTTGTTCACCAGGAAAAGGCACTTCTCAAAACCAATCCACACCATGAAAGTTTTATCATCAAGTATCTAACTACGTGGTAAACACATCATTTAGCTAGAACAATTTCTGAATCAGAGCTGTCATTGACGGGTCTGGTGCTTTGGATGTAGCTTTCTGTATGTCTTCTCTAATCATTTATTTTCTCCTATTTTCCAACCACCTTATATTGCCACTGTCCTTCCATTCCCACCCTTTACCTTCCTCCTGTATATGTACAGACACACAAAAAGAGTATCAGTACCACTACGTATGTATCTATGTGTATACATACACACATATACCTGTATATGTATACACACACACAAAGACACACATGGCAGGAGCCCCAATATCAGAGTTTATTGACATAAATAATATTGTAGAATAGAAATAAATCCATTAATTCTTATTTCTAAGATAAAACAGAACTGTCGTTGGACACTACAACTCACCCGATGGTTCTTCAGGCTCACTTTCATTTTCTTCCTCAGGTGGGGCTTGAGGGGGTGGTGGGGGAAGTTTCTTTTCCTTCTCTGCTTTGGCATTTCTCTCTTCTTCTGAATAATACTCATCTTCTGAGAGGTTGGCCAAGCTTTCATCCATCTCTCTGTACTCTACCTATATGGAGATCATACCAGGGAAAGCTAAATGCAGTGAACATTTAAAATCAGGGACTCTATTTGGAACCATCAATCAATGTGAATTGTTAACTTCACATTTTAAGGGAAGTAAGTGTACAACAAGGAACAAGCCAGCTTATAATAGGTAGTTATTAAAAACAAAACCTTCATGAAACAATCTTGTGTCAGTTCAGGTTCAAACTAATCTGCAACTTTTACATCATAGCACTGACATTCAAATCATTGACCCTAAGGCTCTCAACAACTTCTCAAAAAAAATTTTTAATTGTATGTATCATGCTCACATACTGGAATTTCCAACAAAATTTCCAAAAAATATCATGCTCACATACCGGAATTTCCAGACAAAAATATAGTTAACTAGAATATCAAGTCTGTCTAATGCCAAGCCTGTGCTTCTAACTACTATTCCAACGGAAAATAGCAAAACAATTCCAAAAACCAAATGGAGGGCATGGAGTAGAAAATAACAACAGTCAAACTGAAACTATGAAAAGGTGCATTTGCTTAAAAAATTCACTTAGGAGAGGCCAGGTGCAGTGGCTCACGCCTGTAATCCCAGCACTTTGGGGGGCTGCGGCAGGCAGATCACCTAAGGTCAGGAGTTCGAGACCAACCTAGCCAACATGGTGAAACCCTTCTCTACTAAAAATACAAAAATTAGCTGGGTGTGGTGGCAGGCACCTGTAATCCCAGCTACTTGGGAGGCTGAGGCAGGAGAATCGCTTGAACCCAGGAGGTGGAGGTTACAGTGAGCCGAGATCAAACCACTGCACTGCAGCCTGGGCGTGAGACTCTATCTCAAAAAATAAAATAAAATAAAATAAATTAAGGAGTAAGTGACGTGGAAATGGAGGATACAGGTCTTACTACTAATTCACACCGGCTATAAAGGAAAGGGAGGTATGTCATTAGCAAAAAGAGGAAGCAGTTTTAGTGAATGTGTCACTGAGGGTAACAGAGCGTAAGACAGGAAAGATTATTATGGATTGGTTAGCCAAAATGTGTAATATGGTATTACAAATAGTTTTCAACATTGGAACATTCTCAAATCATCATTGTGACTTCCTAATAAAAGAAACTACAGCTAATTATTATGGAATCAATTAAAAGATAATTATTATGGAATCAATTAAAAGATTCTAATTATTATTAATTCCATGAAAAGATAATTTATTAGACATGGAAAAAAAGCAAAGACAATGTGGTTTCCACACGTATCTAATGTTTTACATTTCCAAGATTAATAGTCCTGTGGATTACAGTGAATGTAATACATTTTAACTTGCTAAACATCTTTGATATAGCTTTGGATGGTCAGCTGTTTTTATACTATCTTTTTGCTCTTTTTTTAAAATGATAGGACCACAAGATTTGGGGGAGGGGGAATGGCTGCTGGAAGTACAAGAGTTTTACTGAAAATAGGGATTGGGTTAGAAAACGGAAACAAAAATTAAGAATAATGAACTGACTAGTTCTGACCCATGCTCTAAGAATCTTATTTAATATATGAATAATTGTATTCACCTACTCAAATACTGAACACTGAGCACATGGTACAATGGAGAAAACAATTATGACTGAGTGTGTCCCTGCCCCTAAAAAGCTGAAAATCTGGTTCCAAGTAAATGATCCTGATCAGATGACCATCTCATACAGGGTCTCTGCAATAAGACTCCAGAAATGTAGATGATATTATACTAAACTTTATCCTAACTGACTGAGATAAACTGTGGAAATAGGTCTCAGGACAATGGATGAAAAAGCAGCAAGGAGAAAAAAAAAGTTTCAAAGAGGGAGAGAAGTCAGAATAGGCCATAAACTTTTATAATATGCAGTTTTCTTTTCCTTTTACCCCTCAATAGTGCTTGACTCTTCCCTTCCCCAAAGATTCAGTCCTTTGATCCTCTGCCCATCAATCTTATCTACTCAATAATGACTTAACAAGTACCTAATATGGAACTGGACAATGTGCAAATTTTGAGACAAAAACAAAGACTAATACAAAATCCTTTCTATTGTAGTTCAGTTTTTCCCAAAGGATGTTCCACTAGATACTATATCCTTTGAAGGAGTAAAGGATCCAATATCAAGTCTGGGAAACTGCAATCTTTACAGGTCCCCTCTAGGAGAGTCACAATTCACATTAAAGGAGAAGGCTGGGTGTGGTGGCTCACACCTGTAATCCCAGCACTTTGGGAGGCGGGGGCGGCAGATGCCAAGGCAGGAGGACTGCTTAAGCCCAGGAGGCCAAGGGGTGCAATCTGTGATCGCACCACTGTGCTCCAGCCTGAGTGACAGACACAGACCCTGTCTCAAAAAAATAAAAAATAAAGGTACTGCTAAGTTTTGCATCAAAAACAATCTTTTCAATATTGTTTAATCCAGTGTCTTGACAAAGAAATAATTAACAAGGAAAACACTTGGAAAAGGCTGGTCTAGAAAGGGTTCTTAGTCTTTAGGAACAAAAGAGATTAGAAAAATACGTACAGGTAGAAGCAATAATATCTGATGGTATTATTAAAAACAAAACTGTTTCACAGAACCCTAGGATTCTTCAAGATTTAGAATTTTAATTTTTAAATGTATTAAATACACACTCATGTGTTAAAACAAATCTTAATCCTTTAGAGACCACCAACACATTAACTTGTGCTGCTCGGGTAACTTAACTTGGGGTAGACTTAAGAATGAAGTTTCTTCTGCCATCTCTGTTCAACTGAGAGCATCCTGAGATGACAAAGCAAGCTTAAAAAAAAAAAAAAAAAAAAAAAAGCTGGGAGCAGTGGCTCAAGCCTGTAACCCCAGTACTTTGGAAGGAAGAAGGAGGAGGATCATTTGAGCCCACTTCTACACCAGCCTAGACAACACAGGGAAACCCTGTGTTTATAAAAAACTAAAAAAACTTAGCCTGGTGTGGTGGCGTGCACCTGCAGTTCCAGCTACTAAGGAGGCTGAGGTGGATCACTTGAACCCAGGGGGTCAAGGCTACAGTGAGCTATGATCTAAACACGGCACTCCAGTCTGTGTGACAGAGTCGAGACCCTGTCTCAAAAAAAAAAAAAAAAAAAAAAAAAAAAAAAAAAGAAAGCAAACAAAACCAACCTCCTCTCTTTTGCACAACTTGTCAAATCAGTACTAGACTGCCACAATACTTCATAAACAAAGCAAAATACAGAAACAAAATTGGATTCTTCCCTGGTTGTCTAGTTGCTGGGTGAAAAGAATGGATTCTGGCCGGGCGCGGTGGCTCAAGCCTGTAATCCCAGCACTTTGGGAGGCCGAGACGGGTGGATCACGAGGTCAGGAGATCGAGACCATCCTGGCTAACACGGTGAAACCCCGTCTCTACTAAAATACAAAAAAAATTAGCCGGGTGTGGTGGCGGGCGCCTGTAGTCCCAGCTACTTGGGAGGCTGAGGCAGGAGAATGGCGTGAACCCGGGAGGTGGAGCTTGCAATGAGCTGAGATCCGGCCACTGCACTCCAACCTGGGTGACAGAGCGAGACTCTGTCTCAAAAAAGAAAAGAAAAGAAAAGAATGGATTCTAAGGCTAAAACAAGACTATCATGCTTAATTTCCAATCTCAAATTTGGCTTCACCAGTAGCCTCATTTTCTCATAGACTGACAACTAAAATAAATGTTATAAATTTTAACTTCTCAATACTACTTAATAGTAGTGTGTTTTATTTTGGGATTTTTTGCTTAAAATTTTATTTTGTAAAAAAGGCTTTCCTCATTTAATAAAGCTTTTTTTTTTTTTTTAGATAATTTTTAAATTGCCCGGAGCCAAGAAGTGACCATTTAAGCAAAGTTTTAAAACCATCGGAAAGAATCATACAAACTTTAATAAAAACTATTCCCCTGAGAAAAGGAATGGGTACTTTGAACCTAAAGGATTAGGCATCTCTCATCCCTAAGTAAAAACCCCAAAGACTTCAGAGACTCTACAACTACTTACAACCACGGACATAAAGATGTCCCAACAGGGAGACTATGAGTGAGTAGGGTAATTATTCTTACTTTCACACTGATGACTCTCGAATTTAAATCTTTAGTCTCTTCCTTCTCCTCCCTACCCTTATTACAATGATTCATTCACTCCTCAATCTCCTTAAAGCATCAGTCTTTATAAAGAAATCTTTCTTGGGCTGGGCATGGTGGCTCACACCTGTAATCCTAGCACTTTGGGAGGTCGAGGTGAGCAGATCACTTGATCTCAGGAATTCGAGACGAGCCTGGGCGACATAGCGAGACTCTATCTCTACAAAAATTAGCTGTGGGTGGTGGTGCACATCTGTAGTTCCAGCCGCTTGTGGGGGCTGAGGCAGGAGGACCACTTGAACCTGGAAGGTCAAGGCTGCAGTGAGCCATGATTGGGCCACTGCACTCCAGCCTGGGTGACAAAGTGAGACACTGTCTTAAAAAAAAAAACAAACCCACAAAGACCACAAAATTTTCTCCTTTCACACTGCATTCCTATATCAAAACATCTCATGTATCCCATAAATATATATACCTACTACGTACCACAATAATTAAAAATTTTTAAAAAACCTTTCTCACTTTTATCTAGGGCACAACTGCCAGGTTAATTTTCCCATTATGTGATATTTTCTAATAGCTTAACAGATGAACATCAAAATTTTCAAACCAGCATATAAACTCTCTGGCCTTGACTATTCACACTGCCTTTTTTATTTTTATTTTTATAAGACAGGGTCTCACTGTCACCAAGGCTGGAAAGCAGTGGCATGATCTCAGCTCACTGCAACCTCTGCCTCCCAGGCTCAAGTGATTCTCCTGCCTCAGCCTCCTGAGTAGCTAGGAATACAGGCGCATGCCACCACACCTGGCTAATTTTTGTAATTTTGTATAAACAGAGTTTCGCCATGTTGCCAAGGCTGGTATCAAACTCTTGGGCTCAATCGATCTGCCCACCTTGCCCTCCTAAAGTGCTGGGATTACAGGCATGAAACACCATGACTGCCCTGAATTCAAACTTAATTCTAATCACTAACACACTAGTAAAAAAGTCCTCAATGCTGTTCTACCAACCTCTAAGCTCCCTAAAGCTACTTCCATCTTTTTCTGTTAATCCAACACCATATACTCAAGGTCCACCTCCTCTGAAGATTTTCTTAATTATTGTAAATTTTAAAACTATATCTGCCAGGCGCAGTGGCTCATGCCTGTAATCCCAGCACTTTGGGAGGCCAAGGCAGGTGGATCACCTGAAGTCAGGAGTTCTAGACCAGCCTGGCCAACATGGTGAAACCCCCGTTTCTGCTGAAAATACAAAAATTAGCCAGGCGTGGTGGCAGGCACCTGTAATTCCAGCTACTCTGGGGGCCGAGGCAGGAGAATCGCTTGAACCGGGAGGCGGAGGTTGCAGTGAGCCGAGATCACACCATTGCACTCCAGCCTGGGGGAAAAGAGTGAGACTTCATCTCAAAAAAAAAAAAAAAAAAAAAAAAAAATCTTTTATCTTCTCTGAAGTCTCACAGTACTTATGGTCTGCACTTCATAATCTAGTTCAGGGCTGTCTGATGAACTTTTTTGTCATAATGGAAACTCCTCTATCTGTGCTTCCAATTCTGTGGCTTCAACATGTGCTATACTGAGCACTTATAATGTAGCTAGTGTGACTGAAGAAACTATTTTTAATTTCAATTTAAACTTAATAGCCACATGTGGCTAAGGGCTACCATACCGGATAGCATGAATCTAATGCTCACTACAACATGGACACAACTCTACAACCCCAACACTACTGGTCCCTTCAATCTATTTTGTTCCTAGACAATTCCTGTTTCTAATTAAATTCATATGACCACTGTTCTCAACATTCAGTTGTCCTGGATTCCCTGATGCTTCTCAAACCACTTCCTTTTCTCCACTGGTAGCACCTTAATTACTGGTCACCTACTAATTATATGCCAAACACCGCAATAAGCATTTTGTTTATATTATATCTAAACTTTACAAGGTAGGGCTTATTTACATGAGGAAAATGAATCAGAGGAAGATGAAATACTTAAACTTCAAAAAGTCCACCCTTTTCCAGAACACTTTTCTAAATTCTGCCATTTCATGGCCTAGCTCAAGGCCACCATTTCTAAAGGAGTATGGTGTTCCTGAAGTTCCAGCCCAATTTACCAATTTCAAACCTTAAATATTCTGCCATAATTTTAGCATACACATACTCAAAAGTGAATTTATTCTGAAACTAATGAAACTGGAGCTTCAGGGACACTCAATTACATGAACTCCTTCCAATACCCTAAACATAATTTTAATTATGTAATGATATAATTCTGTTAAAGCACAGTTCCCAAAACTGGATAAGCTCCCAAGTCATGAAATATATACACTTTTTTCCCTGCATACACTGAAGAATTACTGAAGCACGGCCTGTCTATACTGGCCTCAGCTTGCTTTTCATTCCTTAAATGGATATACTATCCTCTAAAGTCTGTTTCCTCTGGATCCCAAGAGCGGCTAGTTGCTAAGCTTCCTAGTTGCTGTTCCAAACAAACACGTAACTAATTTTTTTTCTGAAAGTTTAAGAGCTAATTACAATAGGGGATACAAAACAGGATAAGCAAGATGAGTTAAAATAAACACAGGAGAATTACAAAGAAAAAAATCTTGGTTGGGTGAGGTGGCTCATGTCTGTAATCTCAGCCCTTTGGGAGCCTGAGGCAGGAGGAATGATTGAGCCCAGAAGTTCGAGACCAGCTGGGGCAACATAGAAAGAAGCCATTTCTACAAAAAGTAAAAAATTAGCCAGGTGTGGTTGTGCACAACTGTAGTCCCAGCTACTCAGGAGGCTGAGGTAAGAGGATCACTTGAGCCTGGGAGGTTGAGGCTGCAGTGAGCTATGATTGCGTGACTGTACTACTCCAGCATGGGTGACAGAAGGAGACCCTGTCTCCAAAAAATTAATCAGTTAGCTAAGAAAAAAAATCTTTCTTGTAGGAGAGCGCTTAAAATATAACAGTAAAATCTTACAGTGTGCCCCAAACTTATCAATCTGCAGATTCAACACAGTCACAACCAGAATCCCAGCAGCCCTTTTTGCAGAAACTGACAAGCTCATCCTAAAATTCATATGGAAATGCAAAGGATCCAGAACGGCCAAAATAATCTTGCAAAAGAAGAACAAAGTTGAGGAACACTTCCTAATTTCAAAATGTATTATGAAACTAAAATAATCAGGATAGTGTGGTACTGGAATGGATGGAAATATGTAATAGATCAATGGAATAGAGTTGAGAGTCCAGAGATAAACTCTTACATTTATAATCAATCAGCGAGGGTGCTAACTATATGTTGAGGGAAAGAACAGTCTTCAAAAAACTGTGCTGGGACAAGCTGCAAAATAATGAAGCTGAACCTCTACCTCACACCATATACAAAAGTTAACTGAGAACAGATTTTCATCTGGCCGGGCGCAGTGGCTCAAGCCTGTAATCCCAGCACTTTGGGAGGCCGAGACGGGCAGATCACGAGGTCAGGAGATCGAGACCATCCTGGCTAACATGGTAAAACCCCGTCTCCACTAAAAAAAAAAAATACAAAAAACTAGCTGGGCGAGGTGGTGGGCGCCTATAGTCCCAGCTATTCGGGAGGCTAAGGCAGGAGAATGGTGTGGACCCGGGAGGCGGAGCTTGCACTGAGCTGAGATCTGGCCACTGCACTCCAGCCCGGGCGACAGAGCGAGACTCCGTCTCAAAAAAAAAAAAAAAAAAAAAAGATTTTCATCAACATAAATGCAAGAGCTAAAACTATAAAACTCTTAGAAGAAAACACAGGAGTAAATCCTAACGACATTGGATAAGGCAATGGTTTATTAGATGTAACACCAGAAGTAAAGGGAACAAAAGAAAAAATAAATTGGGTCTCATCAAAATCAAAAATTTCTCTAACCAGAATATGTAAAGAACTCTTAGAAGAAAATGATGAAGACAACTCAATTTTTAAAAACGAGCCAAGGATTTGAATAGTCATTTCAACATAAATATTAAAATGGCCAATAAACACATGAAAAGATGCCCAACATCATTAGTCATTAGGGAAATGCATATCAAAACCACAATGAGATATCACTTTACCCCCACTAGGATGGTTATAGCAAAAGACAAACAATATTAAATGTCAAGAACGATATGGAGGGTGGGCGAGGTGGCTCCGCCTGTAATCCCAGCACTTTGGGAGGCAGATGTGGGTGCATTGCTTGAGGTCAGGAGTTCAAGACCATCCTGGCCAACATGGTGAAATCCCTTCTCTACTAAATATACAAACATTGGCCAGGGGTGGTGGCAGGCGCCTGTAATCCCAGTTACTTGGCTGGCTAAGGCAGGAGAATCACTTGACCCAGGAGGAGGCTGTAGTAAGCCAAGATCATACCACTGCACTCCAGCCTGGGTGACAGAGACTGTCTCAGGAGAAAAAAAAAAAAAAAAAAAAAAAAGGCCATGCGCAGTGACTCACGCCTGTAATCCCAGCACTTTGGGAGGCTGAGGTGGGCAGATTACCTGAGGTCAGGAGTTCGAGACCAGCCTGACCAACATGGAGAAATCCCATCTCTACTAAAAATACAATACAAAGTTAGCCGGGCATGGTGGCACATGCCTGTAATCCCAGCTACTTGGGAGGCTGAGGCAGGAGAATCGCTTGAACCTCGGAGGCGGAGGTTGCAGTGAGCCCAGATCGCGCCATTGCACTCCAGCCTGGGCAACAAGAGTGAAACTTCATCTCAAAAAATTAAAAAAAAAAAAAAGAATAATAATATTGGAGAAACTGGTACCCTCATATATTTAATAACGGGAATGTAAAATGGTGCAGCTGCTATGGGAAACTGTTTGGTTGTACCTCAAAAGTTAAACCTAGAATTAACATAAAACCAAGCAATTCTACTCCTGGGCCCACACCCAAGAGAACTGAAAATATATTCATACAACAAACTGTATATTAATGTTCATAGCAGCATTATGCAAAATAGCCAAGACATAGAAACAAACCCAAGTGTTCATCCAATGATGAATGGATAAACAAAATTTGGTATATCCATACAGTAGAATATTATTCAGCCATAAACAGTTATCAAGTACTGAATGGAAGCACTACAACGTGAATGAATCCTGAAAACATGCTAAAGCCAAATACAAAAGGCCACACATTGTAATATTTTATATAAAATGTCCAGAATAGACAAATCCATAGACAAAGAGTAGATCAGTGGTTGCCAGGGACTGGGGGTAGGGAGGAATGGGGAGTGACTGCTAACGATACAAGTGTCTTTGGGGATGATGAAAAGGTTCTAAAATCACTTGTGGTGTTGGCTGTACAATCTTGTAAATATGCTAAAAACCACTGAATCGTACATTTTAAAATGGTGAATATTATTATACATGCATTATCCCAATAAGCCTGCTTTTTGTTTGTTTTTAGACAGAATTTCGCTCTTGTTGCCCAGGCTGAAGTGCAGTGGCATGATCTAGGCTCATTGCAACCTCCACCTCCTGGATTCAAGCAATTCTCCTAACTCAGCCTCCTGAGTAGCTGGGATTACAGGCGCCCGCCACCACGTCCGCCTAATTTTTTGTATTTTTAGTAGAGTCGGGGATTTCATCACGTTGGACAGGATGGTCTCGAACTCCTGACCTCAGGTGATCCACCGACCTCAGCCTCCCAAAGTGCAGGGATTACAGGAGTGAGCCACTGTGCCCGGCCAATAAATCTGTTTTTAAAAACATCTTATACATGGCTTCTGGTCACCTGTCTATTGAAATAATAAAATAACACTCTTGACTTCTGTCCTTTATTTCATTTCTGAGGGCTGGTGTCACCAACCTCTATGCTTTCCTAACCCATGCTTTGGTTAAAAGCTCCAGAAAGTCTTGCCTGCAAAACGGTCTTTTACCCAGCACTGGTTATACTTCAGAGAGTTGGCTCAAGTAGGGAGATAAATATGAGGGCTCTCAGACTGGGTAATACTCATCTCAAGAAGCTCCCCATACACACTGACTTGGTATTCACACTTAAAAATTATGTAGACAATTTTTTCAAGCATAAATTATATAATTTGCAAACTTTTATTCAAATGTTGATTATACGCACATATATATCCAGGTTGTTTTTTCCAACTAGACCATTAAATCTCCAGAAAAGGCCCAAGTCTAAAGTCTGTGCCCTAATATTGCCCCAGTGCCCTGCACACAGTGTCCCATGTGGTCCTTTGTTTCAAGGGCTGATGATACCCTGTAACAACATGAATGTGGGAATTATATTCCAGTTCCATCACTTACTTAGCTTTGTGACTTTAGGCAAGTTGCTTAAATTGTGTGCCTCGGTTCACTCATTCCTAAAATAGGGCTAGCAATACTTGCCCGTTGGTATTCAGCAAAAAAAAAAAAAAAAAAAAGTAATGTTGGTGACACGCTGAATACGGCATCTAGGACACAGAGATGTGAGGCAGTCTCTGTATACACTGTGTAGAGTCAAATCTTCTCCTTCCCATATATTTGCATTTTGACTGTTATTTGTTCTCTCAATCAGCAGCTTCCTCATCTGCAAAATTCTACGCCAAAAGATCGCTGAGAGGATTTTTAAAAAGAAGAAAAACAAAAAAGACTGGAACTCCTACCACACAGCAGGGTTTTGCTCAAACAAAAACAGAAACAAAAACGACCCTTTCTTTTCCACCTCCCCAGCTAAGGCGATTTCTTTAGCATCAACCTACAGCCTCCTAGTGCACCCAGCTGAAACGCCATCAATATCGCCGAACAGCTTCCAGACCTATCTGTGGACAAACAGTGATGCCTCCAAGAACGCCAACCGTAACCCCACATCAGGGAGCCATCTTCCAGTCAAGAAAATGAAAAGGTGTGCAAGAAAGACCTAAGGAATAAAATACCCCTCCCAGCAATCATCGATGACCCTTCCCACGTCGCTCGGGACCCAGCACAAAGACCGCAGTCAACACCGGCAAAGACTTTTCCTTTCTCACCCCACCCGTCCAGCTAGAGGGGACGTGGCGTGGGCAGCGATACAGAGGGAGGTCTGAGTGGTCGCAGGGCCCAAGACCCGGCGGCGGTGGGGGAGGGCGGAGCAGCCTCGGGGAAGCTCGGCACCCGGCGGTGCCGTTTAAGGGAGGGGTCCACCCTTACCTTCGCCCGCTTGCGCCGGCTGGTCCGACGCCCCTCCGGAGTCTCTGCTATTCCAGTTTCCATGGGGGTCGCAGACCCAGGCACGACGGTGGGCCCGGCCTGAGGCCCTGCGGACCCTGGCGGTTCGGCCAGGCCCCCGGGGGGCGAGGCCCGCGGAGGCTCTTTCTTGCGGGGTGTGCGCTCCCCGGCCGCCCCCGGCCCGACCTCGGCTGGGCCCGACAGGCCCGCGGGTTGCGCGGCCACCTCAGACCCATTCTCAGAGCCGCCCGCTGTCCCGGGGCCAGCCTCCGTCCCGGCTGCCGCCGCTGCAGCCGCCGCCGCCGCGGCTGCCGCCTTCTTCCCAGACAACATCTCGGGCCGCCGGGCCGCCGACGGCCGTAGGGGCCGCTCGGTCTGTCGCTCCGTGGGTCCGACCCGCCTCGCCTCGCCTCGCTTCACGCTGCCCGCGCGCCGCCAACCGCCGTCGCGTACGCACGCGCTAAGCGCGCTCCCGCAGCGCCGGGACAAAAAGGGCCGGAGACGCCCACGAACCCCGCCCCTCCCCCGCAGCCATAGAGTGGCGTTCTCGCGGCTAGAGCGGCGCCGCAGCAAAGACCGTGTAGCTTGCCTAGAGCGTCTCCCCGGCGTTTGGCGTGGGACCTGGCACCGTCCGTGGTGTTAGGGCTTCTGGGCCAGACTAAACCTCCGAAGGTGACCATTTCCTCCAGGGACTTGCGGGTTTGCATGCGTTCGTTCGTTCATTCACTCACCCAATTATTCGTCAGTTCTACCAGTATTTATTAATGCTTGCCCACTACGTAACAAGGGTTACATTATGAAGTTCTAGCTTTCAAAGAACTTACAGTCTAATGGGGAAAAACACTGAAATATGTTGGTAGAGCGTCTTTCTTATTCATAATTGCTCTGCTTGGACTGGGCAAAAAACTTGGAGAGCGTAGCAGTTTCGATAGTAGTAAAATGGAGACAAGTTAGGAAATCCAGGTTTGAGTCCACACAGAATTGTTCTTGTCTCCAAGCCTTTGTTCATGCTTTTCCTTCTGTCTGGACCCCAACCCCATTCGCACCCCATGTCTTGCGCTTCTCCCATCCCCCATGTCCCTCATCCCCCATGTCCCCCATCCCCTCCGGCATAACACCTCTTTCTATTCCAGGTTAATTCTTTCTAATAATGATAGTAGTGGTTTATTCTTTTAATTTTTCGAGGAATCCCGTGCCGACCCAAAACTGGAACAGGTCTTGTCTACTTTTAGCATGTTTGTACTTACTACACAAACGATTGTCTTTTTAGTAGTCTGTCTCTTCAAAGTGAAATTGTCAAAAAGTTATTCCGTTTACATGAAGTTCAAGAACTGGTAAAACTAATCTCTAGTAATAGATTCCAGTCAGCCCTTGCCTGAGATGGGGGTCGGGGTCTGACTGCAAAAGAACAAGAAAGAACTTGCTGGGGGTGATGGAAATGTTTTATATCCTGATTGGGATGACGTTTACAGAGGTGTATATATTTGTCAAAACTCTATGAACTCTCCATGTAAAATAGGTATATTTTATGTAACTGTACTTAAGTAAAGTTGTTTTTCTAAAAAACTAGGCAAACAGACAAAAAGGCAATCAAATGTAGAAAGGAAAAAAGTAAAAGCTATGTAAGAAAGAAAATGTATCCGAGTGGGGTGGCATGCACTTGTAGTACCAGCTGCTTGGGAGACTGAGGTGGGAGAATCACTTGAGCCTCGGAGTTCAAGTCCAGCCTGAGCAACATAGTGAGACTGCGTCTCTAAAAAAAAAGAAAAGAAAAAGAAAGAAAAATATAATCATAGTACAACATATGGCTCAGCTGTGAACTGTATTAATATGACCATAAAAACATAAGCAGTTAATATTGTTTTTATTTATTTTTTCTTTTCTTTTGTTTCTTTTCTTTCTTTCTTTTCTTTTCTTTTTTTTTTTTTTTTTTTTTTTTTTTTTTTTTTTGAGACAGTCTTGCTCTGTTGCCCAGGCTGGAGTGCAGGGGTGCAATCTTAGCTCAATGCAACCTCTGCCTCCCGAGTTCAAGCGATTCTCCTGCCTCAGCCTCCCCAGTAGCTGGGATTACAGGCGCGTGCCACCATGCCTGGCTAATTTTTGTATTTTTAGTAGAAACGGGGTTCCGCCATGTTGGCTAGGTATGTCTCCAACTCCTGACCTCAAGTGATCCTCCGACCTCGGCCTCCCAAAGTGCAGGGATTATAGGTGTGAGGCACCGCGCCCGGCCGAGCAGTGAATATTGTTTTAACCTAAGTGATAGAATTACATTAAGAGAATGGAGAAAAAAGAAAGTTTGTGGAGAGAAAGATGAGAAGGTTTTAAGGATTTAGGGAAGTAGGGAGGTTGTTGGGGGAGGTGCTGCTCGGGAGCTAAATTATCTTTCACCGTAAAAATATAATACATAATGTTGGCCGGGCGCGGTGGCTCATGCCTGTAATCCCAGCACTTTGGGAGACCGAGGTGGGCAGATCACGAGGTCAGGAAATCGAGACCATCTTGGCTAACACGGTGAAACCCCGTCTCTACTAAAAGTACAAAAAAAATTAGCCAGGCGAGGTGGCGGGCGCCTGTAGTCCCAGCTACTCAGAGACTGAGGCAGGAGAATGGCGTGAACCCTGGAGGCGGAGCTTGCAGTGAGCCGAGATCGGGCCACTGCACTCCAGCCTGGGCGACAGAGCGAGACTCCATCTCAAAAAAAAAAAAAAAAGAATTCCTGGCCGAGTGCAGTGGCTCATGCCTGTAATCCCAGCATTTTGGGAGGCCAAGGCGGGTGGATCACCCGAGGTCAGGAATTCGAGACCAGCCTGGCCAACATGGTGAAACCCCGTCTCCACTAAAAATACAAAAATTAGCCGGATGTGGTGGCACTTACCCGTTTTTTTCCCCAGAAATAACTAATTCATTTCAGATGTTTTTATTGTGATCAAATACACATAACATAAAATTTACAATCCTAACCATTTTGAGTATACTGTTTAATAGTGTTAGATGCATTCACATTGTTGCATAAACAATCTCCAGAACTCTTTTCATCTTGCGAAACTCTGTACACATTAAACAATGACTACATTTGCCCCTCCTTCTAGCCCCTGACAGCCACCATTCTACTTTTTGCCTCTATGAATTTGACTACTGTAGATAGCTCATATAAGTGGAATCATATGGTATTTGTTTTTTTTTGTGACTATTTCACTTAGCTTAATGTCCTCAAGGTTCATCTATGTTGTAACATGTTAGAATTTCCTTCCTTTTAAAGGCTGGTAATGTTGTGCATATATAACATTTTATTATCCATTCATCTATGGATGGACACTTTTGTTGCTTCCACATTTTGGCTATTGTGAATAATGCTGCTGTGAACATTGGTATACAAATATCTCTTCAAGACTCTGCTTTCAATTCTTTGAGAAAATCCAAAGTGGAATTACTGTAGCAGTGTATGCTTTTTTTTTTTTTTTTTTTTTTGAGAAGGAGTCTTACTGTGGTTGCCCAGGCTGAAGTGCAGTGGCGCGATCTTGGCTCACTGCAACCTCCGCCTCCCGGGTTCCAGCAATTCTCCTGCCTCAGCCTCCCAAGTAGCTGAGATGACAGGTGCCTGCAAACCACACCTGGCTAATTTTTGTATTTTTGGTAGAGACGGGGTTTCCATGTTGGCCAGGCTGGTCTCAGGCGATCTACCCGCCTCGGCCTCCCAAAGTGCTGGGACTACAGGCGTGAGCCACCGTGCCCGGCTAGCATTTTTTAAAAGCTAATGTCTCCACTGGGCACGGGGACTCACACCTGTAATCCCAGCACTTTGGGAGGCTGAAGTGGGCGGATCATTTGAGGTCACGAGTTCGAGACCAGCCTGACCAACATGACGAAACCCTGTCTCTACTAAAAATACAAAAATTAGGTGGGTGTGGTGGTGCGTGCCTGTAATCCCAACTACTTGGGAGGCTGAGGCAGGAGAATCGCTTGAACCCGGGAGGCGGAGGTTGCAGTGAGCCAAGATGGCGCCACTGCACTCCAGCCTGGGCAACCGAGTGAGAGTCCGTCTCAAAAAAGAAAATAAATAAATAAAATAAAATAATAAAAGTTAATGTCTCCAGTTGGGAGAATTCTTGAGGCTAGGAGTTTGAGACCAGCCTGGGCAATATAGCAAGACCTTATCTCTAAAAAAAAAAATTTTTTTTTTAAATTAGCTGGGCATAGTGGCACATGCCTGAAGTCTTAGCTGCTCAGGAGGCTGAGGCAGAAGGATCACTTGAGCCCAGGAGTTGGAGGCTTCAGTGAGCCATGATCACACCACTGCACTCCAACCTGGGCAACACAGTGAGACGTTGTCTCAAAAATAAAATAATAATAAATAAAAAGTTAATGTCTAACTGTACAGAGTCCAAAACCTATCAATATTACATATTATATTAAACAAAGTTACCTTCCGCTAAGGTATCAGGTGACAAATAGATGGGCTAGTATAACTGTAAAAGCCTTTATGTCCAAGTTTGGATAGCTTTTCTTTGCCCCTGTGATGGTAGGGGCTCTGTATTGGCCATTTTTTTTGCTAGTTGCGAGGCCCAGAAGTACTGGTGAATGAATGAGGAGGCCTACATCACCTGGCTGTTGTGAGGACATCATGAGATAATGCTTGCAAACTGCCTGTCAAAGAGTCTGGCACATAGTGGTTGCTTCAGACATAGGAGGAGTTATTATTATTGTTATGCGGCAGCTGGGTGGGGGGAGGGAGCTGGCTATGACTCAGAGGAGTGGGAGGCCATGACTCTTGTCATGGAGGGGCCTCAGGCAGGGTCCTGGGGCCTGTGTGCCTCCATGCCATAATGCTGGCAGAACTGGTATTTCTCTTTAGGAGTCTCCATGGGATACTTGCCTCCGCGGGCACCGTAGGAGCAGTGGCAGCTTGGCTGATGAGCTATAAGCCAGCCTTGTTTGGGTTCCTATTCCTTCTGCTGTTGCTTAGCAACTGGCTGGTCAAGTGTGAACACAAGCTCACCCTCCCAGAGCCTCAGCAGGTGAGCAAGAGGGGGCTTGGCTTCAGCTCAGGGATAGGGGGTATTTGCAGCTAGATTAGGTGGTAGGGAACAGGGTAGGTGTCGAAATAATGGGGCAAGACTGAGGAATCCAAGACTCTGGTCTAAATCACCACTCTACAGTTTCCTCTTAGGTGGTGCTGGGTAAATCACTTCCCTCCATGAGGCCTCAGTTGCCTCACCTGAGCTGTTAAATCAGGACCACCCCAGACTCTCCTATTTCATATTTGATGTCAACATGTTTTGGCAAGAGTAACAACTACTTTAATGTGAAAAAAGTCAAAAAAATGAAAATGGATGAACATAGATACATCTCTAAAATAGAATAATGAAGACAGCAGAAATGTACATAGATTATGACATCTTTCATTTAATGCTAAAGAAAACATGCTAGGCTGGGTGCAGTGGCTCACGCCTGTAATCCCAGCACTTTGGGAGACCGAGGCAGGTGGATCACTTGAAGTCAGGAGTTCAAGACCAGCCTGGCTAACATGGTAAAACCCCATCTCTACTAAAAATACAAAAATTAGCTGGGTGTGGTGACACGCACCTGTAACACAAGCTACTTGGGAGGCTGAGGCAGGAGAATCACTTGAACCCAGGGGATGGAGGTTGCAGTGAGCTGAGATCATACCACTGCACTCCAGCCTGGGCAACAGAGCAAGAGTCCATATAAAAACAAAAACAAAAGCAAAAAACCATGCAAAACAGCCTGGTGCAGTGGCTCACAGCTATAATCCCTGCACTTTAGGATGCCGAGGCAGGTCAACAACCACTTGAGGCCAGGAGTTCGAGAATAGCCTGGGCAACATGAAGAAACCCCATCTCTACAAAAAATACAAAAATGAACCAGGCAGGGTGGTGCGTGCCTGTAGTCTCAGCTACTCAGGAGACTGAGGTGGAAGAATCACCCGAGCCTGAGAAGTTGAGGTTGCAGTGAGCACGCCACTGTACTACAGCCTGGGTGACAGAGTAGTGAGACTCTGTCTCAAACAAAACAAAACAAAACAATAGCCTATCTTATTTATAGAGGCATATGTGCAGTGAAAATATTTTAAGGCAGGCTGCCTCAACCTTGGCACTATTGACATTTTGGGTCAGATAATTCTCCATTGTGGGAGGCTCATGTCACCTGTGCATTGTTAGCTTAGCAGCAACCCTGGCCCCTACCCATGAGATGCCAAGTAGCACACCCACCATTTCATAACAATCAAAAGTATTTCCAGATATTGCCAAATGTCCCCTGGGGAGGGCAGAATGCCTCCCATTGAGAACTACTTTATAAAGAAATGCATGGAAAAATAAATTTTAAATGCAGGATTACAGTTAAGGTGATGCTATTCAGGGAGGGAGGAGGACACTGTGAGTGGGAGAGTCCACAGGGAACTTTAGTTATATTTATGATATTTTATTTCTTAAGTTGATATGGGAATATGAGTATTTTGTGTATTATTTACCTTTTTTGCATGTCTGATATGTTGAATTTTTTTCAGTTAACCATTTTATTTTATTTATGTATTTAGTTTTTTGGGACAGGGTCTCGCTCTGTGGCCCAGGCTGGATGCAGTGGGCAACCATGGCTCACTGCAGCCTTGACCTCCCTGGGCTCAGGTGATCCTTCCACCTCAGCCTCCCAAGTAGCTGGGACTACATGTGTGCACAGGGCTAATTTTTTCTAGTTTTTGTGGAGATGGGATTTTACCATGTTTCCCAGGCTGGTTTCAAACTCCTGGGCTTAAGCAATCATCCTGCCTTGGCCTTCGAAGGTGCTGGGATTACAGCCATAAGCCACCACACCTGGCTTAATTTTTTAATTTTTTTTTTTTTTTTTTTGAGACAGAGTCTCGCTCTGTCACCCCGGCTGGAGTGCAGTGGCCGGATCTCAGCTCACTGCAAGCTCCGCCTCCCGGGTTCCCACCATTCTCCTGCCTCAGCCTCCCAAGTAGCTGGGACTACAGGCGCCCGCCACCTCGCCCGGCTAGTTTTTTGTATTTTTTTAGTAGAGACGGGGTTTCACCGTATCAGCCAGGATGGTCTCAATCTCCTGACCTCGTGATCCACCCGTCTCGGCCTCCCAAAGTGCTGGGATTACAGGCTTGAGCCACCGCGCCCGGCCCTTAAATATTTTTAAAGACCATTAGTTTGTAGCTAAATCCAAAAAGAAAAAAAAAAAAAAAAATAAGTGTTATTAACCAGGGGAGGGAGAGATGAGGATCATGGAGATAAAAGCATGTCATGAGACCACTGAGACTTTGCAGTTTGAAATCGTACTGAGCCTGACAAAATGCTGGAAAAACAAAGGCTTTGGAGATAGATATATTTAGGCTAAGGGCTTTATGTCCACTGCAACTGGCAGATTAGCGAGCCATCTCATGCATTCCTATGAACCAAACGCAAGTGGAGGACTCAGGAATTTGAGGCTGTACAATGCTGAGAAAGTGACCTCCCAGCCAGGCCTAGTGGCTCACACCTGTAATCCCAGCACTTTGGGAGTCCGAGGCAGGCAGATCACCTGAGGTCGGGAGTTCGAGACCAGCCTGGTCAACAGAGTGAAACCCTGTCTCTACTAATAATTACAAACACAAATACCAAAAATTTATACTAATACAAAAAGTTAGCTGGGTGTGGTGGCACGTGCCTGTAATCCCAGTTACTCCGGAGACTGAGGCAGGAGAATCGTTTGAACCTGGTGGAGGTTGCAGTGAGCTGAGATCACACCAGTGCACTCCAGCCTGGGCAACAAGAGTGAAATTCTGTCTCAAAAAAAAGAAAAAAAGAAAGTGACTTCCTGTTACTGGGTCCCAAGTCTCCACAAAATGAGGCAATGATGCTCCCCTTGCAGGCAGTTGTGAGAATCTATTAAGATAATGTTTGTAAACCACCTGGCACAGAGCAGGTGTTCAAGCAAGGAAGGGATTATCATTTTTAACCAATTTTCCCCTTTTCGTGGTGGTGGGGAGCTTAGAAGGAGGAAGAGAAACCAAAGGCTTCCGAAAACGAAAACAACTCCAAGAGCGACAAGGCCACGAACACAAAAGAAGTCAATAGAATGCATTCCTGCTTTACCCTCCAGGACAAGATCTTCCAACGGCTTTTGTTCAGTGAAATGAAGCTGAAGGTCCTAGAAAATCAGATGTTCATCATATGGAATAAAATGAATCACCACAGGCGGTCAAGCAGACATGGGAATTTTCCCATGAAGAAACACAGAATGAGGAGGCATGAGTCCATTTGCCCCACCCTGTCTGACTGTACTTCCAGCTCCCCCAGCTAATGAGGCCGAGGCGGGCTGGCCTCTGCTGATGTTACCTTTTACCTCAGTAAAACCCAGTCAAAGCCATTGAATATTCGTAGTAAGTCATAATGGAAAGGTGCCTATGAGCCAGGAAGAGGATCAGAGGCTGAAAGATCGCCTTTGGAAAAGAAATCTGTACACACCAGGTCCACCATGTAGCATGTAGTGACATGACCTGACAGGGCTCTACAACTGTCCCTTTCTAGAGCCTTCTATTTCAGTTGGGTCTATCCTGGTTCCTCCCTGGCCCTGTGCTTGTTCACTCTGAGTCTCCCCACTCCTGCCCCAGCCCCTAGTCTCCCCTATCATCCTGAACCCAGAGGCCGGAGCCAGTCCTGCCAAGCCTGGCTCTGACCATGTCCATTGCTCTTTTTTTCCTTTTTTTTTTTTTGAGACAGAGTTTCGCTCTTGTCACCCAGGCTGGAGTGCAGTGGCATGATCGCGGGTCACTGCAACCTCCACCTCCTGGGTTCAAGTGATTCTCCAGCCTCATCCTTCCAAGTAGCTGGGATTACAGGCGCCTGCCACCATGCCTGGCTAATTTTTGTATTTTTAGTAGAGACAGGGTTTCACCATGTTGGCCAGGCTGGTCTCGAACTCCTGACCTCAGGTGATCCACCTGCTTTGGCCTCCCAAAGTGCTGAGATTACAGGCGTGAGCCACCTTGCCCGGCTTCATTGCCCATTCTTGAGCCAATGTCTTGCCTTGATGTTGACAGATTAAAGCCCACCTTCCTTCCCATGGTGTTGAGGCTCTCCATGACCTGACCCCTTCTCAGCCTTTTCCCCATCCATTACTCCTCTTCATATGCCTTAAACTCTGCATCAGAATATCAGAAACATCAGATATTTGTATGCTACCTTTGTGATATTTGCCATAACCAGGAACCACCTGAACGTTAACTCAATGTTATCCCTTTAAGTTGACTATTTTTTCTTAAATTTATCTGTAAAGGAAAATAAGTAAATAAAAGAATTTCTGCATACATTAAAAAAATTCTTGGTTTAAGTAGAACACAACTGTAAAATTAAAGACATGAAGACAAAAACCATGTTACTGAGTTTCTTTTTTTTTTTTTTTTTTTTGAGACAGAGTTGAGCTCTTGTCATCCAAGCTACAGTGTAATGGTGCAATCTCAGCTCACTGCAACCTCCACCTCCAGGTTCAAGCGACTCTCACACCTCAGCCTCTGAAATAGCTGGGATTTCTGGCACCCACCACCACGTCCAGCTTATTTTTGTATTTTTAGTAGAGACAGGGTTTCACCATGTTGGTCAGGTTGGACTCAAACTCCTGACCTCAGGTGATCTGCCCACCTCGGCCTCCCAAAGTGCTGGGATTACAGGTGTGAGCCACCATGCCCGGCTCATGTTACTACATTTCAACCAGAGCTCGGTTGCCCACTGACAGATCTGAGCCAGTGGGTTTTGTTTTAAAAAGTGAGATCAGCAAGTGTTAGCGTTTGAAAGACAAGCCAGCACCTAGCCAAGGCTTTTCTTCATAATGAAAACTGGAAAGGAAATCATTATCTCACTGTTTGATTCAGTGTGACTTAGTGTTAGGTTGGTGTTCTACCTAAAATCGTCTCTCTCACACAAGTCACATGCATTCTAACCAAACCAGAGGACTTGCCATCCCCCAAATGCATCCATATCTTTGGTTACATTGTTTCTTCCCCTGTGATCCCTAATTTTCTCCTATCTGCTCTTACAATTCTTCACTTCTTCCAAAGCCATCAACTCTAGGAAGCTCCCCTCAACCCAGCTATAATGAATCTTTTCCTTAGCATTCTTTCCACATTTTGTCTGTAGTTCTACAATAGAATGTTTCACAATCTGCTGGGATTTGATTTGTACACATTACTACAGTCCCTCCCCATGCTTCAACTAGAGTATAAGCTCTTTGAAGACAAGCACAGAATATTGTTCATCTGTATATCCCTCCCCCACCTGTAGCACCTAACACAGTGGCTGGTATACAAGCAGTGCTCAATAAAGAATACGTAGGCCAGGCGTGGTGGCTCACGCCTGTAATCCTAGCACTTCAGGAGGCAGGGGTGGGCAGATCACCTGAGGTCAGGAGTTCGAGACCAGCCTGGCCAACATGGTGAAACTCCGTCTCTACTAAAAATATAAAAATTAGCCAGGTGTGATGGCACACGCCTGTAATCCCAGCTACTCAGGAGGCTGAAGCAGGAGAATTGCTTGAACCTGGGAGATGAAGGTTGCAGTGAGCTGAGATCGTGCCACTGCATTCCAGCCAGCTTGGGCAACAGAGTGAGACTTCATCTCAAAAAAAAAAAAAAAAAAGACTGTGATTGCTTATCAATGTCTTATGTGTGCAGACATTTTCTCTGCCCTTTCATTTTATGATGATTCTCCTATATCCTATTTTGTTTTGAAAGCAGAATCTCTGAGGCTAAACTGCCTGGGCTTAAATCCTAACTCACCAACTCTCTGTTGTGTGATCTTGGACAACTCTTGATTGTTTTATTCTTCCGTACCTCAGTGTCCTTAACTGTCAAATGGGCAGATTAACACTATGGATCTTATAGAATTTATAGATAATGTCTTAGTCTGTTTGTGCTTCTGTAAAAAAATTCCTGTCTGGGCATGGTGGCTCATGCCTATGATCTCAGCACTTTGGGAGGCAGAGGCAGGAGAATCACCTGAGCCCAGAAGTTTGAGACCAGCATGTACAATGTGGTGAAACCCTGCCTCTACAAAGAATACAAAAGAACTAGCTGGACATGGTGGTGCACGCCTGTGGTCCCAGATACTCGAGAGGCTGAGGTGGGAGAATCACCTGAGCCTGGGAGGTCAAGGATGCAATGAGCCATGATCGTACCACTGCACTCCAGCCTGGGTGACAGAGTGAGATCCCATCTCAAAAAACAAAAACAAAAAATTTAACCGGGACTGGTGGTGTGCACCTGTAGTCCCAGCTACTCGGGAGGCTGAGGTGGAAGGATCACTTGAGCCTGGGAGGCCGAATTCACAATGAGCCAAGATCACACCACTGCCCACCAGCCTAGGTGACAGAGTGACACCCTGTCTCCACACATACACACAAATACCTGACACAGGATAATTTATTTAAAAAAAAGAAAAAACACAGATATTTATTTCTTACAGTTCTGGAGGCTGGGAGGTCTAAGATCAAGGCTCTGGCATCTGGTGAGGTTGGCTCTCTGCTTCCAAGATGGCACCATGAAAGCTAGATCTCTGGAGAGGAGGAATGCTGTGCCCTCGTAAGGCATAAGTGGAAGGGCAAAAGGGAACAAACTCCTTCTATCAAGCATTTTTTTTTTTTTTTTTTTTTTTTGAGACAGAGTCTCACTCTTTTGCCCAGGCTGGAGTGCACTGGTGCAATCTGGGCTCACTGCAAGCTCCACCTCCTGGGTTCATGCCATTCTCCTGTCTCCGCCTCCCAAGTACCTGGGACTACAGGAGCCTGCCACCATGCCCAGCTAACTTTTTTTTTTTTTTTTTGGTATTTTTAGTAGAGACGGGGTTTCACCGTGTTAGCCAGGATGGTCTTGATCTCCTGACCTCATGATCCACCCACCTTGGCCTCCCAAAGTGCTGAGATTACAGGCGTGAGCCACCATGCCCAGCCTTATCAAGCATTTTATAGTGGCATTGACCCATTCAAAAGGGCGGAGCCCTCATGACCTAAATACCTCCCCAAAGGCCACACTTCTGAATACCATTCCATTGGAGATTTTTTTCAACACATGTGTTTTGGGAGACACACTCAGACCATAACATTCTTTCCCTGGTCCCCCAAATTTATGTTCTCACATGCAAAATATATTTAGTCCATCCAGATAGCCCCCAAAGTCTTCACTCATTCTAACATCAACTCAAAAGTCTGGAATCTCATCTAAATCAGATATGGGTGAGACTCAAGGTACAATTACCCTGAGGCAAATTTTCCTCCAGCTGTAAACCTGTGAAATTGAACAAATTATGTGCTTCCAAAATACAGTAGTGGAGCAGGCGTAGGATAGATATTTCCATTCCATAAGGGAGAAATAGAAAAGAAGACAGGAGTAACAGGCCCCAAGTAAGTCCAAAACTTTTTTTTTTTTTTGAGATAAGATCTGACTTTATCGTCCAGGCTGGAGTACAGTGGTATGATCTCAGCTCACTGCAACCTCGTCCTCCTTGGCTTAAGTCATCCTCCCACATTAGCCTCCCAAGTAGCTGGGACTATAGGTGTGTACCACCACATCTGGCTAATTTTTTGTATCTTTCATAGAGACAGAGTTTCACCATGTTGCCCAGGGTGGTCTCAAACTCGTGAGCTCACGATCCGCCTGCCTTGGCCTCCCAAAGTGCTGAGATTACAGGCGTGAGCCTCTATACCTGGCCTCTAAGTACAAAACTTAACTGTGCAAACAACATAAAATCTTAAGGCTTGCATAATCTTTGACTGTGTGTTCTGCCTCCCAGACACACTGGTATGTGGGTTGGGCCTCCAAGGCTTTGGGCAACTCTACCCCCATGGCTTTGCTAACTGCAGTTGTCACACACATTAAAGGTGGGTGCTTGGAGTAGCACACTAATGCTCTACAGTTCTGCGGTCTTCCCATTCCTATGGCTCCACTAGGCACTGCCCTAATTGGGACTCTCTGCAGAGGTCCCAACCCCACAGTTCTGCTGGGCATTGCTCTGGGTTTGGGGGGCGGCTCTCTGCAGTGGTCTAGGTCTCTGCCTAAGTCCCCAGGCTCTCTGAGGCATCCGTTAAAATCTGGGTGGAGGAAGCTATGGCTTCACAGATCCTGCACTCTGCATATCTGCAGAATCAGCACCACATGGATGCTGCCAAGACTCACTGATTATGCCCTCTGGAGCAGTGGCCCCAGCTGCACCTAGACTTGCTTTAGCCACACCAGCAGAGGCAGAGCAGTGCTGCACCAGAACACAGGGAGTTGGCCCTGGACAGCAAGCCCTGAGGTCCCACAGGGTCCCCTGGGCAACTCCTCCAAAACTATTCTGCCTCCAAAGTCCTAGCACTCTGAGCCTGTGATGGGCTTGGCAGTGCCCGAAGATCTTCGAGATGCCTTTGGGGTCATTCTCCCATTGTCTTGATGAATAGCATCTGGCTTCCTTCTATCCATACTGATCTTATCAAATGGCCCTTTGCTTGGTTTAGTGTTCTCTCCTAAAAACACTTTTTAATTCTTTACATGGCCAGGTCTGAGAAATTTCCAAATATTTATATTCTGCTTCCCCCCTTACCCCCTCCCTTTTTTTGAAACAGAGTTGGAGTCTTGCTTTGTCGTCCAGGCTGGAGTGCAGTGGTGCAATCTTGGCTCACTGCAACCTCTGCCTCCCAGTTTCAAGCGATTCTCCCGCCTCAGCTTCCTGAGTAGCTGGGACTACAGGTGCCCGCCACCATGCCTGGCTAATTTTTGTATTTTTAGTAGAGATGGGGTTTCACCATGTTGGCCGGGCGGGTCTCGAACTCCTGGCCTCATGGTGGCTGCCTGCCTGGGCCTCCCAAAATGCTGAGATTACAGATGTGAGCCACGGTGCCTGGCCTGCTTCCCTTTTAATTATAAGTTCCGCCTTTAAATCATTTCTCTCTTATTGGGCTTTACTGAAAGCAGTTAATAGAAGCCATGCAACATCCTGAATACTTTGCTGCTTAAGGATTTCTTCTACTAAATATCCTAGTTCATCAACTCTTGTAAACCCAAAAGTATCTGAGACAAGTCTCAGTCAATTTAGAAAGTTTATTTTGCCGAGTTTAAGAATGCACCCATGACACAGCCTCAGGAAGTTCTGACAACATGTATGCCCAAGATGGCCAGGGCACAGCCTGGTTTTATACATATTAGGAAGACATGATGCATCAATCAATATGTATAAGTTGTACATTGGCTTTGAAAGGCCAAGGTGGCCGGGCGCGGTGGCTCAAGCCTGTAATCCCAGCACTTTGGGAGGCCGAGACGGGCGGATCACGAGGTCAGGAGATCGAGACCATCCTGGCGAACACCGTGAAACCCCGTCTCTACTAAAAAATACAAAAAACTAGCCGGGCGAGGTGGCGGGCGCCTGTAGTCCCAGCTACTCTGGAGGCTGAGGCAGGAGAATGGCGTAAACCTGGGAGGCGGAGCTTGCAGTGAGCTGAGATCCGGCCACTGCACTCCAGCCCGGGCTACAGAGCGAGACTCCGTCTCAAAAAAAAAAAAAAAAAGAAAGGCCAAGGTGGGGAGATCACTTGACGTCAGGAGTTCAAAACCTGAGTCTCATGATCTCCCCACCCTGCACCTTGTGACCCCCGCCCCTGCCCGCAAGAGATAACCACCTTTAACTGTAATTTTCCACTACCTACCCAAATCCTGTAAAAATGCCCCATCCCTATCTCCCTTTGCTGACTCCTTTTTCGGCCTCAGCCCGCCTACACCTAGGTGAAATAAACAGGTTTATTGCTCACACAAAGCCTGTTTGGTGGTCTCTTCACATGGACGTGCATGAAAATTTGGTGCCAAAGACCCAGAACAGGAGGACTCCTTTGGGAGACCGGTCCCCTGTCCTCACCCTCACTCTGTGAGGAGATCCACCTATGACCTCAGGTCCTCAGGCCAACCAGCCCAAGGAACATCTCATGAATTTCAGATCAGGTAAGTGGTCTTTTCACTCTCTTCTCCAGTCTCTCTCACTACCCTTCAATCTCCCTGTCCTTCCAATTCCAGTTCTTTTTCCTTTCTAGTAGAGACAAAAGAGACACATTTTAACCATGGACCCAAAACTCCTGTGCCAGTCACAGACTCGGGAAGACAGTCTTCCCTTAGTGTTTAATCACTGCGGGGACGCCTTCCTGATTATTCACCCACTTTTCAGAGGTGTCTGATCACCGTGGGGACACCTGCCTTGATCCTTCACCTTGGTGACAAGTACCACCTCTCCTTGGTGGCAAGTACCACCTCCCCTGCATGGCAAATACCACTTCCCCTGGGTGGGAAGTACCACCCCGCTCTCTCCGTTCTCTACCCTCTCTTTTCTCTAAATTTATTGTTTTACTATGGGCAACCTTCCATCTCCATTCCTCCTTCTTCTCCCTTAGCCTGTGTTCTAAAAAACTTAACACCCCTTCAACTCATCCCTGACCTAAAACCTAAATGCCTTATTTTCTTCTGCAATACTGCTAGGCCCCAATACAAACTTGATAATGGCTCTAAATGGCCAGAAAATGGCACTTTCGGTTTCTCCATCCTACAAGACCTAGATAATTTTTGTAGAAAAATGGGCAAATGGTCTGAGGTGCCTGATGTCCAGGCATTCTTTTACACATCAGTTCCTCCCTAATCTCTGCTCCCAATGTGACTCATCCCAAATCTTTCTTCTTTCTCTCCTGTCTGTTCCTTCAGTTTCAGCCCCAAGCTCTGAGTCCTCTATTGCTCACACAAAGCCCGTTTGGAGGTCTCTTCACATGGACATGAGTGACAATTAGGAAAGCTCATTTTTAGCAGATTGTGAAGTCTCACATCATAGGAAGAGAAAATAGGGGAAAGAAGGGAGAAAAACAACAACAAACAAAAAAAGAAGAACAATTCTGGAAAATCAATATAGGCTGTATTAACTCTTAAGTCCATACATCAGTAGGCAGGTATAAAAGTGGTTTATGTATGCAAATAGATTGCTGTTATTTTCTTCTGAAGTTTAAATTGTCTGGCTTTAGTTTATAGGGCTTTAAGAAAGCACAGCTTAATTTTTAGTGATTTCAAATCAGGAAAAATAGGAGGGAAAAGGAAAGTAAAGAAGGAAAAAAAAAAAGGAAAATATTACTTTGGAGACTTAGCCTGGAAAATTTTAGAATTCAGTCCAAACTTTAGAAAATAATAAAAATGGAAAAACATTAGGCAAGACTAGACTCTAACAATAGGTGTACTATAGTTTATTTTGAAACATAATTTTTTTTCTCTCTCCAGTTCCATTTTCACTAAAGACAATTCATAGGACAAATCCATTTTCAAAATAAGTTTTAGTCTTGTTATATTTGGCCAGAGTATTTGCATAAAGTCAGCAATAATAATTATTTGCTATATAGGCTTCTCCCCTTTCTTAAATTGGCTTTGCTGGAACTTTATCCCATTAGGAATCTCAGGTTCAACTTTAATGCCTTAAGCTCAGCCTGTGCCTGCAAATACCTGTATTAATTGGGTGATTTCCTCACCTCAAGGTCCCATGAAAACTTGGGACTCCTGGGCATGTCAGAAAGTGACATTCTTTACTTACCACAGGTCAGGAACCTGTACAGGGACTGTGTAAACAAGGTATGAGGCCAGCTTTCCCAAGGGGCTTTTATTTACTCTGTAAGTCAACTAGGATTTGTTTGTTTGTTTTGAGATGGAGTCTCGCTCTGTCGCCCAGGCTGGAGTTCAGTGGTGTGATCTTGGCTCACCACTACCTCTGCCTCCTGGGTTCAAGCAATTCTCCTGCCTCAGCCTCCTGAGTAGCTGGGATTACAGGTGCATGCCACTACGCCTGGCTAATTTTTGTATTTGTAGTAGAGACAGGATTTCACCATGTTGATCAGGCTGGTCTCAAACTCCTGACCTCATGATCTGCCCACCTCAGCCTCCCAAAGTATTGGGATTACAGGCATGAGCCACCATGCCCAGCCAACTTTGATTTTTTAAAGCGGCCTATATCTGAAAACATGCTATTCCAGTCAAAATGTTGATGCAATAACCAGTGTCTCCAATTGTATCCTGTTACAAAAGAAAACAGATTATTATTGCACTTATGCAAATAACTATATTGTCATAAGAATACTCACAACTAGTTTCCACATTATGGAGAAATCAGGTAGAGAGAAATATGCTCCAAATGTTGTTTATAGAAGTATACTTTACTGAATTATTAACAACTGTAAATAGCTCCAAAGAGAAGTTTTCTTGGCTCTGAAAAACAAAGGATCAAATGTTTTAAGCAATAAGTCATAAAAGGGTTATTTCAGTCTCCTATTAGTTCAGTCTATGTAATTAACTCCTGTTCTGCTTGATATTCATGAATAACTTAGCTCTCCATGGAAGTCTTGGAAGTGTTTCCTCTATTCTAGAGTCACAGTCTCCAAAGTTATCAGAAACCTGCATTCAGAAGCACCTGTCAGAGTCCTCTGCTGATTATAAAACCACCTTTTGAAAAGGATAAAAGTAAAACACAAGTCTTAGAACAGTCATAGTTAAAGACACTATTGACAAGGAAATTTGGCTATTTCTGAGGAATACAATTTTACACAATAATCTTAATTATTACTGGTAAGGTATGCTAAGACATAACAGAATCACAAGAATTTCAGACAATTCTAGAACACATACTAACAACACATTTATATAAATATAATCCAAAGAAAGTTAAACACTGTTTCATATTTGACAATACTTCCTGTATAATATTATTATGTTGAATAAGCTGAATATGTCTCTTTGGACTTCAGGGCACTAATATAAAAAAATTAATGAGGACCATAGTTAGAATTTGATTTTGGAAAGTTTGTCAAATATAAAAAAGATTAAAACACTTCATATCACAAAATAGGATCGCAAGTCATTGTAAAATAAGTCATTCATTTTGAGAAAGTAATAAATATTTCAAAAAAAGGCAAAAACCTTCATTCTTTGAGGGAGACTTAATTTCCCAAACAATAAACCCTAATAATGACAGAATGAGGCCAATTAAATTTGTTTCTCAAAATTTTATAAACAATCTATACAATTTTAATCATCTTGACCATAAGATATAATTTCCATTAGCCTTTTTATAATGTTTACAATCTTTTATTAAGGAGTAAGTTAATGCTCCAAGAAAACCTTGTTAATTTGACACAGGGGTCCATATGCTCATCTTGCATCAGTGTGTCTTTGATATTGATGGTTAATTTATAGAGAAACTGAACTTATTTTATCTCTCAAAATTGACCCTTACAATCTCACATGCCTACCTCTTCCACAATAGTCCCTGGGCCTTGAGGGGTTGAATAGTTTTAATTGCTGGCCCTGTGTCTCATGAATGCAGTTTATTTTAACTGGCATCTTCTACAGGGTCTGAAGATGAGGCTTTAATTGCTGCCAGTAGTTAAGATTTAGCAGGACTTGGTGTCCTTTTTAGATGCAGGAGTCAAAACCCTGCAACTTAATGACACAGGGACTTTGAAAGTACAGGCTGGGAGTGGTGGCTTACACCTGTAATCCCAGCACTTTGGGAGGCTGAGGCAGGCAGATCACGAGGTCAGCAGTTTGAGACCATCCTGACCAACACGGTGAAACCCCGTCCCTACTAAAATACAAAAAATTAACTGGGTGCGGTGGTGCCTGCCTGTAGTCCCAGCTACTTGGAGGCTGAGGCAGGGGAATCGCTTGAACCTGGGAAGCGTAGGTTGCAGTGAGCCGAGATCACACCACTGCACTCCAGTCTGGTGACAAAAGGAGACTCCATCTCAAAAAAAAAAAAAAAAGTACATACAGAAAGTTACATGGATATAATAACCTTAATTAATTTTTTAAAATCTCCATGTATTCTAAGCAAACAAAAACTTCATAATAATTACACAGGAATTATTTCAATGAAGCATAAAATCTGTTTGTTAGGCCAGTTACCCAAAGGCAACTGCAGTGTGACTGCTGTTCCCTCTGGGGAGTCCATTTAGATAACTGCAAGTTTTTGTAAGCACCATTAAGGAGTCAAAACTTGTAGTTATCTAAATGGACTCCCCATAGGGAACAGACCTTCTGTGGTGTGAGTGCTGTTCCCGATGAAGAGTCCATTTAGGTAACTGCAAGTCAAAACTTATGTAAAGGGTACTTGAATTAGTTAGACATAGGAAGAGTGTTTCCTGAATCATAAGTGAAAATTTTTGGATCCATAGAACAATTTAAAGCTGAGAGCACAGAATATTACATTGGAAGGAAACATTTCCTTTAGACCGTTAAGATAAAACATTTTTAGCATCAGGCCACAATCATTAGAACCCAAGGAAAAAAAACTTACAGGAGCTGAAAATGAGTTGAAGGATAGAGCTATTATTTTAGGCCTTTTAAAAGAGGAGGAGAAAGCTGAAAACAGAAATAAAAGTTGAACTTTGCATAATAAAATTATAATGTCTTGTAATTTTATTAATAGTAAAGCAATACCTTAAGAAAATTTTATTGTTCTAAATAATTCTTTACTGTATCAGTGGTTTTTAAAAAATATTAAAATCTGCACTTTGGGAGGCTGAGGTGGGCAGATCACTTGAGGTCAGGAGTTTGAGACCAGCCTGGCCAACATGGCGAAACCTCATCTCTACTGAACATACAAAAATTAGCCGGACATGATGGTGGGTGCCTGTAATCCCAGCTATTCGGGAGACTGAGGTAGGAGAGTCACTTGAACCCAGGATGCAGAGGTTGCAGTGAGCCAAGACTGCACCACTGCACCCCAGCCTGGGTGACAGAGTGAGACACAATCTCAAAAAAAAAAAAAAAAAAAAATCAAAACCCAATCTCTAGAAAGACTATTATAAATAATTTCCCTTCAATTATAGACAATTTGATCATATAAAAGTTTTTTCCATAAATCTTATTATGACTTACCCAGACCATTCATGACATGCTTAGACTTTCTGGTTTGACCTGAACATCCCTCTTTCTTAAACAACCAGTCATTTTATTCTAGGACAGAAATTTACCATACAAGAATTTTTTCTCATATAAAATTATTTTTCGGCCGGGCGCGGTGGCTCAAGCCTGTAATCCCAGCACTTTGGGAGGCCGAGACGGGCGGATCACGAGGTCAGGAGATCGAGAGACGATCCCGGCTAACACGGTGAAACCCCGTCTCTACTAAAAAATACAAAAAAATAGCCGGGCGAGGTGGCGGGCGCCTGTAGTCCCAGCTACTCGGGAGGCTGAGGCAGGAGAATGGCGTGAACCCGGGAGGCGGAGCTTGCAGTGAGCTGAGATCCGGTCACTGCACTGCAGCCTGGGTGACAGAGCAAGACTCCGTCTCAAAAAAAAAAAAAAAAAAAAAAAAAAAAAAAAAATTATTTTTCTTTAAGCTTTCTTACCAAAAAATACCTCTTTATTTCTATAACTTTCTTTACATCTCTCTTATTTTCTAGTTCCTTTTACCTTGTTTTATGCATAATCTTTAAATAAGCTTCAAATTAGACAAAAAGTATTCATCTTTTAACAAGTACACACATTTTTTAGAAAGAATGTTATCCTACTACATATATTTTTTAATTGGAAAATACCCATTTAATGAAATATCTATGATTTAATTTAATATAACTTTAGATTGTAAATTATGTTTGTCTAGAAGTATTTATCCCATTACACTTACCAAATTATTTTATTTTATTTTATTTTATATTTTGAGACAGAGTTTCGCTCTTGTCATCCAACCTAGAATGCAATGGTGCAGTCTCAACTCACTGCAACCTCTGCCTCCCAGGTTCAAGTGATTCTCCTGCCTCAGCTTCCTGAGGAACTGGGATTACAGGTGCCCACCACCATGTCTGGCTAATTTTTGTATTTTTAGAAGAGATGGAGTTTCACTATGTTGGCCAGGCTGGTCTTGAACCCCTGACTTCAGGTGATCTACCCACCTCAGGCTTCCAAAGTGCTGGGATTACAGGTATGAGCCAACGTGCTCAGCCTTACTAAGTATTTTATTTTAATAGTTTACCTAGATTATTTATGAAAACTGCCATGGTCATCATTTAAAGTTATTTCCCTGTCAACCATTTTATATCTTGTGAATTTCAAGTGTTTATCTAAGTAAGAACCATAAAATTAAATATATGGTCATTTCACTAAACAATTCAAGTTTTAGCTGATTTCACTAAATCAGTATTAATGGCTTATTTATAAAAAATTACTCAAGCAATGATCATTCTGTTTTGGGCTGGGTTTATAGTTTAATAACCTTTAGGCCAAATTTTGACACCGTAAAGTAATTGACAGGAATAAATATGAAATCTCTTCATCAGTTAATGAAAACAAAAATGTATGCTGATATTCTTAAGGCATTTCTAATATTGCTTTACCAGCAATATTTTATTTTATTTTATTTTATTTTATTTTATTTTGTTTTGTTTTAAGATGGAGTCTTGCTCTGTCACCCAGGCTGGAGTGCAGTGGCATGATCTCAGCTCACTGCCAGCTCCGCTTCCCGAGTTCAAGCTATTTTCATGCCTCAGCCTCCCAAGTAGCTGGGATTACAGGCGCGCACCACCACACCCGGCTAATTTTTGTATTTTTAGTAGAGACAGGGTTTCACCATGTTGGCCAGGCTGGTCTTGAACTCCTGACCTCAAATGATCTGCCAGAGTTGGCCTCCCAAAGTGCTGGGATTACAGGCATGAGCCACCATATGCAGCCTGCTTTATCAATAATTTTAAAGCTAGCTTATTAAAGATTTTACTTAAGTCACAAGACTTAAGTAAAATAAGTAAATAGTAAGCCCAAATGCTCTTCAAGTTCATATGACTTGAACTTGAGTACCCTTTAACTTTAAGGCAGTTTGGTACCTTGTGGCCAAAACCACATAAGAAAATATGGGTACATATATGTAAACACACACATACACACTCATACAAAGATCCTATAGCTTTTACTTCAGAGCTGTAGCCGTGAGATATTAATACAAACTCACCAGTTTGCAAACAATAACAAAAAGAATTGGTTGGATGCAAACAGTGGATTTTATCTCAGTAGAAAAGTTACAGCAGACTTAAGGCAAGCAGAAAAGAAAGAAGAAAGATAGCGAACTTGGGAACTTTATAGTTGTAGGCTGACCCTCGTGCTCCAAATTTTCCTTGATGTGATTTGCCTCTCAGTTTAAAATGTGCATGGGAACAGACCTAATGTGTAACCAGCTGGAGTATGAGAAAACGGGGCATGCCCTTCCATTTACACAACCACTTGCAAGTAGAGGCATCATAAAACCAAATGGAGTGCCTGTCCTTGTCTATCCTCATTCTTAAATGATTTGTCTCCCACATTTTTTCTTTTCCTTTCTTTTTTTTCTTTCCTTCTTTCTTTTTCTTCTTTATCTTTTTTTTTTAGGCGGAGTCTCGCTGTGTCGACCAGGCTGGAGTGCAGTAATGCAATCTTGGCTCACTGCAACCTCCGCCTCCCGGGTTCAAGCTATTCTCCTGCCTCAGCCTCCTGAGTAGCTGGGACTACAGGCGCACGCCACTACACCTGGCTAATTTTTTGTATTTTATTAGAGACAGGGTTTCACCATGTTGCCCAGGCTGGTCTCAAACTCCTGAGCTCAGGTAATCTGCCCGCCTCGGCCTTCCAAAGTGCTGGGATTACAGGCATGAGCCACTGTGCCTGGCTGCATATCTTTTTCTTAAAAGGAGGAACTGAACTGTGGCCTAGGGTTTAGTGGAGTGGGTCAAAGTGTGCTGGTTGTGGGCGGGATTCCACAGTGTGTCACCACTGAGACGTTTCTGCCCTTTTATGTGTCTGTTTCTCTGTCCAGAGGTCTAGCACCTCCAGGAGGGCTCAAAGCGTGGAGTGACCAGCTCCTCATTACTTCCTGGATGAACCTTTTTGTTTGTTTTTCTGTTTTTTGAGATGGAGTCTTGCTCTGTCACCCAGGCTGTAGTACAGTGGCGTGATCTTGGCTCACTGCAACCTCCACCTCCCGGGTTCAAACGATTCTCTTGCCTCAGCCTCCCAAGTACCTGAGACTACAGGCATGTGCCACCATGTCCAGCTAATTTTTGTATTTTTAGTAGAGATGGGGCTTCAGCATATTGGCCATGCTGGTCTCGAACTCCTGACCTCAAGTGTTCTGCCTGCCTTGGCCTTCCAAAGTGCTGGGATTACAGGCATGAGCCACTGAGACCAGCCTGGATTAACCTTTTAAAACTAATTTTGTTAGGAGTTTCCTGTAGGGCCATGGCACATTGCTGGGAGTCAATCTCCCAGACACTCCCACTCAGCCCCCAGTGACCCAGGGGTGCATTTTGGCTGGGAAGAGCAAAATGCCCTTTCTCTTTGGAGCTGAAGAAACTCAGTCTCTCATTTTTTTATAAACACCACAGTTCAGTTCTTCATGCAAATGCTCACATGAGCCAATTGAGAGTAATTTCCAGAGGAAAGACAATGGAGAAGACTCTTTAGAATGCACCTCTGAACTAGAATTAGAATCCTAAACAACAACCTCCTAGGAGTGAGGGGGGAAAAAAACAGCTAAGACCACTTCCTGTAAATTGTCCTCAGTCGCCCCTAACTTGGTAGCTCTGGTCCACCATTACACACGCCAAGATCAAATCCTTTCACAGTGCAAGGTAATCTCTGGTACTCCCCCCAAAGCCAAAGAGGTCAGGTAATGCAATGCAGGAAAGCAGAGCTTTAGACCTAAGAAGAATCTGCCCATGACTCTTGAAACTCCACAAAGAAAATAGAACACTCCAAAAAGGGATTAGTGGTGCTTTTGTTTTGAGTTCTTTGAGGAGTTCAAGTCTTTAGAAGCCCTCTCTAGATTTTTTCTTGGTACCAACGATGGTGAAGGGAAAGAGGGAATAGGGTAGAAGAAAAGTAAGACAAAAAGCAAACATAGAAACCAAACATATGGTGTTTTTTTCTTTCTGTGGCTGTGAGGAAATTTTAGCCAACTCAGAGGCCTTGTTCCCAATAATTTGGAATTCTCATTTGGATTTGGCCAAGTTAAGGAGAATTGGTAAAATCTGATGGGACAAAGATTGGAACAACAACAAAAAAACCCAATAATATGATCACTGAGTATTCTAATGGTAAGGAAAAATTAAGACCAGCCATTGTCAATTTTATTTCTTTTTGAGACAGGGTCTCACTCCCATCACCCAGGCTGGAGTACAATGGTGTGATCATGACCCATTGCAGCCTTGACTTCTCAGGTTCAGGTAATCCTCCCATCTCAGCCTCCCAAGTAGCTGGAACTATAGGTGTGTGCCACCATGCCTGGCTAATTTTTTGTATTTTTTTTTTTTTTGTAGAGGCAGGGTTTTGCCATGTTAACCAGGCTGGTCTTGAACTCCTAGGCTCGAGCTATCTACCTGCCTTGGCCTCCCACAGTGCTGGCATTGCAGATGTGAGCCACCATACCTAGCTGTCAATTTTAATCTTTAGTCATTAAGGGGAATTTCCAAGCCAAAAGAAAAAAAAAGAAAAAACCCACAAAAAACAAAAACCCAATTCAGCTAGTTTCCTAGAAATGAGTCTCAGGCTGAAGACTGCTCTCTACCATCCTAGAAGCAGGAAGAAACTCAAACTCAGCTTCCCTATTAGAAGTGAGCTTAACCTCCAGAGTTACCTGCCTTCTATTGTCATGGAAGCAAGAAAACTTGCCTTCCTCATTGCAAGCAAGTAAAACTTCAGAAAAGGAGCTGTACAGCAAAATAAACTTTAGATCTCAACCAAATTTTGGGAGATCAGGAATTTCCTGGAAGGAGGGGAGCTCCCAGGCCTCACCAAATTGTCCTGTTGGGTTGAGCCATAAAGATAGCTTAAGCTGGTACGAAGCACCCATAGGAGATTTGTCAAAAGTCAGGGCCACCTCCATTCAGAATACCTTCATGATTGCCAATTTGTAAACCAAAAAGTATCTGAGACAAGTCTCAATCAATGTAGAAAGTTTATCTCGCCAAGGTTAAGGACTCACCTGTAACACAGCCTCAGGAGGTCCTGATGACATGTGCCCAACGTGATCAGGGCACAGCTTGGGTTTATACAGTTTAGGGAGACATGAGACATCAATCAATATAGGTAACATGTATGTTGGTTCAGTCTGGAAAGGCAGGATAACTCAAAGTGGGTAGAGGGCTTCTAGGTTATAGGTAGATCAGAGACAAATGATTGTATTGTTTTGAGTTTCTGCAATTTACTTGTGAGAGCAGGGTAAAAGAATAGTCACTTATGCCTTAGTCTGGCTTAATGAAACAATAGGGCAAAGGAAGCTATCAGATATGCATCTGTCTCACGTGAGCAGAGGGATGACTTTGAGTTCTGTCTGTCCTTCATTCACAAGGAATTTCCTTGTGGGCAAATTGTGAGGGAGGTATGCAGCTTTTTCATCTTTGTAGCTATCTTATTTAGGAATAGAATGGGAGGCAGGTTTGTCATCGCAGTTTCCAGCTTGACTTTTCCCTTTGGCTTAGTGATTTTGGAGTTCTGAGACTTATTTTCCTTTCACACTCTTAACTTCTGCCTTCCATAAAGTTCTAGGACATTAATACAATTCAGCCACGCTCCTGGTCACTTTATAACAAGGATGGACTTTCCTTCTGTTTCAAATACCTTGCTCCTCATTTTCATCTGGTATCTTATCAGAATGGCCTTTGCTGTCCATCTGTATACCAGCATTCTGATCAGTACCAGTTAGGCAATCTCTAAGAAGACTGGGGCTTTCCCTGGGGCTCTACTCTTCTGATTCCTCATCAGAATCCCCTCAATATTTCATCCATGGCAATACAGCTTTTCCCAGCATTCACTTCAAAACTGTTTCAGGCTGGGTGCGGTGGCTCACGCCTGTAATCCCAGCACTTTGGGAGGCCAGCGGGAGGATCACTTGAGGTCAGGAGTTTGAGATCAGCCTGGCCAACGTGGCGAAACTCCGTCTCTACCAAAAATACAAAAATTAGCCAGGAGTAGTAGTGGGTGCCTGTAATCCCAGCTACTTGGGAGGCTGAGGCAGGAGAATAGCTTGAACCCAGGAGGTGAAAGTTGCAGTGAGCCAAGATCGTGCCACTGCACTCCAGTCTGGGCAACAGAGCAAGACTCCATCTAAAAAAAAAAAAGAAAAAAAGAAAAGATCTGGAGTCAACTGTAAATAAAGGCCAAGTGTGGTGGCTCATGCCTGTAATCCCAGCACTTTGTGAGGCTGAGGCAGGGGTATCACTTGAGTCAAGGAGTTCAAGACCAGCTTGGGCAACATGGCAAAATTCTGTCTCTAAAAAAAAAAAAAAAAAAAAATAGCCGGGCGTACGCCTGTAATCCCAGCCACTTGGGAGGCTGAGGTGAGAGAATCCCTTGAACCCGGGAGGCTGAGGTTGCAGTGAACCGAGATTGTGCCATTGCACTCCAGTCTGGGTGACAAAGTGAGACTCCATCTCAAACAAAAACAAAAACAAAAACAAAAAAACCAGCAACAAAAAAACTGTTTCAGCCTCTACCCATGACCCAGTTCCAAAGCCACTTCTATATTTTAAAGTATTTATTATAGCAACACTGCACTCCTCTGCTACCAGTTTCTGACGTAGTCCATTTTATGCTGCTATAGCAAAATACCACAGATTGGGTAATATTTTTTCTTGAGATGGGGTCTTGCTATGTTGCCCAGGCTGGCCTCAAACTCCTGGACTTAAGCAATCCTTGACAGACTGGGTAATTTATAAGAACAGAAATATATATCTCACAGTTCTGAAGGCTGGGAAGTCTAAGAACAAGGCACCACAGATTCAATGTCTAGTGAGGGTCCAGTGTCTGCTTTCAAGATGGCACCTTGAACTCTGTGTCCTCTGGAAGGAAGGAATGCTGTGTCTTCACATTGCAGAAGGTGGAAGGGCAAAAGGGAACAAACTCCCTCTGTCAAGCCCTTTCATGATGGTATTAATCCATTCTTGAGGGCAGAGCCCTCATGACCTAACCACCTCCCAGAAGGCTATGTATTTCTGTGTTGGATAACTATTGCACTGAGGATTAAGTTTCCAACATACTAATTTTGGGTGACACATTCAGGCCATAGCAGACGGGTTATTGCACTCCTTCAGATCTTTGCTCGAATAACTTCTTCTTAGCGAGGACTCCCTTCACCTTCCTATTTTGAGTCACACCCCTCTCTCGTGTGTCTTTTTTCTTCTTCCTGTTCCAGGTCCACTCTCCATCCCTCCCCTGCTTCTCCTGCCAGTGGGCCAATCTGTATGAATTACATCATTGTGCTCCCTTGCACTGTGGCTTCCAGTTGGGTTTGGCCAACAGGAGATCTCTAGAAAAAGATTGGAGGGACAGAGGAGGTTGAAGTGGTTACTCCCCCAGCTTCCTCCTATGGGTTCACTTTAGGCAAGTTTTGGGCTGGCTGGGTCCCAGGGAGCCTCCCTCTACATGACCGTCTTCTTTCAGGTTTCCTTTACAGATCATTGACTGATCCCTGGGGACATGACAGACCCCAGTTATTTATATGATAATCCCTGCCATGGAAACAAATACAGCAATTCAGTCACAAACTCAATCTGCAGGTGACATACACACAAGCCACAATAAGGCACTGCATCTCGAAGACAGCATCTGTAATGAAAAAGCTGATTAAGATGATGGGGCGCCACATCCCCTTTGGTGCACTAGATCCATGTTTGGATCTGCTGTAATAGCCAAACCCCCATGGAGGTCTGAGGTGGTCCAATGAGGGTTCATTTGACCTACAAAGAAGATGCTGGTGCTCATGGAGAATGCATTACTTGCCAGCAACATTGGCCTGTGGCTCAAAGTGAACTAGGCATAATAACTTGTCTGACCAATTCTCAGTTGATAGTTGGTTACAACGGCTTCTGATTACCATGGGGTCGCTATAGATATATAGGTGGCTGTTCTTTTCCAACAAGCAGATAGCATCCAAACTCTTTTTTTTTTTTTTTTTTTTTTTTTGAGACGGAGTCTTGCTCTGTAGCCCAGGCTGGAGTGCAGTGGCCGGATCTCAGCTCACTGCAAGCTCCGCCTCCCGGGTTCACGCCATTCTCCGGCCTCAGCCTCCCGAGTAGCTGGGACTACAGGCGCCCGCCACCTCGCCCGGCTAGTTTTTTGTATTTCTTAGTAGAGACGGGGTTTCACCGTGTTATCCAGGATGGTCTCGATCTCCTGACCTCGTGATCCGCCCGGCCTCCCAAAGTGCTGGGATTACAGGCTTGAGCCACCGCGCCCGGCCCAAACTCTTTTTTTTTTTTTTGAGACAGAGTTTCACTATTACACCCAGGCTGGAGTGCAGCGGTGCAATCTTGGCTCACTGCAACCTCCGCCTTCCGGTTTCAAGCGATTCTCCTGCCTCAGCCTCCTGAGTAGCTGGGATTACAGGCATGCGCCACCACACCCAGCTAATTTTTGTATTTTTAGTGGAGACGAGATTTCACCATGTTGGCCAGGCTGGTCTCAAACTCCTGACCCTGTGATCCAGCTGCCTCGGCCTCCCAAAGTGCTGGGATTACAGGCGTGAGCCACCACACCCGGCCGATAGCATCCAAACTTAAGACTGTGATGATTATCTTTGTCATGTGTTAGAGTTTCCTGGTATGACACAATCTGACAATAGAATGCTGTTTACAGCTGCGGGCCCTGAAGTACATTTCAACATGGAATTCTCCTTTCCACTTGCAGGTGGCGGGTAAAATCAAACTTTAGTATGGCTGGTTAAGGGAGCAGCTATATCAGCCACTGCTTCTTCATTCTTTGCAGGCACATGGGAGGGGGAAGAGTCTACTCAGTGTGCCAGGACCCCAGAACCTCTGTCCCTAATTGCCCCTTCTTTTTTGAGCATTAACTTTGACCATTGGTTGGTAAGTTCGCATTGCTCTAGCTGAGGCTAACTTGGTGGACATGACTTTGGGTCTTTTTTTTTTTTTTCCTTTTTTGAAGGGCACTTGATGGACATACACAGCGGACAGGCAACTCTGACACTGTCTTTACCTAGAGGAGGGCAGTGTTCCTACCATCCATCTCCTCTGCAAATGGAGAACATTGCTGTGGTCACTATGCCTGTGCAACAGATTCCTTCTGCTCTGCAACCACCATCCTCAGTCCCAAGGGATTGCCTTTGAGAGCAGACTAGTGACTTCTGGATTCCCGTGAGGTCAGTGCTCTAAGAAAAAGTACAGATCATTTGGCTGATTCTGGGGACATCCTCAGCTGATGGAGCAAGAACATACGCAAGCAATATCAGGAAACAGATCAGCGTTGAAGAGTAAATAACCTCTCACCTGCTCTTTCAGGTTCGGACAGGAAGAGCTTCAACAGCCTGTAGTAGCTGCCTAGGCCAGACTCCATTCCACAAACCTACAGTACTGAATATATCACCACCACTACCCCTGTCATCCATACCCAGCTATGGGAGACCTTGTTGGTCTTACTCTCTGACCATGGCAGGGGAATTGCTCCTAGCTGGCCATTGTCACAAACTGCTGTGCTTTAGAGTGTGAAAGGAAAATAAATCTTGGGATCCCAAAACCACTAAGCCAAAGGAAAAAGTCAAGCTGGGAACTGTTAGGCAAACCCACCTCCCATTCTATTCCTACAAAGATTAAAAAGCTACATATGGCCAGGCACGGTAGCTCACACCTGTAATCCCAGCACTTTGGGAGGCTGAGGCAGGCAGATCACCTGAGGTCAGGAGTGAGTGATCAGCCTGGCCAACATGGTGAAACCCCATCTCTATTAAAAATACAAAAATTAGCCGGACGTGGTGGTGGGCACCTGTAATCCCAGCTACTTGGGAGGCTGAGGCAGGGAGAATTGCTTGAACCTGGTATGTGAAGGTTGCAGTGAGTCAAGGTCGTGCCAGTGCACTCCAGCCTGAGCAACAGAGGGAGACTCCGTCTCAAAAAACAAACAAACAAACAGCAAAAAAAGAAAACTGCATACCTCCTTCACAATTTGCCCACAAGGAAATTCCTTGTGAATAAAGTACAGAGAGAACTCAAAGTCATCCCTCTGCTCACATTAGACAAATGCATATCTGATTGCTTCCTTTGCCTTATTGTTTAACTAAGCCAGACTAATGCATAAGTGACCGTATCTCTATGCTCCTCTCAGAGTAAATTGTATATTCAGTGAAAGTCTAATCAGAAACTCAAAAGAATGCAATTGTTTGTCTCTTATCTACCTATGACCTAGAAGCCCCCTCCCTGCTTCGAGTTGTCCTGTTTTTCTGGACTGAACCAACGTACATCTTACATAATCGATTAATATCTCATGTCTCCCTAAAATGTATAAAACCAAGCTGTGCCCCGACCACCTTGGGCACATGTTTTCAGGACCTCCTGAGGCTGTGTCATGGGTGCATCCTTAACCTTGGAAAAATAAACTTTCTAAATTGATTGAGACTTGTCTCAGATATTTTTGGTTCACAGGGGGAATTCAGTTGGGAGAAATCAGGCCACAGCTGTAAATGGCACAACCATATTCCCATCCCCTGCGTGGAAGGTGTGGAGGTGAACTGGCAGAATACTGAGCAGTCCTATATATCCCCCAGGACTTGATTTGTACTCTGGATATATGTCCTTCCTTGCTTTCTCTTTGGAAAGAATACCACCTGCATATGAGCCCTCATGATAACCCAAGACCTGTGGGCACAGCAATGTTCCCAGTCCTAGTCTCTGGTGCTTTTGACAAGACATGCCTGGGTATTCAGTACATAGATTTCACCATTTTATGCAGATTTTCCTCCCATAATAGGTAGAATCTACAATCCACATGGGCTCAGATATCCTGAAGGGAATTGCCACAGGGACAGCCAGGGTTCTCACTGGCGAAGTTATCATGAACTCAGGTCACGCTGGATAACCACACAGCTTTGCACTCTTTTTGGCCAACCAGGAGAGTAGCTAGCTGCATTGGACAATATCCTCTGCTGTTTCTCGATGAATACCTTTGGCCAAGTCCAGAAGCCCAAAGCTACCATGGGAACATGCCTCATGGCTCCAGGCTACTCCTCTGTCTGAGCCTTGGGCTCTTTCGTCAGACTTCACATGGTCTCCATGTCCAGGTGGCTCAGGCCTCCATGGTGGGCTTTGTACTATGACTCCAGGTCTCCCTCCTTCTGCAGTGTCTCCTCCAGCATTGCCAACAACCATTGTGAATCCCATTATAAGCCCAGTTGATTTCTACTCCTGTTGGGCGTGCTTATGTTTGATGAGCCTGCAGGTAAGGGGATAAACCTTGGAAAACCAAGTTGCTCTGTATTGGAAGCCCCTGGGGGCTCACTCCAGGCTCCTAGTAAACAGATAGCAGATGGATTCCAGAGAGGGCGTCTTTCCCAAAAGCAGAATTGACTCTACCTGGCTTCTACATCCCATAGGGGCTCCAGGTGTCCTCAGCACTGCAAGCAATTTCCCCGGCGTCTAAGTTCGGACCTGTTTTTCTTTACTTACAAGACTAACCTCACATTTGCTTACACAAAAAGTAGAGTAGCAAGGTGGGGTTCCCCTTCTGGAGCACACTCCATGGTGTTTCCCGCTGTGCCCTTGTTCCCTGCCCCTCTCTCCAAACGATGATGAGCGGTTGAACAACTCAATGCCTCATTCGGCTTCCACCGAATGTTTGTGCGTTTCTCCAGTAAAGGCTTTTCTGAGCCCACACTCAATGACCTTGTGGTTTTTGCCTTCACTCAATGCCCAGATCTCTTGCACCTTAGAGCTCTGTCCTCAGGTCCCTTCTTCTCTACATCTCCCTACCTTGGTGATGGTTTTACATAGCATCTAAATGCCAATGATTTTTTTTTTTTTTTTTTTTTTTTTTTGAGACGGAGTCTTGCTCTGTCGCCCAGGCCAGAGTGCCATGGCCTGATCTTGGCTCACTGCAACCTCTGCCTCCCCAGTTCAAGTGATTCTCCTGCCTCAGCCTCCCAAGTAGCTGAGATTACAAGCACCTGCCACCACACTTGGCTAATTTTTGTATTTTCAGTAGAGATGGGATTTCACCATGTTGGCCAGGCTGGTCTTGAACTCCTGACCTCCACCTGCCTCAGCATCCCAAAGTCCTGGGATTATAGGCGTGAGCCACTGTGCGCCTGGCCCAGACTTTTTTTTCTCATCGTTATTCCCTGAATAACACAGTATAACCATTAAGTATATAGCATTTACATTGCGTTAGGTGTTATAAGTAATCTAGAGATAATTTAAAGTATACAGGAGGATGTGTGTCAGTGATATGCAAATATTGTGTCATTTTACATCAGGGCTTAAGCATCTGTGGAGGGGTCCTGAAACCAATCCCCAGGGAGGTAGAGGGACAACTGTATATCCAGAATCTGACACTTTCCCACTGTCTCTGCTGAGGTCCAAGCCACCGCCATACCTTGCCTGAACAAGAGTGGCAGTCTCAACTGGCCTCCCCACTCCCACTTCTGCCCTCTAGTCAGTTATCAGCACTGAAGCCAGAGTGCACCTTTATTTTCTTTTAATAATTAAAAAAAATTTTTTGAGACAGGCATATGCCAACACACGTGGATAATTTTTGTATTTTTTGCAGAGAATGAGGTCTCACTATGCTGCCCGGGGTGGCCTTGAACCAGAGTGCTCCTTTAAAAATAAGTCAGCTGGGCATGGTGGCTCATGCCTATAATCCCAGCACTTTGGGAAGTTGAAGCGGGTGGATCACCTGAGGTCAGGAGCTCGAGACTAGCCTGGCCAATATGGTGAAATCTCATCTCTATTAAAAATACAAAAATTAGCCAGTTGTGGTGGTGTGTGCCTGTAATCCCATCTACTTGGGAGGCTGAGGCAGGAGAATCGCTTGAACCTGGAGGGGAAGGTTGCAGTGAGCCAAGATTGGGCCACTGCACTCCAGCCTGGGTGACACAGCAAGACTCCATCTCAAAAAAAAAAAAAAGAAAGAAAAAGAAAAAGAAAAAAAAAGAATAATAAAAACGATAAAATAAAAAGAATCAACTGGGTGTGGTGGCTCATGCCTGTAATCCCAGCACTTTGGGAGGCCAAGGTGGGACAATGGCTTGAGTCCAGGAGTTTGAAACCAGACTGGGCAACATAGCAACACTCCATCTCTACAAATAATCAAAAAATTAGCCAGGCAAAGTGGTGCACACCAGTAGTCTCAGCTACCCAGAAGGCTGAGGTGGGAGGATCACTTGAGCCCAGGAAGTTGAAGCTGCAGTGAGCTGTGATTGCGCCACTGCATTCCAGCCTGGATGACAATGCAAGATCCTGCTCAAAAAAAAAAGGAAACAAAATAAATAAAAATATGAGTCATGGTCTGTAATCCCAGCGTCTTGGGAGGCTGAGGTGGGAGGATCCCTTGAACCCAGGTGTTTGAGGCTATAGTGAGCTATGATCATACCACTACACTCCAGCCTGGGCAACAGAGTGAGACTCTGCCTTAAAAAAAATGTGAATCAGATCATGCTACTCCTCTGCTTTAAAACTCTGCAAAGGCTCCCACCTCACTCAGAGGCGAGCCAAAGTTCTTCCTGTGGCCTAGAAGGTTCTACGTGACCATCCTGACTTCTTACTTCCCTACCTCACCTACTACTTTGCCCGTCGCTTAGTCTGCGCCAGCCACTGACCTCCTTGCTATTCTTTTAACACACCAGGCACATTCCACCCTAAGGCCTGAGCACTGGCTGTTGCCTCTACCATGAACACTATTCCTCTGTTGTCCATATAGCTAACTCTCCTACTTCCCTTAGGTGATTTGCTAAATGCTTCTTTCTCAATGAGGCCCATTCTGACCACCCAATTTAATACTCTAATCTACCCCTCTTCTCTAGTTCTATTTATTTTACCATGGCATATATTGTTTTCTTTTTTTTTTTTAATTTATTTTTATTTTTGGAAACAGGGTTTCTTCTGCCACCCTGGCTGGATTGCAGTGGCGTGCTCGTGGTTCACTGCAGCCTCGACCTCCCAGGCTCAAGTGATACTCGCTCATTAGCTTCCTTGAGTAGCTGGGACTACAGGCATGCGCCACCATGCCTGGTTAATTTTGTTTTTTTAAAAAAAAGTTGTATAGAGACAGAGTCTCCCCTATGTTGCCTAGGCTGGTCTGGAGCTCCTGGCCTCAAACGATCCACCTGCTTCAGCCTCCCAAAGTGCTGAGATTACAGGCATGAGCCACTCTACCTGGCCATGTATCACTTTGTAATGCAGCATTTAACTTATTTATCCTGTTGCCCCTGCTAGAAGGTGGGCTCTACCAGGTCAGGGACCTTTGTGTTGCTCACTGATATATCTGAAGCACCTAGAACAGTGCCTAGCACTCAGTAGGTGCTCAATAAAAATGCATTGACAATGAGTATCTGTTACTATATCTGCTTTGCCCCACACCCAAGAGTAAGATCCAGTCAATGGCAGATCTTCAGTAAACATTTGTTGCATGACTCGTGACTCAGTGGGTAAGCGAGTGAATGAATGGATCAGTCAATGAATCAATCAAAGCCTGATTGCTGAAAATGCTAAGTATCTTCGTATATCCTTTAGGAGGAACATTTTCCTTTGTAAAGTTTTTTTTTTGAGATGGAATCTCACTCTGTCACCCAGGCTGGAGTGCAGTGGCGCGATCTTGGCTCACTGCAACCTCCACCTCCTGAGTTCAAGCGATTCTCCTGCCTCAGCCTCCTGAGTAGCTGAGACTACAGGCATGTGCCACCACACGCAGCTAATTTTTTATATTTTTAGTAGAGACGGGATTTCACCGTGTTAGCCAGGATGGTCTCCATCTCCTGACCTCGTGATCCACCCACCTTGGCCTCCCAAAGTGCTGGGATTACAGGCGTGAGCCACCATGCCTGACCCTTTTTAAAGTTTAATTTGCCCTTTGGTTTGATGTCTTTTCAGCTTGCTCCTTCCTTCCTTCCTTCCTTCTCTCTCTCTTTCTCTCTTTCTTTCTTTCTTTTAGCAGAATCTTGCTGTCACCCAGCCTGAAGTGCAATGACATGATCTCGGCTCACTGCAACCTCTGCCTCCTGGGTTCATGATTTTCCAGCCTTAGCCTCCCAAGTAGCTGGGACTACAAGCGCCCACCACCATGCCTGGCTAATTTTTGTATTTTTAGTAGAGACGGGATTTCGCCATATTGGCCAGGCTGGTCTCAAACTCCTGATCTCCAGTGATCCGCCTGCCTTGGCCTCCCAAAGTGCTGGGATTACAGGAACGAACCATCGTGCCTGGCCCACATTCTTCTTTCTTAAAGGTCCTGACTTTCTCCCAGGAGGAGAGGCCAATGAGACTCATGGTAATAAGAGTGACTAACATTTGCTGAGCACTTGCTGCTGGATTGTACATTTTGGGTGTATTATTTCATGCAATCCTCACTCCTCCTGCAAGGAGGTGGGTTCTACTTCATTACTCCATTTTATGGATGAGCACATTGAGGTCCAAAAGAAGCCAAGAAATCCAACCAAAGCCACACCGATAGTAAGTGGGGAAGCTGGAATTTGAACTCTTGCAGCCTGACTCACAGGGACATCTACTGGATAGGTTTAGACCATGCAGATAAGGTTTTTGATTTTTCCCCAAAGAGTAGGAGGCAGCCATGAAGGGCAAAGGATGAACATGATCTTTCGTGTGTAAACGATGATGAATAATTCCTCCCTATGGGGATACTGTGGGGGAATAGCTTGGTTCATGGATGGAAAGCCCCTGGACAAGGGCCTGGAGGAAGAGACACACGCAAGTAAATTACCCTTTAAAGGAGGCTCAGGCTGGGCCAGAGATCTTACACATGGGCATCTACTGCCATCCTGGGGCCACTGTGCTGTATGACACGCTGTGGGTTCCCGTCTAGTTAAATTTGGGAGGGGCAGGGCTGGTCTCTGCAGTGAAAAATGGCTGCCTTCGGAACTGGGCTAGGAGCAAGGGAGGAGTTCTCAGGGAGCGGGTGGTGTCCTGGGGGCGAGGGCTGCAGAACCCAGGAGTGCTAGGTCTGGGGACATAAACCTGAATAAGACACAGTCCTTGCCCACAGACTGATTAATATTAGGTAGTGTTAGTGAGACCTTGTCTCAAAAAACAAAACAAAACAAAACACAACAAACCCGAGTCATAGTAGGAAGCTGAACTTTATGGGGCCCTTACTAGGTGCCAGGCTCTCTCTGGGCTGCCTGCTTCATGAGCACATCCCATTTAATCCTCACAGCAACCGAGGAGTCTTGTCAGTGTCTAGGAACGACAGGATTCCTGGGTCCAATCCCAGTCCTGCCACTTCCTGGGGACTTCCCTTTCCGGAGCATCAGTTTCCTTGGATGTGAAATGGAGACAGAATAGAAGCTGCCTCCCGGGATTGTGGAGACCAGAGGACATAGCACAGGGGGCTCTAAGGACCGTATGTGGTACATTGTCAACAGGCAGTCTGTGTCCAAGAGGTGGGCTGCCAGCTCTGAGCCGCAGAGATTAACGAAGCAGCCAAGTGCAATGAAAAAGACCTGGGTCCAGGTCAGTTGTTGTCAGTAAGCTTGCTATGTGACCTTGGTAAGTCATTTTCCCTCTGTGAGCCTCTTTTGCCAGCCACACAATGTGGAGTTTGGACAAAATCACTCAGATTTTTGGCTATAGGGGCTACAGAAGAAGATCTAGAAGGTTTGCCACCATCCATCCCCGACCCTGAGCATCAGTAGAAGGAGATAGTAATTCAAGGCTCTGTTGAAATAATGAGGTGGAGACTGGTGTGATCCGTGAGTTGCAGAGGAGCCTCGCTCCTCAAAGTGTGGTCCTTACACCAGCCTCAGCATCATGTAGGAGCTTGTTAGAAATGTAGGCTCTCGGATCCCACCCTGGCCCCCTGGCTCAGAACCTACCATGTAACGCAATCGCCAGGATGCTCCTACACACAAGTAAGTGGGACACACACTGATCTGGGGCACTGATTCTCAACCTTAGCCACACAGTGGAATCACCAAGGAGTCTCCAAAGGTTGCGGCATCCAAGCTGCGCCTCGGGGATCTCTGCAGTGGGACCCAGACACCAGGGGTTTTTAAGAGCTCCCCAAGTAATCCCAATGTGCAACCTCATCTGATGTTGAGAAGGAATATATGTTTTAACTTTTGTACCAACTAAAATCAATAGAAAATCTTCTAGATTGTTCACAGAGAAGATCTGATACCTGCCACAGAGGCCAGGTAGAAGTTCGACATAAAAGCCAGGTCATGGCTGGGAGTGGTGGTTCACACCTATGTCGACCAAAAGAATCAAAACTTTGTAAAATACTTGAAGAGAAATATTAGCTAAATGTGAGTCACCAATGGCCCGTGATACAGCCCTCAGGAGGTCCTGAGATTATGTGCCCAAGGTGGTTGGGGTACAGCCTTTTTTTTTTTTTTTTTTTTTTTTTTTAGACAGTCTTGCTCTGTTGCACAGGCTGGAGAGCAGTGGCATGATCTCAGCTCACTGCAACCTCTGCCTCTCGGGTTCAAGTGATTCTCCTTCCTCAGCCTCCCAAGTAGCTGGGATTACAGGCACACACTACCACGCCCGGGTAATGTTTTGTATTTTTAGTAGAGACGGGGTTTTGCCATGTTGCCCAGGCTGATCTTGAACTCCTGACCTCAGGCAGTCTGCCCGCCTCTGCCTCCCAAAGTGCTAGGATTACAGGCATGAGCCACCGCGCCTGGCTGGTTTTATACATTTTAGAGAGGCATGATACATCAATCGAATACATTTAAGATGTACATTGGTTTGGTTTAGAAAAGTGGGACAGCTCGATGTGGGGGCTTCCAGGCTATAAGTAAACTTAAAAATGTTCTAGTTGACAATTGGTTGAGTTTGAGGAACTGAGATCGATAGAAAGGAAATGTTTGGGGTAAAAGATTGGGGAGACCAAAGTTTTATTGTGCAGAGGAAGCTTATAGCTAGCAGGCTTCAGAGAGAATAGGTTATACAATGTTTTCTTATGGGACTTAAAAGGGTTCCTGAGTGTTGATTATCTCCTGGGTCTGGAAATAGAAAAGGAAGAGGATTCTCTACAGAATGTAGATTTTTCCCACAAGAGACAAACTTTGCAGGGCAATTTCGAGATATAACAAGGAAATATATTTGGGGTTAAACTATTTTGATTTCTTTCTTTATCTGTTATGTGATGTTATGCTGGAGAAGTATGATGAGTCATGTCTGACCCTTACTTCCCATCAAGGCTTAAACCAGTCTTTTGATCTTTCCGGTTACGTTAAGAGTGCCCTGGCTGAGAAGGAAGTCTATTCAGATGGTTGGGGGCCTTAGAATTTTATTTTTGGTTTACACCTATAATCCCAGCACTTTGGGAGGCGGAGATGGGAGGATCACTTGAGGGCAAGAGTTTAAGACTAGCTGGGCAAAAAAGGAAGACCCCCATCTGTACCCAAAGCAATTAAAAAATAATAATTAGCTGGGCATAGTGGTGCCTGCCTATAGTCTCAGATACTCAGGAGGGTGAGGCAGGAGGATTGCTTGAGCTTAGGAGCTGGAGGCTGCAGTGAGTTTTGATTGCACCACTGCACTCTAGCCTAGGTGACAGAGCACGATTTTTTTTTTTTGTTTATTTGTTTTTTGACAGTCTCACTCTCTCATCCAGGATGGAGCACACTGACATAATCTCATCTTGGCTCACTGCAGCCTTCACCTCCCAGGCTCAAGCAATGCTTCAGCTTCAACCTCCAGAGTAGCTAGGACTATAGGGCAACAGCATCACACTTGGCCATTTTAAAATTTTTTGTAGAGATGAGATCTCACTATATTGCCCAGGCTGGTGTCAAACGCCTAGGTTCAGGCCATCCTCCTGCCTTGGCCTCCCAAAGTGCTGGGATTACAGGCATGAGCCACCATACCCAGCTGACCTTGTCTTTAAAAAAAAAAAAAAAAAAAAAAGCCCAGTCCATGATAAGAAGCCAGACTTTATGGAGCACTTACTGGGTGCCAGGTTCTGGGCTGCCTGCTTCATGAATACATTCCATTTAACCCGCACACTAACCAAGGTGGTATTATTGTCCTCACTTTATAGATGTGAGGCAAAGAGGTTATGATCCCTGGTCACACAGGCTCACACTGGCAGTGACAGAATAATATTTGAACCCAGGTTATCTGAATGTTTCACAACTAGGCTGACCCCAGTGGTCTTCAAACTGGTTCCTTGGAGCTCTGGGTTCCTCAGAGGTGCCTGCGGAGCTTGTGTGGGGTCAGACCAAGCCTGGAAATCTCTCTCCTTTCCCTTCCCGGCTGGAAGTGACCCTGGTGGCCTCCTGACATCCCTTGTCCACACTGGGTTTGGCAGAGACTCCTTTTGGAGAGAACGTTCCTTTCTTCACCAGCCTGGAGCACTCAGATCACATGGTGTTACCCAGTGTTCCCTGACAGCTCTCCCCCGCTTCCCCGCTGCTCGGGGACCCCAGAAGCTAATCCCCATGGCAGCAGGCACTCTGAGGGATTAGTGCTGGGGAAATTAGGCGCCACATCTGCCGGCCCCTGGAGAGCTTGGTAAAGCCTGTGCCTCAGAGCTTGGGAAGCCATTCCTGTTCCCTGGAACACAGGGGACTCCCAGAGGCACTGGTTGGCCAAGCTGGGGTCTGAACTGCCCTGTTCTTGCTGGCACCTTCTGAAGAGGGTAAGTGGTGGCCAAGAGCCTGAGGGCCTAACCAGATTGTTCTGAGCAGGCTTAGCGGGGTGGCGGGCGGTGGGGGGAAGAGGAGCTGGAATTCAATGCAGGGGCACACAGGGTGACCAACGGTCCCGTTTACCTGGGACTGAGGGGTTTCTGGGAATGCAGGACTTTCGGTGCAAAAATCAGGACAGTGCTGGACAAACCGGGATGCTGGGTCACCTGGCAGGGGTTTCTGAGCCTGGTCTCACCTGGGAGCGGGGACATGTGAAGGGGAGGGTTACTTTGGTCCCCTGCATCCTCAGCTACCCTCCTTGTTTTCTAGCTTTTCTCTGTTCCCCTCCTCTTTTTGCCAGCCCCTCAGGACCTCTTTTTGCCTTCACTCTTCTGACTCAGTTTCCTGCTTACAGGATCTCCTGTGGTGTAGACCTGAATCCTCAAAGAGCCAGAATCTTCCATGCCTTGGAGAGAATGAAGACCCAGGTGAGGCACAGCCCCAAGAAGCCGTCACCGTGTGTCAGCTTCTGACACATGTCTGACCATGCCACCGTCCTGCTGGCTTCAAATATTGGGCTAAATCCCCCCCACATGACCTTCATCATCATCATCATCATCATCATCATCATCGTCATCATCATCATCTCTAGAGCTTGCACCTGCAGGCCAGGAACTGTTTCAAATGTTTTACGTAAACTCACTGAATTCTCAAAAAAAACAGAAACTAACTACTCTTCCTTTTTTACATCCCCAGAGGCCTCTGTCTGGAGTGATCCAAGCTCATTCCCAACTACCTGTTCAATGACTCTCTCCTCCTCCTCCCTCCCCCTAGGCTGAGCTCATCCGTATCTGTGAGCCCTGAAGCCCTTTATTACACCTCTAGCTACCAATTGGTGAACAGCTCTCTATGGGCTTTGCATGCACTATCTTATTTATTCTCAACTAAACCCTATAAGATGTAGGAAGAATTGTTATCTGCATTATGCAGATGAGAAAACTGAGACTCAGAAAGGTGAGGTCATTTGTCCAGAACGAGTGGTAGAGCCAGAGTCAAGTCCTGCTTCCCTGGCCCCAGGCCCTTGTGTCTGATTATGCCACCATCCTGCTGGCTCCGCGGGGGCAGATGTGGCCCAGCACACAGCAAGCCCTCGGGGATTGTTTTCTGAATGAATGACTGGACAAAGAGTAGTCGTCCCAGAGTGGGCTGTGAGCATGAGGAAGGAGGTGAGGGTGACTGGGGCACAGAACACCTGAGAAGGAGCAGGGGTTAGGGGGTGGCGGAGCCATGTTATAGATGGGGTTTGGGAGAGCCTGGTTCTTCCTGGGCCCTCCCCTGCTGCCAGCAATTTTCTAGCTGGGAAAGGAAAGGAGAGAGATTTCTAGTGGCTACTGCAAGTCAAACTGTGAGCAGCTGGCAAGCAGCTTAGAGATTAAATACTGACCCACCTTCGGGTCTGTTGGAATAAATCCTGAGATTGGAGACAGACTTGAGATGAGGCTGGGCCCCAGAGGAGGGCTGCAAATTGGGGATGAAGAGATCCCCGCTGCATTTTGAGGAGGAGCGGGTGGTGCATCTTACAGAGCTTGAATCTCAGCTCTGCCATTCACTGCCCGTGGGCTCAGCAAGTCAATTAACGTATCTGAATTTTATTCTTCACCTAAAAATAAGCTAAGGATCTGCTGGTCACACCTTAGGTGCCAGTTAGGGGATAGCAGGCTGCCTTCCCACCAAGGGGTCCTCACTGCCCCTGCAGCTCTGTGTTCATGCTAGGGGGAGTATCTTCCATGTGATCCTGCAGCAATATCTGAGAGCCTTCCATTCACTCCTTTGTATCTGGGGTTACTCCTCCAACAGGTGGAGAATCCCAGTGCTTTTGGGATCTTTAAAGGCTTTATTTTGTAAAAATTGAGGTATCATCTACATGAAATAAAATCTGTGCAGTTCTATGAGTTTTTTTTTTTTGAGACAGGGTCTTGCTCTGTTGCCCAGGCTGGAGGGCAGTGGCATCATCATAGCTCACTACGGCCTCTAAGTCTTGGGCTCAAGCAATCCTCACACCTCAGCCTTCCAAGTAGCTGGGACTACAGGTGCATGCCAGCACACCTGGCAATTTTTTTCTATTTTTTTTTTTTACAGTCGGAGTCTTGCTATGTTGCCCAGTCTGGTCTTGAACTCCTGTCCTCGAGTGATCCTCCTGCCTCGGCCTCCCAGAGTTCTATGAGTTTCAGTAAATGTATACAATCCCATAACCACCACCACAATAAACATGTAGCACAGTTCCATGACCTCCCCAAAGTCCCTTCTGCTCTTTTGTAGTCTACCCCCTCCCTACCCCCAGGCAACCACTGAGTTGTTTTCTGTTCCTATCATTTTGCCTTTTCCAGAATGTTCTATAAGTTGTATTCTATAGTCTGTAGCCATTTAGTCTGGCTTATTTCACTTAGCATCTTGCCTTTAAGGTTCATCCACATTATTGCATGTATCAGTAGCTCGTTCCTTTACATTGCTGAGTAGTATTCCCTTGTGTAGATGTCTATTTACTAGAGCTTGTCTGTTTACTCACCAATTGAGGAGAATTTGGGTTGTTTCCAGTCTTTGGATATTATGACCAAAGATGATTTCAGTGAGAACCCCAGATTCTACAGCTGAAAGACACTTTTGAAATCACACAAGATTTCCAGATATAAAAGTAAACTCTTTACAAGTAGCCCAACCCTCTTCAACACCTGGAGAAGTAGAGGCTCAGAGAGGGGAAGAGACTTGTCCAGAGTTACAACTGACTCATGAGGTGGAGCTAAGATTTGAACCCAAGTCTTTCAACTTGCAGGACCATGTAAAGTTCAAAAGAATTTCCTGAGAACCTGCTAGTGCCAGGTAGGGTACCAGGTGTCCAAGGCCTAAGAGCCAGGAGGGAATTCTCTGCTGGTGCTGCAAAGAATCCTTACCTCACAGGGACCTAGACAAAGAAGCCAGTAGTAGCCAGTTACCATGAGTGGCTCTGCCTGGGGGAGAATGAGAAGGCTTCACAGATGCCTATGGGTGTTAAGGGAAGAACACAGTTTGTCTGATGGAAAAGGATAAAAGGAAACCACAGCCCCAGGGAATGGCAGGTGCAAAAGTACAGAGAGGGGCAATGATGCGGGAGGTAGGTGGGGGCATAAAGACACAGGGGCCAGGGGAGGGGCAGGGAATGGGCTGGTGGAGTTTGTCGGAGTCGGATCATAGAAAGTCTCTCTTGCCAGATTGTTTCCTGTAGAACAGAGCCTGGCACACTGTGCTCAACATGTGAGCGATCTTTGTTGTGGAAGAGAGTGCAGGGTTGGACAGGGAGGGATGGAACATAAACTCAGCGAGACTCTCCTGGAACAGAGCCCAGAAGGCAGATGTCTGTATGTACAGACTGTTGATATATTTCAGAGTTGGCATACGAGTCAGTGGGGGACAGGCTGGTGTATTTAATAAATAGTGCCGGACTACTGATTATCAATATGGAAAAATAAAATTGGATCCCTACTTTATTCTATAACCAAAAATTCTTTTGTGTGTGACAGTACAAAAACCTCTATTTCTGACCTCCGTGAAAAGAAAGATTTCTTAAGCACACACATGCACTATACACACAATGCAAACCAAAAAGACAATACTGATAAATTTGGCAACAACCAAAACCAAAACCAAAAGCCCTCCTATTCAAAAATACTGTAATAGCTGGCCAGGCACAGTGATTCACGCCTGTAATCCCAGCACTTTGGGAAGTCAAAGTGGGAGGATCACTTGAGCCCAAGAGTCTGAGACCAGCCTGAGCAACATAGTGAGACCCTGTCTCTACAAAAAATGCAAAAACTGATCACATCACTGCACTCCAGCCTGGTTGACAGAGTAAGACTGTCTCAAAACAATCCCAAAATACTGTAATAGCTAATAGGGCTTACGATGTGTCAGAGAATGTTATTTTCATATATTAACTCATGTAATCCTTACAAATTTATGAGTTAGGCACTATTATCATCCCCATTTTACAGGTGAGGAAACAGAAGCACAGAGAAGTTAACTGATTTTCTTAAGGTCACACAGTGGTAAGTGACCGAGCTAAGATTGCAGATCAGGCAATCTGGCCATGGATTCACCACTACACTATTCTACCTCTCCACAGAAGTTATCAACACAGAGTGAAAATCAAGCCACAAACAAGAGTGTATGAACTCTAATAAGTAAAGAAAAGAGAATAGAAAAAGACCAGGCAAAGGAGAATAGTCCAACTGAAAAAAATCAAATCCAAATACGTACAATAAACACATGAACAGGTATTCAATGTTATTAGCCGCCAAGAAGATGCAGATTAAAAATATTAAGAGCAATGAGAATCAAAGGTGGGACGAGTAAAAATTAGAATGACAGCTTTAGAGAGGAACAGAACAGTATGTGGCTAAGTTGAAGATGGCTGTACCTTGCCACCCAGAAATTTCACTTTTAGCACAGGATTCCCAACTGGACTGTAAAATAGTCACGTTTTTAAGGTAGTCTGGCCTCAGGCTCTAACTACTACACTACTCAGTATGTTTATACAACAGCACACTCTACAGAAGTCAAAATGAATAATCCAGAACTGTAGTTAGCTAATTGAATAAAAAGCAAGTTGCAGGAGGATTATACAGTATGAAATCATTTATATATGTTCAAAAATGTGCAAAACAATACTATATGCTATTTATGGAAACATAAACAAATAGTAAAAGAATAAACATGTGCATAATTATGATAAACACCAAGATCAGCATGGATGTTACATTTGGGGAGAGTGGGAAGGGACTGAGATCCATGAAAGGTACCCAGAGGGCTTCAACTCCATCTAGAATGTTTCATTTTCATCCAGTCATTCATTTAACAAATATTTATTAGGGTCAGCTATGTTCCAGGAACTGTTTTGGGTACTGGGAATACCTCAGTAAACAAAACAAACAACAATCCTTATGGATGGGGAAACTGAACAAAGTAAGTAAGTAATGACATAGTATATTTGAAAAATGTAAATATATGAGAAAACTATGATAAAATGTTAAGATTCAACAAAGTTGAGTGTTAAGTGCCCAAGAATTCATTACAAGTCTCTCTCTCTATATATATATATGGCACCATTATATATATGTATACGTGTGTGTATATATATGTGTGTATATATATGTGTGTGTGTGTGTGTGTGTGTATATATATATATGGAGAAAGAGAAAGAGAGAGAGAGAGACAGAGACAGAGACAGAGAGAGCAAGGAACAGGGTCTTGCTCTGTCGTCCAGGCTGGCATGTAGTGGTGCAATCATAGCTCACTGTAGCCTCGACCTCCCAGGCTCAAACAATCCTCCCACCTCAGACTCCTGGGTAGCTGGGACCATAGGCATGTATCACCACACCCAGCTAATTTTTATTTTTATATTTATTTATTTTGAGACAGGGTCTCACTCTGTCACTAGGCTGGAGTGCAATGGTGTGATCTTGGCTCACAGTAACCTCCACTTCCCAGGTTCAAGTGATTCTCCCACCTCAGTCTCTTGAGTAGCTGGTATTACAGGCACACACCACTACGCCTGGCTAATTTTTCTATTTTTTGTAGAGGCAGGGTTTTGCCATGTTGCCCAGGCTGGTCTTGAACTCCTGAGCTCAAGTGATCCACCCGTCCTGGCCTCTCAAAGTGCTAGGAGTACAGGTGTGAGCCACTTCACCCAGCCAATGTTTAATTTTTTTGTAGAGAAAGGGTCTTACTATGTTGCCCAGGCTGGTCTCACACTCTTGGGCTCAAGTGATCCTCCCATCTTGCCCTCCCAAAGTGCTAGGATAATAGGAGTGAGCCGCTGGGCCCAGTGTATATTTTTCAGTAACCTTGAAATATTTTCTAATTGTAATAGGCCAGGAGGGCTTGATGACTGACTGGAGGTAGGGATTGAAGGACATAGAGGGGCCCAGGCAGACCCTGAAGCATGATTAAGTGGAGGCAGGTGCCACGAACTGATGTTGAAAACACGAGAGAAGGAGGAGGGGGTGAAACAAGCGAGTTTTCTGCTCCGGATGTTGAGTTCCAGGTGCTTGAGGACTTCCAGGTGGAAATGCTCAGCAGGCAGTTGAAATGGGAGTCTGAAGTAGAGGGGAGAGAGCTGGGCAGGAGAGAATCGGAAACCATTAGCATGTGGCTGGTGTCCTTGTGCATGAGATCACCTGGGGATTGAGTCTTTCAGGGAATTTGTCCACATTTAAACTGTCAAATGGATTGGCATATAGTTGTTCATAATATTTCTCTGTAGGAGCTGTAGTGATGCCTCCTTTCATTTCTGATTTGGTAATTCACCACCGAGGGATTGTATGTGTACTGAGGATAGAAGAGGCAAGGGGGACAAATACCACGTTTGTAGGACAGAAGTGGAAGAGGTGCCTTTGAGAAAGAGAGGTAGGCAAGGAGGAGTTAATGAAATATTTGGTTAACACCCATCTCCTCCTAAAACTGTAAATCTCCAAAAGGCAGGGAAGATTTCCTTTCTGTTCATCAGTATATCCTCAATATCTGGCTCAGTGCCTAGCACATAGGAGGCATTCAATAATAGCTAACACATATGTAGTGTTACCATGTGCCAGCTACTCTTCTAATTTATTAACTCATTCAATCCTTGCAACTGAATACAAGTAGGTACTATTATTTTCAAGGAATTGTATTGAGATATAATTCATATGACATAAAATTCATCATTGTTAAGTGTACAATTCAGTGGTTATAGCATATTTACAAGATTGTGCCATCAGCACCATAATCAATTTTAGAACATTTTCATCACCCCCCAAAAAACTAAAAGGCATTAGCAGTGACTCTTCATTCCTTGCTACCCCCCATCCCCTGGAACCAGTAATTACTTTCTGTCTCTATGGGTTGTCTATCTAGACATTTTATATAAGTGGAAGAATGAAATATGTGCCATACTTGTAAGTTTCCTGAGGCCTCCCTAGCCATGTTGAACTGTGAGTCAATTAAACCTCTTTCCTTTATAAATTACTCAGTCTTGGGTATGCCTTTATTAGCAGCCTGAGAACAGACTAACACAGGAGAGTTGAGGAAATCTTCCTGGAGGAGGTGGCATTTCAGCTGGTCTTACAACATTTCACTAAGTCCATAGAGGAACGAGGTACAGCAAGCAGAGGGGTGGGTGCTTTTGCAGGGCAGAACTATTGAAAGAGTCACACTGGGAAGGGCATTGGTTTCACAACTGTGAAGTTTATCCAAAGTTGTGGGCTCTTGTGACATCTGGCTAAACTGAGGCCTAGGAGGGGCCAGGGTTAGGGTCCCTCTTTTCCCTCTGTCCCTCTGACCCCCAAGGGGACTGTACCCTATGTCCTTGCTCTCCCAGGTTGGCTGGCGGCCCAACTTACTGAAAGTGAAGAAGAAGTGGCTCCTCCCGTCCATCTGTAGCTTCTTCTGCCTGCTCTCAGTGGTCATGACTGGCTGTTTCCTGTGGCAGTATCATCTCCCCAAGCTGAAGACCGGTGAGTGCAGAGACAGCCTAGAGTTCCTGCCCATAGCCCCTCTGGGTCCTCCTGGGCTTCGAGCTGCCACCCTGATTCTAGGGTGTAGGGAAGGACCATAAGATTTAGACTCAGAAGCTCTGGCCTCCATTCTGAGTCCAGCTGTTACTAGCTGTGCATCTTTGGGACAGTCTTGTGGCCTCTCTGTGCCTTGATGCCCTCGTGTATAAAATGAAGATCCTGATGCCACTGGGGTTCTTCAAGACACCCAGTTTGGGGGTAAAATTCAAGGACACCAAAGAAAGAGCAAATGGTGTTTCCCTTCCTCTGCCTTTGATCACCATGATGGGATCTCCGGGCTCTAGCCCCCTTTCAAGACTTTCCTGCAGCTGTGTGTAAGACCTCAATAGGAACAACTCACAGGTGTTCAGGGGCAGCAGCTGCCAAGCCTTGGAGCCTCTCCTTCCTGGGTGGGTCAAGGCTCAATAAAGGAGCCACCACTGCTAGTGATGCCTACCAGGCCCTCTGTTTTCCAATTAAAGTGGGAGGAGCACCACTGTCGACACCAGCCCCTACCTGGGTCCCAGGCTGAACAAAGCCTAGGCTGTAGCTGGGACCACCCTATTCTGTGAAACCCATGTCATGGGGTTGTTGAGAAATCCTCCCTAAGGTTTGTAATTTTCCTGTTTGGGACTGTGTCAGTTATCTATTGCTAAGTAACAAATCACCCCAAAGCCTACTGGCTTCAGACAAAGCAAGTGATTATTTCCCATAATTCTGTGGGCTGGCTGGTAGCTCTGCTGCTGGTCTAGCCTGGGCTCTTTCCGGTGCAGCGGGCAAGTCAGCTTAGGGGGCGGGGTGGTGGGTGGAGGAGGGACCGACCTCTCCCTCAGCGTGGACTCTCGCTCTCAAGGCCGCTATCCCAGATCCGTCCACAAGGTGGCAGTGTTCGCAGGGAGTAAGCCCCGTAAGGTCTAGCCTAGGCAGGTGGCAATTTGTTCCGCCTCATTCTTTTGGCCAGCCACAAAGCCAGCCAGCTTCGAAAGTGGAAGGAGCTGACAGAATTTATCGTCATATGGCTGAGCACTGCCTGTAATCTCAGCACTTTGGGAGGTGGAGGCGGGTGGATCATCTGAGGTCAGGAGCTCAAGACCAGCCTGACCAATATCGTGAAACCCTGGCTTTACTAAAAATACAAAAATGAACCGGGCGTGGTGGTGCACGCCTGTAGTCCCAGCTACTTGGGAGGCTGAGGCAGGAGAATCACTTGAACCCGGGAGGCAAAAGTTGCAGTGAGCTGAGATTGCACCACTGCACTCCAGCATGGGCAACAGGGTGAGACTCTTGTCTCAAAAAAAAAAAAAAAAAAAAAAGAATTTATGGTCATATGAAACCTACCGCAGGGACCTTGTCTCAGTTTTGGGTGGAGTCTCAGGGTGCAGTGGAAGACAAGGAGGATGTATTAATAGTCCTGGAGGGTGCTCATCCTCCTTCACACCCCATCCAGACTTAGAGGAAAAGGCTTGGGTGCTGCTGTGATGATATCACAGCCTGAATCCTGCCCTGCCAGCACCTCACCTTCTCCCCTGAGGTGCCGAGGAAGTCACACACCCGGACAAAGGCAGAACTGACTCAGGCCCCCAAAGCCCCGATGCTTAGCTCTGGTGAGAGAATAAGTTGTCGCTGTGGTTTAGGCCTGGATCCTAAGCGGGCTCGAAGTCCATCCAAACACATAATCAGGATGAAGGCAAGTCAGACAGACAGACAGACATGGCTGAGCCTGCCCCACGCAGCCAGAATGGTCTAAGTCCACTGACCACAGGGAGATGGGAAATTTGTTAAGCAAGAGAGAGGGGAGTACAGTGACCACCAACCAGTAGTGGTTGTGGCCTGCAGGGCTGTGCCTCCTCCCCAAGGACACATGCTGCTCCATAGGCCCCTCAGGGGCTATGGCTGGTCTCTGCACCCTGATATCCCCTGGCTTGGCTCGGCTGGGGAGGGCTGTCCTCGAGGCACTGCTCTGGCCCTTGCTGCCACTTGCCCCCTAGATTCCTATCCTGATCTCTGTCCCCTCCTCACCATGTGATGTTCCCTCCAGGTTCCCTGGGACCAGTGGAGACCTCTGCCCCTGTGAGGATGTGTCCCCGGCACCCTGAGCCTGTACCCCTGGCCCACCCACTCCCCGTGTTGAAGGAGGCCCTGGAAAAGGTCAGTGATGACCCAGGAGGGAACTGGGCATGTGGGCTGGGCCTGGGTGATGAAGGGGAGGGCAGTCCTTCTGAGCTGGCAGTGGCATTCATTCATTCATTCATTCATTCATTCATTCATTCATCCATCCATCCATCCATCCAACATGTATTTCTTGAGCATCTACTCTGTGCTAGGCACTATAGATATGGCAGGAAGAAGACACTGACCTGCTCTCAAGAAATTACTAATCTGGAAGTGAGAGAAACAGTGAAGCTACCAAACGTTTATAACCCTGGGGCAAGAATGAGGGTAAGAAAAGTTTAGAGGACTTTGGAGGCACAAAGGAACAGGTCTTAGAGTTAGGGAGGGCTTTTGGAGGAAGTGGTGTCTAGGCTGAGATGTGAACAAGTAGCAGATGCCCAGATGACATGTGCATGGTGAAGGAGCCTGGGGATGGAGAGGTGTGCTCCAGACAGATGGAACAGCACGTGCAAGGGCCTGGAGGCTGCAGAAAGTACATGACACATACAGAGAACTGAGAGGCCATAGGTGGGAGGTAGGGAAGCTGAGACGGGAGAGGATGACAGAGCCCGTATTGCAGAGGCCACCGTGATACTATTAAACACTCCATGCCCCCCAGCACAACATTGACCGTTGCAGGATGGCCAAACCCTAGAGGGAGGTGTCAGTCAGCTCTAGTCTGTGCCAGTCAGACCCCAGCCACTTGGGTCACCCACCTTGGGAGACATGGAGACAAGTGAAACATGATCAGAAGTATATGAGCTGCAGCATGGTGGGGGAGACTCGAAACTGTCATCCGAGGAACAGTTAAAGGGAAAGGGCTGTTGAGTCCCGAGAAGAGAAAGCGTGGGCCAATGCAGAGACAAAATCACTGCTTGCCAATACCTGAAAGGTTTTTGTGAAGGAGAGAGAACAGAAGGGTGCTATGTGGCTTTCAGGAGTTGTAGCACATTTTCAAAAAAGCAACAATAATAACCATGCTGCCTTCTGTTGAGCACCTGGTATGTGTGATTGCCACGTAACCACTTATATGCATTCCTCATGAATCCCTATCTATAGAGGAGGAGACAGAGGCTCAGAAAGGCAAAGTTAGAGCCGGGCGCGGTGGCTCACACCTGTAACCCCAGCACTTTGGGAGGCCGAGATGGGTGGATCATGAGGTCGGGAGTTCAAGACCAGCCTGACCAACATGGTGAAAGCCTGTCTCTACTAAAAATATAAAAAAATCAGCTGGGCATGGTGGTCCATGCCTGTAATCCCAGTTACTCAGGAGGCTGAGGCAGGAGAACTCTTGAACCCAGGAGGTGGAGGTTGCAGTGAGCTGAGATTGTGCCACTTTACTCCAGCCAGGGTGACAGAGGGAGACTCTGTCTCAAAACAAAAAACAAAAAACAAAACAAAACAAAACAAAAAAAAAAAAAAAGAAGGGCAAAGTTAGTGCAGGGATGGAAAGTGGAGGTGGACTGAGCTCTGCCAAGGATATGTAAAATCACTTGGCAAGGTGGTCTGGAGGTTAATTAAGACGTAGGGACCAGCTGCAGTGGCTCACGCCTGTAATCCCAGCACTTTGGGAGGCGTAGGTGGATGGATCTGAGGTTAGGAGTTCGAGACCAGCATGACCAACATGGTGAAACCCCCGTCTCTACTAAAAATACAAAAATTAGCCGCACGTGGTGGCGCATGCCTGTAATCCTAGCTACTCAGGAGGCTGAGGCAGAAGAATAGCTTGAACCTGGGAGGCGGAGGCTGCAGTGAGTGGAGATGATGCCACTGCCCTCCAGCCTGGGCAACGGAGCGAGACTCTGGTCTCAAAAAACAAAAAACCAAAAACCAAAACAACAAAAAAAGAAGTGGGGCTGGACTTAGCACAAGGTTCCAATCTTGATTCCATCAGCCAGTAGCCACTTGGGCAAATCACCTCCTAACTCACAGGCTCTCATTTCTTATCTGTAAAATGGGTAGAAATTAGCATTGACTAATGAGGATGAAAGGAGACAATGTATGAAAATCACTTTTGCCATGCCTGGCACATTCTAAATGTCCAATAAATGTCAGCTGTTATCATCATCATTGCACTTCAACATTGAAAGTTATGAGGTATTTTCAATCAATGTTCAGGCTAGGTGAGGCGGCTCACACCTGTAATCACAGCACATTGGGAAGCCGAGGTGGGAGGACTGCTTGAGGTCAGGAGTTGGAGACCAGCCTGGTCTACATAGTGAGATGCCATCTCTACAAAAAAATTAAAAAATGAACTGGGTGTGGTAGCATGTGCCTGTACTCCTAGCTACTCCACAGATTGAGGTGGGAGGATCACTTGAGCCCGGGAGGTCGAGGCTGCAGTGAGCTGTGCTTGAGCCATTGCACTCCAGCCTGGGTGACAGGGTGAGACTTCATCTAAAAATAAAATAAAATAAATAAATAAATAACCAAACAGATGTGCAAAGAGGGCCTAGGGGCCCTGTGTTAATAGTGAATTCCCCAACACTAGGGGTTCAGGCTAGACCTATTGGAGGTTTTCTAGGGCATCAGATATGGGTTTGACTAAAGCAGTAGTTCTTTTTTTTTGAGACGGAGTTTCGCTCTTGTTGCCCAGGCTGGAGTGCAGTGGCGAGATCTTGGCTCACTGCAACCTCTGCCTCCTGGGTTCAAGTGATTCTCCTGCCTCAGACTCCCAAGTAGCTAGGATTACAGGTGCCTGCCACCATGCCCAGCTAATTTTTTATATTTTTAGTAGAGACAGGGTTTCATCATGTTGGCCTGGCTAGTCTCGAACTCCTGACCTCAGGTGATCTGTGCGCCTTGGCTTCCCAAAGTGCTGGGATTACAGGCATGGGCCACCATGCCTGGCCTTAAAGCAGTCGTTTTAATCCCCTCTCCTTTTGAATTTTGTTAAGAAACTGTTTCTTTGAGAAAACATCTTATGAAGAAGCCCAACCGTGGGGACCCCAGCCCATGGGGCATGGTTTGGAGGCTCCCTGGGGTGCTGCATGCAGGGTGTGACTGTGGAAGAGGGTGGCTGTGCAGGATGATTACTGAGGGTGAGGGCAGGGGTCCTGTCACTGCACCCGTTCTTCTCCCTCAAGGTGGACCACATCCTGCGCCAGGCAATGTCTGCCCCAGGCGTGGCTGCCATGTCTGCAGTTGTCATCCACAATGATACTGTGCTCTGGACAGGGAACTTTGGGAAGAAGAATGGCTCAGACCCGGCTTCTGGGGCCCCCAATGAGTACACCATGTACAGGTCAGCTGGGCGATCTCTAGGGTCCTGTGGAGGGGGGTAAGGGATGGGAGGGCAAGGGGGACCTAGGAGATAAGGATACTGAAGAGAATCATGGCTGGGGTCTAATGTGCCAGGACCTATTATGAAGTCTTGACAATTTTATAGAAGAGGAGACTGAAGTCCAGAGAGGACCAGTGAGTGCCCAATGTTACATCACAGGGGTAAAGGGTCAGGAAGGAATCCCTTCTGGAAAGAACCTTAGCCCTAAACCTCCCAAATTAGAAAAGGCTACCTTGTGCCCAGCCCCCCAACCCTGACCATGTGCCACAAAGGAACCATAACCAGTTCCTGAGTCCTTGCCGCAGGTCCCTTCAAGTGGCAGCAGTGGCCCAGATGGAAACAGCTGGAGACATTCAGTAGCATACATGGAGTCTCCCCTCCTGCGTGTTGCCTGCAGGATCCTCAAAGCTCACGATGCAGAGTGAACACATTTGTTCCTGGGGACACTGTGGGTTTTACAGGAGTCCAGAGGGAATTGCACTTAAACTGCACCTGCTCTGTGCCAGGCATGGGGCCAATAGCTCTATGTGCTATCATGTATTGAGCACTTACCACCTCCCAGGTATGTAGACAGGCACTTTGCATGCACAACCTCGTTCCATCCTTTTATTAATACAACCGGTGAAGCAGGCAATGAAACTGAATCGTAGATGGGTCTAGAAACTTGCCCAAGGCCACATGACCAGTGAGAGGCAGAGGCACCATCCAAACCCAGGTCTGTCCTTGAATGAGAAATGGCTGGAAAAGAGCCTGGCACAGGGTATCCATCCCACCTCAGCCCCTCGGCTTCTGGTTATGTTCTCAAGCATCCCAAAGGCAGCTCCACAGAGGCTGGTTAATTTCTGTTGGAAATGTTGACTTAAGCAGGGATGCAGTGCTTTTCTAGAAAACTAAAAAGTTGCAGACTGGGGGCAGGAGGTGAGTTGTGGGACCAACAGGATGCCCTTTGACCCCTTGTGTTCCCCACATTATCTAGGATCTCCAGCATCTCCAAGATCTTTCCCGTTCTCATGCTGTACCGTCTGTGGGAGGAGGGCATTGTGGCCTCCCTAGATGACCCTCTGGAGCGGTATGCCAGCACCTTCACCATTAACAACCCGCTGGGCCTGGCATCAGCCCCCGAACAGCAGGGCCTGATGGACAGGCTGGAGCAGGTGGGCCCCGCTCCAAGGCCTTCGCCTGTCACCCTTCGAAGGATGGCCAGCCAGCTCTCAGGTGAGTCTCAGAGCTGACTCAGGCTAACCCAAACCATTTCAGGTGGGGAAGCTGAGGAGCAGGTTCTCATCCAGCCAGGCTGGGCTCACTCTTGGCTCTGCTTTCTGAACTGGCCCTACGTCCCACTCACGGGACGTGGGTGGTGGGCCAAGGAAAGAAACATCTCTAAAGGTAAAAACTGAACTGAAGCCTGGACATTTAGATCAAGTAGAAATATCAAGATGAGTTGGCAGGTCTTACCCATCAATGCAGGTCAAAATCAAGTTGAGAAGGCAAGAGCAAGTCAACGAGTCAATATGAGGACAGGCTCAGAGGCTCATGCCTGTCATCCCAGTGCTTTGGGAAGCTGAGGTGGGAGGAGCCTAGGAGTTCTAAACCAGTTTGGGCAACATAGTAAGACCATATCTCTAAAAATTTTAAAAAACAGCCCAGGCATGGTGGGTACACACCTGTAGTCTTAGCTATTTGGGAGGCTGAGGTGGGAGGATCACTTGAGCCCAGGAGTTGAAGGCTGCACTGAGCTATGACTGATGACATAGTAAGATCCGTTCTCTAAAAACAAAAGGCTATATTTGTAAACAATTCTACAAGGAAGACCTAATTTCCCTTAATATATAAAAGTCACCTACAAATTATTACAAAGACCAACAGCCCAACAGAAAAATGGGTAAAGGAGAGGAACAGAATTGACAGCGCACAGAAAATACTCTTAAGAATATTAAGGGCTAGGAGTAGGGGGAAGGGGGGAGGGATAGCATTAGGAGATATACCTAATGTAAATGACAAGTTAATGGGTGCAGCACACCAACATGGCACATGTATACATATGTAACAAACCTGCACGTTGTGCACATGTACCCTAGAACTTGAAGTATAAAAAAAAAAAAAAAGAATATTAAGGGCTGGGCGTGGTGGCTCACACCTTTAATCCCAGCACTTTGGGAGGCCGAGGCAGGCAGACCACCTGAGCTCAGGAGTTTGAGACCAGCCTGGCCAACATGGTGAAACCCTGTTTCTACTAAAAATACAAAAAATTAGCTAGGCATGATGGCTTGCGCCTATAATCCCAGCTACTCTAGAGGCTGAGGCAGAAGAATCGCTTGAACCTGGAAGGTGGAGGTTGCAGTTAGCTGAGATGGCGCCATTGTACTCCAGCCTGGGTGACTAGAGAGAAACACTGTCTCAAAAAAAAAAAAAAAAAAAAGAATATTAAGATATATTAAAAGATGCTCAACTTCATTCACAACAACATAAATATAAATTAAAACTATAATGAGATATGTTTTCCCTCATTAGATTGGCAAAGATGAACATGATGGACGCCCTGAGTTAGTGAGGTCTTGGTAAAACAGGCCTTCTTACCCATCAATGCTGGGAATTTAAATTGGTGCAGCCGTATGGAGGGCAATTGGTAATATCACAATTTAAAACGTACGTTCCCCTTGACTCAGCAATTTCATTTCTAGGAAATTCTCTTATAGATGTACTCACCCATGTCTTGCATGGAGGATGTATAATACACAGTTGATCACTACAGCACTGTTTGTAATAGCAGAAGACTGAAACAACCTAAATGTCCATCAATATGGGAGTGGCTAAATGAACTATGACACAGCTGTACAATCAAACACTGTATAGCCCTAAAAAAAGGATAATCATGTTCTGCATGTACTGAGATGGAATAAGAGAGAATACTAAGTAGGAAAAAAGCGTGTAACAGCATATTGTATATGCTACCATATAAATAATTAAAATAATATATACATATATAATGGATATGAATATATGTGTAATGTACATATTATATAACACACATATATGTATTAGCTTATATATAATATATATTATATATAATATTTAGTGTATATATTAGCTTATATATGCATCAAATATCTTTGGAAGGGAGCTAAAGAGATTGAAACATTAGGTTGCCTCCAGGGAGGGGAAATGGGTAGCTAGGGGGAAGGGTAAGAGGAAAATTTTTCATTGTATGCTCTTTGATTTCCTTTGAATCTTGAATCATGTAAATTAATTACTTATTAAAATAAATTATTTTATAATCATAAAGCTGTGATAACAAGTCAAGATGAAGTCAACAAGGTTGGGGGCGGGAGCAGGCTGGCACTGGAAGATGAAGCCAGGGCACAGGAATTGGGCAGGGCAGGATCAGGAACAAAGCAAGGTGGATGTGGAGGGATTGCTCTGAAAGCTTCTGAAGGACCCTCTGTTGGCCGTTAGAGGGAGGGGTGCTGTGTTTCGCTGTGATTGACACAGCCAAGCAGGAGAAGGCAGGTACCGTCTGCCCTGCCCCAAATGCCTTTGATTGGTCATATCTGCAGTCATAAACCCATCAACCCGAAAAAGTAGGAATCCCTCAAGCGCCCACGGCGTCCTCTTTTTACAAAGTGTGTTCAGGCCTGAGTCTTAGTCAATGGATGTGGTAGGTGTCACTCCCACACTCAGAACTAGGGCTCCTTCCTCCTCCTCCTCTTTCTCCTTCTCCTTCTTCTTCTTTTGGCAGGGTCTCACTCTGTGTCCCATGCTGGAGTGCAGCGGCATGAATATGGCCCACTGCAACCTGGCCTCCTGGGCTCAAGCAGTCCTCCTCCCAAGAAGCTAGGACTATAGACACGTGCTACCAAGTCCAGCTAATTATTTACTTTTTGTAGAGATGGGGTCTTGCTGTGGTGCCCAGGCTTATCTCAATCTCCAGGCCTCAGGTGATCCTCCCGCTTCAGCCTCCGAAGTGTTGGGATTACGGGCGTGAGCCACCCCACCTGGACCAACTCTTTTTTTTGTTTGTTTTTTTGAGATGGAGTCTTGCTCTGTCGCCTAGGCTGGAGTGCATTGGCATGATCTTGGCTCACTGCAACCTCCACCTCCCTGGTTCAAGCAGTTCCCCTGCCTCAGCCTCCTGAGTAGCTGGGATTACAGGTGCCCGCCACCACATCCAGTTACTTTTTTTTGTATTTTTAGTAGGGACGGTGTTTCACCATGTTGGCCAGACTGATCTGCAACTCCTGACCTCAGGCAATCTGCCTACCTTTGCCTCCCAAAGTGCTGGGATTGCAGACATGAGCCACTGCGCCTGGCCCCAAACTTTCTATAGTTGATGATAGCAATTATTTTTTGAGCAGTTAGTATGTGCCAGGCACCATATTAAACATTTTATCTAATCTAATCTAATCAGCCCTTGGATACAAGGATTATTTCCCTTATATTACAGATGAAGGACTGGGGCTCAGAGAGGCCCAGTGACCTGCCCAGTGACACACAGGCAGGAGGAGAAGGCAGGACTGGAGTCCACGCTAGGCTGATTTTCTTTTTTAAAAAACCGATTTGTTGTTGTTATCTCTCAACTCACGGAAGGTGGGGAGGGAGTGCACCCAGGGGCCCACCATCCCACCCTCAGCCAGGCCCGGTAAGTCTGACCACTGCTCCTCCATAGGGCTGCCCAGAAGGCTGCGCTCCACTTCGCTGCTATGGAAGGGCAGCACCCAGGAGGCCCTGAACCTGCTCAAGGATGATGTGCTGGTGGTGGACCCAGGAACCAGGTAAGGAGGATAATTTGATGCCCAGCCTCACGTTAGGAGCCTCCTGGGGAGACACAGCTGCCTGAGAAAGAGCCCACATCACCTCATCCTAGGTGGTCAGAGCCAGGACAGACCTGCTTCCCAGCTGGAAAGGCCAAGGCCTAGAGAGGGGAGGCCAGCAAGGCAGGGGAGAGCTGGGCCCAGAATCCTGTTCTGTTCGAATGGAATGTTTTTTCCATTCACCTTATTGAGCACCTACTTTGCCCAGAAGGTGCTAAACACCCAGTTTGCTCCTCGTGGAGTTTGCACTCTTGTGAGGGAGACACTGAGCAAATAAGCAAGGTGAATACAGATTTTGCCAGGTTGGAAATAAATGGGTTACTGACCAGACAAGGAGTGGGTAGCTGGGTGGCCACTGAACAGAGAAGCCCCACTCTGGGACCGTGGGGCTGTGGGGCTGGAAAGAGGACAGCTGGTACTCCCCAGCTTCAGAGGCCCCCTTCTGAGCCTCCGGTCAGTGACCCTTTTCCAAATTTGTCCCTCTGCTTCTCCAAATGCTGAACCTCAGGACCCACTTCCCTTAAGGAAGAAATGATCCAGGTGATGCAGAGAGAGGAGATACTTGGACATCTTTAGGCTGGAGTCCTCCTCTCAGCTCTGCAAATAACTTACTGCAGTGTGACCTTGGGTGATGCACTTTATCTCTGTGAAACTCATCTAACTAATCTTCCTCATCTGCAAAAATAAGGAAGTTGGCCTAGAGTTCAGGAATGCCTCGTAGAATTTGTGAATTTTCACCCATCCTTGCACCTTTCTGAGGCACTATTTTAGAGATTCTGAAACTGTATTTGCTCTGGGAAAGAAAAGAGGCCTCTTGCTGGTTACTGGTGTCTGCCGCAGCCTGGAAGAAGGGAGGGGCGAGACCTTGCCTCATACATGGTCACTATCAGTTTTGTTTCCCCAGAGCAGTGTAAGCCTTTAATTTTCCATTAGATAAGGTAAATCATACTAAAGTGTGAAGGACCAATAAGATTTGTGTGACAACTTTCCCAGGTGCACCGCTGAGCCCAGCCCTCTTCCAACCTGCTATATGACCCCGGGCAATTTCCTGCCCCTCTCTGGGCCTTGGTCTTCCCAGAGGTAGAAGAGAGAGAGTCAATGCTCCAAAGTCTCTTCCAGGTCTGACCACCTGGGATGTAGGGGAGCAGGTTCCTTCCCAGCCCCCAACCCAGTCCCATGAAACTGGTGGCATTTCAGACAGTGTGGGCAGGTGAGGAGGGGCCCCATCCCAGTTGACACTGCTTTCCTTCCAGGTGCCATTACAGCACGCTGGCCTTCTCGCTCCTGGCCCACGTCCTGGCCGCTCACACCGCCCAGGGCGACTACCAGCGCTGGGTCTCGGAGAACGTGCTGGGGCCGCTGGGGATGGCAGACACGGGCTTCGACCTCACGCCCGCCGTGCGCGCACGCCTGGCCGCGGGCTTCTACGGCAGCGGGCGGCCGGCTCCACTCTATGACCTGGGCTGGTACCGGCCGTCGGGCCAGATGTACTCCACCGCCGCCGACCTGGCCAAGCTGGCCGTGGCGCTCCTGGGCGGCGGGCCCCGGCGGCTCCTGCGGCCCGACGCGGCCAAGACGCTGCTGGCGCCGCTGCTGGCCTGCCCGGGCGCCTACTTCGCCAACGAGACGGGCACGCCGTGGGAGTTCCACGGGCAGCGGGGCTACCGTGTGGTGCGCAAGGACGGTGACCTGGACGGCTACGCCGCCACCTTCTCGCTGGTGCCGCCGCTGCGCCTGGGCCTGGTGCTGCTGCTGGCAGGGCCGCGGCCGCCCGGGCCCGACCTGGTGGCGCGGGCCTACGATGAGCTCCTGCCCGCCCTGGAGCGCGCCCTCCGGGAGGCCGAGCCCGGCCCGGCCCCGCCGCCCAGCGCGCACCCCTTCGCCGGCTACTTCACCTTCGCTAACCTGACCTTCTACGAGGTGCGCGTCGGGCCGGCGGGCGAGCTGCGCCTGCGCCAGTTCGGGCCGCGCGTGGAGGCGCTGGTACCCCCAGCGTTCCGCACCCTGGCGCTGCGCCACCTGCACGGCCGCGTCTTCCAGCTGCACGTGGCCCGCGAGTTCCCCTGCGCACTGCCACTCGGCGACGCATGGCTCTCGCTGGAGGCCCAGCACGGGCAGCTGGTCAACTTCTACCCCTTGGATCACCACGGGCTGTCACCCGGCTTCGACGTGCCCGGCCTCAACACGTACAGAGTGCTGCGGCTGCAGCGCAAGCCTGTGTTCAAGAACCAGTGACCCCGGGCTCGGCCTGGAACCCCCTACCCCTGGCCTCCCAGCTTTCTAGAGTGAGGTTTGGAAGGGGAGGCTGTGGGGATGCCTGTTGGAGAACCCGGGTAGTTGGCAAAGTGGAGTAGGGTGGTACTACTCAAAGTTTGGTCCGTGGACCACAGCCGGAAATTCAGATTTCTCCACATCTATGGGGGAGGAAGGATTAAGTACAGGCATTAAGAGTAAGCATTTAGAAACTTTAACAGGCAACCAAAAATTTCAGCATTGAAACAGTACTTTTGTGCCTGTTGAATCTAAAACAAAATATGGGCTTGTATTTTGTCTTTTAAAAATCAACCTAAGCAACCGGAGGCGGTGGCTCACACCTGTAATCCCAGGACTTTGTGAGGCCTTGGCGGGCGGATCACTTGAGGTCAGGAGTTCGAGACCAGCCCGGCCAACATGGTGAAACTCCATCTCTACTAAAAATACAAAAATTAGCCGGGCATGGTGGAGGGCACCTGTAATCCCAGATATGCGGGAGGCTGAGACAGGAGAAACGCTTGAACCCGGGAGATGGAGGTTGCAGTGAGCTGAGATTGTGCCATTGCACTCCAGCCTGGGCAACAGAGCAAGACTCCATTTCAAAAAAAAAAAAATCAACCTAAGCCTGAGCAACATGGTGAGACTCCATCTCTACAGAAATAAAATACAAATTAGCTGGGCATTGTGTCCTGTAGTCCCAGCTACTCAGGAGGCTCAGCCAGGAGGATCACTTGAGTATGGGATTTGGAAGCTGTAGTGACCCGTGTTCGTGCCACTGCACTCCAGCATCAGTGACAGAGCAATACTCTGTCAAAACAACAACAACAACAACAAACAAACAAACAAACAAAAACCTTATTGAATTATAACTTACATAAAATGAAATACACATGACTGGAGTACAGTTGGGTGATTTTGACAAATATTTATACCCACCACCACAATCAATATATAGAAAATTTCATCACCCCCAAGTAGTTTTCCCCTTACTCCTTCGCAGTCAGTTCTCTCTTTCTCACCTAGCCACAGGCAACTGCTGATCTGCTTCCTGTCACTGTAGATTAGCTTTGCCTCTTCTAGAATTTCATACAAATGGAACCATACGGTGGAGTCTTGCATCTGTCTTCTTTTGCTCAGCACGCTGGTTTTGAGGTTCATTCATGTTTCTGTGTGTATCAATAGTTCATTGATTTTTTGTTTTTTGTTTTTTTTTTTGAGAGGGAGTCTCACTCTGTTGCCCAGGCTGGAGCGCAGTGGCTCGATCTCGGCCCATTGCAACCTCCGCCTCCCTGGTTCAAGCAATTCCCCTGCCTCAGCCTCCTGGGTAGCTGGGACTACAGGTGCGTGCCACCACGCCCAGCTAATTTTTGTATTTTTAGTAGAGACGAGGTTTCACCATGTTGGCCAGGCTGGTCTCGATCTTGACCTCGTGATCCACCTGCCTTGGCCTCTCACACTGCTGGGATAACAGGCGTGAGTCACTGCACCCAGCCAATTGTTTATTGTTTTTATTCTGTTGCTCATATATGCCACAATTTGTTTATCTGTTTCTCTGTTGGTGGACATTTGGGTTGTCTCCAGATTAGGGCCATTATGAAAAAGCATTCCTATACAAGTCTGTGTGTCAATACATGCTTTCATTTCTCTTGGGTAGCTATCTAGGTGTGACTGCTATGCAGTTTTCCAAAATACATGTACCATATATATGATATATGATATATGTGATATACATGATATATATGACATATATGATATACATGATATATATGACATAACATATATACATGATATATGCGATATACATGATACACTATATATGACATAGTATATGATATATAATATGTGATATATGATATATATTATATGACATATGACATATATGATATATGATATATATGTTTTTTTTTTTTAGATGGAGTCTCATTCTGTTGCCCAGTCTGGAGTGCAGTGGTACGATCTTGGCTTACTGCAAGCTCTGCCTCCTGGGTTCACACCATTCTCCTGCTTCAGCCTCCCAAGTAGCTAGGACTACAGGTGCCTGCCACCTTGCCTGGCTATTTTTTCTTTTTTTTTTTTTTTTGTATTTTTTAAAGTAGAGACGGAGTTTCACCATGTTAGCCAGAATGGTTTCGATCTCCTGACCTTGTGATCCTCCCGCCTCAGCCTCCCAAAGTGCTGGGATTACAGGCGTGAGCCACTGCACGCGGCCACCATTTTATATTCTTAACAGCCATATGTGACAGCTCGCTTGCCCTATGTTTTTGCTAACAGTATTGTCAGACTTTTGCATTTTAGCCATGCTCATGGTTGTAAAGTCATATCTCACTGTGGTTTTAATTGCATTTATTGACTTGTGAAAGCTATTTATATAGTATGTATACTAATCCTTTGTTAGATATATGCTTTGCAAGTGTTTTCCCCCAGTGTCTGGCTTGACTTTTCATTTTCTTAATGGTGTCTTTTGAAGAACAGAATTTTAAAGTTTTGATGAATTTCATGCCTGTTAAATCTAGTATAAAATTTGGGCATGCATTTTGTATATATTTTTAAACAATTAAACTTTTGATTTTAAGATAATTGTAAATTTGAGATAATTGTAGATTCACATGCAATTGTAAGAAATAATCAATGTATCCTTTACCTAGTTTCCTCCAGTGGAAACATCTTGCAAAACTCTAGTGCAATAGCACCAGCAAAATATTGATATTAATACAGTCCAGGCTGGGCATGGTGGCTCATGCCTGTGATCCCAGCACTTTGAGAGGCCAAGGCAGGTGGGCCATCTGAGCCCAGGAGTTCGAGTGCAGTGGTGCAATCACAGCTCACTGCAGCCTCAACCTCCAGAGTTCAAGCAATCTTCCCACCTCAGCCTCCCCAGTAGCTGGGATTATAGTCACACGCCACCAAACCTGGCTAATTTTTGTATTTTCTGTAGAGTGAGCCCTCATCTCTAATACATCTCTAATACAAAAATTAGCCAGGTTTGGTGGTGTGTGACTATAATCCCAGCTACTGGGGAGGCTGAGGTGGGAGGATTGCTTGAACTCTGGAGGTTGAGGCTGCAGTGAGTTGTGATTGCATGACTGCACTCTACTCTGGATGGCAGAGTGAGACCCTGTCTCAAAATAATAATAGTAATAATAATAATAATGATAAAATACAGCCAAGGTCCAGAACATTTTCACCAGCACAAGAATCCCTCGTTCGCCTTTCCTAACCACACCCATTTGCTCCCCAACCATGCCTTCCCCTTAACCTCTGGCAACCACCAATCTGTTCTCCATTTCTATAATTTTGTCATTTCAAGAACATTATGTAAATGGAGTCGTATAATATGTAAGCTTTAGGGATGCTTTTTACCACTTGGTGTAATTCTTTGTAGAGTCATCCAAGTTGTTACAAGTATCAATAGTTTGTTTCTTTTTGTTACAGAATCGTGGTTCCGTGTATGGATATAGCACAATTTGTTTAACCATGCACTTGTTGAAGGACATCTGGGTTGTTTACAGTTTGGGGCTATTATGAATAAAGCTGCTATGAACATTTGTTTATAGGTGTTTGTATGAACATAAGTTTTTATTTCTCTGGGATAAATGCCCAGAAGTGCAACTGATGGTTCGAATGGTAGTTGCATGCTTAGTGTTTAAAGAAACTGCCAGAATGTTCCCCAGCAGCTATGCCCTTTTACAGTCTAGCCAGCAATGTATGCATGATCGAGTTTCCCCATATTTTCTGACTAGCATTTGGTATTGTCACTATTTTTTTCATTTTAGTAATTCTAATAGGTGGTACTGATGTATCGTTATGGTTTTAATTTGCACTTTCCTCATAGCTAATGATGTTGAACATTTTTATATGCTTTTTTGCCATCTGTATATCCTCTTCAGTAAAAAATACCTCTTTATATCTTTTGCCCATTTTCTAATTGGATTTTTTAAAAAACCTGTTGAGGTTTGAGGGTTCCTTAGACATTCCAGAAACCAGTCCTTTGTCAGGTATGTAAGTTTGCAAATCTTTCAATTCTGTAGCTTGTCTTTTCATCCTCTTGGGTCTTCTGCAGAGCAAAAATTTAAAATTTTGATCAAGGCCAATTTTGGTAGGCTGAATAGTGGTCCCTCAAAAGATGTATACATCCTAATCCCTGGAACATGTAAAGGTTACATTTTATGGCAAAAAAAACAAAAAAAGGAATTTTGCAGATGTGGTTGCAGGTGTGATTACGTTAAAGTTTTTTTTTTTTTTTTCTTTTTTTGATAAGGTTTTACTCTGTCCCTCGGGCTGGAGTGCAGTGGTGCAGTTGCAGCTCACTGCAGCCTCAACCTCAGGCTTATGCGTTCCTCTCACCCCAGCCTCCTAAGTAGTTGGGACTACAGGTGGGCACCGCTATGCCTGGCTAAAATTTTAAAAATTATTTGTAGAAACTGGGTCTTGCAATGTTGCCCAGGCTGGTCTCAAACTCCTGGGCTCAAGTGATCCTCCTGCCTCAGCCTCCCAAATTACTGAGATTACAGGCATGAACCACCATGCCCAGCAGGTTAAAGATCTTGAAATGAGAAGGTTATCTTGGATTATTGGGATGGACCCTAAGGGCAATCACAAGTATCCTTATGAGAGAGAGGTAGAGGATGATTCAGTACCAATGGACGAGGAAAAGGCAATGTGACTGGAGGCAGAGATTGGAATGATATAACCACAGCTATGGAATTCTGGTAACCACCAGAAACTGGAAGAAGCAAGGAATGCATCCTTTCTTAATACCGACAAGGGTTGTATAGACCTACTGACATTTTGATTTGTACCCAGTAATATTGATTTCAGACTTCTGGCTTGTGGAACTGTCAGAGAATAAATTTCTGTTGTTTTAAACCGCTAATTTTGTAGTAATTCTTATAGTTCCCACAGAAAATTAATATGCCACTTTGTCAACTTTTTCTCTTATGGATCATGCTTTTGGTGTCAAGTCTGCAAACTCTTTGCCTAGCCCTAGATCCCAAAGATTTTCTCCTATAGTGTTTTTTAAAAGTCTATCATTGGCCGGGCGCGGTGGCTCAAGCCTGTAATCCCAGCACTTTGGGAGGCCGAGACGGGCGGATCACGAGGTCAGGAGTTCGAGACCATCCTGGCTAACACGGTGAAACCCCGTCTCTACTAAAAAATACAAAAAACTAGCCGGGCGAGGTGGCGGGCGCCTGTAGTCCCGGCTACTCGGGAGGCTGAGGCAGGAGAATGGCGTAAAAACCCGGGAGGCAGAGCTTGCAGTGAGCTGAGATCCGGCCACTGCACTCCAGCCTGGGCGACACAGCGAGACTCCGTCTCAAAAAAAAAAAAAAAAAAAAAAAAAAGTCTATCATTATGTGTTTTATATTTAAGTTTGTGATCTATTTTGAATTAATTTTGTATAAGGTGTGAGGTTTAGGTTGGGGTTCATGTTTTTGCCCATGGGTGTCCTGTTATTCCAGCATCATTTATTGAAATGGCTATCTTTCCTCCCGTCTTAGTCAATTTGTGATGCTATAACAAAAATACCGGAGACTAGGTAATTTATAAAGAATGGAACTTTATTTCTCATAAACTAAATTTTGTTTAGTTCTGGAGGCTGAGAAGTCCAAGATCAAGGTGCCAGCAGGTTTGGTTGTCTGGTGATGGCTCCCCTCTGCTTCCAAGATGGTGCTGTGTATTGTATCTTCCGGAGGGGAGGAACACTGTGTCCTCACGTAGTGGAAGGCAGAAGGGCAAGCAAGCTGAATGCTGTGTGAAGAGAAGGCTCTTTTATACAGGCCTTAATCCCATTCACCAGAGGAGCCCTCATGAACTAATTACCTCTTAAAGGCCCCACCTATTAATACAACCACTTTGGCCATAAAATGTTAATACCTGAATCTTGGAAGGAACACAGTCAAACCACAGCACTTCTGTTGAATTGCTTTTGCACCTTTGACAAAAATCAGTTGGGCCAGGCGTGGTGGCTCACGCCTGTAACCCCAGCACTTTGGGAGGTCAAGGCAAGCAGGTCTCTTGAGACCAGGAGTTCGAGACCAGCCTGAGCAACATGGCAAAACCCTGTCTCTACAAAAACAAAAACAAAAACAAAAAACAAAAAAACCATAAAAATTAGCTGGGCGCAGTGGCACGTGCCTGTAGTCCCAGTTACTTGGGAGACTGAGAGATGGGAGGAACACTTGAGCCCAGGAAGAGGAGGCTGCAGTGAGCCGTGATTACACCACTGCATCTCCAACTCCAGTCTGGGCAACAGAGCAAGACCCTGTCTCAAAAATAAAAAAGAAAATCAGTTGGGCATATTTGTGTGGGACAATTCCTGGGTTCTCTATCCTATTTCAGTGATCTATGTGTCTGTCCCTCAACCAGGTGCTGTGGTTTGAATGCGTTCCTTCCAAGACAGCATAGTCTTGCTCACTATAACCGTATATAAATCTTGAAGTTATCAACTGGGTAGACTGATTTCCCCCACTTTATTCTTCTTTTTCAAAACTGTTTTAGCTATTACAGGTCCTTTGATTTCCATACAAATGTTATAGAGATCTTGTTTACATCTACTACAAAATAGCATGCTGGGATTTTGATAGAAATTTTATTAAATCTGAATATCAATTTGAGAAGACTCGCATCTTTTGAGTCTTCTAATTCATGAACACAATATGTCACTCTTCTGACATCTTCTTTGGTTTCTTTTAAAACTAGTTTATAATTTTCAGCACATTATTTCAGTATATGTTTTGTTAGATTTAAACCTAAGCATTTCATTATTTTGGAGTGTTTATAAAAGGTATTATATTTTTAATTTTACTGGTCACTTGTTTATTGCTAGTATACAGAAATATAATTTTTTTGGTATGTTAATCCTGTATTCTGTGAAAGTACTGTACCCATTTATTCATTCTAGGAGTTTTTTGGTTTTGTTTTTGTTTTTGGTAGATTCCTTGGCATTTTCTACATAGACAATCATGTTATCTGTAAATATGAATAGTTTTATTTCTTCCTTGCTAGTCTGTATACTTTTTACTTAATTTTCTTGCTTTATTTCACTGGCTCGAATTCCCAATATTGTGTTGAATAAGAATGGTGAGAGTGGACATCTTTTTTTTTTTTTTTTTTTTGAGATGGAGTCTTGCTCTGTCGCCCAGGCTGGAGTGCAGTGGCACAATCTCGGCTCATGGCAAGCACTGCCTCTCGGGTTCACGCCATTCTCCTGCCTCAGCCTCCCAAGTAGCTGGGACTATAGGCGCCCGTCACCACACCCGGCTAATTTTTTGTATTTTTAGTAGAGACGGGGTTTCACCCTGTTAGCCAGGATGGTCTCGATCTCCTGACCTCATGATCCACCTGTTTCGGCCTCCCAGCGTGCTGGGATTACAGGCGTGAGCCACCGCGCCCGGCCCTGAGAGTAGACATCTTTGCCTTGTTCCTGATGTTAGAAGAAAACATTCAGTCTTTTTCCACTAAGTATAATGTTAGCTGTAGGTTTTTATTTTTTGTTTGTTTGTTTTTTGAGACAGAGTCTTGCTCTGTCACCCAGGCTGGTGTGCAGTGGCACAATCTTGGCTCACTGCAACCTCTGCCTCCTGGATTCGAGCAATTCTCCAGCTGCAGGCTCCTGAGTAGCTGGGATTACACGCACGCGCCACCACGCCTGGCTAATTTTTGTATTTTTAGTAGAGACAGGGTTTCACCATGTTGGTCAGGCTGATCTTGAACTCCTGACCTCGTGATCTACCCTCCTCGGCCTCCCAAAGTGCTGGGAAGAAAGGCGTGAGCCACTGTGCCCAGCCTTTAGCTGTAGGTTTTTGGCAGGTTTTAAAAAATAAAATTGAGGAAATTATTCTCTTATTCCCAGTTTTCTGAGAGTATTTAAAAAAAATTAGTAACTGGATTTTGAATTTTGTAAATTTTTTTCTGTATAAATTGACGTGGTCATGTAATTTTTCTTCTTTAGCCTATTAATCTGGTAGATTACATTAGTTGATTTAAAAATATTGAACCAGCCTTGAATCCCTAGAAAAAAAAAACCCACTGGTCATGGCAGGGCAAGGGGCAAGACCTTTTCCCAGGTAAGAGTCGTCTCTTGGCAAACTTTAGAAAGCATCTCCTTGATGTCTTATGTATTCTTTCAGTCTTTCCAGAAAATTGGGGTCTCCAAGACAAATGCAGTTTCCAATTAACACCCAGAAGCTGCCATACTTCCTGGGTTATTTGGGCTATAAAAGTAGTTTCATAGCCTGGTGCAGTGGCTCACGCCTGTAATCCCAGCACTTTGGGAGGCTGAGGCGGGTGGATCATGAGGTCAGGAGTTCGAGACCAGCCTGGCCAACATAGTGAAACCCCATCTCTACTAAAAATACAAAAATTTGCTGGGTGTGGTGTCACACACCTGTAGTCCCAGCTACTTGGGAGGCTGAGGTGGGAGAACGCTTGAACCCAGGAGGTGGAAGTTGCAGTGAGCTGAGACTGCGCCATTGCACTCCAGCCTGGGTGACAGAGTGAGACTCTATCTCAAAAAAACAAAACAAAACAAAACAAAAACAGCTTCAGGCTGGGAGTGGTGGCTCATGCCTGTAATCCCAGCACTTTGGGTGACCAAGGCAGGTGGATTGTTTGAACTCAGGAGTTTGAGACCAGTCTGGGCAACATGGCAAGACCCTGTCTCTACAGAAAATACAAAAATTATCCAGGTGTGGTGGTTCATGACTGTAGTCCCAGCGACTAGGGAGGTTGAGGTGGAAGGGTCCTCTGAGCCGGGGAGGTTGAGGTTGTAGTGAGCTGTGCTTGCAGCACTGCACTGCAGCCTGAGTGACAGTGAAACCTTGCTTAAAAAAAAAAAAAAAAAAAGTAGCTTCATTGTCACGTTGGAGAGTTTGTGGGAATCCATATGGAGGAATTATTTCCTTCATTAGAGCCTTTACAACTTTGGCAGGTTTCTCAGTTCTAGTGAGGTAAACCTCAACCCAGCCTGGCCCTCCTGACTCCTTGTTCCATGAAATTGCTTCCCTCAGTGAAGAATTCTTTGTTGGGTTCTGTTAATAGCAAATCTGTGAGGCCCAGTCTGCTGGAGTAAACTTGATCAATTATTTGAATGCAGTCATCAACAGGAGGCTGGAGGTTCCTTGGTAGCTGGGTGGCAGGATTCAGAGTAGAAATAACTTTAAGAGTTATATTTGGTTTATCTAGAAGCATGGCTTGGTGCTTTTCCAGCCCTGGCAGTCAACAATAGCCCCCTTCTGCTTGGGCACGGGAAACACATAATGCATAGTAGGTACCTTCATGGGCTGCCCAAAGGTGAACATCTCAGCTTCCTGCAATATATCACAGGTGGCAGCCACTGCCCTTAGGCAGGTAGGCCAGACCTTAGTTACCTTGTCAAGCTGTTTTGTAAAGAAGGCAAGGAGACATTTTAAGGTCCCAAGGTCTTGAGTTAATTCTCCAAGTCCAATTCCCTGTTTTTCTTGAACAAATAAATCAAAAGGTTGGTGTAGGTCAGGGAGACTCAGGGCAGGGGCTGTCATCAATTTCTGTTTAATGGTTAGAAAGGCGTTTTGGCATTCTCTACTCAAAGGAAGGGGTTCCCTTTCTTCTTCTTTTAAAGTCTCCTAGAGAGGTTTGGCTATTAACCTGAAGTTAGGGATCTAAATTTGACAAAATCCAGGCATCCCTAAGGGACCACGTAGTTGTTTAAGGATACCGGAGACTGCCACCTGATTTATTGCCTCTGTGGTCTGGGAGAAGATTGTGAGTCCCTTGAAGCTCAGGTACTGAATGGTGGGATGAGAGATCTATGCCTCTTTCTTAGAAACTTGGTACCCTTTATGTGCCAGAAACTTTAAGACTTTGATGGCATGAAGGATGGAGTTACCCTCCATTTCACTGGCTATCAAGATACCGTCTGCATATTACAAAATAGTTCATATTAATTAACATGGAATTCTTAGGACTGTCGGATCTACATCTGTGTATTTCTTTTCTTTTCTTTCTTTCTTTTCTTTTCTTCTTTTTTCTTTTTCTTTTCTTTTTTTTTTTTTTTTTTTTTTTGTTGAGACAGGCTGGAGTGCAGTGGTGTGATCTTGGCTCACTGAAACCTCTGCCTTCTGGGTTCGAGAGATTCTCTTGCCACAGCCTCCTGAGTAGCTAGGACTACAGGCGTGCACAACCATGCCCAGCTAATTTTTTGTATTTTTAGTAGAGATGGGGTTTTACCATGCTGACCAGGTTGGTCTCGAACTCCTGACCTCAAGCAATCCACCTGCCTTGGCCTCCCAAAGTGCTGGAATTACAGGTGTGAGCCACTGTGCCCGGCCTACATCTGTATATTTTTGATAAGCCTCCAAAATTCTTTCCAAAATGCTAATGGATTCTCATCCACTTCTTGTCTAATTTCCTGCACCTTGTTTAAACTTTTGGTTTGAAGCACTCCCTTCCTGAGCCCCACCAGAAAACAGTCCAGAACCCTGGTAGATCAGATTCCAGCTGGGGTCATGGAGGGACACTGCCAGACTGTTACCAGTCCTCACCCTATTATTAGGATCTTCTGTGTGTAACCGAACAACCTTCTCCTGAGCCTTTTCTAGCACTATATGACACTCTTCAGATGTCAGCAAGACTTTAAGGAGGCTCTGAACATCAGCCCATGTAGGGCAATGAGTCGTGAAAATAGACTCAAAGAGGTTAGTTATATGTTTCAGGTCATCAATATAAGCAGGTTTGGTCTGCTTACAGTTATATAAGTTCGCATCATTCCAGCAGGCTGTCCTTCTTCAGCTAAACTTCCAAACTTCCCTGTCTCAGAGGGAATTGCCCTGTAGGGAAGGGTAGCAGAGCCCAGCCAAATTGTGTCCCCTGATGGGTCCAAGAGGACGAGACCATTTCTCTGGAGTTCCCAGATGTCTCCTTGGTGAAAGGAGAGAGCAAAGGAAAATATGGGGGAAGACCTGGCAGAACTAGGGTACGGGTCCTGGGTCCATAAGCGAGAGGGCTAGCAGGAGTCGGGAAAGGGTTTTGCAGGGTTTGGAAGTCTCAGGGTTTGGAAGTCTTAGGAGTTGGAGCCATCGAAGAGGCTGAAGCTGGCCCCAAGGCAGCTGGTGGAGAGTGCTGAGATGGCTGGGCTGAGGTTATAGAAGTTGTAGTAGCCCAGACTTCCTCATCTAAGGAGGATTCTTCTCTGCTGGCGACATGGGGATCATAGGGCAAAGTACAGATTCACCACCCTTCTTAAAAGCTTCATCCATTGCATCTAAATTTTACATTTAACTTGATCAGGTTTGTTCTGATAAAGGAGCATAAAAGCTTAGACATCAGGAATTTCATCCTACTTTCCCATTTGATAGCAAAATGAATCTAGTTGCGAGATATAATTAATCAATTTTGAAGAGTTTACTCAAGCAGGCTGCATTCTGGGGTTGAATTTTGTTTTATTATTTATTTAATTTTTTTGGGGGGGATCAAATTTTGATTTCCCATGACTGTATCGACACACACACAAATACTTATCGAAATACAATCTAGGCCAGGTGTGGTGGCTCATGCCTGTAATCCCAGCACTTTGGGAGGCCAAGGCAGGTGGATCACTTGAGGTCAGGAGTTTGAGACCAGTCTGGCCAACATGGTGAAACCCTGTCTCTATTAAAAGTACAAAAATTAGTTGGTTATGGTGGTGCATGCCTGTGGTCCCAGCTACTTGAGAGGCTGAGGCAGGAGAATCACTTGAACCTAAGAGGTGGAGGTTGCAGTAAGCCAAGATCATGCCACTGCACTCCGGACTGGGTGACAGAGCAAAACTCAGTCTCAAAACAAAACAGAACAAAAATCAATCTAACTGCAGTAGTGATTAACAAGCCCCAAAAGTGTCCAAACTGAAATAGAGTGCTTTCCACTCTCACATTAGTAGGATGGGCTTGTTTGACCTGCAACAAATGGAAATTCCTTCAGAATCTCCCAATCTGACAGGAGCAGCTCCTACTATCTGGTACCACACTTACCTGTCCAGATGCTGATGTCAAGTTCCAAAGAATATTCTTCCTAGGCAATCAGGACTGCAGTTGGGGCCAAAGAGAGAGAGAGACTGAAACCTCTGGCCAAATATGGCTGGACATCTGCTAGAAGGGTTTTCAAAACTCTCCCAGTCTGTGGCTGCCAAGTCACAAGCAATGCAATCCAAGTCAGGAACACCAGAATGTAGTCGCTGAATGCCAGGGGTTTGACCTAGGTCCAGTTACTCTCACTGCACAGAAAGCCAATCACTGAGACAACAAGTATTGCCGGGGAAGAAAGGCTTTATTGTGGGTAATGTCTGCCAGGAGATGAGAGACAAGTCTCAAATCTCTCTCCCCAACCAACTAAAGTTAGGGGTTTATATAGGAGTTGGTCAACAGGCATCAGGTAGTCAGATAAGGGGTTTGGTGCCTCACTGTCCAGATGCGGTGATCTGGAAAGTTTCAGCTCCCTGATAGCCAATTTCCTGAGAAAGGAACTCAGATAAGAAAAATCTAAGTTTCTCAAGCTTCAAGACTGGAAGGGTCAATTTCTGTTTTATTAAAAACAGTTGTAAACATCAGTTCTAAGGGAAAATTGGGTCAGTTCAATGGTATATAATTCTTTTGATATGTTGCTGACTTCTATTTGCTAGTATTTTGTTAAGAACTTTTACATCTGTACTCATGAGGAATATTGGTCTGTAGTTTTCTTTCTTTTTTGTGTATTATCTTTGCTTGGTTTTGGTATCAGAATAATATTAGCTTCATAAAATGAATTGGGAAATGTTTCTGCCTCTTCTATTTTCTGGAAGAGATTGTGTAGATGGTATTAATTCTTCTCTAAACACTTGGTAGTATTCTCCAGTGAAACTACCTGGCTCTGGAGATTTTCTTTTTTGGCAATTAAAAAATTGCCAAAAATTCAATTCAATTCAGTTCAATTCAATTTCCTAAATGGTTATGGGGCTATTCAAGATGAGCAAGTTGTGGTAGTTTTTACTTTTCCCAGAATTGGTCCATTTCATCAAAGTTGTTAAATTTGTGCCTGTAGAGTTATACCTAGTGTTCTCTTATTATCTTTTTGATATCTGCAGGGCCTAAAGTGACATCCCATTTCATTCCTCATATTGGTAATTTATGTCTTCTCTGTTTTTTTCCTGTTAGTCTTTCTAGAAGTTTGTCAGTTTTGAAACAGTGAAGCAAACCAGTTTTTTGTTTCATTGGTTTTCTTTCTTGCTTTTCTGTTTTCAATGTTATGCTCTTATTTTATTGTTTCAATCCTCTGCTTGCTTTGGGTTTATTGTGCCCCTTTTTTCCTAGATTTTTTTTTTTCTGGATTCTTGACATGGAAACTTAGATTATTGATTTGAGACTCTTCCTCTTTTCTGATGTAAGCATTTATTACTATTAATTTCCCTCTCACATAGCTTTAGCTATGCCCTGCACGTGTTAATATGGAGTATTCTTATTCTCATTAAAGTAAATGTACTGTTAAATTTCTTTTGAGATCTATTCTTTGACTGCATGAATTATTTAGAAGTGTGTAGCTCTGTTTCCAAGGGTTCAGAGATTTTCATGTTATCTCTATGCTGTTGATTTCTAGTTTGATTCCACTGTGGTCAGAGAACACATTTGTAAGATTTCAATTGTTTTTTAATTTGTTGAGGTTTGTTTTGTGGTTCAGGGTGTGGTCTATCTTGATATATATTTCACTGGTGCTTGAAAACAATGTGTGTTCTGCTATTGTTGGGTGGATTGTTGGATGTCGATTAGATCCTATTGGTTGTAGGTATTGAACTCTTCTGTATCCTTCATGATTTTCCATCTGTTGTTGTATCAATTGTTAAGAGGGAAACTAAAGTTCTCTAATTATAATTGTAATTTTGTTTATTTCTTTTCTCAGTTCTATCAGTTTTTTTTTTTTTTTTTTGAGACAGAGTCTCGCTCTGTCACCCAGGCTGGAGTGCAGTGGCCGGATCTCAGCTCACTGCAAGCTCCGCCTCCCGGGTTTACGCCATTCTCCTGCCTCAGCCTTCCGAGTAGCTGGGACTACAGGCGCCTGCCACCTCGCCCGGCTAAGTTTTTGTATTTTTAGTAGAGACGGGGTTTCACTGTGTTAGCCAGGATGGTCTCGATCTCCTGACCTCGTGATCCGCCCGTCTCGGCCTCCCAAAGTGCTGGGATTACAGGCTTGAGCCACCGCGCCCGGCCAGTTCTATCAGTTTTTGCTTCACATACTTTGCAGCTCTCCCTATTAACATGAATGCTTGGTATAGATTTAGAACAGAGTTTTTATTTTATTTTATTTTTTAATTTTTGAGATAGGATCTTGCTCTGTTGCCCAGTCTGGAGTGCAGTGGTGAAATCATGGCTCACTGCAGCCTATGCCTCCTGGGCTCCCACCTCAGCCTCCCAGGTAGCTTGGATTACAGGCACGCACCACCATGCCTGGCTAATTTTTGCATATTTTTGGTGGAGATGGGGTTTTGCCATGTTTCCCAGGCTGCTCTTGAACTCCTGGGATCAAGCGATCTGCCTGCCTTGGCCTCCCAAAGTGCAGAGATTACAGGTGTGAGTCACCATGCTTGACCTGACCTCTTTAATTATATGTTTTTAAATTGTATTTTATTAACCAAAAAATAGGTGTGAATAAAAGATGACCACAAGTGCCCTGCTGTTTCTTTTATTGAGAAGTGAGGGGCCGGGCATGGTGGCTCATGCCTGTGATCTCAGCACTTTGGGAGGCTGAGGTGGGTGGATCACTTCAAGTCAGGAGTTTGAGACTCAGCTAATTTTTTATTTTTGCAGAGATGCAGGGAGGTCTCACTTTGTTGTCCAGGCTGGTCTTGAGCTCCTGGCCTCAAGTGATCTTCCTACCTCAGCCTTTCAAAGTGCTGGGAGTACAGGAGTGGGCCACTGTGCCCATCCCTTAGCTGACTTTTAAAATAGGGAGATTATCCTGGATTATCTGGATGGGCTCAATGTAATCATAAAGGTCCTTAAAAGTGGAAGATGCAGGCAGAAGGAAATACAAGATGTAGAACAGTTAGAGAGAGATGCAACGTTGCTGGTTTTGAAGATGGAAGAAGGGGCCATGAGCCAAGGAGTGCAGGAAGCCTCTAGATGCTGGAAAAGGCAAGGGAATAGATTCTCCCCTAGAGCCCCTAGAACCTCCAGCTCTGCTGACACCTCGAGGTTGGCCTGTTGGGTCTTGCATTGGACTTCTAACCCATAGAACTATAAGATAATATATTTGTGTAGTTTAAGCCTCTGTATTTGTGGTGATTTGTGTTAGCAGCAGTAGGGAACATACACCCATGTGTCAAGGGAGAGGAAACTGAGATCCAGGAAGGGTCACAATTTGTTTGATTTCTTACAGCTGGAAGCTCTTTGCTTCTTCCAGAATCTACTGCTCAAGTAGCCATGGACAAGAGCTTCACCTGCCTTGCCCCATCCTTCCAAGAGCATCTGCAATATTCTCCCTCCCTCTCCTGTGACCTGACAGTCACTGTTTTATGAATGCAGAATTTTTTCATTTTCTTTTTCTTTTTTTGAGATGGAGTTTCCCTCTTGTTGCCCAGGCTGGAATGCAATAGCATGATCTCAGCTCACTGCAACCTCTGCCTCCTGGGTTCAAGTTCAACCTCCTGCCTCAGCCTCTCGAGTAGCTGGGATTACAGGTGCATGCCACCATGCACAGCTAATTTTTTGTATTTTTAGGAGAGACAGGGTTTCATCATATTGGCGAGTCTGGTCTCAAACTCCTGACCTCAGGTGATCCATCTGCCTCGGCCTCCCAAAGTGCTGAGATTACAGGCATGAGCCACTGCTCCCAGCCTGAATGCAGAAATTCTAAGACTTAGAACTGGAAGGGCCCTTAGCAAACATCTCATCACTAGTGAAACAGATTCCAGTGGTTTTTGAATATTTTTTTCTTTTTCCTGCCAAGATATATATGTGGTAGGCTTTTGAATATTTTTAAGCTATGTAATTTTTGTTTCAAACAACATGTAAATCTGATTTTTTTTTCTGGTTTTTTTTTTTTTGAGACAAGGACTTACTCTGTTGCTGAGGTTGGAGTGCACTGGTGCGATTACAGCTCACTGCAGCCTCATGACCTCCTTGGCTCAAGAAATCCTCTCGCCTCAGCCTCCTAAGTAGCTGGGACCGCAGACATGTGCCACCACACCCCGCCATTTTTTCTTTTTCCTTTCTTCTTCTTCTTTTTTTTTTTTTTTTTGTAGAGACACTCTCACTATGCTGCCCAGCTGGTCTTGAACTCCTGAGCTCAAGTGATCCTCCCACTGGGCGTGGTGGCGCACGCCTGTAGTCCCAGCTACTCGAGAGGCTGAGGCAGGAGAATCGCTTGAACCTGGGAGATGGCAGTTGCAGTGAGATGAGATTGCACCACTGCACTTCAACCTGGGTGACAGAGTGAGACTCTGTCTGAAAAAAAAAAAAAAAAAAAAGGGAAAGAAAAGGAAAGGAGCCCTTCAGAAAACCTGGGGGCACTGCAGGGGAAGAGGAAAAGCAAGGGCTTAGGATTCCTTTCCCCACCTGGGGAGATTAAAACTCCATAGAGGGAAGACCCAAGCCAAGGACTCTGGCTGGGGGCCTCCAGCTAGGAGGTTAGGCTTCAGTCCCTTCCCACCTGGAGGAGGAAGAGAGATAGTGAAGGGGAAGACCCCAGGGCCTTGGACAGGGAGGAAGCCCGGATCAACTCACTTCTGAGGGTGCGCAGGATTTATCAGCTATTTCTCCAGGAGTAGTAGGATTGAAAAAGAACAGTTGGAAGAAGGCAGTGCCTTCCCAGACATTGGGGATAAGTGAGGGGCCCCCTGGCATCCAGTGAATCACACCATTTAAGGACACTGGGGAAAGAAGGAAGGCAGCTGTTAGATAATTGTCATAGCAATCCCGAGGGTGGGGATTAGAAACCCCGTTTTGCTCAGAGAAGTGAGCTGACTTGCACAAGGTCACGAGTTTATCAGTGGGATCCCAACACAGCTCTCTAGGTCTCTATAACTCTCTGCACCAATCCTTGTTGGATTTAGAGTGTGAACTAAAGATGGGTTTATTGGGTCACCTGAGTGTGTGCTGGCTGGGCTGGACACCCCTCATTCTCCTTTGGGCCCAGGGGCTCCTTCATGGCCCCAGAGGCTCACTCCAGAGTTAGTGACCCTGGAAAGGTGTGAGGAAGGATTCAGCCTCAGGCTGCTTTTGCCAGAAATTTGGTTTCTAAGAGGTAGGAGGAGGAAGAATAAATTCTGTATGTCACACTGAAGAGCTCTAGGGATGCAGAGAAGATATGGGGAGAGAAGATGCTGGAATTTTCTGAGGGAGTTTGGAAATCTAGGAAACAGTTGAAAGAATTCAGGATAAGAGCAAAATATGCCTGGGTGTTGCCTCAGCCAGGCCACATTCAACTTGACCTTCAGCACTTGAGATGCTTCATCTCTGTGAGCCTCAGTTTCCACCATTGTAAAATGGGAGAACGGCCCGGTGTTGCATGGGAGATAATTCACACTGGATCTTGAGAGCCAACTGGTACATTTCCAGGAATTTTGGAAGCCAGTTGTTAATGCCATCATTAAAAATTAAATTCTAGGCCGGGCGCAGTGGCTTACGCCTGTAATCCCAGCACTTTGGGAGGCTGAGGCGGGTGGATCACAAGATCAGGAGTTCAAGACTAGCCTGGCCAACACGGTGAAACCTCGTCTCTACTAAAAACACAAAAATCAGCTGGGATGGTGGCACGTGCCTGTAATCCCAGCTACTTGGGAGGCTGAGGCAGGAGAATTGCTTGAACGGGGACCCGGGAGGCGGAGGTAGCAGTGAGCGAGATTGCACCACTGCACTCCAGCCTGGGCTACAGGTGAGACTCTGTCTCAAAATAAATAAATAAATAAATAAGTAAATAAATAAAAAATTGAATTTTATAGTAGAAATCACTTATGTCACTGAGGAATGAATGAAGTTCCAACATAATCTTTATTGTTCCACTTTTTTTTTTTTTGAGACAGGGTCTCACCCTGTCGCCCAGGCTGGAGTGCAGTGGCGCAATCATGGCTCCTTGCAGCCTCGACCTGGGCTCATGTGATCCTCCCACCTCAGTCTCCCAAGTAGCTGGGATTACAGGCACATGTAACCACACCCAGTTAATTAAAAACAATTTTTTTTTTTTTTTTTTTGTAGAGATAGGGTCCCACTATGTTTCCCAGGCTAGTCTCAAACTCCTGGGCTCAAGCTATCTTCCTGCTTTGGCCTCCTGAAATATTGGGACTACAGGCATGAGCCATTGCACCTGGCCTATTTCACTTTTACTTATTTATTTATTGGGACAGAGGCTCGCTCTGTTGCCAGGCTGGAGTGCAGTGATGTGATCTCGGCTCACCGCAACCTCCGCCTCCTGGGTTCAAGTGATTCTCCTGCCTCAGACTCTCAAGTAGCTGGGACTACAGGCACGTGCCACCATACCTGGTAATTTTTGTATTTTTAATAGAGACAGGGTTTCACCACATTGGCCAGGATGGTCTCGATCTCTTGACCTCATGATCCGCCTGCCTCAGCTTCCCAAAGTGCTGGGATTACAGGTGTGAGCCACCGCACCCAGCCTCACTTTTTATCTTACCTTCTTAACTTAAACAGAAATGTCAACCAGCATCCAGTAACTACAGTTGGAAGTTGGTTGTTAAACCTGAAAGAGTCCACCCTGGTAGTAACCATCTGGGTGGTCATAACATTCAGTGAGGAAAAGCATATGATGGAGGGGTCATGGTTGGTGGGGTCCATCGGCAGTCCCCAGACTGCCTCCAATAAACTCGCCATCTGAAGACAAACAGCACCCTGGCTAGGTAACTCCAACTGCAAGACCAGCCTCCTAGTTCTTCACCCCAGCGACTGGCTGCTCCCGAGTTCTTTCTGTAGAGAAATTCTGAGGCTGATGGCTTGGAACTGACATACATTATTATTATTTCTCATTTCTTTTTTTTTTTTTTAGTTTTTGTAGAGACAGGGTTTCGCTACGTTGCCCAGGCAGGTCTTGAACTCCTGGCCTCAAGTGATGCTCCTGCCTTGGCCCCCCAAAGTGCTGGGATTAGAGGTGTAAGCCACCAGGCCCAGCCAGTATTATTAATTAATAAGTCAGATGTGGGGCCTTTGAAAGGGGTACCCAGGGCAGCTGATAGGGGAATAATCTTTGATTCGACCTTCTCTGCTTACTGCCCCTCACTGTATCTCTAGTTCCCCACACATTGGCCTGGTTCCCAGTCGGGGTAGGGAGCAGGGGGCAGGGAGTCAAATACCCAGCGCTCCCCACCTACCCCAGGATGTTATAATGCTTCTCTCTGGCACTCAGCTCTGGCCATTGCCCACCCCATCCCCCAGGGGGCAGAGTAGCTCCATGGAAAAAAGGCCAACTCAGCCTCCATCCCTGCCCCGCCTCCCATCCCCCACTGGCAGTGCAGGGCTGCTTCTAGGGGGTCACAGGGAGTAGCGCTTACAGAGCCCTTACTATGGGCCAGGCTGTCTGCTGGGCACTGTGGCCCCCCATTAGCTCTATTTAGCCCTCCCTAGATAGGGTGGGCCTATTTAGCCCTCACGAAGGGCCTGCAAGGTGGAGGGTTAGCACTCCCAGCTTGACTCTCAGGCCATCAGGGAGACTTCCCACCCACCCCCTTCCCGCCTCCTCCTCCCACTTGAGCCTCCCAAGTAGCTGGGACTACAGGTGCATGCCTCCACACCTGGCTAATTTTTTGTCTTTTTTTTTTGGTAGAGATGAGGTTTTGCCATGTTGCCCAGACTGGTCTTGAACTCCTGGGCTCAAGTGATCTGCCCACCTTGGTCTCCCAAAGTGCTGAGATTACAGGTGTGAGCCACCACGCCTGGCTGGGTCTGAATTCTTGGTGCTTTCAATAACCACCTGGGATGACGCTGCTGACACCCTGCCCTTGGGATCCTTGAGCTCCTCCCTTGCCATCTATCCTACCTCCTATGTCCTATGGTCATTCCCTTGATTTAAAAACAGCAGCCTCTCAATCATCTTAATTTTAAGGACCCTGATTTCCAACTACTACCTCTCGTATTCCTAAGTCACTTCCTCCAGCATCCTCATTCCAAAAATCTCCCCCTGCCCCCCAATAACGAATGCATTGGTCCCACACCTTTGCTTTGTCTTCATCCGTCATGCTGCCCTGTGCTCTGTACCTAGCTTTGGTCCCAAGGTCCATTGCTATTGTCACTCTTTTTTTTTTTTTTTTTGAGACAGAGTTTCATTCTGTCGCCCAGGCTGCAGTGCAGTGGCATGATCTTGGCTCACTGCAACCTCTGCCTCCCAGGTTCAAGTGATTCTCCTGCCTCAGCCACCCGAGTAGCTGGGATTACAGGCGTGCACCACCACGCCTGGCTAATTTTTGTATTTTTAGTAGAGATGGGGTTTCGCCATGTTGGCCAGGCTGGTCTCGAACTCCTGACCTCAGGTGATCCGCCTGCCTTGGCCTCCTAAAATGCAGGGATTACAGGGTCAGCTACTGCACCCGGCCGCTATTGCCACTCTCACATTTACTCTTACCTCCTTGGTTCCGCTTTGGCTTTGCCAGACTCATCTGGCTAAATCCCAGATTCCAGATTTACTCTGCCTCCAGACTCATATATTCAATTGCCTGCTTGATGTTTAAGAGGCTTTCTAACTTATGTCCAAAATGGAATTATCCATCTTCCCTTAAACCGGCTCCTCCTGCAGTCTGCCTCATTTTAGTTAGTGGCAGCTCCATGTTTCCTGTTGCTCAGGTCAGACACTTTGGAGGCCTTTTTGGTCCCCAGTTTCTCTCACACCCACATCCAATCCATCAGCAAATCCTGCTGGCTTGACCTTCATACTGTGCCCAGAACCCAGTCGCTTTTCACCACTTCTTCTCCTGCCTCCCTGTTCCAAGCCACTCTCCTCTCCCTCTGGAGTTATTATCGTTATTTGCTAACTGTCTCCCTGCTTCTCTCCTGGTTCCCCGTGATGGTTGGTTTTCTGTGTCATCTTGGCTAAGCTGTAGAACCCAATAATTCAAACACTAATCCAGGTGTTGCTGTGAAGGTATTTGTATATGTGGCTCACATCTACAATCAGTGGACTTTAAGTAAAGATTATCTTCAGTAATCTGGATAGACCTCATCCAATCAGTGAAAGGCGCCTTAAGAGCAAAACTGAGGTTTCCCTAAGGAAGGAGAAATTCCGCCTCTGGACTGGAGCCTCAGCTCCTGCCTGAGAGATTCCAGCCTGCTGGCCCGCCCAACGGATTCTGGATATGCTAACTGATTTGGGTAAGTCAATTCCTTGAAATAAATCTTTTAATGTATATCGTACTGGTTTTGTTTCTCTGGAGAATCGTGACTGATACATCTCCCCATCATCGTTCTGCAGGGCAATCAGATCAATCCTTTTAAAAGTCAGATCACGGCACTGGTGCTCTCAGACACTCCACAAGCTTTCATCTCATGCAGAGAAAAGTGCAAGTTCCCCTCATGGTCCACAGAGGACCCCAGCTCTTCATACTCTCCCCCTTATTCTTTCCGCTCCAGGCATCCTGGCCTCCTTGCAGATCCTTGAGCAGGCATCCTCTGGCCTCAGGGCCTTTGCTCTTGCTGTCCCCTCTGTCTGGAAAGTACTTCCCCGGGGAGCCACTTGCTTGCTCCTCACCCCTTCAGTCGTTTCTTTTTCTTCCTTTCTCCTTCCTTTCTTCCTTCCTTCTTTTCTTCTTCTTCTTCCTCTCCCTCTCTCTCTCTCTCTCCTTTTCTTTTTTCTTTTCTTTTCTTTTCTTTTCTTTTGAGTCTAGCTCTGTTGCCCAGGCTGGAGTGCAGTGGTGCAATCTCAGCTCACTGCAACCTCCGCCTCCTGGGTTCAAGTGATTCTCCTGCCTCAGTCTCCTGAGTAGCTGCGATCACAGGTGTGCCTACCACATCCAGCTAATTTTTCTACTTTTAATAGAGATGGGGTTTCACCAAGTTGGCCAACTTGAGGCTCGAACACTTGGCCTCAAGTGATGATCCACCCACCTTGGCCTCCCAAAGTGTTAGGATTACAGGCGCAAGCTACCACGCCTGGCCCCCTTCAGCCATTTCTTTGTTCATATGTCATCTTCTCAATGAGACCTTCCCTGGCCATGCTATTTTTGTAAACTGAGGGATAATGTACAAAAATGTGTCCGGTGCATTAATCTTTGTGCCGTTTTTTTTGTTTTTGTTTTTGTTTTCACATATCTGTGCGACCACCAACTAGATCAAGAAGTAGAACATTTCCAGCCCTCTGTAAGGTTCCCTTTCACACTTCCCAGAAGTAACTACTCTTACGAATTCTATCACCATTGATGAACTCTTCTTGATCTTCATACAAATGGGATCTTAGAATATGTGCTCTTCTCTGTCCACTCCCTCTATTTTAAAATTGCAGCCCTGCTCAAGAACTCCCCAGAGCCTTTCCTGCTAATTTTTTCATGGCTTCCTCCCCACCTAATATATTGTGTTTGATTGTTTAAGTGCTTATCTGCCCCAAGTAGGACGTGAGCTCTGTGTGTGCAAGCGTTTTTGTCGTTTTGCTCACTGCTCTATTTCCAGTACCTGGTAAACCGACCATCGCTTGTGGGCAGCCAATAAATATTTGCTCAGAAAATAATGAATTAGGCCAGGTGTGGTGCCTCATGCTTGTAATCCCAGCACTTTTGGAAGCTGAGGTAGATAGATCACTTGAGGTCAGGAGTTCAAGACCAGCCTGGCCAACATGGTGAAACGCCATCTTTACGAAAAAACAAACAAACAAACAAACAAACAAAATTAGCCGGGTGTGGTGGTGAGTGCCTGTAATCCTAGCTACTTGGGAGGTTGAAGCATGAGAATCATTTGAACCTGGGAGGCAGAAGTTGCAGTGAGCTGAGATTGTACCACTGCACTCCGGCCTTGGCGACAGAGCAAGACTCTGTCTAAAACATAAAAAAAAAAAAAGAATTAATCTCCATTTTCTAGATGATGACATTGAGGCTTAGAGAGGTGAAGTGACTTCCCTGTGTCACACAGCATTAATGAGGGAGACAGGATTTGAACTGTCATATACCCAAACCCAAAGACTGCTCTTAACCTGCTGGTTTAGTCCCTCCATGAATGAGAGTCTGTGCACAGGTGTTCATGTGTCACTGTGGGTAGGAAGGTGAATGAGCACAAGGGTATTGATTTATTTGGAAGTATTTTCTAAGTGCCTACTGTGTGTCAGTCACTGTGCTGGCACTGGGGACCTTCTTGGTTAGCAAAACAGACACATCTGTTTACTTATGGCTGTATGTCTGTGTGTGTACATGTGGGTTTACTGCAGTGGATGGATACATGCTCGTATGTGTATGCTTGTGTTGGGAGTGCTTGCCCCTCTCTGTTTGCAGGTGTCTTCTGTTGTGTGTGTAAGTGGAACTCTGTGTCCAAGTGTGGAGGGACCTGAGATGGTGGAGTTTTAGAGCAGACCACTGGGTTCAAATCCTGGCTCCTGCCCTTGCTAGATGTGTAACTGTGGGCAGGTTTCTTCAAATTGCTGCGCCTCGGCTGGGCACAGTGGCTCACGCCTGTAATCCTAGCACTTTGGGAGGCCGAGGCAGGTGGATCACAAGGTCAGAAGTTCGAGACCATCCTGGCCAACATGGTGAAACCCCGTCTCTACTAAAATTACAAAAATTTAGCCGGGTGTGGTGGTGCGTGCCTGTAGTCCCAGCTACTCGGGAGGCTGAGGCAGGAGAATTGCTTGAATCTGGGAGGTGGAGGTTTCGGTGAGCCGAGATTGTGCCACTGGACTATAGCCTGGGCAACAGAGTGAGACTCCACCTCAAAAAACAAACAAACAAACAAAACACCCCAAAAGCAAAAACCAAAAAAAAAAAGTTGCACCTCAGTTTTCCCTTCTGTGAGATGGAGATGATGACAGTTGTTTACTTTCTTGGGTGCTTTAGGGCAGTGCCACTTTACCACTTAAAATATAGGCAGGAATGGTGCGTGTCCTAGAATTATTTGTTACCAGTGTATGACAAGATAGGTACAGACATTTTAGAACCTAGTGTGACAACCTGACATTTTCAGGGCATCCAAACATGTGACTGGTGGACTGGTCTTGTGGAACAGCGTTTGGGTGTTGGACACGTTTGGGTGTTGATTTCATAGTCAGACCATCTGCTGGATCCTCAACAGGCCGGGGGAAAAAAAAAGCTGGGCATGGTGGGGCACACCTGTAGTCCCAGCTCCTCGGGAGGCTCAGGTGGGGAGGATCACTTGAGCCTGGAGCTCAAGGCTGCAGTGAGCTATGATGATGCCACTGCACACCATCCTGGGCGATAGGGTGAGATGCCATCTCTAAAAATAATAAAAAATGTTAAATAAAAAAGGAAAAACAAATCTAGTCTTCCACCGCAGATAATTTGAAAAGCACAAGTTTAGAGGATTAAGCAGGATGATACAGGCAAAACACTCAGAACAGTGCCTGATGTGGAGTGATGTTGGAGAATATTCTCTATTGTAATGACAGAGGCTGAGTGCGGGTACATGTGACACGAGCAGAGTGCGGGCTGAGACTGAGCATGAGCCTGCATCTGTGTGCCTGTGTGTATGCATGGATGTGGGGAGGAATGTCACGGCTTTGTGTGTGAATGTGTGTCAGTGTGCAGTTGACAACATGACTGTGTGCACCATGGGAATTGCTTACAAATGTGTGTGTGTAAATGTGCGGTGCCTCTGGCTGAAAGGGGGTATTTATGGATGTGTGTGAGTGTGTAGGGCTGGGGGGCTGAGGGAAGGTGATGGGGTCAACTCCAGCACACGCTCTGCTGCCTGGGGACTCACCATCACCAGGGACTCTGCTGTAGCAATAGAGTCTTTTTTTTTTCTTTGAGCTGGAGTGTCTCTCTGTTGCCCAGACTGGAGTTCTGTGGCACAATCTCGGCTCACTGCATCCTCTGCCTCCCGGGTTCAAGCGATTCTCCTGCCTCAGCCTCTCAAGTAGCTGGGATTACAGGCGCCCACCACCATGCCCGGCTACTTTTTGTATTTTCAGTAGAGACAGCATTTTACCCTGTTGGCCAGGCTGGTTTCAAACTCCTGACCTCAAGTGATCCACCTGCCTCAGCTTCCCAAAGCGCTGGGATTAGAGGCGTGAGCCACCACACCTGGCTTGTAGCAATAGAGCCTTGGTTTTACCTTTGTGCCACCCAGGGGGGGAAGCAAGGAAGGAGGTGCTCACAGCAGGTGTGATTGGTAGAGGGTAGGGGGTGCTGGTGGCTCCAGGGCCCCCTGCACTGTGTCATCAGGGTTTCTGGGGCAGGGCTGATCCAGGCAGACACTTTGGTCTGATGGGTTTGGTGGAGGAGAGGGAGGACCAGGACCAGAGCGTTTCTATAGTCCCATGGGGGTGGGGGTAGGGTCTCCATAGCCATGACTCCAATCCCAGTGAGACACTATGGGAAACAGCCCCTCCCCTGTTTCTCTTTTTCTCCTTGATGACATCTCTTGTGGCAGCCACAGTGCCCCTGTGTCAAAGAAATGACTGAGCTTGTGGGTGCCCATTTGGAGCCTGGAGGGGCAAAGATTGGTCTCAGCTGTCCCAGGGATGGGAGAGAAGAGTGAGAAGAAGGTTGAGAGAAACCAGTAAGGGTCTGATGAGAGACCTGGGAGCTGGGGACCTGGGTCAGAGTCCCTGAGCTGGCAGCAGTCCCCTGTAAGATTGTACTGGATCTCAGAGTGGTAAGCAGAGTCTAAAGAAAGCCCAGTGTGGTCCGGGAACAGGGGCAGGTGGAACTAGAAAGGGGATCCAGGCTTCTCAGAGGAACCAGGCTGGGGGAACGAAGTCATCTTGGGTGATGGGTCACAGGTCCCAGGACACCTAAGGAAGGCCTGAAATTTGCAAGCTGAGCCACCCGTGCTGTGTGCCTGCGTGTGGTGCCTGAGCCAGCTGATCTCACCACGAGTTGCCACAGACTGTCCTCCTTAAGGGATCTGGTGGCCTTGCCAGTCTGCTTTATGAACTGCCATAAGGGGTCATGTATTACATTTAATCTAGCAATCACTTCTGTGCCAGTGTTACTTACACAGTGTCTTAATCAGTTTCTGCTGCTATGACAAAATAGCCAAGACTGGGTAACTTGTAAACAGCGGAAATTGATTTCTCACAGTTCTGGAGGCTGGGAAGTCCAAGATCAAGGCACCAGCAGGTTCAGTGTCTGATGAGGGCCTGCTCCTTTTAGACGATGCCTTCTCTGTGTCCTCACTGGTGGAAGGGATGGAAAGGCCAAAGGGGACAAACTCTGTGTCCTCATGTGGCAGAAAAGCAGAACAAGCAAGCTGACCACGGTGTGAAGCCTCTTTTCAGAGGGCCTCGATCCCCTTCACCAGGTCTCTGCCCTTGTGGTTCAATCACCCTCCAAAAGGTCCCCACTAAATCCTGTTACATTTGTGACTACGTCTCAACACAGGAACTTTTGCGGACATTCAGACCACAGCACATATAAATTCACAAAATATATTACGTCAGAGTTTGACTTCATACCTTTGCATCTGCCATTCCCTCGACCTGGAATACTCTTCTCCATCCTCCCTCAGCTTCTTGGAGAGCTCCCAGTCATGCTTTGGAACCCTGCTCAGCTCCTCAAGTGGTTCTCCTTTAGGGTTAGTTGCTCCCTTCCCGGAAGCTGTCGACACCTTGAATGCCGTGCGCATCGCCTGAGTTGTAGTGACTCACATACCTGCTGGTCTCCTCTACTGACTGAGCACTTCCACGAGGGCAGGCATGGGTCTCATTCGCTGCAGCGCTCCCAGCACCAGCCTAGGGCTTGGCTCTCCATGGGTGCCTGATTCATGGGCAGTGAAGTAGCCCAAATGCCCTGATAAGCTCTTGGGAGCAGGAGTCATTTCTGTTTCCCCATGGCATCTAATGCAGTACTTTTGTGGAGTAGGAATTCATTAAGTACTTTTAAAATGAATGAATGAATGAATGAATGAATGAGTTATGATTCACTCATAGCTCACAGTTCTGCAAGGCTGTACAGGAAGCATGGTTCTGGCATCTGCTTGGCTCCTGGGAAGGCCTCAGGAAACTTACAATTATGGTGAATCAGAGGACAGCCTCCTGGTTCCCATCCTTCTCTGGGCTCCATGCCATAGTGTTTTGCAGGCCCAACTTCAACCCCCAGCTCCAGATCTACCTCTAACTCCCAGAGCATTACCCAGGTGTGTTCCCAGGGACACTGGTCCCATGAGATGCTCTCCTAGAGGGAAAGCCTGCAAATGGTAACACCTTCTTAGAGATTCACATTGCGCTTTTACCGTATTTAAGGCTCTGCAGAATCCTGGGACAAAGAAATCTGATTAACCTGCCTTACCCCAGAATTTGCCAAATGTATTTGACCATGGAACCCTCCCTGAATGTCTCTGATATCTACTTGACAAACATGTATTGAGTGTCTAGCATGGGGCAAGTGATATGGTTTGGATCTGTGTCCCCACCAAATCTCATGGCGAATTGTATACAATCCCTGTTGTTGGAGGCGGGGCCTGGTGGGAGGTGATTGCGTCATAGGGGCAGAGTTCTCATGAATGGGTTAGCACCATCTCCACGGTGCTGTTCTTGTGATAGTGAGTTATGGTGAGAGCTGGTTGTTTAAAAGAGTGTGGCACCTCCTCCCTCTCTCTCTTGCCCCTGCTTCCACCAGGTGATGTGTGTGCTACCCCTTTGCCTTCCATTATGATTTTAAGTTTCCTGAGGCCTTCCCAGGAGCCCAGCAGATGCCAGAATCATGCTTCCTGTACAGCCTTGCAGAACCATGAGCCAATTAAGCCTCTTTTCTTTATAAATTACCTAGTTTCAGGTATTTCTTTAGAGCAGTGTGAGAACGAACTAATTCAGCAGGCATCGTCTTGGTTGCAAAGAACACAGCAAGAATGTGTGATAGACATTGGCCCTGCCATGGCGGGCCTCCTGCTCAGCACAATAATAATAGCTAATGTCTGTGAGTGCCAAGGCTTTCCATGCTCTATCTCATTGACTCCTCACCCACACTCTAGGAGTTAGAAACGATTGCCCGTGTTTTACAGACATGAAAATGAGGCTCAGCACAGTTATGTGACCTCTGCAAGGCAGCTAACAAATGGCAGAGTTGGGATATGAACCCTAGGACCCCTGACAGCAGAGCTGAAACTGTTAAAACACAATAGAGTGTTCTTAGAAAGCTTAAAAGTTGCTTTATGTCAACACTCTACCCTAACCCAGGCCAAATCCGCACTCCAACCCCAGCTCCAGGCCCAGCCTTAGCCTAGCTCCATTCTTAGCCCTGGAAAACTCCTAGTCATACTTCAGAACCCTGCTCAGGGCCTCTGGGAGCTCCTACTTGTTCTCTGGGGAACCTCAGAGGAAAAAGAAATACTGAGTCCAAGTGATAATTTTTACAATTCACATTTATTTTGGGGAAAAAAAAAGGTTCTGCTAAAAATACTCCTACAAAGGCATTGGAGTAACAGGGTCAGGTTTGATCTTGGACACAGCTGGTGAGATTTCCTTGGTCACAGCAGTGGGGTCCAGAGGAGCCAGGTCTGACCCACAGCCGTCGGAACACCAGCTGTATCACTCCCTGACCTCCCAACGTTGTCAGGAAAACCCACATTTATGACCACAGGAAACAGGGTTCTGGGAAACCCTGCCAGACAGCCCCATACCCCCGTTGAGAGCTCCGGCCTGCATAGCTCAGGCTGGGGCAGACAATTCCGGAGAAGGAGTGTGCACGCTCACTCCCACAGCCCGTGGCTCTGACAGCAGCTCCAGGGAGGCCACGCTCAAAGAGGGTGCCACAGTGCCCCCTGGGGATCTGGGATTTGACTGGCAAAGGATCTGACAGTGAAGAGGGGCTGAGTGTATACCACTGGTAGCAGCATAGCATAGTGATTAGGAAGGGGGTGCTGGGGTCAGAGGCCACTTACTGGCTGTGTGACCTGAGAGAGCCACCATGTCACATCTCTGAGTTTCCTAGTCTGTGGAATGGGAGTAATAATTGTACCTGTTTCACAGAGGTGTGAGGATGAGGCAAGACACTGTGTATAAAAAGTTGGGCACGATGCCTGGCATATTGCTGACACTCAAGAAATAGCAGCTATAATTGTGATTTGGGGGCTGGGCATGACCAAGTGATAATGACTCTTCTCTGGAGTCCAAGAAGGCTGGTTGTGAGTGAATGTCCCTGCCAGGTCTACGCTGGCTCAGCCTCAGAGGCTCAACTTGGTGCCCCCTGCCCATCAGAGTATCCACAGAGGGGACGGCGGCCAGGCTGATCACACAGCCATGCACAGGCACCGCTGCCGAGTGGCCTCCCAGCTCTGGAAGGCAGTGGCTGAGATTAGAAAGGTCAAGGGGGGTCTTGGAAGGGGGCAAGGGCTGTGTGGCCATGGAAGCTATGCCCCAAATGTCAGAGGGAAGGCATCTGGCTCTGGAGTTGGCAGCAAGACCCTGTGGTTGTCCAGTGTTAAGACTCTGGCTCTGAACAGGAAGTGGTTCTGCTTGGGGACTATTCCTCAGTGGGGGTCTCCCAAGGTAAATCCCTGGCCCTGCAGCTTTCTCACTGCGGGGAGGGAAATTCCACCCCAGATAAGTCCCTCCCCAAACTGAGCCAGTGAGGCCCCTGCTTGGCTCCTAGGTCCACCAGCTAGTGGGCACTGTGGCCTGTGTGGGGCTTTACTCAGCTGTAGCCTGGAACAACCAGCCCCTTTTCCCCCCAGGAAGGCCTGAGGCATGCAATTCTGCCACTCTACCAGGGAAAGACGTTCTGTACCCCACTCAAAAGGAGGGTCTTTGACCCCTGCCAAGATGCATCTCTAACTCAGATCCAAAGGATGGAGCTGTTGTTAGTATGTTTTTAGCTGTCTCCCTCCCCATCTCTTTCTCTCTTTCTTGCTCTTTTTTTTTTTTTTTTGTGCTTTTAAAAAATGCTAGGGCCCACAGGTTTGGGGACCAGCAATGAACGAGACTCGAAATTTCAAGAATTAGCAGCATAGAATCATAGTGTGATGGAATCTTAGAAACATGGAATCGTTCCATTGGAATCTTAGAATGGCGGGGCTTTGCAATCCTAGAATCTTGGAATCTTTCACCTGTGGAACCTTAGAATTCTTGACTCTTGCAGTCTCAGCAGGGCCCCCAAGAGTGTATGTGGTCCTGGCTGTGACCTCCTCCCTCCTGCCTCTCCTGCTCCCTCTCCTTCAACACGGGCCATTAGGTCTTGGGTACAGACAGGGCCTTTGCTCTCTCTCTCCTCCGGAGAAAGCCGTGTCTTAGTCTGGGTGGCTGGGCTTGGTGGTGGTGGGGGGGGGCATCTGTAGCTCTAGGTCCAACTGGAAGCCCCACTCTGCCTGTGCCTGCCCCACCTGGCCAGGTGTTGAGTGAGCAGGCCTGGACCATAGCCTTGGGGTCTGTGGGGTCTTCCAGGGTGGCCCTGAGTGGGCTGCTGGGCCCCATCCAAAGTATTAAATTGCTGCTCCTTCTTGTTATATCAGCTTTCTCAAGGCAGCCTCCATGCTGTGAAGCTAAACTCAGACAGACTCTGGGTCTGAGGGTCTTTCTAATTTTCCTGAAAGCTTAGCTCAGTCTGGGCACATTCCTGAGGGTCAGCTCTACCCCCTACTTCATGGGTCCTAATCTGTGTCTGGGTTTGGGCATCCTATCTGACAATGCCCTGCTTTTTCTTAATCCCTGTCTACACCAGACCCTCTCTCTGCAGACATCAGGGCAGTTTGTTGTGGGGGAAGTCAAGTGAGGATTTCAGCGTCTGGAGGAATCTCCTGGAGGAGCTTGTCAAAAATGGAGACTCTTGGGCCCAACCGCAGGGATTCTGATTTAGGGGGTTGGGGTGGAGCCCAGGAGTCTGCAAGTTAAACAATAAAGACCCTAGGAGATTCTGATACAGGTGGGCGATGGCAAACATTTGGAGAAATCCCAGGAGGTGGGAAGGAAGGACTGCGGACAGATGGCCTGTTTGGAATCTTCTGGGAATCAACTCTGGGAATCAGTTTCCTTATTTGTAAAGTGGAGAGGATAATGCTTTGGCACCTGGCATAGGGTAAGTATTCAGCGATTATTGCAATCCCTGTGGCTCCAAGCTCCTGAGATTAGCCTCCGAGGGGGTGTGCCCTGAGCCGACTCTCTTTCCTGTTATGTGACAAAGGCTGAGTCCTTTCCTGCAGCCAACACTCTGACCTTAGTTTCTCTGAAGGAAAAACGCGCGGCTGCAAAACCATTCTCCACCCTAAGTTTGATGGCAGAAATCATTTGGCAGAAGGCTGGGTCAAGGCCGCCTGATGGTGCCTTCGCATGTGTGTGTAGCATCGCACAGCACAGTGGGGGCTCCCTGAGCTTCCCTCTGGGTTTCCTCAGGAAACCATTGGAACCTGGGTTTCCCCAGGACACATTATTGGAAAAGACAGGACCCCAGACCCATTCCAACACATCCGGGTGATCTCTCCAGGGCTAGGGTGACCAGGCAGGGATGGGTTTCCTGAGCAATTGCTCATGCCCACCCACACACCCGCCCCCGCCCCCACCAGGCTCAGCTCCCTCGGTGCCTGGCAGCTGTCTCCCCACCTCACCCCTGCCACCTCCAGAGAAGCCTGGAGGAAATGGGGTAGACATCAGCCGAATTAAGAATCAGGTAGCACAAGACCCAACCCTGCTGCTCCAAGCAGCTGAAGTGACTCTTTGGATTATCTGCGTCAGTGAGGATGGAAACTGAAGCCGCAGGGCCTGGCTTCTGGAATAAATGAGGGCCGCTCTGGGAGCTCTTCCTTCTCAGGGAGAGGAGTAGCTAGGAGGCATCCTGCCCCATCTGATGGATAAACTGGTGCTTCTTCCTAGAACCTGATGCTCACTATGCTACTCTCCTGCTCAAGAACCTGCTGTGGCTGGACTGTACATCATGCCGGAACTACCGCAACCTCCACTTATATCAACCCTCACTTCCCCCATTCCACTGGCCCATCCAGACACAACTCCTCACTATGTTGGATCATTCTGGCAGCTGCACCTTAGAGTAATCTTTCTTTTGACCTCTGTCATTTTCAAGACAGCCTCCTCCATGAAGCCCTCCCTGACAGCCCCAGCCCACGTGACCTTTCTCTTCTCCTACTGGCCAGCATCAGACACCAACTGTTTCTTGTCATCTAATTGAGCATGGTAGAGGAGGCATTGGAAACAGAAAAACCAAAGCTCATGGCCTTGCTCTGCTCATTCCTGGCTGTGTTATCCTAAGCAAAGTACTTCATCCCTCTGAGCCTGTTTCCCCCACAAATATGCAGGGGGAATACTCCTTCCTCATGGGACTAAGGTGTGTAAGTGTTTTGCACAGCCTGCCTCACGCAGTCCAATGCTCTCATTTTACAGATGGCTCAGTGAGGGGAACTGTCTCCCCAGATCCACATCCCTAGTGACAGGAGCAGGCTGCTAGCCTGGGGTGGGGTTGCACTTTCCCTAGCATCATGTGGTACCCTGTCTTTTGAATGCATTTACGTTATCTTCCCCAGCAACAGTCTTCCAGCCTTCGGCACCATCTTCAAACAACAGGGGCCCTGGAGCGAGCCAGGTGTGGCCCAGGGCCCAGCACTGGGGTGGGTGGTGGTCTGGGTCCTGGGTCCTTCCTGTGCCTCAGCCAGGCAGGAGGATTAACTGGGCAGGGTGGAAGCTCCCAGCCTTCTAGAGATGAGCCCCTGATGGGAGAGGAGTGTGAGGCTAGCGACTGCTCACAGGATGCTGGCAGAGAAGCCCCTAGATGGTGGCAGGGTGGGGACCAACTAGAAATGCTGGGGGAAGTTCAGCTGATACCATCTGAGTAAGAGGTACTGCTGTTTAGTAAACAGCCACAGCCCTGAGTCCCTTAAGTGTCTCCCACTGCCCCGCCACCCGGGTCCCTGCTCTGAGGCCTCTGGTCCAGCACTCAGGCCATCATCCGTTCTGATTGGTCTGCCTGAGTCTTCCCAGTTGATACTGTGAAATCATCCCCCAGGGAGAGGACTGCTGAGCACCAACAATGACCCATTCTGGGGGCTTCGTAGCAGTAGGGGTGGGGGTGGGTAGCATGGCTCTCTCCTACGCAGCCTGGCCCTGTACAGCTCTGCTAGCCGTACCCTCCCAGAGCAGCTGGTCCCCATTTCCACGGTGCCCTGGCCTGTGTTTACAAGGCAGCTTTCTTTCCTGCAGTACCAACTGTGTGCAGAGCAGCCGGAAACTCCCCTAACACTGCTGGGCAGGCGGGGGCTGGCACTTGGGGAGGTTGAGCCAGGAAAGGATTAGTAACCAGGCAGCGGGTGGCTCAGAGCTGTGTGCCTGGGTGAGCGGGTGGTGTTAAGTGGAAGGCGCTTGGCAGCATGGCCTGCCACTCCCCACTGAGCAGCAAGCAAGAGGTTGGGGCGGGGCGACTGCCCCAGTAGCGGGTGGGGTGGGTGGGTGGGGGTGGAAGGATGTGAGCAGCGTCTGTACCCCTGGGACAGTCACAGTGACATCTGTTTGTTACCCTGAAGTGGAGACACAGAGGTCTGGTAGCACCTGTGCTCTGGGAAGCAGGCATGCAGGGGGCCATGGCCACTGAGGACCTCGGCCCTGGAGGGTGGAGGTGCAGACATGCTGGCTAGTGGTCACCAGCCCAGCAGCTTAGGACAGGAAGCCATCTGACGGGAAGCACCGACTGCCAGCCCCACGTGGGGCCCCAGAGCCGTTGGGGGGTGGGCTGGGGAGACAGAACTAATCTAAAGAGCATCAGGACAGCTCCCGCCAGAAGGTGACCTTGTGTGCTGAGACAGCTGCCACCCGCGCGGGGCACCTTTGGGGCACAAAGTGAAGGCCAGTGGGCCACTGCCGGCCAGTTTGTGGGAAACCTGCCAATGCTATCCCTGTGGCTCGCCCTGCTGTCCCCATGGGGGGCCCACTCTTCTCTCTAATCCCTTCCTTCCCTTTGCAGCTCAGGCTCCCAGAACAGGTGAGTGACAGACGACGGGCTGGGTTGTGCTGGATGTTCACTCTGACCGTGGCGCTTCTAGCTGGCTGCCTGTGGCCCAAATCTTTCTCACTGGCCATCTCCTCGGATCTGGGAAAGGTCCTGAGAGGTAGTCTCCCTGGCTCCCCTTTCTCAGCCAGACCTGATATCCATGGCACCTCATCTCCCTGCCTCCTCCTGCCACGTGGAGAATTCTGATTTTAATGTGAGCAGGAGCTCATCTGCACAGAGAAAACCAGAGTTGGCCTGGATAAGGTGATCATACCCGTGGCTCTGCCTGGGGGTCCATGAGCACTCTAAGACCCTCACATTCCCACTGTCACAGTTCACCTGACACCCGGACCCTCTTCCAAGTGCACCCTCGTCAATTCTTTGCTCCTTATGTACCTGCAGGGGCTCACCCTGATACCCAGGGCAGCGAAGAGTTCTGAGCCACTTCCAACTCACTTCCTTTGTTGCCTGTGCTTTTGACGAGCCAGGGCCAGAGAGGCCACGTGGAGCTGTCGTTCTCCATATGTTTTCTCTGCCCTGGGCTTTCTGGAAGCCTGAGGGAGGAAGGGCTTAGAAGAGCAACCTGGGCCACACGTTTCCCAAGGGTGCCAGGGTCTCCCTCAGAACTTACAGAGAACAGGGGTCATGTTATAACTAAAGTGTTTATTTCCATTCAATGCACTAACTGATTGCTCTGCTCGGGTGTCTGCGTTGGCTCACAGGAGGGAGTCTGTGGCCAGATCCCTGGCTGAGGGCTTCCCCATGGCCAAGACCTTTAGGCCCAGCAAAGGTCTGGTGGGGGGAAGGAGGTGGGAGAGAAATCACACACTTTCTCTCCAGGGAAGGGAAGGAGCATGCTTGCCCGCGTCTCTGAGCGCACCCTCTGGAGGGCAGGGTATCACAGTGAATGATCCGGGTCCTGGCCTCCGATGCAGCCTGGTTTAGGCTCCCAGAGGCAAAACTGGGTTTTGGCCGTCTGAGGGCACTCAGGAGCCTCAAAGGGGCCTGTTTGCCTGGGAAGTACTAGATCGATTGGGGCAGGAGAGTGGGAAGTGGGCAAGGACTTCCAGTCCTGCAGCCTCAGAGCCCACTTCCTCCTCAATCTGTCACTTCCGTCAACAGTCCTGGAGTGGAAGGCTCCTCCACCTTGGCGCCTCCCCCTCCACACCCAAATCTCACTCCAGTCTCTGAATGGCCCAGATGGCCCCGTGGCAGTTGGCTTTGGTGAGGCCTGGTGGCAGGTAGGAGGAGGGAAGAGTGTCAATGAAAACGGTATAAAAAATCCAGAAATGTGCATATAAAATCTTGCCCTTGGTGTATTGCCTAAGTCAGTAAGCAGAAAGCACCTTCTTCCTGGAGAAGGATCAAGTCCTCAAAAGGTAGGAAATGTCAAAGTGTCACTTCATTGTCATTAAAAAAAAAAAAAAAAAACAACCCAACAAACAAATCCCCTAAACCAAAACCACCCTGACCAAAATACCCCCGAGTCCACAAATTGCTGTAAACAAACCCAGATGCAGGATCAACCCTTCTCAGCGGCAGTTGGAGCTGACGGCAGTCACTGCAGTATCAGTCCTTGAGGCGGGGGCTGGCGGGAGCGGGCACCAGGCCGGTCGGGCCGCCGGGCTGTGCGCGTGATAGTACCTGGAGCTGCAGACCCGGGGGCGGCATCCTCAGGAAGGCTGACCTTTCTGACGTCCCCGCGTTCTCCCTGACCCAGAAGGACAAAAGCCCCTTTCAGCCCCATGAGCCGACAGGAGAAACGGTGTCTTTCATTGGAGTTTCTAAAATATTCGCCAAAGACAGAAAAATTCTTCTGTTTGCCCAGTGGTGGCGGGAATAGATTTTCCCAGAGGGGTTCCTGGGGTGGCTGCCTGTCCATCTGTCCTGTCCTCCAGGCACTTGGTTGTTGACTGAGGCCTAGAGGAGCATCAGGGACAGGAGCCAAGGGTGGCCCCTGTCTCTCCCCTTCACATTTGTTTTTCTGAAAGTGTTTCTTGGCTCTGGCCAGGTCACCTTCCCAGAGGGAGTTGGAGAGAAACTGCTTTTGGTGTCCGATTGGACACATCGCATGAATCTCCCAAGCCCTTTTTTATCCCCCCGCAAGAACAGTCATTGCTTTCCTTATGAGAATCCTCTTTAAAAAATATTCCTTGTATTTCCCGCCCCCTCCCAGGATCTGTTTTCTTTTTTCCCATTCCCTTTTTATTTCCGTCGCTTGAGTTGCATGTTTTCATGGTGATGTCTCGTGGCTGGTGCCGCTTGGTTCTTCCCGTGGCCCGTGGCCTTCTGGCGGGTGGCTGGCCCTGCAGTGGATGAAGCACCAGGAGGGCCGGCGCACGTGGGGCAGAGGGGGCGGGGCTTGGAGGAAGAGGTGAGCCGAGGCAGGTGAATGTCAAACCTCCACAGACTGAATCTGGTTCATCTGCGCCCGCATCACCTGGATACTGTTCAGGATTTTTTTCTGGTGGCCAGCCAAAGTGACCCCAACCCGGAGAATGTCCCTTTGGGAGAGAAGCACGTGTGTTAGGGAAATGTGCAGGTGAAGGAGCCCTGTGCCTGGTAGAGAGCTGCCTGGGCTTCCCCGGGAGGAAGACGGCAAAGCAAGGAGTACTGGGGAGTGTGGAGTGCAGAGTGGGCAGGCAGCCACAGCTGGAGGGAGTGACTATGGTGTGAGGTGGAAGAGCACGTGAGTAGGAATCAGGGTCCCTAGGGGGCCTTCTCTCCCCTGCTATGGTGAAGGGGAAGCCAGCTTACATTTTCTTTTGTTTTCTTTTTTGAAACAGAGTCTCGCTCTGTCGCCTAGGCTACAGTGCAGTGGCATGATCTCAGCTCACTGCAACCTCCACCTCCCCGGTTCAAGCAATTTCCCTGCTTCAGCCTCCTGAGTAGCTGGCATTACAGGCACATGCCACCACGCCCGGCTAATTTTTTGCATTTTAGTAGAGATGGGGTTTCACCATGTTGGTCAGGCTGGTCTTGAACTCCTGACCTTGTGATCTGCCCGCCTTGGACTCCCAAAGTGCTAGGATTACAGGTGTGAGCAACTGTGCCCGGCTGCCAGCTTGCATTTTATAAGCACCCACTTCCTTTATATCTCCCTCAACCTTCCTACCAACCCCCAGTTCGTAGGTGAGAAAACGGAGGCTAAGGGAGGTGCTATGATTTGACCAAGGTCACAGAGCTTGTAGGTGGCAGGTAGACCTGGGTATCAGTCCACAGGTGACTCCGAAGTTGGCTATCTTGCCCCTTGGTCCCTGCTTCCCTATTGGGACATGATCTATTCCTCACCCTCCAGATCACCCCACTTGGCTGGTGGGGCCGGTGGAGAGGGGGTGCTAAGGTGATGAGCAGAGGTGGCTGGGCACTTACTCCATCATCATCTGAGACACGACGTCAAAGGAGGTGAAGCCAGCATTGGCGAAGCTCTCCTTGTACTGCCCCATCTTGATGGCCTCCAGCCACTCGTCCACCGTGTTAAAGCTGGTGTAGTCGGGGATCGTGCGGTCCAGCAGCGGCAGGTTGATGCTGGGGTTGGGGGTGGGTGACAGAGATGGTCAGGGCACCTGTTTGCAGGGAGCGTGCAGGGACATGCCTGTAGGCTGCGTATGCATGAATGTGCACGTGTGCATCCATTTACGTGAACATGAACACAGGCGAAGGGGTATGTACGTGAGTATTTCTGCATGAATGCGGGCATGGGTTTGAACCTGTGGAAACATGCATGCATATATATGTGAGCATGTGAGAGCGAGTGTGCAGAACTCAAAGCTGGGGCCAACTGGGAAGTCTAGGGAAGGCACTGCAGGGATGGCCGAGAGGCTGGACCTCGGGAGTGAGGAGGGGAAGATGCAGCTCCATGCTTATTTTCAGGAGGAGGGATTTCAGCTAGACTAACTATGCTGGTTATTCAGTTTCCTCTCCCAGTGCCATTCTCCATCCTTCCCCACTCTGGTTTGTGCTATAGGAAGCTCACCTTCTGGACTGTCCAGAGACTGTATTTCCAAAGCCCAGCTAAGGCTGGTGGCGCTAATGGGAATGACTTCTTGGCTGGCAAGGAGTGAAATGGCTCTCATGAGGTTTAAAGCTCAGAGGGATTTGATCTGGAGAGTTAGGGGTGGCTGACATAGGGTCATGGTGAGGAGAGACAGGCAGAGGGAAGCACGATGGTCTCCCGCTCATAAGAACGTGCTCTCTGGCTACAGCCAGCCCTAGATCCTAAGGATACCTGACCAGACGCCCCTCTGAAACCCTGTGGGGTTGTGGGTCCTGAGGAGTAAGTGTGTGCAGGGGCAGCAGTGTGACCTGTGACAGCCACCCGGGGAAGGCAGAGGAGAGCTGCTGCCCCACAGAGCCTGCCCTGGGAGGCTTGAGCCTTGAGGAGAAGTGAGGTACCAGGTCCCCGGGCGAACACCCCTCAGGCTGAGCCTGTCTCTCAGGCATGGGGATGCTGACTCAGTGTACAGGCACAGATGGGTGTATGGTGAGTACAAACTTCTGAATGGTTGTGTGTGCAGGTGCCTATGGATGTGTGTAGGTGTGAGAGCCTGAGACTGTGTGTGAACAGTCATGAGTGTTTGTGCCTAATTGTGTGTTCATCTGCGCATGTAGGACTGGACCTGTGTGAGCATGTGTGTGATGAGGATATAAATGGAAGTTAGAGGGTCCAGGTTTGAGTATGAGGGTAGCTAGGAAGGAAACTTAGTGACAGGCATATCTATTCACCAACTAAGATTCTGGATCCTTTGTAATTTTTTTTTTTTTTTTTTTTAGATGGAGTTTCGCTCTTGCTTCTCAGGCTGGAGTGCAATGGCATGATCTCAGCTCATGGCAACCTCTGCCTCCTGGGTTCAAGCGATTCTCCTGCCTTAGCCTCCTGAGTAGCTGGGATTACAGATGCACACCACTAGGGGCCGGCTAATTTTTTTTTTTTTTTTTTTTTTTTTTTGAGATGGAGTCTTGCTCTGTCGCCCAGGTTGAAGTGCAGTGGTGCAATCTCGGCTCACTGCAAGCTCGGCCTCCTGGGTTCACGCCATTCTCCTGCCTCAGCCTCCCGAGTAGCCGGGACTACAGGTGCGTGCCACCACGACTGGCTAATTTTTTTGTATTTTTAGTAGAGATGGGGTTTCACAGTGTTAGCCCGGATGGTCTCGATCTCCTGACCTCGTGATCCACCCGCCTCGGCCTCCCAAAGTGCTGGGATTACAGGCGTGAGCCACTGCGCCCGGCCAATTTTTGTATTTTTTAGTAGAGAAGGGGTTTCATCATGTTGGCCAGGCTGGTCTCGAACTTCTGTCCTCAGGTGATCCACCCACTTCAGCCTCCCAAAGTGCTGGGATTGCAGGCGTGAGCCACCTCGCCCGGCCTTCCTTTGGTAATTTTTCTTCCTGGTCTCTCTGACCACACTTTAAAAGATGCCTCCTCTGCCACCCACAGGGTATGTGTCCTTTTCTTCCTCTGGGCAGTCTGTGTCCTCTGCTCTCCTGCACCCCTAAGGCAGGGCAGGTACCCAGCAAACACTAGTCCTGTTCTTTCCCATCCCAAGCTGCAGTAAGGAAGAGCATCGCCTGAAGTGGGGGGGGGCCGAAGCGATGGGAGAGGGGAAGAAGGGCAGGGCCTGGCTGGGGCGGGGCCAGGGCAGGGTCTTACCCAGAGGAGAGGGGCGCCATGGCTTTGAGGCTGTTGGGATTGCGGATCATCTTGTCTAGCGTGTTGACAATTTGGCCGAATTTGGGCCGGTGGTTGCGGTCCTTCTGCCAACAGTCCAGCATGAGTTGGTGCAGGGCGCTTGGGCAGTCCATGGGCGGCGGCAGCCGATAGTCCTGCTCAATGGCATTGATTACCTGGGACAATGCAGGAGTGGAGAGGGGTTGGGTGGATGGGCTGAGGGCATCTACCCTCTGCCAGGCCCATCTTGCCCCCAGTACATTGCATGTCTGACCTACTCAGTTGCTGTGGCAACCAACCAGTTTCACCTCCTGGAGGCAGCCCCAGGGACGGGATGACCTGGGTTTCTACCATCTAGACCTTTAATCTGACATGGCAGCTGGGTTCTTGCCCCACCCTCTGCCAATCTTGGGAAATCCAGAGCCCCGAGATAGCTTCTCCCCAGGGTCCACCAAGATGACCCTCCAGTGCCTGGTTCCGCCAGCTCCTCCCTCTTTCCCGTCTGTGAGCCCCTCTTGGCTTGGATGGCCCCAAGGCCTCCCCTCTCTGCCTCCTTGCTTGACCCCATGTGGCCACATGCTTGATTTTAGTGCCATTTACAGCTCTAGGTATGAGATACCTCCCCCTCATCAGGCCCACACCATGGCCTCAAGCCTGGCTGGGGCCCCCTCCCACCATCTCCACCTGCTTCTCTGTCAAGGAAATGCTCCCAAACACCCCTCTCAGCCTGTCCTGCCGCCACAGCCAGATTCACCTTCCACAGCTCGACTGTGGGTCACCCTTCTCGTGTAAGAAGTTTCTTCGAGTCCTTCCTGTCTGCATTTTTGCTAATGGAAACCCTCTGGTTTGGGTTCAACCCCGCACTGGCCCACCTCAGCCTTTGCACATGCTGTTCTTTCCCACTGGAAGCTCTCAAGTCTCCACGTCCTGCGACTGTTCGAACCCCACTTATCCTGCGATCACCTCCTGTCTGATCTTGCCCATGCTGCCGGTGCCTCAGTGCCTCCAGGGCTACTCCGATTTAGCACCTGATCTTAAAAGCTCCTGATCACAACATCCGGTTCCCTGAATAATCGTCTTGTCCCCCAGTTAGGTGGTAAACACCTGAAGGGCAGATGTGGTCTCATTTGGGGCTGGCCACAGGTGCATGCGTTCTGAAGACACACTGATGTGTGGATGAGTGGCCTTTCCTACTCCCTACCGCCTGGAGAGTCCAGGGTCCTGTGCGGACATTCGAATCAGCCACCATCGGGCTGGCAGCTACCCTGGGAGCCAGGCCCATGATCTCAGAAGCCTATGTCACACACTCTGGGAGACTGGCACAAGGCCAGGAGCCCCGATCTTCCCTCTCCCATCTGGTGGGCCGGAGAGGTCTTGCCCATCCCCTTGGAGACTTACATCCTGGTTGGTCATGTCCCAGTAGGGCCGCTCCCCGTAGGACATCACCTCCCACATGACGATGCCATAGCTCCACACATCACTGGCCGAGGTGAACTTCCGGTACTGGATGGCTTCCGGGGCTGTCCAGCGAATGGGGATCTTTCCGCCCTGGGAGACAGAATGAGGAGGGTTCGTGGGTGGGAGGCTGGCCTGTCTGACCTCTTCTCTTAATCCTCCCACTCTGTGCCCTGTGATACCCCAATCTCATGAGGCACCTCATTGTGCCCCAAACTCACCATGCAGCTTCAGACCACTGGGCATTTGCACCAGCTGCACCCTCTGCATGAAGTGCCTTTTACCATTCTGCCATCTGGAAACCTCCTTCTCATCCTCAAGTCCCTCCAAAAGCTTTTCTGAGCTCCCAAAGGATTGTCAGCTGCCCTCAATCCCACAGCTGTGACTTACGCCTCCCCATCAAGGAGGCACGTCTCACACAGCACAGTACTGAAGTGACTTGCCTACTTGCACCCGTCTCTGGGCTCTTTGTCCTTCCAGTTTAAAACTTTCAACAACCCCTGCTGCTTTCAGGAGAGAGGCCTGAACCTGGGCATTCCAGGAGCTCCAAGGTCCAGCCCTGCCTACCTCTCCAGCACTACTGCTCACTACCACTGCCCCTACAGCCTGTATTCCAGTCGCAGGACTTTGCCATGAGAACATGGCATTTGACAAACATTTCTGGGCCCTTCCGCTCTCAGCTCAGATATCAACCTCTCCAGCAAGCCTTCCTCTGCCTCCAAGGCTGCCTGTCCTGGCTTACAGCCCTGTCACGCCACATGGCTCTGCACATGTGTTCCCCATCAGTGTGGGAGTTGCAAGAGGGCAGGAGCTGTGGTTCCTGTCTCCCTGTCTCCAGGGCCCAGGACAGTGCTTGGCCCAGTTGGGCGTTAGTGAAATTGTCTTGCAGGGAGAGAGATGGCCACTCAGGCCTCTCTTCTCTGGCTCTGGGACTCCGGTGTTTCCTGCCTCCATCTTACCAGGGCACTGGTGTAGGTGGGGTCTGAGGTATCGTCCTCTAGAAAGCGTGAGAGCCCAAAGTCCGACACCTTGCAGACCAGGTTGCTGTTGACGAGGATGTTGCGGGCAGCCAGGTCACGGTGCACATAGTTCATGTCTGCCAGGTACTTCATGCCGGCTGCAATGCCCCGAAGCATGCCCACCAGCTGGATGACTGTGAACTGCCCATCGTTTTGCTGTGGGAGAAGTGGAGAAAACATAGAGTGAACAGAACAGGCATCAGGGCTCTGCATCATCCTCACAATGGGAAACCAGAGCAGGGCCCTGCCAGCCTGGCTCTAGGTTCCTTGGGGAAGGACTCAGATGCTTCGGGACCCTGGAGAGGCCCATCAGAGGCCAACTTCAGGGTGGTGGTGAGAACACAGGCTTTGAAGCAGATACACTTGGTTTGACTCTGGCTTTGTTCCTTCTTGGCTGTGTGACCTTGGACATGTAACCTAACATCTTTGAGTCTCAGTTTCCTCTTCTGTGTGTTAAATGGGCCTAAATCACACCCATCTCCCAGGGCTATTCTGGCTTAAACAAGAAGGTACATGGAAGGTGCCTGGCACATGTTAGGTGCTTCACAAATATTTACTGAATAGCAGCTGATCCAATGGCCTGCTTCTGATGCCCAGTCTGGTGCTATGTCTGGTTGGTTGACTGTGGTCTCCTGGGAGACCTTGACATTTTCCTCTGTTGGCCTTGAACTCCTCCCACCAGCCTATAGAGCTTTGGAGAACTCCAAAATCTGGTGAAAACCCTGGATGAGAGGTCAAGACACTTGATTCCAGTCCAGGCCTCATCTTGACCCTCTGGGTGACTCTGGGCAAATCCAACCTCTCTTTGAGCCCGTTTTCTTCGGTGCACAATGAGAAGGCTGGCTAAGAGCAGGAATGGAAACAGATTTAAGATGTGTGCCAACTCTGATCAACTGATTGTGGCTTCCTGGGGAACCATACTGAGAAGAATTCTGGGACTGCTTCTGGGCTTAGTGGATGAGAGTGCTGGGATTGATTAGCAGTGCCTGCCACGGGTAAGGGAATGGAAAGTGACAGCCTACAAGCCATTCCTGACCTAGAGCTTTTCCAAGACCGCTTCAGGCTCTGAGAGTCTGAAGCTGTGTCCATCATTCCTTTCCTGCCCCATTCATGGGCCCCTGGCCCTCTTGGCTTCCCCTACCCGGAGAAAGGAATCCAGGGAGCCATTCTCCATGAACTCAGTGATGATCATCACAGGCGTGCTCTTGGTCACGACACCCTCCAGGTGGATGACGTTGGGATGGTCGAACTGGCCCATGATGGAGGCTTCGCTCAGGAAGTCCCGGCGCTGCTTCTCCGTGTAGCCTGACTTGAGCGTCTTGATGGCCACAAAGATCTCTCTCTTGCCTGGCAGCTTCAGGTGGCCACTGCAGACCTCTCCAAACTCCCCTGAGACAGAAACACCAAGACAGGCAGAATGTCACTTGCCAGGTGGAAGGGCCACCTCCCTGTTCCCTGTCACATCCACTCACAGGGCCTGCATGTACATTTTCTTCTCAATGGCCCACTCATCCTTGCAGACACCAAACCCCTTCAAGAATGTCAGGGGTCCAGAAAAGTCCCAGCCACCTCCCAGCCCTGTGCCTCAGTTTCCTCTTTTGTCAGTGAGGTGATTTTACTGGATGACCTTTGAGGGCCCTTCTTTCATGGTCATTCTGAACCTTCAGGCCTTGGGCGGGGGGGTCCTTTGAGGCCCCTGTCTCACATCCTACCTTCTGCCCCAAGGGTACACATTGGGGTGGTCTCGCCGCCCATGGCTAAGGCCATAGTACATGTGAAGGTACCAGCCACCTACCTGCTCCGATCACCTGCTCAATTTTGACACAGGAGATGTCAATTTCCTTGGCAAATTCCCGGACTGCCTCGTTGGGGTCCTCATAGGTGAAAGGGTCGATGTAGATCTTCATGCCTGGGGTCACTGGGGGACAAGACCAGGCTCTGTCATATGGACTGACTCAAGATGCACACAAAAGGAAAAGCAGGAGCCAGTCCCTCTGTGGAGGGAAATCCACTCCCATGTGGCCCCCATAAGAACTGGGCAACTCCCTGCAGGTCACTTGACCCCTCTGGGTCTTACTGAGCAGATAGGCGTGAACTGAGTAGGAGGTGAGGAGAACAGAGACCAGCAGGGGTGGCAGATAGGTCTTAGCTCTTGTTCCAACTCTCATTGATCAGCAGTGGTTTTCTGGAGCAGCTGAGGCTGGCAGAACTGATAAGCAATGTCTGTTACGGGCATGGGCACACAAGGATAAATGGAAAGATAGGTGATAGAGAATCAAGGGGTGCAAAGTAAAGGAAGAGGGGGGCAAAAAGGAAGGGAGCAAATTGGAACTAAAATACAGAAAGATCAGGCAATAGACCATGTTGTCCTTGGAGTTCTGCTACGGAGAGCTCCTCCTTGTCTCTCCAGGCCTAACTCCAGGCCTAATTCAAGCCTCCTCTTCCCCCAGGGGGAAGCTGCCCCAACTTCCCAAACGGGCCCCCAGAGCCTGGGGCTGCCCCACTCACCAGGGACTGAGTATCCACAGCTGCTGGGCCACCTCCCCGGTCCCCCACTAGCCAAGTCTTAACCCCTTCTGGATCCCTGATTTTCTGGTAATCAACATGAGGCTAGACATCGGGCATTTGATTCCTGATCTGATGCATATTTTAATTTTATTATTATTGTTATTATTTGCTCTCCCTCTCTTCTGTCCCACACTTATTTTTTTATGCACTAAGAGAAGAAGGTAACCTGGATGTCAAAGACCCAATTCTGAATAGCCAGCACTGAGTCAGCAAAATGCTTGGAAAGAAGGGAAAGATGACCCATCCATCTTCCCCCTTCCAGACAGACAGCTGGTCTTCCAACACCCAGACCTCGCGGTCCAGAGCCCAAACTTTCCTCTGGCTTCTCCAGAATCCTGCTCACATTCTCCTGCCGCTCCAGGAGCTGCAACTTTGGAGGTAGGAGCTCTAGGAGTTGGGAGTTGAAATCCTTGGGTCACCATAAGGCTTGGCTGGTTGGTGCGTGAGGCCATCAACCCTGCTCAGCTGTGTGACCTTGGACATATGAGTTGATACTCTCAGCCTCTATTTTAGGCATTCCAGGAATCTAGGCGTTAGAGTGTGTAACACAGGTGTTGGCGAATTGGCTTACAGCCTATTTTGTAAATAAAGTTTTATTGGAACACAATCATGCTAATTCCTTTGCCTATGGCTGTTATTAAGCTATGACAGCAGAGTTGGGTAGTTACAAGGGAGACCCATAAGGTCTAAAATATTTACTATCTGTCTCCTTACGAAAAATTTGCCAACCGCTGCTATAACACGTGAGCTTTATTTGGGATTATTTGTGTGGGTATTTGTTTAGCTCTTGAGGTCAGGGTTTCTTAATTTGGGTCTGTGAGCTACTTAGCAGTCCTAACTATGGGCAGTAGGAGGTCTGATAACCTCCTGAGATGGGATTCATTTATTATGATTGTCCTTTTCTATTCAAAAAGTAATTCATGCTGCTTCGAAAGTCCAAAAGTTATGGAAATAAATATTGTCAAAAACAAAAGTTCTCAAAAAATCCATCCTCAAGTATAGACCTCTGAATTTTTTTTAATTAAAAATTTTTTTTTCTCTGTCACCCAGGCTGGAGTGCAGTGGCATGATCTCAGCTCACTGCAACCTCCGCCTCCCGGATTCAAGTGATCCTCATCCTCCCACCTTAACCTCCCAAGTAGTTGGGATTACAGCCATGTGCCACAACACCTAGCTTATTTTTTGTATTTTTAATAGAGTTTTAATAGGTTTTGCCATGTTGGCCAGGCTGGTCTCCAACTCCTGACCTCAAGTGATCCACCAGCCTCGGCCTCCCAAAGTGCTGGGATTATAGGCGTGAGCCACTGTGCCTGGCCTGACCTCTGGACTTTTAATAATTTTATACGTGTATCTGTTTTTCTGGCCATAGGCTCCAAAACTTTCAGCAGAGTCTCCCAGGAGTCTGAGGCCCCCAAAGAGGTTAAGAACCACCATCCAAGACTGTTGAGTGCTTGGGAGGAGGAAATGGACACTTTTTTTTTTTTCCCCTGATTTCTCCCTCCCCTGGCAAACTGCATAAAGCTCTGCACACAGCAGACACTCAGTGTCTGTAGGGCCGAGCAGAATCCAAATGACACAGATAGAATCATAATAGCAGCTGTCACTTACTGAGCCCTTTGTGCTCAACACCATGCCAGGCTCTTTATATGCCTTATCTCCTCCACTCAAAAACTCTTAGAAGAAAGGACAATTATTCCCATTTCACACATAAGGAAACTGTGGCTCAGAGAGGCTAAGTCATCTGGCCAAGGCCACACAGCTAGCAAATGGCACAGCCAGGATTTGAACCCAGGTCTGTCAGACTTGAGCCTGGGGCCAGTACTCTTAATCACCATGTTCACTGCCTCCTGGATGACATACAACCAGAATCTGGTCCATGCCTCCTTCTGGAGTATTCTGCCATGACCACCTCCTTCCCCATCAGCCTTCTCAGAGCCAGGGCGTCGGCTCCCTGGGGATGCTCTCTTGCTTGCTCAGACTCAATGCACGCCCTGTGGTTCTTGACAACTGGTTTTCAGCCTCCCTCCCAATAGGACTGGGGGAGGCCCTTTCTGATGGGGATGGAGGACAGGAACGGGTTGACTCTGGGAGGTAAGGGGAAGCACAGTAGCTCAAATCCTCCTTGGTCGCCTCCACTGCCAAGCAACTGGATACCATCGCCATGCTGTGGCCAGCAGCACTGGTCAGGAGGGCCTCTGCTGCTTGCAGGACAAAGGTGCATGCCCCTGCCTGGCATTCCCAGCTCTCCATGGATTGGCCTCACTTCCAGCTCCCTGCTCCCTAGATGCCAGCTCACAGGACTTACTGACCCAGGGGTTTCAGACTCACTTCATTATTTCCTGCCTCCATGCTTTTGTTCGTGGTGTGCTCTCTACCTGGAGTACCCTCTCCTCTTTCTTTTTGTGACCAGATCAAATGCCATTGCCTCTGTGAAGACCGCCTGGATCGCTCCAGGGGAGACCTGTACCCTCTCCTCAGGCTCCCACAGTCCTGAGTCCACACCCACTCTTATGACCTTGATGTCTGTTCTGGCTTTTCTACCTTGTACCAAGGTTCCCAGATACGCATGCCCACAGCCCCCTGCCTGTGGAACACTCTGCTGCCTGTGAGGGCTTAGTTTACCCTCTTCCCCAGGAAGACCGAGTCTGTGTCTGTCTTGCTCATGCTGAATCCCAGGGCCTGGCACACAGTGGGTGCCCAATAAGTGCTTACTGAACACATAATGGCATTACTACGTGTCTTGAATGTCTTTGAGAATTTGATGAAAATAATGAATCTGCTCCTTGGAAAAGTATCCCTGTGTGTGCATACTCCCATATTTCACACATAATTTTGGCGTATTCACAGGCCCTTGGAAGCTCTAGGGGTCTTTAGACCCCAAGCTACAAGCCCTTGCTTTAGAATGTTGCCTCTGGAGTACTTATGCGAAGGTGATATACAGTAGATGCTTAATAAACACTTATTGAATATACATTCAGTGTAGATTTACTGGGTGCCAGGCCTTGTTCTGGGCACTTTATAGTTTTTGATCCCATGAATCCTCCTAACAACCCTACCAGGTAAGTGCCATTATTAGGCTGATACCTTATGAAACTGTCAATATTTAACTGTTTCTGACCTACAGAAATAGCAATTTCATTTGGTACAATCCCATATGATGCCTGTTTTTCAGATGAGGAAACTGGCATAAGAAAGGTTAAATGAGTGGGACACGGTGGCTCAAGCTCATAATCCCAGTCCTTTGGGAGGCTGAGGCAAGAGGATTGCCTGAGCCCAGAAGTTCGAGACTGGCCTGGGTAACATGGCAGGAACCCATGTCTATGAAAAATAAATAAGTTAGCCAGGCATGGTGGTGTAGGCTTGTGATCCCAGCTACTTAGGAGGCTGAGGCATGAGGATTGATTGAGCCCAGGAGGTAGAGGCTGCAGTGAGCCGTGTTTGTGCCACTGCATTCCAGTCTGGGTGACAAAGCGAGACCCTGTTATATACACACACACACAGAGGAGGTTAAATGACATCAACACAGCTAATAAATGGCAGAAGTGGGGTTTGAACCTGGGCCGGCTACAGAGTCTCCACTTGTAACCCTCAGGCTGCGTTTCTTCCAGGTACTTCCCCAGTCTGCCTCTTGGAATAGAAGGTGAGTGAGTGTCTGGTGGCCAGAGCCTCCAACAAGCTTGACTCTCAGGAGGGGCACTTGCTGAACCGAGGTCGGGTGAGGACCTCTGTAGGCAAAGGCTACAGAAAATCCTGGGCTGTTGTTTGGATGATTTACGGCTGTCAGCCACTGCCTGTTGCCCTGCCCTCAAATGCGAAATTCACGATGAGGGAAGAGGAACCAGTGTGCCGAGTTCTGGGTCTGAATTCTGGCACTGCTGCTAATTCTGGTCACAAATGAGCTGCTTTGTGAGTCTGAAGCCAGGATCAACCACTGTGTTGATCCAGCTGTGTGTCCTTGAACAAGTTACTTAATCTCTGTGTCTTACTTTTTTCACCTACCCAATGGGTATAACAAACAATACCTACCTCCTAATGGGGTTGCAAGGATTAAACGAGAGCATCAAGGAAAGTGCTGAATAATTGTAAACTGTTGCAAAGAAGAGCTGGCTATTATTAAATATTACTCCAAAGCACTTTAACGTCCCTTAATTCATTGAATCCTCACAATTCCATGACAAAAGTATCGTTCTTGCTACTTCCCATATAAAGATGTCAAGGCTCAGAGAGGTTTGATGGCTTTCCCGAGGTCACCCAGCTGGCCAGTGGCAGACTAGGGATGAGAAGCCAGATCAGTCCCTCCGGCTCCACATCCAGGCATCACAGACCTTGGTACTCACTCAGCACCTGCTGGATGATGGAAACCGTGTGGCCATGTGGGTGATTACAGGCCAGTCACATGGATCTCTGGGCCTCAGCTTCCTCCTCTGTCCTGACCACGCAGGGTGGCTGGATGTATATGGGATCACAGGGCTGGCAGTGCTTTGAACAGAACAAAGTTCTGCTCAGATCTAACGTTAGAGCTTAGGATGGAGGGAGGGGCATCTTAGGCCTTAAATGTGCTGATCTAGCAACAAACCCTGGGGTCTATTTTAAAAATAGACCTCACCTGTTTCCCTATTACTGACTCACACACCACATAGCAATGCTCCCCAGTGGCTCCAGGAGACAGAGCATGGGAGCCTATCCCATTCCAGCTCAGTAGAATGGAGCCAGCACAGGATGCCAGCTCTGTAGCCAGACAGCTGGAGTTCATACCCCTGCTCCTTCCCTGGCAGCTATACAACCTCTGTGCCTCAGTTTCCCCATATTCAAAGTGAGACACTATAAGGATCAAATGAATAAGTACATGTAAAGCCTTGAAACAATTCTTGGCACACAGAATGCACGCAGTACGTCTAGCCACATCTATGATCATGGTTTCATTACTTGGGGCAATAAGGTGATGACATAATTTATAATCTTTTTCTTTTTTTTTTTTTTGTTTGAGAAGGAGTCTTGCTCTGTTCCCCAGGCTCACTGCAATCTTCACCTCCCAGGTTCAAGTAATTGTCCTGCTTCAGCCTCCTGAGTAGCTGGGACTATAGGCACCCGCCACCATGCCCCACTAATTTTTGTATTTTTATTTTTTTTGAGACGGAGTCTTGCTCTGTTGCCCAGGCTGGAGTGCAGTGGCCGGATCTCAGCTCACTGCAAGCTCCACCTCCCGGGTTTACGCCATTCTCCTGCCTCAGCCTCCCGCGTAGCTGGGACTACAGGCGCCTGCTACCTCGCCTGGCTAGTTTTTTGTATTTTTTTAGTAGAGACGGGGTTTCACCAGGTTAGCCAGGATGGTCTCGATCTCCTGACCTCGTGATCCGCCCGTCTCGGCCTCCCAAAGTGCTGGGATTACAGGCTTGAGCCACTGCGCCCGGCCTCATTTTTGTATTTTTAATAGAGATGGGTTTCAGCATGTTGGCCAGGCTGGTCTTGAACTTTTGACTTCAGGTGATTCACCCAGCTTGGCCTCCCAAAGTGCTGGGATTACAGGCGTGAGCCACTGCACCCAGCCAAAGATACCTTAGAGTCCTAGCCCCGGTACTTCTGTGTAATCTTATTTGGAAATCGAATCTTTTTTTTTTTTTTTTGAAACAGGGTCTTGTTCTGTCACCCAGGCTGGGGTGCAGTGGTGCGATCTCGGCTCACTGCAACCTCCACCTCCTGGGTTCAAACGATTCTCCTGCCTCAGCCTCCTGAGTAGTTGGGGTTATAGGTGTGCACCACCACACCCAGCTAATTTTTGTATTTTTAGTAGAGACGGGGTTTCACCATGTTGGCCAGGCTGGTCTTGAATTCCTGACCTCAGGTGATCCACCCGCCTTGGCCTCCCAAAGTGCTGGGATTATAGGCGTGAGCTACTGCACCCAGCCTTATTTTTCATTTTTAAATTTTTTCTTGAGACAGGGTCTCACTCTGTCACCCAGGCTGGAGTGCAGTGGTAAGATCACGGTTCACTTCAGCCTTGACCTCCTTGTACAATCCTCTCACCTCAGCCTCCTGAGTAGCTTGGGACTACAAGCGTGAGCCACCATGCCTGGCCAGCCCCAAACTATTTTTAAGCCCAGGAACTTTTACTTCAAATTATGTCTTACCCAGAGGCTTTGTACCTGGAACTCCTAGACTCTGCTCATGCTTACATACCCACATCCAATCCTGCAGCAAATCTAGTGGCTCTGCTTTTGAAATATGTCGGAATCCAACCACTTCCCACTACCTTCTCCCTGCCACTTGGTCTGGCCACCATCATATCTTCCCTGGATTCTTCCAACAGCCACCACACTGGTCTCCCTGCATCAGCGCCTTCGGTCCATTCTCCAGAGAGCAGCCAGAGAAGTCCCACCAAGGCCATAACTTGGAGAATGTCAGCCCTCTGCTCAGAACCTTCCAGCAGCTCCCCATTTCACTCAAGGAAAAGCCAAGGCTTTGCTGAGCCTGATGAGAATCTGCATGTTGGACTCCCTCAAAGCTTCCATTCCTCTCTTTGCTCTGCTCCAGTCACACCGGCCTCTGCTGTTTCTGAAACCTGCCAGGAAGCTCCAGCCTCAGGACCTCTGCATTGGCTGTTCTCTCTTCCTGGAATGCTTTTCCCTCAGATACCTCTGAGTAGCTCACTCCCCCAGCTCCTTTGTATCTTTGTGCAAATAAAACCCTGTCAGTGAGGCCAACCCAAGCTGTCCTATTTAAAAATGCCACCCTGATCCCCACAACTTTTGGTCCATTACCTGTTCCACTTTGTCTTTTTCCTATAGCACCTGCATCTTCAAATATACCATACGCTTTGCATTCATGACATGTATTTTTCTTTTCTTCTTTCTTTCTTCCTTTTTTTTTTTTTTTTTTGAGACAGTGTCTCATTCTGTCACCCAGGCTGGACTGTAGTGGTCAGACCTCAGCTCACTGCAACCTCGGCTCACTGCAACCTCCGCCTCCTGGGCTTATGCTATTCTCCCACCTCAACCTCCCAAGTAGCTGGGACTACAGGCACACACAACCACACCCAACTAATTTTTGTACATTTTTGGTAGAGACAGGCTTTCATCATGTTTCCAGGCTGGTCTTGAACTCCTGTGTTCAAGCGATCCACCTGCCTTGGCATCCCAAAGTGGTGGGATTACAGGTGTGAGCCACTGTGCCTAGCCTTATAACATGTTTTTATTTATTTATTTATTTATTTATTTATTTATTTATTTTGAGACAGAGTTTTGCTTTGTCACCCAGGCTGGAGTGCAGTGGCACAATCTCTGCTCACTGCAGTCTCTGCCTCCCTCAATCAATTTACCTGCCTCAGCCTCCTGAGTAGCTGGGATTACAGGCACACACCACCATGCCTGGCTAAATTTAGCATTTTTAGTAGAGACAGGGTTTCTCCATGTTGGCCAGGCTGGTCTCAAACTCCCGGCCTCAAGTCATCTGCCTGCCTCAGCCTCCCAAAGTGCTGGGATTACAGGAGTGAGCTACTGTGCCTGACCTTATGACATGTATTTTTTTATTCCCCATCCTTCCCACTAGAATATAAGTTTTTCAAAGGCCAGGATATTCGGTTTGGTTACTCGGGGATCCCCAGCACCTAGAACAGTGCCTGGCATATGTAGTAGGCCCATGACAGATGTGTGACAAGGGCAGGGATATGATGATGGGCCTCTGTACCCAGAGGCAGCCACCTGAGGAACCCCAGGGCATCCCACTGAGTACAGTTTGAGAATGAATGTTGGACCCATTTAGAACTCCTTTTTGCTGAATGATCTGAAGTAAGGACTAAGCTTCTCACACCCCCCAACTCTCTGATAACTGGTTTTGCCCAGGTCAAGCGGAGAGAGGAATCTTTGATCTACTTTTCTCTCTGGCCCTTCAGGAGGGGACACCTGTGTGTGTGTGGCACATACATCCCCAGCCCTGGCCCAATGGAGGATGGGATGGTGGGAGAAATGAGGGCACTGGGTAAGGGGAAGAGGCCACCGGAGGAGCCACTGGGGAAGAACAGGGGTCTAGAGCCACAGACTGAGAGGAAGAGGAGAAGGAAGGGGCTCCTGCTGCTTTTCTCACCTCCTGGGTCAGAGCCCGGAGTCCTCATCAACTCATTCATTCAATTTGATTCATTTATTTATTCTGCAAATATGTCTAGTGTCTACTATGTGCTGGGCACCGCACTGGTGCTGGGGAGACATGGTAAATGTCAGACACAATTCCAGGTCTCCAGCGGCCCCCACTATCATGGTCGTGAGATAAGAAACAGCCAGCTCAATGCAGCCTGCAAGCACAGATGCGGCTCCTGAACCCAGGATGGAGTGGGGTCAGGGAAGGCTGCTCGGAGGAGTCTGTGTATGGTGAGGCCTGAGGGATGAGTAAGAGCTACATGGGTAAAGGGAGATGGGGAGAGCGCTTGAGGCAGAGGGAACAGCGTTTGAGGCAGAGGGAACCGCACTTGCAAAGGCCTAGAGGTGAGAGTGAGCTTAGTGCAACCATGCAGCATGGCAGTAGGAGGTCCAAGATGGCTTAAGAGGTCACTGGGGAACCGACAGTAAAGGGCCCAAGGGTTCCAGCCTGCTGGGGTGTGTACATACTGTGGCCACTGGTGTAGTGCTGCAGCTTGTCCGTGTACTCCGAGTCGGCACGCTCAAACCCCCGTCTTCTGGAACAAGAGCAAAGGGCTGGAGCCACCTGGAGGCGCCCAGGGAGCTGGGAGCCACAGTAGGTGATAGGGAGAGGGTGGGCAGACCCTAGAAGCCACACCCCTGCCAGAGGGCTCCCTGCCTGTCCCTTCTGGCCCCACTTGTCCCTTCCCACTCCTCCCACCTCAAGTCCAGGTTCACGTTTTCCCCAGCTCCCCCTCCAGCCAAGCCCCCTTCAGAAAGAAGTCATCTTCCAGCCACGGCATCTGGCCCCAGAAACCCCAGGGGCTTCTGTCCACCTGAACTTATGGTCCAGTCTATTCTGAAATGGGGAACTCTTTAAAGAGACTCTTTCTTTGCATTATACCCAGCAGAAGTCAAGGAACTGGCCCCACCCCCTTGCCTTTGCTTGTGCCGTCCTAGCCACTTGGGAGGTCCCTCCCCGCTCCTCCTCCTAAGTCCTCCCCATCTTTCCAGCACCTCAGCCAGAGGGCCTGAACTCATGCAGAAAGCAGGACAATCTGTACACCCCTTCCACCAACCACTAAACTCCTAGCAGCCTGCAGTCTTTCTTGCCCATTGCATTAGTGTCTCAATGTGCCACCCCCTTCAATAGTGGGCTTGTCAGGGACGATGCCTATCCCAAAGGGATGGATTGCACATGGTGGCTGCTTAGGTAGCAGGAGGCCACTTGAAGACTTCCACTTCCTACCCACGTCTCTCCCTGCAATTGTAAGAAGGCCTCCTCAGTTCACCAGCACTGTAGAGGAATGACTGAATAGAGGGAGAGAAGCCATCTGGGACAGCCAGGCCCAGCCAAGCCTGGAGACCCCACCCACCTGTTACACACGATGGCGATGACAACCACAGCGATGAGGAAGACCAGGCCAGCGGCTGAGGAGCCGATGATGAGGGGTAACTTCTCCTGGATGCTTGTCTGGTACTCGGCTGGGGAGAAAGCATGGTAGGGCATTCTCAGCCTGGCTGTGGGAGTCATAATACCCCTGTCCCCTAACCCCTGCCATGCTGTTGGGTCTCCTGGGATCCCTAGGCTCTGTTCCTGCCCCTGACAGAGCACCTGTCACATGCCCATGCAGAAAAGGGGCTGTCACTGACTCACAGGTAACCCTGGACAAGTCCATGAACTGCTCCAATCCTCAACTTCTCATCCATAAAATGGGCATAATTCCTACATCTCAATGTTGATGTGAAAATCAACAATAATAACAGCTGACACACACACACACAGGCAGTTAAAAGCACAGACTCTGGAGCCAGACTCCCTGGGTTTGAATCCCAATGGTGCCACTTACTAACTATGTGATAGTAAGGCAAAGTGACTGTGTGATAAGGCAAAGTGACTGTGTGATAAGGCAAAGTGACTTACCTCTTTGTGCCTCAGTTGCCTTATCTGTAAAATGGGGAGAATAATAGTTCCCATCTCAGGATTGTTGGGTAAAGCACTTAGAACAACACTTGGCACACAAGCAAGCATTCAATCAATATTAACTATTCTTATCCCTGAGTGTTTTATGTGTCACTCACTGTGCTAAGTATGTTACGTATCTCGGAACAGTCTTATGATTACCCCATTTTACAGAGGAGGAAACTGGGCTTAGTGAGGTCATGATGTGCCTGAGGTCACAAAGAAAGTAGCACTCCGGCCAGGCATTTGAACCCAGGTCTGCTTGACCCAAGGGTGGGAGTTGAAATGGGAGAACGCAGAAGATACACTTGGCATTAGCCTGGCTCTTGGAAACCATTCAATGCCATTAACACTATCATTGATTTACATTTTATTATTTTTACTTCTCTCTTTTTTTTTCTTTGGAGTGTGAGTTTCACTCTTGTCACTAGGCTGGAGTGTAATGGCACGATCTCGGCTCACTGCAACCTCTGCTTCCCAGGTTCAAGCCATTCTCCTGTCTCAGTCTCCCGAGTAGCTGGGACTACAGGTGCCTGCCATCACTCATGGCTGATTTTGTAGTTGTAGTAGAGATAACGTTTCACCATATTGGCCAGGCTGGTCTCGAACCTCCTGACCTCAGGTGATCCGCCTGCCTCGGCCTCCCATAATGCTGAGATTACAGATGTGAGCCATCACACCTAGCTATTTTTACTTCTCATCTGTCTCACTGACCAGAACAGGAACTTGTTGAGATCAGGGACACGCTCTGGGACCTTAGTGCCCACACTTGGCCTGGTAAGTGGCAGGGCCCCAGCCACATTTGTTGAATTAATAAAAGAATCTTGGGACAGTCTCTCAGTTCCCAGTCAGTGACACTCACCCAACATGGAAAAGGGCTTAAAGAAGTGAAAAAAGCTGCCACGAGGAACAGAAAGATTACAGAGGAGGTGAGTGCTGGAAGAGATGGTAGAGCCATAGGGAGGATTTTTGTGATAAGGCAAGAATTTAAGAGTCCAGGAGCCTCTGAAATGTTCAACCAGGCAAAGGCCAAGGCACGCCTAGTGGTTAGAGCAGATACTAAGAAAGGATGGTGGAATCTGGTCAGATAGAGCCACCCTGGAGTTTAGCTGACTGGTGAAACGGATCCCAGACTCACAGCAATGACAAACTATGACTTACCTACCATCTGGTGAGTGATGATATGCCTGGGACCTAGTGCCAATCCTGTGCTAGGTCTCTCATTCTTACACTAGTTTGATAATGATGGTGATAATGAGATCATTGTTATCACCCCCACTTATGAATGAGAAAGCTGAGGGTTGGAGAGGTAAGGTGACTTGTTTAGGCACATACAGTTAGGGCTAAATCAGAAATGGAATCCTCATTTCTTTGGTTTCAGAGGCGACAGTCTTTAAACTGTGCTGCTTCTAAAGATTATTAGAGCAGGAATGGTGCTTAGAAACCACGTAGTTCCAGAGTAGGAAACGTAGCACACAGGCTAGATCTCTCACTCCCTTGCCTGGGGCAGACAGTACTAATCTATCCCAGAACTTCTTCCTGCTGAACTCAGAAGCAGCTTCAGAATCCTTCTCAGTCCAATTGCAAGTCACTGGAGTTGTGTATGGATAAAATATGCTTACTCTCTCAGATTGAATGTGATGCTTTCATTTTATAGATGAGAAAAAATTGGACCAAGGAATGCGTGACTTGCTCAGAGTGGCTCTGGAAGTTAGGGCTGAGCTCCTCAGAGTCCTGGGAAAGAAAGTGGCCTGGCTGACACAATGGGAACACAAACAGGGCTTTTATATATGGTTGTGCACAAAGGTTCGAAATTAGGAAGGAGGGAGGAGGGCTGACATCTGGAAGGGAGTGCCTTTTCTAATTTGCACAAAGGTGCTTCATGGGAATGGTGACCCTTGAGTTTGTTCTGTTTGTGGAGTCTGTGCCCTCCTCTTGCCCACTGGACTCTGCTCACCTTCTGTCATGGTCTGGAAGTACATCTTGCCGCTGTAGCGCCCGTAGCCTGCCACGGTGCGTGCCCGCACCTGGAAGACATAGATGGCGCCGGCTTTGAGGCCCTGCACGGTGACCGTGTTGGTGGGGCTTTTTATGGCTGTGGCGTTGTACTCACTGAGCTCCTGCCGAGGAACAGAGAAGAAAATTAGTGAGGTTGTGGCTCACAGTGGGCCCAGAGCCCACTGCCTGCTCCTGCCACACTGGGGGCAGTTCTGGCCATTGGATAAACATCTATGGTTTCCAATTCTTCATCCCCTCCCTGTAATAGAATTATGCCTTTTGCCATGTTACTTTTCAACACTGCTCACAAAAGTAGGCAGAGTACATGTCTCTGTCTTATGGATGTTGAATTTGTCCACATGACTTGTGTTGGCCACTGGAACGTTCTAGTGGACATGATACAAACAGAGGCTTTACAGATCCCTGCTGATTTGTCTTGGTCTCTTGTGTTTCTGCCATGAGAGGAGCTTGCACTGGGCAACCACTGGCTGCAGAATGAGAAACAGGAGAAGACCATGACCCAGCTCTTAGGATGAAACAGGGTCACCCCTATTGACCCACAGACATAAACCCATGGCCAAGAAAAATAGCCAGTTGGTGTAAGGTGTTAGATTTTTGGGATTGTTTGTTTTGCAGTGTTATCTCAGGAAAAGCTGACTAATACACACGTATTGAGTGGTTCCTATGTGCAGACCCTGAGGACTATACTGTGAGTTACTGGAGATCGAAGGGAGAGGGCCCACCTCATTCACTTCTGCATCCCCTTCCCTGTCCTATGCCTTGATGAGTTAAGTGTAAGGGCCCTTGTTCAGCCTCAGCACACTTGGGTGAGTCAAGAACTAAGGTCCAGAAGGGAAAATGATGTTCAGGGTCACTATCAGTTCATAGTTGCTTTGAGATTCAAAACCAGGCTGGATCGGTGGCTCACACCTGTAATCCAGAACTCTGGAGACCGTTGTGGGAGGATCACTTGAGCCCAGTGGTTTGAGACCAGTCTGGGCAATATACCAAGACCCTTTCTCTAAAAAAAAAAATTAGCTGGGCGTGGAGATACATGCTTGTGGACCCAGCTACTTGGGAGGCTGAGGTTAAAGGATCACTTGAGCTTGGGAGGTCAAGGCCACAGTGAGCCATGATTGTGCCACTGCACTCCAGCCTGGGCAACAGAGCAAAATCCTATCTAAAAAAAAAAAATACAACAACAACAACAACAACAACAACAACAACAACAACAACAAATGAAACCAGAGTCTTGCATGGAGCCACCTCTAATGTCCATGCCTTTGGATACCCCAAACCTAGTGTCTTCTCCTTTGAGAGATGAAAAACATCAATTCTGGCTTCCTGAGTGCTACCCAGGGTGATCCAAGGAATCTAGCACAGGACAAAGATCCAGCTACTGCAGTGGGAGTGGAGATGTGGTTGGGTCGGATACAGATGATGCTCGTTTAGGCATCTGCCAGCCACCTGGCAAAACTTCCCCAAATATCCTCTTTGCACTAGGCTGGTACTGGGTTTCTAAAGGGGGCTAAGGCACAGGTCCTGGCCTTGGAGAGCTCAGTCTGGAAAAGCGAGCAGTGTGAGAATCCCAACCCTTTGAAGATCATGAAGCTCTCTGAGAAATTTTTTTTGTGATGAAAATCTGTGAACCCTTATCCAGAAGAAGGCACACCTAGTTGTACATGCCAGTCACATACACATCATGGAGTGCATGGAGCCCTTGAAAACCTTCCCAAAACAATGGAGATTCAGTGTGTGCAATGTTATTACAGGCTTTATAGCATGGAGGTTAAGATCACAAGCTGGAGCCAGACTTCTTGGGTTCAAATCCTGGCTCCACTCTATATTACCTCTGTGACCTTGGGCAAGTTCCTTAACTTCTCTGTATCTTCATCTGTAAAAGGGGGATAGTAACAGTAGCTACCTCAGAGTTTGTTCAGAGGACAAAATGAATCAATAGGCATAACAGGCTCACACTGATAGGGTAAGCACATGCTGTGGGGCATGTGACCTGGTCTAGGATGGGGGCTGCGTTAGTCCCTTCTCATGCTGCTATAAGGACATACCCAAAACTAGGTAATTTATAAAGGAAAGAGGTTTAATTGACCCACAGTTCCTTATGTCTGGGGAGGCCTCAGGAAACTTACAACCATGGCAGAAGAAGAAGCAAACATGTAGTTCTTCACATGGTGGCAGGAGAGAGGAGTGCCAAGCAAAGGGGAAAACGCCCCTTATAAAGCCATCCAATTTTGTGAGAACTCACTCACTATCATGAGAACAGCATGGGGGTAACTGCCCCCATGATTCAATTACCTCCTACCAGGTCCCTCCCACAACAGGTGGGGATTATGGGAACTACAATTCAAGATGAGATGTGGGTGGGGATACAGCCAAACCATATCAGGGGCTACCAGGTGAAGTCAGGAAAGCTCCTTCATGAGTGGGGGGCACTGGAATGGGATCTCAAAGAACAAACAGGAACCACCCAGGCGAAGATGTGCATGCCTGGCAGAAGGGGCAGCAGGTTCAGAGGAAAGGAGGTGAGAAAAAGCTTGGGATATAGGGGATATGAAGGGGGCGGACCTGAAGATGTGTCTCTACCACCCCCATAACAGGGGATGGCAGGGATAGCTTGGTGGGGCAGAAGCAGAGAGGGTTTCTTTTGCTGAGCCAGATCATCTGCCTCCTCCTCCAGGAAGCCTCCTTGACGTCCCAGCCACATGTACCTCTTCCTTCTCTGAGTCCCAGAGCACTATCTGTGAGTGCCACAGGAGGGGGTTTCTGCTACGCCCCCTCAACTTTGGGCTGAGGCTCCTCTCGCCCCCTTGACTATGAGCCCACGAGGGAGGGCTTGTTTTTGTTCCCCTGTACCAAGCCCAGGGTCCCTCAAACAAAGTCCTTCTCCAGTGCCCACAGGGTGAAGGCTGACTCCTTAGCCTGGCATTCCAGACCCTTCATGACCCGCCATTTTCCAGTCTCTCCTGTGACATCCCTAATGTTTCCTAGGTTCCTGCTACCCCTAACTCTTTCCCCCTTCCTTGGTAGAGCTGCCAGATTTAGCAAACACAAATATAGGATGCTGCTCAGTCAAATTTAAATTTCAGATGAACAACAAATACGTTTTCGTGTAAGTATGCCCCATGCAATATTTGGGACACATTTGTACTAAAACATTTATTTTTAAAAAATTCAAATGTAATCATGTGTCTTGTATTTTATCTAGCAAGTCTATCTTCCACGGACACGCTGAGTTTTTGCAAGCACTGTTGCTCCTGTCTGAAATACCCTTTCCTCACTTGTCTTGCAGTGCCCTACTCATTGGTCTAGACTCAACGCAAGTGCCACCTCTGCTGGGGAGACTTCCCAGATGTCCCAGCCAGGGGTTGCAGGTCTCAATTGTCTCCTCTCCCACCTATTGTCCTAATATACTTCTCCATCTTCTTTAAGGATGTGGATTTCCTGAGGCCAGGGACCATGTCTTGCTCATCTCTGGACTCCCCAGGCTTGCCACACAGCAAGTGTTCACTAATTATTGACATAATGAATGAACATTAAATTGGTATTCAAAAATCTACAAAACCTGGGATGCAGTACCAGACATGAACACTAAGTGCCACTGTACGACATGGGCGTTGCTCAGACTTGAAAACGGGTTAGATTCTGTAAACTGGGTGGGTGCCCACTTAGAGACGCTGGAGGTTTTAAGTCCTGATTATGTGAGGGAGATGGGAGATGGCTGTGGGTTCCATAGGTGCCTCAGGAGAGCGAGGAACCATCCTGAGCAGCTCCCTTCTTTAAAGCTGGGCAAGGGATTAGAAGCTGTTCCTTTTTAAATTTCTCTCTCTCTCTCTCTCTCTCTCTCTATATATATATATATATATTTTTTTTTTTTTTTTTTTTTGAGACAGGGTCTTGCTCTGTGACTCAGGCTGGAGTGCAGTGGCGCGATTATGGCTCATTGCAGCCTGGACTTCCCATACACAAGCGATCCTCCCACCTCAGCCTCCCTAGTAGCTAGGACTACAGGCACACACCATCATATCCGGCTAAGTTTTGTAATTTTGGTAGAGACAGGGTTTCATCATGTTACCCAGGCTGGTCTGGAGCTCCTGGACTCAAGTGACCCACCCGTCTCAGCCTCCCAAAGTGCTGGGATTACAGGCGTCAGTCACTGTACCCAGCTGGAAGCTGCTTCATATCCTTGTTTTTTCACTTAATTGCACCGTGACCTTAGGAAAGACCCTTCACTTCCCTGAGTCCCTGTTTTCTATTCCAAATAAAAGGAACAATAAATGCCAACCTTTCAGGGCTGCTGTGAAGATAAAATTTGATCAGGTAGTGCCTGGCACATTGGAGATGCCCTAGAGATGCTAATTCCCTTCAGTCTCTCCTCTCCCTGGGGTACCTTTATCTGAACAGTGATTAAGCACCAAGGGGTGATGGGAAGAAATTCAGTATGAAATCCGCTACTCCTTAGTCTGAGCACTTACCTGGAAGCTTAGGGCCACTGAGGCATTGAGTGCATGTCTTAAGCCTTCCAGGCCTCGGTTTTCTAATTTCTAAAGTGGGTTAATGCCAGTAGTTACCACAAGAGGTGGTTGTGGAGATTTAAAAGGAAAATATAGGTAAAGCTTCTTAGCACAGTCTCTAGCACATAAAAAGACTTAATAAATGTTGGCTCCCATCATCACTGTTATCATCAAAACCATTACAGAGGCCGGGCGCAGTGGTTCACACCTGTAATCCCAGCACTTTGGGAGGCTGAGGCGGCTGGATCACCTGAGGTCAAGAGTTTGAGACCAGTCTGACCAACATGGTGAAACACCATCTCTACTAAAAATACAAAAAATTAGCTGAGCGTGGTGACACATGCCTGTAACCCCAGCTACTTGGGAGACTGAGGCAGGAGTATCACTTGAACCCAGGAGGCGGAGGTTGCAGTGAGCTGAGATCGCGTCATGGCATTCCAGCCTGGGCAACAAGAATGAAACTCTGTTGTCTCAAAAAAACAAAAACAAACAAGCAAAACAAACAAACAAACAAAACCCAAAAAACAAGCAAACAAAAAAAAACCATTATAGAGTAAGCCCTTACCCATGTTTGTTAAATGGATGGATGAAGGCAAAAGTGAATGAATGAGTGGACGAACCTCTCCAGGTAGATCCTACTCCAGGTACTGGGCAACAACCTGAATATGGCCTGAACTTTCATAGTTCGCCCCCCATCCCCCAACATTTGCTCCTTCTGCCTGGAATGTCCTTCCTCTTCACTTTCTGTTAAATAAATCCTAAAATCGATGTGGGCTACAAGGTCCATTGACCACAGGTGGCCTCATGAACGGCTCTTCTCCTTGAGTTCTTGAGGGACTAGGGGGATCCTGAACCTGTGTGTTTTGGCGTAGCTGCCAAATGAGGCCACCTCCCCTGGGGCGCTGGAACTGATGGAAGCAGCCAGGCCTGGGTCTGCACAAGGCCACCGCCATTCATCAGTGGCCTCCACAAGCCATCTAGCAACGCAGTTGTCAGCTCTGGGCTCCGGGCAGGCTGGGAAATTCCAGTGGGGCTGGGGAAAGGCCAAATGGAGAATCCGCTCTAAGAAAGCCATTTCTGAAGAAGGAAAAGAGTGGGGAAGAGGTGGAGGTGGGGGCGGCACGGGCCTGCAGGGCTTAGTATCTGACTTCCCTTCCTAGGAAGATTGGAGTATTCAGGAAAGAATCTAATAGCAGACACAAGAGGATTCCCGTGTTAGGTAAGCCGGCTGCGGACTTGCTGGAATAAATCTCACCACCTGCAGCCTAGCTGTCCCTCCCTGGTGGTGATGGCTGGCATATCACAGCCTTGTCTGAGAGGTCAGGGATAGATATGGCTCCTGGTTCTGCTCCTACCCCTCTGCCAGCACCTCCTCTAATATTTTCATCAACTCTGCTTTCTTCCCCTCCCTAAACCCTGGCATTCTCCCGGATCCTATCTTCTGGTTCTTCCTCTGCACACTCTCCTGGCTGCTGTTCTCTACCCTCCCTAAACTCCAACCCCTTTGCCCCAGTAAGCACCACACCTGCAAATCACAAACCCGCATCTGCCCCAGGAAAAGGCACCTCCATCTCTTAGGAGTCACCCTTCACATTTCCCGGGTCCTCCAGGCTTTAAACTACAGACTTTGCTGGTTGGGCGCAGTGGCTCACGCCTGTAATCTGAGCACTTTGGGTGGCCAAGGCGGGCGGATCACTTGAGGTTGGGAGTTTGAGACCAGCCTGACCAACATGGAGAAACCTCGTCTCTACTTAAAATACAAAATAAGCCGGGCATGGTGGCTTATGCCTATAATCGCAGCTACTTGGGAAGCTGAGGCAGGAGAATCGCTTGAACCTGGGAGGCGGAGGTTGTGGTGAGCTGAGATCGCACCATTGCACTCCAGCCTGGGTGACAAGTATAAAACTCCATCTAAAAAACAAAACAAAACAAAACAAAAATATATATATATATGTATATATATGTGTGTGTGTGTGTGTATAGACTTTGCTGGCATTTGCCATCTCTGCTGCCAACTCCCCCAGCTACCTACCATCATTTCTCACTTGGCGTCCACTGGGAGCCCTGTACAGGTGCTCCCTGGGTCTCTCTGTCTTCCTGGAATCCATTCTCCACACAGCAAGCTACAGGGATCTTTAAAGGAGTCTGAGTCAGACTGCATCATTCCAGAGCCATCCCATCATACTTTAAATTGAATCCAGACTCCCAAGGCTGGAAGGCCCATGACATTTAGCCTAGCCTCCCTCCCAACCTCCTCGCCTGATGCTCCTGCTTCTGCCACACTTGCCTTGTCTGTTTCCTGAACACAGCCCTCACATCCCTGCCCCAGGGCCTTTGCACCTGCGATTCCCAATGCCTAGAATGACTGTGTTCCCACCTGCGAGTTTGTCTGGTGAACTCCTAGCATCTTTCAAGACTCAGCCCAAGTGTCACTGAATGAAGGCTTTCCCTCACTCATGCCAGGACTGTGGGCCCCTATTGGTGCCCCCCTGGGACCTTTGCTGACCCTTCTGTGGCTAGTGTCACACCTTGTCTCATGGCTCTCAGTGTCTGACTCTTTTTCCCTGGACTGTGAAGTCCCTGAGGCCTCCGAGTCACCTGGTCACCCTCAGAATTCCTGGTACCCAGCTTAGTGCCTGACCCAAAACTGGTGAGACTGAAAGTTGAGTGAACCAGTGTCCATCTCCTCACTGGCAGATGCCAAGCTGTCCCTCTCTGTACCCCAGGCCCTGGGGGAGGGACTGAAAGAAGTAGGGCCACGTCTCATCACAGGTGTACTTCAGGCTGTTGTGCCTTCAGCCTCTCACTGCTTGGCCCGCCTCACCATTTATGCCTAACAGTCTCCGTGGCAGGGGCTGGTCCTGTCTACCTCTTAAAGGTCATCCCAGAAGCATCCCTGGGGAAAAAAATCTGGGAGGCAGGACAGCCAAGTAAAGAGTGAGACCATAGGTCAAAATCCTTGCTGGATCCTCTTGGGTAAGTTATGGAACTCCGTGCCTCAGTTTCCCCTTCCATCCAATGGGGTGAAGAGCCCTGTGGTGAGGATAAATGAGACACTAGAGGTGACGCGCTTAGCACATAGCAAGTGCTCATGAAATGTGAGCAGGTGGTAACCTTGGCTGCTGCAGAGCCTGCAGGTCCTGCCACCCTCAGCAGGGACCTGGGGATGCTCGGGCAGCGGCAGAAAGTAGGGCAGAGCTGCCTCCCGGTTCACACCTCCAGCAGCCTCCCCAGGCCTGCCCGCTGTGGTAGGAAATGGGTCGTAGGCAGGACCCGCACTGGGATTCCTCATTTCCGTTGCTGTCTTTGGGGGCAAACACTTTCAGTTTCATTTAATCACAAAGCTCCTTAATTAGGTTTTTTTTTTTTTTGGCCTTTTTGGGTTCTGAGTTGCTAAGCTACTCCTGCTGCGGGGAGCAGAGACGCTGGCTCCTGCCTAGAGGCCCTCCAGGGCCCAGCGAGGGGTGGGGCTGCTTCCTCACACCACCCACAGCTCAGGCCCTCATGTGGCCACTTCCTGAATCATCCAAAAAACAGCTCTTGAGTACCTACTGTGTGCCAGGCGCTGGGGACACAGCAGAGATCATGGCAAGATCTCCACCCTCAAGGAACTTACTATCTAACTCAATGTAGAAGTAGTAAATACCTAATTACTCAATAACACTTAAAAATGGTAATTGTGATAAACGCTATGCAGAAGGGCAAGGTACAAGGAGAAGATGAAATGGGGCATTGGATGGCATCTGGGCAGTGATGGAGGGCTTCTCTGTGGAGGTGATGTTAGGCTAAGATCTAGAAGGTTGAGTCAGAGCTGGCCAGGTGGAAAATGTAGGGATAGGAGCAGTTTAGACAAAAAAAATTCATCCATATATCTACTCATCCATATCCAGCCACCCACTGGGTCCCTCTTTTTTTTTTTTTTTTTTTTTTTTTGAGACAGTATCTCACTGTGTCACCCAGGCTGGAGTGCAGTGGCATGATCTCAGCTCACTGCAACCTCCATCTCCTGGGTTCAAGTGATTCTCCTGCCTCAGCCTCCTGAGTAGCTGGGATTACAGGCATGCGCCACCATGCCCAGCTAATTTTTGTATTTTCAGTAGAGACGGGGTTTCACCATGTTGGTCAGGCTGGTCTCGAACTCCTGACCCCGTGATCCAGCCACCTCAGCCTCCCAAAGTGCTGGGATTACAGGCGTGCGACACCACGCCCAGATAATTTTTGTATTTTTAGTAGAGATGGGCTTTTACTATGTTGGCCAGGCTGGTCTCGAACTCCTGACCTCAGGTGATCCGTCCGCCTCGGCCTCCCAAAGTGCTGGGATTACAGGCATGAGCCACGGTGCCCAGCCAGTTCCCTCTTTGATTCACAGGCTCCGTCACTCACGTCTCTCATTCATTCACACGATTCATTCCTTCAGTGTCCACGGCCCCCTGCGGGAGACAGGAGCACCCTCCACCCACATGCGGTGCTGTAAGAGAGGGGCAGAGTCCATGTTCGCTTGTGGCAGAGGTGACATTTGGGAGGGACCCTGAAGATTCCAAGAGATGAAGGGAGGATGAGGGAAAAGGGTGGGCAGCGAGGTAGGTGGGTGAGGGGATGGCAGGCATGAAGTCCCAGGAGGTGTTTGGGGGCCAGGGCACAAGGGAAGGGATTTATTCACTTGTTCATTCAACTGATATTGATCAAGTGTCTCCCTGGTGCCAGGCCTGGGGCCTGGGTGCCGGGGAGAAGGTGGTGAATGGAGATGTAACCCCTGACCTCTTGGAATGCACTGCCTAGGGGACAGGATGAACACATGCTCAAGCAATGGTAAGGCGGCCGGTGAAGGCAGGGTAAGTGTTTGAAAGGCCCCGGAGACCACCCTGGTTAGCTGATCCAGCAGTTAAGACAGTGCAAAGGCCAGGCTGGGCCCTAGAAAGCCGGGCTCCAGCAGAACTGGCTGCAACTGTCTGTACTCTTCCTGTCAGCCTTCAGGGAGAGCCCTTCTATCCATTTGCAGTTACCCTTGGACTTGCCCTCAATGAGAGGCCTCCCTATCAGTCATTGATGTCTTAGTCTGAATGGAAGCCCTGCGATGCCTTTCCCAGGGGCCCTTGCAGCCTCTGTGGCTGTTTGTTGCCTCCTGGAGCAGGTAAGAGAAATCATCATTCATAGGAGAGGCTTCTGGGGGCCTCTGATATCCAGCCATGTGGGCGGGCAATCGTGCTGTCTACTTCCCGGCCCCCATACTGTGCAGGCCCCACATCCACCTGGCCTCCTATCCTGTCACCATCATCCACTGTGCAGCAGGCAGGGCAGAGGAGGAAGGCCAGGGACATGCGTGGCCTGTGCTGAGGGCCAGGTACAATGCTGCCCTTTCTCCATAACCTGTATAGCTCCCCACAAGGGGTCTCACCCACACTCGACACAGGTGGAAACTGAGGTTCAGAGGGAGAAAGACGCCTGCCCAAGGTCACACAGCTGGTGAAGGATGGAGCTGGGATTTGAACCTATGGCTTCTCACTCCTAGTCCAGTGCTCCTTCTACCATCCCAGGAGCTTCCACCTTGGGTCCCCGAAGGGAGTAATGAAGGTCTGATTGAAAAGCTCGAAGTGAAATCACCTCCCCCCATGCAAAGGGCATACAGGCGAGTGAAAGTGGGTGTTTTAGCAGGAATCAGAGCGGGGCAGGCCGAAGCGCCCTCGAGCAGTTTCAAATCTCTGTCCAAGAAGAGGTGAGTGACTAATTGTCACTTCATAAGTGCAGCTTTTTGGAAACCCAGTTTTTCACAACATCAAGCCACTGAGGTCAAGATGAAAGGGTCGTGGTGGGGAAAGGGATGTGACTGTTGCATTTTATTGAGATTGCTGGGCGGATCCTCCAGACTAGAAAAGTGAGACCCAGAGAGGTCAAGGCACCTGCCCGAGGTCTCAGTGGGGAGGAGTGCAGCCGGGTTGGGAGCCAGGCAGCCTGTCTCCAAGGCCAGTGCTCTTTCTCCTGCACCAACGCATCTCATCTTGCGGAGGGGCAGAACCCCCAGGCCTCAGCCTGGGACAGGGGCCCTCAGGGAGGTGGGTGATGGGGAGAGCACCAAGCCCGCCCATAGGTACCTTCTCATAGTACTGCAGCTCATAGTCCAGAATCACGCCATTGGGCTGGTCTGGCTGGGACCACGACAGGGTAATGCTGTCCACGGTGCGGCTCACCTGATGCATGATGGACACGGCCGACGGAGCTGGAAGAGAGGCCAGAGGTCAGGGGTCAGGGAGGCATGAGAAGGTGCAGCTTCTGGCCCACCCTCAGAGGTGCTCAGACATGGGGGGAACTGTGGGATCAGAGAGGGAAGGGCATCTGGCGAGGCCACACAGCCAGTCTGGGAGGGGCTCATGCAGGGCTATGGGTGCCGCTGCTGAGCTCTCATTGGGCACCTTCAGGTCATAGACACTGAAGACTTCACCAGCCCTGGGGAAGCTCCGGCCACATCAAGTCGAGAGACAGTAGAGATAGAAACAGTTAATTGTATGTCATGTGAATTTCATCTCAACAAATCTATCAGTCACTTCCCCGCCTCCCCATTCCTCCCATCAGTGCTGCAAGTGCACTCACAGAGGTGGTTGGATGAAGAGACAAGTAGTCAGGGAGGCTGTGTGCAGTGCTAGAAGGATGCTTAGAAATACATGTACTTAGAAATGCTTAGTACACGGCCAGGTGCAGTGGCTCACGCCTGTAATCCCAGGACTTTGGGAGGCTGAGGCAGGCAGATCACCTGAGGTCAGGAGTTCAAGACCAGCCTTGCCAACATGGTGAAACCCTGTTTCTACCAAAAATACAAAATTAGGCAGGCATGGTGCTTCATGCTTGTAATCCCAGCTACTTCGGAGGCTGAGGCAGGAGAATCACTTGAGCCTCAGAGGTTGCTGAGCTGAGATTGCACCATTGCACTCTAGCCTGGGCGACAAGAGCGAAACTCTGTCTCAAAGAGTGGCAAGAAGAAATACCTTAGTACAATTCCCTCATTTGATTTTATGATCGTTATTTTTTGAGACTCTGTTACCCAGGCTGGAGTGCAGTGGCATGAACACAGCTCATTGTAGCCTCAACTTCCTGGGCTCAAGTGATCCTCCTACCTCAGCTTCCCAGGTAGCTGGGACCACAGGTGTGTGCCACCATACCTGGCTAATTTTTTTTTTTTTTTTTTTTTGAGATGGAGTCTTGCTCTGTCACCCTGGCTAGAGTGCAGTTTCGTGATCTTGGCTCACTGCAACCTCTGCCTCCTGGGTTCAAGCGATTCTCCTACCTCAGCCTCCTGAGTAGCTGGAATTACAGGTGTGCACCACCACACCTGGTTAATTTTTGTATTTTTAGTAGAGACAGAGTTTCACCATGTTGGCCAGGCTGGTCTCAAACTCCTGACCTCAGGTGATCTGCCTGCCTTGGTCTCCCAGAGTGCTGGGGTTGCAGGCGTGAGACACAGAGTCTGGCGTTAATTTTTGTATTTTTTGTAGAGACAGGGTTTTGCCACGTTGCCCAGGTTGGTCTCGAACTCCTGGGCTCAAGTGATCCCCTCCTGCATCAGCCTCTCAAAGTGCTGGGATTATAGGCATGAGCCACCATGCCTGGCCCAATTCCCTTATTTTGCAGTTGTGGAAACTGAGGTCAAGAGAGGAGGTGTGAGCTGCCGAGGTAGGTCTATGGCACACAGCCCATACTTGAGTCCTTATTTCATAATGCATCCGGCCTGCTGTCTTTTGCCTCCTTCTCACACGAAGCAAACCTCCAGGAAGCATCAACTCTGTGTAGACATGGCCCTGGGCCCTTTACACTCGCTTCCTGAGTTGACTGTTGATAAGAGAGTGTATCACTCCTGCTGACAGGTGAAGACATTGACGTTCCAAGCTGCATGTGGCTTCCTGAGATCGCACAGTCAGTGGGGAAGCCGGGATTTGGACCCAGGTCTGCATCTTGCCAGAACAGTGTTTGTTCCAGAGTGGGACTGGCCAGAGAGGGACTCTCAACGTGGTCCCCACACCCGTGGTGTGACTCTGGCAAGCCTCCTTGCTTCTCTGGGCCCGAGATGTTTGTGGTCCCAGGAGGGGCTGAGGACTCACCAGGGTGAAGGGAGCACCTCCTGCATTCTTTCCTCGTTCCTGGGCAGGTCTTTCACAAGTAGATGTCCTGTATCAGCTGATACAGGGACGCTGGAAAGTGGAGGCTGATGCTTCTCCCAGCCCCAAGTCTTGCTCTGTAGGGGCTCTGACCATATGGGATGTGAGTGTGGAGCAGGCCTGGTAGGAGCTCAGGGGGACCTGAACATCGGCTGTGGGGTTTGAAGGCTGGAGCTGATGCACCCATTTCCTGCTCTGTGTCTGCCCCTAGACTGCCTCTCTGCCTTGCTGCTAACTGGCTGTGTGACCTAGGCGAGCTGCCTCTCCTCTGGACCTGGCTTCCTCCTGGGCACCCTAGGCCAGGCTAGAAGATCTCTGAGGCCTTGAGGCTCCGATGTTCCCTGCCAGTCCTCCCCCTGCAGCCCTTGACGCCGAGGATGAGCCTGGGGGCCAGCGTGGGTCTGGGCAGGTCCAGACTCCCCCCAGCACCCCAAGGAGCCGTGGAAAATTGTCCTGAGACACTCCAGATGAGGTGGCAGCACACGCACGAAGGACTTAGACCCTGGTCCACATGGCCCTGATGAGCCTCTGTTCGTTTTACACCCAGGGGAGGCTGCCTGACTCTCAGCTTGGCTCCTTGCCCTGCCAGGGGCATTGGCCTCTCCCAAGAGGGATCAGGGGTCTGGTTGTGTGCTCAGTGTAGTGCCTGGCATGTGGTCAGCGCCGTCGGTGTTCGTGGGTGTCACCTGTCACAGTGCACTGAGCATGGACCTGTGGCATCTCATTTAACCCCCTCAACAATCATGTAGGATGGGGGTCAATATCTGCACTTTGCAGAAGAGGTATCAGCGGCTCAGAGAGGCACAGTGACTTCCCCAAGATCACACAGCTGGCGAGGAGCTGAGGTGGGCTTGGAGCTGAGTCATCCTGCCCTAGCTATTACCCCCTCTGGGTCTCAAAGCAGTTCCTACTTCCCACCTGCCTCCAGCCCCAGCGCCACCCCTCCCCGCGGAGCTGCCTTTGTGAGGAGTTGAGTGTTCTGCTGTCCGGAGTGCCGAGGGTCCAGCTTCTTTATGAAGTCCAGCTGTCTGCCCCTGTCACGGGCTTGTCAGTGGTCGGTGTCCCAGTGAAACAACAAAATCAGGCCCTTCTGGAGTGTCACAGAGCAGGGCCAATCTGAGGGCTCATCCCCTGTGCTGGCCCGGGAAGCACCCCAATCCCCATGCTTCCCCCCGGCTTCTCAGCGCCTCTCATCCAACCCACAGGGGCTGACAACTGGGTCTGTGTGTGGTGGAGGTGGGGGTGTGACAGGGGGTGCCCTGAGAAGCTAAGGAGGATGCTTGAAACTCAGCTGCCAGAGATTCTGGGAGTGATGCCCCCACCCCTGCCTCCAGGGGCCTGAGGACAGTTCTGGGGTGAGGGGCTGGGTGAGGCAGCCTCCAGGGCTCCTTGAAATACTGGGTCTGTCTCCCAGAGGGCCGGCCAAGCAGGTGGGGAGGGATGTGTGAAGGGTGGAGTCGGAGGCGTGCTGCTGTCTCACAGCACGTCGATGTGTGTTGCATCAACAGAGCATCAGACTCAGAGCCGCAAGGGCAAGGATGGGTGAGGAGTATTTGGATTGCGCTGCTTCCAGGTGTGCTCACTCACCTACTGCTTCATGCCTAGACCCGCACAGTGCCCAGGTCAGGACGCTCCCATCCAGTCCCGGGCAAGGCCATCTAGCCTAGCGGTGGGGAGCCCTGAGGGTGGAGTCCGACAGACCTGTATGCAGCTCCCTGCTCCTCCACTCACTCACTTGTGGCCTTGAACAGGTACTTTTAGCCTTCCTGAGCCTCAGTTTTCATACCTATCAAGCAGGAACCCTCACCTGGCCAGGATGCTGTGAGAAGGCAGTGGAAATGCATGTGAAGGTCTGAGTGGGGTGCTGGGCACCCCTCAGGAGGGAGATATTGTGAAGAATTTTTCAGTTCATGGAGTTGCTATGATGCTAACATGATGCTGGGTGCCGGGACTCTGGAGAGGAACCTCACAGCATCCCAGCCTTCCAGGGACTCACGGCTTAATGGGAGGAAGCACACTGTGTTTCAACTAAATGAGTGCCTGTCCCAGGATGGGCACCATGCTAGGCACTGGGGAAGCTGTAAGACTCAGAAGCGGCATGGAGCTGTGGGATCCAAGCTCCCATTTCAGGACTTGATCAAAGTGATTCAGCCTTGAACAAGAGCAGGGGCTGCTCCATTCACACTTCTCCTTGGGAGTTCAGCAGAGGCTGCTCCATTCACATCACCTTCAGGGATTTCAGCAGAGGCTGCTCCATTCACACCTCTCCCTGGGATTTCAGCAGGAGCTGCTCTGTTCACACCACCTTCAGGGATTTCAGCAGGGGCTTCTTCATTCACACCACTGTCTGGGATTTCAGCAGAAGCTGCTCTGTTCACACCTCTCCCTGGGATTTCAGCAGGAGCTGCTCTGTTCACACTTCTCCCTGGGATTTCAGCAGGAGCTGCTCTGTTCACACCTCTCCCTGGGAATTCAGCAGGGGCTGCTCTGTTCACACCACCTTCAGGAATTTCAGCAGAGGCTGCTCCGTTCACACCACCTTCAGGGATTTCATCAGGGGCTGCTCCATTCACACCACCTTTGGGGATTTCAGCAGGGGCTGCTCTGTTCACACCACCTTCAGGGATTTCAGCAGGGGCTGCTCCATTCACACCACCTTTGGGGATTTCAGCAGGGGCTGCTCTGTTCACACCACTGTCAGGGATTTCAGCAGAGGGTGCTCTGTTCACACCACCTTCAGGGATTTCAGCAGGGGCTGCTCCGTTCACACCACCTTTGGGGATTTCAGCAGGGGCTGCTCCATTCACACCACTGTGTGGGATTTCAGCAGAAGCTGCTCCATTCACACCTCTTCCTGGGAATTCATCAGGATCTGCTCCACTCACACCACCTTCAGGGAATTCAGCAGAGCTGCTCTGTTCACATCACCTTCTGGGATTTCAGCAGGGGCTGCTCTGTTCGCACCTCTCTCTGGAGTTTCACCTCCCAACAAAGGACAATTGTAGAATGTATCCTAGATTACAGCACTTTTAAAACTTGAATGGGCATAATGATAACCAGGAGACTTTATTAAAATTCACACTGCTGGCCTCCCCACAACACCCCCCACCGAGATGCTACTTCAGCAGGTCTGGGGTGGGGCCTGATAATGTGCATTTCTAGCAAACTCCCAGGTGATGTTGATACTGCTGGTCTGTGGACCACACTTTGAGGACTAGTGGATTCAGGGCCAGAGAAAGAAAGTGACTTTTCCAAGGATACGCAGCTGGTAGTGGTAGACCTGGACTAGAGCCAGGAGCAGCTGAGTCCTGGTCTAGTATATGATCCACCTGCCACGCGGCTGCTTGTAGCTTGGCTTCTGCTGAGCCTGCCCCCCTCACCTGCCTGGGCTACACTCTTCATATAGGGCCCTGGAGCTCAGAGGGTCTTGGGGCAGCCAAACAAAGAGCTCCATGAGAGGGGAAGAGGCGAGGCTGCTGAGGAAAGTGTGGGTCAAACTTTCAGTCCTGAGGCACTGGGGAGCCACAGAAGGACTAGTAGGGGTGGTAACCTGCTCCTCAACTAAAAAAAGCTTGTCATTCAGCTTGCCATTCTGACAGCCCCTGTATGCCCCATGGTGCCCAGAAAAAGGGAAAGGCCGTGCAGCTAACAGCAAACCACATGGTTCACATCCGTTAACTTACTTCATGCTCCTGTCAACCCTACAAGGCTGGTATTACTGTTATACCCATTTTACAGATGAGGACATGGAGGCATGGAAGTGTGAAGTAACTTGCCCAAGGCCACACAGCAAGCAGTGGAGCTGGGATTTGAACCCAGGCTCACCCAGGTCCCACACATCCTTTCCCCTCCACTGGCTGTGGCTGATGCCGGCTGACCAGGGAGATCTGGAAACCAGTGGACCTCCGAGGGCCCCTGATCCAGCCCCCTTCCGACTGCTGCAGAGCTAACCCTGCCTGCTTCCCGCTGACTCACCTACCACCCACCCAGCCCGCCCCAGGTCTGGGAGCTCAGCTGCTGGTGGAGGCCGGTCCCACACGGCCTTGGGGGTCTGGGCCTGGCGGGTGTAGCTGGCAGGCTTGGGTTACAGGCAGCTCACCCGGGCTCTGATCCCATAAGCCTGTAACTCCAGGCGTGGCAAGGAGGCGGCATTTGCCGGGAAGATGATCAAGGCAGGCCATGGGGGCCAGCAGGGCTGGCCTTTCTCCTGGAATCCAGGGGGATTAACAGTGGAGAAAAGGGAACAGCTGGATGCTCTCCCACCCCTCCTGCTGCCCACCGCCCACCCTGGGGTGTCAGGTTTCCCTGTAAGTTGGTCATCAGGGAATTCTGGTATTTTCAATTACCAGCCGGGCACGCTGACAGGGGAATGGGGTCAGCGGTGCCCTGTGACCCCTGCAAGGAGATGGAGCCCCAGGGAGTAAGCACAAAAGAGGCTTGTGGCGGAGAGGGGCAGGGGGAGGCCGGCCAGGCGGGGCCTGCTTGTCTGGAGCAGGTGGTCAGGGGCCCTGTTGCCCTCAGCGAACCCCAGTGGGGAGTTTAGCCCCTTCCTTGGCTGAGACTTGGGGAAGGAGCCTTCCCTCTGTGTGCCTCCGTTTCCTTCTCAGGGCATGAAGGGGTTGTATGGGATGGTCTCTCAGGGTCTTCTGGGACTAGGATCCCAGGACAGGACAGGAAGCCAGCAGCCTGTGCCCCTGGTTGCTGCAAGAGGTGGGGGGGCTTGGGGATTGGCTCAGCTTCCCCTCACAGCCCTGACCTACGACCCTTTCACTGGTCCGAAGATCCCTGAGCTCCAAGGGAGTGGGGGAGAGGTCGCTGGGCATAGGACAGAGACCCCATCCCAAGCCCCAGACTTGCAGATCCCAGTGTCTCCCTGATGTCTTCACTCCCCATTGACGACCCTTAGCGGCTTCCCACTGCACCCAGAATAAGACACAGATACACTATGGTGGCCCACAAGGCCCAGCTGCCTGGCGTCTGTCACCTCCCTCTGCCTGCTCCCTCTCTCCCAAGCCGTCCATACTGGCTGCCTTTCTGTTCTGCCTCAGGGCCTTGGCCCCATGGTGTTTCTGCTTGGAAACCTCTTCCCCCATATCTTCCATGGCCAAATCCTCCACTTCACTGAAGTCTGAGCTCAAATGTCACTTCCTCCAAGATGCCCTCCTGGACTACCTCTCCCCTCCAGTAGCCTTCTCATACCCATTTTATTTTTGTCATAGCACCAACACTATCTGAGATAAGGGACTTTGTCTCTCATTCAATCCTTTATCCCCAGAGCCTGAAACAGTGTGTGGCTTAGAGTGGGTGCATGACCAATATTTACTGGAGAAAGAAAGGAAGACAGGAAGGAGGAAGGAAGGGAGAAGGTGAGGAAGGAAGGAGGAAGGAAGGGAGGGAGAAAGGGAAAAGCGAGGACTAGGCAGATTCTCCCCTTTTCTGGCCCCCTCAGGAACCTGAGTCTACCGACCTTGTGGGCTGGACACTAAAACAAAGGCCCCAGGCAATATTTCCCAAGCAGCCAGTGGAAGGCAGGTTCCCTCTCCCCCAGGCCCTGTGCCCACCCACAGTTGGGAACTGCTGCAGTGACGTGGGGCCTCTTGCCACCAGCCAGCCAACAGTTCCATGACAATTGCTTGTCACTGTGCTCGTCCTCTCCAGGGTCTGTAGCAGGGACAGTTTACTTGGGACAGGACTCTTAGAATTCCCAGCTAATCATGGGACAGCTGCTTTTCGAGTGTTTGTCCCTTAAACCCGTAGCAACGCAGTTAACCCCCGGTGATCTGTCTGCGGTTCTGGATGACCTGACGATAATTCTCACAACCGAATTTCTGCGAATAAAACTTCCAGAAAGTGGGCCTCTGATTCTTTCCGATGGGCCTCTTAGAGAGTGGTATGGGACAGAAAAAAGGAGAGCTGACAGCTGGTACTAGAGTGGCATATTGGTTGGTGCTCTGCGTATTCTGTGGCTGAGGAAGTTTGAGGAACACAGAGTCGTAGCCCCTCTGCTTGTGGAGATTCACACTGCACATGTGTTTAATTCAAGGCTCTGAGAAGTCCCGCAGGGGAGAAACCCAGTTAACTCTGTTTAATCCTGTGGTCCCAGGTTCATTTGGCCTCAGAAACCTTTTCTCACGTAATAGTTATTAATGTTCTTTGGAACTAGCAATCTGTGGAACACATGAAAAAAATAAAACAAAAAACTGGGTCCAGGAGACATTATTAGTACTTTTTCCTTGAATTTGAGAAGAGCCCCTCTCTAGGGTGGCAGCTGGCTGTTCATGTACTCATTCGCTCTCCCCTGGATCTAGCATATATGCAGCAGAGCCCGCCCGGCGCCAGCCCCCTTCCTCACAATCAGATGGAGTAGGGGTTAATCCCTCCCTTTTCACCAATGAGGAAAGGAAGAGACCGACAGGATGGCCCCACACCCCAGGCAGCAGGGCTGGGCTGGGGACCCAGGTCTGTCTGACTCTAAAGCCCAGGTTGGTTTCTTCTACTCATGGTTACCTGGCCCTGCCCATAAGTAGCCTATGAGTGGGCTGAGGCGAGGTCCTGGGCTTTGTGCTGGAGAAACATCAAATCACCCACCTCCTAGTGGGTTTTGGAATCGTCTTGACCTCACGTTTGGACTCCTGGTGGGACAGTCCTACCCCAGCACCTGGACTAGCAAGATGCTAAGAGCCTGGGCTCTTAGCCCAGGTGGTCTGGGCAGCCTACCTCCACCTCCTGTGCCTCAGTTTCTCCTCTGTAGAATGGGCAAGGAAGGTTAAATGAAGACCTGTTTGCAAAGTGATTAGCACAGGACTTGGCCCAGATTACGGGGTCAGGGGATGATGTGAGCCACATGCAGCTGTCTGGGTTGCTCAGATTCTCAAGCAGCACCATGAGTAGCCAAGTGCTCTGGAATAGCGGTGGCGGTGAAGGTGAGAAAAGGTGGCGTTCAGGGTTCAGATGCCCGCTGTTCTACTCCTAGGCCAATGTGTGACCACAGGCAAGTTACCGCTCTCTGAACCTAGGTTCCTTACCTGTAAAATGGGATGTGGCAGACGCTACTCATTGCCTATCAACTATCCATTCTCTCTTTCTCAACTTAACAAAATCCTGGTTCTTAGCTAGGTACATTGTGCCCAAATAGAAGACAACATTTTCTGACCCTCTCTGGCAGCTAGAAGTGGCCATGAGATGTGGCCATGAGATATAAACTGAAGCATGTGTGGGACTTCCAGGAAGTTTCCTTAAAAGGGAGGGCCCTACCCTTCTCGCTCTCCTTCCACTGCAACCTGAGACATGGATGTGATAGCCAGAGATCTTGCAGCCATTTTGGTCCACGAGGACACGAAGCTGTGTGTGAGGAGTGTGGATCTCTGATGGCTCCATGGAGATGCTGTACTCCTATCTTCTAACATGCTTCACACATGAGAAAAAGAAACTTCCCTTTGGTCTAAGCCACTCTGTTAGACTGGCTGTATTAATCACCCCCCTGTATCTATGCCCTTTGCCCTGTAACTTATGTAGTCCTCTCTCTCTGACTCTCGCTTGGCCATGTGACTTGTGGTGGCCAATGGGATATAAGCCAACACAATATAAGCAGAGGCTTGCAAAAGCCCTTGCAAGTATCTGCCTGCTGCCTTGGTTCCCCGTGATTGCCATGAGAAAACACGCACAGGCGGACTTGCTGGAGGCTGAGACATGTCGGAGCAGAGTCGTTGCTCCAGTTGTCCCCTCCAGGGCCACTCCAGACCAGTGGACAGCAGTCAACCCCCAAACATGCAATAAAGCCATGACAAAACCCAAAGAGCTGCCGAGTAACCCGGAGCAGATGAACGACAAACCTGAGAATGCACCAAGCCAAGACCAGCGTCACTGTCCAGTCAGCCCCGAGGCTCCCGAGCTAGCTAAGTGCTTCTTGTTCCATGCGGTCGGCTTTGTGGTGAATGGTTGATTTTTAACCAGCACTACTGTGGCAGTGGCTGTCTGTTATTTTTCTTCTTGGAATATGCAGCCAAAACCAATCTTAAATGATACTCTAGGTCAGCAGTGCCTTCCCTGCAGAATGCTTGGGAGGATCAGAGAGAGAGATGCGCGCAGAGGGCTCAGTCCAGGGAGGGAAGTGCCCTCCCCCTCTATCTCCCTCTTGAACCTCGTGGTCCCAGGCATGAGTGCACAGGGGGCTCTCTTGGCCCATTTCTCTCTGATCCCCTTGGTCCCCCAGGGAGAGAAGTAGGTGAGTACATGTTCATGCCAGTTCCAGAGGCTGAGCCATTGTGTGCCCGCCCCACAGCAGGACGGGAGGATCAGAGAACACAAGTGGCAGAAAAGGCTTTGGAGAGTTGAAAGTCTTTCCACAAGAAAGCCATGTGGAGTGATGTCACGGAGACCCAGTCAGGGTGTTGGGGACCTGCTGTGGGATCTTGGGTAGCCACTAAGGGACCTCTGTGGGCCTCAGTTTTCTTCTAAAAGGAGGTGTTTGCCCTAGGTGAACTCCAAGGCCTCTGCCAATGCTGCTGAGTTTTAATTTGATGTAGGTTTAACTTCTGTGATAGGCAGAATAATGACCCCCCAAAGATGTTCACGTCTTAATCCCCTGGATCTGTGAATATGTTACCTTACATGACAAAAGGGACTTTGCAGGTGTGATGAAGGTTATGACCCTGGAGATGGAGAGATTTTCCTAGATTATCCAGGTAGCTTGAACTGCATCTCTTGAGTGCTTACATGAAGAGAACCTTTCCCAGCAGAGAGTTAAAGAACCAATGAGTTGGAGAGTGAGAAGAGCTCAATGTCCTGCTGCTGCCTCTGAGATGTCGGCGTTCTGTGGAAGGACCCAAGAGAGGCCTTGAGGAGCTCAGGCAGCCCCCAGCTGATGGTCAGCAAGGGGAGAGAGGCCTCACTCCTACAGCCACGTGGAACTGAATTCTGCTAACAACCCCTCTAAGTAAGAAAACAGATTGTCCCTTAGCACCATCAGAAAGGACACATCCCTGCCAACACTGCTTTTAGCCTGATGAGATCCATGCTAGAGCTAGACTTCTTTTTTTTTTTTTTTTTTTGAGATGGAGTCTTGCTCTGTCACCCAGGCTGGAGTGCAATGGCACGATCTCTGTTCACTGCAACCTCCGCCTCCTGGGTTCAAGCAACTCTCCTGCCTCAGCCTCCTGAGTAGCTGGGATTACAGGCATGTGCCATCATGCCCGGCTAATTTTTTGCAATTTTAGTAGAGACAGGTTTTCACCATGTTGGTCAGGCTGGTCTCAAACTCCTGACCTTGTGACCCACCCACCTCGGCCTCCCAAAGTGCTGGGATTACAGGCGTGAGCCACTACGCCCGGCCCACTCTAGGCTTCTGAACCTGCAGAACGATAAGATAATAAATGTGTGTTGTGTTAAGTTGCTAGGTTTGAGGTATTTTGTTCTGGCAGCAATAGAGAACTAAGCCAAGCTGCCATGTACTGTCCCTCTATGTGCCAGGCGCTGTCCACATTCTTGTTAATGTCCACAACCATCTAGCAAAGCTGCAGTGATAGATAAATGACCATTTTGTAGGTGATGGAACTGAGGCTCAGAGAAATGAGGTCTTCTTACATCCTGGCTACACAGCTTGGAATGGGCCATGTGGGATGGGGGCTGAGTTTGTCAGGCCCAGCTCCGATGTCCTTTCTCCAACACGAGCTCCTAGGATATGCGGATGGTAGAGCTTCCTAAGTGGTTGACCGTGTTCATTACAGGGGGCCTCAAAGGCTGGGGATACCCAGCCAGGCTGTGGTATGGATGGGGCATATGGACTGCCTGCCCCATCTCTGTAGAAGGCATGGGTCTGCTCAACATTGGGCCCTGAGGATGCAGAGACACAATTATTCAGGCTCTGTTACTTCCTGGCCTGGGAGAGCGGAGTAAGTTACTTACCTCTCAATGCCTTGCTTTCCTTTCATCTATAAAACAGGATGACAACGGGACCTACCTCGTATCGTTGTGAGGATTCAGTGTGAAGGGCTTAGCACTGTGCCTGGCACACAGTTAGCACTTGACAAATGTGAGCTGTTTGGGGGATTAGAGTGAATAGAGAATGATCTCTGTGTTTTAGGTGCCTACCTGTGCCAGCAACCTGGGAGGCACCTGGCATAGCTTAGCTGAAATCCTCACAGCTAAATCCTCCTGTAAGGAGAGGGCGAAGGTGTCCATGAGGAAGATGCAATCAGACATAAGCTGAGTGACTTGTCCAAGGTTGCATGCTGGTGAGCAGCCAGGCTTGACTCAAAGCCAGGTTCGGCTGCCTGATTCCAAAGCACAGACCCTTCCCACTACCTCCGGAACCTGGCAGAGGTGGGGGTGTTCTGGGCTTGCTCAGGGTGAGATCCTTAAAGGGCGAAGGCTGTGTCCAGGGCAGCCCTGGAGAACGGCCAAGGGTACTGGATAGAAGCCCTGTATCAGTGAAATGCTACACCTCCCAGCCCCCAGGTCTGCAGGGCTGTCTGCTTGTCATTCGGACCTCAGCTTAAATGCCACCTCCTGAGAGAAGCTCTCCTCTGACTGCCCACTCTAAGGCTCAGCCTCCGTCCCTCCCCCCTGCCCCTCTCTGCCGTGGTCTTGTTTGTGGGTGTGGACAGGCAGGAGGGTAGTGTGGCTCACTCTGAATAGCTGGACTGACTCTTGGGTCTGCCACTGTCCAGCAGAGTGCACCTGGGTACATGGCATGACCTCTCCCAACCCCTGTTTCCTTACCCCTCAAGACCAGCCCAGCCTCTTTCCTTGGGGGCCATGAGCACGACTCATGAATATGAGGCAGAAAGGTGTTCTGGAAAGGCAGAGCGTGGTTTGAAGGCGGCATGATGGCTATACGAAGTCAGAAGACAGTTGTGGCCCCGGTGAATGCCAAGGGATTGTGAGCGAGGCCCAGTCACCTGCCCAAAAGAAACACTTTTTTGGCCGGGCGCAGTGGCTCACATCTGTAATCCCAGCATTTTGGGAGGCCAAGGCGGGCGGATCACAAGGTCAGGAGATGGAGACCACGGTGAAACCCTGTCTCTACTAAAAATGCAAAAAATTAGCCGGGCGTGGTGGCAGGTGCCTATAGTCCCAGCTACTCAGGAGGCTGAGGCAGGAGAATGGCTTGAACCCGGGAGGCGGAGCTTGCAGTGAGCCGAAATACCGCCCCTGCACTCCAGCCTGGGCGACAGAGCGAGACTCCATCTCAAAAAAAAAAAAAAAAAAAAGAAACACTTTTCCCTTTTAAGGCAATGAGCTAGATATTTATATATTGAATTTTAGGGTCTGTTTAAAACCAACCACTGAATGCATTTGTCTGGAAATCGAGTCCCCAGCCTCATTTCCCAGCCCGACTGCTCTTCTCCACACCCCACCTCACCCCACGCTTCTGCGAACCCTTCTGAAAATGTTCGCTGAATGTTCACTGTGGTGCAGCCCCCTCTAGGTGCTGGCAAAACCATGGTGAGGAAAAGCAGACCCATCGTGTGCGCCGAGTGCTGATGATGGAGGAGACGAACAAGAACTCAATGATCAATGACACAAGGTAATATTTCTACCACGGGAACTAGAAGGCCCTGGTGCTGGGGCTGGGGAGGGAGGTGTCCCACCAAGTCAGGAAGGTCAGCGAAATGAGCTGAGGCCTGAAGGAAGAATGGGATAAGAAAGCCTTTCCAGGCAGAGGGAACAGCATGTGCCAAGACTCTGTGTCAGGGAAACCTGATACTTAGGAGGAACAGAAAGAAGAATCCTCCCTCCAGTTGCCTCCTGCACTTCCCTCCCCCAGGCCATCTTCCTTCCTGTATGATTCCATCTCTGCTTGCTAGAAGCCTCTCCATTCTTCAAAGTCAAGTTCAAATGCCTCCTCTTCCAGGAAGCCTTCCAGGACATACCCTTTGCTCATTCCCTAGGAGGATGATTTTCCTGCCTGTGATCTCCCTCATCTCCCCCAGCACCTCTTGGGCCCTCATCCATGCCATCTTGTATGTAGGCTCTGTGTCTGTGTCTTATTTTTCCAACTAGGACATACATCCTCAAGGGCAGATACTGTGTCTACACTACACTGGAGAACAGTGTAGACATGAAGTCACGTGGTCCTGGGTTTAAATGTTAGTAGAGGTCACTTAAGTAGTAGGACCTTGCATAAATGACTCTATACCTCTTTGGACCTCAGTTTCCTCATCTGGCAAAGGGGGATAATGGGGTGGGGGTGTGGTGTGGTTATACAGCCCCCAGCTGGGCTCTGAGCAGCTGTAAGAGAAGGGGCTTGCCAAGGGGCTTGGAATAAAGAAGAGGGGGAAAGACTTGTTATAATTCCCAAAGCCTCAGGGCTTTGAGGGCTTCAAGGGGGTTAGACCTGAGTTTCCCAAATTTGTCCGATGGTAAGAAACACGTGAGTCACTCGTTAACAATGTGTATTCCCAGGGTCTACGCCTGGGGTTCTGATTCAGCAGGACTGGGGTAGACTGATATCTGTGTTCTGGAACTTGTGCTCATATATAGTTCTTACGTAAAATTTGGTGGGGAAACTGAGGCCTCAGAGGAAGGAAGTGATTTTCATGTGCATGGTAGATTAGATCAATGACTGGGGTCATTGATAGGATTTTTCTGTGATAGGATTAGGTACCCACATCCTTTGCCAAGTAACTCTGCAGGGCTCACTCACTGCGCATAGAGTATACTTCCCCATCCCACTGATGCTGGGCTTGGCCGTGGGACTTGTTTTGGCCAATGAGGTATGGTTGGCTCCCTCCATGCTCCTACCCTTTACCTTGAGAGAAACAAGTCTGGGGTGGCTGCCAGTCCAAGGAGAATGAGGAGAAACATGAAACAGGCTGAACCCAACTCACATTCTGGACTCCTGCCCAGCACAGAGAGCACGGCCAAGATTAGTCAAACCCCAGCTGACCCACACACTGGTGAGTAAGGAAATAAATGTTTATTGTTTAAACTACTGAGTTGTGGGGTGATTTTGTTATGCAGCATTATTGCAGGAGTAACTGACTCATACACTGACTAAATGAATGCTGTTCATTTGCTAATGTCATGCAGCAAATGAATGGCAAAGCCAAGCCTAGGTCTCTGCTCCTAATCCACTGCTTGTTTCTCATTGCTTCTCTGTCTTTAAATCCTGAGGGCTCTCCCTGTATGTCTATTCCCTGGAAACCCCTCACTTCCATAGTCTGCCCCATCTCTACTCCTGGGTACATCCAGCTCCAGACAGCAGGGTTCATCCCAGCAGCCCAGAACCACTTCTAGCTGCTAATAAGCTGAGGCGTCTTGAGTAGGCAGTTCCACCTGCAGAGCTCCCAAATGGATGTAGGAGAGTTCCCTGCAACCAGGGAAAGGGCTCCAGGAGCTTCCTTCTGGCTTCTACCAGTTAGAAAGAGTTCTCTCTCCACCACCCCCATTGGGGTCCTGGGTTTCTCCAGTTCAGAGCTTTGTCAAGCCAGAGAGACGCACAGCTGAGGCTTTCTAAACTGTTAGAGGTCTTTTCTATCACTTGCTGGCTTTTTTTCTTCTTTGAGATGGAATCTCGCTTTGTTGCTCAGGCTGGAGTGCAGTAGCACAATCTTGGCTCATTGAAAGCCCTGCCTCCCGGGTTCAAGTGATTCTCTTGCCTTAGCCTCCCGCATAGCTGGGATTACAGGCACTCACCACCACGCCTGTCTAAATTTTGTATTTTTAGTAGAGACAGGATTTCACCATGTTGGCCAGACTGGTCTCGAACTCCTGACCTCATGTGATCCATTCACCTTGGCCTCTCAAAGTGCTGGGATTACAGGCAAGCGCCACTATGCCCCGCTGGTTTTTGAGGGTCTTCTCAGATTGCCTCCTTTGAGTCAGCTCCCTCTGGACCCCAATCTGAGTGCGGCTTAAAGGCACCCAGGGCCTCAAAAGAACTACAGTTCAGTCAGTCACAAACATGCCCTCTCAGCCACAGCAACACCACCAACATTCCCAAATAAAACCACACTCCTCAGACCCAAACACACAGACAGGCAGAGGCACAGTTAGATGTACAAACTCATGCTCAGATACACAATACCCCCTACGCCTGTCCCCAAGGCCCCACGGGTTGACACATCCATGCTCACAAATGCATGTATACAGAACCCACATGGCCACAGTCATATGCGTTGTAAACACATGGTCACCAAACACATATGACAGCACACTCACACATACACAGACTCAAATGCACAATCAGACCCACAAGCTCAAGGTGCTGTGGATACATCAAGGACTTCGCCCAAGGACTGGAGTCTGTCAGAGCTAGTCAATTCTTGCCTCTCACTCTTCCTGGCTTTGCGACTCAACTTGTCTGAGCATCATCTGTGAAATGGGGACACGGAGGCCTCCTTCTCAGAGAGGCCACAACGATGCAGTGAGGTCATGCACGGAAAACACCCCTCAACCAGGTAGAGTCAGTTGCCCTCTCTCTCTCTTTTTTTCTTAGAGTTTCGCTCTTGTCGCCCAGGCTGGAGTGCAATGGCGTGATCTCGGCCCACTGCAACCTTCGCCTCCTGGGTTCAAGTGATTCTCCTGCCTCAGCCTCCTGAGTAGCCGGGATTACAGGCATGTGCCACCATACCTGGCTAATTTTTGTATTTTTAGTAGAGATGGGGCTTCACCATGTTGGCCAGGTTGGTCTCGAACTCCTGACCTCAGGTGATCCTCCTGCCTTGGCCTCCCAAAGTTCTGGGATTACAGACGTGAGCCACTGTGCCCAGCCAGTTGCCCTCTTTCTTTCTATGTCCTTGGCATGCCCTTCCTCCCTTCAATGCCATTTTTTTCTATTGTTCCTTTCAACATTCTACTGGCTGGGTGCAATGGCTCTTGTTTGTAATCCCAGCACTTTGGGAGGCTGAGGCAAGAGGATCATTTGAGGCCAGGAGTTCAAGAGGAGCCTGGGCAACATATAAGACTCCATCTCTAAAAAAAATTTTTTTGACTGGTCCTTCAAACTGCAAGTCAAATTCCACCTCCTCCAGGAAGACTTCCTGGGTCTGGACTTCCACATCTGGATCCCTGCATGCTTACCGTGTGGGCCCTACCCTACATCAGAAAGATCAGCTTGGAGGCCCACTCACTTTCCCTCCTGCGGCCTGGCCTCCCTCAGCTCTTCCATGGACACGGCCCTGACCATGCTCACTGTAGGGGTTTGGCAAAGGTTGCTGAGTGAATAACTGAGGGGCACGCTCACAGTGCCAACCGTGAGATCTTCTACCCACAGGTAGCATAATGTCCTCGATAATCACATGTGGCCCTCAGGTGGGGATGAGGCTGGGAAGCATCTCTGGGACTCAGCCTCACGTGACACTGAGGACAGCGGTCCTGGTGGAGAGGGGAGGCTAGGAGCCCAAGTGAGTGGGGACTAGAGAGAGAACAGGGTGGAGGGGAGACTGCGGTGTTCGGCAACTTCCTTTTTCGCTGTGAGGGAAAGAAGGGTGGTGGGTGGAGGATGACGCGAGGCCACAGAAAGGGTTAGTAAAGGGGAGCTTCAGGAGAGTTTCGCTGGAGTTAGACTGGAGTGGGCTGAGCTTCACAGAAAGCACTTGTGATCGAGGTTCAAGTTAGGCTGCAAGAGATGACACCTCCGGGCTCTCCTGGGTCTCAGTGAGGCCATGTGACTGAGGCCCTGCCCGTGGAATGCATGCAGAAGAGAAAGATGCTGCCTCTACCTACCTTGCTTCAAACATCATGCTGCCCTGTCTTCCCTCTCTTCCCACAGACATGCCTGAGACTCAGTTTGGATCATACAGATAAGGAGCAGGGGGCATGGGGAAACGAGGAAATCACCTGGGTCCCTGAGTCTCTGAGTGGATCAGAGCCACCCCGCTAACGTGGACTGCTCACCTCTGGATTCTCCCATGAAATACGTCCACGTTCTTTAAGGCACCTAATGTTGGATCTTTTCGTTACAGCAGCTTAACTTTTACCTTCAATAATATGCACTCAACAAGTGGGAGCAATTATTACCAATACCACCACAATGAAGAGGTAGCGCTTACTCTCCCAGGTGGACGGATCACATGAAAAACCTTTGAAAAGAAGAAATCACTCCACAGATGTGAAGGAGTCTTTTGTGAGTCTTGCGTGTGCCCTCCGTGGCACAGCACGATGGGGCGCTACCCTGGCCCACGTCGGAAGCGCTTACCTGCCTGGTTGGTGGTGATGTTCACAGAGGCGAACTGAGGCGAGAAGGGGCTCTGGTCAGTAACGCCATTCACGGCCTGGATCTCGAAGGTGTACTGGGTGTGGGCCAGCAGGTCGCTGATGTAAATGCGTGGCTCGGTCAGGCCCAGCTGGCGCGGTGCGTACTGCACGTTGTCCCCGCAGCGGGTGCAGGCGCCCCGGCCCGAGCCACAGCTCTTGCAGATGATGTTGTAGACGAGGTCCTCTCGGCCTCCAGAGTCACGGGGAGGGGTCCACTCCAGCATGAGGGAGGTCTCATTGACACTGGAAATCACAGCCTGGGGTGCAGAGGGGATGGCTGGGGCGGGGGAGAGGTGTTGGTCAGTGGGGGGGCTCAGGGGGTACTATCCCCCACTGATCACTCTGTGCCCACTGCTCTGGCTCCAGCCCAGGCCTCCGAAAGGACCTCCTTAAATTCTTTCTCCTGTCTCCCCACCAGAGAGGTGTTTCTGGAGTATAACTTAGCCTGCCGTACACCTGTTCAAACCTTTCCCTCCAGGTTCCAACCTGCTCAGTGTTTGTTACTGAGGATCGTATTTTCGCATTTGGAATTATACCTGCCCAGTATGTATTTTCGCCTTCTTCCTTAGAACAGCTCAGCTTTATTCACGGTGGCAACATGTCCAGCTAAAAGATGGCATTTCCCAGCCTCCTGTGTTTAAGTGCTTGCCACTGATATAGAGCAGAAGTTGTTGACTAGGACTGTTTCTTTAAAAAGAGACAGACAACTATGGCATGTCCCTTTGTCCTTCCCCCCTTCTGCCGCCTAAAATGTGTGTGATGGCTGGGACTTCAGCAGCTATGTTGGACTATGAAGTGACCTTAAGAACAGAAACAACAGTGGCTCACACTGTAATCCCAGCACTTTGGGAGGCCGAGGCAGGCGGATCACCTGAGGTCAGGAGTTCAAGACCAGCCTGGCCAACACAGGAAACCCTGTCTCTACTAAAAGTACAAAAAATTAGCCGGGTATGATAGTGGGTGCCTGTAATCCCAGCTACTCGGGAGGCTGAGGTGGGAGAATTACTTGAACCCGGGAGGTGGAGGTTGTCATGAGCTGAGATCACGCCATTGCATTCCAGAGCCTGGGTGACAAAGCGAGACTCCATCTCAAAAAAAAAAAAGAAAAAAAAAAAAGAACCAAAACTAGGTTGGGTGTGGTGGCTCATGCCTGTCATCCAGCACCAGCACTTTGGGAGGATGTGGGAAGATTCCTTGAGCCCAGGAGTTCAAATCTAGCCTTGGCTAGATAGAACATAGTGATACCCTGTCTGTATGAAAAATTAGCTGGGTGTGGTGGTGCACGCCTGTAATCCCAGGTATTCAGGAGGCTGAGGGCAGAAGGCTGAGGGCACTTGAGCCCAGGAGGTTGAGGCTACAGTGAGCTAAGATTATGCCACCCTGAATGGCAGAAAGTCAGGCCCCAGAGGCCATCGTGGATTGACCATACTGTTTCAGGACTGTCTGCCTTGGGCTCCTTTTGGGTGAGAGAATAAATCTGTACAGTTTCAGCCACCAGGGTCAGCTCTGTTACTTACAGCTGAATGTCATCCCTGACGGATACAGGTGTTGTGATGCCGTGCTCTTAGTCAGCCCCTTCCTAGAGGACCTTGGGCTGTGATTCAGGCAGCCGCTGCCAGGTTAGAACACTGGGCAGCCTCTTCTGCCACAGACACTACCTGTGTTGCTTCATCTCCTGCCAAGCCTCCCTTCCCTTGTCCCTTTGTGAATCCAGACCTTGACTTGATCTTTCACGTGACTCAGCAGAAGGGGGTAAGGAGCCAGACGCCAGCACCATGGTGTCTGCATGGTGGGAGCACGGCCACCCCAGGATGCCCCTTTCTTGATGCCCCTTACTTTTCCATTTCTCTTCCCACCAGGGAAAGACTGGCTGTAACCGGATGGCACCCAGCCCTCGCTCTGACCGGATGGCACCCAGCCCTCGCTCTGAGCCTTTCTGCAGGTAGACCTGGGACTCGGTCAGGCATCGCCCTTGAGGGGCCCCGGGACTTACTTGTGCAGGGCATGTCCAGGGGATCCAGGTCTGCTCTGTAGTAGCCATTGCGGCAGACACAGTTGGTGGCCCCTTCAGAAGTGGTCCGGCTATTGATGGGACAGTGGGTACAGGCCTTGTCTCCTTGGTTGGCCTTGAAAGTTCCAGATGGACAACCTGAGAGAGAAGACGAGGAGAGTCACCAGGAAACCAGATGAAGACTCAGGGAGGTCACGAGCCACGCAGTCTCAGGCAGGGGCCACGCAGCCTCGTAGAGGGGCCCTGCAGCACCATTGCTGGAAAATCTCATCTCTTGAAGCGTTTGAAGTCTCCAGACCCCAACGTGGGAGTTCTTATTCTGCCAGGGCTCCCTAGTTTCTTGTCCCTGAGCTGTCTAGGGCTCCCAGCAATCTTCCCTCACCTATCCCAGCCTGGCTGTGTCACGGTCTCTAGAATCAATCCTGACCTAGTTATGAGGCACATCTGAAGACATCTGGGGCAGTGTGCATGGGTTCCGGTCTTGCTTACTAATGTCTGGCTGGGCGCTGATTCTTAGAACTAGATTCCTGGGTTGCAGACAATTGAGATGACTACACAGCAGAAGAAAAGTCCTAGGGCAGCATAGAGAGGCGATGTGGCAGAACAGAAGAGAACACTACTTTTGGAATCAGACCGACCTGGCTTTGAGTACTGGCTAGGCCTTTTACTAGCTGTGCAGCCCCAGACAATCTGCTTAACTACTCAGACTCAGTTTTCTTATTTGTAAAATTAGGATTCTAAGGCCCATCCCTGTAGGGTCATTGTGAGTATTCTGCTTAAGCGTAAGGCACATGGCACAAGGCCTTGCACAGTATAGGTGCCCAATGAATAGTAGCTGTTATAGTTGGTATGTGATCAATTTATTAAAATATTAATAAAAGGGGCCTGCAGTACCAGGGCCAGCCTAAGGAGGGCACTGCTTGCACTCGGCCCACATTTGCACTCGGCCTGCATTTGGCTTCTCCCATGGGCTGTGGCCATCATCCTTGATACGGAGTCCACCCCCCATGCAGCTCTGAGTATGAGGTTAGGGCCTATAAGAGGCAGCCGCCTTGTGTGCACACATATTCAGATCCACCTTCCTCTTCTTGCTGGCCCTGGGCTGAGAATTAGGAGGCTGAGGGTCTAGACCCTGCCCCTCTCCCAGCTTCAGCCTGCTGGGTTCATGAACCCAGCTCTGCTATCATACCCTTGAAGGGATTGTGCAATGGGTAAGCGGGTGGACACGAAAGAGCTTTGCAACAAACATTTCGTCTCCTTGGGATGAAATGCAGCTAAACCATCCACAGGCCCCCAGGCCCTCACCGGGAGTACATTTCATGCCTGGGTGCTGTGGGTTCTTCAGCAAGTGACTCAGCCTCTCTGAACATTAGTTTCTGTGTATATAAACAATTAACATAAATTTCCCTAGTTCATTTTTTTCCACCTCTAGTCTTCAAGGCTTATCTTCCCAGTCCAAGTATTAGCAAACCACTCTCCCTCAACCCTCAACCAGCTCTGGCCTCAGAGACTCTGCCTTTCTTGGTGCCCAGAACATTGCTTGGGTTCAGAGTGCTCTACTTACCCACCATAATTATTTTTCTGGGGGTCTCCTGGCCATGCTCTCAACTCCCCCAGGATCAGAGCCATGTCTGACTCACAGCTGCTCGTCCTGTGCCTAGCTTGGAATCTGCACTCAGCAAGTGCTCTATAGATACTTCTTTTGTTGTTGTTATTAAATTTTTTTGGTTTTGTTTTGTAGAGATGGGGGTGTCACTATGTTCCTCAGGTTAGTCTTGAACTCCTGGGCTCAAGCAGTCCTTCTGCCTCGGCCTCCCAGAGTGCTGGGATTACAAGCATAAGCCACCACACCTGGCCCATAAATACTTCTTGGAGTTGCCTGCTTAAGTGGAATGAGCATGGGCTTTGGAGGCCATGCAAGCCGGAGGGCAGTGAACACAGTGGTTAGTGTGCAGGCTGCTGGCAAACCCAGAGCCCCCCGTGTGAGCAGTGTGGCCTCGGGGAAGTCACTTAAACTGTTTCCTTATCTGTAAAATGGGACAATGGTATCTATCTCCTAGGGTTGTTGTCAGTTTATATTGCTTAACTTATATAAAAACACTTGTAACAATTCCTGGCAGTATTGAGCCATCTGGTTCAAAAGCAATTTGCTGAGTGACCTTTGACAAGCTGTTTGACCTCCCTGAGCTACACTATTCTCACTGGTAAGAGCATCTACCACACAAAGGGGCCATGAGGTTTACTGCACTGGCTCTGGGTCCCCTGAGTCCTCCTGCCCTCCTTCTCGTCTTCCTCTTGGGCACCGACCTTTCCCTGATGGCTGGATGAAGGGGCAGTCTCACCATCTTGGCACTGCCCAGAGCTTCTGGGCAGTCAGGACACGCAGGCTGCAGCCCCAGCTCTGGTCAAGCAGTCGGCCTCTCTGAACGGCTTTCCTCCTCCACAGAATGGGGGCACAAGGTTCCCAGGAAGGTCTAGAACCATCCTTAGAGATGCCAAAGGGTTTTGGCCCCAAGATCAGGCTCCTCCTGCTCCCTCTCTGGAGACAGCCTACCCGATTCAGCATCCCTCGTCCATCTGTGGGGCATTCCCGGGGGGCTGCCAGTGGGTGGCTGCTCTCTCTCCCCTCTGTGTGGTGCCAGCCCTTCCATCTGGACTGCCTTCCTGGCTACCCTCTCCCCCTGGCAGTGTCCTGGCTCCCTCTCAGATTCCCAGACCACCCCTGCCCTAAGCTGCCCTTCATTTGCTGTGTTGCCTGGCCAGGTTCGACCCCCACCACCAGGCACTGTATCATTTCTGTACCTATGGCACTGTGCTTCATGAAACTCACTCTTCTCTGTCCTGGGAAGTGGCGTCACTCTCTACCCTGTCCCCCTGTAGCCGATCAATTACTAGGTCTTCCCTCCTCAGCAGTCTCTGGTCTTGTCTTGGCCGCTCCCCCCGCTGCCAGCATCTAGAAAGCTCTTTCCACCCATGCCTCAGCCTCTCATGCCATCTGGCCTCCTCCCGCCCACCCACTCTCCAAACTAGCTCTCTGGAGTGCAGACCTTTCCAAGTCACTTAAACATCCACAAAGGCACATACACTGGAATACTATTCGGCCATAAAAAGGAACGAAGCATTGACACATGCTACGGCCCAGGCGACCCCCGGACACATCGTGCTCAGTGAAAGAAGCCAGCCATGAAAGCAGGATTCCATTTATATGAAACAGGCCCAGCACAGGCACATCGAAAGAGACAGAAAGTCGATGCATGGCTGCCAACGGCTGGGCATAGAGGAGCAGGGGGAGGAGCTGCTAATGGGGAACAGGGCTTCTTTTTGGGGTGATGAATATGTTCTAAAATTGATGGTGGTGATGGTTGCACAATTCTTTGAATACACTAAAAACCATTGATTTGTACAATTTATTTTATTTTTTTTGAGATGGAGTCTCACTCTGTCACCCAGGCTAGAGTGCAGTGGCGCAATCTCGGCTCACTGCAGCCTCTGCCTCCTGGGTTCAAGCGATTCTCCTGCCTCAGCTTCCCGAGTAGCTAGGACTGCAGGCGCCCGCCACCACGCCTGGCTAATTTTGTATTTTTAGTAGAGACAGGGTTTCACCATGTTGGCCAGGCTGGTCACGAACTCCTGACCTCAAGTGATCCACCCACCTCGGCTCCCAAAGTGCTGGGATTACAGGCGTGAGCCACCACACCTGGCCTGATTTGTACAATTTAAATAGGCAAATTGTATGGTATGTGAATTTTATTTCAATGAAGCCACTATTTGAAAACGTCCACACCAACTCCCCAGCAGACATGGGAAGCCCAAACTCTGCAGGGCCCCTGGGCCCCAGGGGGCTGGTACTTGCCCACCACTCCTACCTCAGTGTCTGGTGCTCTCCCACACTCAACTAGGTACAATGTCCACCCCAGGCCCACCTCACGCCCCTGGCTTTTGTCCATCTGCTGTTGTTGCTTAGAATGCCTCCCCTTCGCCATCAGGCAAACTCCTAGACTCTTTTAAGACATCATTTCTTCTAGGAAGTCTTCTCTGAGCCCCCTGGCAGCGTCTATTTTATTTATTTATTGAGATGGAGTCTCGCTCTGTCGACCAGGCTGGAGTGCATCGGCATGATCTTGGCTCATTGCAACCTTTGCCTCCCAGGTTCAAGTGATTCTCCTGCCTCAACCTCCCAAGTAGCTGGGATTACAGGCATGCACTACCACGCCGGGCTAATTTTTTTGTATACGGTACCTATTTTAATTACTTATGAATGTGTCTACCTGGCTGGACTGTAAACTCCCAGTATAATGTTGGGTTCCTAGCGGGTGATGGATGGATGAATGAGGAGCTGGAAGGCGATCGAGCCCTACCCCTTTAGTTGACATTTGAGAAAACTGAGGCCCAGAGAGGAACAGACAGGCAGAGCTCTTCAGTAGCACAGGCCAATTCTGATCCCAAGTCTACTGTGTGACCGTGGGGTGCGCTGGGGCCTCAGCTCCCATCAGCTACCTCTGAGAGGTCTGGGTGGCCACTGTCCACAGCACCCAGGGGGCCACACTGCTCCCAACTTCTGGGTGGGAAGGGAACCTGTCCTGCTGGCATCTGCATGTCATGTGCAGTAGTGGAAAGAAGATAATGAGACCTGAAACACAGGAAGGCAGCTGTACCTCTGACAGGTGTGTGGGCTTGGGAAGGCCTTCTCCCCTCTGAAACTCAGTCTCCTCATCTGGAAAGGGGGCTAATGATGCCTGCATGGAATAATGACAGAGACAGCCACTGAATGGGTCTCTGCTCCACTGTGGCCTCTCTGCCAATCCTCCACAGTCTCTGGAGTGATCTGTTTAAAATGAATCAGACCTGCGGCACCTTGTCTAAAAACTCCCTCATGTGCAATTTATCCCCACTGCACTCAGAATAGATCCACACGCCTAGCCTGGCTACAAGGCCTGTGACGTTGGTCCTGATGGTCTCCTGGCTGCTTCCCCCTCCTCCCCTCACTCACTGTGCTCCCGCCTGTGGTCATCAAACCCGTTCTCACCTCCAGGCCTTTGGCCAAGCTGTTCCCTCTGCCTGGAATGCTTTCCCTGCTCTTCCCATGGCTAGCTCTTTTTCTCCTTCAGGCCCCAGCTTAAATGTCACCTCCTCTGAGAGGCCCACCCTGACCACCCTGGCTAAAGCAACTGTCTCTTGCTGTGTTCCGTCTCAATCTCAGTTTCCTTACTGACCCTCATCACAATTCGTAATTATATTAGAAAATGGTTTGTCAACTTATGTGTTGTCTTTTTCCCTGCACTGAAAGTACCTGGAGAAAGGGAGGAGGAGCCGGGGTTGTCTGGCTCTTGTGGTTTCCCCAGGCCCTAGCAGAGCAGCGGGCCCGTAGTAGGCACTTGATGTATACAGGTTGATGGAATCAATGTGCCTCTTACAGGGTGCCATCAGAATCAGAGGAGAAAGTGGGTGAGAAAATGCTTAGCTGAGTCCGTGCCTGTCTGGGTACCACCAGAGTCATCTCGATCTTACCAGCCCATCATCAGGCTCACGGTCCTCTCTGCCTCCCATTTGTTCTCCCCATGGTCTTCCCAGGGACCTGTTGACCAGGGCGTTGACCAAAGCATCTCAGTTTTCAAACTGCAAGTCCTGTATCCCAGAAACTCCCTGGGATTGACCGGGAGGATTGACCATTTTACTGTAACCTCTCTGGCCCCATCTGTCACCTCTCTCATCTGCTTGCAGTTCCCTGGACGTCGGGCCACATATGCTGGTCCCTTTGCCCGAATGCCCTTCTCCCCCATCTCCCTGGCCCCTTGGATTGGTGAGTCTGATGTGTGTGCCCACTTCTAGGCGGCCTGCCCTCCATTTTCCTACAGTGCCAGCTCACACCTCCACTGTAGCACACAAGACATGCTCCGTGTGCAGTGGTGTGCTGTTAAACTGGCAGGGGAGGGGAAAAGAAGCCCTGATTGGTTGTGTTTGCCAATTTGTGTGGTATAAATACTCCCACCAGAGCAAATGCCGAGCTACCAACTTGAGATCACTGAACGCTGACTTGGGAAAACATGTGCACAGTCGGCTCTTGCAAGTCAAGCTCCAGACCACCACTGGACTTACATGGCACATGACTTTGTTCTGCCCACTGGTTGGTGAACCTTGGTTGGGGCAGGGGCTGGGTCTTTCACTTCTGCATCCCCAGTGCCTATCCCAGGATCTGGCACATGGTAGGTGTTCAGCCAATTTAGTTTTGCTGAATGAAGGCAGGTCTGTCTCCCTGGTTGGACAGTGAGGAGGAGGGGCTGTGGATTTGAATGGATTGATATACACAAGGCACTCAGAACACACAGTAAGTGCCATGTAAATGGCTATTATTACTCATCCAGCATGGAATGACAAAAATAATTCCCATTTATTATGTACTTTCCAGGTGGCAGGCCCAGTGCTGTGTCTTACATGGATTCTCTAACTTATTCCATAAACCGCCCACCCAACTAGGTACCATTATCATTCCCATTTTACAGATAAGGAAACTGAGGCTCAGGGAGAATGAAGTGACCGCCCTAAGGTCACATAACAAGTCAATGGCACAGCTGGGGTTGACCTTAGATCTTCGTGATCCAGAACAGCTTGTGTCTAAATGCTACTGGTCCCAGAAATTAGTGAGTGGTGAGTGTCACGGCTGGACACCATCTTGTCAGGTCTGCCGAGGGGACGGGATTTGCTGGAGCCTCTCAGAACGGCAGAAGTAGCGCCTGGACCTCAAACCCAGGACTCAGGGCTCAAAGCAGCCAGCCAGCGCCAGCCTTCTGCAATCACCCAGAGCCCTTGGCCAGGCAACCCAGGGCAGGATGGCAGCGGGCCGGGGAAAGGAGGGAGGGTTACAGGGAAACAGATTTTCTCCCCGCCTGCCCCCTGGGCTCTGGGGATAGGTGATAATTGACCGAGTGAGCCCTGAGTCAGGCCGAGGCAGAACTCCATCTGGGCCTGGCACGATGGGGCTGTTAATTGGCATCGGGTGATCCTCAAAGCCTCAATGGCTGGCCTGCTGCCTCTGCTCCCCCCTGTCCTCCCAGGGACTCCGGCTTAATCCCAAAGACAACTGATGCCACCTCGGAGTCAATCGCTGGGTCAGGCCCAGTGTGTCAGGCTGCCAAGGCTTGGAAGGAGCATCTCTGTCTTCCTTGGGGTCCTGTAGACCAGAGGGCGCTGTCTGTGGTTCTGGGTAGAGGTGGCATCTGAAAAGGTCTGCACCCTGGGGTCAAGTTCCTATTCCCCAGACCTGAGCAGGACGTCTGATGAAACTGAACCTGGGCATGGACTGTGGAGCTACGGCCAGGGCTTAATCCCAGTTCTACCTCTCATTAACTCTGTGACCACAAACAAGTTACCTAACCTCTCCGTGCCCAAGTTTCTTGTCTGTACAATGGGAATAATAATATTGATTGTATTTGCTGGGCAGATTAAACAAGTTAACGAAAGTAAAGCACCCTAGCAGTGTCTGCCTGGCTCATGTTAAGTAAGTGTTGGCTATTATTATATTCATTCATTCTTGGCCTCCATTTGCTATGTGCTAAGCACTGGAGATAATAGAGATAAAGAAGACAGTCCCTGTCCTCAGAAGTTCAGGCCCAGGTGGGGAGATAGTGAGTTGTAAATTTATTCTACAGGCATTTACTGAGTCCCCTAGTAGGTGCCAGGTACTGGGACTTTGAGACAAAAGGCCTCGGCCCTGGAACATAAGAGACCATGACTAAGCAGGGGGCTGAGATGCCTTCCTTGAACCAGGCTTACCTGCTGGCTGCTGTGGGCAGAGGGGCCAGGGAGCGGGTTCTGGGGTCAGCGGTGGCAGGTTTGAAGTGCAGCCAGCTCGCTTTCCCACCTTGGACTCTCTAGGAAGTCAGTTCTGGGTTTCAGTTGGGGAGAGGAGTTTGACTGGATGGAGAAAAGAGTCTTGGCCCCAGGGTAGGGGGGCTGGCGGCCCCAGCAAACTGCCGTTTGCTCCGTGAGCCTAGGCTACTTCCTGCCCACTCTGGGCCTCAGCTCTACTAGATTTGAATGGATTGATATACACAATTCAATCCAATCATTCAATCCACAATCCAAGGGAGGTGCTGCCTGGCACCCCCTCCAGGGCTTCTTCCAGCTTGGGACTCCAGCTGTGGGTGGCTCAGACACCCAGTGCTGGGCCTTGCATTCTCTTTGAACTGTGGAAAGACTGATTTGCATATTTTCAGGGGTTTGTGCTGTGTGTAGGGCAGGGCTGGGCTTGCTGGGTTGAGTGGGTGGGGTTTTGGGGTCTGCCTCATGCAAAGTGGCTTTTACATTTTGCACGCTTCCTGCTTTGGCTGCAAGGTTAAGCCAGCAGAGTCAGTCCCTCTGGGCTGGGCTGGGCTGGGCATGATGCCTGATCCTCCTCCGTACTGTGGGCAAAGCTGCGCTGAAAGCAGGCAGCTACCTCCTGAGATGGAGAGGAGGTGCTTCTAAGCACTGCGTGCCTAGGATGTGCCCAGTGCTGGGCCAGGAGCCTCCCTGGTCCATGCCCTCCTTGGACCACCCTGTGCAATGGGAGGTGTTATTCCCATTTTAGAGATGAGGAAACTGAGGCTAACAGAAAGGAAGCGCCCTGTCCAAATCACATAGAGACTTAGGCTCAGAGCATGTGCCTCCACAGTCCAGGTTCTTAATTTTTTTTCTTTCTTTTGAGACAGGGTCTCACTCTATCACCCAGGCTGCAGTGTAGTGGCACAATCACAGCTCACTGCAGCCTTGACTTCCTGGGCTCATGTGATCCTCTCACTTCAGCCTTCTGAGTAGCTGGAGCTACAGGTGCACACCACCATGCCTGGCTAATTTTTGTTATATTTTGTAGAGATGGGGTTTCATCATGTCATCCAGGCTGGTCTTGAACTCTTGGGCTCAAGTGATCCTCCTACCCTGACCTCCCTAAGTGCTGGGATTACAGGTGTGAGCCACTGTGCCCAGCTTTAGTCCATGTTCTTTCTAAAACCCCCGTCCTCAAGGTCCCTGGAGCTCCTTCCCACTTGATGAAGGGTTTCCCTTCTTGCCTGTTTACTCCTTCCTTTCCTCCCTCTTCCCCCTTCCTAGACAAGACAGCTTAAGTCCAGCGAGTGCCTCAGGGCCATGCCCTTGCTGGGGTGGTTCCCACGAGGACCACCCAGGGGCTGTCAGTCATCCTGCCCCAATGCCCAGGTTCCCCCTGTCTGCCCCTGCTGGGACCTGGCTTCGTGGAACCCAGCCAGCAGCTGACAGGACAAAGTTGAGGCAGGGAGCTGCACGAACATGCCTCCCCTTTGCCTGAGGGGGCACCCGGGCCTTGCCAGCCAGGCCGCCACCCCTGCCATCTGTCGAGTCACTCCTCTGCTCAAGACCCTTTGGTGGCTCCCTCATGCCCAGGGATAGTCCAGCCTGCTTTGGCCTCCCGTTCCACAGTCCACCTGGCCAGCTTCAGCTCCCTCATGCTCCCAATCACACCTTGGGCTCCAGCCACTGCAGGCACTGCCAGTTCCCAGAACAAGCTGTGCTTGGTCTCACCTCTGGGCCTTTGCTCAGGCAGCTCTCTCTGCCTCACATGCTATCCCAGCTCCCACTCAGCTCTTTCTTGTCCTTCATCCAATCTCACTCCAGCCCGAATCAGCTGTTGGTCCTTTTCTAAGATGTCCCTTGCCAGGGCTGGGTCTGGGGGCACTCTCCTGTGCTCCAGGAGTGCCTGGCACTGCACCTCTGCCACTGCATGAGTATACAGGATGGTGACTGTCTACCTCTCCTACCAGTCTGTGAGCACAGTGATAGTGATGGTGGGTAACCCCAAGGTCTGGCACCAGCCCCAGTGTCTGCCTGAGAGGTGATCGATAGAGGCTTCAGGAATTGTTTGTCGCCCAGGCTGGAGTGCAGTGGCACGATCTTGGCTCACTGCAAGCTCCACCTCCCAAGTTCAGGCCATTCTCCTGGCTCAGCCTCCTAAATAGCTGGGACTACAGGCGCCCGCCACCATGCCTGGCTAATTTTTTTGTATTTTTAGTAGAGACGGGGTTTCACCATGTTAGCCAAGATGGTTTCAATCTCCTGACTTCATGATCCGCCTGCCTCGGCCTCCCAAAGTGCTGGGATAACATGCGTGAGCCACCAGGCCCGGTCAAAAGATGGAATCTTGTGCTTAAGCTCATTCAACTTGTGTGTGGACTGCAGATTTTGCTCGAGGCCTCTGGAGTCCTCTGAGCTCCTCCTGGAGCCTCTGGTGACAGGCTCTCAAGGCCTCCTACCTTTGTCCTTGGCATTTGATTAACATCTGTCTCTCCACCTCCATCTCCCCTCCTCCCGCCAGCTGTGAGCTCCATGAGGGCAACCACTGTACCTGCCCTGCTGACTGCCTGGCACAGAGCTGGCACAGAGCAGACGCTCCGTAACAGCTCTCTAAGTGACAGGCTGCAAGGCCTGTAGGTCCCCTGGCCCCAAGGCTGGAGCAACCAGGACTTTTATGACTGCTGTGTGTTCCCCAGTAGTAGGGGGAGCTCACAGTCTCCCAGGGGAGCCAGACACTGAACCCCACAGTCTGTAAAGGCTGGTGAGCCAGTGAGGGTGTTTCATGGCCTGGTCTTCCCAGCCTCTGGACCCCCGCGTTGCCCCCAGCCCCAGGTCTGGCCTGCCTCCCTTCGCGATATCCCAGCTCCCCCACAGTGGGGGCTGAGAGCTCCCGCCCTCCCAGCAGGCAGCCCCATTCCTCCAATTTCCTCCCAATTAATCAAGCTCTGAACTTTTTAATTATCTGCCTGCAGGGTGACTCCCCACTCTGGTGAAGCAATTAAGGAAGGACATTTCCAAGTGTTGTGTGGCTGCCAGCAGGCAGCGTTGACCAAGCCCTGATGGAGGAGCTGGTGACAGGAGGGGTGGGCAGGAACCCCCTCCCCAAAATGGGCTGCTGGGAGGTTGTCCTGGGGTCCGAGCTGGAACCCTTCTGGGAATCTGGGGCCACACTGTACAGGGTAACCCCCTCCCATTCATTCAATGGCTCTTTCTCTGCAGCTAGAATCTGACTTCAAAAATCCTAGCTACCACGTGCTAGGCACTGGGTAGGTGCTTAACAATGTTGCTGCATCTTCACCTTGACTCTGGGAGTAAGAATATGATGATCTCTGTTTTACAGATGAGGACACAGAGGCTCAAAAACATGAACGACTCCAGATATGTAGCTGGAATCTGAGGCCAGCTCTGACTCCACGGCTTCCTCATTCTATTGTCTTCTGAAAATCAGTGTGTGGTCTGTCAAAGTGCTCAGGGCACTGAGAAAGGGGAGTGGGTCAGCCTCTGGAGGAGATGCCCCCAAGCTGGAGACCTGCTGAAGAACACAGGCCGTCTGTGTGCAGGGCTGCTGCTGGGAGAGGGTATTGCAGGGAGAGGCAGTGTGCAAAGGCACAGAGGCGTGAAACGGCGTGGTGTGTGTGCGGAGAGCTACAAATAGTTCAGGGTTGCTAGCACGTGAGGTTCAAGGCCAGGAGAGGAAGGAGATGAGGGTGGAGAGTAAGGCAGGGTCTCAGGCCTTGGAAGTCAGCAGAACCTTCACGATCTTCTGGGTTAAGCTCCTTACTTTATGACTACAAAATACATGACCCAGACAGGGACAGGGACAGGGACAGGGACTTGCCTAGGGTCACACAGCAAGTGAGTGGCCGGCAGAGCTGGGGTTGCAGCCCAGCTGTGCTGATGCCCACATTGGAGGGAAGAGAGGGGGGCAGTGGAGTGGAAGCATCATCACATCAGGCAGAAGCCTAACTGGCTGCCTGGCTTTCTCCCTTGCTCCCATGTCCTTGCTCTCCTCCAGCTGCATTCAGCCTTCCACAGCAGCCAGGATTCTGCAGAACAGCGATCAGCTCATGTTGCCCAAAGGCCTCCAACAGTTTCCCTCTCACTTGGAGTAAAGGCCAATAGCCTGGGCACGGTGGCTCACACCTGTAATCCTAGCCCTTTGGGAGGCCAAGGGGGAGGATCGCTTGAGCTGAGGAGTTTGAGACCAGTCTGAGCAACATAATGAGACCATGACTCTACAAAAATTTTTTTTAAAAATGAGCCGGGCGTGGTGGCGTGACCCTGTGGTCCCAGTTACTTGGGAGGCTGAAGTGGGAGGATCTCTTGAGCCTGGGAGGTTGAAGTTGCAGTGAGCTGAGAGCCCACCACTGCACTCCAACCTGGGCAACAGAGCAAGACCCTATATCTAAACAAAGCCGAATTTCCAAAAAGAAACAAAAACCCCCAAAACAAGAGCCTACAAAGCTTCCTTTTCCTCTCTGAACTCCCCTCCACCCGCCTGGCCTCTTGCCCACTCCACCTGAGCCACACTGACCTCCTGGCTGCCCGCAGAACACCAGGCTTCTGCTAGCCTCAGGGCCTGTGCTCCTGCCTGGTTCAAGTCCTGGTTCGGTCACTTCTTCCCTGAGCCCCTCTCTGGGCCTCACCTCCTCATCTATATTTGGGGTTCATGCCACATCCCTCCCCGTCCTGAGAAAATGGGGACCGATCGAGTATCCCCTTCCTCCCAGCTGGAGACTATCACTGCCACAGGGCTCATAAGGCTGCAGCCTCCCAGCCTGTAATCCCTGGGACTCACAGATGCAGGAATAGCAAGTGTTAAACAATAATCACGATGTGCCCGAGGGGAAGCCGGATGTGTTTGCAAAGCTTGACACATCTGGCAGGGCCAGGCCCAGGCCCCTCCCGCACATCTGGCTGCTGTATTGACAGGTGGTGTAGTGGGCCACTGAGGTAAGGCTTGGTAGGCCCAGTCCTGGTACCGTGAGGGTGAGATGGACCTGGCGAAGCTGGGGAGCATCTCCCAAGCCGCCCTACATGCGGGGCCCCTGTTCAGGCCATCCACTGTACCTTGCTGGCTGTGTTCTGAGAGAAGAACTTAGGACCCAGAACCCTGCCCTCAGATTCCTAAATCCCTGCATCATTCTGTCGGTGTCTGGTACTGGCCACCCCTGCTGGGATTTGGGGAGCCTGGGAAAGCCCCCTCCCCCTCCAGAAGAGGGGGGCGCTTTTTCAGGGTCACCTCACGTAGCACTTCCCCTTCTGCGGGATCCAGAAATGTGGTCATCAGCTGCACCTGGGGGAGCCGCTCCGGGCTGAGACTGGCCTCCTCCCTCCTCCCACCTGCCCCAAGAAAGCCATGGTCATTAATAAAGGACACAATTAGCTGTCAGCAGAGAACATGTCTGGAATTTTTTACCTGCTTGGTGAGCTCGGTTAAGGCAACAAACCCCCGGAGCCCCCGGGGACACAGCTGCCACACACCTTTCAGGGCCCCTTTACCGGGACCCAGGGCAGCAGGGCACCTGTGAGCTTTTTCAGTGTGGGTTCTGCAGGCCTGGGCCTGCGCAGGGCAGTTTTTTTCCAGGCCAGTGGAGAAAGTGACAGAGCAAGAGAGATTCCTAGCAGAAGTTTTTTTTTTTTTTTTTTTCAATCCAAGAGGCGATACCATTCAATACAATTTTCTCCCGCTTCCTGGGCCGACTTAGAGTCTTTTAGGGCTCAAAGGACTTTAGAGAAAAAGTTAGTCTCTTTATCATTTCATTTTACAGCTAAGGAAACTGAGGCCTTGCTCAGGGCAGAGAGGACTAAGCATGCTTCTGTCTTTGGTTCTATAGATCCCCTGGTCCCCTGGATCCCACAGTTAGAATTTGTTGCCAAAGTCTGAGAGAACATTCTGAAATCTGCAATGGTTGTTCCACATACGCTGCTGGGTTCTGGTTATGTGCTGGGGCTGGGGAACAGCGGGGACTGAGGAGACACAGTTCCTGACCTCATGGAGCTGACAGTCTAGTGGGTGAGAGAAGGAAGGAAAGCAATAGACAGACGGAAATGACGTGCACACCTCATGATGGGCCACGAAGGAGACAGACAAGAGCTGAGATCAGACCTCAGAGGGATCACTTCAAGGACCATGGGCAGAAAAGGCCTTTCTGAAAAGGTGACCTGGAAGAGGCGACAGCTGAGGAGAAGAGCATTCAGCTCAGCAGGAGTGATATTTGCAAAGGTGGGAAAATCTCAGCGCCGCAAGATCCTCATCAGTGCAGCAGCAATGGGAGCGGGGTATTCACAGAGACTTAATACCCATTTGCTCTTAGCCCCAGCTGCCCATGATCCCAGACAGAAAGAGGTACCAAGCCCTGGGAGGGACTTCCTGCCTGGGTAGCTTTGTCCTAACAGTGCCATGATGTTGGAGACTTGTCACCCCCATTGTACAGATGAGAAACGGAGGCTCCAAGCAATGAAGTACCATCCCCAGCGCACATGGACATCAAGCTCAGAAGACTGGGCCTCCACCACCTGTCTCTCTCTCCCTGCCTCGTCTAGGTGCCTTCCAGGATCACTGCATGCCCCGGAAACCCGGAAGGTTGGTCTGCTTGAGCCCCGCTGGCCTGTGACTTGAATGCTAATGAAAATCCCACTCAAGAGGTCCCAGCGTTTGGCACCTCTGGGAGAAGGGATTAGGAAATACAAACAACAAGGATCTTGATTGGGAGGCCTGGAATCGCTCTCCCTCCTAGGGGTACAGAACCCGTCGCCTTCCTCCTGTTGGCTTCTGGGGAGCAGGAGAAGGCCTCAGCTAACCCAAGTCATAAATCAAATGCACAAGATGTGGCTTGGCAGCCATCCCAGTGAAAAAGATCTGGGGGTTTGAGTTGACCACAAGCCAAAAGCTGCTGAAAAAGCCAATGTGATTGTAGACTGTAAGAGTAGAAGTAGAGTGACAGCCAGCATCCTCCTGGTAGCTCAGGCAGGGCTAGTTTTGGGCTCCACATTTTAAGGAGTTCCACTGAGTGATAGTGGACAGGCTATCTCAGGCCTCTAGCTCATTTTCCGCTATCTCTGAGTGGTGCTGGAGTGGATCGGGGTTGAGGTCCCAGGTATGAATTCTCTCCGCAGCAGTCGTGGGCACACAGCAGAGTTCTGGAGCCCTACTTGTGCGGGAACATTTCCTAGTCTGGATCCCTGAGAAGTATGAGTTCTCTTCTTAATCTCACTTGGTTCCTACCTCCAAATCTAAGCCCTCCTGGACACCGGGGATTTGAGATCGTGTGTGTGGTTCCATGAGGGCCTGCCCTTGATTTGAGGATAGATTTACTCCATAAAAAACTCAACAAGCTGTTTCTCAACGATCACTTTGTGCCCAGCTCTGTGTCAGACACTGGGCACAGAGTTGAGTAAGACACAGTCCCTGGCCTTGAGACTCACTGTCTAGCAGGGGAGAGAGAGTATGATTAGCTAGGGGTACCAAGGAAGGCTCTCTAGAGGAGAAGACATTTGAATAGGGTATTAAAGGATGAGTAGGAGTCTGTCAGGGTCCGAAGAGATCAAGGACATTTCAGACAGGCAGAACAGCGTGTGCTGGAGGCATGGAGGGACGAAGCACAGGGTGTATGGGGGCAGGGTTCAGACACGAGGTGAGACAGTTGATCTGGGATTATGTCACAAAGGGTTTTGTGTGCTTGGCAATGGAGTTTGGAGTTTTATTTCCCAAGAGCAGGGAAGCCAGGGGTGATCCTATTCCAGTGCCCAAATGGCCACATAGCCCTGGTGCCCTCAGCCCTTTCCTCCAGTAGCCTGCCTGGGCCCCGGCCCCCTCACACTCCAGCCCACCTGCTCTGGCCCTGGACGGCCCTCTCCCCAGTTTCAAAGCTTTCCTGTTTCCTTTTTGTTTCCTCCTGTTCTCTCCCTCCCATAGGTCTTGAGCCTTCCTCCCCTGTTGTGCCCAGTCCCACCTCTTTATCATTAAAAATGAACCGAGCACCTATTAACAGCAGCAGCCACCATTTATTGAGCACTTGCTCTGTTCCAGGCTTTATATAAGTTATCAGGGGGCTGTGCTTCCCAGTGGTTAGGGGCACAGGCTCTGCAGCAGGGTCCTTCTGGCCTTGAACTCTGACTCTGCCACTGACTTTGGGCGAGCTCCTCAAACTCTCTTTGCATCTCAGTTTCCTCATCTGGAAAATCGATTCATGCATAGGACTTACCCCGCAGTGAAGACTTGGAGTTAATAAGCATAGAGTGTGTGCTTGCATCATCAATTCCTATAGCAACCCCATGAGTACTATTGATATTCCCACATCTAGAGGAGGTGATGGAGGTTCTTTGGGGCTGAGGAACCCACCCCCAGCTAGTGTTGGAACTGGGAGGGGAGTGCGGGAGCATTACCTCTGAGGCCAAAGGCAGGGTCTTAACTACTGTATCACATGGCCTCACCTCCTCAAGGCTGGGGCCTGGGCTAGGCTTAGGGATCCACAGCTCAAGGGGCTCCCAGCCTGGTGGGGAAGATGCCCAGGTCAGTAAGCAATTTCCAAACAATGTCTGCGGAAGCGGGTGGGGAGGAGGCGCTGGGCCTGGGAGCCCAGAGGAGGGGTCTTTACCACTGTGGCTCCCTGGAGGTGCAAACACTTGAGCTGTGTTGAAAGACTAAGAATGACAAGACAAAAGCAAAAACGGAGAAGCATGCGAGGCCGAGGGAGCAGCCTGGGCGGAGGGGTGGAGATGGGAAACTGCATGGCAAGGCTGAGGACCTGCTGCTTGTTTGTGGCAGTTGGAACCCAGGGTCTGTGAGTGCAGGGATGCAGGACAGGAGGCTGGGCAGGCCTACCCAGCAACAGGTGTGTGCCGACCCGTCTGTGCCCCGTGCCTGCAGATCGGGCAGTTCTGTCTTTGGCAGGGCGGTCTGTGAGCCTCTGGAGAAATCAGGAGGAAGTCTGCCCAGTCCCTGACCTGGGACTTTCTTTTTTTTTTTTTGAGACAGAGAAGTTGCCCAGGCTGGAGTGCAGTGGCACGATCTTGGCTCACTGCAACCTCCGCCTCCTGGGTTCAAGTGATTCTCCTGCCTCACTCTCCTGAGTAGCTGGGATTGCAGGCACGTGTCACCACGCCCGGCTATTTTGTATTTTTAGTAGAGATGGGGTTTCACCATGTTGGCCAGGCTGGTCTCGAACTCCTGACCCAAGAGATCTGCCTGCCTCAGCCTCCCAAAGTGCTAGGATTACAGGCGTGAGCCACCGCACCTGGCCACGCCCTGGGACATTCTTGAATCATTAAGTACTTTGCAGCAGAGCAGGTACCAGGGAAATCTAGGCTCCTCTGCAGGGATCCTTAGGATCTAACTGATCCCAAACGTTCCCAGGACCAAATGGCTTCTTAACAAGTTACTTTAAAATACTCCCATCCCCAAAACTTACCAAGATCCCACAGCTTCTCAGTTTTAAAGGGTCAAAAGTTGAAAATTATAAGCCAACAGCGAGATTTGCAGCACAAGTGATCTCTGGCCAACAGCCGGGAGACTTCATGACAAATTGCCTAGACATGGCCATTTAGAGCAATCACCTTTAAATGGTGCTTCAGACTTCCCCTAAACGTCTCCTTTATTTGAACAATGTGTTTACAGGGCCTGGGGCTGCCGTGCTGTCTGTGTATGTGTGTGTGTGGGTGTGTGTGTGTATAAAGAGAGAGAGAATCAAAGCAGAGGAAAATGACAAACCTCGAATGGTACAGACCATTCTCATCTCAGCCCTTATAGAAATGAGGAGGCCTGGCTGTTTCTAAAAATGGCTCTGAAAGTTCATAAACTTGACAAGCACTTAGCTCTAGCACCCACAGAGAAGGACTAATCCTTGAGAAAACTGGAGATGAGGAGTCGGGAGGCAACTTGCGGTGAAGGGCAGCCTGCAAAGATAGCCCACCCTGTCACCAAGTGAGGGCTTGAGACCACAATTTCCTAGCTTATTTTCTCTGACCTCATGGCAACCCTGCTTAGAAGCGTCTCTTCAGTCACAAAAGAGGCCAGAACTAATGTTTTAACATTTATCTTCTATTAAATGACGGTTCACACTTAGTGCTTACTGTGGAGCAGAAGCTGTTTTAAGTGCATTATATGGATTAATCATGTAATCTCAAATTATACTATAATTATCCCCACTTACAAGGGATACAGGCAGAGAGAGGTAAGTCGCTTGTCCAATGTCACTGATGCAGTGAGTGGTAGAGGAGGGATTTAAATTGAGCTGGACACCACGTGCTTTCAGCCCCTGCTCGCTCACCACTCAAGGAGTGGGACTCCACGCTGGATGGAGCCTAACTCAGCATCGTCACCTCCCCTGCTGTCATCCCAACATCCTGATGAACTCCTGGTCCTGTTTTATGGCCGACGAAACTGAGGCTCTGAGTATTCAAGCAGCCTGGCCAGGAACACACAAATCTGGGTGTGGGCTGGGCCAGGGTCTACCCCTGCTGCCTGGTTCCAGGGCCCGAGTACCTTGCAGGGTACTGAGCTGCCAAAGGCCTTTAGCTGCAGGCAGGACCTAGTGCCCTCTTGATGACCAAGGACCCCAAAGGACTGGCTGGGATCAGTGAAGGTCCCAAGGATGCTGGCCCTGGGCTATAGGCTTCCTTCTTGGGGGCTTCCTGGAGGCTTGGTGCCTGGCCCAGCTTCATCTCCTCAGAGAAACAGTGCTGTGCTGTGGTTAGCAGTGTGTGCTCTGGAGCCAGCATCACCACTTCCCAGCTGAGTGACCTTGGGTAAATCATATAACTTTTCTGTGCCTCAGTTTTTCCACCTGCAAAATGGAGATAATAACACTCTCCCTCCTAAGGTTGTCGAGAAGACGGCTAATCCTCGTGAAGCACTTAGACCCTGCTGTCAAACTGGACAGCCTCCTGCCTAACCCTAAGGCCCCTCTCGCTATAGACAGCTGCCTGGCTGGGCCAGCCTCTCAGCTGCCTGGGTCTCCTGCCAGCCCCTGCCTCTGCAGAGACAGCAGCACTCTGGGTTCCAATCCCAGCCCTGCTCCTCCCGGCTGAGGCTTTGGGCACACAAGCATATACCTCTCTGAGTCTCTGTCCTCTTACGTGTTAAACAAGGGCAATAAGCCTGTTTTAATAACAGTGTGGCAATGTACGTTAGCCCAGTCATTGTGGAAAGCAGTGTGACGATTTCTCAAAGAGCTTAACACAGAAGTACCATTTGACCCAACAATCCAACAATCCCAATATTAGGTAGATGCTCAAAGGAATAGAAATTGTTCTACCATAAAGATACATGCACATGTATGTTCACTGCAGTACTAGTCACAATAGCAAAGCCAAGGGATCAACCTAAATGCCCATGAACAGTAGAATGAATAAAGAAAAGGTGGTACATATACACCATGGAATACTACACAGCCATCACAAAGCCTTTGCAGCAGCATGGATGGAGCTGGAGGCCATTATCCTAAGTGAACTAACGTAGGAACACAAAACCAAATACCACGTGTTCTCACTTGTAAGTGGAAGCTAAACACTGAACACACATGGACACAAAGAAGAGAACAAGAGGCCGAGTATGGTGACTCACGCTTGTAATCTCAGCACTTTGGGAAGCTGAGGCAGGCAGATCACTTGAGGCCAGGAGTTCGAGACCAGCCTGTCCAACATGGCAAAACCCTGTCTCTACTAAAAATACAAAAATTAGCCAGGCATAGTGGCAGGTGCCTGTAATCCCAGCTACTCGGGAGGCTGAGGCAGGAGAGTCACTTGAATCTGCGAGGCAGAGATTACAGTGAGCTGAGATCGCATCCCTGCACTCCGGCCTGGGCAACTGAGTGAGACTAAAAAGAAAAAAAAAAAAAAAGAAGAAAGGAACAAGAGACACTGGGGCCTACTTGAGGGTGGAGGATGGGAGGAGTGAGAGGATCAAAAAACTACCTATTGGGTACTACACTTATCACTGGGGTGACAAAATAATCTGTACATCAAATCCCTATGACATGCAATTTATCTATATAACAAACCTTCATGTTACCCCTGAACCTAAAATAAAAGTTAGGAAAACAAACAAACAAACAAAAAAAACCACAGTGACAAGAGCAAGGACTCAGAATTAGACAGACCTGGGTCTCTGCTTCTTGCTCTCTGCATGGTCTTGGGAAAGTTGCTGGAACCCCCAGAGCCTCAGTTTCCTCAGGTGTAAAATGGGGACACTCCCTTGCAGGGCTTTATACTGTGAGGACAAAATGAGGTTACAGATGGACGGTGCCATGTACTCGCAGGGGCTCGGTAAGTGGCCACTAGTATTACCTATTTCTCCTTGTGGGGATCCTTCATTCAACAGATACGATGCCCAACCATGTGTTCTAATCGCTCAGATACAGCCACAAGCAAAAGAGCTAGGTTCCTACTTGAGAGTTTATAATCAAATGGGGAAGACGGCAAATAAACAGGTATTAGATAAACACAGGGGGATGTGCTAGAGAGTGCTGCGGGGCTGTTTGGCTCGTGGTCAGAGGAGGCTTCTCTGAGGATGTGGCATCTGAGCTGAGACCTGAAGGACAAGAAGGTGCCAGTTAGGAGGAGTTAGGGGGAGTGCGCAGGGAAGGGTATTCCAGACAGAGGGAACAGAATGTGCAAAGCCTCTTCCCCAGAGGGAATAAATAAGCCTGGGGCTCAGTTTCAGGCTGTACAGAGGTCTGGCCGCTGAAGCAGGTGAATAAGGGGGAACTCAGTGGGAGACGGGGCAGAGCAGGAGGAGGAGCCAAAACCGTGGGCCCCATGGCCACAGAAAGGAGGCTGAGGGTGGCTCTAGGTGTGATGGCAAACCATGGGAGGGTTTTGGAGGGGCTGGGAAGTGGCTTGTGATGTGAACAGTTTCCTCTGTCTGCTGAGCGAAGAATGGGCTACGGGGGCACAAGGAGGCCAGGGAGGAGGCTGCACCGAGGTCCAGGCACGGATGGCTATGGATGGACAGGGTGGTGACAGCGGGGGTGGAGGGGCGGTCAGATCTACCAAGGACCCGTGACCAAGCTCTCCAGCCTTCGAGAACACCCTACGCGAATGCGAGGTAGTGACGAGTGAGATGCTGTGTTATCCTTCTGCGAAGGAATAAACGTATTTCCTTTGGAATATTTCACAATTTCAGCACTGCCTCTCCCCAAGGACTTGCAATCAGTAAGCTGGCTGCCCATCGAGAGCCAGTAATTAGGCTTCTGGGACAGGTGCCCGGGGGGCTGGCAGAGCCTCCTCTCCAGGCTATGCAGAGCCTGTAGCCACGCTGCTCCTTGGCAAAAAGTTGAAAGAGAAGAAAGTTACTCCTGGCAGCTCTTTGCTCCATTTTTAGGGTTCTCCTGTTGCCCCTCACCCAACCCCAGGCATGTGGCTCCTCCAGCTGTCCCGAGGCCCCATGGGACCCCTGCTGGAAGCCTCAGATCTTGCCCAGCTCCTGGCATCGGCCCTCTGTCTCCAGCCCTGCCTCATTCTCTCTGATGTCAGCTCATGCTGAGAGGGGCCAGGGATGTGTCTTTGCCAGGGAATCAAAATGTCACACTGTCTGTACCCTGCATGCATGAAAACAGGATCCCTCCTGGAAACACCAGGCCTTCATCCCAGATGTTCATCAAATGATGGACACTTCCGGCATTGTGACACATAGAGCAGGAGGGACCGTGGGGCCGACAGGGCATGGGGCTGCCATTCACATCTCACCATGGCCTCCCCCTACTCCCACCTTCAAGACTGAGTCACCCCTGAAGCCAGCCTGCCAATCACCTCTTTCTAGAACAACCCTACCTTCTACCTCTGTGTTTCCTAAATGTGGCCACGTGTGTGCCTTCCACCCCCACAGCCTTGAGGGGGATGCCGTCTCTATTTCCCTGTCCTGATGAGGACAGTGAGGCTCAGAGAGGGAAGTCGCTGTCCAGGGATATACGGGGTGTTGGTGGCAGAAGTGGGCCAAGGTCCCCACTGGCTTGGAGTTGAGCATGGCCTTCTTTGCACCAAGCCCTCCCTGCAGTCCAGACTCCCTCCTGCTCTACAAGGACTTAAATGACAGCAAGACGCTCTGGTTAAGATCAAAGGAAAAACAAGAGGCCATTCATGGGTAGTGACAGCAGGAATGGACAGCAAAGCTTGTGTCCTCCACAAGCTTTAAAACTGACCATGACAACTACTTAGATAAGACAGTCATCTTGGATCATTCAGGCACTAACCCACTGCCCTTTGTCTACTAATACCATGATTAGAGCCCGTCACACTGCTCTAGGGTTGGTGGTACGCAGATTCATTTGTTTATTCATCCATTCATTCCACAGACACTGATTGAGAACCTGTTACATGGTGGGCACCTTGCCGGGGTCAGAGATGCAATCTCTGCTCCTAGTAATTGCTACTCAGTGTCCTCCGTCAGAGAGTGAGCTCCTCAGGAGGCTAAAAGAGTGGCCTTGGGAGTCAGACCACTTCCTGGCTGTGTGACTTTGGGTATCTTTCTGTGCCTCAGTTTCCCTATATGATAAATGAGGGTAATAACAGTACTTAACACAGGGGGGTGTTGTGGGGATTAAATAAATTAACATGTGTACAGTGCTAGGATAATGTGTCTGCACAGAATAGGTGGTTAGCTCCATTCTTTCATGTTCTAAAATGACTTGGGGGGTCGGGCATGGTGGCTCATGTGTGTAATCCCAGCACTTTGGGAGGCGAAGGTGGGTGGATTGCTTGAGGCCAGGAGTTCCAGACCAGCCTGGGCAACATGGCAAGACCCCATCTCTGCTAAAAATACAAAAATTAGCCGGGTGTGGTGGTGTGTGCCTGTAATCACAGCTACTTGGGAGGCTGAGGCACAAGAATTGCTTGAGCCCAGGAGGCAGAGGTTGCAGTGAGCCAAGGTCGTGTCATTGTACTCCAGCCTGGGCGACAGAGCAGACTCTGTCAAATAAATAAATAAAATAAAATAAAATAAAATAAAATAAAATAAAATGACTTGGGGCATTTTCCATCCAAGGTTTTACCACCCTGATGGTCACCACTAGGCTTGATTTCTAACAATCGTGTCCCAGGCTTCCTCCTCTTTTAATCATCCTGTTAGAATATATGCAAAATTTATTCATCAGGAGTTTATCTATCAAGAGTATCTTTACACTTGCGCTCAAGTAGCCATCGTTATTGCTTCAATAAATATTCTTTTTTGAATGCCATACAGCATGCTAGAGGCTTTCGTGACATCATCTCCTTTAATCCTTATAACATCCCTATGAGTTTGGCACTATTTCTCCCATTTTGCAAAGGAGAAAACAGGCTCAGAGAGAGGCTGCATGACATCTATCTGTCCATCCACCCATCCATCCATCCATCCATCCATCCATCCATCCATCCATCCACCCATCCACCCATCCATCCAAGATTTACTGAGTACTTATGATGAAGCAGCCAGGCACTGTGCCACGGCTACGTTCAAGTCCCAGCTAGTAACAAATGCGATTAAGTCCCTGCCCCATCAGGGCTCCCAGCCTAGATCTATGTTAAATAATTAGCAGTATGATGAGGGCTACAAGTGAAGGAGTGTAGGGTACGATAGGTGAGTTCAGTAGGGGCTTGATGGTATAGTTCACTGGGCTTCAGCTCAAAACAGCCTAGAAACTTCCCTTCCTACCTCCTGAGTTGCTCCTCCCAAGTCCCGACTTTGCCCATTCACCAGGGTTGGTGGCCCTGCTACAATGCCTTCTAATGTCAGTTCATAGATGTCCTTCATCCTCAGAGACACCTGAGGCATCTGGACCCTATCCAGGATCCCAAGTTTGCCATATATTTGCTGGCTGAGTGCTGATTTCAATGTCCTTTCCTTTGGGAAGCCTTCCTTAACCACCACTCTGCTCCCTAACCCTGTCCTTGAATATACAGGTTGTTCTCTTCTCCAAATTCCCACAGGGATTTGTGTATATCCCCGACTTCCTCCCCATATCACAATTACTTCCTCTTTGACTTTCTTCTCCCCCAGATTTTGAGCCTCTTGCTGATGGTCACCAGGCTTTATTCATCTTTGGTGGATACTCCATGAGAATTGGTTTCAGGAATAAATGGAGATGCAGAGTGGGTGAAAGACCCTAGGTCTGAGTGTCAGAACAGATCGTTCTGGCCAAATGGCCTTGGGCAAGTCCAGGGTTAGGATTTAGGGTTGGTATGCATAGTTCCATCTTGCTCTCCAGCTCTGACCAATTGACGGGTGGATGCCCAGAGTGTGGTGTTGAGAAGATCCTGAAGCAGCATGTGGGTTGGCAGGAAGAGCATCGTGATTGATTGGCACTGTCTGCCTTGGATTCAGCAGAGAAGTGGCAACAGGTATTCCTCATTTCTGATATCCTGGGAAAGCTGTTTTGCTTTTTTGGGCTTTGTTTTTCCCATCTGCAAAATGAGCAGACTGGACTCAATTATATCTGACCCTCTAGGATTCTGAACCCCATACTCTTCTCTAGTATGATTTTTCTTTTTTTTGTTTTGTTTTGTTTTGTTTTTTGAGACTGTCTCACTCTGTTGCCCAGGCTGGAGAGCAGTGGCATGATCTCGGCTCACTGCAAGCTCTGCCTCCCGGGTTCATGCCCTTCTCCTGCCTCAGCCTCCCAGGTAGCTGGGACTACAGTCATCTGCCACCAAGCCTGGCTAATTTTTTTGTATTTTTTCTAGTAGAGATGGGGTTTCACCGTGTTAGCCAGGATGGTCTCAATCTCCTGACCTCGTGATCTTCCCGCCTCGGCCTCCCAAAGTGCTGGGATTACAGGTGTGAGCCACCACACCCGGCCTCTAGTATGATTTTTCTACTAGAAAATCATACTAGATTTTCGGGGACAGGAGTTACATGCTAGCCTATCCCAGGGCCTGGTGCATGGAAGGTCCTGGGTAAATGCTGGTTGGATGAATAAACTTACTTGGTCACCATAAGACCCTGTAGAGAGAACAGGGCTTACGATTCCATTTTAACGTAAGTGGAGCTAAAAGGGATAATGAAGCAAAAGCGCATGCCCAGAGCCACACGGTAACGCCTATACTATCCCCTGGGTCTTCTGACTCCTGGCCTATGCCCCTTCTCCTGATTAGTTTAATGTGCCTTTCTGAACAGATATGTTCCCTTATGCCAATCTAATAATGACTGTAATCACCAACCATATTGCATTTTGACTCTACAAAGCATTTTTACATTGGTTATTGCACTTGAGCTTCACTGGGATGGGGGTGACCATTGCCCTGAGATGGCAGAGTGGAACATGATGTCCAGAGAGAGCATGGGATCTGCGAGGGTCACACAGATCTGGGACTCAAACCCAGGTGTTCCAGCCAAACCCCAGGCTCTGTTTATCTGCCCCTTACTAACCAGCGCTTATGTTTGACTCCACTTCTTTCCTCGTGGCCACCTCTGCTTTTTCAGGAAAGATGAAAGAACAGAGACATAAAGGGATGAAATAGGAGCCAAGCTCCCCTCTTCCTTGAGGCCAAGCCCCACCTTGGGTCACCTCTTTGGGGGAGGCCTAGAAAGGGAGAGAAGGGGTCATTAGACCCAAGCAGTGGGGCACCAGCTGGACGACAGGCCTCCTCAGTCTTCCTGGCGACCCCAGTCTGGGTTCACACCAGCTGGGTAAACAAGAGCCAGTCCTTCCAAGGGCTGGGGGTGGGCTGGGGGATTCCAGCCCCTCTCAGGCTGTCAGTCTGTTGCTAAGGATTCTGGGAAGGAGTAGGGAAGGCCAAGGTGAGAAGCTGAACAGGAAGGATGGGTCTGGGACTGTCCTGAGGAAGACAGGGATGATCTGGAAACAGATGGGAAAATGGCTGAAACTTGGTGTTCGCCTTCTCCCTCTCCTTGCTCCATACATGCCTAGTTTAACCTGCTAAACAATGTGCAACTCTGGGTATGTGACTTGGTCTCCTGTGACTCAACTTTCTCATCTGTAAAATGGGCCCAAATTCTTCGTGACTTGAGAAACTCTTATTTCTCCCCCTTCCTCTCATGTTAGAGAACCACCATTCCTCTCATCAACTTGTGACTCTGTGAACATCACATCCTCCCCACCCCACACAGCAGCTGGCCAGAATAAGGAAAGCAGGCATCTATGTGTGTGCAGGGAGTCATACTAGTAAGTCTCTCTCCTCGACTGTGGAAATGGCCCTAGAAAGGGGACTGGGGGTCCCAGGGGCCCTCGTGACAGTGGGAGAATGGCTTCCCCTCTTCAGGCCTGGGCTGCTTTCTTTATAACACTGAGAGCTGAAATAATTAGGACCCTCTGGTTGGGACGTCTTTTGAAAGACTGACGGCTCTCCCATCCCTGACTTTGCTGATCCAGTGCCTACGGCCGTCTGCAGACTTCTCCATCTCTGCACACTCAAATCCAGTTCAAGTCCCCCTCCCCCGCCGTGTAAGGCCTCTCCTGATCTTGCTCCAGCCACTTGGAACCACAAGGGCCCTCTTCCCACCTCTTGTACCTCACAGGACTTTATCTGCATCTTTGAGGAAACAAAAAGCTTTCTACCAGGGCCCTGGGCCGTTTACCTCCTGGGCCTGTGGGCTCTTAAAAGAAGGCTCTGTCTTCTCCTCAGTTTCCCCAGTGCCCAGCACAGGGCCCAGAGCACAGCAGGTGCCCACCACAGCTTTGTCATTGGACAGAAGAAATGAACAAGAGGGCTGGCCTCATTTCTGCCCCTTCCTGGCCCTGGCGCATGCTACAAAAGGCCAGGGGTCACCGCGGCTCTGAAATCTACGCCTTTTCTTGAAACACACAGAAAAGGTGAGACAAATGGTGGGAGAGGGCTGAGGTTTTCAGCCATCGGGCGGGATCTGAAGCTGCAGGTCACGCACAGGTCCCCGGAAGGTCAAGTTCAATTACCGGCTGGCTGTAAGGGCTTACCTGGTCGATCCCTGGCCTAGCAGCAGCCATTATGCACTCCCTCCCGCATGCAGGATAAAAATGTCCAACGTACGACAACATTCTACGGATTCTACGGATCAATGTACCAAAGTACATGCCCATTGAAGCAACTGCTCACAAAACCACAATAGCTGTCTTCCTCCAGTGTTTTCAAACAATGGGAAAATGGGGACAAGCGAAGGGGCCTCGCCGCACTCCTTGTCTGGTTCATCTTTGTGCCTCCGAGAGCCTGCTGTAGAGTTGGACTCGGCAGAGTCTGAGGAATGAGTGGCTCTCCCCCACACCCTGGTGCAAGCCGAGCTCTCTCTTGGACACACACACTCCGTGGAGTGGAGACAATCAGAAGGCTTCGGGGAAATCAAAAGCGGCTACGCTGGAAAGGCCGGGGCCCTGCTGGTGAGGCTGCTCTGTGGGGCCACTGGGCCCCCGGGCCGGTGATTCATGTCTCGCTTGCTCGGGGTGGGAGCACAGGCCGAGTACGAGCTGAATTCATAAGACCTTCTCTGTTTCATCTCACAGATGTTTCTGGGATGGATGTGTCAAGGAAAAAAAAAAAAAAAAAAGGCTGAAGTTGAAAATTCCAACCCAGCACATGTCCTCCAGCCCTCAGAGACGTGATGAGGGATTAAAACGCCTTTTCTCCTCATTTGCCCAACATCTCAGGAGAAAGCCAAGTGAAGTCCCCGTCAGGGCTGCCCTGGGCACCCGCTGGCTACGAAGACAACCTCCTCATTAGCCTGGCTTTCCTCTGAAAACGAGCTCACACAGACTGCATTGTGGGTGCCTGTGTGAACGTGTGGGGTATCAGGTACCCCTTACCATGCTCCAGACCCATTTCCATATGGAATAAAGTCGACTTCCGAGTACTTACAATGTGCTAGGCATCGCACGGATCACCATGGACTCGTTTGCTCACAACCCCATGAGGTCCATGTTCTTATCCCACTTCCTAGACGATTTGCCTACATGTATGAAAGCATGCCCACATGCGTGCATATCTACTCATGTGCACAAAATGTGCTTACGTGTGCAACCCAGTCTTTACATATCCACATGCAAACATATGTACATATTCTGTGTGTCTCTGTACACATATGTGTGTATGTGTGTACACATTTTCCTGTTATGTCCTCTTTCAAAATGGGTACCCTCCTTTTTTTGTGAGATGGGGTCTTGCTTTGTCACCCAGGCTGGAGTGTAGTGGCGTGATCATGGCTCACTGCAGCACTGATCTCCCAGGATCAAACAATCCTCTGGCCTAAGCCTCCTGAGTAGCTGACACTACAGGCACATGCCAACATGCCCAGCTAATTTTTGTATGTTTTGTAGAGATGAGGTTTCACCATGTCACCCAGGCTGGTCTCAGACTCCTGGACTCAAGCGATCTGCCCGCCTTGGCCTCCCAAAGTGCTGGGACTACAGGTGTGAGCCACTGTGTCTGGCCCATAGATACCCTTTATTGAACTCCTGTGCCGCATACAATGTTTTACTTTACTTACCATTCTTTATATCATCATCAATCTGGGCAAGGCAAATAGTATTATCTACATCACAGGTTGGCAAACTATGCCCCCACAGGCCAAATTGGGCTTGCCTTCTTTTTTTTTTTTTGAGTCAGAGTCTCTGTCGTCCAGGCTGGAGCGCAGTGGTGTGATCTCAGCTCACTGCAACCTCCGCCTCCCAGGTTCAAACGATTCTCCCACCTCAGCCTCCCAAGTAGCTAGATTACAGGTGCGTGCCACTACACCCAGCCACTTTTAATATTTTTTGGTAGAGACAGGCTTTCACCATGTTGGCCAGGCTGGTCTCAAACTCTTGACCTCAAGTAATCCGCCCGCCTCAGCCTTCCAAAGTGCTGGGATTACAGGCATGAGCCACCGTGCCTGGCATTGCCATCTGTTTTTGAAAATAAAGTTTTATTGGCACACAGCCAGGCTCATTTGTTTATGTGTTGTCTGTGGCCGATTTCAGGTCACAATGGCAGAGTTGGTGGTTGCGACAGAGACTGTAAAACCCACAAAGGCTAAAATATAAACTTTCTGACCCTTTATAATTTGCTGTCCCCAAATTGACATGTTTTACATAAGGAAACTAAGATTCAGACAAGGTATTTTAATCGCCCAAGGTCATGGAATTGTTTAGTTAGCCAAACACCTTGGCCACCATGCAAGACCCCCTCTCACATCTGGATGTCTTTGGGAGAGTTAACTGTTCCTACACTCTTGTCTCTCTGTCCCCATGTACTTACACACCTGGGGAAGGTTTGTGGGCCTGTATGAGACTCTCTGTGTGGTAAATCTGGGGGAAAAAAAGTGTAATTTTTCTTTGTTGGGAGCAGGGCTCTTATTAGTCAGCTCATTTGAGTCTAATAGTTTGTGTCTGCTTACTCCCTTGATTTTTGAGAAAGCTATGCTAAAATACCCCACCAAGTGGATCTGATTTGACACTTTCTTCTTGCACGTGTATCTGCTTTTTTTTTTTTTTTTAAGTGTTTTGAGACTAAGTTCAGGATTATTATATCTTGTCATTACAAGATATAATGACCTTCTTTGTCCCTAATAATGTTGTTTTGTCTTAAAGTCTCTTTATCCTCTGAAATGTATCTTGCTACCTGTTTTATTCTAGAGAATATTTGCTGATACATAATTTTCTCTTCTTTTACTTTTACCCTTTGTGCCTCACTATCTCTTTTTTTACCCTCACTATCTCTTAGGCCTGTCTGCAGTAAACAGATAGAGCTGTACTGTTTTTCCTCCTCCAAACTATGAATTTCTGGTTTTTAACAGTTTTGAACCCATTTTCATTTATTGTGAACACTAACATGTATTTGACTTTATACTCTTATGCTGTATGTTTTATTTGTAATCCATTTAAAACTTTTTTCTCCTTTCTTAATTCTGTGGAATTCATTGTATTTGCTGTATGCCTTTTTATTCCCTCTGCTGGTTCAGAAGTTATACACTCCGTCTTTCATGGGTACCCTGACATTTTTAACACTCACATTGGCCTCAACCAAGCCAAAAGTTAATTGCTGTCCCTATCTACCTCCCAAACAATTTTAGTATGTTGTAATTCCAATCCTATTCCTCCCAGCTTCTATTTTATGGCTGTATTTTTGTTCCATCTACTATTTTAAAAATCCCTTAAATGAGGCTGGGCGTGGTGGCTCATGCCTCTAATCCCAGCACTTTGGGAGGCCGAGGAGGGTAGATCATGAGGTCAGGAGTTTGAGACGAGCCTGGCCAATATGGTGAAACTCCGTCTCTACTAAAAAATACAAAAATTAGGCAGGCATGGTGGCATGCACCTGTAGTCCTAGTTACTCAGGAGGCTGAAGGCAGGAGAATTGCTGGAACCCGGGAGGCAGAGGTTGCAGCGAGCTGAGATTGTGCCACTGAACTCCAGCCTGGGCAAAAGAGCGAGACTCTGTCTCAAAAAAAGAAAAAGAAAAAAAAAATCCCTTAAATGAAAAAAACAAGTCACCCAAGGATTTTCTTTTTTTTCTTACAAGGTTGTATCAATATCATCTCTAGTATTTGTATGTGTTTATATGGGGGTGGGGGGATGGGGCATCCACATCAGCACAATTCATGCTCCAGAAAATTCTCCCTGTCTGTAAACATGTGTACTCACTAAGCCACATGTGCATGGCTGTGCATGCATGACTCTGTTACTTATACATGTGAGTCCGTGGACACCGATCTGTCCCTTTATGCAGGTGCTATAGTCATTAACAAAATATTTGTTATGCCCCCTCTTCTTCTATTATACAGAAAGTACTGGCTGAACCCTCAGAGTCTTAGGTGGGAGCACCTAACGGTTGTGACGACTGCTGATAAATGCTCTGATAAATGTCTCAAAGGCTGTGGGAGAGCAGAAGAGTTGTACTAACGAGGCTCTTGTGTGGTCAGGGAGGGCTTCCTGGAGGAAGAGGCATCTGACCTGAATCATGGCAGAGGAATAGCAACCACCCAGACTGCAGAAGAGTGGTATAGCCTGGCTGGGGTGGCCCACTCCATGACAATCACTAGGGGTGCATCCCAGCCCAAGGGTTAGAAGCTGTGTGATTCTGAACAAGTCCCTTAACCTCTCTGGTAAGAATCCTGGACACCTTGCAGAAGTGTTGTGAGGCTCCAAGGAGAAAAAGGACAAATGTGGCTGGCAAGCTGAGAAGGGATACATGGGGTCAAGATTGTAAAATTATAGCACTGGCAACAGCCACCATTTCTTGAGGCCCAGTATTGCGAATCTGCCCAGCAACACTGAGAGGTGGCATTGCTTTGCCCTTACTATTGAGAAAGAACCCACAGCTCAGAGAGGTGACACGACTCACCCAAGGCCATGCAGGGCCGGGCAGGCGCAGGGGGCCCCAGGGCCCATTGTTCTGATGACGTGCACCCTGTTCCTGCTATTCCTGCTGCTGCACCCCAGCCTGGAGTGTCTTGTCCCTACTTTCTGGCTCTCCATCACTCTCCCTATTCCCTATTCAAAGAGCCAGGGGCCTCGAAGGTCCTCCTGGACTGCAAGAGAGGAAACTAGTACCACTGGCTGCTCCATTTGGTGCCTGGGGAAGCCCAATTCTCTCCCTCCCCAGTACCCCTCCCTCCAGGGGCTCCCTTTGCAGGTTTATGTGGGGCAGAGAATCAGGTTAATGGAATCCTGGCTGCCTCTGGCTAGGTAGGGGGGTGGATAGCCCCCTCTGGAACCCACACAAGGGTCAACCCTCTGTTTCCAGCCCAGCCTAACACAGCCCCTCTTGAGCCCTTGAAGAGCCTGAGGGGAGGGTGTCAACATTTCACACCTTTCTGAGGAAGCCCAGGTCAGCATCTCCCATCTACTGCCATGGGGACTGGATTCCCACGATCATTTTGGCCCTCCCCTTATAATCATCTCCAACAACTCTTGCTGTCTCTGCCAGCACAGTGTGGCATGGTGTTAAGGCTCTGAATTTGGAAAGCCCTGGATTCTTGCCCTGCTCTGCCTGACCTTAGGCAAACCATTCAGGCTCCTTGAGCCTCAGTTTCTTCATCCATAAAATGGTAATACTAGTAGACTCACTTGGTAAGGGTTGCTGGGTTGAAATGAGAGGATTCACGCAAAAGGCTTCACAGGCTGCCTGGCACACAGTAGGCACTCAATATTTTTGGATAGATGAACGCTATTACACAATGCCTACAGCTGAGCTTTTGTGCAAAATGCTTTCACTTTTTACTAAGCGGGGAGGTAGCAAGGGGCAGCCACTCGCCATCCCAGTTCTGGGTTTGTATCTGATGCTCACTTACCTCCCAGGACCTGAACACCTTCTATGTGCAAGACACTCTGTAAGTTGTTCTATATAAATTGCCTCACGCAATGCCCATCACCGTCCCTGCAGCCGCCCTTCATCCCCAGTGGACCTGCTGGTCTTCAAAGTGCACAGGCTGCCAGCGTGGACCTGCAAAGATGCAGTTAGCACTGCTGGGTTGATCTGGAGAGCCCCTGGGTTTACTGCCTGCCTGGCATCCCAGGTTCAGACTTTCAGACTCTGGTAGTCAACACGGAGCATTACCCCTCTTCCTTCATCTAGCTTCCTCTTCCTGACACCCACACACTTGGCCATTCTACCTTTGAAATGTCTGCTGTCGTTCTTGGAGCCTCTGTTTTCCTACCTGTAAAATGGGGTGACTGGACTAAATGCTTCTTGTTGATCTAAGACTGCTGGCATAAAGAAATGAATATGAGGCCGGGCGTAGTGGCTCATGCCTGTAATTCCAGCACTTTGGGAGGCCGAGGCGGGTGGATCACGACATCAGGAGTTCAAGACCGGCCTGGCCAAGAAGGCGAAACCCCATCTCTACTAAAAATACAAAATGAGCCAGGCGTGGTGGCGGGCACCTGTAATCCCAGCTACTCGAGAGGCTGAGGCAAGAGAATCACTTGCACCTGGGAAGTGGAGGTTGCAGTGAGCTGAGACTGCACCACTGCAATCTAGTCTGGGCAAGACTCCATCTCAGAAAAAACAAACATAACACCAAAACAAACAAACAAACAAAAAATAAATGAATATGAATTTTGAACATATTAAGGGCCAGGTATCCCTTGCCTCCTGGTGGCCCTGTGAGGGAGGTTCTGCTGTTAGTTCTCACATTACAGATGGAGAAACCAAGGCCTGGGGAGGTAACGTCACTTGGCCAGTGAACTCAGCAATATGAAGACAGTCAGGGATTCAAGCACAGGCCTGTCTGGCTCTTTCCTTGGTGCGCATGGCCTCCTCCTCTGAGCAGGCTTCTACAGAGGCTGCAAAGAACCTGAAGGAATCACACGGGTCCCCTTCAGTGTCTGCGAACCGCCCCTCCCCTCAGAGCATGGCGCCTCATGCCAGCCTCTGGGGACAAAGGCTAGGCAGCCAGCACCCCTCAGTGCAGCCCTGGAATTCCCGCCGAAGCCCTTTCTCTGTATTTTTGGAGCCCAGCCCAGGGTTGGCCCACCAGTCCTGGGAAGGAATTTGCAGTTTCTTGTTTCTAAAGGAAGGAAAAGCAAATTGTCAGCCCTAGTCCCCCCTTCCCACCAGTCAAACTTGAGCATGATCATGAACTTGCACAGCCATTTATTGTTTACAAATCCCGACCTCCTTAGCCTGGCACTCAAAAGCCTCTACTTGGTGCCTCGACTTACCTCTCCTGCCCCATCGCCATCACTCGGAGCCTTCATTGCTGCCCAAACAGAAGTTCCTAATGATTCCTCAACACATCACACGCGGCTGTCTCCTGGGCCTTTCCTCCTGTCACTGCCTCTGCCTGGAATGCCCCTGCCATCCGTCATCCCTATGGAGCCAAATTCTGCCTAGTCTGAGACCCAGCCTCACCTCCAGGAAGCCCTCCGTGATGCCCTGGCCATCCCCACCAACCCCAACCCTCACAGCACTTCCTCTGTGTCCCCAGATGGCCCTACCATTCTATTCTTTAGAGCAGGGGGCTGTCTTGATTCACGTCCACCTCCCCAGTGACCTCAGAAGGTGATCTGAAAATGACAACTGACAGAATGGATGAATGATGGATGGGGGAAGGGTGTTTGATGAAAATCAGTGTGGTTATTTGCGCACTAGACAGGCAGGTGAGGGTCAAGGCCAGTTGTGCGGAGGCCTCTGGGGACCACGCGCCCATGGTCTCACACCCTGGCTTGGAATCTGGGTGGGGCCTGTAGAGCCCAGCCCATCAGGCTGCAGCGTCCTGCCCATACGCTGGAAGCTGATCTGGTGGGCCCCTAAGAAACACATTAACAAAGGGAGAGCCGCTGACCTGAGCCTCCCCGCTGGGTGTGTGCTGGGGGTGGGGAGGGGCTGACTGCAGGCCCAGGCAACTGCTCCCACCTTCCCTGCCAAGGCTCCAGGGCCTGGGGGCTGCATGTGGCTCCCGCCTCCCAGCCCCGTAGTGGATCCGCCCACTTCACCAGCGCTCTGAGGAGTAATGAGTCAGTCAGTGTCACGTGCTTTGCACAGGATCTGGCACAAGACACGTAAAATGTTCTTGCAGCAGTCACAATCTCTAATTCTTGATGTGACACTACGGCACCTGAATATTGACTATTCTACAGTTCTTGACTATGACATTCTATGACTGTAGCATTCTGTAATTCCTGCCTGTAAGTCTACAACTGAATATTCTACGTGTGTGTGTTTACTGTAACAGTCTACAGTTCTGTGACTGCACCCTTCTAAAATTCCTGCTTGTAAGCCTACAATTTTAATATTCTATGGTGGTACAATTCTATAATTCTACGATTCTGACCCTTTTATGCCTGTAACATTCTAAAGCTCCTGCCTCCGTGCCTCGTCGTCTTAGTGCTTCAATGATTAAATGATTGTAACATTCTATAATTCCATGATTACAACCTTTCTAGGCCTGTAACATTCTAAAATTCTTGCTTGACTGTGATTTTAACACTGTGTAATTCTGTGGCCGTTAACAGGTGGTGACTGTGATGTCACGTGAGCCTGTGACCTTGGGTTGCCTGACCTCGTCACCTTCCCCTACTGCTAGCCCCTGGCTGCTTGGCAGTTCTATCAGTGTTCACAGTTCTCTCCGAAAGGTCTCCAGCTTTCTTCTACAGTCTGGACCCTCTGGCCTCTTCCCGCCAGAACAAGGATTGGGTCAACTCAATGTTCATCCATGCAGATGTTTACAAGAGGCTCCAGCAGCTGCTAGGTGGGGTGGGCAGGGCTGGGCTAGGGAGCTGGAGGGGCCCAGATGCCTCGACTGCATCCTGAGCCACAGTGTTGGGTGAGTCGTGGAGCAGTGTAGGCCCTGCTGCTGACACTTCTGCCAGGGTCCATGGAGAGGCATAAGCACCCACTCATGAACCCCACACTGCAGTCCCTGAGGAGCTCAGCCCCTGGTGGTGTCCCTGCTCTAGTCACTGACACAAGATCTAAAACAGCCATCAGCCCGGGCAGCTGGCTCAACCCAGAGAGAACTCAGTGGGGATGGCTATAGCCCATCAGTGGCCCAGGGCTGGGAAGGCAGAACAGAGATCCCCCCGGCCACCTCTGCTTTGAAATGTTTGTCTTTGCCTGGGCATCAAAAGTGGCCTCTTTCTCCTTATTCTGAGCGTGCGGCTGTGTGGACACACACATGACTGTGAGTGCTCATGTTTACAGCCCTGGCTGTGTCTCTGTGAGTATCACTGTGCACGTCCCCCGCGTGTAGGTATCTAAATGCACGTGGATGGTAAGGCCCCCCGGAGCAAGGCCAAGGGTCTGTCACCTTTTGGCTTGTTATCTCTGCAGTCACCTGAGCCCTGGCGGAGCCATTTCCAGGCGTGAGTGAGACAGGGAACAGGAGGGTTAGCAGGTCTCACTCAGAATTAGGCTTCTTTTAACTCTGCTGGCTCTGTGGAAAGCACTCTGCCCCCAGGGCTGTGGCTTGGGGGCTCTAGCGCTTCATCACCATCATCACTGGCATGGTTTTATTGAGGACTTACTATGCCCCAGGTGCTTTACATGAGTCCCCTAAATTAAGTCTTCACAGTGACCTCACGAGGTAAGTGCCATCATTACCCATTTTCTAGATGAGAAAATTGAGATTTCAAGAGATGCAGCCCAAAATCACCAGCTGGTTAGCGGTCAGGCTGCATCCAGGCTTGATGGACAGCAAAGCCACTACTATGTATAACACCACCATGCTAAAGGCCAGGCTGGCGGCCACTGGACCCTTGTGGAGAATACCCTGGGGACGAGGGGTACCTCTCTTCCACCTGTTCCTGCGGGCCTCTGCTGTGAGCCAGGTTGGGAGCAGAGGACACAGAGATGGGAGCAATCCAGTTCCTGCCATGAATATGGTCAACGCAAGGCAAGAGAGGACCTGGGCCTGGGGGTGGCACATGTTCCAGGGGCTCCAAGGACGGACTGACACATTCATCTGGGGAAGCCAGGGAGGGCTTTCGGCAGGTGGCCTGGTCTGAGCTGGATCTGAAGAAATGTGTGGAGCTTCCATGAGCAAGGGAGGGGAATCAAGAAAGGTGAGAGTTTCTTCTCCTTTCATAGAAATCTTGCGCTCTGGTGGGGAGGAAGCGGGGCAGGAGCTCTGGATTCCATACTCATGTACTAAGAATTTCAGGAAAAACTGGTTTGGCTCAGACTGGACTGAAAGCAAAGATCAACTGGAGGTCAAAGGCAGGGGGGAGGGGGCTGTGGGACATCCAGAAAGAACCTGGCTCAATTCATAAACCCTCTCTAGGTTCGGACCTCTGTCAGGCCATGGGGACACGGTGAGCCAGACCGGCTCCAGCATTGCTGAAAGAGCTTGCTGTCCTGGGGGAGGCAGGCGTGACAGCATTTCTCAGGGCCAGACAAGGAGAGGGCTGTGGGACATCCAGAAAGAACCTGCCTCAATTCATAAACCCTCCCTGGGTTCGGACCTGTGTCAGGCCGCGGAGACACAGTGAACCAGACCGGCTCCAGCATGGCTGGAAGAGCTCACCGTCCTGGGGGAGGCAGGCATGACAGCATTTCTCAGGGTTGGACAAGAACAGGCTCTTTAGAAACGGAAATGGTCTTTTGTGGCCCTTGGAGACTACCTCTCCAGTCCTCCAATGCCAGGAGCAAGGACGCCTTCCCCCTTGAGAGATCACTGGGAGAGAAGTGTTGCTTTAGAACCGGTCAAAACCAAATTGTCTGTTTGAATCAGCATCCAAATCTAAACATCAAAAGTTTAAATTCTCCTAGAATTCCTGGGCCCCTGAGAATATATTTGGGACCCTCTCCCCATTCTGGGGTTTGCAGACCCCAGTTGCAGAAAGTGTGAGCTATATCCTGGGAGCTGGTACCATAAGGAAACTCCAAACACACGCCGTAAGCCCAAGGCTGTGGGGAGAGAGGCAGGTGCGCTCACCTTTTCCTCAAGAGTGCACTATCTATACTTCTGGAAGTCACGCTGAACGCGCTTAACAGACTCACTGCCTGCAGCAAGGCACCCTTCCTGCCTCCTGCTTCCTCACTCCAGTTCACTCCCCTGCTCCTCTCCTGCTCAAAATCTGGCCATGGCTCCCCAGTGCCCTCAGGGGTACAGCTTAAATCCCTGAGCTGGCATCCAGGCCTCAGCAGGGGCCTCCTCACTCCTCGGGCCTCAGCCTTCAACCCACCCTGCAGTCTTAGCTCCCAGCCACTCTGGGACAAGAGTCTGACTCAGATACCGGACTCTCCCCTCCCCACCTCAGCCAGCAGCCAGCATTCCCCCAGATGATCCTCATTTGTCTAACTCTCTTGGCAGATGCTTCTCTGGCTCCTGCCAGGGCCAGACATGTTGATTTGGTTTCCCACCTGCAGCAGGGTCCTGGTAACCAGGGCGGCCACTGCCTCCTCGGCTAGTTCCTGGTTTGCCTTGCAAAAGGCAGAGGCCGCACCTGGCCCCCAGGGGGGCCCTAGCCCCCGGCTCCGACTTGGTCCTCCTGCTCCAGATGTCAGGTTTTCTGAGCCAGTTGTACATCTATTCTCTAACCCTGGCCAATGCATGAGAGGGTTCAGAGAGCATCTTGTTCTCCCTCTTCCTGCCCCTTCCAACTTATGGATGGGAGTGAGGTGTAAGTAAGCCCAGAGAGGGCGAGAGACTTGAAGGTAGCAACAAAGCTAGGCCTGAGACCTGAGTATCCTGAGTCCTGGACCAGTGCTCTGCTCGCCCCTGATCTAGGCCCCTTCCCAGCCCTCTCCACTCTTGACCCAAGGGTGGCTGTCATAGTGTGTGTTCTGCCTGGATCATCCAAGGAGTTAGGTGTGCATGCAAATCACCCCTGAAAAACTGCATCTTTGGTGAAAGCGCGATGCCAGCATCCAGGTTACCAGCCCCACCTCATTGGTCCCATCCATTGATTAGATCTTCTTTCCTTCGGACCATCTATCCAACTGTGTAACTAACGAATGGGGCTGATAACCTAGAACAGCTCAAAGAGGTCAAGTGGTTTTCCTAACCTGAGGTCGCACAGAAATCCAGGTTTACCTGAATTAGAGCTTGTGTCCAGAAAGTGTGGTCAGTTTATGAGGTCTGCTTGAGATCAGGGTGCAGTCACAGACTATGCTCCTGACCTACGAATGTTCTGGGAGCTCCTGGTGACCTGAGAACACTTCCTTGAGAAGAGAGGAAAGTGTCCCATTCCCAAGTTCCCTTCCCCCAAAGGCTGCAGAGGAGCCAGGCTCTGTTACCAGCTCTGCCCATCTCTGGGCTGTCTGGCAATGCCCCTGGGAACCTGGCACTGGACAACCCACCCTGCCCTGGCCACAGGTGCCCTGGGACAGAATGCTCACGGGGCTGCCATCCCAGGCTGGAGCTGAAAATTAAATTAAAACCACGACAGGGACAGTTAATTAAAGCAGATTAGCGCGAGACTAATTAGGGACACTGACACTGGAACCATCGCACTCTAAGATGTTAATTAGCTGTTCATTAATGTCAGCTCCCTGTTCAAGGGAGAAATATGAACAGCCCTTCTCCGGGGCTTCATTCCGGAGCTGAGTAAACAGGGGCGGCTGCCCAATGGCAGACCCAGCCTCCACTTGTCTTCCCTCCCTCTTTCTGGCCCTGGTATCTGCCTACTCCCTTTGTCTCCCTCCTACACCAGTTTCTGAACATTGGCACCGCCAGAGAGACCTTGGACCCATGGAAAGGAAGAGCTCAGCTGGGGCCCAACACACAGCAGCTCTGGAAGGTGGCGTACCTGCTCTGTAAGCCAGCCTTGTACCCAGGAAAACCTCTGTCTCTGCCTTCCTACTCATGGCCTGAGTCGGATGGAGGCCTTTCTTCTTCTTTTCTTCTTTCTTTCCTTCTTTCTTTCCTTCCTTCCTTCTTCCCTCCCTCCCTCTCTCCCTTCCCCCATCCATCGATTAGACCAACCTTCCTTCTTTCCTTCCATCCATCCATCCATCCAATCATGTATCTACACATCCATTCACAAATCCATCTATGATCCACGTATTCATCATTTTCTCCCATCCACTGACGATTTTATAAAAAATCTACCTACCTATCCAGCCCCTCCCAAATATTGAAGTTTCCCTTTGCTGAGCCATTCATATAGCCATTCATTTAGCATGAATATGTCCACTCACTCTCTCCACCCATCCATCAACCTATCTTCCTAGGCACTGTTTTACCTGTCCAGCCAGTGAACCTACCAATACATCTGCTGGGTCTTCTACCCACATACAGCAGCCACTCACTTGCTCACTGTCATTCATTCGTCTAAACACTGATTCTTCCACCTGCCTACCAATCGCTCATCTTTCCATTCCTCTCATACACATCTATGAACACCTACTACGTGCCAGGCACTATGCTAGGTGCTGGGGTAGAGGAGGAAAACAGAGATGAGGAAAAGCTTAGACAGTGGAATCCTCACTTTTGTTCCTATTTTGTAGATGAGAAAATCAAGATTGAAAGAGGTGAAGTTACTTGCCTAAGGTCACCGAGCAAATTGACAAATATTCATCCAATGCTCACTTAATTAATATTTATTATATCACCTACTTGTATTGTTATATATCACTTGAGGATACAGTGACAGACACAGTTCCTAACTGTATGAGCATCACAGTCTAGAGTGGTAATTCTCAAGACACTCTGATGAAAGTTATTACTGCTGCCCACTCAAATGCACATATATCCACACAGGAAGCATTTTGTGAACAATTCAGTAAGTTCACAAACCTCCTTAAAGGCCATCCACACAGGTTAGGTCAAGACCCATGGGGCTAGCTGGAGAGACATACAAGTAAAGAGAAAGCCAAACCCAGTGTTCTATACATTATAATACAGACGTGAAGAGGAGTCAGTGAAGGCTTCCTGGAGGAGGTGATACCCCAGTTGAGTTATGAAGGATGGGCAAGGTTAGCTAAATAGGCTAGCTAACCGCCATTTGCACATTGTGTTTTGTGTGTAAAATTTAGAGGAGCGAGGCATTCGAGGATGCTTTCTGGGAGCCCTGGTAGGCCCACCTGGGATGACTGGAGCCTGATGTGTGCAGGTGATGTGGCAGAGCTAACTTGGACCCAGGTCTCCTGTCTGGCTCTTCCTAAGAAACAATAAGGACCTGCCGATGGCCCCACTGTTGCCCTCACTCTGGGAATGGATAGGGTAAATGTAGGTCTCAGTGGCTCCTAGCTTAGGGCTCGGCCGAACCATGGCCAGACTGTCTCCTGGAGGCCTCAGGCCTGCTGTTCTCTGCCAGGCAGAGGGAACTACATTCCAGGCACGAACCTTAGCCATGTGGCTCTGTGGGACGGGTCCTCTATCATCCCAGCCTCTGCCTGAGACTAGGGATTGGAAGGTGGGGAGTGGAGACCCCTGTGGGCACTGGGCCTGAAGCTGGACGGTATGGCTGGCTCTCTGGGAGTCGGTCCAGGCTCTGGTCCAGATGCCAGTGCGTGCCCTGACCCAGGACTGGTCCCTTTGGCCAACAGGGACTTCCTTTCACTTTTGCCTGCTCCAGTCTGGTCTGTGATGGTGGGCACCTGGATCCAGATCAGTATCCCATCAGGGCAAGGTCACAATGCTGGCCGACTTCATTGGAGGCAACCAGACGTTCCCAAGGAAGCAGGAATTTAAGAGACAGAAAGACCTGGCTTCAAATCACACCTCTGCCAGTGAGGGGCTAGATGACCTCAGGGGAATTACTTTATCATTCTGAGCCTCAACTGTGAAATAGGCATGATATTAACATTGCTGCTCTTGCTTTCTTTTCTCATCTTCATTTTAAATTTAATTTTAGCATTGTTTGGTAGGTCTTTTCCATCATTTTCTTTCTCTTTTTTTTTTTTTTTTTTTAAATTAAAAAATAGAGATGGGGTTTCACCATGTTGCCCAGGCTGGTCTCAAACTCCTGGCCTCAAGTGATCCTCCTGCCTTGGCCTCCCAAAGTGTTGGGATTACAGATATAAGCCACTGAGCCCGGCTCATCCCTTTACCTTTGGTCCTCCTCCATTTTGCTTTAGATGCATCCGTTCAAAAGATCATGTAGCTGGACTTATTCTATTTTTTAACCCTATCTAAGAGTCACTGTCTAGCAATAAGGAGATACTTACTTACATTTATTGTAGCACTGTAATTAGTACACAGGAGATGTCTAACAAAGATCATTCTTTCCTCCTGGCATCATCCAACGACCTTAGTTTTTTTTCTCCCTTATCCATTGCTCCTTCCACAAGTACCACCTCTGAAGCCTGATATGCTGAGGAATATATGGATCTGCTGGTACCAGTAACCACATTCACTAAGCAAAAGCCACCCCTAGCTTCAGAGTATGTCGTAAACTGACTGTCAGAGCAGGAAAGATTTTTAAGATCCTCAGACCAGAATGCTAAAGGCCAAGGTCAGACATCTTTTGTGTCCATGTTGGGAACAGGATCAGATGCTCTGTTACTCAATCCAAAGGTTAGTAGAAGCCCCAAAGGGCAAATACCCTAAGGCCCAGGCAAGGGAGAGAGGAAAATGGGAAAGTGAGAGAAACAATCCAAGAACCAGAAGAAATGTCCCAGCATATAGGAGGGACAAAGGGTATTTCTTGTGCCAATAATTCAGGTTTTGTGATTACTAAGACAGGCTTCTGAACATGATTCTGCTCCCATTTTTTGTTCAATCCTGGGTGAGTGCCTTCCCCTCTCTGGGCTTCAGGTTCCTTTTCTGGGATACCAGAAAGCTGGATTTGATGACTTATCAGACTGCACTGTAAATTTCCATCTAAACATCAGCATTAGAATAATGCTGATGGAAGTCACTGATGATTGTCCCAGTATCTGACCTCTCCTTATTCCTTAACAATAGGCTCTACTTTTTAGCTGGGTACATGGCATTCCAGAATCAAGCTTATGCTTCCCATCTGTCTTGCATCTGGGTAGCATAGTGATGTGATTTGGTTCTGACTGATAAGGTGTTAGCAGAAATGGTAGCTGCAATTTCTCGGAATTGTCCTCAAAAGAAGCATGTGTGTCTATCTTTACCGCTTCCTCTTTCCTCCTGGCTGGAATGTGGATGTGATGGTTGGAGGGTTGGCAGCCAGCTTAGATCTTGGGACCAAGACAGGAACCTGAGTCCTTCACGATTATGGAGCCGTACCAGCTGCCTACTTCTGGATTTCATTTACTTGAGGGAAGAATAAACTCCAATCTTGTTTAAGCCACAGTTATTTTTATTTTCCGTTACTCACAATCCAAACTGATGCAAATGGTTAAAAGTGCGTGCCGTGGATTCAAACATAAAGTCCTAGTTCTACTAGCGCCAATAATCTGAGCAATCTTATGCAAGTCACTTAACCTCTAAGTCTTGGTTTCTCTATCTGTGAAATGGTTATAATAACAAATACTTCTTGGTGTAGTTCCAAGGAGAAAATAAAACACGCATGTAAACCCACTGGCATAGTCTGTGTTTCAAAATTAAGGGCTCAGTAAATAATAGTTGCTAATTTTTTTTTTTTTTTTTTTTTTTGAGACAAGCTCTCACTCTGTCACCCAGGCTGGAGTGCATGGAGTGCAGTGGTGCAATCATGACTCACTGCAGCCTCAACTTCCTGGGCTCAAGTGATCTTGCCACCTCAGCCTCCTGAGTAGTTGGAACCATAGGCACACACCACCTCACCCAGCTAATTTTTTTTGTATTTTATGTAGAGATGGGGTCTCACTATGTTGCCCAGGCTGGTCTCAAACTCCTGGGCTCAAGTAATCCTGCTGCCTCAGCCTCCCAAAGTACTGGGATTACAGGCGTGAGCCACCGCGCTCAGCAATAGCTGCTATCGTTGTAGCTATCATGATTATTCTCATCAGCTAATCTCTGCCCTAGGAGCTCCATGAAAGCTGTAACTCCTGTCACTCTCTGGCTTTCAGGGGAACCATCTTCACTCTGTGTTATACTTGGGATGACACAGATTAGAATGGGAACACCGAGGCTTAATGCCAGAAAGACCTGGGTTCAAATCTCAACTTCACCATTTATTAACTGTGTGATCTTAGCTAGGTCTCACCGCCTTTCTGAGCCTGCCTCCCCTTTTCCTGGGGATGGTGAGATATATCTCAACAGGGTTGTTTTGTGGGTTTCAACCTGATAGCCTTGGGGAGGGCCTGGGGCGGGGTTACTGCTGGAGAAATGGGAGCTGTGACTATGGCTTCAGGAAGTGCCTGTCTTCAGCATGGAGGATACGTGAGTGGTGTGGGTATGACCAGGCTGGTCTCGGCTCTTCCAGAGAAGAAAGTCACGCCATCACTCATCTTTTGGTCTAACTGGCCCTGAGGGGGTGGTTAAGACACGGGGAGGAAAACCAAAGCTCCATTAAAAAAAAAAAAAAAAAAAAAAAAACCAATCAATTTGTAGCAATCCAAATAAAAGCCATTAGATGTGGCTTCCTCACTGGAGGTACCCAGGAGCCTCTTCCTCACCAGGCTCCCAGGAAATTGATTGGCAATTACTGACACTAATGGGAGCTGGGGAGGCCTGGTGATTTCCCCATCACTCTCCGGGGACAGTGATGACATGTCAAGATCTGTCAGGCTGGGTCTGTCCCGGGGTGGTCGGGACCCCAGATCTGGGCAGAGATGGGGCAGCCAGCTGGGGTTGAGTCCCCTTGGGGACCCTCACCCCTTTACTTATTTATAAGTTGGTTTGACTCATGGTGACTTAATGGCCCTACTGGGGCTATGCAGATGGCAGGTCCCAAGACAGGAGGATGGGTGGGGGTACCAAGAGGCTTCCAGGCCTGCCCTTCGACCTGGATCTGGAACTCCATAAAGAAGGCCTCAGGCTTCATGAGAAGTTTTAGGGCAGAAAGGGAAAGGAGTGGCTGCCAGAGAGGCTGGAACAGAGGTTGTGAGAGGCGGTGGCCGGAGACGGAGTTTTGAGGCAGAATGAAAAGGCACAAAAACCAGCAGAGAGAGAGAGAGAGAGATACAGACATCTGCTGGGCGACCAGGCTGTGGAACTGCAGAGCTGGCAAGGCCCCGAGAAGTCATCTAATTCAGGCTTGTCTTTTTATAGCTCCTCGGCAGTGAAGGCACAGAGAGGGGAAGACACTATCCTGAAGTTTCACAGCATGACTCCAGGGGAGCTGGGACTAGAACTTCATTAGCTGCCCCCAGTGAGCCAGGAAGTAAGAATTCCCCTGGGATAGGGGAGCCTAGGTTGGGGGTGGGGGGCATTCACTCTAACCTATGGGGGCCATCTTTGAGCCTGTGGGTGGGGACTCTGTGTAGTGGAGAGAAAGACACATAAACAGATGGTGACAACTCAGAGTGACAGGGGAGGCATGAAGCGTGGGAGCTCAGGGGATGGCCAACTACCCCAGTCTTGGGGGAGGGAGTGGTTAAGGGAGGATTCTCGGAGGTGACGTCACAACTGAGACCTGACGGTGCTAAGATGAATGGTGCAGAGGAGGGAAGAGAAATAAGGGAATTCTATGCCTAGAGCACAGCACGTGCCAAGGCTCAGAGGTAGGACTCAGCACATCCCAGCTGCACAGCATGGCTGAAGGCAGAGTGGCAGTGCCCAGGGCAGGGGTGAGTGGGAAGGCTGGGCCAGAGGGTGTGAGGTTTTCCTTGTGGGAAGGGAAGGAGTTTGATCTTTATACTGTGTGTAATCAGGACATGTTTTAGGTAGATACACACCATGACCAGATTTCCATTTTAGAAAGATGATTCTGGAGCTGCCAGAGGGAAATGGCTGGATGGGGAAAAGGGCAGGCAGGGGCCGCAGGGAGACCGCTGCCCAAATCCAGAATTACGACAAGGTCTGCTGAGCCAGGGCAGGGGTTCATGGGGCCTAGAGGGAAGGTGACTACTCAGGGATATTCAGGAGAGAAAATGGGCAGGACTTGGTGTCTGTCCCCATAGCCAGCCTGAGGTGAGGGAGGGCTGGAGGATGACTCCGGGTGGGACTGGAGGAAGAGGTCGTGGGGGGCTGGCCAGGTACACTGAGCTTGAGACAGATGGATCGAGCACAAGGACCTGAAGGCAGGTGGATCACGTGGTCTGACGGAGGGCAAAAGGGCCAGCTGTAGTAAGGGAGGTAACAGACTAAGGATCAGAGAGGTTAAGTGTCTAAGCCCAGATGACACAGAAGGCAGGGGCTTCGCTGGCTGGAATCCCAAAGCCCAGACATTTCCTATCACTCGGGCTGCCCTTCAGGGAAAAGACAAATGGGCTGGGCCCTTCTTATTCAGCAGTTCCACAGCTTATGCGCTGACCTCTGTATCACCTCCCAGTCTAACCCCAGGAAGCTCGGCGATGGAGTCCTCTTCCCGTCCTGCCCGTCAGGTAGGCCCATCCTTGGCTACGGGTATGCAGGCCCCTAGCTGACGGGCAGTGAGGCTGAGACCACTGCAGTCCCAGGGCTCGGATCCCTGAGAGTTCATGCCAGGCAGGGGGTCCCTCATGCCCAGAGTGTCTACAGGGGCCAGGCTCGCCTTAACCTGCCTGCTCTGAGCTCTGGAAGAATGAGGTTGAGCATGGGCATCTGCTAGGTAGGTGTCTGTACCTGTCAAGGAGCTCTTGGCTAAAGCAGAGTCCAAGCTCTGAAAACTCCAAGAAGCTCAGGCACGGAAGACCCCTGTGCCCAAAGCACACCGGGGGCTGGAGACAAGGCCCCTGATTTGCCATTTCTGAACAGGAAGGAGCCTGTGGGCAGGTGTGGCCACAGGATGGTCCAGATGACTAAAAAGGCAGCAGACTATCCCAGCAGCAAGCATGGGCTTTGAGCCAGGCAACTGCGGGTTCTAAGCTAACTGTGCGACCTTCGGTGAGTCATAAGCCTCTCTGTGCCACATTTCATCTGTAAAATGGGAATAATGTCAGGACCTGCTTCAGAGCGTGGTTATGAGGATTCGGTGAGTTAACACGTTAGGAACAAACAAGTTGACGAGAGTTTATGTCTAATCAGGCTGCTCGGGATGATGATGGGATAATGCCACAGGTGGTCCCATCAAAGCTGCAGCATTCTCGTTTGGCCTGCTCTGACCCTGTGGAGGGAGCAGGCCTGGTTATATTTATTCTTGGCCCGTTCTCACCCTTGGGGGCTGGCTGTGGCATCGAGCGAGGCTGCCCATCCACCTTGGTATTGATCTTCCTGTCTACTGGAAGGCACGATGCATTTCACACATCAGCCAGCGGCCAGTGATTACCCAGCTGGGAGCTGGCCTGCCTGCTTGCGGCTCTGCAAGTGGGTCAGGGAGTTGGAGAAAAGTAAAACTTCTCAGAGGGGCACTCATGATGGTCTGGGGCTCTAGTGGTCAACGTCCTGGCCAGCAGACCTGGACTGAGGTCCTGGCTTGGCCCCCATCCCCCCCAAGGTGACCTTAGGCAAATCACTCAGCCATCATTAGCCTCATCACTTCAGACTTCATACATCTCCTGCCTATCCATCATCTCATCTGACCTTCATGACCACTCCGGGAGTTGGCAGAGCTTGAGTTACCATTCCCACTCTACAGAGGAGGAAACTGAGGCTCAGGAGGACCCAGCCACCAGCCTGCCTGAGGTCACACTACAGGTGACAGGCCTAGCCAGTCTAACTCCACACCCCAGGCTTACAACCTACAGTTGCTATGAGGGGCTACCTGGTGGCAAGGAGGCAACGCAGACCTGGAGGGTAGACTGTGCCACTCTAATCAGCAACGTGAGACAGGGTGGAGGTTGGAGGAGAGGGAACCGCAGGGGTCCAGGTGGGAGGGTTGCAGGGGGAACGGCAGAGATGGGACAGGCATTCCAGGCAGAGGGAACAGTGCGAGCCAAGGCCCAGAGGACGGCAAGGGCAAGTTTGAGACTTAAGGTACTGGCGGGTGGGGATGGGGGAGTTGGGTCAACGGGCTTGGAGGGAAGAGTGCTGGAGAAGGCAATGGGGTATGAAGAAGCCAGGAGGCAGGACTGGGATTGTGACCAGCCAGAAACTTCCATGAGGCATAGATAGGAATGGACATCCTGGTCAACCAGGGCCTTTGGCACAGTGCATGGCTCCTCCCCAGTGACAGACACAACAAGGCTGGGGCTCAGAGAGGTCTGGTTTTAGGAGGGCCGGCAGGGCTATGATAGAAAGCCAGGCTTCCACCCTGGATAGAGACCCCAAGTCCACACCCAGGAACAGTGTTAACTAGTTCTGGATGGGGGTGTTCTCTGACTAATCCCACAGACGCCTGAGATGAGATGGGTGGTGGACAGTCAGGCCTGCAGCACAGGTGGACTAAGTCCCACTGTATAGATGGGGGAAAAGAAGGCCCAGAGAGGTTAAGTAATTGGCCCCAGGTGACACAGCATGTGAATGGTAAAGTTGGATTTTAAATCCTGTCCTGCTGCTGCCAACACCCACACACCTTCTGCCTCTCAGAAGAGCAGATGCCCGATGGACATGGCAGCTTCACAGACTGAGCCCTTGGAGAGAAAACTGGGAGCTTAGACAGCCATCAGTTCCACTTCCAGCACTGCCCCGGGCTCCCAGCCATGCTTCCAGCCCCAGACCCTCACACTGCCTCCGGACCTTCGCCCAGGGCCCGCAAACCACTCTGGAAACTATGAACAACAGCCTTTACAAATATAACAGATTCTGGAATCTTGAAACAGTCTTTGGAGCCTCCTAGCAGCTTCCAGGACTGACAAATTGCTTCCAAAATGTTCACATGCCTTCGGAATCTTTGAACAGCCCCTGAGACTTGGACCAAAATTGAGAGCCAAGAAGGGCCTGGGGCCAATGCGGGGCTCAGGCCAGCCTCCAGCGGGGGCTGGCTGCACCCGTCACGGCCAGATCCTGGGCCCAGCCCCACCTCAGGTTTCACTGAGAAGCTTCATGGTGGCCTGGAAGGAGCACTGAACTCAGAGTCAGGGTCCAGCCAGGCTTCCTCTGGCCTCTACCTTGATGGGTGGCCTTGGGCAACTCATTTCTTTTTTATGGGCCTTGGTTTCCCTATTTGGAAAATGGAATCTCGGTGTGAGGGTGTTAGGCTTTGTGAGGCTGCACTTTGGGACTCAAACCCAGTCCCCTGTACCCACCCCCACAACCACCCCCCACCTTCCATCTCTAGCCTGTCCTGATTCCAAGGGTGGCGGACTAAGGGAAAGCCCAGCTTTACCCAGGAAGAGCGGGCATGTGGTGGGACAGAGAGGCGGCCCTGGCCCACACGGCTCTGCTGTCAATGAAGCAGACTTGACCTTTTCACTTTTCATGCGAACTGGATTTAAACCCTCACCCTTTGGCATCCACAAGCACCTCTCAGGAAAGGCCTCTATGGGTGCCCTACCCAGCATGGTGACGGCCCCAGCACCTGGCAGCCTTCACGCGTGGCCATAGAGGGCGACTGGTTCCAGCCACCCAGAGCTGTCTCCATGGTTACAGGCACAGAGCCGAGCTGGGCTTTTGAAGAACGCTCATAAAGGCGTAAATGTACCCCAGATGAGCCGGCGTGCATTTGTGAAGCAAAGCAGTCGGGCCAGCCCCGTGCCTTGTAAACCACGCTGCCAGTGGCCTCAGCTGGCCTGGTGAGAACATAGCTCCTGGGCCGCTGGGCTTGGAGCCCCTGCTTCTTCCCAGCCTCCCTGGGCCCTACCTCAGGCCCACTCACCCAACCTTGTTGGCTTTGAGGGTAGATGCACCTCAGCTGCGGTTGGCTTCTTGGCTGTGTGACCTTAAGCAAGCGCATTCAGTTTTCTGAGCCTCAGTGGCCTCATCTGTAAAGTGCACATGAGGAGGCTACCATGATGCAGTGCAAGAAGGCTTGACAGGGAAATGGATGGAAAAGGCAGAGCATGGTACAGAGCAGGTGCTTAGTGGTGTCTGTTTCCTTCCATTTGTGCCCCCCGCTCCTTTCCAGCATCACCCTGCATAGGTACATAAGCCCACCTCCTCCAGGCAGTGTAGGGGATGCCGCCTCCTGCTCCCGCTGCACCTTGAATGTCGACTTGCATTAGGGCAGTCATCACCCTGAGCTGCAATGGCCTCTCTGTTGTTTCTCAGATAAGCTTGAGCACCTGGCCCCAGTGCCCTACTAGCCTCACTGAGCAATGTTCACGTTCAGCACTCAGTGGGTCCTTGGTAAATACATAAAGATGAGCCAACAAATCCATGTGGTGAGTATCATTTCTTTCTCCTTTATTTATTTATTTTTTTTTGAGATGGAGTTTCACTCTTGTTGACCAGACTGGAGTGCAATGGCGCAATCTTGGCTCACTGCAACCTCTGCCTCCCAGGTTCAAGTGATTCTCCCACCTCAGCCTCCTGAGTAGCTGGGATTACAGGTGCCCGCCACCATGCCCTACTAATTTTTGTATTTTCAGTAGAGAGGGTTTCACCATGTTGGCCAGGCTGGTCTTGAACTCCTGACCTCAAGTGATCTGCTCACCTCAGCCTCCCAAAGCGCTGGGATTACAGGCATGAGTCACCATGCCCAGCCACGTGACTATCATTTCTGAGCCTCAGATACAGGGGTGTGGTCTTTGGAGGGCCAAAGGGCATATTTCAGGGGGGATGAAATAGAATACTGGGAACTGAGAGGAAGGCCAGCCGGGGTGCCCAGTGCTCTGGGCAAAGGACTGTGAAGTCTCCCTCACTTCTCTCATTGTAGCCCCCATTTTGCAGAGGAGGAAACCAGGGTTCAGAGAGTGAAGTCACTTGCTGTGGTCACACGGCTGGTGGACAGTGATGCTTCATTCGGGACACTTCATTCAGGAAAATCTGGGCATGCCCACCCATCTTCCAATGCCTCGTGGTGCCTACTGCTGACCCTACCTCCCAGATGGCCCCTCCACAGCCTCTGCCAGCACCCACCTCAGCTGCCCATCTCGAGGTCAACCTCCTGTGGCACAGGCCCTTTGTGCTCCCACAAGGAGCTGGACTGTACCCCAGATAAGGCCTTGAGCTTTCCCGACCCTCAGCCTCTGATCTCAGATGCCCAACTTCACCCCATTCTTCTTGATCCCACCCCTAGTGGCCCCCTCACCCTACTCTACACTTTCAAGTCAGGCTCCAGACCACCAGAAACGCCCCAGCCCTGCTGGCAGTGCCTCAGGAAGACAAAACACCCAGGGTGTGAATTCTGGTCCTGCCACTCAGGAGCTGTGTGATCTGTAACAAGTTACTGAACCTCTCTGAGCTTGGGTTTCCTCACCTGAAAACAAGAGAACCTGCCAGACTGGCAAGTTGAAGGGTCTAGATATGCGTTGTAAACAGAAAAGTACTAGGTAGGTGCTAGACTTTACAGAATGATAACAGAGTACGATATTGAAGTATAACACAAGTATATAATATGCCAAATTATAATAAATTACGGATCATCAATTAAAAGGGTACTAGATGTCAGCAGCCAGCTGGGGGCTTGTGGGTGAGAGAAGAAAAATACATGACACAGATTTAGGCTCCTGTGGCCAGTGAGGGTGGTTTCTAGTCATTCACTTGTCCCTTTACCTGTCCGTCAGTCCATCCACCAAGCTGTCAATCTGGCCGTTCTACCAACACTCATCAAACTCCTGCCAGGTACCGGGTGCTTGCACAGCCTCAGATGGTTTGAAGACGGCAATGCTCAACTCCCACCCACGATGAAGAGCGATGCCAGCTGCTGTTTATGGAGGCCCGTCTAACCAGGCTTGCTCCAACTTCTTCCATCCCCATAGCTGTTACTACGCCCATTTTACAGATGAGGATGCTGAGGCTCAGACAGGCTGAGGCCAGGACCCAGTTCGACATGAATGGCCCTTCTGGCTGTGGGGCCATGTTCCTCTCCCTCTGGTTGCCCTGAAGTCCCCTCCCTCCTGCCTTCACAGGCAACGAACATCTCACTCTCCACAGCCCCCGCCCTCAATTTCCTTCCTTCTGAGGGTCCCCCCAACTCAACCGGGTGGTTCTGGCACCTCTGAGTACCACACCCCTCCTGCTGTGGCTTCCAAGGGCTCATAATTTCCATCTTCATCCGTTCCTTATTAATTTTCTTACAAAATGTGTTCCATGATTTCACTGACATCATTGCTGTCCACTCGGAGTGGAAGCCTTGTGGAAAATCCCCAGGTGGGCCCAAGGTGTGCCAGCCTCCAGCAGTTCAGGCCCTGTGGGCAGGGCCGCAGCTTCACTGCCCTCCTTGAAGCTCCCCTTCCCTCCCTGATCAGGCAGGACAAGTAGGGTATGACTGGTGGTACCTAAATTCACTACAGTTTCATCCTCCTAGTATCTGGAGAGAGAGGTGTGGCGCCTTCATTTCACAACAAATGTCTGGGGGCTCAGAGAAGTGAACTGACTTGCCCCGGGCCACACAGCTAAGCAGGGTTGTGGCTGGGGTTTTTATTTCATTTTTTTGAGACAAGGTCTTGCTCTGTTGCCTAGGGTGGAGTTTTGCAGTGTGATCATAGCTTACTGCAGCCTCGACCTCCTAGGCTCAAGTGATCCTCCTACCTCAGCCTCCTGAGTAGGTGGGATTATAGGTGCATGCCATCACGCCTGTCTAGTTTTTAAATTTTGTGTAGAGATGGGGTCTCACTATGTTGCCCAGGCTGGTCTGGAACTCTGGGACTCATTAAATCCTCCTGCCTTGGCCTCCCAAAGATTTGGGATTACAGGTGTGAGCCACTGTGCCCGGCCAAGGGGCTGGGATTTTAAGCCCAGGCCTGACTCTGCAGGCTCCCTCCCCTCTGCCTCCTGTACATGGTCCTTGTCCTCCATCCCCAGTGCCCAGGCAGTTATCTTTAGCCCTTTATCTCACCACCCACAAGGACAGACAAGCTTGGGGACAGCCATCCTGAGAGTGAAAGAAAAGGGAAAAGATGGCTTTCTGCCTAAACCTGGCCTGGACATCCTAAGTATGGTGGGGACTGATGGAGTGGACGCTGTCTTGCTCTGAGGTCCTGGTCATTAGGGTCCGAGGGGTTAAATGGAGAAGCACAGAGAATCTGAATCTAATGCAGAGTTCACAAATGTTGGACCTGAACTTGGCCCTCAGAGATCTCCTACACCAGTGGTACCCAAAGCACAGGATGGCTGGTCCCATTCTCAGACCAACAGCATCAGACATGGGATTGGGGGCCCCGGAGATTCTCATACACACATGGGCTATGAATCATTCATCTTTCCAACCCATATCTCATTTAACAGATGAAGAAAAAGAGGCTCAGAGAGGGCAAGGGACTTACCCAGGTCACACAGCACATAGCTTGTCAAGCTGAGCCAGGACCCTTCCTTCTGACTCCCTAGTTTAGGTCCTTGATACCTCACTCCAAGGGGCAGGGAACAGGGTGTTTTAATAAGAGCCTGTTTGGGAGCTGCCAGTGGGCTGGGTGGCATTGAGGAGGGGGACTTGGGGCTGCCAGGGCCTCTTGGGTGTGTTAGGGTGCCTGAAAGTCCCTCATTTGAACTGTATTTCTTTCCTGGCCTTGGGGTGGGATGACAGGGACCGGGTGACATTTCAGGGGAAATTAAGTGACAAGGAATCAGATGGGGCCTGGATGGGAGTAGGATGGGAAAGCAGAGACTGGAAGATAAACTTCCTGCCCTGGCAGCTCTGCTGGGGTCGGCTGTGTCCCTGAATGTGCCCCTTGTCATGGGAAGTCCCTGCACCCCTGCCCTGATCCCCACCCACTGGGAAACTCTCAAGAGGTGGAGATTTACCACTCATTCTCTCAGGGAACTCTAGGACGCAGAGGTATAAGGACGACCACTGGTTTAATGCCTTCTTTGACTTTTGGGGAACCCAGGCCCAGAGAGAAGTGACTTGCCTCGGGTCACAGAGTGAGTCAGTAATGGCCCAGTGTGGGGTGGTGCTGGACAGGTGGATGTGAAGTTCCTGGAGGGCAGCACGAAGAGGAGGCTCAATGGCCAAGCAATCCACCAGCTCCCTCCACCCCACCACCGTGGGGCACAGGAAACAGGAGAACAGTGGAGGGCTGGGGGATACCTGGCCAGGCTCAGCGCCCTGGCTGCGTGGTGTTGAGCAGGCCCTTCCTGCTGTAGGATCATGTTGGCAGTGGCAGGGTCCCGCTCCCATTTCCTGTGTCTCTTCTTGGCTGGTGCCCGGGTCTCCCGCACAAGAGCTGCCTAGTCCAACCCTCTAAGCCCCACAACCCCAACGATCTTATCAAACATCCCATCAGACTGAATTCCAGTCACTTCCCTAGCACGCAAAGCACTGTAATGTCCATGCTGAACTCTCCACCTGGAATGCCCTTTGACTCATCTCCACCAGGCAGACTCCTATTCAACCTTCAAAACCCAGCACAAAGTTTGTTTCCTAAGTGAAGCCCTACCCTACCTTCAGAACCAATCAAGCTGGCCAGACCTTGGGCTCACATATTGGGCAGCATATGTCTTTAAAATGATACTTCTCAGAGCAGGGAAGGGGTCTCGTGCTCTTATTCTTCTCTGTGCCTGCTGTGGAGCGCCACATAGGTCCACAGCACACACTGGGTCTTCTCTTGCCCCTGGCTCAGTCTTGGTGCCTCATACAGTACTACATACAATCAATCAGAGACCAAGAAGGAGGTCTGTTCTGTGCAAAAAGCAGAAGCTTAGAGTTAGACAGTCCTGGGTTCAAATCCTGACTCTCCTGTGTGACTTGGCAGATGTCTCCTAACCTTGCTGGGAGTCAGTTTCCTCATCTGTAAAATGGGGATAATTGTGTCTACCTTGCAGAGAGATGGTGAGGATTCAACAAGGATCCTGGCACACAGTGAGTGCTAAATAATTAAATGAGTATGTATATAACATATATGTTATGTATATTAATATATCAGATACTAATAAGGATGAATAAAGACTATAGTTCCCTGGAAACTTGTTCGTAGGCACTGATCCCTTGGAAAAACATCTTAGGGAGGTTTCTGTCTGATCTGTGGACATCTCTGCACACCAACCTAAGCTCCACTTAATTGTCTTGCTCTGAGGGTGCCGAGTAAATACTCCAGGCCAGCTGGTGCCTGGAAACTGCCAATTGCTGGGGAGCAGCTCGTTAATTTTCCCTTCTCTGCACAGACCCTGCAGCTTCTGCAACTCATCTTGGGAAATGGAGTGGAGTGGGTCAGGTCAGGGCCAGGGGTCACAGGAAGTGGGACTGAGGGTGCCAGGGGACTTAAAAGGGCCTGCAGAGGCACCGCCGGGAAGCTGTCTGGGCCGGAGGAAATGGGCCCAGAGGCTGCTGAAAGGCAGATGGATCCCAGGCCTGGCCCGGCCCTGCCAGCTCTGACTCAGCTGTCTGTTCTCCACCGGAGTGGGAGAAGCCAAGGCCTTAGAGCAAGGCAGGACGCCCAGCAGCCCGCAGGGTAGCCAGCTCTGGGGGCCACGAGGTCCCACGCCGATGGAGGACAGGCCATATGGCCTAGTGGTTGACAGCATGACTCCGGAGTGAGGTTCCCTGGGTTTGAATCCTGGCCCTGCAATGTACTGATGTGTGGTGTTGGGTAAGTTACTTAACTGCTTTGTGCCTCAGCTTTTCTCATTGTAAAATGAGAAGATGAAGATTAATACCCGTGTCGTAAGGGTGTTACGGGAATTAAATATACATTAAGAGCTTAGAACTGTGCCTGGTATATACATATCATTCAGTAAATGTTAAGCTATTAATCTTATTATCTCTTCCTCCTCATTCGGAAGCATACTATTTGGATGTTCTCATCTGCAAAATGTGAGCATTGGACTTGACTCTGCGGTGACACGTCAGTTTCACCACACTCACCAGCTCCCAGGAGCTGGCCTCGGGCCCCTTCTGGACTGGGTGGAAGAGGGCCATGGTTAATCTGGGATGTCTGCAGTGTGCCCAGGAAGGGAGACAGGTAGCCTGTGGGCCTCTCACTTGCCATCATTGGAACATTTTACTTACTCAGCAGATATATCCCCAGCCCTTGCTCTGTGCCAGGCACTGGCTGAGGTCCTGGATTCAAAGGTTAGCGAGCACAGTCATGGTTTCCCACAGGAGCTGAGAAATGGGGTGGGTGCAGCACTGCATTCAGGTTTGGGGAACCTCAGTCCCCTCATCCACAATGGGCCCAGTGACATCCTTCCTGCCTGAACTGCTCACCTTTCCCGGAATTTGCTTTTCTTTTTTTTTTTTGAGACAGAGTCTCGCTCTGCCGGCCAGGCTGGAGTACAGTGGTACCATCTCGGCTCACTGCAACCTCCGTCTCCTGGGCTCAAGCAATTCTCCTGCCTCAGCCTCCCAAGTGCCTGGCACTACAGGCACGCACCACCATGCCCGGTTAATTTTTGTATTTTTAGTAGAGACGGAGTTTCACCATGTTGGCCAGGCTGGTCTCAAACTCCTGACCTCAGCTAATCTGCCTGCCTCGGCCTCCCAAAGTGCTGGGATTACAGGAGTAAGCCACTGCGCCTGGCCGGAATTTGCTTTTCTTTTATGCCCCTGGCCTTTGGCTAGAATACTTTTGCCCCACTGTCCTCTTTGAGAACCAGCTCAAATGTTCCACCACTCCCTGCAAAGTCACTCCCTCCTCTGTGCTACCCGGGAATTCTGTAGAACCCTCCACCATTGCAGAGCACTGCCACTGTGTAAAGGTCTGTTGGTGGCATCTTCCCTTTACTGGGACCATCTGGAGGGCATGGTTGTGGCTGTGACTTCCCCAGTACCCACTACCTGGCACATGGAACAGGCTCAGACCATGGGGGTAGAGGCTGGCAGGGAGCTGGACCAGCTGACCTTTTGACTTCTAGGAGGCTGGGCTCCTCATATGCGTAGATCCAACCAGTATGCTCAGGTCAGAAGGCCTGACCTTAAATGCTAGTTCTGCTATGTCCTTGTCATGCCTGGCCAAGTCACCAAGCCATTCTGAGCGCCTTGGCAGCTCCATCTATAAAATGGGGATATTTCAGAATGATGTTGTGCAGAGCCAGAGTCTAGCAAGGGCCCTAACATACAGCAGGTGTTCAATAAAAGCCATTCTTCCCTTTTCCTTCTTTCGTAAGGTAGTACTTAGGGCCAGCATCTACACCCCACAGTGCCCAGGTCAGACACAAGATTCTGGGAGAAAACATGTGGACAGCCCAAATACCAGGAAGCAGGCCCAGAGGAGCAGAGGAGACAGAAGGGGAGAAGGGGAGGTGGCAGGTCCCTCAGAGGTGCCCCAGGTGGCTGTTCCTTGAAGCGTGGGACCCATGGCCCACATGTGCCAGGCCACCCCAGGGTCCTCAGCTCTTCCTGCTCTCCCGCCCAGCTGGGAAGCGTTCCCATCCTTCCTTTAAGCAGAGGCGCTTGCCTCTTGGTGCTGCAGCCGGAGCGCTGATAATAAAGGCACCTCTGTGTGTCTCTGGGGAAGTAGGGCTGGGGGTGGTGACGAGGGGGGACCCACAAAGCTCCCGCAGCTGTGTGTTTGCAAACAGGGGAGCTGAGCTGTGCAGAGGGGCTGAAAGCACTAATTGTCTTTAATTAAAGGAGGTTGGAGGCAGTGCAGGCTTTGACAAAAGAGATTTCCAGCCTGTTAGCAGCTTCAGCCTGTGCAGGGGCTGGGCCGCCCAGGCGCGCCCTCGGCTTTGTCCCTGTGGGGCCTGGCCCTGTGGAGGGCACAGCTAACACCTGCCTGGTGGGGGTGGGAATGGGGGCGGCAGGAGCCAAGCACACACAGTAGGACCTTACTGTGCTGCGAAGCTGGGCTCCTGGGGCCTGGGAAGCCATCCTCATGGTGAACTCCTTTCTCATCCATCCATCCATCCATCCATCCATCCATCCACCCATCCATCCATCCATCCATCCATCCATCCATCCATCCATCCATCCGTCCACTCATTGACTCAGCAAGCACTGTTAAGCATTTGCTATGTGCCTAGACAGTGCTCAGAGCTGGGGGCACAGAAATGTGACGATCCCTGCGGTTCAAGGACTTGCCATTCTAAGAGGTACACCAAGCACAGACTCTGGAACCTGCTGGCTTGAATCCCGGCTCTGCCACTTATTAGCTGTATAACCGTGGGCAAGTTACATGACTTCTGTGCACCTCAGTTTTTTCCACCTGTAAAAGGGGGATGATTACTGCATTTGCACTGTGCACTTTACAAACATCAAGGGCCATTATTCATTATTTCATTTATCTAACTTCATACCTGGCTGGAGTCTCTAGCACTCCATTGATGGGAAGAACCCTGGTCTAGGAGGCTGGCTGGGTTCCAGTCCCAGCTCTGCCAGTCACTTGCTATGTGGCTTCCCAGCCTCAGTTTTCCCACCTGTACAGTTAGGGCTGGACAGGATGGAGTGTGAGGGAGGGCTCTGCGGGCGTGGATGGTCTCAGCTCCCTCCAGAGTCCTGGGAATGGAGGCTCCTAGGAAGAGCCAGCCTTGCTGGGCTCCTGCCCCCTGCTGCATACAAATGGGCTCGGTCTCCCACCCCAGGCGGCTGCTTTAGCTCATTCTATTCTTTTGTCTTCTCTTTCACCAGGCTCCCCCTCAGACACATCTGCAGCCCCCGGCAGGCACATATGCGCTAGTGAGCTCCCTCTCCCTCCCTCTCTCTCTCTCTCACACACACACACATGCACGCGCACCTGCCTGATTCTCACCCTCACCCCCATTCCCACCCAAAAGAATCATAGCCTTTGCATCCCCACCCCCTCCTTGCTGACCCTGGGTCCAGGGTGGGTGGGAGGAGGCTGCTCACAGTCTCTGATCCCCTCCAGCCCAGCTGTCTGGACTGGGTGGTCGCAGAGAGGTGGAGAGAGGGGCAGAGGGTGAGAGCATCCTGGGCCAGAGTCCTCAGGCAGTGGGAGGGAGGTCAGCTCCTGAAAGGGAGGGCCTGAGTCAGGCCACAGGGGAGGGGCAGGTCTGGAATGTTCACCTTGGGGAGCATCACGGGAGGTCAGGAGACATTTATCCCAGCCTACTCTGGGCCAGCAGCCCCTCGTTTAATTTATTCAAGGACCTGGTGGGGAAACTGAGGCTCAGAGAGACTGAGTATGACTCAGAGACACACAAATGGGGTCACACCAAACCAGGACACACTTCTATCCCTTTAGAACACATTTTCTGAAGTCCTTCAGAATCAACAGGCCAGGCCCCCTGGGGGGGCATGGATTTGACAGGTGTCTGGTGTGGACTCCAGGTGCATGGCTCATGCCATACCTGCAGGATGCCAGCCCTGGGAGGTGGTGGGGGCAAGGAGAGGGGGCAAGGTATGGCCCTGGTGTGTAGGTACCTGTGCCCCTTGCTAGGGGGGAAAGTTGGGGGGCGTGTTCTGACCCCAATGTGTCTGGGTTGAGGAGGGAGGCTTCTCTCTCTATCCCACAATTTGCCCAGGGTCCCTGGCATGTCCAGGCACAGGCAAGTGGCCTCTTAGAGAAGGAGATGGGGAGGGAGCTAGAGAGATGGGGAGAGAGAGAAGTGGGGAGGCAGGGGAGGGAGAGAGAGAAACAGAGAGCGGGGGAGATGGAGAGACTAAGACAAGGAGAAGGAAGACAAGAGGACGCTGAAGGAGGAGGGGATGGACGAGGGGGCAAGAGACAAGAGGAGGAAGGAGAGAAGAGGCAGGTGTGAGGGAGGAGTCAAGTACAGAGAGCTGAGAGGGGCAGGAAGGGTGTGGGATGGGAAAGAGCAGGGCCAGTGGTGGCCCAGAGAAGCCTGACCTGGAAGGGGCCCAACTGAGCAGGGCAGGGTGCGGCGGGGAGGTTCCTAGAAGGGCTAGGGAGGGTGGCTGAGGACTGTGAGTGGGTCTGTGTGACTGTGAGAATACACTTCCGAGTGTGAGTGGGTGTGAGCGTGCACTTTCAGGCCCAGGCAGACTGGGGTGTTTTGTCTTGATCTCTTGGCTTCACACACCCTCTGCATTTTGTATTCATGAGAACTGAGCTGAAAGATTAATTCGTATTTAATACAGCCTTCGCTGGCAGGATGGGGAGTGGTGCAAATTTTTTTAAAGGTACTAGGTAAGGAAGAATTGATTGATTGGTTGATTGATTGATTTTCTCCATCCATCCATCCATCCATCCATCCATCCATCCATCCATCCATCCATCCCCCACCCACTAAGTACCTCCTATGTGGCAGGCACGGTGCTGGGGCAGGAGGACCAAACCAACCAACTCAATAAGCTCATTCCCACACTGGCCGCGGCAGCCTAGGACGGTGGGAAAGGTCTAATGCGGTCCTGAGTGTAAAGGACAGTTCCATTAATGTGCTCTGTGAGGCTGCACAAGCCCTTCTGCTTCTTAGAACCTGTTTTCTCACTTGTAAGACAGGGTGGGCAACTCCTGCTCCCGGGGGTTGAAGATGTGTATAGAAGGTGCCTAGCACCACCACAGAAATTCCAGACCTCTAAGGCTGGCTTGTGGCACTGTAGCCTCCTAACCACTATCTCTAAATACTATTTTTTTCTCTCTTGAGACACGGTCTCACTCTGTTGCCCAGGCTGGAGTGCGCTGGTGCAATCACAGCTCACTGCAGCCTAGAAACTCCAGGCTCAAGCGATCCTCCCACCTCAGCCTCCCTAGTAGCTGGAACTACAAGCATGCATCACCACACCCAGCTAATTTTTAATTTTTATATATGTGTACACACACACACACACATACACATATATATTATTATTATTATTTTTTGAGACAGGGTCTCACTCTGTTGCCCAGGCTGGAGTGTAGTGGTGAGATCACGGCTCATTGTAGCCTGATCCTCCTGGCCCAAGTGATCCTCCCACCTCAGCCTCCCTAGTAGCAGGGACTACAAGTGCATACCCCCACACCTGGCTAGTTTTTAATTTCTTTGTAAAGATGGGGTTTCACCATGTTGCCCAGGCTGGTCTTGAACCCCCGGGCTCGAGTAATCCTCCAGCTTCAGCCTCCCAAAATGCTGAGATTACAGGTGTGAGCCACTGTGCCCGGCCTAACCATGATTCTTACAGAAGATCCTGAGCATCTGGTGGCTGCCAACTCCACAGCAGCTGCAGCTGTGCAGCCTCACTAGGGTACCAGGTGGGAGGTGGGTCAGCCCTGCCCGGCCCAGGCAGCTGTGGAACGAGTACAAAGATTTGAGGGACAGGAGATGCCCTCCCCTTAGAAGCCCCACAACTACCCTGCCTCTCAGGCCTAGAATAGCCAGAGTCTCTTCAGGCTATTTCTTGTTTGTCCTCTAGATCTCTGTTCTGATGGCCCTTCCTCTAGAAAGGCCTCTGGGCCTCCCAGGTTCAGGGTGGACCCATCCCCATATCCTAGTCCAAGTCTCCCCAGTGGGTCCCATAGTCCTTATTGCTCCATGCACACACTCCATCCTCTCTGTGCACCAGGGGCTCCTTGTCTCTCTCCACTGTGGGCTCCCGGGGGCAGAGGCCATGGCAGATCCCACTGTGTTCTGGCCCAGCACAATGCCTGGCACATTTCTAGAGGGGCGGGGGCATTTGCTGGTCCACGGGCTGAGAGTCAGACCATATTCTACCTGGTGTTGCTTCCCCTGAGGGCCTGAAATCTACTTCCTTAGATGCCACATCCCTTTGTGGGGAAGGGCATCAGGGACTCTCCCTACTCAGGAGGTCCAGGGAATTCGGGGTGGGGCCTGGGTGATGAGGGTGGACAGGGGGATGAGACATCTCTGCTATGGACTACCTTTGTGTCCTTGAGCCAGACCTTTCTCCTCTCGGAGCCTCAGTTTCCGCAGCTGTAAACCAGGAGGGTAACTTTCATGGTGCTGGGTGGGGAAGGGCATAGTCTTCGGCCTTAGACTGGTGGCCCTGCCAAGGGGTGGCTGGTGGTGGGAGATTCTCTAGACACATCTCTCAAAGGCTGCCGCTTCGCCATTCCTAGGGTCCCCACCTCCATCATATATAAAATGTTTTGCAAATGAAACTTCAATACCCACTCCTGCAATCCAATCAATCCCCCAAAGCCCCTCCCAGGTGGAAATCCTTCTGGTGCCCACTCCACAGTAGACACAGCTGAGCTTGGCTGCCAGCTCTATCCTCCAAGCCTCAAATGGGGAACCAAATGACCCAAGTGGGCCATCATTTCCCCCATGCACCTCCTATAGGCCAGGGTAGTCTGCCCCCCCGCCCCTTCTCTTCTCTTCCCCAAGCTGGATTCAACATTGGGCGGGCCCCCTCCTCCACTCTCTGCCTGGACGTGACATTCACCAGCATCACTTCTGGTCCCATCTGCGAGCACCCCACCCCCCAGCAGCTAATCCCCACAAAGCCCTGCGCGGGGCCCAGCATGACAAGCAGGCCCTGCGCTGCTTGCAGCTTGGCTGAGCGTGCTCGGAGGGGCTGAGGCGGGATTCGGCGCGGCTGTCACTCTCCCCGTCCGCTCCTCTAATTGGATTCCCAACACGCAGAGGTCAGCAGAAACGCTGGGGAGAGGAGAATCAAAGGGAAGGGGCGTCTGGGAGATAAAGAGAGGCATTCTTCCTGGGCCACAAAGACCGCAGCACGAGGGGGTGGGAGGGGACCCCACGAGGGGCTGCCCATCTGGAGGGGGAAGGGGATGGGATGGGAGAGCCCAAGGCAGGCGACAGAGGCTGAGGGCCTATTTCCTCTAGGCCAGTATTTCCCTACGCTGCACCTCTGCCCACATGGTGCCTCGGGCCTGTAGGCCATCCCCTCGTGTGGGGTCTAGGCATCCTCCAAGGCCTGGCCTCTCACTCCTGCCTGCTGGAGGAAGCTTTCTTGGAATGCGGTGGGAAGGTTCCGGAATCCACTGGACCTGGGTCCCAATCCTGGCTTGCCACCTGCGTTCAGCGAAGTTTGGCAAAGCCCTTGCAGTTCTCTGGGGCTCAGTTCCTCTTCTGTGGAAGGTGGATAACACCAGCTGCCACCCAGGGCGGTGGCTGGAATAAAATGAAGGGATGTGAGCAAAATGTTTGGAGCAGAGGGCCCACAGTAAGAGGGGCATTCGTGGGTGTCCCTTCCCAAAGCTCCTCTGCTGGCCTGGTGAGGACAGACACAAGCCTCTCTCCCAGGCGAAAGTGATTCATAAACATAACAGCCAGGACAGACGAGAGGGGAATGGTGACCCCCAGCCTGGGCAGGGGCTTCACCACTCACATCTTCACCAACACCCTGTGCCTATCAGGCAGAGGAGGAACCCAAGGCTCAGGAAATGACGGGAAATGGCCAAGGCCATACAGCTAGAAAGCAGCAGAGTCTGGCCAGGGAGCCTGGCCCCTGTACCCCTGCAGGGCTGCTGTGCCCACCTGAGCACAACAAGCAGGTCCTGTGGGTACATGTGTGTGTGCAGGCACAACCAGTGGAGGAGGCAGGCAGGCCAGGGATGGAGCCTTGCTGCAGAACAGGCCCGTTTGCTTTAAGAACATTGGAACCACTGATTTTGCTTCATGAAAGAGGCATGAATAGGACCTCAAAGGGAATTTCTAAGAGACAGAAAATCAATGGCCCTGACATCTTGGCCCCCAGAAAGAGAGAGAGAGAGTGTGTGTGTGTGTGTGTGTGTGTGTGTGTGTGTGTGTGTGTGTGTGTCACACTCCACAAATTGATCCAGTCATATGCGTGCGCGCGCGCACACACACACACATATACACACACAGATAGGGCTCACATATGCTGACAAGTACCCATTTTCATGTACATCTGGCTTGATAAAATATACAGATGTACACACGAATCTGAATACTTTGGCTGATTTCCCTGCAGGTGGGTGGGCACCCATGCAAACACATACCTGCATGACCCAGTGAGCATACTCAACAGCAGTGGCGTGTACAGACGGGGACCTCCCTCCACGGCTGCACCCACACATTCTTAGGTGTGCACTTTGATCCACCACACTCATGAGTGTGCTCCTCCCTGCACACATATGCTGGGGCAGGTCAGGCAGACACAGGAACCCACCAATACAGGGAGAGGAATGGCTCCCAGCAGGCCCCAGCGTCACCTGCACAGGCAAGCGCTGCGCGCGGCCCGCCCATGAAATGTACGTACATGCCCATAGCTCCAGAGACGTCCCAACTGCACGGGCAGAGGCTGGCTCAGTGGGTACACTAGTGCACATATGGGTACACAAACGACTCCCAGCAGGCCCAGCACACACGCATGCGTACCAGGGACGCTCTGTGCTGACCCAGCACGTGCATGCACATCCCTCCCGGGTCTCCAGGGAGCTCCCACAGACAAGACAGCTCTGACAGCAGGGTGTGGGGGAGGGCAGCTCAGGACCAGGGTTGCCAGGGATACGGATGTGGGGCTCTCAAAGCTGCATGGCCTGCCCAGGCAGCACAGACAGGCCAGTGACCACTCTTAGGTCTTCAAATGTTGCTAATCAGATGGCAATGCCTTTCAGGGAGGAAACCGGGAATTTGAGGGTGGTTTCCTAGAATGAGCCAGTGTAACCCTGACAGGTCCCAGGTCAAGCCTGCAAAGCCCCCAGGGCAGAATCTTTTCTCTCTAAGGCTGACATGAGGCTCTGGGCCCAGAATTTGCTGGGGACACAGCAACAGACAGCTCTGCATGGCCCCTAAGCCTCATCCAGGCCATATCTCCTGCTCCACCAAATGACCTGTGTTCAGTGACAACTATTTACTTGCTGTGTGGCCTGGAGCAAGTCACTTGGCTTCTCTGAACCCCAGTTCCCTCGTCTACAAAAGGGGATGGTCGCAACTTCGAGCATTTAGATCGCAGGGCCAGGCTGTGACAAACAGAGCTAACATTTTCTGACCATGTGCCTCGTGCCAGGTGCTGTGCAGACATTTTCTTTTCATTATCTCCTTGAGTCTTCACAACTTGCCCTGTAATACTCCATTTATTATTGAACCCATTTTAGAGATGAGGCAATCAAGGCTCGGGTAGGTGCGTCACCTGTCCAGGGCCACACAGGTAGCAGATGTCAGAGCCAGTATTTGAACCCAGGTGGCTGGCTCCCACCTACTTTGCTAAACCTTCCTGCTTGTGGGGGTCTGGAGTGGTGGGAGGCAACACAGGTCCTTATCCTCATGCCGCGGAAGGTCACGGCTGTCCTGATGGCTTCTCGAGGAGCGCCACAAGGACCAGGTAGAACAGAATCACGGACTGTTAGGTACATTCTACAGATGGTAACACTGAGCTCCAGGGTGGGAGGAGCAGGGGGAAGTGCTCTGCCGAGGTCCCAGAACCCACATTTGTACCCAGGGACCCTGACTTTGTGAGCTGCTCCTGCACTATGCAATTCACGCACCCTGGCTGGTTAAAACAGTGCCGTGACACACGCACATATTAGGTACCTGCTGTGTGCTCGGACCTGCTTAAAACTGAGGGCTCGTCCATTACCATGCCCCCCCAACTTTAGACATGTAGGCACTGCCTTGCTTTCTAGAAACTCTGCCAGCACTGGGCTGGTGCCCACCCTGAGAAACCATCCTTCCTGTGGCCGGACAATGCCTCCCTTCTCATCCTGCTCCTGTCTCCTGAGCTCCTTTGACTCCTCGGAGCCTCCTTCAAAGCCTGGGTAACTGGGACTACTGCTCTCATTTAACAACAGGGAAACTGAGGCTCAGGAAAAGGATGTAACCAAGTCAGTCAGTCTCATGGGTGGCTAGTGGCAGAGCAGGGAGCTCTCTCTGTGCAGGGCTCCCCCGGCAACTTCCAATTCTGGGTCTGCACAGACCCAGACACACGGTGGGCTCCCACCAGCTCCTTATGAGAGAATTGGGTCCCACAGCAGCTTCTGGTTTAGGATCACACTGCAGAAATTCAGAACATGGTCAGGCCAGGGCAGGGAAGGGAAGGGAGCAGGAGCTGAAACTACAGTGGTTTATGTTAAAAAAAAAAAAAAAAAAAAAAAGAAAAAAAAAAGAAAAAGAAAAAAAAGGGTAAGACTGAAAAATGCTCTAGTTCCAAGACGGAGTTGAGATCTGAGGGAAATCTCAGTATCAAGAATAAGGAGTCTCCATCCATGCTTAGAAACATCTATTCCAACCACAGACAGACCTGTGGGGCGCCGTGGCCATGTCAGTCCCTCAGGAGCCCTCCAGAGGCGGCAGGAAGAACCCCATTCTCTCCATGGGCCTTGGTTAGTAGCGTCACTCCCAGCAGGGTTGAAAGGGTCCACGTCTGAGACTGGGGTGACTGAGACTCTGCAACAAGTATTTATTGAGCACCTTCTGCGAGCTCAGCACCATCCTAGAACCTGGAAATACAGCGGTGAACAAAACAGACGAAATGGCTGCTCTCGTGGAGCCCACACTCCACCCGGGAAAGACTGGCAGCTGGGGAACACAGTGGGGAATACGTGGTATGTCAGCTGGCGATTAGGACGACAGGGAGAACACAGTGGGGAAATACGTGGTATGTCAGCTGGCGATTAGGACGACAGGGAGAAATCAATCACGGAAGGGGACAGGCTGCGTGCCTGTATACAAATTGGGTGATGGGGGACCTCAGTGAGGTGACATTTGGGCAGAGACCTGAAGAAGATGATGGAGCAACCACTGTGGGTATCTAGGGAAAGAACATGCCTGGCAGAAGGAGGTCAGAGTGCCTGGAGAGCGGGAGGGAAGGAGGAAATGGGAGGAGACCAGTCAGAGAGGTGAGAGGAGGGAAAGATGATGGAGGGACTTGTGAGCCATTTCTAGGAGCTTGGCGTTTGCACTGTGCAAGATCGGGAGTCTTAAAGATTCTGGCTAGACCAAGCATCCTAGGGACCCCAGACTGGAGGAGGCAGGGTGGGAGCCGGGTAGAGGCGGTCAGGAGGCAGTGGAGTGAGTCTGGACTTCAGAATAGAGGTCTGGGCTGGAGTCAGCCCAGAGAAGGCATTTGAAGCTGTGGGACTGGGTGGAGTCACCCAGGGAGAGAGAATAGGAGGCCAAGGACACAGCACTGGGGCCTTCCAAGGTGGAGAGGTCGGGAGATGAACAGGAACTGGCCACAAAGTGCTCAGAGCGAGAGGTGGAGGCGGGTGGCACCCCGGGAGCCAGTGCGTTCCCAGAAGAGAGAGCAGTCACTTTGTCAGATGCTGCTGGCAGGTTGAAGAAGACCAGGTCTGGGACATTGTGTCCATGTCTCCCACTGGCCTGGCAACATGGACATCACTGGAGGCCTCGATGATGAGCTGTTTTAGTGGAATGAAGGGGACGAATGTCTGATATGAATGTGTTCATGAGCCCTAGGAACGGGAGTCAGCAGCGAGGGGGGCTTCAGAATCAAACCAACCCAGTGACCCCGTTCCAGTCCCAGCTCTGACCCTTTCTAGCAGTGAGCCTTGGGCAGGTCACTTCACCGTGCTAAGATTTCCTCATCTGAAGAATGGGGACAATAGCCCTTTTACTTTCCTAGAGTCCTTGAGAATCCAATGAGGTAACAGTCATGGAGAAAATTTACTAATGATGAAATACAGGAACTATTCCAGCAGGACAAGTACAGGCTTTGGATTTCACTTCTGGCTCCTCTGTCCATTAGCTGTGTGACCTTGGCTTGGTTATTTAACCTCTCTGAGCTTCTGCTTCCTTTTCTCTAATAGTTGTACCCAGCTTCTGGGGATTGTAAGGATTCAGCAGAGTGTTCACCAAGCCCAAGGTAGCAGCCTGGCACAGGGTGAGCACCCAATTGATAGTGCCTGAGCCTGCCTCCTCGGGGGATTCTTATTTCTGTTACTTACAAGAAGGTTCCAGCAAGAGGTACAGAGTCAGGAGTCGGACCCTGAGTTTGAGTGCCAGTCCCCAGACAAGTCATTTCATCTAACTTCTTGGGCCTCAGTTTTTACAGCTGTGAAATTGGCAAGCTGTGGCCTTGGCCCCCTTTGTTTGGGGGATGGGGGGACAGAGAGGACAGGAGACAAAGCTCACGAGTTGCAAGTGAAATGGAAATGGCTGTGCACGCATGGCCCTCTCCTTGGCCTGTCATCTCATTGGGCAGGCAGGTTACTGTGACCAGAAAACACACTCCGGTTATGAAAACAGCAACTTAAACCAGCCTCCACCAGGTCCCATGGGAAGAGACTGGGAAGGCCGGAGGAAGGAGCAGAAAGCCCAGCATACCAGCAAGAGCAGGAGTCCCAGGCCAGCCCACCCCACAGGGTGACCCCTGGCCCCCCAGCCATGGGGGCTACGCAGCCCATCCTCTTCCCCGATTGATTTCTCCCTGTCGTCCTAATCGCTGTCTGACATACTGTGCATTTCCCACTGTGTTCTCCAGCAGCCTGTCTTTCCCAGGTGAAGGGTGGACTCCACAAGAGCAGCTATTTCGTCTGTTTTGTTTGCCGCTGTATTTCCAGGTTCTAGGATGGTACTGAGTTCACAGAAGGTGCTCAATAAATACTTGTTGCACCCACTTCCACCTCAGCATTGGTGAGACCCCCGGGCTCCCGTGAAACTCCAGAGAAGACCTTGGTCTCTGCCCCGGGTGGGAAGAGGCAGGCCAGCCTCAGTGGGAGCTCCTCACGGACCTGAGAACACACAGCTCCTGTGAAGAGGAGTGTGGGGTGGGGGGGTTTGGCGGGATGGTAACAGGTCCTGGAAAACCTCCCCTGGTCGCGGGAGCTGTGTGATTGGACATCTTAGAGATGACAAGGGGCTCCAGAAAGAGCCAGGCCTAGGAGCCTGCCGCGCTGGGTTCTAGTCCCGGCTTCTGCCTGACAAGTACCTGGGACCCTGAGAAAATCATGCCTCCTCGTGGCCTCAGTTTTCCTTGTCTCTAAAACAGTGCTAACAACCTTTGCCGTGCTTCTCGCATGTGGGTATCATTTAGATCAAAATATCTCATGGAGTGAGTCCGAATGTTACACAAAAGCAGCCTCCAATCTTTTCTGGAACAAAGCAGGGTGTAAGTAAAGAAATACTGTACATATGTAAGACATTATCATTACAAATGGCATTTTTCCCACCAAGCTATGGGGAAAAAAAAGGAAAACAAAACAGAAACCAGTTCAGTATGGCGCGAAGGATTCTCATTAGGATTTCAGGAGGCCTGAGTTCTGGTTCCAGCTCCGTAGGCACCTGATAAGGTGAGTGAGCCTGAGCGAGCCACCTCCAACTCCCTGCCTTGCAGCCCTGGTAGGGAATCAAACAGATGTTGGTTTTAGAGAGGCTTTGCAAGTTCTGCCAATGAAGAATTAACAATAGAATGTTCCCTCCTCTCCAAGGCAGGGGGTCTGGGATGGGAGAAGGGACTCAGGCAGGTCTTGGTTTAAGAGTCTCACCTGCCATGCAGCCTTGGGTAACTCTCTTCCCCTCTCTGGGCCTCAGTTCCTCTTGTGAGGTGTGAGGTGTAGAGGCTTACGGTGGGGGGAGTGAGGATAACGGGCCCCAGGGAGGGGGGTGCCCAAACAGGGTGGGTGAGGCCAGAGCAGACCAGTGGGGCCTGAGCCAGCTGCCGCAGAGCAATGAAAAGCTCTTAACCACACAGAATTGTTAACAGCTCCCAAATCCTGTTGTACCACAGGCTTAGAAAGGCTTAAACTGTTAAATGCATAAACTTCCTCAATAAACGGGCCTCTCTTGCCAGATTCTGAAGCCCAGCCAGATGAAAAGGCAGTGGTCGGAGGGCGGGGAACTTCCCCAGCTGTTTATGGTCCTGCTGGAGTGATCTGGAGGCAGCCCGTGTGCTTTCAGGGTCCAGATGAGCCAGTCTGGGGCCAAGAGCGGACAGTGCAGGGCTCTGGGGTCAGATGGCCTGGGTTCTAACCCTACTTCTTCCTAGCTGGGTCATCTGGGACTTTTCCCCTCAATTTCCTCTTCTGTGAAATAGGGATGACCTTACCTAACCCTGTAGGGTGACCAAGGGCCAGTGGATACTGCTTGTATCGGAAGAAATCAGGAGTGGAAGGCACAAAAGCATAGACCTGTCTCTGCCACCTAAGAGGGCTGTGATATTGACCAAGTCTCTGTTTCCTAGTCTGATGAGAGGACACAAGGAGGTGACTGGGCAGGAGCGGCCCACCCAAGGTGAGCATTTGGTATGTGCGGTGTGGGACAGACTGGGGGCTCTTCTCTCTGGCCAGAGGTTAGCCAGGGTTGGGGAGCCTCCTTCCCTGAGGCTTCCTTACTCCCGAGCCTTCGTCCTGGGACGGTGTTCCATCCTGCCTCGCATCTCTTGATAGGAAAGCACCTCGTCATTCAAGGCCCAGCTCCGGGTCTCCTCCTCTCCTGAGAAGCCCTCCTCGTTGCCCCAGTAGGGTCAGCCCCCTCCTTCCTTTGAGGTCCCACAGTCCTAACCATGAGCCCCTTAGCTGGTTATCTGCCAAGCTCTTCACTTCCACCATCTTGGGGGGTCCTCCGTCATCTGGAGGTAGGCAGGCCGGGGCGTAGTGTTTCTATTTCCCAGGTAAGCAAACTGAGGTTCTTTCTATCACACCCTGCTGGCCGCTCTGCATAGGGTCTACAGGATCGGGACTCAATGACCAGGTGGACAAGACATGGGCCTCAGGTATAAAAGGTGAGTACATTCTGGCATCCGTCCTCTTCAGGTTACTAAGTTGTCCCAGCAAGCTACAGAAAGCCAGGTGCAAATTCTAGCTTGGCTACTTAGTGGCTGTGCGCCCTTGGGCAGCTTGATGACCCTCTCGGGGCCTCAGTCTCATCGTTGGTAAAATAGAGCTAATAATACCAACAGAAGTTTCAATAAGATAATGGAAGCATAGCATATACCGCAGTGCGGGACACACAGGTGGCACTTTTCACCTCCCTGTCTCGGGCCTCCTCCAGGCCTCTCAGGACTCCCCTCAGCCTCTGAGGGCAGTAGAACTGAAACCCTGGCAGCCCTTCCACCATCCTCCCTTGGCCAAGAACACTTTTCTTCTGCTCTTCCCTGGATGGCTGAACCTTGTCTGGGGATAAGCAAGAGGCCAGGGTTTAAAAAGAAAAAAAATCACCATCATTTCCAATCATTTTTTTTCCTGGACTAATTGCCCTTTTAACCCTTGGTTCTTCTCATCCTCCCAAGCCCTGGGAAAATGGCTCCTCCTCCAGGAAACCTTCTTGGCTCTCTCCCCATTCCCTCCGAAGCACCCCGAGTCTGTAGTCATGGATGGAGCTCTCTCCTGCGCCCTAGACTGGCAGCCCCAGGGAGGGTACGGAGGGCCTTCAGCATCTGGGCAGCTCCCACACCTGGCCTAGGAACTGGTACACAGCAGGTGTCCTGGAAGTGGTATTTCAGTGAAAAATGAATGAGCTGTTCTGAAGCCCAAATTGTCCCATACTTCCTACCCAGACCACTGGGAACTTGAAGACCAGAGAGAAAGAATCATCTCATGTCCTGAGATCCAGAACCTTCCATTTAGCTGAATCAGAGAGGAGAGAGGATTGAGGTGACTGACCCCCGCCCTTCCCAGAAGCACGTACTCTGGCTGCCTCCGGGCCTTTCCACGTCCTCCTCGCCTGCCTAACTCTTGCTCCTCACTCAGCTTCCACCGGAGTGGCCCATCTTCCTGGAGGCCGTCCTCTGATCGCCTGTTCCTGGCTAACGTTCCCCTGGATGGGCTGGGTGCCTCTGTCTGCTTCCACAGACCCTTCCCGCCTGCTGTGCTTTCTTCAGCATGACCCCAGTCCCCCTGCACCTTCACTGTCTGTAGAGGTATCTGTCACCATCTCTAGGCTGGGTGGGCCTTGGGGACAGGGGTCATCATGGCCATTTCCAAGGCCCCCTAATGCCTGGCACATGACACTCAACAAGTGTTAGCTTCCTCGTCCTCTATGAAGACATCATTGAGCCCTCCAAGAAGCAGAAAAATCAAGAGCTGAATGATTTCAGTGGATGTCTGATGGATGGATGTATCATAGACAGACGGATGGATGGATGGATGGATGGATGGACCAATGGATGGATAGGAAAGGGGAAGCTGGGGAGGGTGTAGAATTTTTCCCATTTTTAAGAGCAAAGGCTTGAATTGCTTGAGTACACTGGCCATGGTCCCTATCCAATTCCCTTCACAAAAGGCTGGCCTGTGTGGTCTCAGCCCTGGCCTGAGCCTGGGGGTCTGCCCGAGTTTTCTGTACCCCCTCCTTTTCCCTCAACTGGGTGTCTCCACCCTGTCCTTGAAGAAAAGCAGCAGAATTTTCTGTGTGGGGGTCTAGGCCTCCCCTCCCACCCAGCACTCCAACCCTCACACCCTTCCCCAGTCAGCACAGCACAGGTTGCCAGCTGGCGGCCTCCCTCCCGGAGGCCACCCCATTGACCGCACCCTACCCCTGCAGACTCCCCCAAACACATCTGAGCCACTGGTCCAGCCTCTGTAAGAAGGGCTCGAGCTGAAAGCAGGGTGGGAAGGAGGATCCAACTCTGAAGGCCCAGAAAGGACCCCTGGCCCCTCCCTCCCTTGGCTGGGAAGCACAAGATTCTGGAGTAAAAGAGAAAATAAAGCCACAGGCATAACATCTCATGCTGGAGAGCATGCCAGCAAACAGGCACTCTCAAAGGCAGCTGCTAGGAGGGTAACTCGGTCCAGCCTTTCTGGAGGGTAATTTGGCAATGTTAGTCAAAAGCTGTAAAAAAAAGTGCATGCCCTTTGACCCTACAATTCCACGCCTAGAAATGTATCCTACGCAAATAGCAGCAGCCATGCAAAAAGACAGAGAAACAATGAGGCTCACCCCAGCATTTGTTTAAGATAGTGAAATACTGCAAGCAATCTATCTGTCAATCAAGAGAGCAGTAGTAAATAAGTTACGGTACATTTATTCTATGGGATCCCAAGAGCTTCCCCACAATGATGTTATAGCTCTAACATGATATGCAAAGATGTCCACAAAATATTATTGTCAAAAATTCTCCTCCTGGGCATGGTGGTTCATGCCTGTAATTCCAATACTTTGAGAGGCTGAGGTGGGAGGATCATTTGTGGCCAGGAGTTCAAGACCAGCCTGGACAATATAGTGAGATACTGTCTCTCTGAAAGAAAAAAGAAAAAAAAGAAAAAAGAAAAAAAACTCATGTAGTTTAAGCAGGAGTCCATTTTTTCTTAAAACAAAAAATCAATATGTGTAAATACACATAAATCCACCTGGAAGAACCTATACCAGTTGGTTTCACGGTGCTTATTTCTAGATGATAGGATTATGGGTGATTTTAGTTTCTCCCTTTTTGCTTATCAGTAATTTCTAAAGATTCTACAAATAACCTGCATTGCTTTTGTGATAAAGAAAAGTTATTTTTTCCTCAAAATAAAAAGCTAACCAGGAAAAAAAAAAAAAAAAGTCCACAGGCAAAGACAGTGTTCATACAAGTCCTTAATCTTATTTTTATAACACTCTTCTGGGTATTTTCTGATTTACTCTGTATAACAGGCCTCTGTTTATTCTGTTTTGCAGATGAGAAAACAAAGGTTGGGAGAGGGTCAGCTGCTCACCCAAGGTCACACAGCTAGCAAGAAGCAGGGCTGGGGTTTGAAAGCAGGTCCCTGAAGCCAAGGTCAAGGAGAGGCCATGAGCTGGGGAGAGAGCAGGAGCTGCACAGCAGGGCAGGGCAGAAAAGAGGGAGAGGCTGGGAGGAGAAACCCAGCAGCTGGGAACTGGGGAGTCTGAGCTGGAGCCAGCGAATCAACATGTGCGTGCAACCACCCTGGCTAGCAGCCCCTCTCCCCATCCAAGCTAAATATTAAAAATCCCATGACGCCCGATAGCATCGCAGCAATCATGCTCACTGCGGAACTGCCTCTAGATCCCTCACAGATGCGGGTTGGCCACTGTGAGAGAACACAGCAAGGTCCCCAAAGAAGGCTAGGTTGGGGGCTCCTGCTGGGCTAGCGGAAGTCGGGACTGAGGTGGGTAAGGAGAACCAAGGAGAACAGGGATCTGGAGACAGGCAGACTTGGAGAAACTGAGGCAGGGGCACATTCACAGTCACACCTATCATACTCTGGAAAGAGTCAGAGAAACAGACTTGGGTGCAGGCGGCTGCTGCAAAGAAGGCATTCCAGGGACACCTTCTGCCACTCCCAGCAGACCTGCTGGCGGGAAGCCCCAGTGGGGACTGGGGTTGGGGAGGGAACATGGCTCTTCTAAAGCCTTCCAAGATGCCCAGTCATACAAGATGCCTTCTTCTTCGTGTCCTCAAAGCACTTTGCCTGCATGGACCTCATTTGTGGCAGGACCATACTCTGCCTCGTTCCCTGGGTGTCTGAGTCCCCTGCTCACCCAGGAGCCACTTCAGACCAAACCCTGAGTGTCAGGGTTTCTCAGGGACCCTCTGCCTGGAATGCTTTCCCTCAAGCCTTCTCAGGCCCATCAGTTCAATGATGTCTCTTCCGGGAAGCCCTTCCTGAAGCACGGCCGCTTTCTCATCTCTATTGTTGCACAGTTCTTACCCCCTTCACTCATCACAGTCTGCAACTAGTTTGTTGATTTGCTCATTGACTTTTTCTTCTGTCTTCTCCTATCCACCCACTCAGACTAAAAACTCTGGGAGGGCACTGAATGTGCCTGTCTTGTTCATTTCCGTATCCGACTGCACCCGAACGTGTCTGGCTCATAGTGGGTACGCAATACATATTTGTTACAGGGCTAAATGGCCCACAGAGGTTACTCAAAACGTGTGTTGAATGGTTGGCTTCCCCAGGCCCCTCCCCTCTCCCACTGTGCCCTGTACACAGTAGGCACCAGAGGAAGTTGGTGAGATTGAATCAGTTTAGCCCCCATCACTGTATTGGGAACTAGTAAGCCTTTGAACGCCATCACCGCCCACACCAGGGATGGTGGCCACTCCCTATGAAGACTCCCCCATTCTCCATCTGCCAAGAAGACTTAATCCAGCCTTATTTTCTCTCATTTATATTAACAAAGCAATGGATGTTTTCCTATTAAATTATATCTCAATAATAAACGCATCTTTTCAAACCACATCCTCTTAGAGATTCTGCTAATGTTCCGCTGCCCCAGTGGGGACGATCCCTGAGGTGGTGTTGGGGCTGGGCTTGTGTCCTCTCTTTGGCCTTAGGTCCCAGCTTGGTCCAAACATGTGTTATCACATCGTGTGTCTGAGCTCATGGTCCTGGCACCAAATCATCAGGCAGGGCTGCTTGTTTAAAAATGCTGATTCCAGCTGGGCATGGTGGCTCATGCCTGTAATTCCAGCTTTTGGGAGGCTATGGCAGGTGGATCACTTGAGGCCAGGATTTTGAGACCAGCCTGGTCAACATGGTGAAACCCCATCTCTACTAAAAATACAAAAATTAGCTGGGCATGGTGGTACACGCCTGTAATCCCAGCTACTCAGGAGGCCGAGGCAGAAGAATTGCTTGAACCCAGGAGGCGGAGCTTGCAGTGAGTTGAGACTGCGCCACTGCACTCCAGCCTGGGTGATAAAGTGAGACCCTGTCTCAAAACAAAAAACAAAAAACAATCCCTGCTGATTCTCAGCCCCCCATCTCAGAGCCACATTCCCAGACCTGGGGGAGAGGTTTGAGTCAGACCCAGAAACCTACACTTTAACCAACTAACCAGGTGACTCTGATCCACAATAAAGATTGAGAAGCCCTAAGCTAGAGGACGAGAAAGCACTTGACCAATGTTACTTGAATGTGAGCTGGAATCACCATTCCTACACGTCCTGCTCCAGTGGGGCCAGTGCCTATGGGGCTTGGCCTGCAGCAGCCTCACATCTGGGTGACAGCAGCACAGGCCACAGCAACAGCTGGTGTCCTTCTGGGTTCCCTGAGCTCATTAATCACACCCTGACTGGCCCCCACTCACACTCAGTGGATGGCTGAGCTGGCTGGGGCCTTGGGGAGGCTGTCAGGTACAGGGGAAGATGGGTGTGGAAGGGAACCTGGAAGGGAGCCAGGGCTGGGCACACCTTACCCCTGCCCCACCTTGCACCCTCACCATCTGCAAGGAGCAGCTCTGACTCTGAGTTGGGTGACTTGCTTTTAATGCAGAGAATATGGCAGAAGTGGTGAGATGTCACTTCTGGATTAGGTTATAAAAGATTGTGGCTTCTGTCTTGGGTGTTTGCTGGTATTCTCTCTTGGCTCTCTCACTCTGGGGAATGTCACTGCACATGCAAGAGGCCCATGTGGTGAGGGACAGAGTCCTGCCAAGAACCCCGTGAGTGACCTTAGAAGCAGACTCCTCCCTGGTCGGGCCTTCAGATGAAACCGCAGCCCCAGGCCACACCTTGAGTGCAACCTCACAGGAAAATCTGAGCCAGAAGTACCCAGCTAAGCCACACCTGGATTCCTGACCCTCAGAAGCTATGAGATAATGAACGTTTGTTGTTGTTTAGAGACAAGGTCTTGCTCTGTCACCCAGGCTAGAGTGCAGTGGCATGATCATAGCTCACTATAGCCTCAAGTGATCCTCTCACCTCAGCCTCCTGAGTAGCTGGAACTACAGATGCACACCACTACACCTGGCTAAATTTTTTCTTTTTCTTTCTTTGTAGAGACAGGGTCTCACTATGTTGCTCAGGCTGGTCTGAAACTCTTGGGCTCAAGCAATCTTCCTGCTTCAGCTTCCCAAAGTGCTAGGATTACAGGCATGAGCCACCACACCTGACCTGTTGGTTGTTTTAAACTGCTAAGTCTTGGAATAATTTTTATGCAGCAACAGGTAACGAACACACCTTCTCATCTGAACACCCTGCCTGTTGCAGTTCTTCCTACACCCCTCCACCAGCCCTTAGCTATGGCCATACCAAACCTGCCTCCCTAATGGGCCAAGTTGATTCACGTTCCCAGGCCTTTATTCATGCAGCTGCATCCTCCAGCATTCCTGGGCCACCCACCCAAGACTCAGCTCCAATGTCACCTCCTCTGTGAAGCCTTCTGTCATTTTCTGTGCCCACTGTAGCCTGAGCAGTTCCTATTAAAACAAGTCTAACACATCACCACCTTTGTACATTTATATGTCTGTCTCCCCTGCTAGACTCTGAGCTCCAGAAGGCAGAGCCACAGTCTGATTCTTCTCTGTACTGCCTGATGCTCAGCATAAGGTCTGACAGAGCAGGCTCAGTAAAAGTTTGATGAATGAACGGACCATCAAAAATGAGTGGCTGGTTTCCCATTCACTTGTTCTGCCACCCACACCCTGTCTCACCACTGCCGTCCCCCAAGGTTGTGCACTTTTACACCCAAGGACGTAAAACCAAATTTGTTATCTTCCCCAAGAAACCAGCTCTTTCTCCTAACTTGCCCATTTCTTTCCTAGAACCATCACCTTCCTGCAAGCTGTAATGCCCTGTTCTCTGTGATTCTTCCCTCTCCTCCCTTTCCATCCTGTCTTCCCATCCCATCCCTTTCATTGGCAAAACATCCTTTGATCTTACCTCTCCTCTTCCCCAGCACTGGTGCACGCCCCACTCCAGGATGCCACTGTCTCTTGAGATGACAACAATGGTTCCCCTATAGGCCCCCTCCTCCTGTCTCTGGCACCCCCATCTGTCCTTCTAGGTATCTTGAAAAGCTGCCTTGCTTATCTCAGAGGGCTAGAGGGAGGAACCACAGAGCTGGTAGATTTAACAAGCATTTTATCAGATTGAGGATCACTGCAACCACCCCCCAGCTAAACTTTCCCTGGCTCTCCAAGGACACTGGATTAGGGTCCAAACCTTTAGCCTGGCATCTGAGGCACCCCAGGATCTGGCCCCAACCTCTGAATCCAATGGGGAATGCAAGAGGACATGACACAGGCAGCTTCAAGTCCCCTACACCCCCAGCACCACCACTGCAGTTCACAGGCTGAGCACCTGGGCTTTGTACACATCCTGTCATTTAGTTAACATCTATTAAGCACTTCCTGTGTACTGGAAACCATCGCAAGTACTTTGCATGCATCAAGTACCTGACTCCTCACACCAACCTAGGAAGGAGGGTTTTACACTTGGCCAAGGTGATACTGCTACCGACTGGCAGGGGTGATTTAACCCAGGTCCTTCAACCTTCACAGCCTTCTTAGCACCAGGCTGTACCTCTCACAAACTTCTCGTGTTTGCAGACCACCTTCATGGTTCTCTGCCGTACTCAAACATCACTTACACTTACTTAATAGTTCTCCTTAAGCTAACTGTGTGGCATGGTGGTTAAGAGGGTGGGTTTTGGAATCCCAGATCCTCTACTTAGTCTCTGCTTCAGCTCTCTGAACCTCAGTTTCTTCATATACAACAGTACTCTCTGTCACAGGGTCCTTGTGAGGATTAAACGAATTAAGTCACAGAAGTGCTCAGCATATAGTACAAGGGGGAGTCGTGGGCCTGGCTCACGGTAAAATCGCACTTCTCCATCTCTTTGAATAGGAAGTAACCTTGTGACTTGCTTTGGCCAGTGAAATGCACACAGAGGTTACGGCGGGGGTGCATCCCAGGTGGAAGCTTTAAAGCCAGTAATCCATCTGCCACACTCCTTCCATCCATCTGCCCTGCGGATGGCAACATCCCGAATGGTGGCGCTCCATCCGTTTGACTCTCAGAGGGAGGAGTCCCAAGCTGATCCACAATGGATATGGAGCATTAAGGGGAGAAATAAACTTGTATTGTTTCGTCACTTCAGCATTGTCCAGTCTATACTGACAGAGTAAAAGCTCAAAAAATGTTACCTTATTAATACATAAATGTTACTTATTATAACATACGTTTTCTTAAAAGGGGAACCATATCACCTTTGCAAATGAAGAAAAAGACACCACTTGACATACTCGTATGATGACGTAAACAAAAAACCTTTATCCTACGCCAACCCAGATCATCTGGAATACCACCTGCAGGATGTGCACGGATCGTTTTCAGGAAGTGCGATATTCAAGTGCCTCCCTCTAAGAAGCCGAGCGATGGTTGCCAGTTTGGAAAGCCTGGCCCTAGAGTGCCTCATGGTCAGCTCTGAGCTTTAGAGGCCAGGCCCAAGTCTGCAGCCCGAGTCTGCAGCCAAGACCTGTTCTATGCATTTGCAGGGGCACGTGCCCCGCCCTGGCCCTTACCTCGGCAGACGGTGCCATTCTCAACGGCCTCGAAGCCTGCTTTGCACATGCAGCGCCCGATGGGCACCAGCCACTCGCCGTCCCCGTTACAGTAGAGCTTGATGGGCACATCCACCTCTTCCGCATTGGCGATGCAGCTGCCCCGGGCAGCCACCAGCGATGTGCTCTCAGCTCCCGACAGGGTTTCCTGGAAGATGGCGCCATTCTGGATGATGCGGGGGCACTTGCGGTAGAAGACACGCACGGCGATGAGGGACATGCAGCCGCCATAGTCCTGGAAGGCCAGGTAGAAGCCGCTGCGGGACACAGGTCCAAAACTCCGCACCTCCGTGTTGATTTTCATGACGCGGCCACCCAGGTCCACCTGGGAGAAGCTCTCGTCGGCTGCAATGGTATCCACCTTCACCCATGGATTCTCCATCCAGTTGGGGAAGGTCTTGGTGGCCGAGTCAAAGTCAGCCTCATAGTAATAGAGGTTGAAGGTCTCCTTGCAGGAGCCAGGCACGCTGGGGATGCTGCTGCAGTCACGCACCGAAAACTTCATCTCCACGTGGATGCGGTGGGCGCCACGGCGCCGGATAAACTTGGTCCGTAGCCAGTTGTTCTGGCTTGACTCAAACACGTTGCACACCTGGTACGTGCGGATCGTGTTCATGTTCTCATCGTAGCCACTCACCTCTTCCCACTGTGGGTAAAACGCTCGTCAGGTGGGGAGGTAAGGGCTCAGCCCCAGCACACACTCAGTCTAAGGTGGAAGACACAGACTCTGCCTTAGGGAATCCTCCAGTCTAATGGTGAAGACATCAGAGAATTCCCAATCTGATGGGGGAGACATGCCAATCAGGTGGGAAAGGCACACATCCTTCTCTTGGTATTCTGCTAGCTGACAGGGCAGACGTGGCCCTTATTGTCAGCGGTACACTAATCTGATAAAGGAGACAGGGACTCTGGCCAGGAAGTTCCCACCTGGAAGGGGAAAATAGGGAGAACCCTTCCCCGCTTACAGAATTCTTTCTGATGAAAGTAGACACAGCTTTGTGGTTGGGGGGGCTACCAGTCTGATGGAGGAGACAGAACCTCTGCCCTCGGAGAGCCCCCTGTCTGATCAGGGAGAGAGAGCCCTTGCTCTTGGGAACTCTCAGTCCGATGGAGGAAGACAGTCCTCATCCTCAGTGAACGCCTAGGATGATGGGGAAGACAGGGTCCTTCCCCATGAGAACAGCTCTGCTCTGGGGCTTTTGGCTGCTAGAATTTGCTCTCGGGTACCTGGAGGGAGGCCGCCCACCCTCCCTGCCTGGGGAAGGTACTCCCGTACCCTCTCTGGGGCAGCCTGGGATCTCACAAACCCAGCAGAGAGGTGCCAAGCCTCACTGCTGCAGGGGGCTGGGCCCAGTGGTGGAAAGTTGGGGCGGGAAGGGCCTAGGGCGGACCCGGGTTATCTCCTCACACTCATGGACCAGGCTCGTTCCCACTGCTGAGCCTTTTGCACACTTCTGTGCCCTCCTGGAGCACCGTCTCTGGTCTCCTCTGCACCAGGCTCTCTGGCTGCTGCTGTTTGCATTCACCAACTTTCCCAAGGGCCTTCGGGAACAATCTCCCTGCGTGAGGGCCCAGTACACTCAGCCCTCTTGGGCCAGTGTCAGTGGGACTGAGAGCTTGCTGAGGGCAGCCACCCCTCCTGTCCTTCTCCTGTGTCCCCCTTGGTGTTGGCTGGCTTCACCTGGGGTAGACCCAAAGGAGCCCCAACAGCAGAGTCCCCTCTCCCATCCACATCCGGGGCTGGGCACCCTAACAGAATCTCATTTCTTTGGCGTGATTATCACACATGGTCTATATGGTTAGACCCCTTTTACAGAGGGATAGGGCGTAGAGACCAGAAGTGAGGTCACTTGGCCCAGGCCACACAGACCCAGAGCTGTTCGTGTGCTTGCCCGTGCTGCCTGGAAACACAAGGACCCCACGTGTGCCCCAGGAGTCCCGGGTTCTAGTCCCAGCTCTACTAACTTGATGAGTGGCCTTGAGCAAGCCATTTCTCCCTCCTGGGCCTCCAATTGCCAAATGTGCCTGTGGGAGTGGCAGCTGATGGAAGAGGTGTCCCCCTCAAGTGGGTGTCCTTTATCCTGTGCCACTCAGATTCCCTGGGCCAAGTCTGTGCGTGTGGAGCAGGGGCTGGCAGCCTGGGGAGGGTCAGGTGCGATGAAGGGTGAGTGCACACAGGGAGGGCAGGTCTGGAGCTGACTGGCTCAGCCTCTTCTTCAATGGCGACTCTGAAGCTCCCTACATTGCATTAATTTTTTTTTTTTTTTTTTTTTTTGGTGGCACCATGTGACAAAGTCAGCCCCTTGTTACAACCGCTGCTCTTCTTCAGAACTTAATTAGAACACTTAATTAGAGCACTCTGCCTTTCTCCCCTCTCTCTAATTAACATGCGGAGGCCCTGCAGCCTAAACACCCCAAATAATTGCGTCCGGGGGCCCTGCAGCCCAGCCTGGCCTCATTACTGGCAGGGTGGGGCTGTGGGCCCAGCCGCCTTCGCAGATGGAAAATTGGTGACAAGAAAGAGCCACAGAAAGCGGCCTGACCCTGGGGCCCTGCCTATTGAGAACACAGGCCTGGGGGGTGGGAGGAACGCAGTTCCCTGGGGCAGCAGCTGAGTCCCAGCGGAGCAACCGGGGTGGGGGGAAGGGAAGGGCTGGGTTGTAGAGTCCAGAGCCCTCCCCAGAGACCACGGGGATGAGGGATGAATATTCAACTTCATGACAATGACAATGATGATGATGATTATAGCTCTCTTGACTGGGAGCCCAATCTATGCCAGGCATTGTATTAGACACTTTGCAGGAAAACCTCACAACAGTCTTGTGAGGTCTAAGACATCATCACCATTTTATAGAGGAAGAAACTAAAGCTCAGAGAGATTAAGGAACTGGCCCCAGATCACACAGCTGGTGAGTGGCAGAGCTAAGACAGATTTTCAGGACTGTTTGACCCCACAGCCTGTAATTTATGCCCGATTTTGCTCTTGGAGAGCTCACAGCATAGACCCTAGGATGATAAGAGCCAAAGGATGGGGAGCTTTGTGTTATGGGGACCCAGAAAGCGGGCAGAGAGGGCTCAGTCATAGTCCTGAATACAAACCTTAGCCCCTCACTTATTATCTATAGGGCCCTGGGCAGGTGGCTACACCTTGTTGAGCCTCAGTTTTCTCATCTGTAAAATGGAGATAATTCCTCTCTATGGGATTAGAGATGATGTGTACAAAGGTGCTTAATACAGTATCTGACATAGAGTGGGTACTCAGGAAATGACAGTTCACTTTCTTCATCTGTAAAACGGGGGTAGTGCGAGCACCTACTTCTCAGCCTCGCCCTATGGATTCCACGGGATAAAGGCTGAAAGCATCCAGCCTGTTGTCATGGTAACTGGCTCCATCAATGGTAGGGGATCATGGCTCCATCAATGGTAGGAGATTGGGAGGGTGGGGCTGAGAGAGGCCTGGCTCTGGGCCCTGAAGAGGGAGAAAGGGGTTAGAATATGAGGGGGCATTCAGGTCCTGCAGCAGGGTTTGAGGGATCCTGGGGACCAATGCAAGGTTTGGGGACCACTGACTCACCCCTGATGGAGGATGCACCATCCAGCCCAGCTCAGCCGTCGCTGTAGTGGAGTCCATTAGCGTTTCTGTGGGGAGAGCAAAGAGTCACCGCTCCGCCCCACCTACCAGGTGCTGTCAATCTCTCTGTTGGGCCCTCATCCTTCTTTACAGAGAGCCCCGCCTACTTCCACTGCCCCAGTCATCTGGCTCTAATTCTCCAGACTGCTCTTGGTTTAGACTCCGCCTCTCTACTCCATTATCCCGCCTACCCCCACAGCCTAGCCAATCATCTAATGCCACTCCTCTAGGCCCCGCCCCTCCAGGCCAAGTCCACCCTTACATCGTGGTCAGGCTCTACCTCTCAGCCAGTCTAATCCCACTAACCTAGGTACTGTCCTTCCCTTCCTTTTCTGGACGGAGAGGGTCTTACATCCACTAAACCTGGGGTCTACTGGATGGGTTTCAGAGGGTCTGCCACTAAACTCTTGGGTCTTGCCACTAAACATCAAACTCTGGGGATCTGTTTGCTTTTCAGCGTGCATGAAACTCTCAAAAACGGGAACTTGGGCCTTAGACGGGCTGTTCTTGTGTCCCAGCTGAGACCCCCCAGTTTCCCCTCCTTGCCCCTCTGGCGCACACATCTTGTCAAGACACTCTCCCTTTCTCTAGAAACCTGGAGTCTTCCATCATGTTCCTGTGGCTGAGGTCCCTCCCCCGGGGCTCAGGTAACTCTGCTCCCAGGACAGGGTCCCGGGAGTGGAGAAGTGTTGAGAGCAAGCACTGCACCCAGTAGGGGCCAACTGTCACATGGCCTGTGGGGGTTCAGGAGACACATCAGCGTCTGGGACCATCCTGAGCCCCACTTGCCTCCCCCAATTCCAGCAGCTGCAGGGAGCCACATGGCCTAGGGGGAAGAAGAGCCACATGGCCCTGGAGACCCCCATTCTCCCCAGGTCAGGTTCAGGACCCCTCTCTTCTACCCCTTCCTGGCCTCTTTGGCTTCCAAACACTTTCTGAATGGAATTGCAATACACCGAATGAATTTAAATGAACCCCTTTCAAGCATTCATTCGACAAAATATCCTGATGCCCATTATGTACCAGGCACTGCACTGGGCACCCTGAGAGAGAAAATCATGGCTAGCGAGACCCTACCATGGAGCAGTTCCTGGTCTGGCAATGGAGATGAGGTATGAATATAAATAGCTATGAGACAGTAGGGGGAGAGACCTAGAAGGTCACAGTGACACCACCTCGCTCGGTGAGAGTGGGTAAGAGGTATGCTTGCTGCCATGCTCCAATTCTGTGCCCAGGGCAGGCATCACTCATCAGTTCCTATACTATGGCCACATGATACTTCTTGCCACAGTATTCCAGGAAACAAATATAAACCAGAGATGCTGTCCCTGGCCCAGCCCAACTGCCTCCTTTCGGAGACAGGGCAACTGAAGCACAGGGGTGAGAAGGGGCTTCCAAAGATTGCACGGGAGTTGGCGGCACAGTGGGAAGTGCAGGTGTCTTGCCTCCTAGCCTATAAACCTTTAGGCACTTCAAACAATTAGTTTAATGGTCTGGGCTAAATGACAAGGACCAGGAGATTGGGGCTGTGCGCCCAGTGTCCAGGCAGCTCAGAAGTTCCAAATGGCAGATAATTAGGGCTTGAACTATGGCAGGGGTGGAGGGGATAAAGGGTGGGGACAGGAGGAAGCATTTGGCCAGAGGTGACCCCAGTCAGACCCCTGAGCTGACAAGAGAGGATGCAGAAGTGTCCCCACGACCGCCTGTGGCTTGTGTCCCTGTGCACTGGCATCCCCGTGACCGCCTGTGGTCACTGTGTCCCTTTCCACTGGGGGCTGGCACAGGGAGGGGGTGTGGGGTAAGGGTGCCAGGGACGGTGGAGCCAGTGCCAAGGGCATCTTTTTGATGGCAAATTGGAGGGAAGTTCTATTATGCAGCTTTGGAGCTGAAAAAAGGGTTCCTTTTCACACTCCGAATGCTACAGATTTTTCTTCCTGGAGAGAACAAGGGCTGAACTTTTAACCTGTTTTCTCTCATCGGCCTCAGCCAGAGACACGCCAAGCCGGGCTCTCTGCCTGGGCCCAGGGAACAGCTGCTGGGAGCTGTGTCGAACAAGGCAGAGGAGAGACTCTGCTTGGGACAAGAAGAGGGTCGGGCGGGGGAGGCAACCCCACCAAGCAGGTGGCCCCATCCCTTGGCTAGATTCCTGGGCTGACCCAGAGGCCAAACACTAGAGGATTCCATGGCCCAGAGAAGGAGGGGCCGGGAACTGACATCTTCATCGTACGGGTGGAAACTTGGGCTCAAGGAGGGCAAATGGCTTGCCAAAGTCACACACTAAAAGTTGGTGCTCAAACTCTGGGCTCCCAAGAAGCTTAGGGTGGGGGGACCCACTGTCCGCCTGTGTCTTCTACCTCTCCTGGCCCAAAGCAGTGGCCCAAAGCATTGGGAGGATCTCAGAAGGACTGGAAGTAAATGGACTGGCTGGTTTGCAGACACAAAGGAAATACGAAGGAACATGAAGTTTGCAGATCCCCTTGGGAGGAGGTAGAGGGCCGGCATCTCCTCTGCTCCCTTCTCCAGTGCCACTCCTGGCTTTGCCTGGAAGCCTGGCTCTGGGAAATCTGTCACCCCTCTGGGTTGTGGCAGGAGGCAGCACAAGCATGCTCTCTCCCCAACCTGGTCTTTTGCTTTTCAATTTTAACACCTCCCTCTACCTCTGCACGAAAGGCAAATGAGCAGAGCACACAGACCTGGGCTCTGGAGGTCACAGAGATCTGGATTCTAACAGCAGTTCTGTCCCTTCCTTGCTTGGTAACCAATATCACTTGCCATAAAAGGAAGGAAAATAAACACAGACTCTTACAAATGAACCTTTTGAGGCAGGCAGATCACTTGAGGTCAGGAGTTTGAGACCAGCCTGGCCAACATGGTCAAACCCCGTCTCTACTAAAAATGCAAAAATTAGTCAGGCATGGTGACGCATGCCTGTAATCCCAGCTACCTGGGAGGCTAAAGCACGAAAATTGCTTGAACCTGGGAGGCAGAGGTTGCAGTGAACTGAGATTGCACTATTGCACGCCAGCCTGGGTGATACAGCAAGACTCTGTCTCAAAAAACAAAACAAACAAACAAACAAACAAAAAACAAATGGACCTTTATTTGTTCTATCTCTTGTTAAGTCTCAGTTTCCTCACCTGGAAAACGGCCAAAATACCTTCCGAGTCTGGAAGTATAGCAGCTTGGATCCCAGCACAAAGTAGATCCTCACTTAGTAACAGCTGCTGTCTTTAGATGGTGTGCAATGCTTTTTGGCACACCCAGTGCCTGCACACACTGCTTCCTCCTTTGGGCTTATTAGGTGGCCCCTGAAAGTGAAGGCAGTCCCAAGAGGCTCCAGCTTAGTCTGCCTGCCTTCCCCCACCTCCCAGATACGCCTGCCAACATCTGACAAGCATCAGTCTCTTGCTCCACGGCCAAAGCCTCCATGGAGCCCATCCCAGTCCATCTGATGCTGCTTTCCCTGGGGTGCCCTGAGTTTTCTCTTTGTTCCTCTCAAACCAAGCACAAAAGTCAAACTCTGTTCTCTGGGGAATCTGGAGTTAATAGTTATTGCCTCAAGAACTTAGTGGGTTCAGGAAACCAAGCTTTGTTTCCACCACCATCATGTCCTTTTTCCACCCTGTAACACACCAGATGCCTCCCCTCCAATCCCAAAAACCTACAGAGGGAGAGAACTCATGTCTGCTGAGATCCTATTAGGAGCCAGAATCTCTCACCAACATTCTCACAATAATGCCAAGAAGTACTTGATACTGTCCCATTTCACAGATGACCCATTTCACAGATGAGAAAGCCGAGGCTTCCAAAGCCTCGGGAACTTGCCCAAGATCACACATCTATTCCACCCACAAGCTGCCCTCCAGTCAGCTATGAGTAGGTGAAGAGACTGGCCGTCTCACTCTGCACAGACAATGTGGTCTTTTCTCACCCTTGGACCTCACACATACTGTTCCTTCTGACCTTCTCACCTCTACATCTTCTCTGCCTGCCCTACTGTTCGTCTGTGAAGTCTCAACTCAGGTCACCTCCTCTAGCAAGTTCTCTTAAATCCATTCTGCCCCAATGCTCTGCAGCCAAGGGTGTTTCAAGGTATCCCGGCACTTGAAGATATTCTGGGTGGTAACTACCCCTATTTGCTATCTTCTCCCAAAGCTCTGTGGTCCCCTGAGAGGTGGGTGCTGGGTCCCGGTCCTGGGATCCCTAAGACCTAGCACAGGGCTTGGCACACAGGCCTCCTCTCCCCATCTGCAAGGCTTGAGCATATGCCAGTGTTCTGCTCCACTACGGTTGCCCAGGCTTGAGCCTTTCACATAGACAACGTTAATGACTTTAGCCATTTCCACCTACAACCTGTACAATTATTTAGTTACTACTTTTTCTTCCACTTGACTCCTTTTCTTTCTTAAACGCATCTTAAAGAGGAAAAAAATGTAATCATGATTATAAATGGAAAACCAATATCTCTTGCCATAACAGGAAGGAAAATAAACACAGACTACTACAATTAAAAATGTTTGTCTGCAAAGTACCGAACATCATTTCACTTCCCATACTTTGGGAGCTGCTGGGCTCCCTTGAGCTGCCTCTGAAGCTCTGGAAATGTTTCTATCTCTATCCCCACTGTGACGGTGACAATCTCTCATGCAGGGGAAGCTGTTGTCACTGTACACAGATAATTAATCACCACACTATGTGGCTGAGACCACAATGAGGACGTGCGTGGTGTACTGCAGGTTATAGGAAATGAATATGGAAGCAGGGGAAGAAAATGCCAAATTTAGGGATGGCTTCCAGGAGAATGTGACGCCTGCACAGAGGCTTAAAGACTGGGTGAATGGGGAGTGACTGATGTGGAGTGGGAAGGGCACGCTAGGCAGAGGGGAAGCAGAGGCAAAGGCCAGGAGGTGAGCTGGGCCACAGTGGGGTTTGTGGGAATCAAGCGCTGGCTGAAGGATGGGGCTGGAAGCAGTGGGAGCTGACAGCTGAGCCTGGAGAGGTTAAGCAGGGGCTGCCCAGGTAGCACAGGACAGGGCCATGAAGGGTCAGCAGCTCTCCGAGGCCCCTCTGCTGGATCATCCCTGTCTCTCCACATCCTTGCCAGCCTCGCTGTTATTACCTGCTTCCCACTCTGCCCACTGTGCTGTTTCACCTGCTCTTAGGCCCTCCCACCCTATTGAAATGTCTGGTTCCCAGACCTGGGCTGCTCTTAATGCCCATTTTTAAAAATCCCAATGGATAGATGAAGAAAGAGACTCACAGATTCTTAGCATCCAGGCAAAAGCTGGACCTGGGGCCACCAGCCCAGAGCGTCTTCCTCAGTGTGAAAACAGGGGCCCGGCCATGGGAGTGACTTTGGCGCTACCCCTACTGTCCCCACACCCCCTCTCCTTCCTGGAGGCTGCACAGAAGAAAGCAATCAGGAGGCCCTGACTGCCGGGCTGGGGAGGCCCGATGGCCCCTCTGGCTATGTGTGAACGAGCAGTGTACATTTCAGAAATATTTGAACTTAAAGGGGAGACACACTGAAGTCGTTAGCGTTGGGCTGAAAGGAGGTGGCTGCAGGGGGGCCCCTTGCTCTCAGGCTGGAGCGGGTGGTTGCCCCCTAGTCTCCAATCCACTCCTAGTCAGCTCTGTCTGATCCCCTCGTAGGCTATAATTCTCTAGGACCACAGATGCCGCTTGTCTGCACTAATGACAGTATGTGAATGTTCCAAAGTCATGAAGAAAGAACTTTCATTAAGCACCTGTTGCATGCCAAGCACTGTCCAGGGCCCTCTAAATGCCATTGCAGGCTCAACCTCCAGAAGTATATACTAGTATTAACCCCATTTCACAGATGAGGAAACTGAGGTCAGAGAGGAGAAGCAACCTGCACAAGTGCACACAGGCAGGGCTAGGACTGGAACCCACATCCATCTATTTTCACAACTGTGTTATTTTTAAGATGCCATGGCCATAGCCTTAAAAAACAGACAACACAAAGCAACAAAGTCTTCAGGGCTTGTGTGTGTTTATCTTCTCTCTCTGCATGGGCCTGTGTGAGAATAGCAGGGGGCGGGAGAAGGGCAGCAGGGGAGTGGGGCATAGACTGCCCAGGCCAGAATCTTGGCTGTGGCACTCTCCAGTGTGTGATTGCAAGCACGCCAGTTCTTCTCTCTGGGCCTCAGTTTCCACATCTGAAAAATGGGTCATGGTGAGAATTAAATGACACCATGTAGGTGAGTCCTGTTCATCTGATGTCTCCCAGGGCCCACATATAGGGGAGGTCTGCATCCACCTTGTTCACCACTGTACCCTCAACACTAAGAACGAGGCCTGGCACTAGCACACGCATCCATCCTCCACACGGCAGCTGGGTGATGTTCCTAAAGTCCACGTGTGATCACCCTTCAGAGCTCCTGCTGCCTGAAAGATCAAGTCCTAGCTCTCAACAAGCTACTCGAGGCCCCTGCCAAGCAGGCCAGCTAATTACCTTCCAGCCAGTCTTCCGCATCTCTCATATCCAGCCATCCAAAATTTCCTCCTGCTTGCAGAAAGCACTTTACCTCCCCGAACACTGGTGACTTGACCCTTCTAGATTTTTCTGCCTGGAACGCCTGGCCCTTCTTGCTTTGTTGGCCTGGCTAACTTCTCTTCCAAAACTGAGCTCAAAGCCTCCTTCTTCCTTCTTCCTGGCAGCTGTCCTGACTCCTCCTGCTCTGGCTGGGTTAAGTAACAAAGTCATGGTCATTCAATGAACATCTCCTCCACCCGATGTGTGCCAGGCCCTGAGCCAGGCACTGGAGACACAGAGGCAGATCAGCAGGCCCTTCCCTCAAAAAGCTCCCAGACTAGTGCCCGACGTGTGAACTTACTGCAGGGAGGGGCGGAGTGAGACGGCTGGTCCCGGCCAGGAGCCAGGAAACCCAGAGGAAGAAGGGAGTAGCTTTGAGCAGGAAATTTGGAAAGGCATCTCAGAGGAGGTGGCGTGTGAGCCGGGAGGAGAGGGAAGGGCACACCACATACAGGGCCCAGCAGAATCAAAGGCACAGAAATGTAAGACATCGGGGAAGGCTGGGCAATCATAAAACTGATGACTGGCTCTCAGTGGTGGGCTCCAGGCCAAGCGCTTAGCACTCATTATCCCATTTCATCGTTAACTATTTGTGAAGTAAGTACTTTAGGATCTCCCTTTACAGTTGGAGAAATCAAAGTTTGGAGAGGTTGTTCAAGGTTTCCATGGCCAGGAAGCAGTGGAACTGGGTCTGCCTCGCACCAAAGCCCATGTCCTTAGCCACTGCGCCACGCTGGAGTATCCGTCCCATGTAGTGGGAGCAAAATGCTTCATGGAAGGAGATGGTAGCACAGGACAGGGCATCAGAATGTGGAGGGCCTCTCAAACGTGGGGCTGAGGAAGTTGGGTCTTATCCCACAAGCAGCGGGGAGCTATGGAAGATTCTTGAAGAGGGTAGTGATGTGATCTGCCCTGAGAACCGCTGAGTTACAGAGTGGCCTTGGCAGAGGAAATTAGGCTAGATTTGGGGGACAGCTGGGGGAAGGGTTGAAGCTGAAGATGAACAGACACCTGGTAACCACACCCACGGGTCTTCACCTACAAATTGACTAGCAGCCTGCAGCCCAGGCAGCAAACCAGCCTGGCGTGAGACCCATGCAGCAGTTGCAAGCCCGGGCTCTTCCCAGCGGCTCCTGCTGCACCCTGTCTGGGGCTGGCGGGGCTGAAGTGGCCTGAAGCTAGGCCTGGCTGGGATCTCATGGCCTGGTAAGGCCAGCCTGGAGGCCTGACCCAGACTGTCCATGGTCACAGCACTCTTTCCATGGTCCAAGTTAGAAATTCCAGGAGGAGGCAAGGACACTGACAAGCTTGGAAGAGTCACTTCACCTCTCCGAGCCTTAGTTTCCTCATCTGTAAAATGGCGATGACAAAATCCTTGCTCTGTATACTTCACTGCATTGTTCTAAAGATCAAAGGAGGCATTGGCAGCCAAAGGTTTTTACAGCATGCGAAGGCTGGACCATACAGAGCCATAGGGAAAGTCACTGACATTGATGGTGGCCTCCTAGGGGCAGGCACTTCATTGATATTGTCTCATTTACATCCCAGAGCAAACTTAGGGGGAAACCAAGGCTCAGAGGGATCAAGGACTTCCAAAAGGCCACATGGCCAGTAAGGGGCAGTGTAAAATTTGATCGCTTTGGTCCGATCCCAGAAGCCACTAGATCATGCTGCCTCAGGAAACGGAAGGAAGAATCACTGCTTTCATCTCCCTGTGCCCTCGTTGCCAGGCCCTGAGCTAAACCCTCTACATGCCCTGTAAGGCCAATACCTTTATCCCATTGTACAGATGAGGAAACTGAGCCTGCAGAGGCTCAGAGATCTGCCTCAAGTCCTACAGCCAGAAAGAAGCAAAGCTGAGATTTGAACCCAGGCCAGCCTGACTGAGTTTCCTGAGCCCTCTCCTCTATAAACATCATGAGAATGGGAGCCCAAGATGGCCTTGGGTTCCCTGGCCCAAAGCAAGGCAAGAGGTGGAGACGCCAGAGAAGACCCCGACTAGCTCCTAGAAGAATGCAGATTTTCTAAAGTGAAATCTACCAACAAGCAGCACGTTGTTTTTCTACCTCGGCCCCCTGCTCAGCCCTCAGTCTCAAGGAAAGAGAACCTGGCTAATGTAAAATCCTTCTGCCCAAGGACTCTCGTAGCACACACCCCTTCTTGTCCTCCCACCGCTCAGAGGCCCTTCTCTGCCTCGGTTGCCTGCTTGGAGCCTGCTCTTGTTTTCTCAGGCCCAGGCGGAGGAATCCCTGTGACGCCAGCTCCTCTGCTCTGTCCCCTGCCTGCCTGCCGCTGGCCTGGGCATCCGCCAGCGCCGGCCGCCCCGGCTGAAACCCAATCCTCTGGGCCAGCCCGGCTGCTCACTAACAGCGGGCCACATTGTGCAGCCGGGGCTTCGGGAGAGTTTGGATTCGCTGCTTGGGGACCCACTTAACCTCGGCAAAGGACAGGATGATGGATGGGGGTCTGGGACGGGGTTGCTGGGGGTGGGGTGGGTGGTAAATGAACACCAGGGCTTGCTGGGGAAGGGAAAGAAGGGAGGCAGGGACGGGAACAGCCCTGGACACATTAAGCGCTCCTTTAGTTCCCACAACAACCCTGAGGGATGCCTGCGACTGGTCCCATTTTAGGTGACTTGACCAAGGCCACATAGTGAATCAGAAACTGAACCCACGCCAATTGCCCTCAAGTCTTCCCGATACACCAGGCTGCATCTCACAGCCAGCATTTGCCGAGTGATTTTTTAATTTTTAAAGCCTTTTACTTAAATGAACCCACACAGTTTTCACATCTATTCAGTAGGTAAAGAAGTATCATCATGGCAGCTGGCATTACTGGGCAGCTACCGTGTGCACGGAACAATGCCTACCACATTAATACTCATCTCCTGAGATCCTAACGGGACATATTGAGGGAGGACCAATCGTCAGGGCCATTTTACAGAAGAGGGGAGGAAAGCTCAGAGAGGCAGTCACTTGCAAGACACGGCAGAGCTGAGATACGCTCAGGCTAGCTAATGAAGGCAGGGGCCCTGGGCACCCCAGTTGCTTATAGCTGCATCCCTTCTGAGTGGTTCTAAATTGTGTGCATCTCCCCTCTGCCCACTGGACACAGCCTCACTCCACTGTTGGCACTCGAGGTGCTGTTCCTTCTCCCTGCCATGTCCCTCGCCCTCCTGGCCTGCCTAGGACACTCAGACATGTTCATTAAGACCCATCTCAAATGTCTTCTCTGAGAAGCCTTCCCTGATGACCCTGGCGCTGGGGCTCCCGGAGTCCTATATGTGTCTCCCATCATTGTACTTGTCACCTTGTCCTGCAACTTTCTTTTACTCATCTGCCCCTCAACTGGACTGTAAGTGCCTTGTAGGCAAGACCAAGGCTGGTTCACTGTGGTAGCCACCAGCCTCTAAAACCACCTTACTCCTGATCACCCAGGCCCACCCAGACCTTAAATGCTCTTTCTTGCTGACATCATCAGTCTGGGTGTCTGAGTTTTTCCTCCAGGAAACGCGGTCACTGGTATCAAGATGACTCCATATAGTAGATAATCCAAAGTACTTACTGTGCTGAGCTGTCACACATATTATCTGTTTTGATGCTCACAATGCCCCACGTGATAATGATTATTGTCCCCATTTACCCACCCACCCATCTATTCATCCAGCCACCCACCCTGTCACCCCATCCATCTGTCCCACTCCACTCACCTAGTATTCTACCACCTGTTCATCCACTAGCATCTCGCATATGTATCCATTCATCTTCCTACTGAACCAACCTCCCTTCATCCCTTCCTTCCTGCAGATGGGGGAAAATAACCCTCAGAGAGGTTAAGTAATCTGCCCAACATCACACAGCGAGTACATGGCAGATCCAGGAGCAGAACCAGGTACTCTTTTAATCACTCTGCTATGTGGCCTCTTAGCTGTCTCACTTTATTTCTAACTGTCCTGTTGCATGCAGGTTTAATCTTACAAGTCACCTCAAATCCTTCTGCATGTGAATGGAGTGTAAATTACAAATCAATAAGACACAGGCCACTGTAAGTCCAAGATGGGGTCTGTCGGGTTGGAGTCAATTAGCAAGCCTGCTGCAGGACCTGCTGGGACTTGATGGATTTGCCTAATTGGCACTGGTTTCCCCCAGTGAAGGACAATTAACTCAAATCCCAGAACCCAGACCACCCCTCTGCTTCTGGGCAGGGTGTCAGGCATTGAGCTACATGAAATTTACTGTTTATTCATTCACCCATTGACCCATACGCCCACTCATCCATCTATCTTTCCAACCATCCAATCCTTGCAATCATCCATAAACCATCTTGACATCTGCTCACTCACCCACCTACCTATTTACCCACCCGCACACATCTATACGCTGATCCATCTGCCCGCCCATGTAGCCACCCATTCACTGATCCAGCAGTCCACCCACCCACACGCTCACCTATCCATCCATCCATCTAATCACCCAATTCAAGCAGCTATTTAGGAAGTCATTCTGCCATCTTGTCTTCCACTCACCCATCTATTTATTCATCTACTCATTCTCTCATTTACCGCATTCATCTGTCTATCCTTACACCACCAATTCATCCACTCACCCCATGCCCAGCATCCCACTTAGGTTTTCTCCCTTCCCCTGAAGTAATCTCCCTCCCTACCTCTCCTCTTTCCATTCATCTATCCACTCGACCATTCATTTACCTGTCCATCCATTCGCATCATTTATTTATACATCTATACATCTGCTACCCACTCCTCCCATCCAGCCAGCCTGCATTTGTTGAACAGCTACTATGTGCCAAGCCCATGCTGAGTACTAGAGAATCAGGCTGTATGTGGTGGCTCACGCCTGTAATCCCAGCACTTTGGGAGGCCGAGGCGGGTGAATCACTGTAGCTCAGGAGTTCCAGACTACCCTGGGTAACATGGCAAAACCCTGTCTCTACTAAAAATACAAAAATTAGCTGGGTGTGGTGGTGCATGCCTGTAATCCCAGCTACTTGGGAGACTGAGGCACGAGAATCAACTTGAACCCAGGAGGCAGAGGTTGCAGTGAGCTGAGATCTCACCACTGCACTCCAACCTGGGTGACAGAGTGAGTGAGACTCTTGTCTCAAAAAAGAAAAAGTAGTAGTATTGGAGAATCAAAAATAGATACTATCACTGACTTAGAGAAATTTACTGATTTGAAGCAAACCCTGTATGGCTCCTGCCACTAGTTCCCAAGTACTTTCCAAGCTCCACATTCTACCTGCGGATTGGGCCCTTGCTGAGTCTGGCATCCTGGGCTCTGTTCTGTGGCCTTGGAACTTGGCTTCCCTTTGCCTTCAGATAGCCTGCTTCACCAGGGCCCCATGTGGCCTGAGAATCTGTTGTCCACATCACATTATGAACATGCACATGGCTGGGGCCCGTCCCACCCCAAGAGGGGCCAGTGAATGGTAACTTAAACCAGGTTCAGCCCCACCCCTGCCACAGTCTCCTGTCCTACAGTCTGTAAGGGAGATCCCAGACATAAGGGGTCCCAGTCTATAAGGGGGATCCCACAGCAAAGGAAGAATCCTAACCCTGCCTGGAGGTTAAAGGAGACTTCCCAAGTGAGTGGCAACTGGCTTGAACCCCAAACTGAGTAGAAGACAGCAAGGCAAAAGGAAGGAGGGAAAGAGAAAGCACCAGCAGAAGGGGAAAGGGTGTCTCGGGCAGAGAGAACAGCTTGTACAAAGGCCAGGAGGAGAGAATGATCAGGGCCCCTTCAAGAACCTGCAGGAGGGAGAAGGAAGGCCTAGGAGAAAGAGAACTCCAGACACCAGTCTTTTTTTTTTTTTTTTTTTTTAAATGGAGACAGGGTCTCTCTCTGTCACCCAGGCCAGAGTGCAGTGGCAGCATGACTCACTGCAGCCTCAACCTCCAGGGCTCAAGTGATCCTCCCACCTCGGCCTCCTGAGTAGCTGGGACTACATGCGCGATCACCACACCCTGCTGGCTTGTTTGCTTGCTTGCTTATTTATTTATTTATTTATTTATTTATTTATCTATTTAGTAGAGACTGGGGTCTAGCTATGTTGCCCGTGCTGGTCTTGAACTCTTGGTCTCATGTGATCCTCCCACCTCGGCCTCCCAAAGTGCTGGGATTACAGGTGTGAGTCACTGTACCTGGCCTCACAAAGAGTCTTGAATGCCAGGTTGAAGGACTAAGACTTCACCCCTAAGATAGCAGGGGACCATAGAAGAAGTGGCCTGACAGCTGTTGCTGTGTTCTCTTGTGTAATGGATCCATGTTATAGATGAGGACATTGTAGGATTAGAGAGGTACGGAGGGCTTCTCCAGGCCACACAGCTGGTCAGGACCAGAGAAGAGATTCCACTTTAGGTCTGGTGGCTCCAAAGCCCTCGCTCTTTCTGAGAGAGGCTGCTGCCTCGGAGGAGACGTTTCCAGAATGCCTGCATCCCTCCCACATCAACGCTTGGCTCCAGGACCACCTCCGCAGCCCTCGGGAGTGTGGGTGCAGTGACAGAACACCCCAGGGTGCCATCTCTGCTCAGCATGACTCCCTGGGCTCTCTTGCCAACCGCACCTGGCATCTCAGGCAGTTAAGCAGTCACGGCTCTGCTGGGGCATTTTCTCGCATGTCGATGTTTCTCAGGAGAGCTGCTCAGCAATTTCCCATCACCATCTTCACCAGAGCCTCTGTGTCTTCAGCATTAGTGACCATTTCTTTCCCACCATTTCCCACTGACACCCTGAGAGGCAATGCCAGCCAAAGAGCCAGCTTCTGGCAGGGGCTGGTGGGGCCCTTGACGTGGAGCAGGGCTTGAAATTAAGAGAGCTTTTGGGGTGCAGAAGACACAGGGGGATGAGGGGCACCCTGAGCCAGTGGTGGGAAGGAGGACATGGGCCAGGAGGTGAAGGAATACTGCTTCCACCACTAGGATCTCTATCATCATAGCTACTGTCTACTGAGCACCTACTACCTGCCAGGCACTATCCCATGCAATGGACATCCAGCACAGCACCTGAGCTCCTCTAAGCTTTCCAAAACCCTTCAAGGGATGGGTCATTGCCCCCATTTTGCAGATAAGTAAACCAAGGGGCAGGGGGAACAAGTAAGCCGGCAAGATCCCTGCAAGTTGGCTGCCAGTTGGTGAGGGAGGCAGGCTTTGATTTCTGGGCTGTGTGACCCAAACTCCTTTCCTGATCCCAAGGAGCCTTTTGGGAGTTGAAAGTCTCCGGTGACAGCTGATGCAGGCAGCGGGGTCGCGAAGGGTGCGCTTCCAGGCCTCAGGTGGCAGCATGGGATCAGACCACCTCCACTTCCCCAGCTTGAGCTAGACGCCCCTTCTCTGGGCTCCAATTCGCCCTCCAGAGTGTGTCTGAGGCCCTTTCCTAGTCTGGTTTTGGACTGGGCCCGGGGCCCTGCAAGCTGGGCTGCTAAGTGGAGGATGAAGGCCATTGGTGCCCAGCGTGACCTGGAGACAGCTTCCCCTGAGACACAAGGAGAGGCTATGTCAGATGGCCTTGTGCTAAGCCCACAAACATGGCAGACCCGGCCTTGTCTCTGAGCCAAACAGAAGCCTCCCAAGCTGCTGGCTGTGCCACTCCGCTGGTCCACATGAGAGCCGGAGGCCACAGGACCACAGACCACAGCTGGGCCCAGTGCCCTGCCCGGTCAGCCCATCAGCAACCCAGCCCCACACTGGGGTTCCTTCTCACCAGGAATTCTGTATTGGTGGTGGTGGCGGCAGCCTGGGGCAGCACAGTCAGACCTACTGATGCTGGGAGCAGGCTCAGAAATGTTTTCCTATAAAGGGCAAATTGGACCCGGAACCTCAAGCATCTCACCACGCTGGCTCGCATCCCACTGGGACAGGATACTTCTCTGATGGGGTGGGTGATGGGTGGTCCCCTCAGGCTGATGGGCTCCCAACCCCTTCCCTGCTAGCCCTCTCCTTCCCCCACCCACCACAGGATGCGGCCTCAGTGACCTCATCTGGGAAATGGGAATAGTAAACAGCACCTACTCATAGGTATGGACACAACACCCTTTGCACAAGGCCTGGCACAGTCAGCCTAGCTCAGAGGAGGCTAGTACCACAATCATCGTCGCCCCTCCTTCACCTAGAGGCTGACATGGCTGAGAACAGCTCCCAAAGAAACCTCTGGGGTGGGGTGGGATGAGTGGGACAGGTGAATCTGAACAGGGATAATAATCATAATCCTTATTTCCAGCTATTGAGTACCTACTAGGTGCTCAATGTACCAGGCACTATGCTAGCGACTTTCCATAGATGATGCCATGTGGTCTCCATTTCAAAGATGAGGAAACTGAGGCTCAGAGAGGGGCTGTGACTTGCCTGGGGTCACCAAGGAGGCAGTGGTAGTGCTGGGACTCTGAGTGCCATTTGAGGCTTCCTCCCAGCTGCCTCCCTTCAAAGCTCAGAGAGTCCCCTGTGCTGTGCCTGGGAGGGAGCGTTCACTTGGCCTTATTTAAAGTTGCAATTATCTGTCCCATTTCCCACTGGCTACAGCTGAGCTCTCCAGGGAGGCAGGAAGACCCTGATGGAGGAGGATGCTGCGAACAGGGAATGTCTAAGGAATCTTCCCTGAGCCTCCAACTGAAGGAGCAGGGAAGACATGTACTCCTGCGGGAGGCCCTCTTCCTGTACCTGGCCTCTGTCCCCTCTGCCCCCGCCCCAGGGAGCAGACCAGGCCAGCAGTGGGTTCCCAGGGTGGGGAGGTTCCTTGTCAGTCCCGCAAAGGTTGTGAAGGGGTCACATCATGAGCTGAGGCCTTAGGGATTGCTGGCATGCAGCATGAAGGCAGCACCCAATGCAGACACGGAAAGACTGAAGCAGCCTGGGGGTTGGTCCAAGATCCCATGGTGAGGTAGCAATGTGTGGGGCCTAAGACGCAGAGTGACAGAAAGCCTGTGGAGAGGTGGAAAGACAGAACTGGGGAAGGGCCCCAGGGCTCCAGCAAAGGAGAATGCTGGTGCTCAAGGGATGGACTCAGGGTTTCCTTTTTTTTTTTTTTTTTTTGAGACAGGGTCTCTCTCTGTCACCCAGGCTGGAGTGCAGTGGCGCCATCTCGGCTCCCTGCAACCTCTGCCTCCAGGGTTCAAGCGATTCCCTGCCTCAGCCTCCTGAGTAGCTGGGATTACAGGGGCCTGCCACCACGCCTGGCTAATTTTTGTATTTTTAGTACAGATGGGGTTTTGCCATGTTGGCCAGGCTGGTCTCGAACTCCTGACCTCAAGTGATCCTTCCGTCTCGGTCCCCTAAAGTGTTGGGATTACAGGCGTCAACCACTGTACCTGGCTAGACTCAGGGTTTTCAACACACTGGTGCTTCCTAAAGGCTTTGCAAGGAGCAGAGTGCAGTGGGGATCCTATGCTACAGACAGCCTCAGAGGTTCTGGGCCAAGGCTCCCTATGAAACACTCAGTGGTGTGGCCAGAATTGGTTCCCAGAATGTCCGGCTCCTCACCCTCACCCAGATACAGAATTAGACTCAGACAGACACCCACTCCGCTCTCCCACAAGCAGCCCTCAGCACCCCTGCCTATCCTCCCAGGCTCCGCCCTCCTCCCGTTTTAACATCCCCTCTGAGCGCCTCCTGTGCATCTACCCCAACCGCAGTCCCTGCTTGGAGGAACCCAAACTGGCGAGGGTGACACCCCATCAAGCAGTTCTTGTATCTGCCACTGGAGCGAGGGGCAGGGGAGCGGGAACCTGGCAGTGGAACCCAGGTGTTAGGTCCAAACAGCACGGAAATGGCCTATCCAGCGGCACATCCCAGGGTCTGAGGCAGTGGCCTCAGCAGTCATTTAGACTTTTTTTTTTTTTTGAGAGTCGCCCAGGCTGGAGTGCAGTGGCACAATCTTGGCTTACTGTAACCTCCGCCTCCCTCCCTGGTTCAAGAGATTCTCCTGCCTCAGCCTCCTGAACAGCTGGGATTACAGGTGTGTGCCACCACACCCGTGTAACTTTTGTATTTTTAGTACAGATGGGGTTTCACCATGTTGGCCAGGCTGGTTTCAAACTCCTGGCCTCAAATGATCCACCCGGCTCGGCCTCCCAAAGTGCTGGGATTACAAGAGTGAGCCACTAAGCCCGGCAGAGTCATTTACATTTGAACCCCACTTTCTAACCCACTACCCCAGGGTAAGTCTCGAGCTTCCCTTTCTGAGCTGTGGGATAGGAACAAGATTGGTACCTGCCTCGCAGGTGGCTGTGACAAGATCATGCATGTTAAGTTCTTAGCCCAGAACCTGGCTATAGTAAGTGCTCAGTAAAATGTTGACCGTGGTCATTATCACTCAAATTATAACACAAAGCAATCACTCAATAAGCGGATGTTATGATATTGTTATTATCAACATCAGCCAGCACCCTCTGGGCAAGGCTGAGCAGACTTGCTTTCTCTTTTATGAGAGACAGAATAATGTCCCTGAGGAGATGCCCATGTTCCTAATCCCCAGAATCTGGGAATGTTGCCTTATGTAGCAACAGTGACTTTGCAAATGAGATGAGATTAGGAATCATGAGATGGGGGGATTATCCTGGATTAGCCAAGTCGGTCTAATATAATCATAAGTGTCCTTGTAAGAGGGGGTGGGAGGGTTAGCATTAGAGAGGAGATGTGATGTCAGAAGCCAGGTGGGAGTGACACACTTTGGGGATGAAGAAGCCACAAGCTCTGGGATGCAGGCAGCCTCTAGAACGCTCTAGAAAGGGCAAGGATCCTCCTCCTGAGCTTCTGGAGGTAGTGTGCCCTCCACCGCCCCCGGCCATTTCAGCCCAGTGAAATCCTTTTCAGACGTCTAACCTCCAGGGCTGTAAAACAATAAATGCATCTTGTTTTAAACCATGAAGAGTTTGGTAATTTGTCATAGCAGCAACAAGAAACTAACAGACCATCCTCAGTCAAGAAAGTGGTCATCTCTCACACCCCGTGATGGCGGGATCCGTGAACCCCACACACTCACTCCTTGCCGTTGAGAAACCACCCAGACCCTCCGCTGAAGGGCATTTGAAGTGGTGGGGGGAGCGGTCTGGCCACTTTAGTTGACATCTATGGTTGAGGGGAGCCACCCCACCTCCACTGTGTGCCCGTCCAGGAGAGGCTTGGAGCTGAGGCGGGGCAGGTGCTGGTCCTGTGTGATTGGTCCCTGGTGGGCCCAGCAACAGTTTCCGTCCTGGAGGGATGGGATTGCAGGTGGGGGTGTGCTGGTGCTCTCAGGGGTGCCATGGATGTAGTGTTTTCCACCTGCCAAACCCTGCCCAGGACTCGTCTTCCCAAAGCCCTACGAGGCAGGAACAATTATCAACCCCATTTTAGAGATGAAGAAATTGAGGCCCAGAGAAGTGAAGCAACCTGCCCAAGGCCATCCTGCAGGATGTAGCCTGGGTTCTGCTTGCACAGGCCCAGACTCAGGCAGCTCAGGTCCTCCATGGATGCCCTGTCCACTCCCAGATCACTCAGATCCTGGCAGCTAACCCCTGCGTGGGCCTAGCTATGTGGGTCCAGGGCTGCTCTCTGCCCAGCACTCTCTAGGCCTCGAGGTAGGAATCGTGCCCCCTTGTCTGCCTCACTGAGGGTCTGCACAGTGGCTGGCCATAGGCACCGGATGCTGCTGCAGAGAGCAGGACCCACGGGGGAGGAAGAGATGCTGGGAATCACTGGGCACCAGCACTCCTGGGTGAATGCCAGCCTTCCTCGTGATGAGCCACTGCAGCCAGCGCAGAGCTCACCCAGGCTTTCTATGGTGTGGGGCCACCACGCTCCCATTTCACAGAAAATCAAGATAATGAGAAGGATTACAATAGTGGCCATTGGTCAAGTCCCTGTCCATGCCAGGCACCAAGCTAAGTGCTTACTGATGTCTCCTTTTGTCCTCTGACACATCCCCTACAGGAAACTCCTAAATCATCCTCATTTCCAACTAGGTCACTGGGATTCAGTGAGGGGAAGGGGCTTCCCCAGGTCCTGAAGCCAGGAAGGAGCCTTGCTGGAGACAGGAGCCTCAGAAGCCCACTCACACACCACCCCTTGGCCCCTACCAAGACCCTCATTGGACAGAGGAGGAAGTAGGCCCCCAGGGGTTCCTGGCTTGCTCAAAGCACAGGGGTTCAGTGAAAAGGTGGCCTGGGAACCTGGTTTCCAGGCCCCCAGAAGAGGCTGCCTTCCTTTCTGCCACAGGGTGTCCCTGAGCCACTCTTGGGGGGTAGAGGTTCCAGCTGAGGGTCCTGCAGCCCTGGGAGGAGTGGAGGGTGTCTGAAGTCTGCCCAGCATATGGCCCCGATTCCATTTTCTCCTGTCTCTGGTGGGACACCAGCTGCTGGGAGCTGGGAAACTGGAATCAGGGGTCCCCAGTGGCCCCTGGTGCCATCAGGGACACTGCTTGCACCCTGGTCCCTTCCCATACGCCACCAGGAGACGTTCGCCTCAGATGACTCCGGGTGATGTCGGTGCCAGGCTGGGAGGAGGGGGAGGCAGGCTGGGCGTCTGCCACAGCAGGCCTCAGAGCCCCGCTCGGAATCCCAATTGAGCTATTTTTAATGTGCTTCAATTTTCATTTTCTTTTATTGGAAAACACAGATGGTGACTTGCTGCCCCCTCACACACACTGAGCAAGGCAACGACAGGCAGAGATGCGCAGCAGACACGTGTACGCCCCCCTCCCTCTGCTGGGGAGCCAGAGCTGGCAACCAAGTCCCTCAGCTGCCCGGGGCCTTGGTTTCCCCATCTGCAAAATGGGCTTTGCTGAGGCAGCCCTGAAAGCCCCTGGCAGACTGCACACTCCATGAGGGTCTGGGTGAGCTGGGGAGGAGGCTTCAACTGCTTCAACTGGGCATTGGCAGGGAAGGGCGTCCAGGGAAGGGTTGCCAGGGAGAGAGAGGTCCAGGAGAGGGAAGAAAGAAGGAGAATTGTTAGCTCTAGGGAATTATTTCCTAGCTGTACTTTGAGAATTTCCATCCCCATTTTACAGAGGAGGGAATGGAGGCTCAGTGCTCAGTGTCAAGTGCCCTGCCCAAGAGCGGGTGGCTGACCTGGGTCTGTGTGGACATGGCTCCAATGCTCATTCTCACCCCTCTCCAAATGGTTCCCAGCCAGATGCTCTGTTACTTATTTTTTCACTATAAAAGCAATACATGCTCATTAGAGACAATTTGGAAAACACAGAAAAGTCAGATGGAAGTATAAAGTACAAAATAATAATTATCTCCCCCCACTATCCCTCCCCCTCTCCATGACCACTGCCAACATTTTGGTGTGTTCGTGCTACTCTTTGTTTTTTTGCTTCTCATAATCTGTTACACTTTGAACATCATTTGGTGGTGGCACAGGGTAGTGGCTGGCTGTGCATCACAACGGACTTGGGCAAGTTTTAAAAACATCAGTCCTGGCATTCCCTGATGCCCATAAAACCAGAAGAGAATCATGGGGGCAGGCTCGTAATTGGTAGCTGGGAATCTGTATTTTCCACAAGCCTCCCAGGTGATGCTGATGCTGCTAGCCTAGGAAGCCTACAGACGTGCACTTGGCAAGACCACTGGCTCTGGAGACAGCTGGCATCACCTGGGTCAACCTGGGGCTGGGCTGTGTGGCGTTGGTCGCATGCATTCACCTCTCTGAGCTACAGTTTCCTTATCTGGACTCATGGGACCTTCCTTTGCAGGCTTGTGGGGAGGATGAGAGAAAAAGGCCAAACAGGCTCTTATATCCACCCGAGACTCTGAGGGGCTCAGCTTTGCGAAGGCTGGAGAGCTGCTCCTTGAGGACAGAAGCAACAACACCTGAAGCTGGGGAAGAGGGCACAGGTGGGGCAGGAGGTGCTTTTAGAAGCAAAACCAAAATAGATGTCATCAAGACTGCCTCTGCAGACAGGGGACAGAATTGTCCCTGTCTTAAAAAACCCAGGCCCCCACTACCAAGCATGGAATTGACCTGAGCCCACAGTCTTCCCCAGCCCACCCTGTTTGCCAAAATTCTGCTCAGCTTTCAGGACCTGGCTACAAGGTCATTTTTGGGTTCCCTCGGCCCCACTTTCTGTGAGCCTCCACCCCGTCCTCCACGCTGGGAGATCATTGTTTCTGAGTGCTCCACCTCCACCCAACTGTGGGGTCTTGGAGGGCAAGACTGAGTCAGGTTATGCTCTGTCTGAATAAGTCAAGCATGAACTTCTTTAAGTCTAAGTTTTCTCAGCTGTAAAACGGGTGACTTGTGTTATCCATCTGCCATGCCTCAGAGGTTTGGCATCTATAGCAAATTAGAGGATGCAGGTGCCTCTTGAACCCATAGCGTGCACAAGCCTCAGGCTGATAGGCAGTGAGAATGTTGCATTGGTGGGATCTGGGGCAGGTTCTTGAGCCTCTCTACCCCTCCCCTGACACACACGCAGGCCTGCTGTTAGGCCCAAAATTTGGCTTTGAAGCAGTGGGTGTGGCTGTGGTGAGAGAATCCCTCCAGAGGGTGCTACAGTCATCAAGGAAGGTGAGCTGCTAATTGTCCCCCTTGTGAGGATGACACCTCCTCTAAAGTGTGTCACAGAACTCAAGGGGATGGGGGTGGGGTGGTAGAAAGGGCTTTGAATTCTCTGCCCAAAGGCTCGGAGCCACCTGGTGAGGGAGGTGACTGGGCAGAGGTGTTGGTATAGACCGAGGCATAGCTGAGCTTCCTGAAAGGCAACAGCACAGTGCTAAACAGTTTGCAAGGCCCCTTCCCATCACTGTCAGGGAAACTCAGACACTCAGACACTCATCAGAGCCTCCCTGAGGGCATACTGCAGGGTTGTGCTGAGCTCAGCCGACTCCAAAAGGAATGAGATCCCACCATCCCTCAGGGCAAGGCAGATAATGGGGGCCAGGTGGCAGGAATGGCCTGGGGCAAATGGACCACCATTAAGTGCAATAAAGGGTAACAGGTACTGCAATTGAGAAGTACACAGGGAGCACCCGAGCAGTATAAAGGAAACAGGTAAGCCTCCGTGTCCCCATTTTACAGATGAGATAACTAGGGTTCGGTGAGGCCAAGGGTTTTGCTCAAAGCCCATGGTGATTAAGTTTCCTTTCAGGATGCTTCATGGCAGGTGAGGAAGCTAGACAGGAAAATAGCTGGGAATAATGTTCCGAGAGGAAGGACCAAGTGCAAAGGCCTGAGGAGGGAGCATTCATTATCCAATTCTGTCATTTTCTGGTGTGTTCATGAGTTAACTAGATAACCATCCATCCACCCACCCATCACCCATCATCCATCCATCCATCATTCATCTACCCACCCATCCATCCATCCATCCATCCATCCACCATCCATTCATCATTCATCTACCCATCCATCCATCCATTCATCCATCATCCATCCATCCATTCATCCACCCACCCACCCATCACCCATCATCCATCCACACATCTATCCATTCATCCATCCATGCTCCATGCTCCATCCATCCATCCATCCATCCATCCACCATCCATTCATCATTCATCTACCCATCCATCCATCCATCCATCCATTCATCCATCATCCATCCATCCACTCATCCACCCACCCACCCATCACCCATCATCCATCCACACATCTATCCATTCATCCGTCCACGCTCCATGCTCCATCCATCCATCCATCCATCCATCCATCCATCCATCCATTGTCCATCCACCAGGACCTGGCTGGGCCCCCAATTAGGTACCAGGCTCTGTGCTAGGAGATGAGGTATGAACTGGTTCTGACAACTAGCTGCAACCTCACAGACTATAAAATCTTGAGTGGCCCTCAGAAAGAGGTCCAGCTTGCCCCCTTATACCACTATCTCGCAGAGAGGGAAACTGAGGCTTAGAAAGGTGACCTGATCATGCAGGGAAAGACCATGAGTGAGAGGTGGCACTGGGACTTGAGTCTCAGTCTCTGGAGGGCAGCCAGAATCCCGCCCTGGCTTTGGATCACAGCTCAGGTGTGGCACAAGGACAGCATGGTGTTCTGCTTTGAGGCTGCCCTGGGAGCCCCAGGGAGGCAGTGCTCATGCAAATGAATGCCAGCTGCCACTGGATACCCGGACCAGGATGGACCTTGACCTAAGCATTGCCTGGTGCCCTTATGACGTGCTGCTAGTATCATCCAACTGCCTAGGAAGCCCTCTCCTAGGAGAAGCTGTTCTTTCCTAGGAGGGTCCCTCTCCCTCTATATGACCCTTCCTGACCCTAGGCCTTTTCAGGCTGGGGTCCTGGACATCTGGCAGGGTACCTTCAAATTATCAGGGGCTATCCCCCAGCTTTTGGGATCCCTACACCTAAAAACATAGCTTACACATAGTGAGCATGGTGTGGTTTTTTTTGGGGGGGGAAAGGGTCTCACCGTGTCACCCAGGCTGGAGTGCAGTGGCACAATCATGGTTTGCTGCAGCGTCAACCCCCCAGGCATAAGTGATCCTCCCACTTCAGCTCCCAAGTAGCTGGGACTACAGGTGTGCACCAACATGCCTGGCTAATTTATTTTTATTTTTTGTAGAGACAGGGTCTTGCCATGTTGCCCAGGCTGGTCTTAAACTCCCGGCTTCCAAAATTGACAAATGGGATCTAATTAAACTAAAGAGCTTCTGCACAGCAAAAGAAACTACCATCAGAGTGAACAGGCAACCTACAGAATGGGAGACAAATTTTGCAATCTACTCATCTGACAAAGGGCTAATATCCAGAATCTACAAAGAACTCAAACAAATTTACAAGAAACAAACAAACAACCCCATCAAAAAGTGGGCGAAGGATATGAACAGACACTTCTCAAAAGAAGACATTCATGCAGCCAACAGACACATGAAAAAATGCTCATCATCACTGGCCATCAGAGAAATGCAAATCAAAACCACAATGAGATACCATCTCACACCAGTTAGAATGGCAATCATTAAAAAGTCAGGAAACAACAGGTGCCGGAGAGGATGTGAAGAAATAGGAACACTTTTACACTGTTGGTGGGACTGTAAACTAGTTCAACCATTGTGGAAGACAGTGTGGCAATTCCTCAAGGATCTAGAACTAGAAGTATCATATGACCCAGCCATCCCATTACTGGGTATATACCCAAAGGATTATAAATCATGCTGCTATAAAGACACATGCACACGTATGTTTATTGCGGCACTATTCACAATAGCAAAGACTTGGAACCAACCCAAATGTCCATCAATGATAGACTGGATTAAGAAAATGTGGCACATACATACCATGGAATACTATGCAGCCATAAAAAAGGATGAGTTCATGTCCTTCGTAGGGACATGGATGAAGCTGGAAACCATCATTCTCAGCAAACTATTGCAAGGATAAAAAACCAAACACCGCATGTTCTCACTCATAGGTGGGAATTGAACAACGAGAACACTTGGACACGGGAAGGGGAACATCACACACCGGGGCTTGTCATAGAGTGGGGGGAGGGGGCAGGGATAGCATTAGGAGATATACCTAATGTAAATGACGAGTTAATGGGTGCAGCAAAGCAACATGGCACATGTATACATATGTAACAAACCTGCACGTTGTGCACATGTACCCTAGAACATAAAGTATAATAATAAAATAAAACAAACTCCCGGCTTCAAGCGATCCATCTGTCTCAGCCTCCCAAAGTGTTGGGATTACAGGCATGAGGCACCACGCCTGGTCAATTTTTAACATCATTAGGGTAAACGTTACACAGATGAGAAAACTGAGGTTCAGGGATGACAAAATTTGCTCAGAGTCCCATGACTGGTAAGGAAAAGAGCAAAGACATGGATTCACACCTCTCTGACTCCAGAGTCTGCTCTTAGCTTCCCTTCCAGAATGCCCGAGGCTGTCCTTCCCATCTAATCTAATTGTCTTACCTTTCAATGGCCACCACCTTTTCGAAACCTCCCTGACTGTCTCTAGCCCCCTCCCTGGAACCGGTCTGGGCCTGCCTTATCCTGGGAGCTCATCCATGTGGGGTCTACCCAGTGAGGCTGGGGTCTCTCAGAGGGTGGGACTCTCAGCAGAGAATGACCTAAGTATTCCAGAACCACCCAACCCTGAGCACCCTCAGGCCCCCACGACAGCAACCCCCTATCACCCATAAACACAAAGGCCCTCCACCACCCAACATCACCTCCTACCATTACTCTGTTTTTAAAAAAGTTTGTAAGTGAAAAAAGTATATGCTTACAAGATATTGAAACAATATAGATGGGTATAAACTGAAAGTCGAAGCTCTTTCCCTAGAAGAAGTCACAATTAAACACCATTTAGGCATTTTACTGCACATAAAATGTATTTATAGAGGCACAGATGCATATTTATTCCTTTCAAAATTGCAAATGGAATTGTACCCAGCATACTGTTAGTAACCTGCTTTCGTATCATAGACATCTTCCGACCCGGGTACAGAAGCTTCTAGCACGTTCTGTCTACAGCCCCCTCATGTCTAAGGTTCTTGCATGTAGCCTCTCTCTACTCACCCCTCGAGGTGTCTGTGAGGAGAAACTGAGGCAGCAGGTGCCGCCTTGTTCTGGGGCTGGCCCAGTGAGATGGGGCGGGGTTAGTTCGGGGTGGAAGTGGGGTCAGCACAGGTCCGTGGGCTGGAGAGCGTCCTCCAGCTCTCCCCTGTCCCACCAGGGCTGCCTCACACGCCCGCTGCCCCCGCCACTTCCCCTACACCTCATAAATCTGCAGGCGGCCAGGCGGGCTCAACCCAGACGGGACGCCCTCCGGAGACTCCCAGATAAAGCCGCCCACGGGCGAAGGGAAGGACTGGGGCCCAGTCCGCACCTCAGGCAGGACTCAGGGTCAGGGCCGGGTCAGGGCCCAGGACCATGAGGTCCTGGCGGTCAGTCTGATTGAAGGCTCCCTGTGCCTCTCCCAGGGGACTGTCCCAGGCCAGCCGCCCAGCGGAGCTTCCTGCCTCCCCTCCGGACCCTTCCGCAGCCCCCATCCATCCTGAAACCACAGCCACACAGACCTTTCCCGAACACCCCCTTTATCATGTCACTCCCTACTCGTGGCCTGCCCGTGGCTCCCCAGGGCCTGTGGGAGAAAGTGCAAGCTTCTTCCCACGGAATTCCTGAGCTAGCCCCAGCCATCCCTTCCAGCCTGATGGACCCCCAGCCCACCCCCGCCTCAGAAGCCCTCAGCTCAGCTGTCGGCCCCTCTCCCTGAGTTTCCACCTCCCCACTTGTTCTGAGTCCATGTAGTGAACATCTGTGTGCCCAGAGTCAGAATGTGGCTGCATCCCCACAATGACGGGACCCTGGGTTCGTCAATGACGGTCTCAGACAAAGAACTACCTTTCTAGAGTTGTGAAATTATATAAGATGAGCTGCTTAAATTGCAGGCACAGTGCTTGGCCATTCATAAAGACTAAATACAGGTTAGTTTCCTTCCTTTCTTCCCTGTGCCTAATAATAATAATAATAGTACCACTGGCAAACACAGTGTTTACGCCAGGCACAGTTGGAAGCATTTACATGTAGTAATTTATGAATATTTAATATCCTAAATGTTCCTTTGACATAGGTACTGTATTATTCCCATTTTACAGATGAGGAAACCGAGGCACTTTGCAGTGAAGTAATTGCCCAAGGTCACGTGGCCATTTTAGGGCAAAGCAAGGATTCAAACCCAGTGCATCTAGCTCCCCCAGAAGCCCCTCCTAGTGAGATGGCTCCCCTCTCTGTCCTTACCATTCGTCTACTATCAAGAGTTCTGAGCTCACCCTGGGCGCATGGGCCAGAAGGGCAGGGAGGAGGTGGATAGGCCAGTGGGATGGATGGGCCTCTCTGAGGCTTCTTTCTCTAGACCTTAGCGTGGCTGAAGTTGGCCTCCTGCCCATTTGATTTGGGGCATCCCCTCCCCTGCATCCATCTAAAAATGTTTTGTTTTGTTTTTTTTTTTTTTTTTTTTGGTCTTTGTTTTTAAAAATAGTAACAGTGAGCATAAACAGATTCAGGGACAGCAAGTCGGTGCACTGACAGGAGAGGCCATCTTTCTGGCGTGTCCATGCCCTGGCCAAGTCCCTTCCTGGCTCTGGACCTCAGTTTTCTCACCGGGGCCATCTGCAAGAGGATTTAGTGGCACCTGACACTGCATTCTAGGATGCCATAAACTGGGAACATTTTCCCTTTTTCAATTCTCTTCAATCCCCTGATCCCTCAAAGAGAAAGTCTCCACTGGGGCTGCTGAGACGTTAACACCTCTCCACCTCTCTGAAACACACTGGCCTTCTGCAACAAAGAGCAGGAGGGGGGGCCTTGGGCTCAGGGTCTCGTACGGAGCTGTCTCTAGTGCACAGGCCCCTCGGTTCACCTCTCCTGCCCCTCACCTCACCTCCCCTGCCCCTCATCTCACCTCACCTGCTCCTCACCTCACTTCCCCTGCTCCTCACCTCACCTCCCCTGCCCCTCATCTCACCTCCCCTGCCCCTCACCTCCCCTGCCCATCTCACCTCACCTGCTCCTCACCTCACCTCCCCTGCCCCTCACCTCACCTGCCCCTCACCTCACTTCCCCTGCCCCTCACCTCACCTGCCCCTCACCTCACTTTCCCTGCCCCTCATCTCACCTCCCCTGCCCCTCACCTCCCCTGCCCATCTCACCTCACCTGCTCCTCACCTCACCTCCCCTGCCCCTCACCTCACCTCACCTGCCCCTCACCTCACTTCCCCTGCCCCTCATCTCACCTCACCTGCCCTTCTCCTCCCCTCCCCTGCCCCTCATCTCACCTCACCTGCCCCTCACCTCACCTCCCCTGCCCCTCGCCTCATCTCACCTGCTCACCTCACCTCCCCTGCCCCTCACCTCACCTCCCCTGCCCCTCATCTCACCTCACCTCTCCTGCCCCTCACCTCACCTCCCCTGCCCCTCACCTCACCTCTCCTGCCCCTCATCTTACCTCCCCTGCCCCTCACCTTACCTCCCCTGCTCCTCATCTCACCTCACCTCTCCTGCCCCTCACCTCCCCTGCCCCTCAACTCCCCTGCCCCTCACCTCACCTCCCCTGCCCCTCACCTCCCCTGCCCCTCACCTCCCCTCCCCTGCCCCTCATCTCACCTAACCTCTCCTGCCCCTCACCTCCCCTGCCCCGCACCTCACCTCCCCTGCCCCTCACCTCACCTCCCCTGCCCCTCATTCACCTCCCCTGCCCCTCACCTCCCCTCCCCTCCCCTGCCCCTCACCTCCCCTATCGACCTCTCTTTTCTGCTCTGGGGCCACAAAGATGCCCAGTGTCTTCAAGAGCCTCTGCCTCCTGACACACGGCACACAGGAACATGTAGGGGAGGCAACTCCCCATGAACAGCCTTGACAAGAGAGGGCAGGCGGCAGTTCTGAGGTATGCTCTCCATGGCCTCGTGCCAGGCCTGGGGGATCGAGCCCCAGCTGCCCACAGCAGTGGTCAGCTCCACTACACACCTTGCGCCACCTTTGCTTGCCTCCCTGGGTCCCTCTCTGGCCCCCTGAGCCCTGGTCTCAGGCGCCCTCCCTTCTGCAGAAGCCCAGCCAAGGAGTGAGCACAAGGCTGGAGCCGGACATGGTCACCCTGTCCTGCCTCTGCTGTATTTATGGTTACAGTTAACTTCTGTGTGTGTCAAGAGATGCTGGTGTTTTATTTATGGCAGGATATGGACTTTCCATCTTCATACATTAAATAGAAAAGTGAGTCATTTGTAGAACAACAGTGAGAACATGGCTTGAGATGGTAGAAGTTGAGACTGACCGCGGGGAGCCACAGGACGGGAGGTTTCTGAGCACCTTCGAGCCACCATTTTGGTTTGCTCTGGGGACATTTCTGCTATCTCCATGGGTTGAAAGCTTACTGGCTGCCTGTCTCACTCCTGGGGTGGCCACAGGGGGTCCAACGTCTCTGGGGTGCCCCTTAAGGAGCCCACAGAGCACTCAGGCCCAGGATTTGGGGTCCCTACAGCGGCCTGGAACCCCAGGGGATCACGAAGCGGAGTGTCTTGGGCCCATGTAAGGGTGGAGCCAAGGCTGAGTTGCAGGCTCTAAGGCCTTCCTATCTCTTGGTGAACGAGGACTCATCCCCGCAATCCCAGCACCCTCCCGGCTTGAGGTAGAGATTTGGGGAAGGCCCCTTCACCACATCTGGAGCTCATTATGCCGAGAAGCTGGAGAGGCGGAGGATATAAATGGGTCCAGCAAGGGTTTAGATAAATACTGGGATGATAGATCCGCACCAGGTTATTGAGGGAAAGTGAAAGGATGTCCAAGGAAGATCCTTAACCTTGTCAAGCTCCCCGACAAACTGTCCCCAGGAGGCCCGTCCACTCAGCAGCCTCATCTCCTGCCTCTCCCCCACACGAAGCCTGGGCGCAGCCAAAGGAGAGGGCCCCTCCCACTCCGGCCTCCACGCTCGGGCCTGTGCTGGTCTCTGCACCTAGTCAGCCCTAGCCTTCCCCTCCGACTTGGCTCACGGGAGCCTTCCCTGACCACTCAGACTGGGCTTGGTTCCTGCATTTCCTCCGTCAGGGCAGGGAACTGACTGACTTTGGATGTCCACCAAAGCCACCTGACTGGACCATGACAGCCCAGTGCAGGACCCAGTGCCTCGTGATCATGTGACAACAAGAGGAGCCATCATTTAAGTGTCCACCACAGGCCAGGATGTGTGCCGAGTATTTTATGTGCGGTGACTCATTTAATCCACACGACAATCTGGCGAGGGACCCCCATTTTACAGATGAAGAACCTGAAGGTCAGAGAGTTAAAGCAACTTGCCCAAGGTCACACAGCCAGGATTTGGGAGACTGGGCTATAGATCCAGGGTTGCCCAACTCAAGGGCTCACGCTCTTTCTTCCATACCACGATGTCTAACCCGGCAGTGGGTGAAAAAGACTGTTGACTGGAAGAACAGATGGGAAACAAAATATCAGCCTGGGGCCAGGTGTAGTGGCTCATGCCTGTAGTCCCAGCACTTTGGGAGGCCAAGACAGGAGGATCGCTTGAGCCCAGAAGTTCAAGAGCAGCCTGGGCAACATAGTGAGATCCTGTCTCAAAAAAAAAAAAAAAAAATATATATATATATATAGCCCAGCATGATGGCATGCACCTGTAGTCCTAGCTAATCAGGAGGCTGAGGCAGGAGGATTGCTTGGGCCCAGTAATCTGATGCAGAAGTGAGTCATGACTACAATGACTACACCATTGCATTCCAGCCTGGGCGACAGAGCAAGACCCCAACTCAAAATACATGTGTGTGTGTGTGTGTGCGTGTGTGTGTGTGTACATGTGTGTAAGTATACATATATATTTACTTTATAAATATTAAGCTACATGAAAATATTAAAATATTAAAAATGTATTTACGTGCATATAAATATATTTTTATATGCAAATATATAGATCAGCCTGGATCCAACTCTGCTCAGGCCTTCTTCAGAGGCTCTTACTAAAAAGTGGGTTTTAATTCCCTTGTATGTCCTGACTACATGGTAATTTTATTATTATTCTTTCTTTGAGACAGGGTCTCACTCTGTAACCCAGGCTGGAGTGTAGTGGCGCAATCAGGGTTCACTGCAACCTCGACCTCCTGGGCTTAAGCCATCCTCCCACCTCAGCTTCCCAAGTAACTGGGATAACAGGTGCATACCACTACGCCCAGCTAATTTTTGTGTCTTTGCAGAGACAGGTTTTCGCGGTGTTTCCCAGATTGGTCTTGAACTCCTGGGCTCAAGAGATCTGCTTGCCTTGGCCCCCAAAGTGCTGGGATTAGGGGTGTGAGCTACCACACCCCACCTAGTAATTTTAGAGTGTTGCACACTTATTCTTCTGCCTATACAAGGAATAAAAACCATCATAAATAACACCTGTGAAGTACATCAGACATTTCCAAGAACATTCATCATGTTTAAGTTTCACAATAACCCTGCATGGTTTCACTGGACAGATGAAGAAACTGAGGCTGGGAGTGGAGAAATGACCCACCCAAGGCCACAGGGAACCAGTGAACGCCCAAATCCAAAGCCTGTGACTGGTGTCACTGTGCACAGGGTGGAACTCCAGACCAAAGCCCGATTTTTAAAGAAGCCAGACCCCAACTTGGGGTATTCTCATCTCTATGATGGGAACAATGGCCCTAATTCATTCTCCACTTCCCAGGACCCTCATGGAGAAAGCCGGTGGCCTTCATGACAAAGGAGGTGGCCCTGCAGCAAGGTGACTCCAGAAGGAGCTGACATCATTCCTGCCTTTCTGTGTGGCGGTGATCCTCCCGGCCCACTGTCTTTGATCTTGTGCATCCCCACTTCCTACATGAGGACGGCACAGCTTACAGGGGCTAAGCATCTGAAAGAAAGCCACATGGTGGGTATGTGGCAGAACCAGGATTTGAATCCAGGGTCAGCTCACATCTCCCAAGGCGGAGGCTATGGAAGCTTCTGGAAAGGCGTAAAGGTAGAGAAAGTGAGCCCTGACCAGCAGGCTGAGGACAGAGCTCCCCACTCAGGTTCTGTTGAGACTTGGAAGACAAGGTAAAGACATACAACAAAAGTCAGCTCAGCGGTGGCCAAAATGCTGACTTGGGCTTGGGCCTCGAGGCTCAGATCTGCCTGTTCCCGGAACAGCAGAGATAACAGGGATCCTGTTACAGCACCGGGACACTTCTGGGCAGGTGAGCACACCTCTGCGCTCCTGCCACCTGGCGCCCCATCAGTCCTGCGTGCAGGAAGCAGACGGGTGTGGGTGGCAGGTGAGAGCTCCCATCTGTCCTGGCAGCCTCCAGGCTCACTCACTGTGTGACCTCTGTTAGGTCCCATACCCCCTCTGTTCTTCGGAGCATCCTCCCCAGCAAATGAAGGGCTTGGACTGACGAGTGTTCTTCAAACTTCAGTAGCCCTTCAACTACTGTTAGGGCTTTGGCTATTTCCACACAACCACTTGAACTCCACTTTACTTTTAATATTTTCACGGAAATGAATTCATCAGTAAAGGAAAAATCAGGCTACTGCTGGAACTAGAAGAAAGGCAGCACCAATTCTGAGAATCAGAAGCAGTTTGGGGAGATGCTTAAGAGCATGGGTTCTGGGGCCCGCTGCCTGGATTCCTAGTCCTTGCTCTGACATTCTGGAGGTGTACCTGGGCAGGTGACTCAATCTCTCTGTGTATCAGCTTACTCATCTGGAAGGTGGATAATAGCACCTATCTCATAAAGTCATAATGGGATGAAATATTTGTAATATGTGCAAAGTACTTAGAAAGTGCCATGTATGTATAAGTTAAACTATTCACGATGAAAACAAGATGATGTCCTGGCGTTCCGGCTCCCTAGCAGGGTCTGAGCTTGAAGTCTGCTTTTCCCAATTGAAAACGGAGATTAGGGGCTGTCAGAGAGGTGTTAGAGACGTGCTGGCAGGAAACAGAGACTTTCTCCGTGAGTAATCAGCAGGCACAGAGGAGAAGGGAAGGGGAACTTTCTTACCGTGTGATTCAGCGTTATTTAATGCCATTTCCGTGTTCCCCTGGAGCCTGCTCCGTCTGACTGTCATGTAAACACAGGACTACAGCACATCAGAAGTCTGGCTCTGGTGACCCACAACTCCAGAAAGAGAAGAGAGCAAAGCTCTGATGCCACAGAAAGGTCCGGGCCTCAGCACCCAGCCCAGCCCATCTCCCCTGCTTCCCTGCCCCTTGCCTGCTGAAAATCCTTCTACTGCCCTGGCTACTACCTTCCCTGGATTCTCGGGTTGCCCCAATGTAAACTACCCCACTGCCTTTCTTTTCCTGGAGAGGTGGGACATGGGAGAAGTTGAGATAAGGATTCTGAACTTTAAATTCCACATCTGACACTTGCTTGCCATGTGACCTTGGGCAAGTCACATCCCTGCTCTGGTCTGTTTCCTTATCTGCCAAATAAGAATATAACAGCCTTCTTCAGGGGGCCTTGGGGGCTTATTAATAAGATAATGCAGGTTAAGGTCTTTGCACAGCTCTGAGTGCACAGTTGGCACTCAATGAATGTCAGTTGTTGTTATAAATAAATTCAAAATTTGAGAAGAAAGTCCTTTGTCAAACCACGTGTCTTGATTGGGGTATCTTCATGCATCCCTTCCTCATCTCCATCCTTTTGTCCGTATGTCTTTCTAGGTGTTCCATGAGGGCAGGGGCCAGCTGACTCGTCTCAGTATCCTCAGCCCCCAGTATAGGGTCTGGTACCCAGTGGAGGTCCAGCTGAGTAAATGAATGAATGAATGAATGAATGAATGAATGAATGAATGAGTGGCTCTGGTAGACCCAAGCCACCCTGTGGATGGGGAGGAGATAGCACCCTTCCCCTCTCCATCCTGGGCCCGATACCTTCACCTTCCTTTCCCCTTCCCTCAAAGAGGAGCCAGGAGGGACCGCTCCCTTGGCAATGGGAGCTGATGTCACATAGGATCTGTGACACAAGACAACCAAGAAACACCTGTTGTCACTCACAGAACCAAACACCTTAGTCTGAATCCTTCAATTCACCTCCAGGTTTCTGTTTGATCTTTATCATGTGCCTGGACCTGGGCGAGGCAGTGTGGGGGGTAGAGAGTTCTAGAAGAAATGTACATCCCAGTCCCTGCCCTGCATTCCTCTTTTTTCCAGGGCACCAACATGCTGGCAACAAGCAAAGCCACAAAGTAAAAATGAGGCTGGGCGTGGTGGCTCACACCCTAATCCCAGTACTTCAGGAGGCCAAGGTGGGCAGATCGCTCGAGGTCAGGAGTTTGAGACCAGCCTGGCCAACATGGCGAAACGCTGCCTCTACTAAAAATATAAAAATTAGCTGGGCGTGGTGGCACCTGCCTGTAGTCCCAGCTACTAGGGAGGGTGAGGCATGAGAATCACTCGAACCCAGGAGGCGGAGGTTGCAGTGAGGCGAGATCCCACCACTGCACTCCAGCCTGGGCAACAGAGTGAAACTCCATCTCAAAAGGAAAAAAAAAAAAAAAAGCCACAAAGTAAAAAGGAAAGAATGGGACAGGCCCTGATGACCAGCAGCTCACAGACAAGAAGCCCCATGACATGTGTTGCCTACCTTGTTGGTTTTCATAAAACGCGATACATTCTACTAGATTGGTGCAAAAGTAATTCTGGTTTTTGCCATTACTTTCAAAGGCAAAAACCACAATTACTTTTGCACCAACCTAATACTATTTCTAGAAAGAACTGGAGGAAAACTTTAAAATAAATTATGTAATTTATTTTACTTTAATACTATATATATGTGTGTGTGTGTTTATGTATGTATATGTATCTCAGGACATTAGAATCAAATTTATGTAAAAAGAGGACCCAGAGCCGGGCACAGTGGCTCATGCCTGTAATCTCAGCACTTTGGGAGGCCGAGGTGGGCAGATCACAAGGTCAGGAGTTTGAGACCAGCCTGACCAACATGGTGAAACCCTGTCTCTACTAAAAATAAAAAAATTTGCTGGGCATGGTGGTGCGCACCTGTAATCCCAGCTACTCAGGAGGCTGAGGCAGAAAAATGGCGTGAACCCGGGAGGCGGAGCTTGCAGTGAGCTGAGATCACGCCACTGCACTTCAGCCTGGGTGACAGAGCAAGACTCCATCTCAAAAACAAAACAAAACAAAACAAAACAAACAAAAAAGAGGACCCAGAAAGCCCCTTGAGGTAAGGGAAAGATAATTCTTCCATGAACCTAATTAGGAAACAATGTTTGCTCTGAGCTTCCCAGCAGCCAAAGTGAGAAAGGAAGCAAGCTGGGAGGGTACAATGAAGGAATATTAAGAACAACAGCCAAACTTACTGAGTGCTTACTCTGTGCCAGGCATTAAGAGCTTCACTTGTGGAAACACATTGAATGTTCACAGTAACCCAGTAAAATCGGGAAGATTATTTGCTCCATTTTACAGATGGGGAAACTAAGGCCAGAGAGGATTAAATAACTTGCACAAGTGGCTAGCAAGTAGTTGAGCCAGGAAGTGAACTAGGAAATTCGGTTCTAGAGTCATACTCGTTCTCAGCTACCATGCTATTCTGCCAGGCCCTTACATGCGATTTTTTACTGGCTTCATACAGCTCTACCAGGTGGGTGTTATTATCTTCCAGTGCTGAATGAAGTTACTGAGGCACAGAGAGGTGAAGTAACTTGCCCAAAATCACACAGCTCATCAGTGGCTGAGTGGGGCCGCCCAACTTCCTTGTCCTTTTCCCCAAGCAGACCGGCTCCACTCCACAGCATGATGGGTTCTAGAGTTCAAGCCACCAACCAAAGGAAGCAAATAGGTTCATTCCAGGTGAAGAGACAGGTCACACCTGAGTCCCCGAACGGCAGAGGAATCCCGACGGCTAGCTTGCCTGCTCTCCTGCAGGCCGCCCCTGCTGGCAGAGGTCCCTGATGACTGGGGGTCTGGCAATGCCAGCTCACAGACCACATGCCACCCCAAGGTGTTTGCTTTGCTCAGCTGGGTGGGTGAGTCATCTCAGAGCCCCCTCCCTTGCCTGTGACTGTGCAAGGGCTTTGGCAGCTGGGATTTGAAGAATCTCAAGCCCCTCTCGATTTGCTCTACTAGGATGACAAAGAATCTCTGGAACAGCCTGGTCGGTCTGGCATCCACAGACCTTGATTTTGAGTCGGACCTTGGGCAAGCTACTTCACCACCTGGGGGCAATGTCAAGGATTAAGTAATATAATTAGAAAAATATAATTCAGTAAAAGCGCTTATCAGTGCTTTGGCACAGAGAAAGTGCTTAATAAATTTCAGCCATTATTAATACAAGTAACCTTGCCTGGGCTATCTGTGGCCCACAGCGGCTCTGACCACAGTGAACAGAGGACATGAGTCTGCCTCGCTCAGGCCCTCAGCCCGGTGACTGAAGCCTGAGCAGAAGGCAGTTCTCCCTGTTTGCCTGGGTTTCTGGTAAGCAGCAGCTGATGCAGAACCCGAGTTTGGCTGTGTGATCTGGGGCCAGCCAATCTCCCTCTCTGGGCCTTAGTTTCTCCCTCTGTAAAAGAAAAGGCTTGGACTGAGGGACTCTCCTGCTCTGACCACCTGTCACTTCTTCCTTTATTTCATCTGACTTTAAAACACTCCCTAGGAGGGAGGCAGGGCTGCTCCTAACCCCCTTCCAGGAATGAGGAAAGCAAGGTTAACCTAAGAGATTTGCACCCCGAGGGGGTCACAGGTCAGGAGGGTGCAGAGGGAAGCGTGTGGATGTGGCTTCAGACAGAGCCGGGTCTGAATCCCAGCTCTCCCACACCCTCGTGGGAAGGTCATGAAGAAAACACACTTCATACCCTCGTGACCTGACTTCTGCACCCTGAAAGGTGGGGGTGAGGCCTCCCATGCAGGAGGAGGTCAGTATTTAGAGGTATGTACTGGAGGGCCTAACACGGTCCATGGTCCACGGTCCACAGTAGGTGGTCGATCATGGAAGTTTAGTTATTCTTTGTAAAAGGCTAATTTCACCATCTCCTCTCCCCCGTGCAGGAAACACTGCAATGACTTCCTGTTGCTCCAAGTGTGAAGACACACAGGGTGTGGCTCGAGGAGCCCAGAGGCCTCCCTGGCCTCACCCTGCCCCTCTCCCCATCGAGCTCTCAGTTCCAGCCACTCTGGATCCTTCTGGCCACCAATAACTCACACTCCTGCTGGGCCTTTGCCCAAGATGTTTCCCCAGCTTGGTGCACCCTCCCTTCCCTTTTAGCCAGGTCAACTCCCGCTCATCTTTCAGGCCATACTTCTGTGTCACTTCCTCCAGGAAGTCTTCCCTGGCCTCCCTACCAGACCCAATCATTACAGCCTTTTTTGGCAGTTGTGAAAGATGCAGTTGCCCCATGTCTATGGGCTCATTCTTCGAAAACTGTCTGATCTGTTGCCAGAGGTTGTAAGGTCCACAGGGCAGGTGTCTGGTGCTATCTTTCCACGGCTGCACTCACCTCCTTCCCTGGCAAAATGCCTGGCCCAGGGCACGGACTCAGTCATTACTGGATTTCGATCAGAGCAGAGTTGATCACTATGTGTTTGGACGTCTTTCTCACCAAACCGTGCTGGCATATAGAGAAGCTAAACATCCTGATCCTGCTGCATCCCCACTGTGCAGGCTGACTGCTGAGGTATGGAAATGGGTGGGGTGATAGGCTTTGGAAGATAAGCTGCAGATTGTCACAGAATCCAGAGCAGCGTCAGCTAGACACGCCAGCCACATCTGTGGGCAGACGTCAGGCCCCTCCTGCACTCACAGCTGCCAATCATCTGAGGCCCAGCCTGAGCCTTGCTGAATGACATCAACAAAGCCCCCCATTGCCAAGCACCCACCGTGAGCTAGGCTGCTGCATGGATTATAATTATCTCAGTATGTCCTCTCAACCCCTGTGACCACCCCCTTTCAGAGATAAAGGAAACTGAGGCTCAGACAGGTCACTTGCCCAAAGCCAAGCCATTAGAAAGTGGAGAGGGATGTTTGCAGTTTTTTTTAATCGAGGTATAGCTCATATACAGTAAAGCACGCAGATCTTAAGTGTACAGCTTGATGAATGTCTCAAATGCATATACCCGTGTAACTACCACTCAAAAAGTTCCTCGTGCCCCTTCCTCATCAATATCCTTCCCTCACCATAGGCAATTGCGATCCTGATTTAATTGCCATTGATTCGTTTTGCCGGTTTTGAAGTTCCTATGAGTGAAACCAGTCGGGTATGTATTGTTTGGTGTCTGGCTTCTTTTGTGAGGTGTAATGATCTTGAGATTTATCCATGATCTGTGTGTTATCGGCAGTTTGTTGTTCTTTTTTATTCCTGCGTCATATTCCATCGTGTGAATGAATACCCCACAATGTATTTGCCCGTTCTTTGTTGATGGATATTTGGGTTGTTTCCAGTCTGGAACTGTGACAGGCAAAGCTGCTATGAACACTGTGCTCTAGTCCCTGTCTTTCAGTGAACATGTGCATTCATCTCATTTAGGTATATACAGCTGACCCTTGGGTAACACCAGTTTGAACGGAGCAGGTCCACTTATGCTTGGACTTTCTTCTGCCTCTGCTACCCTCGAGACAGCAAGACCAACCCCTCCTCCTCAGCCTGCTCAACATGAAGACGATGAGGATGACCTTTATGACAATCTACTTCCACTGAATGAACAGTGAATATATTTTCTCTTCCTTGTGATTTTCCTTTTTTTTTTTTTTTTTTTTTTTGAGACATGGTCTCACTCTGTCACCCAGTCTGGAGGGCTGTGGCATGATCATAGCTCACTGCAGCCTTGAACTGGCCTCAAGCGATCCTCCTGTCTCTGCCTCCCAAATAGCTGAGACTATAGGTGTATGCCACCATGCCTGGCCTATGATTTTCTTTTTCTTTTTCTTTTTTTTTTTGAGACAAAGTCTCACTCTGTCGCCCAGGCTCACTGGGCGATCATAACTCACTGTAGCCTCAAACTCCTGGGCTCAAGTGATCCTCCTGCCTGAGCCTCTCAAGTATTTGGAGTACAGGCACACACCACCATGCCCAGCTTATAATTTTCTTAGTATTTTTTCTCTAGTTTACTTTATTGTAAGAATACAGTATATTATATACATTATATTATATATTATATATAACATATAACATACAAAATATATAACATATTTTATATACATAACATACAAAATATGTGTTAGTTGACTCTGTTATCAATAAGGCTACTGGTCAACAGTAGGCTATTAGTAGTTAAGTTTTTGGGGAGTCAAATGTTATATGTGGATTTTCAACAGTGTGGGGGGTCAGCACCCTACCCCACATTGTTCAAGGATCAAATGTACTAAATAAGGAGGGGAATTACCGGGCTATGAGGTGGGCGTGTGCTCTATTTTATTAGAAACAGCTCAACTGTTTTCCAAGGGGGTTATGTGCCTGATTTTATTCATATCCTTGCCCCAGTCTGTTTCTTAGGGAAATCATGATTTGGGGTGATTTTGTTATTTTGAGTAAGGTGATTCATTGTGTTAACAATGAAATGTGATCTGATTCTTTTTAGTGCTACTGAGTGAGTTCCATTAGAAACAAATCGGCACATCAATTATAAACTCTTTGTCAGAACTCCTATGTTGTAATTTGGGGGTTCAGACAAGAACATGCCCCGGATGCCATGTCAAGCTTCCTGACGCAGAGCTTGGGGGCCCAGTCTAGAAGCAGATGACATTACCATTTGTAGAGGTGGCCGAGGAGGCCTACTATGTGCCAGGCACCATACTCAGAGCTTTGGGGCTATGATCTACTTTAATCCTCCTGGGCCGGGCACAGTGGTTCACGCCTATAATCCCAGCACTTAGGGAGGCCAAGGTGAGCAGATCACTTGAGGCCAGGAGTTTGAGACCAGCCTGGCCAACATGGCGAAAACCCATCTCTGCAAAAGAATACAAAAATTAGCTGGGTGTGGTGGTGTGTGTCTATAATCCCAGCTACTTGGGGAGGCTGAGGCACGAGAATCACTTGAACCCGGGAGGTGGAGGTTGCAGTGAGCCAAGATCACCCCATTGCACTCCAGCCTAGGCAAGAGAGTGAGACCCTGTCTCAAAAAAATAATACTAAAAAATAAAATTAAATTTAAAGAAATCCTCCCAAATGTATTATGAAGCAGTGATGACCATCCCATTTTACAGAGGAGGAAACTGAAGCTCAGAGAGGTGAAGTGCCTCAGCCTGAGTCTCAAAGAAGTAAGCTGATCCTGGTAAGCTGGCGCTGGAGGTCAGCAGCCCTTCAGGTGTAGGGGTGGCATCACCAAGCCCTGGGTTGCTGTGACCATTAATAGCCAATACATTCCAGAGAGCATGATGCCTAGTACAGAGTTGGCGCTCAAAAAGGCTTGTTTAGGCCGGGTGTAGGAGCTTATGCTTGTAACTCCAGAAATTCAGGAGGCTGAGGTGGAAGGATTGTTTGAGCCCAGGAGTTCAAGACCAGCCTGGGCAACATAGTGAGACTCCATCTCTACTAAAAATTTAAAAATTAGCAGGGCGTGGTGGTGCAAGCCTGTAGTCCCAGCTACTCAGGAGGCTGAGGTGGGAGGATCGCTTGAGCCCAGGAGGTCAAGGCTGCAGCAGTGAACTATGATTGCTTCTGTGAATAGCCATTGCACTCCACTCCAGCCTAAGCAGCACAGTGAGACCCTCTCTCAGAAGAAAGAGAGAAAGGAAAAGGAAGGAAAGAAGGAAGGAAGGGAGGAAGGGAGGAAGGGAGGGAGGGAGGGAGGCTGGAAAGTCAGTTAGTCGATTCACCCCATTTTCCTTTTGATCTGAGTGAGGTCCAGGAGCTGGGAACCTGGACAGACCTCCGGCTCTCAGCTTTGCCCCTGTCCCCACCCTTTCTACCAATATTGCTCCATCATTCCTGACTGTTCCCAGGCCCACCCTGAATGCAGAAGAGAGGGTTCTCTATCTCAAACCTGTCTCATTCTGGGCATCCTTCTACATTAGCCAGGGCGGGGCGGTCCTCATGTCAATAACCCTATGGCTTGTCCATACCACGAGCCCGGAGCTTTGCACAGCAACACAGCCTATGGGCTCATATGGGCCAGGAGGGTGATGTGGATGGACCCTAAGAGCAGGGCCCTGGGTCGGACGCCGGCTTGGACCCTGCCCACCCACCCACCCACTCACCCAGGGGACCTCGGGCAAGCTGTTCTCTCTGAGCCTCAGATTTCCCATCTGTAGCAGGATGAGTTTGTGAGTAAAATAAAACGGTGCAGAGGAGGTGTGGGGTACCAATGAAGTACATGGGCATTAGAGACACAGAACTAGTTCAAGTCCCGACTCTACCACTTCCCCACTGGGGGCAGGTGCCTTAACTACACTGAACCCCAGCCTTCTCATCTCTGAAACAGCGAGGAAAATAAAGCCCATCCCCGAGACAGGCATGTAAGACAACAAGCCCAGTGTGTGGAGATTTGGGGCTTCCACGCAGGTCAACTATTATTGCCCTTGTTTTTGTTATTGCACAGAGCCAGAGCCAACATGAGAAACTGAGGGTTTTTTTTTTTTTGTTTTTTTTTGTGTTTTTTTGCTGGGAAGAAAACCAGGCTGTCAAAGCAAATATATCCTGCCTTCCCTGAGCATTTAGACCTCATTCCAAACCTCCAAACAGGAAGAACAGATGGGCTACAAGGTCCTTTCACTCATTCAACAGATATTTAAGTGCCTACTATGCACCAGGAGTGATTCTATGCATCAGGCAGTGAGCACCTAGGATGTAAGTACAGTAATCTGCAGGGAACCCCTTATCTCCCAAAGAGAGACAGAAGGGCTTGGGATTTAGATAAGAGGGAGACTAGGGGGCGCAGGCTGGAGGGAGGCAGCCAGGTGTCGTCAGGGGAGGGAAAACAGACGGCTCCAGGAACGCGGTTTGAAGGAGTTTTACTTAGGGGGAGGATAAAGTACAGGGAATAGACTTGTGAAGTGTCGGGTTGGGAAGACAGGTCCCAGCGGCCCCACAGCGAGACAGGAGATGTCTCCCAGGGCTGCCGCTGGGAGAGATTAGGCACTTAGATAGAATCAGAGGATGGGGTCGGAGGGGTGGTCTCCAAAGCCAGTGCCCCCTAGGAAAATGGGACCTGCATCCCCCACCACAGGGGAGACCTGGGGACAGGGAGAAGGGGAAGCAGAGGGGAGCAGGGCACATGAGCTGGGGCGCCAATCCCTGCCGTCAGCAAGGAAAGGCTTGGCCTCGCAGGGACGGCTCACGCTCACCACTGGACACCAAGTTAAGAACTTTACACGGACCACCCCTCAGCCAGGGGAGGAAGGTTCTATTCTGCTCCCTATTTTACCGGTAAGGAAAATGACACTCCGAAAGCTGAAGAAATGAGTACAAGGCCACCCACATCAGGAAGCAGGGAGGGGCCAGTATGATGGTGAGGGGTCTGGGGCCGAAGGAGGGCGGGGCTCTGGGAGAGATGAGAGGGGCGGGGCAGGGCCTGCCAGGCAGAGGGAACAGTGGGAGTAAAGGCAGCGAGGTTTGAAAGGGTCAGGTGAGTTCCAGGCATGGCAAGACACTCAGGGTGGTGGGACACGAGGCTCTGGTGAGACCAGTGGGTCTTGCTATGCATGGTGTCCCCCAGGTGGCACTCAGAAATGCAGCTGTGGTTGTTGTAGTGACGAGTGAGGCTTGAGGGCACGCTTGCTCAACGCTGATGCCACAGAGGTACCATCCCAAGCCCACCAGACCGCAGGACCTCAGGGCCACGAGTCCCACCTTTTAAGGATTGTGAGGGCACAATGACCATACTGGGTACCACTGGCATTTCATGGGCTGGAGCCAGGGGTGGAAAACACCTTGACTGGGTAGGACAGTCCCACAAAAGGAAGAACTGTCCTACCCAAAATGTGAATAGTAACCTTGTTTAGAAAAAAATAGTAGATTAGACTGATCATGACACACTTCCCAAAAGAACAAACTATCCCAGCGACCGCAGTTGAAGAGCGTTTCAGTGATGCCACGTGATGGGGACATCACCCAGGTGGAGAGGGCCTGGCTGCGTTGGTACCACTGAAAAAGGTCTCAGGGTCACTGGGGACCTTGGGTTGAGTGCAAGGAAGCAACAAAGGGCTCAGGGAAATCGTTTGGACCCGAAGCTTCAAAACCGGTTTATTTGGATAATCCCTCACCAGGCCTCCCTGCCTCAGCGCCTGGTTTCTCTAAGGATTTATTTTGTGAAAATGTCTCTCTCAACAAGTAAGTTATCCTAGTCTGAGCCGACGAGGGAATTCTTCTCTGTGTTCAAAACCACAAACCCCGGGCAGCCCTTCTACGTCCCGGCACAACTTTCTGCAGTGTCAGGTTATGAATCACTCATCAAATCTGAGAACGATTCCAGGCCAGGCCGGGCACGTGGGGGAGGGCAGCTTCCTTCTACTCCCAGTTTCTGGGCTGCTGCGCAGGCTCGGACCAGCTTCTCCTGACCCTGACTCCCCAAGGGGCACCTGCCTGGGACCCCAGAAATGCCCAGACTGGGTTGGGTCTGATCATCCGTGCCAGATCCTTTACACAGATGAATTCCTTGAGGCTGTGGATTGCCCAGGTGAGCTAAGGTCTGGGTAGCTCACTTCAGAAATGTGCTCCGAGATGGGGTGATGTGGTGAAATGGAAAAGGTGGCAGAGCTAAGTCTAGAAGCCAAAACCCTAAACAGGCTGAGCACAATGGCTCATGCCTATAATCCCAACACTTTGGGAGGCCAAGGCGGGTGGATCACTTGAGGTCAGGAATTGGAGACAAGCCTGGCCCCACCTCTACTTTAGCCAGGCGTGCTAGCGTGCGCCTGCGGTCCCTGTTACTTGGGAGGCTGAGGCACGAGAATCGCTTGAACCTGGGAGGCGGGGGTCGCAGTGAGCCGAGATCATGCCACTGCACTCCAGCCTAGGTGACAGAGTGAGACTTCGTCTCAAAAAAAAAAAAAAAATAGCTGGACATGGTGGCACATGCCTGTAATCCCATCTACTCGGGGAGGCCAAGGTAGGAGGATTGCTTGAGCCCAGGAGTTTGAGGCTGCAGTGAGCTATGATTGTGCCACTGGATTCCAGCCTGGGTGACAAAGCAAAACCCTGTAGCTAAAAAAAGTACACAATACAATTTTTTAAAAAAAATAAAATAAAAAATAGATTTAAAAAAGCAAACCTGAGCATGCTTTACTGTGCCAGGGGAGACTTGGGACTGAGAGCACTTACTCACTACTGGTGTCCTCCCCAGCCTGCTACTCTACAGGACCCAGGGCCGCAGGTCCAAACCGTTCAAGGACTGTGGGGGCACCTTCGTCTAGAGGTTCCTGCATCACGGCTTGAGAATGCCTCTCTTCCTTCTCTCTGCCAATGCCAACCTCAAGGTCTCACCTCCCCTAGCAGTTTCTGCAGCAGAGTCCTGGCACATAGTTGGTCCTCAGTAAACAACTGCTGAATGCAAGGGAGGAGTAAATGGCTACAATGACTAATAACAGCACGTGAGCTTCGCGTGAGTGGCTACTGAACGAATGGCTCGATAATGAATGATTGAATTGCAGTATGGCCCTAGAACAGGAAAGCACACGGAACTCCTGTGTAGATCTGAATCCTGGCTCTGCCGTTTACTACCTGGATGACTTCTGGGAAATTACTTTGCTTCTGTGAGGCTTGGTTTTCTCATCTGCAACGTGGGGTTTAATGGTAGTACCTACCACGGGGGGTCGTTAGGAAGCTCCTATGGTTACGGTACCAGCAGAGCTTGGCATAGGACCTGACACGCAGGCGTGCTCAGAGATAGCAACTGTTATTCTCATGACCATCATCACTACATGCTTAAGGGTTTGGGGAGCTAGAACATTTGGGCACTCCTGGCTTTGGAAAGATCATCAACACAGATAAGCACAGAGCCAGGAATACTAAGGAACAAGAACATGCCAAAGGAAAAAGAGGAAGAGAAACTAAGACGAGGATCCCAAGCGAACAAAGGCATCTGTGCTTCTGTATAAATCATCCCCAAAGAGGGGGTTGGGACAGGTAGCCCCTAAGAATCCATCCAGCCCCTAAGTAGAGAATTCTCAACTCTGCGATGAGTTAGTATTTTTTTTTTTTTTTTAATCTTTAAACGGTTTGACCAGGTCTTGCCTCAAGGTAGAGCATGAACTCCAAGACCTCTGCAAGGCTAGGTTGATATAAGAGCTACCTTGTTCTGGCCTGAGACCCAGATCCAGTCTCATTCCAGGTTCTACTAGTTTCAGAGGCATCTGAACAGCCTGTGCATCATGATTATTTCCTCCTACTTCCAAGGTCTTGTGGGAGTGGCATGCTGAGTTGTAAAAGCCTCTAGGATAGAGGAGGAAGTTATTTTCATGGGCAGACAATGTATTCATTCATTCCCTCATTCATAAAACATCAACCCAAGAGCCTGTTGGTAACAGACTCTGTGCTAGGCACTGGAGGCCCACCGATGAATAACACAAGAAAGTCTCTACACTCGTTTAATGGGGGAGGGTGATGTAGACAAAATTAGCCATACTTTGGTGTTATAAGAATTGCTAATCAAGGGCTGAGGGTAAGTACAAAGAAGGATATACCAAGGAGGGGACATTTGAGTTGGGCCTTGAAGGATGAGTAGGAGTTCACTAGACAGAAGTGAGAAGGGCATTCCTTCTAGGCAGCAGCTGGGGCCTGAACAAAGATCTGGGGGCACGGGAGTTTATAACATGTATGTATGAAACCTAGAGTTTGTGGATGAGAATGACATCCAACTAGAGTTTGTGGGATGATAAGGACAGGCAGAGAAGGCCTCAGGGACCAGGTCAATGAGCAGCTGTTTGACCTTGATTTTTTAAGATAAGGAGCCCAAGGTCAGAGCAGGAGGGTAATGTGGTCTCAACTGCAGTTTCGAAGACTCAGTGGTGATGCTTTGGGGTTCAGACGTCAGATGGTCCAGGTGGGGCGGGGGAAGACTTGAGGTCAGGTGGTAGCTGTAGGAACAGAGAAGCAGGCAGTAGCTGAAGGGCCAGGGTGAGAGCGAGGCACAGCTGAAAAGGGCCATGCTAGCTCTGGCCCTGGTGGTCTCTCCTGAGAACCACAAGGCAGCCAGATTAGGAAACGGAAGCAGTGGACGACTGGCCCTTCAAGATTCCTCGTCAGGCTGATGGCTGGATTCGCAGACACCTGGAGGCCTGGGGGAGTCCCAGGTTCTCCCCTGTGTCTTCCCTTCTGAATCCACCCAGAGTGCCATGGCCAAGGTAGCGGCTGATCCAAGCCAATCAGTCTCCCCATCTCCCCTCCTCCCCAGCTCCGACAGGGAGGGGGCCAGCTGAGTCCTGCGTCTCCATTGGCCCAAAGCTCCATTATCCTCCTAGGCAGGGTGACCCCCTGCCGCCGCCCCACAGTGCGCTGGGAAGAAAGGCTCCTCTCTGACAAGAAAGCCCCATTGCAGGCTGTGCCCGGGGTCTGGGCAGTGCCTTTATCCACAGTGACCCTGCCAGAGTGTCAGCGGCGCAAACATGCCGCGCCGCGGAGACTGCCCCCACCCCCAAAGGGCCTCGTGCTGAAGCTGTGAAGGGGCCCCCTCCAGGGCCTCTGGGAACCAGACCGCGGCCTGCAGGCCCCACCGAGGCTCCCAGGCTCCTTCCCACCCCCCAGGGAACCACGCTTTGGCCAACACAGTGACTGAGGCAGGTCTGTGGGGTGGGAGCTGCTAAACAGAGCCTCGGCTCATGCATTGGGAAGGGGGGCCCCATGGAACTCTTTGTCCGGCCTCCAGAATTATTTGGGAGGAAAGTTGAAGGGGAGAGGCTTTTGTGCCTCTGGGCCCAGCACCAGGCCTCATTCCCTACACCAACCAGGCAAGAGGGGCCTCCTTGTCCCCCAACGTTCCCCCATGCCAGCCTGATCACTCCTCGCCCAATCCTCTTCCAGGTACAGTCTTGCCAAAGAGAAAAGGGAGGTCTCCTCCTGAGCATCCTCCTGTAGACCCCCGTGTGTGCGATGTGCTCTCTTCCACAGCCCCCCCACTCTGCTTACGACAGCAACAATGGTGACCACTATGATTATCTTTACCGAGCACTTCGTTTGGGCCAGGGCCAGGGCCAGGGCCAGGTCTCTTAGTGCTGTTTATCATCCTCATTTTACTAATAAGGAACTGAGGCTCAGAGAGGGAAAGCAGCCTATTGAAAGCCACAGAGTGTGTAGGTGTAAGCCAGGATTTGAACCCAGGTCCCTCAGAGCCCACACTCTTATCCACCATACAAGATACCTGAGGCTGCTCCAGTCCTGAGGGGTACATAGGCAGGGGCTCTGCCCTAAGTCTAGTGACCTCCCAGCCCTACCGACCTCCCAGCCCTCTCCCTCAGTCCTGCTCTCGGGCAGACTCATTGCCAAGGGAGTCCCGAGTGCCCTACAGGAATCATTAGGCTGTCCTGTGGTGGGAAGACGATTTCAAGGAAGGCAAATTCCCATGAGTTAAGCCAAATGAGTCCAGCTTGAATTGCAGACTTTCCCATCATATAGAGCTGAGAGACAGGCTCTACCCAGGGCCGTCAAATCAGACCCCTGGGAAGTGGGAGAAGGAGGCTCCCTGCTGGGAGTTCAGAGGTTGCTAGAAACCCTGTCCTCAGTAGCTCTTCCTGCTCTCAGGGCTGGGGTAAGCCAGCAGTCTTTTCCAAAGGCAGAAAATATGGACTCTAAACTTCCTTAAGAGGCCCTGGTCCTTTTTCTTCTTCTTCTTCTTCTTTTTCTTTTGATACAGGGTTTCACTCTGTTGCTTAGGCTGGAGTGCAGTGGCATGACCATGACTCACTATAGCCTTGACCTCCTGGGCTCAAGCGATCGTCACACCTCAGCCTCCCAAGTAGCTGGGACTATAGGCACACGCCATCATGGCTGGCTAATTTAAAACAACAACAACAACAACAACAAAAAATTAGTAGAGATGGATTCTTCTATGTTGCCCAAGCTGGTCTCGAACTCCTGGCCTCAAGCAATCCTCCTGCCTCACCCTCCCAAAGTGTGCTGGGATTATAGGTGTGAGCCACCGTACTCAGCAAAGGTCCTGGTTCTTAACACAGCCTCAGGGAGATGCTCCCACACCATGCCCCGCAGGCCACAGGAGTCGGTAGAGCAGGTTCATATCCCTGCTGTGCCGCCTTAGTGTCACCCTCTCTTGAGCCTCAGTTTCCCTACCCTGCAGGGGTATTCTGAGATAATGTATGTAAAGCATCAAATACCCTGCCCAGCAGAAAGCAGAGGCTCAATAAAACAAAGTTGTATTCATTATCATCAGCAGCAGCACCGCAGAGCAACATAACAGAGGCTTATAATCTGTCAGTCCCCCGAATTTGTGCATAAAAGTATCTGTGTGTCTCCAACTTTCTAGGAGGGGGGCAGTTCATAGCCTGTGGCAGCTTCTCAAGGCTCTTCATGACCCCAAAGAAGTTAAGAATCACAGCAAAATAATATTGACGTTCAGGCCGGGAGCAGTAGCTCATGCCTGTGAATCCCAGCACTTTGGAAGGCCGAGGCAGGCGGATCCCCTGAGATCAGGAGTTAGAGACCAGTCAGCCTGGCCAATATGGTGAAACCCCATCTCTAATAAAAATACAAAAATTAGTCAGGCGTGGTGGTGCACACCTGTAATCCCAGCTATTCAGTAGGCTGAGGCACAAGAATCGCTTGAACCCAGGAGGCAGAGGTGGCAGTGAGCAGAGATTGCGCCACTGCACTTCAGCCTGGGCAATAGAGCGAAACTCAGTCTCAAAAAAAAAAAAGAATATTGAAGTTCTGGTGGTACTTTATTGAGTGTATATACCTCTGGGCTTCGGTTTCTCCACTTGAAGACTGGGGAGCCCTACCCTAACTGTCTCACAAGGATGTTGCGAGGCTCAGGTGAGACTGTGGAGGGGAAAGGATGCTGTGAACTACAGTGGGCTATCCAGGGGGGCGGCAGATTTATCCTGCTCCTGCTAAAGAGGCAGCCAGGGCCAGCTGTCTGCAGGCTGGGCCACAGAGGCAGCTGCTCCAAAGCCCCCTCACAGAGAGGCCTGATAGAGACACGAGCCCCCTGCCCCAGCCCAGGCTGGCCCTGGGTGGGAGGCCCAGGGCAGAGCTCTGTCTTTCTTGACTGAGAAGCTCCTGACAGGGCCACCCCTGTGGCCTCTGGGCTGGGGTTTTGTTTTTGGGGATCAAGAGGCCAAGAATCCAGTCCCAGGTTCAACTTCTAGCTCTGTCCCCACCAAATCATACCAGCCTGATGTAGTAGCGTGTCATGAGCATGGGCTTTGGACTTAGAGAACTGTGGGTTCAAATCCCAGTTACGCCACTTACAGGCTATGTGGCCTTGGGCAATTTACTGAACCTCTCACAGATTCAGTTTTCTTCTCTCTAAAACAAAAATAATAATAGTCCTGCCTCACAGTGGTGGATTCAGCATGGCAACATGGCACATAATAAGGCCATGATATATGCTGATTTCCACCGTGCAAAACTGCTCTGTAAAACCAATCCTTTCAAATGACTGTTATCATGAATGTTAAAATTGTATAACGCTAATTTTTCATCATTCATATCATCACTCATCACTCTGTGACTTTGCACAGGTCCTTATCCTCTTTTGGTCTTGGTTTCCCCATCTGAAAATAAAGAGGCTGGTTAGAAAGGCAGCCTGGGCCAGGGGTGGTGGTTCACACCTACAATCCCAGCACTTTGGGAGGCTGAGGTGGGCGAATCACCTGAGGTCAGAAGTTTGAGACCAGCCTGGCCAACAGGATGAAACTCTGTCTCTACTAAAAATTCAAAAATCAGCCAAGCATGGTGGCTAGGCACCTGTAATCCCAGCTACTCGGGAGGCTGAGGCAGGAGAATCGCTTGAACCTGGGAGGCAAAGGTTGTAGTGAGCCAAGATTACACCATTGCACTCCAGTCTGGGCAACAAGAATAAAACTCAAAAAAAAAAAAAAAAAAAAAAAAAAAAGGCAGCCTAGGAGGGGGAACATAACATACAGAGAGTCTGGACAGTCCTGGATTAAAACTCAGGAAAAATCCACTTGGGCAAATCCTTTAATCTCTTTGAGCCTCAGTTACTTCATGTGTGTTATGCGTCTCATTCTTCATCTGTATTCAAGACAATAGCTGATTTTTTGTGTGTGATGGGCCAGATCTGGACTAGATGCTGCTGGTAAAAAGATGGTCCTACCTCTAAGTGATGGGTCATGGGGACAGCCCCTCCCAGGAGCAATGGAGATAGCAATGTGAATGCACCTTGTAAGCTGCAGAGCCGCACAGTGTCACCTGCTGTTAATGGACCCTAGAGGGCCTCCAATTGCAAATCAGAAAATAAAGCGGGTTTGGGGGTGGTCCCTAAATATTTACCTGCTAGGCAAAAATAAGAACCCCTTCAGTAGAGGCACAAAAGGCAGCTTTAAAAATCTAGACATTTGTGTGCGTGTGTGTATCTGTGTGCACACGCGCACTGAGGGTGTGGAATGAAATGAGGTCATATGGAAATGGACTATTTTTATTTCAACAAGGCATTTTAAAAATACTCTTAATTATATGAAGATGGGGAAAAGATTTTCTCAAAAATTAGAGAGAAGAGTTAGAGCCGCCCTCCGGCCCCCCACGCGCTTCCCCAAACCCTGCTGCCTCCGTCTCCAGGCTTCCACCCCCATCTTCTCTGGCCCCCTCACCTTTCCCAGGCCCCTGCAGCTCTCGGCTCCCACTCCTGGGAGCCAGTTGGCCCACACATCTGGGCAGAAGGGAGCCAGAATTCAGAGCCCCACCCTCTAAGCCCTTTCCAAGTGGGTTCGTATGTCATCCTCACTCTGGGAGGCAGGCCCTCTACTTCCCATTGCACAGATAAGGGGAGCTCATCACCTCTGGAGCTCAGGAAGGTTGTGCTCCCAGGCTGAGGTCACACAGCCTGTAAATGGTCTGTACAGCCTGGAGCCGAATCTCCTCCGCTAGAGGGGGCCGCCTTCCAGGGCAGCTGCTGCTGAAGTTCTGCAAGTCCTGAGACCCAAGAGATCCTTAGGACTGCTCAAACCAAGGACCAAGCAAATTCCTCTCAGGTGGGACAAAGACTGGGGCACAGGCCGGACAAAAGCATTCCGGCCCTGGCTTTTCTGCTCTGGCTTCTACACAGTGATTTTTTTTGTTGTTTTGTTTTGTTTTTGTTTTTGAGATGGAATCTTGCTCTGCTGCCCAGGCTGGGGTGCAGTGGCGTGATCTTGGCTCACTGCAACCTCCACCTCCCGGGTTCAAGCGATTCTCCTGCCTCAGTCTCCAGAGTAGCTGGGATTACAGACGCACGCCACCACGCCTGGCTAATTTTTATATTTTTAGTAGAGATGGGGTTTGACCAAGTTGGCCAGGCTGGTCTTGAACTCCTGACCTCGTGATCCGCCCACCTCGGCCTCCCAAAGTGCTGGGATTACAGGCGTGAGCCACTGCACCTAGCCAACGATGGTTATTTATTGAGCACTTACTATGTCTCAGCCACCTACTAAGGTAAGGACTATTACCATCTCCATTTGACAGATAAGGAAACTGAGGTTCCAAGAAGTAAGGCAACTTGTCCATAGTCACACCTAATAAGAGCTGGCACCAGGACATGAACCCAGCTGGTGTGACTGCAGAGCCCCTTGGTGGTCCGTTAATCCCCCAGTGCAGCCCCCAGCTCAAAAGAGGGAAAGGGCCTTGTGCACAGTCGCTCAGCAAGTCCTGACAGGGGTGGATTTGGGCCCAGACCAGGCTCTTGTCTGCCCCTCTGCCCTCCATTCCCCCCAGAATGATCTAGCACATGCCAGAGTCACCAACCTGGCTGCCAGGAGATCACATTGTCAATACATTATCAATTTACATTAGAAAGAAAGTGACATATGCTTCCACGCCAAAAATGCCAACAGAGCCTCCTGGGGTGAGTGGGGGCAGGCCAGAGGGAGAAGACATTTAAGGTCCATTTTCTCTCTGCCCCCTGTGGATCCCCCAAACCATGTGAGGCAGCCTGGGGAGCAAAACAAGGGCCACTTACTGACAACTCCCCACCACTGCCCCCTTGGTCCAGCCACCACCGTCTCCCGCCTGGACTCTGTGATGGTTCTTCCTGTCCCCTGCTTTGCCCCTGTCCCCCACTCTCTGACCTCTTATGACAGTCAGAGTGGTGCTTTCTGAACCCAGGTTAGATCCTGTCTCCTCCTCAAAACCCTGCACCGCTCCCATCTCACTCCAGGTAGAAGCCAAAGTCCTGCCATGGCCGGTCCCTCTGTGTCACCCACTCCAATTCTCCCCTGGCCCTCCCGCTGCAGCCACACTGGCTGCCTTGCACATCCTTGTCACAGGGTCTTTGCCCAGCTCTCCCCACTGCCTGAAACACCCTCCTCCAGGTATCCCCGAGCCCCCTCTCTTGCTTCCGTCTGGCCTTTGCTCAAACATCACCTCCTCAGAAAGGCCTTCCTGATCCCTCCTCCTGCTGGCCCTCCCATCTCTGCTGCAGTTTTCTTCTTAGCACCATCCCTACTTAAGCTACTCACTAGACATCTGGCATCAGTCCTGTCCATTAGAATAAAACCTCCATAGGGCAGGACAATCCATGCTGCCCCCTGTAAATTGTCCACAGCCACATGGCTGGCAAGAGTTTGGGATGTCAAGACCCCCAAAGGCCAGGGAGCCCTGACACCTCCCACCCAAGTGCCCGCAAGAAGTGGGGGAAGGGCCACCTGGCTTGATATCCATCGGATCTGAGTGCATGTCTGTCCTGCTGACTAGCTGTGTGGCCTCATCAAGCCACCCCCACCTCCGTCCCTGGCTCTGAGTATTAGGAGCCTCATCTGTCCACACAGGAGAACAATACCAGTGGGACCTTCCTCCCACGGGGCTCTGCACAGCCAGTGTGTGAGCTCCCCAAGGCCAGGCCCACGATGCCTAATTCACCTCGGATCCCACACCCCCACCCTGGGGCCTGGCCCTGTGCCAAGCCCCTGCAGACTTCAATCCCACTCTGTTCAATTAAAGGGAGATGACGGATGTCACAGCACTCTGCCAACTGTCACCCAAAAGAACAAACAGAAGCATATCCTCCTTTCACTCATCTGAGGGCCGTGCATTCATTCATTCATTCTCCCCATCAATATATATCAGTTGAGCACTTACTAGGGGCCAGGCGCTATGCTAGGCCCAGGGAATCTAAGTGATGAAGCTATTGGATCATGGTCCCTGCCCTTGTAAAGTTGGCGGTCTGGTAGGAGAGGTAGAGATGTTCAAAGAAACACACTAATTATTTTAAAACTATGATGTTGATAAATGCAGCAAAAGATTGGCCCATGGAGCCATGCAGGGCTCTGGGAAGACTTCCTTGAAAACGTGGAGGATGGGTGAGAGTTATCCCGGTGATAAGGGAACAGCATTCCAGCTAGAGGGACCAAGCAGTGCAAAGGCCCTGTGGTGGGAAGTCTAGGAGTTGCAAGGAACTGAAAGGCCAGAGTGGGTAGAACCCCTAGACCGAGGTGGGTGATGGAAATTAGGCAGAGTGGGCAGGAAGCAGACTGCACAGGGCCTATGGGCCAAGGAAGAGTGACCCAGAAGCAACAGGGAGTCGTGGAAATGCTCTAGAGCAACAACATGACTAGATTCACGATCCAATCCTGGGTCACGTTCTCCTAATATAGGTCTGTGGGTTTCTGTCTCCCAGTGTGGCTATGGGCCAGGGTGTCAGGCCTGAAATCCTAATCTGGAGATTTCAAGACAAAAGGTCATCGCCTTGCAGCATCTCATGCCCAGGTGAGAATGTCCACCCCCCTCAGGACGGGGCATTCCAAAGCTGTCTGGGTACCCGCTGGCCGAGGTCTACTTGCTGCCCAAGGTCTGCCCAACAGCACAGATGTCGCAGAGAATTAAAACCCACCCAGAAGTTCAGGAACCTTGGTGCAGCTCCCCCTGTGATCCTAACTGGGAGGCATTACCCCGAGTGAGCAGATTATCAGGATGTGTAATTTCTGGAATAAACACAGCTGTGTTTGTTTCTCCACGCAGCGCTCCAGACAGAACGGCAGCCTGGCCCGCCGCGTGCAGCTGGAGCCTCGCACCTTGGGACGGATGCCGTCAGGGAGCCGAGAAAACACTCCTCCCGCAGGCCACTGGGAGCTGTCATGCAGGCGGATCCGCATGGAGGCCAATTCAAGGCCCCTAAGGAAGCAAGTGACGAGACCACAGAGGTGCTGGGGTCCCAGAGGGGAAGTGAGCATTGAGACACCTCCAGACGCCTTTTCCCTTCGGGATTGAGGCTCATCATCAGGCAGTACAACTGGCCTTAGAGTTGTCAGGCGTGGGAAGATCATCCCTAGCGTGATCAGTCCATGTGGGAGGACGGTGAAAAGGTCAGAGTCCAGCCCTGGAGCTTTCCAGTGGGGAAAGCTGAAGTCCAGAAAAGGGGAATGCGGGGATTAGGACAAGAGACAGGGTCTATCCAGCACCTACTTTGTGCCAGGCCCCACAATTGTTCCCAGAAGCACTCTCCCGGCTCTGCGCCAGCCGTGCAGCCCTGCAGCCTGTGAGGCCCCACAGAACAGGGCTTCTATCCCAGTTCCATCACCCAGGAACGGTATGAGCACGAGTAAGTCACGTGTAATCTCTCTGAGGCTCAGTTTCCTCCTCTGCAAAGTGGAGATAATCAAACCAATTCCACACCTCAGGATTGTTTTGAGGATTAAACAGGATTCCACATGGAAAGCATTTCCTGCAGCACCAGGCACACTGTGAGGAACCCATAAATCGTATGGATTCCTTATTCATTCATTCATTCAGTAATTTTTTACCGAGCATCTGCTAAGTCCTAGGTGCCATGCTGAGCATTTGTAAACAAAAGAGATAAAAAAAAATCCCTACCTTTGTGAAGTTCGCATTCTTACAGGGAGGTAATAGGAAAAATGATGACTAAATAATGTTTTATTATTATTATCCCCATTTTACAGCAGGGTAAACTGAAGTTCAGAGTGATTAAGACTTTTTTAAAAGGCTCACTATTTATTTTTATTCCACCTTACTCTCAAGAGGGCTAGAGGCAGATGTTAAATAATATGTCTGAGTCTCAGCCAGGCGCAGTGGCTCATACCTGTAATCCCAGCATTTTGGGAGGCTGGGGCAGGAGAATTGCTTGAGCCCAGGAGTTCGAGACCAGCCTGGGCAATATAGAGCAGACCTCGTCTCTGTTTTTTTTTTTTTTTTTTTTAAAGTTTTTTAAAAAAAGAAAAGAAAAAGTAGGCAAAGACAGGAGAGGAAAAAAGAAAAGAAAAGTATGTCCAAGCCTCCACCGCTAGAAAAGGGAGCCACCAACTTATCTCCCTTGGAACGAGTTTTAGGCTATAGATCTAGCCCCAAGTTCCAGCCCTGCCACTGTCTCTGTGTGTCCTCAGGCAACTAGCTGTCCCTTTCTGGGCCTCAGCTTCCCCATATGTCCAGCTCTGACATTCTGCATTCTGGGATGGTTCTCAGGGTGCTGCCTGGATTGTCCAGGCTCGATGGAAGAGCTGAGGCCCAGCAAGGTGCTGGTAACCCTTCCCTGGCTCAAGGAGTGAAGTGGGCAGGGTGGGACAGGATGCAGAGGAGCTCCCTGGGAGCTGTGGGGCTTCAGTGAGGGGAGAAGGCAGGCTGGCAGCTGCTCTGCCCTAACTCATTCACTCTGCCCTCTTCCCTGCCATTGTGGCCCATCCCCCAAGGATGTGAGCTACATCCTGGCCTCTCCCACTGCTGGAGTAGCTGGCTGGGCAGCAGTAGCCACATCCGGGGTCTGGCTTAATGGAGTCTAGGCCCCTATAGCCCCTCCTGGCCTCCAGCTTGCCTCTCCCTGCTCTGGATCCTCCTCCCATGCCAGGCTTCATGACCATCTTCCTGAACCCTTCCCTCCTTTTGATTTCTTTCAGTGGCTCCCTACTGCTTCCAGTGTCAGCCAGAGCTCATCACTCAAGGCTTCTCTTAACAGACTCAAACCTCTCCTGCCATTTCTTTCTCACACTTTGCTTCACCATGGCTCCTACAAACCTGCCCCTTTCCAGCCTCCAGGCCTTTGCCTAGGCTGTTCCCCCTGCTAAGAATGCCCTTCTTTCCATCCACTATGTATCAAAATCCTACCTATCAAATAATGCCATCCTGACGGCAAAGGTTGAAGGACTTTCCCCTCTGCACTCAACATATGCCATCTCATACACAAGTATGTACTAAAAAGTGTGACCTTGGGTATATCACTGAACATCTCAGAGCCTGCTTTTTTACCTGCAAAATGAGTGTTATTAACTATTATGGGCCAGGTGCGGTGGCTCACGCCTGTAATCCCAGCACTTTGGGAGGCCAAGGCAGGCAGATCACTTGAGATCAGGAGTTCGAGACCAGCCTGCCCAACGTGGTGAAACCCCGTCTCTACTAAAAATACAAAAAATTAGCTGGGTGTGGTGGTGCGTGCCTATAATCCCAGCTATTCGGGAGGCTGAGGCAGGAGAATCGCTTGAACCCGGGAGGCAGAGGTTGCAGTGAGCCAAGATCATGCCACTGCACTCCAGCCTGGGCAACAGAGTAAGACTCCATTTCAAAAAAAAAAAGAAAGAAAAAAAAAAAACTATTATGCAGGATTGTTGGGGGAATACATTAGAGCATGTCAGAACCTCACCTATGATGGTGCCTGGCACTTAGTGGGGACTCAACGGTAGAGGCTGCTGTGATCATCAACGAGGGAAAAAGAAAAGTAGTAGAAAAAGAGGAGAAAAGAAAGAAGAGGTAGAGGAAGAGGAAGAGGAAAAAGCGATGGAGTAGGAGAAGGAGAAAGAGGAGGAAGGAGGCCTTGCCTATCACCTCTACTGGGATATAATTCTTTGCCATCGGAACGTTGATTCTCTTTAATTTCCCTCTATGTCCCCTAGCATCCTAGAGTCTTTCAAAAATGATTGTTGAATGGATGGACAGATGGATGGATGAAGGAGGGAGGGTGGGATTGTGAGAAGGAAGGATGTACGGACAGATGAGCAGAAACAGATCAGTCTGGAGGAGACAGAGTGTGCTATCCCAGAAGCCTAGCAGCAGAGCATCCCACTGGCAGCAGAGGCTTCTGGGACCAGATGCCAAATCTGCTCCCCTGCTGTTGCATCTCCTCCTGGCTCTAAGCTCCTGTGCTCCTGGCCAGCATCGGTCTGCTCTCAAGGTGGAGTGAGTAGAAGCTCAGGGCAGCTGACACCCAGGGGAGTTCCAGCTCTTCCCCCACCTGTCACCAGCCTCTGACAGCAGGAACATATCTCCAAAAGTGTGGGCCAAGTCAATGGGAAAATAGGATTTACTTTACAGAAATTCACTTTGGGGGCCAACTTCTCCAGAACTCTGCAGTGCAAAAACCTTGGCAAATCCATAGTCAATGGCTCAGAAGGTTTCTCCAAACCTGGGGAGTGTGCTGTTTGCTAGCTCTTTCCAGGGCCAGAAACTGGAAAATGAGGAAATGTCACAGTCCAGATACAAAAGGGAGTCTCAGGGGGAGAAATGCACTCTGGTTTTTGGTGTTTGTTTATTTATCCATCAATTTCATTGATTTATCCATCCGACTATCCAAAACAGGCAACCTTATCCTGCCATTGTCCCTTCACTCATGAAACCATCCTGTTATCTATCTATCTACCTCTCCATCTATCCAGCCAACTAGCCAACCATCAACCACCCAACAATCTACCTCACCATCAACCCAACCATCCAATCCATGCACTTATCTTCTATCTATCCAGCCACTTATCCATCTAACCATCAATCACTCATCTACTCATCCAACTGCTGAGCTGCTCACCCAACTAACTGTACACTACCCAACCAGCATGGATGAGAATCTCCCAGTACGATTGGGGAGAAACCTATATACATGGTATGGCATAACCTAGGCAATATAAAAGGGGTGCATATAAGGTGCCACCAAGGACACAGAGGCCACAAAGAGCAGAAGGGGGAGGGGCCAGTGAGAGAGATCAGAGCAGGCTTCACACAGGAAGAGATGCTCAAGCTTCATCTTAACAGACAGCAAGAATTGACCAGGGAGAGAGAGTGAAAAGGGTACCCAGGTGAGGAGGAGAGGGAAGAGCAACATAAAACAGCATGGTAGATTCTAGGAGCCCAAGCCTTGAGTCCTCAAAACTACTTGGTTAGCTGTGGGCCCTGGGCCGGTCCCCAGTTTTTCCAAGTCCACCAGACTCTATAATTCCCTCTCGATTCCTAGAGAGAAAGGGCCATGTCCTGTGGCAGCTGGGTGGGAAGCTGCCATCTGCTGCCCTGGGCTGTGCTCTGATGGCTACAACAGGGTTAAACCCAGGAGGGAGGGAAAAGTGGGTGCCCTAAGATTTTGTGAAACAGGCTTTGCTACCAAGCGAACCCAGGTATAAATCCCAACTTCTTATTTTGCGACAAGTTATTTAACTTCTGAGTCTTTCTTCGCCCTCTTCTGAAAATGAAGAAAACACCAAGAGCTCTATGCCAGGCCATTGTGAGGACGGAACCAGCTAATACAGAGGGAGTACCTGGTAAGCTGTGGGAAATACTAGTTACTTTTCCTGGTTGCTGCCAATACTCAAGTCCTACTGTGTGCCAGGCAAAGTGATCTAAAACAGGGGTTAGACAGCCGGCCTTAGACAACAGGAGTCAATTCTCAGTAAATATTAGTTCTCTGTCCATGTATGCAAATTATGTACAAATGGTTCAGGAAAAAATACATCTACATTATACACACACACCCCCACACACATGTGCAAGGGGGAAAGGGGGCCAGAGAGAGTGAGAACATACAGGAGAGCAAATGTGGCAAACATGTTGATAATTGTTGAATCTAGGTGAAGGCTAGACAGGTGTTTTACTCTGCTTTCAACCTCTCTGTATGTTTGAAATGTGAAAAAGATAAGAAATCAGCTCTTTCTCCATCTACCTTGGAGCAAGACTGCCTAAGCTTGGATCCTAGCTCCACCATTACTGGCAGAATGGCCATGGGTACATGAATGCCTTCTCTAAGCCTTAATTTTTTCATCTGTAGGATTCAGCTAACAATAATACCTAAGCCCAGTGCCTGGTCCTTAGCAAGTCCTTAATACATGCTAGTTGCTGTTGTTATTATTACTACTATTATTATTGTCTTTGAGTGGCTGAGACACTGAGGATGAGAGAGGCTTGGTAAAACACCTGGTTTTTTTTTTTTTTTAAATACATGAGCTCTTTTAATTCCTCAAACAACACCATGGGGTAGGTGACAGTATCCTCACTTTACAGATGAGAAACTAAGACCGCCGGTGAGTGGAAAGACTAGGATTTGAACACAGGTCTGTCTGTCTCCAAAGTTCAGGCTCTTTCCCCCAATATGTCCTCCCTCTCCTGGACTCAGGCCAAGAGGCCCAGCCTCATCGCCCTTTCAACTCCAAAACGGGCTGGTCAGAGGGAGTCTTGAGCTTTGCTGGCATGGCTGTGCTTCCGGGCCAGCCAGGGGCACCCAGTGTCAGGGGCTCCTTGGCAGCTCAGGAGCCCTTTTCCACTGTTCTCCCGAGAGCTGCGGGAGCTGCCATCCAAGGCCGTGGGGAGTGACAGCTGACGCTGATGGAGACAGGCAAGAGGATGTACCGGCCAGGGCCCTGACTCGAACAGACTCCCTGGGCCATGGCCTTTCGTGGGTTCCAAAAAGGCCCTGCGGGCTCTGGATGAGGCTGTTCCCAGGCTCTGCCTCCCCGTGAGAGGCGGAGAAGCCCCATTCAGGCGGGACGCATCCCACTGTGCGCTAAGCCGCTTTCTCCCCACTTACACGTTTCAGATGCTTTTTGTCCTTCCGGCTTCCCATGGACTCAGGCCAAGTGACAAGTTGGTGCCGTGGACATATGTCGTCGCCATAATGGGAATGTTGACCCCACGCTCTCTCCCTGCTGGGGCCAGGCAGCTTGCACCCCGCCCCAGTGCTTGGCATGCCCTGTTCTCAGTCATACAGGACTCCTTCCAGCTCCCCAAATACATCACACACTCACGGGCCTCCTATCCGGATCTTTGCAGATGCTGTTCCTGTTGCCTGGAATGGCTGCCTCGCTGCTTCTTCACCTGGCTCTTCCTTAAGAATCATCTTAGAAGTCGCCTCTTCTAGGACACCTTGTCTAACCTCATTGTATAGTTCAAGAAGCTGAGGCTCAAAGACCGAAGAGGGCCAAGGTCACACTGTTAACTGTCAGAGCCAGAGGTCCAATCTAGCATGGTTCTATTCTAAGACCAGCTGCTTTTCATTCATTCTGCCAACTCTACCTCCCTCAAGAAGAAACCTAGGGAAGACATGCTTTCTGCCTTCGAACACAGCAGATGCCTGCAAGATGGATCTTATGTTCCCGGATTGTTCTGGAGGGTGGAAAACAGGGGCCATGCAGGGAAGTTACAGGGAAAGAGACTCTCCATTTCAAGGTGAGGAGGCATGTTTGAACACCTCCCAGTGCCTACCAGCTATGTGACCTTGAGTAAGTCCTTGAACCTCAACTTCCCCATTTGTACAACGGTGCCAACAATACCCTTGCTATTTCTTTACCCCAAATACCTAAACCAGAGGTTGTAAACTGCCAGACAGGGAGTCAAATCCAGCCAGCAAACATGGCTTGGTTTGGCCAGAACTGTATTTTAGAATAAAATGAGTAAACATTCAAAAACCAGTTTTCAGACCAGGCATGGTGGCTCATGTCTGTAATCCCAACAATTTGGGAGGCTGAGGCGGATGGATCACTTGAGGCCAGGAGTTTGAGACCAACCTGGCCAACATGGCAAGACTCCATCTCTACCAAAAAGAAAAAAAAAAAATGCTGGGAATGGTGGCAGGTGCCTGTCTTTACTAAAAATACAAAAATTAGCCAGGCATGGTGGCACTGTAGTCCTAGCTACTCAGGAGGCAAAGGCCCAAGAATTGCTTGAACCTGGGAGGCAGAGGTTGCAGTGAGCCAAGATAGCATCACTGCACTCCAGCTTAGGCAACAGAGCGAGACTCAAAACAAAACAAAACAAAAACCAGTTTTCCCATAAGCATCAGAACTTTGCAAATCAGGGTGGGTGCAATGGCTCATGTCTGTATTCCCAGACATGGGATTTTTTGGGAGGCTGAAGAAGGAGAATCGCTTGAGTTCACAAGCTCGAGACCAGCCTGGGCAACATGGTGAAATACTCTGTCTCTACCAAAAAAAAAAAAAAATGCTGGATGTAGTGGCAGGTGCCTATGGATCCAGCTACTTGGGAGGCTGAGGTGGGAGAACTGCTTGAGCCCGGGAGGTCAAGGCTGCAAGTGAGCTGCGATTGCGTCATTGCACTCCAGCCTATGAGACAGAGTGAGACCCTGTCTAAGAAAAAAGAGAGAGGAAAAAAAAAGAACTTTGCAAATCGGAAGATCTGGCAAAACCGAACACAGATTCCTGTGTGACAACATGGTCAGGAGTGGGTAGCACCTGCCTCCTTTAGACTGGACGTGTGCTCTTCCTGGGGCACTGTTATACTTTCAACAGTCAAGTCACAACGCGGGCCAGCTCACAAGTCTGGGGTCTCTGAGCAAGACTCTTGTGATTTATTCCCTGTATTACGTTAGGCCAGATTTCCCGGTCAGTCAGCAAACAGAAGCCCAATTTCTTGCTCCATGGTTTAATGTATCAACTTTGACTATGTGTTGCTCAGGTCCCCCTCAACTATCTTTGGAAGTGACGCTCAGAGCTCAGTGATCTGACCCACTCACTTCACTGTCTGTTCACATTTTCATGTGCTCTGGGCCAACCTGTGGTCCAAACTTAATTTGACAACTGGCCCATGCCTTTAGAAATTTTTCTTTTCCTCTAATGCTTCCCCACTCCTACGATGACCTCTGGCCAAGGTGGGAGTGACAACCACAGTCACCCCTTTACCGGGTCTTTCATAGTAGAATGAAGAACACAGTTGCTCCTCGGCACAGCCTTCTGTGGTGCCTGAAATTACGATGCCCCTTTCACTGACAAGGAAAATGAGGCCTAGAGGGGTGAAGTGACTTGCCCCAGGCCACAGGAGCACCTGGGACCCATCCTTTCAGTTAAATCCCACCAGCCCAAGGCCCCTTTCTCTGGCCTTACACCTCACACTAGGTCTTGAATATCTACAACTCCAGGCTACCATTTTTCATGAATTTTAGGTGCATTTATTGTGCAAACATCTATCTAATATCTGTCAGGAGCCAAGCTTTGTGCTGTACATGGTGAAGTGGAAAGTCCCTGCCTTCTCAGAAGAGGCAGATAACACTGAAGACAATTCAGGGGGTAAGTGCTGGGGGTGGGGTGGGAGGGAATGAGGTTTCTGGCTTCCTGTTACCTCCCCACCCCCATCCCTGGACTGGACAATAAACTACCTGTGAAAGGCTGTCTACAAATATGGCTGCCAACAATTCCTCCCACTCCTAAACACGAAGCCACTCCTCCCAGTAAGGGGGGTCTAGATTCAAGTTTGGACCACGGGTTGGCCCAAGAAACATGGAAGAGAACAGGGTGCAGGGGCAGGGACTGAACTCTGAGTGTCACCTGATTGAGTGGATCAGGACATGTTGAGTGGGATGCTGGACAACAACCCACCATTAAATTTTCTGTGCTAAACAGTTGAGCAAGAAATAGGACTTCTCTTCAAGGATAAAACAAAAAAATCAAGCCCAGTATAATTTCCTTTTCCTTGAACCTGATGAGGAAGCCTAGGATGAATCTGAGCTGGCGCTGTGACTGGCTTTGACCAACAGAAGGCTGCAAGGGGGGACACTTTGTGACATTAGAGCCCAGTCCTTAAGAAGTCTTGCAGTTTCCATTTCACCATCTTGCGAGCTACTTAGCATGGATAGAGGCGCAGTCTAGACTAGCAAAGGATGGGAGATAGAGAGGAGCATGAGCGGACCAGTCTTCCAGCCTTCTCTATGAGGGCCTCAAAGATGTATGTGAAGCCATGATGGAACTTCCAGCCCAACCTAGCTGAGTGCAGCCTCCTGAGTGATCCCGGCTGACAACCTGGTGAACAGAATAAGCGCCCAGCTGAGCCCAGCCAATCCACTGAATCAGGACAACTAAGAAATCATTATTGTTTTAAGCCAGTAGGTTTTGTGGTGGCTTGCTAAAGATTAGTGATATGCTTTTCAGGAGTGGAGTCTTGTACTTTTTGTAGCTCTCCCTTCCCTTGCCTGAACCCTGGCACTGGCCACTGAATCCTGGAGCTGGAAGAGGCCTCCAAAACCATGGAGTCTCACCCCTGTCATTTTATAGAAGAGATAGCTGAGGCTCAGGAGGTCACACAATTAACTCCAGGTCACACAGGGTAACAGAGGTAGATCCAGGAGGCAAACTCAAGTCTTACAGGACTGAACACCAAGGGTACCTCTCCACTGACTTGCAACACACCAATACAAATGTATGTTGCAAGTCAGTAGAGAGGTACCCCTGGTGCTCATACATTCTGTCTTAAGAGGCAGTCACTATTCAGCTGCAGCCAACTGTGGCCATGTGGGAATGTGGGCCCAGCAAAATCACACTGTCTGACTTTTCAGAGATGCCAGAAACAGGACTTTTCTGTAAAATCTCTTGATTTTCGAACGTTGGCTAAGAATTCGAACTGGATGGATGAGCTATTAAGATTGGCCCTGGGCTTCAAGCTTGGTCCAGCTGCTGGCTTTGGGCAAGTCACATTGTCTCCCAGACCTCAGTTTTCTCATCTCTAAAGTGGGCCCCGTGGCTCCTGCCCCTTTCAGGATGGCTGTGAAGTCCTGATGAGCTATTGTATTTGGAAGTACAAGCTGCAAATGGCCCTGTGACGGTTCCATAGTCTCCGTTCTCTGTGGAAGCGCCCCTTACAACATAATGAGTTAACACCCGATTTGTCTAAGTTAGAACAACATTATTCTGACCATTATGACAGAGATTGCATTTTTATGGCAGGTTTGTGAGTTCCAGGACCCTCCCACTTGCATTATCTCAGGATGTTGATGGAGTTGGAGGCTGGACAGCTGCCTTAGAGACCCTCATCAGAGCCAAGCCTTTCCTCTGAGCAGGGAGGCACATTCCAGAAGTGGAAAAGAGCATGAGCTCTGGAGTCACCAGACTTGGGTTTGAATCCCTGCCTCACCACTCCCTAGGTGCCCTTGGGCCAGTCACTCCTCTCAGAGCTTTGGTTTTCTCATCCGTAAAATGAGCATAATAATACAAATGACCTGTGGGGCTCTTGGGGCAACTGCACAAGGCAACACACATAATGCTGTTAGTACAATGACTGACACAAGAATTGACAGCTGCTGGACGTGGTGGCTCACACCTGTAATTCCAGCACTTTGGGAGGCCAAGGCAGGTGGATTGCCTGAGGTCAGAGTTCAAGACCAGCCTGGCCAACATAGTGAAACCCCATCTGTACTAAAATATACAAAAAATTAGCTGGGCGTGGTGGTAGGCACCTGTAACCCCAGCTACTCAGGGAGACTGAGGCAGAAGAATCTCTTGAACATGGGAGGCGGAGGTTGCAGTGAGCCGAGATTGCGCCATTGCACTCCAGCCTGGGCAACAAGAGCGAAACTCTGTCTCAAAAAAAAAAAAAAAAAAAAAGAATTGACAGCCATTCCCATGATCATGGCAGGGAAGGTGGTGCCTGGCAGGCACTGAGCCAAGAAGGAGGGCACGGCCATGAAGGAGTCTACGCCTTTCCCAGATTAGGGAGGCTGAACTGGAGTGAGGAGGGGGCCTTTGAGAAAACCTGGATGGAACCCTGAGTGGGCAGGCTGGAGGGCCTCTCAGCCACTTAGCAAGCCAGTCAGACCCTTGCCCTCTAAGGCTCAGAACAGAGTGGGTGGGGGAGAGCTGGAGATGGAAAACCTGGTACACTGGCCCCTTATTCCCCTAATGTGAATTGAGCTTCCCATTGGTAGAAAGCAAGGATGGCAACCATTAACATTTATTGCAAGCTTAGCACATCTGAGGCACACACTCAGCTTAGTCTTCCTCAGATTAACACGTCCATCGCTCACAACCATCTCAAGAGCTAGGAACAACAATTACCCCCATTTTAAAGATGAGGAAACCAAGGCTCAGAGATGTGAAGACACAAGCCAGAGGACACACAGTACGGAGCAGTCTGACTCCACATACTCTTCCTGTAACCCCCCAGGCTCTGCTGTTTATAGAACAAGAGAGAAAGTGATCACGGCTAAGCAAAGGCTCTGTGGGACTTCAGAGAAAGGGGCAAGTCATTCTGGCCGGGGGCACGAGGGTGCTGCTGACATTTAATGGTTATGGAAACTAATAAAGAATGGGCACAGCTGAGTGCCAGGCGGTTCTGCCAGTCACAGTACACAGCATCTCATTTAATCCTTGCCGTGAGCCTCTGACACATGCGCGGTACCTCCAGTTTCCAGATGAGGAAGCTGAGGCTCAGAGAGTGGATCACTTGGTCAAGGCCACACAGCAGGCAAGGTCCCCTCTTCTGAGGACACTCCCCCCCTCCCCGCAGGGGCTACAGCAGGGCAGCAGATGGCTCCAGGAAGCTCACCTAGTGAGGGTGTCCTAGGAAAGCCCCCAAATGACACGGGGGTACTGGGGAGACAGGTGTCCCCCTCCTGCACCCTCCGGAAGGCAGCTGCTTTAAAAGGCCCTAAAATGCTTTCAAGGCAGCCTTATCAGAGGGCCTGAGCTGATCCCAATCAGGGAGCCTCCAGGTGCTGCCACAATCAACAACTGCCCGCCCGCTGCCCCACCCCTGGGAGCTGTGCAAACATTCTTTCCTTCCCTGCCTTCCCCCAGCTAACCCTCTTTTTATGCACGAGCCAGTGGCAGCCAGGGCTGGTGGGTGCTAACTCTGATTGATTTCACTTCATTTCAGTCTTTTCCAGTTTCCTGCTGAGGTTTCTCTTCCTCTTTCCCAGGAGTCCTGTGCTTTATCATAGGCCGCTGGGGGGCAAATTTACCTGCCTAATGGAAAGACCTGGAGAGTGTGTTAAAAATACAGACTCCCCAACCTTGTTCCCCATCTCCCAAATCTCCAGCTAAGTCAGGCATGCAGGTGCCAGGTCAGGAGATGGGTCCTTGTCAGAGGTGTGGCAGATCCTCCTCTGCCAGGAGGCCCACCCTGCTCTGCATCTCCTCCACCCTCAGTGGGAGCATGGGTCCCCTGCCTTGCCCAGCCCAGGCATCCTGTCACCCAGCGGGCTCCATCTGCCCCTTCCTGTTAGGGGCCTTTCTGTGTGCAGAGATCCAGTCTCCAGTCTAAACTCACAGGTGAGCTCTGGGCAGCCAGAGTTGACCAGAGGCTACCACAGGCTGAATGCCCAGCAAACTGGCCCATAGAATCTGTCCCAGGCAGGGTGCAGTGGCTCATGCCTGTAATCCCAGCACTTTGGGAGGTCGAGGTGGGTGGGTCACTTGAGGTCAGAAGTTTGAGACCAGCCTGGCCAACATGGTGAATTCCCGTCTCTACTAAAAATGTAAAAAAATTAGCCGGGTGTAGTGGCACATGCCTGTAGTACCAGCTACTTGGGAGGCTGAGGTGGGAAGATGACTTGAACCCAGGAGGCGGAGGTTGCAGTGAACCGAGATCGCACCACTGCACTCCAGCCTGGGTGACAAAGTGAGACTATCTAAAAAAAAACCAAAAAAACAAAAAACCTGTCTCCACTTTGGCACTGATGCAGAACCTTGAGGAAGTAGGGCCAAGGGTGCCTAGGACAATCCCACAGGAGGGAGGGGGCCCATCCAATGTTCTATGACAATTTCAGGGTGATTACAGATCCCCAGGACTTAGGAGGCTTAGGGACCCCAGACGAGAGCCCCCCTGGACTAGGAATATGAGTATTTTCCCCTGACGGGGCTCTGGAGAAAGAGGCAGGGATGGAGTCTGAGTCTGTCCACACTTGGGGGGTTGCCATCCCAAGTCTGGGGGAAGTTGGGAGCTTGTGGGGTGGGTTAGGGGGAGACACTGAAGGTTGATCTGGTGCCTGGACAAACTAAATGCCAAAAAGGGGGCCACATCGCCATCACTGAGGGAAGAACTTCAGAGGGGTTGAGACCAGCATTTAATGTCCACAGCACTCAATGAGTGTCTGACACAGGAACCCAGGAGGCAACTGAAGTGCAGGGAGTCTGCGCTCCTCGCCCCAGAGCACACAGCTGGGATTTGAACTCACGTCGGTTTGCCCCTGAAGGCTATGCCTTTTCTCTACCACACACTGCCTGTGAAGTCAGCTGGCCCTGTTCCCCACCACAGGCAGAATCCCTTCTCCCGACCAGCCCCTGACATGAACTAGGTGCCTGGTGACTCTTTAAAAATATATGGATGGATGGAGAAATGAATGAGTGAATAAGTTAACTGGCTTTCAAATTCTACAACATTTAGGTTTTAAATCTAAGCCCTGATTTCCTGGCTAAGACAAATACATGAGAGCAGCCTCCTTTAAAAATGAGAAGCAAAAGAAACAGACGTAAAAGGAAAACCAATTCCAAATTAATCCCATGGAAGGTCGCTGGGTCTTAGACAGGTAATGCCCCAGAGGTGGGCCCAGTAGGGTGGAGGTGGGGATGGGGGTGGGAGAGTCGAGTTAGGGGAGGGAAGGAGGCACGTTTCCCCCACCCCCCATCAGAAGTAGACTTGTCTACCTAGCACACAGTGGCTGCTGGCCCATCTGAATGCTCTGCTCCAGCTGAACTGGTCTATTCATTATACCCAAGCCCCTTCTTGCATCTCTACTCAAGCCATTCCCTTGGTATCTCCCTCCAGGAAGACCTCCTTGATTTCCTCTGCCAGATGGACCTTCCTCCATCTCCACATCATTCTCCCAATACTTATCACATAACACAGTATCATATATTCATCTGTCTGTTCACTCAACATTCAATTCATTCCACGTTCCTCAGCTGACAATGTCATTCCATTACTGAGCACCTGCATGGCTGGGCACAGTTCTAGGCACCGGAGATGTCATAGCCAACATGGCACATGAAGTCCTGGAGTTTATAGTGTAGTGGGCAAGGCAGATGCCAAACAAGTCTTTGATGCTTCTTCAGGTGGCGATGGGTTTTATGGAGCAAAACAAAGCAGGTGGGATGGAAAGCAGCAGAACTGGGTCTGTTTTAGAAGAGAGAATCAGGGAAGGCCTCTGGGGAGGTGGAATTTGAACACAGCTCTTCAGACCAGAACTGTGGACACAAAAATGAGGCAGATGGGTCTCTGCCTTCAGGGAGCTCACAGTCTAGCAGGGAATCGACAAGCTGGCTTTACTGGGACTGTCCAGGACCAGATCTGGCTCATCTGAATGTCATCACACATTGCAAGTCAGTGATCTTTCCAAGCATGAATCTGGCCAGGTCCCTTGATAGCTCAAGAACCTTCAAGGACTCCTTGCTGCCCTCAACATCTGATCCAAACTCCCCAGCCTTCCATTCTAGCCCTTCAGGACCTGACCGCCCCACTCCCATTCTCAGTCTCAACCCGCACTGCTGCCCTCAACACCCCACCGTCTTCAGACACATCAAAGCAAGCACCTGATCATCCTGCCTCCATGTCTTTCTATGGACATAGAGACATGCTATTTCCTTTTTTAGGTAAAATTCTCCACATCCTCTAAGTTCCAAAGTCAACCTCTTTAACTCTTGAGAACACAGTTCGTTAGCATGACAGGTGGCTAAGAAAGTTTCATAGCAGGGAAAATGGGTGGTGAGAAAATGAGGCAAAGCATAACGGCATAAAAGATGAAATAACCCTGTTCTGTCCTCAACTGCCCCTGCCGCCCCGGGGAGTTCACAGCCTCCTCTGGGAAGCACGTTGGACCCCATATCACACTCTGTCTCGCCCACTCTTTTCCCTGTCAGCTTGTCCTATCTCCTTGCCTGTCCTGGAGTCCACCACCCTGCCAGCCAGAGAAGAAAGTCCATCGATATTTGGAGAGCAAATGAGCAGATGTAAGGAGGCTGATTTTCTCGAGACCTCGACCTTTGGATTCCATCTAGTGGCGGGTCTGCCACTGGCCTCCTGTCCTGTTGGATGTTTCCCCAGTGCTCTTCCATCCTGCTCTAAGCCCCCACTTCACATGCTCCATGCTTTCTTTCCCTTGGTGGCAGGGGCGGTCTCACGGTTTAGGGGAGATGCTAAGCTTACCATCCTAACCTAGAAGCCCCCCGTATACACACACACTCTCTCCTCTCTCCCATTCCGAAGGTTGGAGATGGGGATTTCCTGGGGCCTTAACCGGCAGGACAGCCCTTTACGGGCTGAGGAGACAAGGAAGGAGGAAGGGAAGGAAGTGGTGACCATGTGGCTTTGGGTTCTGGGAGCCAGAGGGGCCCCCCTCCTACTGCTCCATGGCCCAGTCCTGTCTCTACAGACTGTGTTACTCTCAGGAGGACCCTGGTGTCTCCCAAATGTGCACAGGCAGCACTGTCCATCCCTGGCTTCGAAGGGGGGACTTCTCCCATCCGTCATCTGTTCTGATTCTCACAAACACCCCAGGAGACAGGCAGGACAGGTGCTGTCATCACCCTCATTGGACGGAGGAGGAAAATGAGGCTCAAAGAGCGGAAGTAGGGTGTAGACGATGGACTCTACAAGAGATTTAGCCAGGCCATTTTACACCCAAAGAAACTGAGGCCCCTATAGGGAAAGGACCTGGTCCAGGGTCCCATAGTAAATGAGAAGCAGGCCCTCTGACCTCCACCTCGCACCATCTCCCCATCCATTCGGCCAGCTCCTTATTAACCGCTGATGGACTAACTTCCTAGCGTCCAGGGGGCAAAGGGAAGAAGAGCCTGAGGCAAGCATTGGGGTGCCTGCTGCAGCCCTCCTCCCACCCTGCTGTGGCTTCCTTTCCCCACCCTGCCCCCAAGTGGCAGTCCAAGTAGCCATACCCTTCTGTGACATCAGCGCCCACCAGCCCTGTGTCCAGGGCCAGGGTCCAGACTGGCCACAGCTCACCAGATTCCAACCAGTCCCTGCCAGGGCAATGGCTGGACAGACGTGGCCCTTCCATCTACCCCGGAGTAATTAAAAACACACCCAGGCCTCTTCCAACGAAAGAGGGGCCAATTTTCTTCCCTTCCAGCACTGCTGACTGCAACCTAAATAGCAATATTTATGCCAAGCTCCCCATAATACTGTAAACATCCCAATGTATAGCGGGCCAACACATGAGTCATTTCCCCAAAGCCAGAGTTAATAAGTGGTACCTCAGTCATATTCCACAGAGCTCCCGCCAGCAGCCGGGCCCCAGGGCTGCCCTCCACACCCAGGGCCCGTGGCACCCTCGGTGCCCCAGTGGCCCCACTCCGGGAAACCGCAGGCAGCCGCCAAATCCCCCAGGAGCCGGAGGACAGCTGCCTCAGTGCCAGAAACTGTGGCTGCCATCCAGGGACACCACCCCCCCAACTCCCTGATTGCGGTCACTAAAGTGCTCATTACCGAAAGAGAAACTGAAGTTGTAGCACAGGGTCCCCCACAACGCCTTTCCCAGAGGCTGCAGCCCCCACGCCTGGTCTGATATGTTTTCTTAGGCTGCAAGAAGGGAAGGGGCTTCCCACAACCCCAAAGTGGCCTGAGAAGTGCACACAGACATCATCCCTCAGCCCACGGGAGCAGAACCCTGGAAGGGCTCACGCAGTTTAGGGGCAACAAAACTCAGCTAAGTGAGTGCTGGTTTCAAAGAAAGACCACAGACCTGGGTTCTATTTTTGTCACCCAACGGCCCTGGGTGAGACATTGGACTTTCCAGGGCCTCAGTTTCCGTATCTGTTAAAGAGAAGTAGGAATCATACCTACCTGGCTTCCCTAGAAGGTGTATTTTGAGGTATCCAACACAATTGTGGGCGGGAAAGCACTTCGTAAAGCTTAAAGTACCTTGTCAACTGTGCAGCACGTTGTAAACCACAGAGAGCTGCGTATAGTGCGAAGTACTTCATAAACTGTAAAGTGGTTTGAAAACTGTAAAGTGCAGTACACGTGAGAACCATTATTCATGTTCGCTTCTTACCCTGCAAGCTCGGCCATTCCTGGTGGACACACCCAGACCGCACTAACTTTCCCTCCAGAGCAAGCTGGCTCGGGAGACCTAGCAGCTACCCCTGCCCCCCTGGGGGTCGGGTGGTACCAATACACGAAGCCACGGGGAGAGGGCCCGGCGACCCTGGCCAAGGCCAACACATGGCAAGAGCATCTGGTCCGGCCCTGGCGGCAGCTGGAGAGTTCCCGGGGCTCCAGCCGCCACGCTGAGCGCTGCGGCCGCGGGGCGGTGGCCGGCGGGGGTGCCCGGAGACCCCGCGCGGCGGAGAGATGCCCACAGACCCATCCCCCGCGCAGTCCTCTCGGGGAGGGGACCCCATTGTACGCCGCAGGCGATGGGCAGGCACCGACGCGGGGGCTGGCGCGCTCCCTTCCACTCTGCCAGTCCCCGCTCTCCGGGGCGCCGGGCCCCATCTCGGGGGCGCGGGCCGGGAGCCCCCCACCCCGGCCAACCGCGGTGCCTCCCACCCTCTGCTCCCTGCCAAACTTTCCAGCCCCGACCGCGCGCCGGCCTCCCCCCCCGCCCCCGCCACCCTAAGGCCGGACCTGCGCCCCTCCACCCCGTGCCGAGCAAGACCAGGCCGGCGCGAGGCGGCTGCCCGGGCCGGGGGCGGCGAGCGCGCGTGGGCAGCCCCCAGCCCTGGGCGGCGCTCGCTGGGCTGGCTACAAAGCCTCGGCAAGATGGTCCCTTCGCCTCCTCCTGGCACAGTCAATCAGCACCCGCCGCTCCCCGGGCGCCCGCGGGGCCCGCTCCTCCCGGCGCGGCCGGACACACCTCCCCGCGGCCACCTGCGCCCGGCGCCGGCCCCCGGGCAAACTTTGCGGGCCGCAGAGCGGAGGTGGGCGCCGGCGGCCGCCCGTGCCCGGCCGCTCCCCGCCCCCATCGCCCGCCCGCCCGCTCACCTTCCACGGCGGCGAGCAGCGGCAGCAGCAGCAGCGCGGCCCCCAGCCTCCGCAGGGCCATGGCTGCGCTTCCCGGGGCCTCGGGCCGCGGCGCCGCGGGGCCCGTACGGCCCGGGCGGGAGCGCGCGCCCCAGGCTCGGGGGGCCGGGGGGGGCGGCAAGGCGCGGCGCACACACAACCGCCGCCACCGCGCAGCCAGCAGAATGAGCCATCCAGCCCGGGCAGAACGGGGACCCGGGCTCCGCCAGCGCTGGGCACGGCCCACCTGAGCCGCTGGCGCGGGGGGAGCCTGGCCGGGCCGCCGTCCCCCGCGCGCGCCCCAGCCCCCGGCGGCCGCGCGCCGCCGCGAGCCCCGGTCCCCACACCACGATCTCAGGGTCACCCGGGGGCAGCGCGGGCGCTGGAGCGCGGCGACCCCTCTCGCCCGAGCCACTGAGACCCCGGGCTCCCCCCGCGCAGCAGTGGTCTCTCCCGGCGCTGTGGCTCCTCCAGATAAAGCAGCGATTTCAGCCCAAATGTTTCTCAATTTTTATTGAATGCTGCAAAGCCGGAGAGCGTCTGGCGCGGCTGACAGGGGCAGGGAGAGCGGACGGGGGGGCGGGGGAGGGCGGGGGAAGGGGCTTCCCAAAGCGGGGCCGGCACTACCTGTCAGGGCAGGGAGTCCCACCCCCTCGCCTCAGCCCTGCCACCAGGGTCCCTGCGGCTTCGAAAGGGACCGAACTGCTATGAATGGAAAAAAAAAAGGGGGGGGGTGGGGGGGCATCTGGGAACAAAACAGGCGGCTTTCCCAGGCACTGGGGCTGGGCTGGGGCCTCCGAGTGGGAGATTGGGCCTTGGTGCTACCCGAGGGCCCGGGGTAGGGTTGCGCGGGGGGGGGCGGGGGGTCACTCGGCACTGGTGGGCTGGGTCCTGGCAGGCAGACCCCAGGCCACCCCTCCCTGCCCCGTTGTTCTGAGCGGGCCCGCGAGCCCCTCCCTGCATACTCGTCTATACATTAGATTTCTCCTTCTCTGTTGATCTTGCTTCCAATGCAGTTTGGGGATGGGGAGAAGGAAGTCCATGGGTGAAGCTGGGGAAAGCCCCAGCCACCCCCACGCTGTGGAATGGACCTGTCTGTGCAGCCGTGGTTTTGTGCATGGCCGTCCCTTCAGGGAGAACACAACCCGAGTCCCAACCCTGTGGGCCCTGCCCTGCTCTGACAGCCTTCATCACCATCATCATTAACAGACTTTACTGAGGTCTGAATGGTGGGCGGCTGCAGGGGGCCTGCGGCAATCACCCAGGCTGAACCCCTGGCGGTTGGGAGCCCACTCCTGACTAAGGAGACTTCATCAGGAGCTTGGAACTCTGTGGAGTGAGTGGAGGAGCAGGTGGTTTAAGTCGAAGGCAGTTTAAGTCTATGCTACCCACATCTCCTGTGTCTCTTTGTCCCACATACTATCAAAATGTCCCAGCAATCCCTTTCCTTCAGTCCATACCAAGAAAATGAGGTATCACAGGCTTTGGGAATCCATCTAAGGTTTGGAAAATTGGGTCGTCTCTTGAAGCTTCAAGAGTTCGGTTGAAATGGGTCTCATCCTGGAAGGCCACCAGGAGGAGGCAGCCTGGGAGGGAGACAGAATAGGAGTGAGCAGGGAGAGAGGAGAAACAGATTTCCCCCTATTAATCCTACAGACCCCTCACCAGGGTCAAGAGCCAGTGGGATGGGGCTGGCAGAGCCACTACTGTTCCTATTTGAGTGAGCAGGGGGAGAGGAGAAACAAAAGATTTCCCCTTTTAAGCCTACAGACCACTCACCAGGGTCAAGATTCACTGGCGTGGGGCAGGCCTTTATTTTCAGTTCCTGCCTGTCAGGCCTTCCAGGAAACCCAGGGTTTGAGGGACCCCAAGCTTGGCCCATCTTGAGGCAATCCTCCCTCTTCTGGACAGAGCAGCTTTAAGCTCTGCCCCCCTCCAGTGCATCCAGGTGCTAGACACTTCCAAATTCAAGAAGTCATTATTGAGCACCTATTATGTACTGCACAGGTTCAGATTTTTTGCTGTTTCTATTTCCTGGGACCCTTGACTCCACCTACCCACGGCCAGTGGTTACTTCCCTTTTTGCTTCAAAATAGGAATACCAGTGACTCTGCTTTATTGAGGACCTGGTACCAGGCGCTAGGCTGAGCTTAATTTCTTGTCCCCCTTAATCTTTCCTACTCTGTGCAGCAGGTGCTGATCTTTTCATATGATGAAACTGAGGACCAGATAAGTAATTCGTTCAAAGTTACACGGCAAATCAGAGCTAGGATTCAACCCCAGGTCTGTCCAACCCCAGTGCTGATCTCCTTGTACCTTTCACAGAAGCACAGAGCTCAGGGCTCTTCCCACAACCTATTTCACAGATAAGGAAACTGAGGCCTAAAGAGGAAAGTGACTCACCCAATGTTATCTGATGAAATAGACATCTATCCAGGACCTTTACCTGGCAAAAATAGAAAATTAGTGATCATAATTAAGTTCCCCTTCTCTCCCATCCTTTTCTCTCTAAACAGTATTTTTTTTTTTTTTTTTTTTTTTTTGAGACTGAGTCTCGCTGTGTCGCCCAGGCTGGAGTGCAGTGGCCAGATCTCAGCTCACTGCAAGCTCTGCCTCCCGGGTTTTTACGCCATTCTCCTGCCTCAGCCTCCCGAGTAGCCGGGACTACAGGCGCCCGCCACCTCGCCCGGCTAGTTTTTTGTATTTTTTAGTACAGACGGGGTGTCACCGTGTTAGCCAGGATGGTCTCGAACTCCTGACCTCGTGATCCGCCCGTCTCGGCCTCCCAAAGTGCTGGGATTACAGGCTTGAGCCACCGCGCCCGGCCTAAACAGTATTTTATTCCCCATTTGGGATCCTATGGGGTGGCTGGGTTCTGCAGTCCGGCCAGGCTCTTCCTCCCTGATTTCTTGGCAACCACCTTTAGCTGTGCTTTTGTCCTAGCTGTGCACTCCACCTGGTTGCCTTCTTGGCTTTAAAGACTTGGATTTAGCCTCACCCCGGCCCCCATTAAGAGCTTAACTGACATTGCCTCGCCCCTCTCTGACCAACCTATTTGCCTATTATCTGTTCCCTGAAAGATAATCAGCTCCACATGGTCCATTGCTGGTTTCTCTGATGGATTGTTTCTGATTTGCATGTTATCTCTACAACTCCAGCCGACTGTGAGCTCCATGAGGGCAGTGCCTGGATGCAAAACTATACTGTACAATGCCAGGGCAGGAGGCCCCCAGGGAGCATCTGACCCAATCCCCTCCTCAGCAGAGGAGGAGGCGGTTTAAGCTTCATTTGTCTAATGACAACAGCTACTCGAATTTGCAATCACGCTTTAACAGTTTACAAAGCAGCGTTCACACCCATCAACTCGACTCATGCTAATTCAACCAGCCTATCCTGCGAGCCAGCCTGGCAGCCAGGGAACGCCATTTTTCAGAAGGGGAAATTGGGACCCAAAGAGGGGCCACTTGCCCAAAGACACGTGGAAGGTTTGGGGTTTTTTGTTTGTTTGTTTTTGGTGCAGCTGGAGTGAGGCTTCAGTGACCCATCTTGTCTATGTCTCTTTCCATCAGAGTTGATTGACAAACATTAGTTGGGCACCTCCTGAATACCAGGCACTGGGGAGGCAGGGACGCAGCTGTGGATCTGCCAGACAAGGCCCTGCTCTCTGGGAGCCTCCATTCTGCTGCAGAGAGACCCATATATGGACAAGCTCATAACGATAACGGTAAGTGCAAGAAAGATAATGATCAGGGTAATGGGGCAGCATTGACGGAGGGCAGGGGAATCAGGGAAGGCCTCTTAGGCAACATGACAGCTGAAAGCTGGACAGCGAGGAGTCCACCATGCCAACATGTGGGAAGAGAGCTCCAGGTGGAAGAAACTGCGGAGGCAAAGGCCCTGAGGTGGGAACACACTGGGTACCCTCTGGGAATAGGAGCTGAAGTACGGCAATCAACTGGGGCGTGGAGGAGGTTATGTCGGGAAGGGAAAATATGGATTGTAGCTTAAGTGCAATGGGGGGTCATGGAGGATTGTAAGTTGAGACTGGATAGATTGGAGGTGGAGGAAATATCATGAACTCGGCCGAGCAGGGCCTGGGGGACCCCATGTGTTAACCCATGCCACCATCCTCCTGGTCTATGGGGCTGGGCTGGCCTCTAGAGCTCCTAGATGGAGACACCAGGGGTTCTCTTGACTTGCTTCCCTTAACTTGACTCCCTTAACTCCACTCCCCAGCCCTCCCTTCACTTACTGTGTGACCTTGGGCAGGGCACTCATCGTCTCTGGGCCCCACTTGCCACAAATGCCAAATGAGGGCATTGGCCAAGGTGGTTTCTCTGAGGCCACTTTCAGCCCTCTCGTTGTCGTGGATTCAGTGGGGGCAACAGGACCTTGGTGAGGATCTCAGCCATACCAGAGGATGCCAACGAGCTCTATAGGCTCCCTTTGCTTTCCCTGAGACTCCTTCTTCCTGAAGGGAAAGGTAGTGGGGCTCCTGAAGGGGGGCAACGTGTTACACTGAGTGGCAGAGCCCAGAGAAAACATAGAATAGACATCCCCTCTCGGTGTAACCAAGTCTCTGACTCCCATCCCAGTGGCTTTGCTGACTGATGCGGGATTGATGGGGTCGCATGGCCATTTGTGGGTCAAACTATCCCTATAGCCAGTGCCAGGCCACGGGAAATTTCTTTTTTTAAAAAAAATATATATATTTTACTATACTTTTAAGTTCTAGGGTACATGTGCACAACCTGCAGGTTTGTTACATATGTATACATGTGCCATGCTGGTGTGCTGCACCTATTAACTCGTCATTTACGTTAGGTATATCTCCTAATGCTATCCCTCCCCACTCCCCCCACCCCACAACAGTCCCCGGTGTGGAATGTTCCCCACCCTGTGTCCAAGTGTTCTCATTGTTCAATTCCCACCTGTGAGTGAGAACATGCGGTGTTTGGTTTTCTGTCCTTGCAATAGTTTGCTCAGAATGATGGTTTCCAGCTGCATCCATGTCCCTACAAAGGACATGAACTCATCCTTTTTTTTTTTTTTTTTTTTTGAGACGGGGTCTCGCTCTGTCCCCCAGGCTGGAGTGCAGTGGCTGGATCTCAGCTCACTGCAAGCTCCGCCTCCTGGGTTCACACCATTCTCCTGCCTCAGCCTCCTGAGTAGCTGGGACTACAGGCGTCCGCCACCTCACCCGGCTAGTTTTTTGCATTTTTTAGGAGAGACGGGGTTTCACTAGCCAGGATGGTCTCGATCTCCTGACCTCGTGATCCGCCCGTCTCGGCCTCCCAAAGTGCTGGGATTACAGGCTTGAGCCACCGCACCCGGCCAAACTCATCCTTTTTTAAGGCTGCATAGTATTCCATGGTGTTTATGTGCCACATTTTCTTAATCCACTCTATCATTGATGGATATTTGGGTTGGTTCCAAGTCTTTGCTATTGTGAATAGTGCTTCAGTAAACATACGTATGCATGTGTCTTTATAGCAGCATGATTTATAATCCTTTGGGTATATACCTAGTAATGGGATTGCTGGGTCAAATGGTATTTCTAGTTCTAGATCCTTGAGGAATCGTCACACTGTCTTCCACAATGGTTGAAGTAGTTTACAGTCCCACCAACAGTGTAAAAGTGTTCCTATTTCTCCACATCCTCTCCAGCACCTGTTGTTTCCTGACTTTTTAATGATCACCATTCTAACTGGTGTGAGATGGTATCTCACTGTAGTTTTGATTTGCATTTCTCTGATGGCCAGTGATGATGAGCATTCTTTCATGTGTCCGTTGGCTGCATAAATGTATAGAGACATGGCTCAAGTTCTAGTTCTGCCACCAGTTGGCTGTGTGACCTCAGACAGGGCTCTTCCCCTTTCTGGGCCTGAGCTGAGAGCCCCAGATCTACCCTCATGAAGCTCATGAACCAGTACTGTCCAATAAATTTATGATTTAAGCCCCATATATAATTAAAACATTTCTAGTAGCCATATTAAAAAAAAGAAATAGGTGGAGTTAATTTTAATATATTTATTAACCTAATATATCCAAAATATTATCATTTCAGCACGTAATGAATAAACCATTTTACATGCTTTTTTCATATGAAGCCTTTACCATGTAGCATGCATTTTGTATTTCAGCATAGCTCAATTTGCACTAGCCACATTTCAAGTATTCAATAGACACGTGTGGCTGGTGGCTAGTGACTACCGTATTTGATAGCATAGATACAGACACTGACAGCAATAGTTATCCTAAGGAACTCAAAGTGCTCTTTAATAGAGGTTGTCCAAGCCTTCTGTGGGCACAGAGGAGGGAGTCACTACTTCTGCTTAGAGAAGGGGAGAAGGCTTCCTGGAGGAGGTTACATTTAAAAGATAAAAAATTACCTTGATAGCTAATCCTCTTCCCACTTTCAAGAAAACTTTTCTTTCTACCTTATGATAAAAGAAATACACACTTAGTGTTAAAAATGAAGAAGATATAGAAGAGATAAGAAAGAAAACAAAAACCACCTCTAATCTCCCCAGCCTGAGAGCCACTACTACTATTTTGATCTGTTTCCATCCAGGTATTTTTTTTTTAAGGCACAAGTATTTTGCATGTAACTATAAGCTTGCTCTTTGTACAGTGCTGTGTCCTGTTTTTTCCCACCTAGCACTGTGGAGTGAGCATTCCCTTGGGTTGTTAAAAAAAAACCCTCTGGAAACGTCATTGCTAACCACTGCGTACTATTCCAGGGAGGTGATGGGCCATGAAGCCAGAAACTCTCCTGCTTTCCCACTTCTCCTGGAGGTACCTGAGAACCTAGCTCCACTTTGGACGCCCCTCTGAGGCTGCAGGGAGAGTGGAGAGAAGCAACCAGGAGGGGAGAGTTCCCTGAAAGCCACGCTCTGCCTGACTCCTCACTGTCAGTCCTGAGTCTTTGTGACTTAGGGCTGGAGGAGGCTGGGCTGGGCTGCAGCGCCAATTAGCCAGTCTCTTGACTGCCACCTGGTGGCCCTGGAAGTGAATGCATCCTCTAGGAGAACCATCAGGGAGGTGGCCAGAGGCAGAAGGTGCTGGGATCCTGGGTTTCCACTTTTGACCCCTGGCCCCGCACCCCACTTCATGACCAGCCTTCTGTGGAAGGGGTCATCTGAGTTTTCATTCTGGAGAAGGGGTTCCCTCCTGCTGTCATTTTAAAGGGTCATAGCCTGGGGAGAGGACTGCCTGGGTGCAAATCCAGCACCACCTCTTACGAGCGCGGTGTCCTCAGGCCAGTCTACGTTTCTGTCTCAGTCTCCTGATCTGTAACATGGACTAATAATAGTGCCTATCCCCTAGAGCTGTGAGGCTGAAGTGAGATAATCCATGTGGACAAGCACGGGGCCTTGTCCACGGTACATGTTCAGTGTTTTAAATTATTTAATGTCAGAGGGAAATTAAATGCAAAGTACAAGGATGAATCTTATTAAATCTCATCCTCTTTCTCTGGTTCTCTGCTCTTAACCCTTAAACCCCTTTGATGGAGCCACTTTCCTGCTCACAAGTCTTGAATGCCCCTTATTCCCCCCTGCAATAAATATAAACTCCCTAGCCTGGCATTCAAGGACCCTCAAGGACGGGACCCAGCCACCTTCCCAGTCTTGTCTCACTGTTCACCTCCAGGTACCCTCTGCCCCAGCCAAACTGTTGTCCTCAGCTCTCCAGGAACTCCTCCACTATCTCACCTCCATGCTCTCCTCATGCTCAGCTTCACGCTAGACCATATTTCTCCCCATCCTGTCTTCTAGAATTCTGCTTATCCTCCAAAGACCTCATCACAGACCAGCTCCTCAGGAATCCTTCCACAGACCCACACCTCTTCTGGAAACTTCCCCAGCCTGCTGATGACACACACCTCAATTTCCTTCATCCTATATTCTTGCAAAGTAGCCTTGTGGAGCAGAAAGAGTGTGGCCTTTGGAGTTAGGGGAGGGAATGTGTTGGAATCATGTGTGATCTTGAGCAGGGAGAATACTCAACCTCGTCTAAGCCTCAGTATTTTTCTTTCTTTTTTTATTTTAGAGATAGGTCTCACTCTGTTGCACAGGCTGGAGTACAGAGGCGTGACCATAGCTCATTGCAGCCTCAAACTTCAGGGCTCAAACGATCCTCCCACCTCAGCCTTCCAAAATGCTGGAATTACAGGCATGAGCCACTGCACCCAGCCCTTAGATTTATTTATTTGTCAAATGGACCAGATCCTTATAGGTTCATGATAAGCGTAGCATGGGACGACACACAGAAAACACCTGGCATTAGAGAATACCTGTGAAATGTCAGTTTCCTTTCCCTGCGAGTTCATGCCTCATCCATACAGGAAGCTGCCCTGGGGAAGTCTACATTCTGTTCACCCCTGAATCCAAGTCCAACAGAGGGCCTGACACATGCGCACTGACTCATTGCTTGAGAGAATGAATGGAAACTTCTCTCCCACCAGTAGAAAGAACTGTGTTGGTGTAGGAAACAAGTGGTAAAATGCTACCCAGTAGCTATGAGCCATGTAGCTCCCAGTCGCTCCATTACCATGTGCAGCCAAAGACTCACTTCCTCCTGGGAGCTGGGAGGGCCTGGCTTGTCCAGCTTGTAGGTGAGGCTCCTGGTGGGTGGGTGGGCGTCTAGCTTGTAGTGGGTAGCCTGTCTCCACAGTCTGTTCCCACCCATCGTCTGCTTTGATCCTTGCAACCACCTTGTGAGCCTGACAGCCCTGTCACCTTACAGTGGAGGAAACTGCAGTCAGGAGAGGAAGTGACTTAGCCAAGGTTGCCCAACAGACTCCTGAATGCTGGGCTGGGAGCCAGGTCTCCCGATTCCCCAGATTAAGGCCCTTTCGAAGTTTGTGGCTGTGATGTGGTTGCAAAGGCACTGGATTTAATGTCAGGAGAAACGAGTTGCAATCCCAACTCAGCCCTTTAATTTCTGCGTGGCTTTGGGTGGTTGTGTAACTTCTTGAACCTCGGTTTCCTTGTAGCCAGGGGCCCTGTTGGAAGCTGAAAGAAAACAGGAGATGGGGAACACCTCTGTCAACTGTGGAGTGCCGTATCCAGGTTAAAGGTTGTTACGGTTATATACTGAGCCTGATATGGGATACTTTGATCTTTGCGCCCCACAGGAGTACACAGAATTTTATGGCTATTCCCCTGGCCGACCGTTTCCCAATCTGCCTCTCTCCCGGAGTTTGATAATGCTGTTTTGATGGGTTCCTGGTAACAGAGGTGCAGCAGGGTGGGGGAGTGAGCTGGGTGTGGAGGCTCTGAAGGCCAGGACAGCTGTCCCCTATCCAGGTATAATCACAGAAAAGATCCAGACTAGGCTGGGCATTGGGGTTGGGGACACATACAGAAGGGTAAGGCACAGGTCCCATTTTTTAAGGACCCTGGACGTGAAAAAGAAAAGTCATAGAACTGGGTATGGGTGTAGCTAAGCTCTCCAGGAAAGTTTTGGCTGATTCACATTTCAACAGGACCAGGCAAAGAAGATGTTCTGGAAGTGTTTGCCAAATGGACTAGTGGATGGATGGATGGATGGTTGGTTGGCTGAATGGATGGAGAGCAGAGGACATGACGATAAGCAGGCAGGCTTCTAGGAGGTAGTGACATGTGAGCCATGATGATTCTCTGGATTGCAAGAAATTGACTAAGGAGTTTTTGAAAGGACACATATGGCAATCAAAAACCAGGAATGTCTACTTTGTGATCAGGACTTATTGGAACCCAGCAAAAGCCTTAGGGGGCCTGAACAGGACTTGTAGTTATTGAGAACCAAAGGCATCTGTAACCACTGAGATAATGATAATAACAATGACTGGCTGGGTGTGGTAGCTCACACCTGTAATCCCAACACTTTGGGAGGCCAAGGTGGGAGGATCACTTGAGCTCAGGAGTTCAAAACGAGTCTGGGCAACATAGCAAGATCCTGTCTCTACAAAAATAAAAATAAAAAAATTAGTGGGGCATGGTGGTGCACACCTGTAGTTCTAGCTACTTGGGAGGCTGAGGTGAGAGAATCCCTTGAGCCCAGGAGGTTGAGGCTGCAGTGAGTTATGTTTGCACCACTACACTCCAGCCTGGGTAACAGAGCAAGACCCTGTCTTGAAACAAAAACAAAAAACAAAACAAAACAAACAAACAAAAAGTTGGTGCCAGGGGCAGTGCTGAGCATTTTACAAACATCATCTTATTCACTGTCCCAAATTCTCTTAGGATGCTTGACAAAGACTCTGTACCTTCCTTCTCTTGGCAGGTTGCTCCCTCTTAGTACCCACCTTGTCTGCCTGACTCTTTCTGTGCCATTCAGGAGAGACTGGGATCGGCCCAGTCAGCACGTCAGCCCAGTGTGGGTGGAGTACCACCTGGGCCCCTGGCCAGTCCAAAGCCCTATTGACTTTCGGTCTCCTAAGAGAGAGAACAGTCCTGCCCAGGGTCTCATGGTGGGTTGGAGCAGTGTCAGGAGTAGAACTCAATGTCCCAGGGCTTTTATATCTCTGCATTCAGATGGGAACAGGCATTTGGGGTCCAGGAGAGGAGCTGAGATAAAAGAAGGAGAAGGAGCTTTGAGGGTAGTGAGCCTAAACTTCTTAGCCTTCACAGGTGTTCCTTGGATAGACTCTGTTCCCAGGAAATAGGCCTCAAGATGTTGAGGTGAACTGTGCCTATAGCCAGTTTTCAACCCATGTCCTTGATATTGATGATGACAGAATGCTATCATCTATTTTTTTTTTTAAAGGAGTTTTAGTCTTGTCGTCCAAGCTGTAGTGCAGTGGCACGATCTTGGCTCACTGCGACCTCTGCCTCCCGGGTTTAAGCAATTCTCCTGCCTCAGCCTCCCAAGTAGCTGAGATTACAGGTGCCTGCCACCATGCCCAGCTAACTTTGGTATTTTTAGTAGAGACAGGGTTTGACCATGTTGGCCAGGCTGGTCTTGAACTCCTGACCCCAGATGATCCACCCACCTCGTCCTCCCAAAGTGCTGGGATTACAGGCGTGAGCCACTGTGTATGGCCAGAACCCTAGAATCTTTCGATTTGGAAGAGCCAATCTGGAATCAGCTTCTCCATCCCTCTCATTTTATGAATGAAGAAACTGGTTCTCATAAAAGGAAAGTAACTAACTCAAGGTCACACAGCAAGTTAGTAGGCAACGGTGGTGAGATGTTCTCCAGCTCATGGAGTGGAATTGGCAGTTGGCTTAAGATTTCCAACTGGAAGTCTGGGACAAGGAGCCCAAGCAGAGTCCAAGGAGATAAGGTGGGTGGTTTCCGTTTTTCTAGGACCATCTCAACGGCTGGGGCCAAGCTCAGCACTGCAACTGTCTGAGATGGAATTGGAATGCAGCCAGCTTGTCAATTCCATCTATTAACTAATAGTCTATTATTTTCCTCTAGGATTAATATTTAAATGCAAATGGCCTGTTTTATCACACATTTGAGCATTCAGCACCCATCGGTCCATGGCCTCTGAGCAGGGGCAGGCCTTCTTCCATTGGCTTCAGGGGCCCAGGCAGCCCCTGGGGAACACAGGAACGGGGGGGCACATGGGTAGAGGGTCAAACCTTTTGTTCCTGAATTCCGATTCTGCACCATGCCCATGACACATTTGGGAGGGATGAAGCAGTGGGGGGTGGCATGAAGGGACAATGGTTGAAAAACGGGAGCCAGTTCTTGTCCAGGACATTTTCCTCCACTTAATTAATATCACAAAGGGAAGCTGGGTCTGCATTGGATTGTGGGGATTATGCAAATGAGGCTGTGGACGGTGGCGGGGGGCCGGGAGGGGGGCGGAGGGGAGCGGGGAGATTTCTGAGCTCCTGGCTGTTCTAGTCGTTTTAAAAACCTGTCCTTTTCCAGAAAACCTCGACCAAGGCCACAGCTGGGACTGTGTCCTTTCTTGAGTCTAGGGCCAGGGTGTGGCAGTTGGAAGAATCCTGACTTAACAGGGTGCAGCCTGGGACTAGAACTTCTTATTTATTAATTTATTATTTTATTTTAAGGTCTGGGATACATGTGCTGAACGTGCAGGTTTGCTTCATAGGTATACATGGGCTGTGGTGGTTTCCTGCACCTATCAAAACGTCATCTAGGTTTTAAGCTCCTCATGCATTATGTATTTGTCCTAATGCTCTCCCTCCCCTTTCCCCGCACCCCCCGACAGGCCCTGGTGTGTGATGTTCCCCTCCCTGTGTCCATGTGTTCTCATTGTTCAGCTTCCATTTATGAGCGAGAAGATGTGGTGTTTGGTTTTCTCTTCCTGTGTTAGTTTGCTGAGAATGATGGTTTCCAGCTTCATCCACATCCCTGCAAAGGACATGAACTCATTCTTTTTTATGGCTGCATAGTATTCCATGGTGTATATGTGCCACATTTTCTTTATCCAGTCTATCATTGATGGGCATTTGGGTTGGTTCCAAGTCTTTGCTATTGTAAATAGTGCTGCAGTAAACATACATGTGCATGTGTCCTTATAGTAGAATGATTTATAATCCTTTGGGTATATACCCAGTAATGGGATTGCTAGGTCAAATGATATTTCTGGTTTTCTGTCCTTGAGGAATTGCCACACTGTCTTCCACAATGGTTGAACTAATCTACACTCCCACCAACAGTGTAAAAGCGTTCCTATTTCTCCACATCCTCCCCAGCATCTGTTGTGTGCCTGGGACTAGAACTTCTAGAGGGAGTCTAGGGGTAGGTTTTACCAACAGAGGGGAGATTAGACTGGTCACCCTGAAGAGAATCCAGCATGGGAGGCAGAGCTTAATTCTTCTCCAAGAAGACAGTGAGGCATAGGAGAAAGGGCGAGGGTTTTGGAGTCAGAACTGGGTTCAAATCCCTGCTCTGCCACTTGGTGGCTGTGTGACCTTGGGTGAGTCATTTTACCCCTCTAAGCCTCAATCTCCTCATCTGTGGCTTGGGGGACAATGATTGTACCCTCATAGTGTTGATGAGAGGATTGAATGACGTAAAGTCTGTTAAGGGCCTGGGACTCAGCTCAGTCATACCAATGCTTGCCTCTTCATCCACTTGCTCCATATGGAATAAATACAACAATAATTCATGTAATGTAATAATATTTTTTGTATGCACAATATAGCAGCAAATTATATATATACACACACGATAACAGCAAAAAGTAATATGACAGCGAATTCTTGGAGAGGACCTACAGCAGCAGCTGGGAACTGTTCCGAGCCTTTTATTAGCTCACTGAGGGCTTACAACAACCCCACGATAGAGGCAAATACGAATGCACCCATTTCATGCCTGAGTGTGTGTGTACAGGAGGGGTGTGTCTGTTGTCCTCCCACCTCTGAGCAGATCCTGGCTGGTCAGGGGCCCTCATCTCCCCAGCGGTACAGACACTATAGAAGGGCCCTGATGTTTATCAGGTTTGACCTGCCTATTTTACAGTTGGGATACTGAGGCCTAGAGAGGGAAAGTAACCCAGTGACCATAGCAGATGGAGTTACCAGCAGGTCTCCTGTCTCCCAGCCCAGAACTTGGTTCTCTTCCCACTCCCACCCACCCTGGGGCGATTGATTGCTGAACCACCAACTGCCTCATGGGCTGAAAATGTTTGCTAAGCCTGAGTTGGCCTAGCCTGAGCTAGGCCCTGGGGGTGGGCGGCACCAAAGCTGAACAACTTTGCACCCGTCTGACCTCAGACGGAAGCCAAAGAGCGGAGCTCTTGATGAGGTGCTGCGGAAGGGGAGTGGGGAAAGGGTATGGACAAGAAGGGGCAGAGATGATGAAGAGACCCTGGTCCCTGCCCTTTGAGAACTCACAGTCTGGTGGGTAGTCAGACCTCTAATTGGTAGCATAAGTAGACCACCACAAGTAGCATTTATCAAGAGTGGTCTTGTGGCCGGGCACGGTGGTTCACACCTGAAATCCCAACACTTTGGGAGGCTGAGGCAGATGGATCACTTGAACCCAGGAGTTTGAGACCAGCCTGGGCAACACAGTGGGACCCCGTCTCTTTAAAAAAAAAAAAGAGAGAGAGAGAGAAAGAAACAAGAATTAGGCTAGGTGCAGTGATTCACTCCTATAATCCCAGCACTTTGGGAGGCTGAGGTGGGCGGATCACTTGAGGTCAGGAGTTCAAGGCCAGCCTGGTCAACATGGTGAAACCCTGTCTCTACTAAAAATACAAAAATTAGCTTGGAGCGGTGATGCATGCCTGTAATTCCAGCTACCCAGGAGGCGGAGGCAGGAGAATCACTTGAGCCCGGGTGGCGAGGTTGCAGTGAGCTGAGATCATACCACTGCACTCCAGCCTGGGTGACAGAATGAGACTCCGTCTCAAAAGTAAAAAAATAGGCCAGGCGCGGTGGTGGAGGCCAAGGCGGGTGGGTCACCTGAGGTCAGGAGTTTGAGACCAGACTGACCAACACGGTGAAATTCTGTCTCTACTAAAAATACAACATTAGCCGGGCGTGGTGGCGCATGCTTGTAATTCCAGCTACTCAGGAGGATGAGGCAGGAGAATCGCTTGAACCCGGGAGGCAGAGGCTGCAGTGATCTGAGATCGTGCCATTGTACTCCAGCCTGGGCAACAAGAGCAAAATTCCGTCTCAAAAAAATAGATAAATAAAGACTAAACTAAACTAAAATAAAACAAAACACAAGAAGTAGCCAGGAGTGGTGGTGTACCTCTGTACTCCCAGCTACTCAGGAGGCTGAAGTAGGAGGATCACTTGAGCCCAGGAAGCCGAGGCTGCAGTGAGCTGTGATGGAGGCACTGCACAACAGCCTGGACAACAGCAAGATCCTGTCTCAAAAGAAGGGTGACCTTGTAGCATACATTGTGCAACAGGCTTTATACTCATACTCTTCATTGATCTTCATAATAATCACTGGCTGGTGATATTATAATAATGTATCAGTTAGTTAGTGATATAATAAATAATAATATAATATCACATATAGAATTTAACAGTATCACATATATAATAATGTCACATGTAGAATATCACTGCCCTTTTACAGATAAGGACATTGAGACTGAGAGAGACTAAATAACTTGTCCAGGATCACACAGCACTGCAGCACATGAGGGAGGCAGAATTCACACCCAGTTCTGCAGGTACCTACCTGGGCCTGTGCTCAGGGACCTGAGCACTCCTCTGTCTAACAGAGTGGCCACTGGCCACATGTGGCTATCAAGCACCTGAAATGTGGCTAGTCTAAATTGAGATATGCAGTAAATGTAAAATATACATGGGATTTCAAAGGCTAAGGAAAAAAAAAGAATGTAAAATATCTCATTAAGAGAGTTTTGTTTTTGTTTTTGTTTTCAGAAACTAGAGATGGGGATCTTGTAGGTTGCCCAGGCTGGTCTCAGATTCCTGGCCTCAAACAGTCCTCCTGCCTCAGCCTCCCAAAGTGCTGGGATTACAAGCATGAGCCACTATGCCTGGCTGAAGTATTTTTTTCTTAATATTGGTGAAATGTTGAAATAATATTTGGAAGATACTGGATTACATAAAATGTATTAAAATTAATTTCACCTGTTTCGTTTTACTTTTTTTTTTTGAGACAGAGTCTTGCTGTGTTACCCAGGCTGGAGTGCAATGGCACCATCTCGGCTCAATAAAACCTCCGCCTCCCAGGTCCAAGTGACTCTCCTGCCTCAGCCTCCCGAGTAGCTGGTAGTACAGGCGCCCGCCACCACACCCGGCTAATTTTTGTATTTTTCGTAGAGACGGGGTTTCACCATGTTGGCCAGGCTGGTTTTGAAATCTTGACCTCAGTCAATCCACCCGCCTTGGCCTCCCAAAGTGCTGGGATTACAGGTGTGAGCCACCGCATCTGGCCTCGTTTTACTTTTATTAACATCGCTAAATTTCCTAATTTGAAATTCCACATGCGGCTGCCTTATATTTTGGTTGCACAGTGTGGCTCTGGACCAGCGCTGTCTGAGAACTTTCTGTGATGATGAAATTGTTCCATTCTGCAGGGTCCAGCAGGGTAGTCAGTGAGTCACATGTGGCTATTAAGAACTTGAAATATGACTAGGGCGACTGAGCAAGTGCAGTTTTAATTCTAATTCACCGTAATTAATTTAAATTGGAGTTGAAGTGACCAAATATGCCTCGTGGCTACTGTATCATACAGCACAGCTCCAGAGGGGCGGGCTTTTCTGCCTTGTGAAGACAAACAAGTGCCACAGTGTGTTCTGGGTGTCCCGATAGATGTGTTTGTACAGGGTGTGGGGGACACAAAGAGGAGGTCAGTGAACAGGACTCAGAGAGGTTAAGGATTACTCAAGGGCACACAGCTGGGAGGTGGCAGAGTCAGGGGTTGGCCCCAGGTGAGCCTCCCTCCAAGCCCTGGGCTTGTTCTCAAGGTTTGCTGCCTCCTTTGTGGGGTGGGAGGGCGTCTCCAAAGAACCCCTCCAAGTCTACCACTGGCCTGTACCCCTCCACCCCAGAGCACCCCACCTCCTGGGCACCCTGCTGGAACCCCCTTCCAGGCTGAGGTGACCTGCTGACTTGCCTCAGTCTGTGCTCAGATACTGCCACCCTCCCCGCCCTCATCCCTCAGCACTTCATGCCTGAATGGGCCTCTCTGCACTGGCTACACCCTGTCTCAACCCACCCCTCCTACGTGCTCTCCAGGCCCCTCACATCCTGTCCCATCCTCTGCTCTGGGAGGAGTGACGGCTCCTGCCTGTGGTCTGCTACTTTTCCATGGCTTCCGGGCTTCCCAGGTACTTTATTATTAATAATATTTTTATTTTTCTGAGATGAAGTCTTACTCTGTTGCCCAGGCTGGAGTGTGGTGGCACGATCTCGGCTCACTGCAACCTCCACCTCCCAGGTTCAAGAATTCTCCTGCCTCAGCCTCCCAAGTAGCTGGGATTACAGGAATGCACTACCATGCTCGGCTAAATTTTGTATTTTTAGGAGAGACAGGGTTTCGTCATGTTGGTTAGGCTGGTCTCGAACTTCTGACCTCGTGATCCACCCACCTCAGCCTCCCAATATGCTAGGATTACAGGCGTGAGCCACCGCGCCTGGCCCCAGGTACTTTAAAATGCAGAACTTGAACTCCCATCTCGTGTGGAAGCAATACTAGGAGCAGCCTGGCTCACTGCTCCCCTACCAGTCTGAGGATGGGCAGGGCTCCAACCCCAGGGCTGCCAACAACTGTTTGTGTGACTATGGGCAAGTCACTTCTCTCCAACTCTCAGTTTCCTCATCTGTAAAATGGACATAATGATAGCGTAGGGCTCTGATGAACATTAAATGCAGCTAAGGATGCAAAGTACCCTGTTAACTGTCAAATGAAATGCAAGCATGGGAAATCATTATGATCCTTACTGTGGGCCGGACACCCTCCTTGGTGTTACCCTCATGCTAACCTCATACTGTAGTGACTTTGAATTGTGTCCCCAAATTCTTAAATCCTCCTCCTTTCGGAAGGTGGAGTCTAATTCCCTCCCCTTGAGGGTGGCCTGGACTTCGTGGCTTGCTTGTAACTAATGGAACAAAGTAGAAGGGATGATGACATGTGACTTTGGAGACTAAGTCATAAAAAGGCTTGCTCCTCTTGCTGTCTCGTGTTGGGGGATGTTAGCTGCCACATCTTGTGGACCCTTGGACACATATTGTGAGGCCCAGGTGGTGAGAAACAAGGCCTCCTGCAAGTGTCTAGCAAGAAATTGAGGCCTCTTGCCAAGAGCCCTGGGAGTGAGCCACCGGCTATGCGGGCCCTTCAGCCTCAGGCAGAACTTCAGATGACCACAGGCCCTGCTGACATTCTGACTGTAACCTCATGAAAGACCTTCACCCAGGGCCAAAGCCACTCCTGAATTCCTGACCCACAGAAACTGTGGTTTAATAAATGTTTGTTGTTTTTAAACCACTACATTTTGGGGATAATTTGTTATACAGTAATAGTAAAAACACATGCATGATCTCATTGAATTCTCATAATCTAATGTAGATACTGTTGTTACCCCCATTTTACAGAGGAAAAAACCAAGGCTCAAAGAGAAGACACTTGCGTAAGTCCACTCAGTAAAGATGAGATGGACTCAAGACCTCAGTCCAGGCCCATCTGAATGAAAACCTGATGATATGTATGTAAGTGCTCTGACATATCACCTCCTAGCGGGATTCTTTTTTTTTTTTTCCTGTTTTGTTTTGTTTTTGAGACAGAGTCTCTCTCTGTCACCCAGGACCCAGGCTGGAGGGCAGTGCCATGATTTTGGCTCACTGCAACCTCTGCGTCCCAAGTTCATGTGATTCTCATGCCTCAGCCTCCTGAGTAGCTGGGACTACAGGTGTGCACCACCATGCCCGGCTAATTTTTTTGTATTTTTAGTAGAGACAGGGTTTGGTCATGTTGGCCAGACTCAGCCCATCGACAGATACTGTTGAAATAATATATGGAAGATACTGGATTAAGTAAAATATGTTATTAAAATTAATTCCACCTGTTTCGTTTTACTTTTATGAACATCGCTAAATTTTCTAATTTAAAATTCCACATGTGGCTGCCTTCTATTTTGGTTGCACAGTGCAGCTCTGGACCAGCAATGTCTGATAGAACTTTCCACAATGATGAAACTGTTCCATTCTTCATAGTCCAGTAGGATAGCCACTAAGTCACATGTCTTGAACTCCTGGCCTCAACTGATCCGCTCGCCTTTGCCTCCCAAAGTGCTAGGATTATAGGCATGAGCCTCCTAGAGGGGTCCTGATGGCTGAATCTAGATTTGTCTGGGCTCCACTATGAGCTGGTGCCCTCCCAAGAACAGGGGCTGTAAACCACACATCTTGACCCAATTCCCAATGCCTAGCAACTAGTAGGGGCTCATTAAATGCAGGTTTCAATGAGAGATGTTTGAATCCTGTGTGGTCCTAGGCTGGTTCCTGGGCCAAGTCCATCCAAACATTTGTGGGGTTTAGGACAAGATACAAATGGAGTTTGTATCTAATATTTAAAAGTTATAAATCAGGCCGGGTGCAGTGGCTCATGCCTGTAATCTCAGCACCTTGGGAAGCTGAGGAAGGTAGATCACTTGAGGCCAGGAGTTAAACATATGTAACTTATATGTGTGTGTATGTACATATATATGTGTGTGTGTGTGTGTGTGTATATATACACACATATATACATATATACACATATATATACATATATATACACACACACACACATACATATAGCTGGGCATGGTGGCACATACTCGTAGTCCCAGCAATTTAGGAGGCTGAAGTGGGAGGATCACCTGAGCTCAGGAAGTCAAGGCTGCAGTGAGCCCTGATCATGTCACTGCATTCCAGCCTGGGTGAAGAGACTAAGACCTTGTCTCAAAAAATGAAATAAAATAAAAGTTATAAATCAAATTTAATAAACAGTTAAATAAAATATGGCAACTATACCTTTATTATAACAAAATAGAAAATATGCGTAAAGCTGCAGTTTTTATATGGCTAAAAGTCAGCAAGGTATCAAAGGTGACTGAATATAATATTGCATATGTCTGGGTAGTCTCTTGATAGGCTGATCATATTTGAATAAGCAATAAAACAAAAACCTACATGATTCATAAATTATTATTTGTTCCATCAGTTTTGTCTTTCTTGCCTTTCTTTCAACAAAATAGTAATTGTGTGGTCATAATCAAGATTCTCATGTAATTTCTGTTCTGTTGATGGCAATGTGAAATTAGACAACCTTTCGCAAGTCATTGTATTTCTTAGCTAGTTTTTAATTAATTTCAAGTTGGAAACACTTGCTCTGTTGAGGATGTAGCAACAAATTGTCAATAAAATTCTTAAAGCAATATTTAGATTAGGAAATGAGCCATGAATTTTATGTAGTAAGCTCAAACATTATAATGGGGTTGCATATGATAAATTATGATTATTATGGAAAATGTTACAAGCTGTAAGTTCTTCGTGTAAATCATATCATATATATCATGATTTTTTACTGTCTCTCAAGGCAATATCGAGATCTAACAGCCACGTAAGTAATTGACGTCACATTTTAAGCATGTTACAGCTGGACCTACGTATACACAAATTTAAGAGTAATATCAAAGATTTAATATTGCAAAGTGTTCTTCAGCTTCCCTGTGCAGGTCTTGCAGATGCCATGCTCTTTTTTGAGCACCTCCAGAACCAGGACCTGGAACATAACAAGAAGTAAGGAAAATAGATGTTTGGTTCTAGTGGGAATTTACTGCATTTGTGCTCTCTTAGAGGAAGGATTTAGCAAGTTAATTAATTTGTCTTTTTTCTTACCTAAGAGCGAAAGCTTTTCTTACACTGCTCAGAGCCTCCCTGTGCCCCAAAGCAGCGTCCATCTGCACTGTCAGCAGCCGCACAACACACAGCCTTTGTGGCATTTGGATGCAGTCATCCTTTGTGTCAAGGACATAGAGCAAGAAAAGAGAAGTGAATCCCTTCTGCCTCCTGGGGCCTGAGCAGTGTCAGTCACGAAAGTGGATGTTGAGGGTTACATGGGGTGTGCTGGGCCAAGTGACCAAGACTCCATGTATCCTTTAATAAATTGTGTGTGTTTGTGATCTGGGGGTCCCTGTGCTACTCATGTGTGGTCTAGGCCTGAGTACTGTGGCTGGTGCATGAACTACTCAGAAACCAAGAATAAGTATTTTAAAACACTCGTAGCATTATTGCTACATCCAAGCTCATGTTCACTTTTCTAGTAGTTCATTTTTAAGTAATTATTTTATAAAATGTTCAAAGACAGTGAGAACATGTTTCTCTCATTTCCTGAAATTTTATTACCATTGCTTTAGGATGTATTGACTGTCGTTTCAAAATAGCACACATTGTATATTGGCATCTCTATCGTTGCAAGTTATAAAGCTATTTTTTTTTCGTTGTGGTGAAAAAAAACACATCACATAAAATTTACCATCTTAGCAATGTTTAAGTGTACAGTTCCGTGGTGCTAAGTCTATTCGCGATATTGTGAAATAGATCTCTAAGACTTTGTCATCTTTACAAAAAGATGAAAACTCAGTACCCTTTAAACAACTCCTCTCTCCCCCTCCTCCCCGCGCCTGGTAACCATCATTCTACTATCTGTTTCTATAAATTGGACTGACTTCAGATACCTCATTATGGATTCTTTTTTTTTTTTTTTTTTGAGATGGAGTTTCACTCTTGTTGCCCAGGCTAGAGTGCAGTGGTGCAATCTCAGCTCACCGCAACCTCTGCCTCCCGGGTTCAAGCGATTCTCCTGCCTCAGCCTCCCGAGTAGCTGGCATTACAGGCATGCGCCGCCACACCCAGCTAATTTTGTATTTTTAGTAGAGATGGGGTTTCTCTATGTTGATCAGGCTGGTCTCGAGCTCCCGACTTCAGGTGATCTGCCCGCATCAGCCTCCCAAAGTGTTGGGATTACAGGCGTGAGCCACCGTGCCGAGCAGATTCATTTTTATTGTCTCTTATTAAAGTATCAGTCTGAGACAGATTAGAGGTTTAAAAACCAAAATGGTCCTTTGCCTTAGGTAGTTTGAGAAGCACTGCTCCCAAAATGCAGGGCCTAGGACAGGACCCCTCTTGCCCAGGTCTAAAGGCATTTCTGCTTTACTTCCCTGAGCCTCAGTTTTCCCCAGTGTAAAAAGGGGTGACCAAATGGTGGCCCTCTGAAGGCCTCACAGCCATGTCACCCGGGGATGCTCTGGTCACTGAATTCACCGAGTTAGGACTGTCTGGCTGGGCAGCCACCCTCTGTCCCCTCCCGGTGGGCCCTGCTCCAAGTCCCATTTCACGCGCCGAGGACTCCATTGTCTCCACTGACACCTGGTTTCCTGCCTCTGCAGTCACAGCGGGGCCTTCTCATGGATGACACACGCAGGCTGCTTCCACTGCTTACGTCCTGGCCAAAGGTTTATGGCATTACCCACTAGGTTCACATTCCTCTCTGCTTGACCGTCACTCCTGTTTTCCATGAGTCACACGGGGCTGAAAGAGATGAGTTGATGTTGACGAGGATGCAACCAAGCGAGGGTCCCACATTCCAGAATTTCAGAGCTGAGGGCTTGATTCTATTTTTTCTCTTATTTCACAGTGATGCACATTTACTGCCAAACAACCCCAAAAGATCTCTCTGTCTCCTACAATCCAAGCATCTAATGATAACTACCTTTATTTATTTATTTGCGGTTTGTTTTTTGAGACAGAGTCTCATTCTGTTGCCCAGGCTGGAGTGCAGTGGTTCTATCTCAGCTGACTGCCACCTCCGCCTCCTGGGTTCAAGTGATTCTCTACTCAGCCTGCTGAGTAGCTCAGACTGCAGGTGCCTGCTGCCATGCCCAGCTGATTTTTGTGTTTTTAGTAGAGACTGGGTTTTACCACGTTGTCCAGCTGGTCTCCAACTCCTGACCTCAAGCAACCTGCTGGCCTTGGCCTCCCAAAGTGCTGGGATTACAGGCGTGAGCCATAACTACCTTTAATATTTTAGTAAATACTGGTTGAGCATCCCAGATCTCAAAGCTGAAAATCCAAAATCCAAAATACTTCTGGTCCTAAGTATTTCAGACAAGGGATGTTCAACCTGTATCTTGCTTGTTTTCTTCCATACACTTTTAAGACAACGTTAACAAGAATGTGTTGCTTCTACTGTTTCTAACCTGCTTTTTCCATCCAACCATGAATATTTTTCTACATCTATAAATGTGCTGCTACATCATCAGTATGAGTGGCTGCAGAGTATTCCCTTGTGTATATGTTTGGCAGGACCAGTGTCCTCTCTCTCTCTCTTTCTCTTTCTCACTATTTTGAATAATAAATAACATTCCTGTATTCAATTTCTTCATTATTTCCATAGGATAAAATCCTAGAGGTGAAGTCTCTAAGCCAAGGGATATGCATACCATATTTAAAAGACTTTGGCTACAGGATTTGACAGTATTGATTAACACTGCCATCAAAAACATCAGGAGTGTCCATTTCAGCTCATGCCTGCCAACATTGGGTATTATCACTTTTTATTTAATTGTTGTTTTAATTTGTATTTCCTTTGGGGATGTCACGGACGTGTTTTCCTTATGCTTATTGGTCAATTATACTGAAACAGATTTTGGAACTTATCATCCAGCTTTTTATTTTGACAAATGTGAAAACAGGCACAGAGGTGAGGAGCTGCTTCTTCAAGCAGGTTAGGGATAGATCAGAATGGAAACCAGGTTTTCTGATGTCCAGGTGAGGGGGATGTTTCTCCATGATTCTGGGGCCCCCCAGGTTGATAGAGGGAGATAAGATTATAAACTGAGAATGGAAAACACCCCTTCAGTGTTCCCTGTCGTTGTGTGACATTAGACAAGTGACTTCAGACTCCTTCTCTCTCAGCCTCAGACTTCTCACCTGTAAAATGAGAAGGCTGGATGAAATCGATTGCTCAGGTCTTCTTTTTTTTTTTTTTTTTTTTTTTTTAAGACAGAGTCTTGCTCTGTTACCCAGGCTGGAGTGCAGTGGCACCATCTCAGCTCACTGCAACCTGTGCCTCCCAGATTCGAGCAATTCTCCTGCCTCAGCCTCCCGAGTAGCTGGGACTACAGGCGCATGCCACCACGCATGGCTAATTTTTTGTATTTTTAGTAGAGACAGGGTTTCACCATGTTGGCCAGGCTGGTCTTGAACTCCTGACCTCGTGATCCACCTGCCTTGGCCTCCCAAAATGGCAGGATTACAGGCATGAGCCACCGCACCCGGCTGATTGTTCAGGTCTTATTCAGCGCTGAGATTAAGGCTATGATGCCATCTCCAGGTCCCTTCCGAGCTCTAATAGTTACAATGAACATCTTGCATGTGTACAGTACTTTACAGTTTGCAAAACATTTCTGTGAAGCAGGGAGGAGAGGTATTGTCGTTAACCCCATCTCACAAGTAAGCAAACTGAGGCTCAGAGAGTTCAAATGACTTAACCTATCTGAGTCACTACGACTTCAGTGAATTCCTCAGCCATCCCGCAACAGGCCTTCTAGCAAGATAGCTGCCTTGAAGCTCCTCTATATAGAAATTCTGGACCCACCACTATTTGTCCACCTGTCACAGGCTACTCATTCAGCTCCAGGATTCACTGAGCAACTACTCTATGCTAGGCTCTATGCCAGGGATGGGGATGCAGAGACCAGCATGGGGCTTCAGTCTTCTGGGGAAGACACACCAAAACAGACCATTTCAACAGAGGGTGACGGGTGCTCTGAAATGCTTTGACAGAGGGCAGTGTGAGAATGATAGGAGCAGAGAGGGGCATCCAGCTCAGATGAGAGGCATCTGGGCAGGCTTCCTGGAAGAGGTGATGCCTGACTCTCATCTTGAAGAGGGAATTAGGCAATAGTCAGGTGAAGAAGGACAAGGAAGGTATTTGGGGCAGAGGGACAGAGTGGGCAGAGAATTGGAGACAAAGAGGGAACAGCACCTTCGGGCAACTTTAAAAAAGCCATGGGGCTTGGACTAAATCCAGTGGGCAGTGAGGAGTCAAGGAAGGGTCTGGGTGGGGAGGGGGACATCTTCATTTACTTGTTCAGTAAGCATATGTTGAGTGCCAGAGCCTACTACGCTGAATGCCAGGCACAGCGCCAGGCCCTGATTGAGAGTAAGACAGATAAGACCCTTGTCCTCACAACCTACGCCTCTGACAATCAATTCTAGAACCGTGATTCTCAAACTTTTTGCTGTCAGTATCCTTCTATACTCTTCAAAACTTTTTGAGGAAGAGCCGTCACTTATATGGTTTATTGATACAATCCATGGACATGATATTTACGTGTATTGAAAATTAAGACGGGCCATGTACTGTGGCTCACGCCTGTAATCCCAGCACTTTGGGAGGCCAAGGCAGGCGGATCACAAGGTCAGGAGTTCGAGACCATCTTGGCCAACATGGTGAAACCTTGTCTCTACTAAAAATACAAAAATTAGCCAGGCATTGTGGTGGGCGCCTGTAGTCCCAGCCACTCGGGAGACCGAGACAGTAGAATCGCTTGAACCCAGGAGATGGAGATTGTAGTGAGCCAAGATTGCGCCACTGCACTCCAGCCTGGACAACAGAGCAAGACTCCATCTCAAAAAAAAAAAAAAAAAAGGAAAAGAAAAAAGAAAATTAAGACTGAGGAAATGTGAACATTTTTATCTATAAATTCATTTCCAAATAATAATAACAAACCCATTCCATGTTTAAGTGAATAATATATTTTATGAAAAATAACTATTTTCCCAAATAAAAGTATTTAGTGGACAGAATACCACTGTTTCACATTTTTCCACATCTCTTTTATGTCTGGCTTATGATTTTGAAAAAAGTTTGACCTTGAAAATTCCCCGTAAAGGTCTTGGGGATCCCAGGTCACACTCTGAGGAAGATTAATTGGATGAGGGGAAATCTGGGAGACGGTGAGACTGGTGAAGGGGCAGCTTTTAGGGATGGGATGGGAGCTAGGGCACAGGAGAGCAGGGGCAGGTTTGAGAGAAGGCAGTGGGCTGGGAGGCAGGGCCTGGGTGCCTGTTGCTGGCTGCCAAGACAGGGCCGCAGTCGCAGTCGGGGAGCAGGTCTGGGGAGGAGATGATAAACGGGAATGCACTGGGTTTGAAGTGTCTGTGGACTCCCACATACAGTGCCCAGAGACAGGCCTGGCCGAGGAGGGAATGAGTTTGTGTAGGAGGGAGAGTGTCGCTGAGGACAGAGCTGTCAGGACCAGGAATGAAAGGGCTTCAAGGGGGATGGGAAGGAGAGTGTGGCCTGGGGGCTGTGCGCCAGCGAGGCAGGGGCTGCTGTGGGAGGATGGGAGGGTCTGTCTCCTCCCAGCCTTGCTGAGCAAAAATGCTGCATAATCCAAGCCAGTTTCCAGGAGGAGCAGCCAAGGAGGGGCCCTGCCAGGGCTCAGCCTGAAGGGGAACTGGGGACAGGGAAGGAGGAACGGGCTGGAGGCCCCGGGGCTAGGAGATGATGCTGGAGGTGTGCGACGGACCCAGACGGGGTGGGAAATACTCATGGGAGAAGCATCCAGGGTCTCAGCGAGAAAGCAACCGGAGGGGTTCTCTCCATCTTTGAGTTGCTGGTGTGTTTTGAGAATTCAGACGCCTTGCCAGCGCCTCCCCAGAGGCAGGTGCTAGGTCAGACGATCGCAATGTGTGTCCTCCCAGCATCAAGACATGGGCCTGGCCCTCTGTGCCGATACTGTTCTATGCAGTCTCTTTTGTTGGATTTGAGTGGAAGAAAGCCAATCCCAGAATGCCCTGATCCTTCCCCAGGCAATTGGGCGGGTTCTGCCCGTGTGCTAGCCCCACGCTGTTTGCTGGGGAAGAACTGGCCCACAAGGACCCCCAAGACACTTGGGTGAGATAAGCAGGGACCCATGACAGTAGCTAATAGTGAATACTTACTACGCACCTTACTGTTCCTTAAGAGGACTAATTCAATTAGTTCTCACAGCAAATCCTGAGTGGTAAGAACTATTGTTATCCCCATTCTAAGGGTAAGGAACTGAGAGACAGAGAGGTCAACTGGCTTTCTCAGGGTTTGAACGCAGACAGCCTGTCCCCAGAGCATGACACTTACCCACTGTCCACTGCCAGTGTGACTCAGGAGTGCCATACCCCACTAGGAAGCCCTATGGTGGCAGCCACAGAAAGGGCTGGGGGAGATCTGAGGAGTGCATTCTCCCAACTGGGGGACGTCAGGAAGGCTTCCTGGAGGAGATGCCATATAACAAGTAATTAGCCAGGCAAAGGGGGTCGAAGCAGGAAGCATAGAGGAAACAGCATATGCAAAGGCCATGAGAAGGTTGGGGAGAACGTGGCTTCTTCAAAGAGCTGCAGAGGGGTGCCCTGTGGCATGGAAAGGCGAGGGGCCAAGGGAGAGCAAGGACGCTGCTGAGTGGGTGGGACTGTACCGGCACGAAGGGTCAGGCATCCAGGCTTGGAAAGGTATGAACACAGAGATGGATCCACATCTGCATCTGGAGGTGCTGCAGGCTCCTCAAACCCCACATCCCCAAACCGAAGCCATCCCCTTCCCTGGCCCCCGCCCTGCTTATACCCCGTGTCCTCCCTCTCAGGGATGTCCCACCAACCTCCTGCTTGCAAAAGATGGAAACCCAGATATCACCCTGGCGCCTTCCCCTTCCCTACGCTACTCTTTTCAACCAGTTGCCAGCTCCTGCCACTCCACTCTTTCCACCCTCTGCCACCCCGAAGTCCAAGCTGCCTGGGCCCTGCTACGGCTCCAGCTGGATTTTGCTCAGGTTTGGGCTGCCCATCTCCATATGGGGACTAACGTGGTCTCCACCACATCTCTCTGCTATTCACAACCTTCAGCGGCTGTCCAAGGCTCGCAGGATGAATCTGAGCTCCTTGGCCCGGTCTGGCCCTTCCTGCCTCACCCACCCTCTCTAATCCAGGCCATCTGAATTTTTTTTTGGTTTCATGGACGTGCTGTGCACTTGTTGGCTCTCAGCCTTTGCACACTCTGCCTGGAAGTCCCCTGGCCCCTCTCCCCAGCAGCCCGTGTACAGCCCCACCCTTTGGCTCCTGCGTTTCAATAGTCCCTCTACTGACTTCCCCATCATCATGTCACACATGATGTTAACTATTTTCTCATCAGTTTCTCTAGATCAATGGAAAGCTGCATGAAAGGAAAGTCTGTCTCTCCCCCAGCACGCAGCACTGAGCCGTGTGCTTAGCAGAGACTCAGAGCTCTGAGTAATACTTGTTGAATGAATGAATGAGTGAATGAGTGAATGAGTGAATGAATGAATGAGTGAATGAATGAATGAATGAATGAGGCATGATGCCTGATCCAAAGGAGCTCAGAAGCTCCAAGACAGACCTTACAATACAGACTGCTATGAGGTTCCCCCACTCCCTGCCACCAGGGAGAACAGCATGGCAGGGGGAGCTAGAAGAAGGCAGAGGAGGGAGCAGCAAACTTTCAGGGAATTTCTTTACAATACAGGTGACATTCTCTGCTGTATCTTGAAGGATGAATAGGAGTTTACTAGGCAGAGAATCAGGGAAAGAAGAGCGTTTTTTCTTTTTCTTTTTTTTTTTTTTTTTTTGAGATGGAGTCTCACTTTGTCGCCCAGGCTGGAGTGCAGTGGCGTGATCTCGGCTCACTGCCACCTCTGTCTCCTACCTCAGCCTTCCGAGTAGCTGGGATTACAGGCGCATGCCACTATGCCCAACTAATTTTTGCACTTTTAGTAAAGACAGGGTTTCACCACGCTGGCCAGGCTGGTCTCAAACTCCTGACCTCAGGTGATCTGCCCACCTTGGTCTCCCAGAATGCTGGGATTATAGGCGTGAGCCACCGTGCCCGGCCTGAAGAGCACAGTCTTCCTTACCATTATTATTGGCTAATGATGCCTGGGATGGGCATGAAGGTTATTGGTCCAGCAGGGAAGGTGGGGAGGGCAAGAAGTTGTGTACTTGTCATCTGAGGGTGGCTCACACTGCCTTCCTTGGAGTTTTCCAGATAAGAAAATAGTGTAAGTCAGGACACCAAGTTGGCTAGAGTGAATAAATGGAGTTTATGGATGCACATCATTGAAATGACCAGAAGTGAACTTCAGGTGTGGCTGGATCCAGGTTCTCAAGTGATGTCATCAGACACAGGGAAGAGGCCATGTGAAGACAGAGGCAGAGATATGAACGATTCCACCACCAGCCAAGGAACGCCAGGGCCACCGGAAGCTGGAAAAGACAAGGAAGGATTCTTCCCCAAGTCTTCAGAGGAAGCAGGCCTCCCCATGCCTCGATTCCAGACGTTCAGCCTCCGCAACTGCGAGACAATCCATGCGTGTTGTTTTGAGCACCTGGTTTGTGTTATCTTATTGCGGCAGCTCTGGAAGACTGATAACCATCTGAAATGAGACATGATCGTATTTATTTATGGATTTATTCTTCATCCTTCTCAAGGGATCTGCTCCGTAAGGCCAGATGCCATCTGGTTTTGTCGCTGCTGTGTCCCTCATGTCTGGAACAGTACCTGTGGCATAGGAGATGCTCATGAAGGATTCCGTCGAATCAAAGAACCCTGGACTCTGCATGCTGGAAGGATCTGTCTAGTCCAGCCCCAACCTGCTTTCCAGCCAGGCCCTCCTCGGGCCCCTCCATCCCACTTCCCACACATTTTGCTTTTGACAAATGACTCTGGTGACAGACCATGTTCCCACCACCCAGATACACACAGTGGCTCATGTTATCCTTGAAGAGGCAGCGCAGCCCAGTAGCGACAAGCTTGGAGGTACGGGGACCCCAGAGCCAGGTTCAGTGGTGTCTGGCTTGCCCTGTGGCGATCCACCAGCAGGTCCCTGTGCCTCTCTTTCCTCCCCTGGAAAACAGGGACAGGATCCCAGCCTCTCAGAGTTACTGTCAGTGCCTGCCAGTAGGTGCTCAATCATGGTAGCTGTGGGCCCAGTGTAGTGGCTCACTCCTGGAATCCCAGCACTTTGGGAGCCCGAGGCAGGTAGATCACTTGAGGCCAGGAGTTCAAGACCAGCCTGGCCTACATGGAGAAAACCCGTCTCTACTAAAAATACAAAAATTAGCCGGGCATAGTGGTACATGCTGTACTCCAAGTTACTCAAGAGGCTGAGGCTGGAGAATCGCTTGAACCTGGGACGCAGAGGTTGCAGTGAGCCGGGATAGCACTACTGCACTGCAGCTTGGGCAACACAGCAAGACTCCAACTTAAAAAAACAACAACAAAAATGGTAGCTGTGGTCAACTCTCCTTGGATGTCCCATCTTCCCTGTGAGGCTGACCCGAACCCAGTCCTCCTGCAGGAAGCCCTCCCTGACTAACCCCACCCTCGGGCCGGCTCTCCCTAGCACAGACTCACTGAACAGCTCCCCTGCTGCTCAGCACAGTCTGGGACGGTGAATTCTCTGTTGGCGCACACGTGGCCTATCTCCATAGCCGCCTCAGCCGTTGGCCATGTTTTAATGAGGACTTCTCTTTGTAAATAAGGAAGCAGGCCTTTGATCTCCCTTCTGGAATCGGCTGTCTTTGATAGCCTGCACTGAGGAACTTAAACGTCGGGCTGGAATTCAAGTCTGGGCATTGCTGCCACTCGCCGCCAACCCTGGGCAGGTTGCCTCCCTTCTCCCAGCCTCAGTATCCCCCTAAGTAGAAAGGGTCTGGGTGGGGCAGACAGTCTGTGGTCCATAAATTAGCCGATCCATGAATTCAGCAAAATACCACCTTAGCGCCAGTTTCTGTGGTAACCTCCCTTTCTTTAATTTCAAGCACAAATCAGCAATTAGCTCCAGTTCCCTGATGAGGGATAATGAGGCCAGGAGAGGTAAAGGGACTTCTCCAACACCCTCAGTCAGGCATGAAGCAGAGCGGGGATTAGGACCTAGGTTGTCTGACTCCTGGTCTCGCTTATTTCTGTGACCTCTCACCCTCCAAGGCCAAGGTTAACTGGGAATGCTTTGGTCCACTGGTGACATCTTGGAGTCAGTCCAAGTCAGGACATCCCTAGGCCTGCTCTCCTCTGCTCTATTCTGGGAGGGGGACAGTCTGAGAGCTTTGGGCAGGAGGTCAGGCAGTAGGATTTGGAGGGGGGACCATTTTCAAAGGTGAATACAGTTCTTATGCATCCCTCAAAGGGTTCCGTGGCTCTGGTTCTGGGGGGCAGGGCATTTGTGGAGGCCATGTTCTTCATGGGTGCCCACTCCACACACAGAGGAAGAGACGAGACTTGGAGGAGAAAAGGAGTTGCATAAGGTTGGTGACAGGGCTGGAACTGACCCCAAACCATGGCCTGTCTTGCACTAACTGCACCCCCATACCCCAGAGGGGGCCTGTCAGTGGGGGACGCTCCCAGCAACCCCCTGGTACATAGAAGGGAGCAGAAACAGGCTCAAAGCCACACAGTCAGGTTCCCTGGGAACAGTGTCATGGGCAAGAGTTGGGGGAGGGAGGAGCAGCTGGAAGCGGAAAGACGGTGATGTGAGAGAGATTAAAAGAGACATGAAGAGAAAAAAAGAGACAAAGAGAGGGCAAGCAGGGGGAAAAGATGGAAGGAAGGAGGGAGGAGGGGTGGAGAGGGAGGAAGGGAAGAGAAAAGAGAGAGAGAATGAATAATGGATTCATTTCCATTTTCTGAGCAGAACCCATTTCCAGATCTAGGGGAATGCCAAGGGCAGAGTGGCTAACTCAGCCGGCTCGATGGGAGCATAGGGACCATCGCCTCCTTGTCCCCTTGTCCCCTGCATGGCTCCTTGGTGGACAAGGCATGGAGCAAGGCTGGTGGGATTCAGGGCCAGATCCCACTGAGGGATGGGAGAGGGTGACTGGGGGGCCTGGGCCATGCTCAAGAGCTGAGTGATCTTCAGTGAGCCACAGCCCCTCTCCCGAGCCTCAGGTTCCAAATCTGCAAAACAGCCAGAGCTGGGGTTGCGTGTGTGTGTGTGTATGGGTGTGCGCATGTGTGTATGTGTGTGTCTCTGTGGGGGCGTGTGTGTGTGGATGTATGTGTGTATATGTAAGTGCATGTGTGCATGTGTGTATTTATGTGTGGTGTGTGTGGTTATGTGAGAGAGAGTGTATGTGTGCATGTGTGTGTATATATGTGCATGTGTGTGTGCATGTGTGTATGTATTTGTGTGGTGTGTGTGAGTGTGTTGTGGTTATGTGTGTGTTTGAGGGTGTGTATATCTGTGTGTATATATGTGTGTGTGCATGTGTGTATGTGTGTGTCTCTGGGGAGATATGTGTGTATGTGGTTATGTGTATCTGTGTGTGAGTATATGTCTGTGTGTGTGTGAGTGTGTATATGTATGTGTGTATGTATTTGTGTGTGGTGTGTGTGGTTTGTGTGTGTGTATGTGTGTGCATGTGTATATGTGTCTCTGGAGGGATGTGTATGTGGTTATGTGTGTATGTGTGTGAGCGTGTATGTGTGTATGTGTGTGTGTGTGTATATGTATGTGCATGTGTGTGTGCATGTGTGTTTGTATTTGTGGTGTGTCTATGTGTATGTGAGAGTGTGTATGTCTGTATGTGTGTGTGCATGTGTGTATGTGTGTCTCTGTGGGGGGATATGTGTGTGTGCATGTGGTTGTGTGTGTGAGAGTGTATGTGTGTATGAGTGTGCGTGTGAGTGTATGTGTGCATATGTATGTCCGTGTGTGTATGTGTATGTGTGCATGTGTGTATTTGTGGTAAGTGAGATGTGTGTGAATGTGTGTGACAGTGACATCTGTGTATGTGTGTGCATGTGTGTCTGGGTGGGGTGTGTGTGTGCATGTGTGGTTATGTGCACGTATGTGTATGTGGGGAGTATATGTGTGCGTGCATGTGTGTGGTTATGTGTGTATGTGTGCATATGTATGTGTATATTTGTGTGTGCACACATGTGTGAGTGTACGCATGTGCAAATATATGTGTGTGTGTGCGTGTGTGTGTGTGTGTGTGTAGGAGGCAGCATTTGGGCTCTGATGTTCTGGATGCCACCACGCCTGGGCAGTGGGCCGCTCGTGGGTGGGAGGTGGGGCAGCTGGTCGATAGCTCCCTCCCTGGGTGGATTCAGCCTGGGCCCCAGCTGCGGCCTCCCACGCATCCATTGCCTCCCTCCCCCTTTCTCCAGCTCCTTCCTTACTCTGCCAAACCAATCCCAACCATGGAAAAAAGAAGTGTTTGGGGCCAGCCATTAGTGGGCGGAAATTCTTTGTTTCCTTCTCTTCCTGGTCTGGGATCCATCCTGCTCTGGGCCAAGTAATACCAATAGTAGCAGCCATTATTGGGTGCCTACTGTGTGCCGGGCCTGAGCTAAAGTCTTTAGCAGATCATCTCATCAAACCCTCAGAACTACGCCCTTCACAGATCCCCACTTTCCATAGGAGAAAATCGAGGCTCCGGGGGGTGAAGTGACCGGCCTGAGGGCCCATGCTAGGGGCTGGCAGGGCCCAAGGTTGCACATGAGTGATAGGGGTTGGGACCAGAATGCAGGGGAGTGGTAGAGCCAGGACTTGATCTGGTCTGTGCTCTTGGGCAGTCACCACCAGCCTATAGACTTCAGTATCCCCATCTGTTAAAAGAGTTGCAGTAAGAAATGGAGATGGTTGTAGAGCCCCTGGCACGGAGTGGCTCAGCAAACTTCAGCTACATGGATGAAAGAATTCAGATTCAGCCTCCAGCTGAGATCCCAGCTCTGCCACATCGCAGCTGGGTGACCCTGGGCAACTGACTTAGCCTTACTGAGTCCCTTTATAAAATAGGGTGCTTCAAGGAAAGGACAGGGGTGTGTAGAAAGGACCCCACTGAGCGCCTGGCACAGGAGGAAGGACCTTTGATCCCAGCCCCTCCCTGCCTCTCCCCTTCTCCTTGTAGGGGTGTGGGAAGGGAAGGCATGGGGCAGGAGGGGATTAGCCCTGGGTCCCCCTCCTGGGGCGGCGCTTTTAACCATGGTCTCCCCCGGGGATCAGCCCTGCCCCCTCCCAGGCCCCTGGCCAGGCCTGTGTTTGCCGTGGGGATCTGGGCTGGCCCGGGCCCCTGCCTTTCATTCCCGAGCAGCTTTTGCTTGCTTTGCGCGCCGTGGGGCCGGGCGGCGGTTATGCCCGCTCCCCAGGAGCAGATGGGCCACAGTGGGAAAGCCGGCGGCTGGCCCTAAGAGGATTGGCGGCCTTTCTTCCCTCCCTTTGTGACGCTCCCCGAGGGCCGCCGACGCACAGACCACAAAGGCCGCTTGTTTGGTCGCCTCTGGGGGCGCAGGGGTCACAGCTGACAGCGGCGCCCTTGGAGACGGTGGCACCCCAGTGAGTGGCAGAGCCCGGAGCACCTGGAGCACCCAGGCTGGGGAAAGACGGAGGAATCCTTGTCTCCTCCGCACCTCCCAGGATTTCCCAGGGAGCACTCTTGCATGCAGGGGAGAGGTGCTGGGAATGGTGGGGGACTGCCCTGTCCTTTAGAGGGGGCAGGCCCAGAGAGGGTCTGTCTACACGCCCCCATCACCTCACTGAGAGCTCCAGGCCCAGACAGGTCTGTGACTCAGCCAAGTCACACAGCAAGTTAGTCACCAACCAGGACTCACTCCTAGGGTCCCCAGCACCCAGCAAAGCTCCCCACCATCTTGGAAATATGGTCTCCCTTTCCTGCCTGTTTACTCCACCTGGCTGTGGGGACCAGGCAAATCTGAGAAAGGGAAGGCTGGGGGCAGCAGAAACTGGAGGGACTTAGCAAGCTGAAGCCTGAGGACCCAAGAATAGCCCCCGAAGGGGCATCTGACAGTAGTTTGAGGCCAAGCTCCTAGCGAGAGATGGAAGCGGGGGAGAGGAAAAGGGCAAGAAATATGTCACCCATGAGCTTATTTTAAAAAACTGTTGGCTGGGCGCGGTGGTTCATGCCTGTAATTCTAGCACTTTGGGAGACTGAGGCAGGTGGATCGCCTGAGGTCAGGAGTTTGTGACCAGTCTGGCCAACATGGTGAAACCCCGTCTCTACTAAAAATGCAGACAAATTAGCCGGATGTGGCAGCCTGCACCTGTAATCTCAGCTACTCAGGAGGCTGAGGCAGGGGAATTGCTTGAACCCGGGAGGCAGAGGTTGCAGTGAGCGGAGATCACGCCACTGCACTCCAACCTGGGTGACAGAGCAAGACTCCGTGTAAAAAAAAAATTGTTGCGTGCCTGCTCTGTGGTGGGAACTGAGAAAATCAGAGAAATCAGATCCGGCTCAGTGCTTGGGGCCCTCTGTGCACTAGGAAGACAGATTTGTAGGCAACAGGTTCTAGCCCAGTTTCTCAGCCTTGAGAAAGTGACATTTGGGGCAGATAACTCCTGGTTGAGGACTGTCCTGTGCATTGCAGGAGGTGTTACAGCATCCTTGGCCCCCACCACCAGATCTCAGCAGCACCCCTGTGACCCCCCAAAGGTCTCCAGACATTGTCAAATGTCCCCTGGGGGAGGCCAACCCCGGTTGAGAAACATTGGTCTAGACCATAATCCTGGTCATTTGTTCATTCATTCAGCACATGTCAAGTTCATGCCTGTTGCATTTGCCTCTTTGAGGAGAAAGTGAAATAATTAATGCAGGGATGACATAGGGGTGAGGGTTACCGGGAGGCTCCTGAAGAGGTGACATTTGAGCCAGGCCTAGAAGGAGATGCTGGGACAGAGAAGATGGGAAAGAGGACATTGTAGGCCGAATGAGCAAAATGGACATTCTGAATTCATTCCCTGGAGATACTCTGAGGGCCTGCTGTGTGCCGGGCATCTCTGGTGATACCAACGAACCGAGATAGCCCTTTTCCAGCATGCAGAGGCTCAGGGCATGCCGAGAAAGGTCTGCACCCAGTCCGGAGGCCGTGGAGGGATCATGAAGTGCTTCCCAGGGAAGGGGAGACGGGGGCTACATCTTGAGCCTGAGCAGGCAGGAGATGGGCAGGCAGGAGAAGGAAGGAAGAGATGCAGGCAGAGGAGGCAGCCCCTGCCCAGGCGGCAGAGCCTGGGAGCCCAAGGCTTTGGGGGAACTGCAAGGAGGCAGCTGGAACCGGGGCATAGCATTCTGACAGTGGAGATGGGGACATGAGGCTGGAGTGGGAGATGGGAAGAGGGACCTAGCTGAAGAGCCTGGACTGGATACTGAGTCACTGGGGAGCTATGGAGAGCATTTGAGTGGAAGCATATTTTTGTTTTAGAAAAATCACTGTGGCTGCGGTGAGAAGATGGTTGGAGGGGAGCAGGCAAGAGGCAGGGGGACATTTGCAGTGGTTCAAGAATGAGATCAGGGTGGCCGTGCACAGGGCGTGCAGGGGACGATCCCACAGACACCCGGGAGATGAAGGCGTTAGGATATGGGCTTGAATGTGGGGTTGAGGGAGCTGGAGGAGGCATCTGGGCAGATGATGGGTGTCTAGCAGGGGATCCCTGAAGTGAATCACCAGATTAGAAACGCCAGATAAAAGACCGAGCAGAGAAAGATGTCTGTGGGTCTCAATACGAATTGTTTTTGAAACTTTGCCCTTATGCTCATCTTTAAATATTGATAACCAACATTTCTAAAGAGCTTAATGCTCTGTGCCAGGCACTGTTCCTAATGCTTCATGTACATTCACTCATTGAGTCTTTAAAACGATGCCTTGAGGGAGGTGCTTTCCATCATCTCCATTTTGCAGATAAAGAAGCTGAAGCACAGAGAAGCAACTTGTCCAAGGTTAAACAGCTAGCAAGTGGCTGAGCCAGGATTTGAACTCAGGCAGTTTGGCTTAGAGTTTGTGCTGTCTGCTGTGCTGTACTACCAAAACGCAGAGTTTGTTTAAAGTCTGCTTAATTTTGGCTATTTATAAAGTCCTGTAATCTTAATATAAAAGTAAAAAAGCAATGGCATTTTGTAGGTTGTGGTGGTGGAATGTAAAAGTGGAATATCATCTTCTGGAATCTCAGGGAATAGTTGGAAAGTGACTACTGCCACCTGGTGGCAGTGTACCCCAAGTAGCGCCACGACAAAGGCTAAACCCAGTTTCTTTCAGTATTACATTTATGAAACTCCAGGCCAGGGTGATAAGAACTTACTAGTAATATATACACTACTATTATGAAAAAGGTGTCCTCTACGAGGGGGCAGGAAGAAAGAGAGGAGGCTGCGGGGTATATACTCTGAGGGACTGTGATTGTGGGGACTCAGGATGAGGTTGCCATGTCCTGTCCAGACCCTCTCACTAGTTCCCTAGACGACCAGCACTAGGCATTTCTGAAACAGCTGGTGGGAGCTAGGGGTGGGGTGGGGTGTTACTCTGCAAACATGGGCTGTACCCATGACCCCGACCTTCTAATCCCAGGGCTTAACTGACTTCATTAACTCCAGGGGGCTTGAGAGAGACCCCTCCCCAAAATCATTCTCTGATAAACCATACTCAGAAAAGTCCCATTCCTGGGAGCCATGCCGGAAAACCTCCTGCCTGAAGACAGGGGACCATAGGTGACGCTCGTTGGCTGCAAACCCTCTGCTGAGTGGTGAAAGGGCTGGGTCTGCCCCACCCCCTGCCTGCCAAGGGGCAGTGAGGGAGAAAACTGGGTGAAAGCAGAGCATGCTGGGTAGCCCGGCCAGGAGCTGAGCGGTCTAGCCTCCCACCCCCCACTGTGGTTGCCATGGCAACTGAGGAAGGGAGGGAGGAGGAGAGGAGAGACCACTCATCCCTCAGACAATGGGAACCTATTCCAGGTCACCCTTGGCCTTATCCTGAGGGACTCAGGGCAGTCAGCAGTTCTGGGCCCTTTGTACCCTGCAGCATGGAGATTTGGGGGCATAGTCCTCTGCTCAGGCCAGGCCGGGGGGCCCCAGAATGGGGGACAGAATCCTCGCCCTTGGAACATCCCAGCCTCACCAGAGCCTACCCCTTCCTGGGCTTCTAGATCCCCCAAGATGAAGTTGGGTTCATTTTCCAAGGGCCCCTCCCCCATGGAAGAGTGTGACCTTCTGTTGTGAAGTGAGCAGTGGGCACAGGGAGGAGGTAGCAGCCACTTTGGGGACAGGCCAAATATTTTATGAGTAATTTAATATCTGGAGCATGAACCACTGAGCAGAGAACTGGTCAGCTGCCCAGAGCGAGAGCTGATCTGGTCCTCATAACGCAGGGGCAGGGGTGGTGGGCTGACAGGGACGGACCTGGGGCCACAGGGGAGTTAACCCTTTCAGGGTCCTGGGATGGAGCTAGGAAGGGGCGAGGCCGTGGACCTGCCGTGCGCCAGATCCTGAGCCATGCGGTTTGGATGGCTTGAGCACTTTGAACCCGGGAAGGAAGGAGTGGCCCCGTTGGAAAGGCACTGGCTTTGAAATGGGGGGACCTGAGTTCGGCTCTTGCTAGCTATGTGACCCTGGACTAGGGACTCCACCTGTGTGAGCCTCAGTTCCTTATGCATGAGGTGGGGATGACAATAATGATATCTATGCCGTTCCTACCACGGTAAGAATTGAGCAATAATGAATACAAAGCACTTAATACAGTGTCTAGGACACAGCAGGCCCTCGATCAGAGGACTTGCCTCTTGACTCTGATGCTGTGTGAAGCTTGCCAGAACCCCTTGAAGCCCCCCAGAGCCCCTCAAAGCCCCCAGACATCCTTCATAGGGATCTCCCCACCACCCAGCTATGTTTCCTGGATGCCTTTTCTTGTCCCTGGACCACCTGATGGACTTTCATGCCATTCTACACAAGCCATAGCTATGTCGCGTCTCCTTACATTTGCTTTAGCCTCTACTCAGAGTTTCTGCAGAGGGGGTCCTGTCCAGCCTGGTGGCATGGAAGGAGCCTGGGCCCCGGGTCGGAATCCCAGCTCAGCCACATTCCGGCTCTGTGACCAATGCCGGGTGCTTCACTTCTCTGGGCCTTCATTTCTTCCTCTGTGAAATGTGAGTAACAAAGTGCCGTCCTTGTAAGAATGCAGTCCCAGTTAATGAAGATAATTCTGTAAGGAAGCCAGCACAGTGCCTGTTACATAGTAGGTGCTCATGAAATGGTGCTCTTCATCATTGATACTTCAAGAGAGTGGCTTCAGTGCCAGACTGTCTTAGTCTATGCTCCAGCTCTGCTGTGGACTAGCTGTGAGGACTTGGCCAAATTACCTCCCTGTACCTCAGTTTCCATATCTGTGAAATGGGCATAACAATCACGCCTGCCTCATGGGGATTAAATGAGTGAAGATGTATATAAAGGGTTTGGAACAAAACCTGGAACAAAGAGGAGCACAGTTGGTGCCAGGCTATTCTCTTCTTCTGAGGTTCAGAAGCAATTTGTGAAAAGGCATCTCCAGTCCCCTCCCATGCCCTCATCTTTGTCTGGGGCTAGGGTTGCAGCATGGTGAGCTCTCTCCCTGCCCTGGGTTTGTCTTTCTGCCTCCCTGAGGGACTCCAACAGCATCAAGGGCTTCTCCTGCCATAGGAATGGCAAGAGCAGTGGTCTCAGAGTCATCTATGCACTGTGTGACCTCAGGTACAAAACCCCAGTCTCCAGAATGGCTTCTCCTACTATGGGATTCTGCCCCTTCATTAATCATGAAACCTCCCTTTTGCACACAGCCTAGTCCTGACCATTGTTTCACTTCCTGGGAGAAATTCCATGTGCCTGAGCTGAGATGAGCCAGAGATCATCTGGTCCAGTCCCCTCATTTTACAGACTGCGAAACTGAGGGCAGGGGTTGGCCTCATCACAGTGCTCCAAAAGGAAGAGCCCGGCCAGGCCAGGGATTTTACGGATGAGGAAAGCCAGTCCCAGAGACTGGATTCAGTTATCCGAGGTCACACAGTGAGTCAGTGGCTCTGGGAGCAGTGCTCCTGCACCTCACTTTGCCCCCAAATACCTACTTTCAATGTCGTTTCACTGAGAATGTCAAAATCTCTCCCCACTTGGGTCCAAGGAAAGGGCCATTCATTGAGCACCTGTGTCTGCAAAGTGGGCAGCTCCATTCCCTAGTGTGCTCTTTTTGTGTTTTCCTGGTTGCAGTGAGGGCCTTCTCTGGGAGAGGGACTACCCTGGGCAGCTTACAAAGGTGATCTTTATTTCTTAAGAACCCATGGGCACGTCTATTATTCTCCCCATTTTATAGATGAGGGAACCGAGGCTCTGAAGGGGAGAAGTGACTGCAGGTCACACGATAATCAGGCCTGGCCTGGCTAGGGGCTCACTGGGAAACTGTTCTCCCACTCCCCACGCCTGGCAGGACCTGTGCGGGCTTCCACCATGGTGAACTCACTCTGTACAAAGCCATCATGGCCTAAGCTGTAAAACAGAAGGAATGAAGACATATTTTTCAGGTCTCCTTCCCCGGAAACCAGCTGGGGCTGGAGCCCGGCAAGGCTGACATTTATGTACTGTCTTTAATCACAGTAGCTGACGTATTCCAAACAAGGTCTGGAGACACCTTGTTAACGAGGGCCCAGCTGTCTCTCCTGCGGATACCTGTGCTGGCATGGGGAGCCCGCCCCGAGATGTGCTAACTCAGGCCTGGAGCCTGCAGACAGGCCCACCCTGTGGCGTGGCTCATGTGCCGCTTCCGCAAGCCCTGCAGAGGTGGGGGCTTGTTGGAGTGGCTGAAATCCGGGCTGGAGGGAGAAGGAAAAATGTGTCCTGAGGTGGGCACAGGATTTTTGCCTCTTGTGGCTCACCTGAACCTCACAACAACCGATAGTCACATTTCACAGGTGCGGATGCTAACAGTTGTTGAGGGCCTAGTATGTATCTGGGGTGGGGGGGGGGGTGTGGTTCTTTTGTTTTGTTTTAAGACAGGGTCTTGGTCTGTTGCCCAGGCTGGAGTGCAGTGGTGTGATCATGGCTCACTGTAGCCTCTACTTCCTGGGCTCAGCAGAGTTTCTCAACTCAGCCTCCCGAGTAGCTGGGACTACAGGTGTGCGCCATCACACCCAGCTAATTTTCTTATGTTTTGTAAATACAGAGTCCAATTATGTTGCCCAGGCCGGTCTCAAATTGCTGGGCTCAAGTGATGCACTTGCCTCAGCCTCCCGAAGTGCTGGAATTACAGGCGTGAGCCACCGTGCCCAGCCTTGTGTTTCTTTATAACAGCCAGATTTTATTTTGTGCCTACTATGTGCCAGGCAGGTGCTTTACATGCACTAGCTCATGGAATGCTCATAACAATAGTAGCCAATAGGGTTCCATTTTGCAGCCAAGGATATAAAAGCTCAGAGTCGAGGCGACTTGCTTGTCAAGGTCATCCAGCTACAAAGTGGCAAAGCAGGAATGAACCTGGTGGGGCACAAGCAAGAAGCCAATGAGGGAACCTGCACAATGCATCTGGCACAGCGCCTGTCACGTCGGAGTTGCTTGGTGCATCATGCTTTGCTTCCTTTGCCTTCTTTTTGCTGGTTGGCTTGTTTACGTCCTCTCTTGCTCCACAGATGCTGTAAGGCAGATTATAGGGAGAAATATGTGATGAGGCGGGGTGCCGTGCCTCACACCTGTAGTCTCAGCACTTTGGGAAGCCGAGGAGGGCAGATTGCTTGAGCCCAGGAGTTTGAGACCAGCCTGGGCAACATGGCCAAATCTCGTCTCTACGAAAAATGCAAAAATTAGCCGAGCATGGTAGTGTGCACCTGTGGTCCTAGCTACTTGGGAGGCTGAGGTGGGAAGATCACTTGAGCCTGGGAGGTTGAGGCTGCAGTGAGTCATGATCACATCACTGCACCCCATCCTGGGCAAAAGAGCAAGACCCTGTCTCAAAAAAAAAAAAAAAAAAAAAGACATAAATGAGAAGAATCTGCAAAAGCAATAGGAAAATGTGGTGCGTAAGGCAGGAAGACATAGGCAGAAATGAGGGTGGAGGCTACAAAGAAATTATGGGCCAGGCATGGTGCCTCATGCCTGTAATCCCAGCACTTTGGGAGAATGCCGTGGGCAGATCACTTGAGCTCAGGAGTTCGAGACCAGCCTGGCCAACATGGTGAAACCCTGTCTCTACTAAAAATACAAAAATTAGCCAGGTGTGATGGTGCGTGCCTGTAATCCCAGCGACTTGGAAGGCTGAGGCAGATGAATTGCTTGAGCCTGGGAGGTGGAGGTTGCAGTGAGCCAAGATCGCACCACTGCACTCCAGCCTGGGAGTCACAGCAAGACTCTGTTTCAAAAAAGAGAGAGAGATAGAGAGAGAGGGAGAGAGAGAGAGAGAGAAAGAGAGAGAGAGAACATATGGTCCCTAAAGCCCTGCATACTCTCTGAGCCCTGGTGGGTCTCTCTGGAGGTTCTCGGGCCTCAGTCGTCCATTGGGTCCTTGCCTCTGAACAGTGGTAGTGACGCCCACCTCAGGGGCTGCTGTGAGGGTGACATGGGCTAATGTTTGTACAACGGGCACACATGAGGCTCAGTTTGGCTTCTCCCTGCCTGCTTTCCTTTCCTTCCAGATGCCAAGCCTTCCCCTGAAAATTATCCCAAGGGCTTAGGAAACATTATTATTATAGGCCCTATCTTTCCAGGCAGGACATAATTTTGACAGTCCTTCCATCTTGCCTTTCTTCATTCTGTTTGGCAGCTATTCACTGAGCATATATTATGTATATCTGTCTCCAGGCCCTATACTCTCTGGAGTCGATCTGTCAATTAATTAATTAACTAATATAGCCATGCTTTCATGCATTCATTTGATAAACATGAATCTTCCAGGCTCTGTGGGCTGTGAGATGTCAGTTTCGGCCTGCTTTGTTCTGCGTAGCTGAGGATTCTGGGTAAGTGGGGTGTAATCGAGAGACTGGGTTACTGCTTTCTCACTGGTCGGTGACCTTGTCATCATTCACTGCCCTTTTCTTGAGGGCATCACCAAGCTTCCCCAGTTCCTAATCAATAGGCTTGGGGTGGGCTCGAGATTATCACAAGCTCCCCTGGTGAGTCTGATGCAAACCTTTCTTTCTGTGGGATAGTCCGAGGCTTAGAGAGGGGTGGCAACTTGTCTGAAGTTGCACAGTAAGTCAGGCCCCGAGACCAGCCTAAAGCTGGGAGCTCTTTACTTCCCATCCAGGGTGCCTCCTGCTCTGCCAGGTCCCCTTGCTGCGGGTGTCCCTCCCTGGGTGGGCTGCCGGTTTTCTCGAACAAACACCCCTTTTCTCCTGCATCTGGTCAACAGGGTTGTCTATGAGAATGCCTCCTGGCTATGCACAAAAATCAATGCAGCTTGCAGCTTGCTCTGAAAGGATGGCATGTTTTTGTGTGTGTGTGTTGGGTAGGGGGGTGGTTTAAGGCAGGGCACCTGGTGCCCCATTGTCAGCAGGAGACTAGAAAGTCGAGGGCATGGAGGAGAAACAGGAGGGAGACCACAATGCTCAGCGTTGGGGAAATGGATGATCCACCCTTTGTCCTTTCCTCTGCCTGACCTTGAACTCCCGCATCCTCACCGTCAGAACATCATCACAATGAGCACAATAGCAACAATACTGGTAACATGTTAATTACAGAGCACTTGCTGTCTGCCAGCCCCTAGGCTAACCAGTGCCTGTGGATGACAGAATTCACCTTCATAGCAAATCAAAATGCTGAACCACCAGTCCTAACCCTGGCTACTTAAACTGCGGTTCCAGCTCAGCAGCATCAATGTCTCCCAGCAACTTATTAGAAAAGCAAATTCTCAGGCCTCTATCCCAGATCTACTGAATTCGAATCTGCATTTTGACAAGACCCCAGGTGATTTCTGTGTACATGAAAATTTGGGGAACCCTTGCACCACCATAGCACCCATCACCATAACGACAGCTACTACTTGTGGGGAACTTGCTGTGTGCCAGGGGCTTTGCACACAGGATCCCATTTAATCCTCGTCAGCTTTCTGGAGTAGGTCTGATTATTGCTCCCATGTGAAGAAACTGTGACCCAGAGAGGTTAAGTAATTAGCTTGAGAACACACAGCTTGTAAGTGGTAGAGGTGAGATTTGAACCCAGCCTCTCAGAGCCCCCTGGGCTTTTCTTCTTCACTGCATTTCTCATCTTGTGTAGGTGCTGACAGACAAAAAGTCTTCTTCCCATTTTCTCTCCCCATATAGCCACCAGATTCCTGGGGGAAGAAGCTGCATCTACTGCTATTCAAGCTTTCATGTTCATTAGCCCAGCCCCTGGCTGGAGGTGGAGGGCCACCTTGAAATCAATGCAGCGTATTTGAGAGAAGTGCAGATTTCCAGGCCCCTCCAGATCTTGTCTAATCTGATGGAATCAGAACCATCAGCACCTCTGGGATGGTGACTGCATGCTAGCAAGTTTCCAGGGGATCTCATTGCCCAGTAAAATTGGAGACCCAGTGCCTCCGATTGCACAGAATTGCAATGCTCATTTTACTGTAAAAGGCAGTGAGACCCAGAGAGTTTTTCTGCCAATGTCCCAAGGTTGGGATCTGGCAGACGAACTTACAGGAAGGAGCACTGGCTTGGGAGTCAGGCAGTGCTGGGCTCAACTTCCTGCTCCTCTTTTCCAAGGTTAGAGCCATATTTGGGTCTAGAGCAGGTTGGCAAACTATAACCCACAGGCTAAATCCGGCCCACAGCCTGTTGTGTGCAGCCTGCTAGCTAAGAACGGTTTTTACATTTTTAAATGGTTGAAAAAAAACAAAAGGAAAATATTTTGTGACACGTGAATATTATGTAAAATTCAAATTTTACTGTTCATAAAGATTTATTGGAACGTAGCCATGCTCACTTATTTATATATTGCTCATGGCTGTTTTCATGTTACAAAAAGAGGGCTGAGTACTTGCAACAGACGCCATATGGCCTGCAAGGCCTAAAATATTTCCTGGTTGCTTACAGAAAAAGGAGGCAACCCCTGGTCTAGAGCAGTGATTCTCAAGCTTGGCTGCATCAAAATTACCTGGGCAGGTGACTGCTGGGCTCCTCCCTCCAATTTTCTGATTCAGCCAGACTGAGATGGGGCCAGAGAATTTGCATTTCTGACAAGTTTCCAGACAATGCTGATGCTGGACCACTTTGAGGACACCAGTTTAGAAGGAACCTGCGTCTTCAAAGCTGACCTCAGCACCACCCTGGAAGTTCATAGCCCACCCGGAGAGTGGGAAGGCCTGGGGGAGAAAAGAGCAGGGAGGGAGGAGTTTCCACGGTCCTGCGTAACCACCCATTCCTTTTCCAGGCAGTCCTTGTCTTGGTGTCTGCTCCCCTCTGGTGGCAGCAAGCCTGGAACAGGCCTGGCATGTTCAGCCTTGACAGCCCATCCCTCCATTTGGAAACACATTTCAAAGCCTTCAATGGTGCATATCCTTTCACCCAGGGAGTCCACTTCTAGGGGTTTAATCCAAGAAAAGAATCAAGGATCCATGCCAGGACATCACAGGTGCATTGTTTATTTGTATGGGGGTTAAACAGGAGACCAGGGCAGTCACTTGACGGAAGCCACACAGCTAGTAAGAAACCCAGGCAGGGTTTGAACTCAGGTCTAAGTCAAGAGCCAGTGCCCTCAACTGCCACCTGCACCACCCTTTGGGGATCCTCCTGTCTGCAGTGATAGAGCAGCAGCTCCAGAACTTGCTGGGCGTTGAACCTGATTCTGTTACTTAACTGATTGCAGAATTCTGGGAAAGTCATTGAACCGCTCTGCCTCCGTGTTCTCATCTGTAAAAGGGAAACATGATTGTAAAGGTTACACAGGTTAACCTGAAGTACATAGAGCCGTGCATGGTGTGAGCTGTGGTTACCACTGCTTATTAAGCCCCCACCTTCCTGCTTCTTTGCCCTTTCCGCTCCTTTCCTCTCTTAACTGACTCAAAGCATTGTGTGTCACTGGGAGGGGCGTGTTTGTCAGGATCAACAGCAGGTGAAGAAGCCAAGACTCAGCACTATAGTCAGAAGGTGACATATTTAACAGGGCCTGCCAACGCTGTTCTGAGAACTGCCTCCACCCATTGGGCTCCCTGTACCTCAGTTTCCATATCTGTGAAATGGGCATAGCAATAGTACCTGCCCACGGCGGATTAAACGAGGTAAGACTTATAAAGAACAAAGCCTGAAACAAAGGAGGGGTTGCCTATAGTCTGACCACAGTGCACAGGCCTTCAACACATGAATTAAATAGACCTGGATCGAAATCCCAGATCCTCTGCGTGACATGGGCAAATAACATCTCTCCCTGAGTCTCAATATTCTTATCTACAGAATGGGAGCAATATAATGAGGGCAGTGGTTCTCAACAGGTTGTCTCCAAAACAGAAGCAACAAGCCGGGCGAGGTGGTTCATGCCTGTAATCTCAGCACTCTGGGAGACCGAGGCAGGAGGAATACTTGAGCCCAGGAGTTTAAGACCAGCTTGGGCAATATGGCAAGACCCCATCTCTATTAAAAACAAACAAACAAACAAATCCAGAAGCAACAGCGCCCTATGGGAACTGTTAGAAAATGCAAATTCTAGTAAGCCCTTCTTGTGACCGTGATGCTTGCTGAAGTTTGAGAAGTACCGGATTAGAATTATCTACTCCTCAGCTGATTGGGCTAGGAGTATCCTGATTCTAAACAGGGGCAATTGCATCTCCTCTCCTGGGAACTGGGGAGTGGAGATGTTAGACTGTGTGTCACTTCCATGAAAGACGGGCTAACTTGGGGGTCCAGAAGTCATTTGGGGGCATCCACTTGCCTTCACAGTTGAGAGGGCAGTTCTGTAGTAAGAGATGCAGAGAATAGAGATCTCAGAGCAAGATTACAGTCCGGGTCTGGGGGCACCCAGGTCTCAACCCTGTGTCCACTGATACTGAGCAACCGCCTGCTCCTGGGTTCTGCTGATTACTCCCTTTTTTCTCCTAAGTTGGTTTGAAGGGATTTCTGTCACTCGCAAGTAAAAGGGCTCTGGCGTGTTGAGGGATGGGGGTCAGGATCAAGGGGGTGCATGAGCATCAAGGGTCATAAGCTTGAGGAGAACCACTTCCCTTCCTTTCCGCGCCCAACTGCTAGTCCAGGCAGAAGATTTGAGTCCCACTTCCTCTGAGAAGGGGACCAAGGGGAAAAGGAAGGTGTCTGGGCAGTGATAAAATGGATGAGCTACCAGGACTCATCTCAGATCACCTCTGGGTTCCCACACTGTTCTTGGTCCAGGTTCTTGTAATGAAACCTCACCCATCTCTCCAGAGAGCTGTAGGGGCAACCCTATCCCGACCGGTTGGAAAAGAGCCACGATAAAGGTGAAGGCTGAGCGCAGTGGCTCACATCCATAATCCCAGCACCTTGGGAGGCTGAGGCGGGTAGATTGCTCGAGCCCAGGAGTTCGAGGCCAACCTGGGCAAGATGGCGAAACCCCATCTCTACAAAAAAAAAAATGCAAAAATTAGCTGGGTGTGGTGGTGCACACCTGTAGTCCTAGCTACTTGAGAGGCTGAAGTGGGAGGATTGCTTGGGCTGTGGAGATCGAGGCTGCAGTGAGCCATGATCATGCCACTGCACTGCATCCTGGGCAATAGAGCAAGACCCTGTCTCAAAAATAAATATAAATAAATAAATGTGAAGAGTCGAGATGCATGCACGTCTGTGTAGAGCAAGGGCTCTTGGATTGTGATGGCCATGGCTAGACACACAGTCAGAGCCTGGATTTCTGGCAGGTTTGGAAGCTCCTGGGAGGGCCCAACAAGGGCACTGTTGTGAGTGTCCTGACTGGGGGGTCTGGTGGAGGACAGGGGGCAGGGTCAGCATTTACAGGTCAGGGGTCAGAGGAGGGTTGGTCCTGCAAAAGAGCCAGGCGGCCTGACGGCAGCTCCTGAGACAAGCAGGCAGGAGCATGGAGCTCTGACTTCTCAGACAAGCCTGGCTCTGCCTGGGTCTGTGCAGCAGGATGGCGTGCTCTGCGCATGCTCAACACCAGCAGCCAGCTCTGCCTCTGGGTGCGGTGTAGTCTAGCATGGATGGACCCAACTGCAGAGGTTGGAGAATGTGAACTCCTGAGGTCAGATGGGTTCAGGTGAGAGGTCATGGGGCTGCAGAGGGGAGTTGCTGCAGAAGGGGTTTCAACAGATGTGGGTGGCAAGGAGGTGATGAGCTTTGAGGCAAACAGAAGCAGGCTCCAAAACTGGCTGTGTAGCTGTCAGCTGTGTGACCCTGGGCAAATTGCTTGTCCTCTCTGAGTTTTATATTTTTTGTCATGTAGCCACATGAGGATGATACTGTGTTCCTCCTAGGGGTTGCGGTTGGGGATTAAATGAGCTGATGTGCACAAAACACTAGATACACAGTAATTCAATTGTGGTGTGACCATTACTATCGTAACTATTAGTCTTAGAGTCAAAGGCCAGGCAGTTTGCACTGAAAGGGTTGAGCAGTAGAAAGAAGGGCCGGCTCCCGGAGAAAAGATTCTAGGTCTCAGTTGGACAGCCTGGGGTTAGGGCAGGTCATCAAGGCCAGGCCCCAGGTCCAGGAGATAGAGCAGAAGCTGCACCCAATGAATGGAGTCCTGAGAGACGGGCCAGCCAAATAGGAGGCTGGATTGGTGACACAGGTGGGAATATCTTAAATCCCTCCCATCTCAGGTCAGGATTGGTTGAGGGTCTTGATGGTGGGGCTAGTAGGAGAGGCTGAGGAGAGCAGGTGCAGAGCTGGGCGGGACTCTGGAGTCCTAGTCCTGTGGTCTCAGTCAATCAGGCAGCGAATCTTTACTGAGTGGCTGCTGTCTATCATGGGCTCTGTGCTGGCTCAGAGATGAGCAGGGTGTGGAGCTACAGCCTAGCTGGGGAGACAGGGTGAGGAGCCAGATGCTGGCTGTGCATGCTCCTGGGTTAGAGGAGGCCATAAGAGTGAGCGTGCGAGAGCTAGGGTGTTCCTGCTTCAGGGAGGAGGTGTGGCTTGAATGAGGATGGGTAGATGGGCAGATTGGAAGGCTTCTAGGCAGGGGAACAGGGCGAGGAAAAGCACTGAGGGGGGCTTGTTTAGAAGACAGAAAGGCCCAGTAGAGTGAGGCTGGAAGGCCAGGTTCATGGGCTGGGACTGTATCTGGTGGGCAGTGGGGAGCCACTGAAGGTTTTTGAGCAGGGGAGTGACATTTGCTCTAACTGGATGACTGAGCTTGTGCTAGGCTGGGAAGACACTGGGAGGAAGGGCATGTGGGGAGAATAAAAAGGGAAAGGTTCCTACTCCAAGGTCAGTTAAAGCCTTGGAGGAGGACCTCTTGATCGTTGGTGGGGGTAAGGGGAAGGGACAAGCACAGAGCCCCTCTAGGGGCTGGCCTAGACATGTTGCCTTTAAAAAAGGTCTCAGGCCATCAGTGGGCAGGCCTGCCCTTGAATCCCAGCCCTGCTGTGAGATTGTGGACAATCCCTTCATCCCTTCTGATCCTCAGTTTGCTCTTCTGTAAGCTGGGCATGATGCGCCGTCTCCCCCAGGAGGAGTGTGAGGATTAATGAGAGAATCAGGAAAAGGTATAGGCTACTGCTGGGAGCATAGTTGGTGTTGGATCCCCGCCTCCCACTGTGTGGCTGGCACAGAGCAGCACACGGACAGAGACTTCATTCATTCATGGTTCATTCATTCATGTAACCAACACTTCTGAGCATGGCATTTCTGGTGTGCCAGGTGCTTGGACACAGAGTTGAATTACACCACTGTCCCTTGGCCTTGAAGAGTTTATTTACTCATTCACTCAGCAACATTCACCAAGCCCCACTGTGTGCATTGGCTGGGCAAGGGGTAGTGTTGGGGGTAGAGTGAGCGTTGCTGGAAGGGGGAGCCAGGGTGGGTGTGAAGCAGCCCACAGGTCAGGCCTCCACATCTGGAAAGAGCAGGAACCCGGAGAAGATGCTGTTGGCACCCTCCATGCCCAGTAGTGAGTTCTTGTCAGTGGCCTGCAGGAAGACGTTCTCCCCCTGCTCCAGCTTGAGGACCATGCCGCCGGTGGTGACCTGGAAGGTGTTGTAGGCGTAGTCGCAGAAGGTGACCACCTTCTGTGGGCGCTCCCGGCCACGCATGAGCTTCACACACAGGTTCCCTCGAGAGCTGGCGTGGTAGGTGAAGTAGTAGAGGCCGGGCACCCTGCAGGTGAACTTGCCACTGCGGGGCTCGTAGTTGTTGTTCATGTTGGTGATCACGTGGTCGAAGCGGATGGTCTGGTCCCGGCGCAGGGGGGTGTTGATGGTTCTTGTGGCAGAGAAGGCGATTTTCTGGGTGGCCTTGTAGTCTCCCGATTCACCTTTGGGGCCTGGGGCTCCAGGGGCTCCTGGGCCGCCTTTAGGGCCCATGGGGCCCTTGGGGCCGACTTTTCCTGGATTCCCAGGAATCCCTGGGTCTCCCTTCTCTCCGAACTCACCATGGTCTCCAGCCAGCCCTGGAAGCCCTGGAAAAGCAGAGACCAAAGAAATGAGATCATTGAGACCAAAAGGAGGCCTGTGCTGGGACGTTGGGCAGGACCCCGCCTCTCTCTCAGCCTCAGCCTCCCATCTGTAAAACAAAGGAGGCAGTGTCAGACAGGGGCTCTGGGTCTCCCTCCAGCCCAGCTTCCTGAGCCTATGATATGCTTGACTTTCATGGGAGCTGCTGCCCGTGGGGAAGAGAACGGCTCCTTGCTAAGGAAGGTGCTAGGCCGGCCCTCCTCCTCAGCTTGTGTGGGGGTCCTTGTTCAGGCTAGAGCAGGGATAATGAGTGCTGTCCCCCTCTATCCCTCACCCCTGGCAGACATCCCTAACCAACCATGACTTTCACTCTTGCTGCTCCTGGAAATGGACTTTAGACTCCTTCTCACTCCACCCCCAAGCAGCCACTACCCCTTGGTTTGGCACAACACAAGATAAAACCGATTTTCCTGTAGGGTGGCAGAGAATAGGGCCTGAGAAGATGGGATCTGGGGACAGAGAGATGTGCTTCGTGTGTCACATCTGCCATTAGTAGTGGTGTCACCTTGACTGAGTCACATTTCCTGAGGCTCAGCCTCCTCACCTGTCAAATGGGGATGAAGGTATTTTGTGGGATTGTGAGGATTACATGAGATTAAGTGAGGAGAGTGACTGGCACAGAGGGTTGCTCTATAACCATAAGTTAAATGAATGAATAAGCCAAATTTTACAGAGGGGTTTTCACAGTGGGGAGTCTCATCTGAACCCCATGACAACCCCACAAAAGTATCATTGCCCCCATCTTACAGGTGAGGAAGTAGCAATTCAGAGAGGAGAAGTCACTTGCCCAGGAGGTAAGTTTAAACACAGAACTCTGTGGCCACAGCGGCACTCTCTCTCCACCTGAATTTAATGCAAGAGACCTGTGGTCTGGTCTTAGCCTCAACATTTACTGGGCTACCTTGAGTAAGTCAGTAGCCTTTCTAAATGCTTGCTTTCCTGTCTGTAAAATGGGAATCAGAATTCCCTCCTTACAAAGTTACTGCAAGGGTTAAGCAAGCTGTTGGATTTGCCAGTGCTTCTGCAGTCTCAAAGGCAGGCAACTGTGACTTGGGAGGCAGAAGACGGGAAACTTGGTCAGTATTACCAATGTGCCTCTAAATCCCATGGTACCTTTCTCTCCTTTTATCCCTGGGGTCCCAGGTTGGCCATCGGAGCCAGGTGTCCCAGGGATACCCGGAGTGCCAGGGATGGCTGGGGGCCCGGTGCAGCTGCCCTGGGCCCAGGAGACATCAAGCAGACCCAGGAGCAGGAGCAACATCAGTACTGGGATGCTGCCCCACAGGATCTTCATCATCATACTGTGTCAGATGTCTCCTGTGGAGGAGAACACAATGTGAGAGGCTACCACCATGGTGATCCTATCATCCATCCTTCTATCCATCCATCCATCCATCCATCCATCCATCCATCCATCTCTCTATCCCTCCATCCCTGCATCCATTCATCCATCCATCTATCCCTCTGCCCATCCCTGCATCCACCCATCCATCATCCATCCATCCATCCATCCATCCATCCATCCATCCATCCATCCATCTCTCTATCCCTCCATCCCTGCATCCATCTGTCCATTCATCCATCCAACCACCCATCCGTCCCTCCCTCCATCCCGCTGTCCATCCATCCATCCCTCCATCCTTCCATCCCTGCATCCCTCTGTCCATCCATCCATCCATCCTTCTGCCCCTGCATCCCTCCATCCCTCTGTCCATCTATCCATCTATTCATTCATCCATCCATCCCTCTATTCCTCCATCTGTCCCTCCATCCATCCATTCCTCCATCCACATGTTCACTGATTGTCCCCTATCTACCAGACCCTGTGAAGGTGGTGGGGATTCAGTGAAGAACAAGACAGATACGGTCCCTGCCCTCATGGTCTTGTGCCCCTAGTGGGGACAGATACAAACAGGTAGATATAAACAGGTCAGCATACAAGTAAATAGAAATAGCGATAGACTGTGATTGGTGCTCTGAAAGAAAGGGAAGGATGCTGGGAGGCGGAGTAACTGGGCTGGAGGTGGGAGGTGATGGATTTTGTGAGGAAAGTCCTCCCACCAGGAAAGTCTTCTCCAAGGGGAAGCCACTCTTGGAACTGATGGTTAGGCTGAGACCTGAAGGTCCAGAAAAGTGGGGGCAAGAATGTTCCAGGAGGACAGAAAAGTATGGAGATGGCCCAGAAGTAGGACAGAGGTTGGGATGTTGAGGATCATCAGGAGGCCAGTATGGCAGAGGGGAGCGAGGGTTCAAGTGACAGGAAGCAAGACTGGAGAGGCAACTAGGCTACTGTGAGTTTGAGGGTTTTATTCCCCCAAAGCTCTTATTCAGTAGAGCTTCTGAATTCAGGGTATGATGCTCCTTATGGAGAGGCCACCTTGCATGCTTAGAGCATCCCTGCATCTACTGTGATTCCTACACCAAACAGGACACTGAGGCTCAGGGAGGCCAAGTCACTTGCTCAAAGTCATACAGGAAGGAATGAAGCCAATGTCCCTGCCAGCATACCAGGCTGTTTCTGCTGGTGGAATATTCTCAGAGCTGTGACTCTGGCAAGAGGGCAGTGATGGCTCCTTTTTAATCCCAAAGAACTAGGAAGAAGCTGGTGGGCTGTCTCAAACAGGTCAGCATGGCCTGTGTTCCATGCCGTTAAATCTCAGGACAGAGTGGCCTTAAAGTTCATCTAGTTTAACCCTTAGCCTATATATTTTTAATTGAGGCAACATTCCTACAACATAAAATTAACCAGTTTAAAGCAAGCATTTTAGTAGTGTTGAATATATTCACAGTCTTGTGTAATCCTCACTTCCACCTAGTTCCAAGACTTTTCATCACCCCAAAATAAAACTCTATGCCCGTTAAGCAGTTTCTTCTCAATCCTCTTTCCCCCAGCCCCTGACAACCACGAATCTGCTTTCTGTCCCTATGGATTTACCTATTCCTATTATTTCATATAAATGGAATTATACAACATGTGACCTTTTGTGTCTGACTTATTTCATTTAGTGTAATGTTTTCAAGGTTCATCCATGTTGTGGCATGTATCAGTACTTCATTCCTTTTTATAGCTGAATAATACTCCATTGTGTGGATACATGTGATATTGCAAAGTATATATTTGGTCTTCTACCTCTTTCCTGGCAGAGAACTCCTAAAATCCGTAAAATTTCCAAAGTGATGTCTTTCTGTATGCTAATGATTGATTGATGGCTGGCAGGCCCTAGGTAGCTTCAGGATGGGGCTGGTCACCAGGAAGACCAAGGCAGGCTTAGAGGGTCTGCTCTCAGCCCCACCCCCCAACCTCTGGGGAGGGGAGTGGGGCTGAAGGTTAAGTTGATTACCAATGGTCAGTGGTTTGATCAATCATGCCTACATAATAAAGCCTCCATAAAAATCCCAAAGAACTAGGTTTAGAGAACTTCCAAATAGCTGAACATGAGGAGGTTCCTTGGGGGTGGCGTGCCCAGGGACCTGGGCATGACAGTGGCACGCCCCTTCCCTCATACCTCACCCTGGGCATCTCCTCATCTGCATCCTTTATAGCATTCTTTATGATAAACTGCTAACCGTGTTTCCCTGAGTTCTGTGGGGCACTCTAGCAAAGAAACCAAACCCAAGGAGGGGGTTGTGAGAACCCCAACTTGAAGCTGATTGGTCAGAAGTTCTGGGAGCCTGGACTTGCAACTGGTGTCTGAGGGGGAGCAGTCTTGTGGGACCGAGCTCTCAGCCTGTGGGGACTGATGCTATTTCTAGACAGTATCAGAACCGAGCGGAAAGACAGCCAGCAGATTTGATTGCTTGCTGGTATATGGGGAGAAACCCCCCACACTTGGTCTCAGAAGTCTTCTGGGTTGACTGTCGTGGTGTGAGAGCAGAGGAAAATACAGTCTGTGTCTTTCCACTTACCGACTAGACTACAATTTGGTTTTTGGATTTTTGGTTTTTTTTGAGTTGGGGTCTCACTGTGTTGACCAGGCTGGTCTCGAACTCTGGAACTCAAGCGATCCTCCTGCCTCAGCCTCCTGAGTAGCTGGGATTACAGGCATGCACCATCTCGCTTGACTATTTGTTTATCCACTCATCATTGGTGGACATTTGGGAAGTTTCCACCTTTTGGCTACTGTGAAGAGTGCTGCTGTGAACATTTGTGAACCAGGACTTGAGTATCTGTTTGTAATTCTTTGGAGTTTATAACTAGAAGAGGAATTACCGCTTATGGCAATTCCATGTTTACGTTTCTGAGGACCCGTCAGCCTATTCTTAAGTTTCCTCAATGACACCTCTGCCAAGGTCCCCGTGTGGTGCCTCATCACACTCCCCTGCTGCACACACGTTGTGTTCACTCAGTCCTAAGAATTAATCACAACTGTAGCTGCACATCACATTATTTCCTTGGAAGAGTCAAGCTGAACTTTCTCAGCAGAGTGTGAGGAAATGACCTCTCTGCCAAGGGCTCTTCCATCCACGGTTTGCACCATTTCAGTGATGGGCAGCTCGTTACCTCTTGAGGCAGCCCATTCCACCTTTGCCCAGATCCAAATATTTTTCATCATTCAAGGCTTGGGTCAAAGCCTTCTTCCTCTGGGAAACCTTTCCTCAGAGGCTGAACTGTATCCTTTCTTAAAATGGGGGAGCAAAGTGGTCTCTGCCCACCTCCCAGAGCGGCCAAAGGGACCCAGGCGAGACCCCGGATGGGAAAGAGTCACAAAGCCCTGAGCCCCAAGCTCTCATTGGGACTTGTGGCTGCTACTGCTGCTGCTGTTCTCTGATCCTCACAACACCCTGGGGAAGTGGGTTGTGGTGAATTTCCCATCTTGCAGATGAAGAAACTGAGGATCAGAACTCAGAAAACAACCTACCCCAAATCACCCAGCAAACTATTTAACAGTAGGGTTGTGGCCAAACCCCTGCCCTCTCTGCCTCATGCTGGCTGTACCAACCTCAGAGTCTGGCATGTGGAGGGCCCCCTGGGACCAGAAAAAGCCAGCTGATATTTGGCTCCTATGCTCGGCAAATCAGCCTCAGCCCCTCAGCCAGGTCCTGATCAATTTCTTGCTCAAAGCCCTGAGTTATGGCGGACTCTGTGCACCAAGGAAAGGAAGCTGTAAAGATGAGCATGGCCAGGGTCTGCTGGTGACAGCTTTAGGTTCTGTCAGGCTCTATGCTCTGAAGAGAGGGTGGCTCAGGGGCATGGTCCTGCTTGTCCCCGAACAAGCATCAGCTCTCACTCTTGCCCTTCTAAAGGTTTTACAATTTGATAACTTTAATAAGTTGGGTACTTATGGGCCAGGCTGTGAGCCAGCTGGTTTACATGCCATTATCTCATGTAATTTGATGCTCAGCCCCTGAGAATGCACTCTTGCTTTCTCATTTTACAGATAAGGAAACGGGATCAGAGAGGGCAAGCACCTTGATAAAAGTCACACAGCTCCTGTGTGGCTGGGAGTCAAACCCACATCCACTGGATCTTAAAACTCAATGTTATGTTAAGAGGTCACTGTACCTGGTGGTTAAAACATAAACTTTGAGGCCAGACAGCCTGATAAAAGGACTAACGCATGGGGCACGCTAAGAGTAGTGGTAGGCACACGGTCAGTATTCGGTGAAAGTGGCTTTTTACCACCACGATGCTTGCGGCTCTTGTTAGGCAGCACACATTCACCTGGTGGTGGGAGCCTAGAGTGTCATAAGGAAAGCAACACTCAGCATTCACGTAAGGTCTCTACTGCTTCTTAGCTAAGGGACTTGGGAAATCACTCCTCTCTGGTCACAGTTTACCCTCCTATAAAGTGGGGATAATGCTACTCTATCCCTCATAGGGTATGTGAGAGGACATGAGTTACAGCTTCCGACAGATCCTGGCATGTTGGAAATGCTTAATGAATATTAGCTATTTTATTATTATCACTGTCATCCAAGAATTCCTGAGTGGTTGAACAAAAGGGAAGATGGTTGGAGAAGTAAAAAAAGACAATCCCTTTGAGAGACTGGGCTTAGAGGGAGGGGCTCTGTCAGTTGGAGGCAGCCAGGGGTGGAGAGCTGTGACCAGCTGGTGGGGGGAAGGGTGGAGAGCAGGGTACTGACGGGACTTGGGCTTCTTGGGGAAGCCAGGGGCAGGGGAAGTGGGAAAGTGCTGGTTCTAGTCCATTTCAAATGCCACCGAGTTTCAGGCTTGGGTTAGGGCTTACAACTCACCTGGTTTAACTGCCTCCTGCCTGTGCCAGCCCATGATCATTACCAGCCTGGTTTCTCCTGTCTTCCCCCCAGGCTCTGACCTTTCCATCTCCTTCGGTCCCCGCAGTCCCTTTCCCCAACGTGGAGTCAGGCCCACTTGACTTTAAAGCCCCATCTGCTACCGGCTGCATAACCTCAGGCAAGTGCCTTAACCTCTCTGAGTCTCTTGGCAACGCTGATTTCAACCTGACAGGGCTGCCGGAAGGATGACAGGAGAAGGCGCTTAGAAGAAATAAGGTCCCCCCGCCCCGTGCAGTGCCACATCCCACTCCCCCACTGCACAAACATTGCGCTCACTCAGTACTAGCTGAGAACTCATCGTAACTCTACGTGCACGTCCCCTTATTTATTTGCAAGAGTCAAGCTGAGTTTTCTCGGCAGAGTATAAGGAGATAAGCAAGGTGTTGGGGAAATGTTGGGCTGGGCAGGAGCGACTGGGTTCTAATCCCACTCCTGCCTCCGGTTTACTGATACATTTTGAGCCAGGGCATGCACTAAGCTTTTGCAAGCTTGATCTCCTATAGGGCACAGCAGCCCTGAGAGGTTCTGTTCTCCACAGAGGGGCGGGCTGACAGAGGTTAGGTGACTTGCCCAAGATGACCAACACATAAGATGCAGAGCCAGTCTCTGTGATGCCAAAGCCCTTATGTGCCAGGCTTTTAGACGGCCTGCCCATCCGCTGGGCCCTGGGTAGCAGCAGACTCCCCAGCTCACCCCAGAGAGCTGGATCCCATGGGTCTGGGATTGGGCCCAGTGACCTGCACTGTTAAACAGCCCAGCTGGCTCCAAGGCAGGCAACGCAAAGCTCACACTTACGGAATCACCACTTTCCGCCATACTGGCCCTGCCAGCCTCCCCCAGGTGCCAAGCCCCGTCCTCACCTGGGAAGCCGGCGTCCTGTGATGCCGCTGGGCTGAGCAGCAGTGGGACCAGGAGCCGGGAGCCTGCTGCCCTCGGTCCGAAGCGGAAGTTCCCTTCCCCAGACGAGGGAAGGGCTTTCCCCTGACGGTCCCCTCCCACGGCCCAGCAGGCTGGCCCCTTTCCCATCCCCCCACTGTCCCCCCACCCTGCTGCCCTCAGGCAGTTTCAGGTCCCATTTCTGCAACCCACCGGATTTACTGTAAATGAGATGGGTGGGTGGCAAGTTTGGCTTTGCCGACTCAGCATCTGTGGGGAGAACACGCCGTCCTGGGGGAACGTCCGAAGCTCACCCTCCCAGGCTCTCTGACCTCGTGATCTTCTTCTTCACTGGGCAGGGGTGTTCCTCAGTGACCATCATGTGGCTGGCCCGGTGCCTGAGCGCTGGCTTAGAATCAGAGACTTTGATTCCCATCTCGGCTCTGCCGCTTGCCAGCTTACGTGTTCTCAGTCAAGGGAGCCCCAAGGGAGCCCCAATTTTCTCTGCTATAGGATGGGACCATAATCATACCTGCTCTACAGATACAGATCTCACAGGCTGCTGGGAGGATAATGGAGGAAATGATGGGGAAGGAACTGTCCGGGGGTAAACTGTAAAGGGCTGTGCACATGTTCATTGTTAATATCACTTCATGTCCCAGGCTTCCCCTTTCTGGGCTCATCTCTTCTGCTTCCTTCCCATTCTGTGCCCCTGCTCTTTCCCTGTTCTCAGAAAATAATCTCATAATGAATTTTATTTTATTTTATTATTTTTTTTTAATTAATTTTTTTTTTTGAGACGGAGTCTCACGCTCTTGCCCAGGCTGGAGTGCAGTGGCGCGATCTCGGCTCACTGCAAGCTCCGCCTCCCGGGTTCCCGCCATTCTCCTGCCTCAGCCTCCTGAGTAGCTGGGACTACAGGCGCCCGCCACCGCGCCCGGCTAATTTTTTGTATTTTTAGTAGAGACGGGGTTTCACTGTGGTCTCGATCTCCTGACCTTGTGATCCGCCCGCCTCGGCCTCCCAAAGTGCTGGGATTACAGGCTTGAGCCACCGCGCCCGGCCTCATAATGAATTTTAAATGTGTTCATTATTTATTGATACCCCTCCCTCTGCTTCCAGCAGGGCTTGAAGCTGATGACAATAATAGGCCCAGGCAGGAGCCTGTCGCTTCTTCTCAGTCCTGGAGTCACACCAAGTTAGGGCCGGAGAGGGGCTGAGGTCACTCGGCTCGTCCTCCTCATTTTATACACGGGGAAACTGAGGCTCAGAAGGGAGAGCCATCATTTAATGAATATTTAGTGTTCGCCTCCATGTGCTGGGCACTGAAGAGAGAGCGCTTAGCAAATCAGCCATGGTCCCTGTCCCCATGGGGCTTCCCTTCTACGGGGGGGGAGACCGGTATTAAACATGGAATGACATGAGGCTTCATTGCTTCTGTGATAAATGTCACAGAAAGAGTGACTGCTGGGGCCGACACCTCATGGAAGTGGCAGATACAGGCCTGGAAGCCGCATCCCTGGCACTAGGTTATCAGTCTCTCCCTGTGGCTGCCTCTCAGACGCCGTGATGACCAGCAAGCACCAGGAGCTGGAGGGCCCTCTTGACAACTGTGCTTGGAGACGGAAATTCACTGGGCTTGTGGGTGTGGCTTGGTGGAAATTAAGTGTTAACTGCGGTGGGTGAACAGGAGGGAAAGGTAAGTTTGACAAAACCAAAAGGTCTCTGAGCTCAGTCAACTATAGTCCCAAAAGGACCCAGGCTAGGGTGAAGAGAAGAAGCAGCTTCTCCACAAAGGGAGAAACGAGTTAGTAGGTTGCAAGTTGAGGAGTTCTGAGCATTCCCAAAGCCGAGTGGCCCTGGGCCTCTAATTCTCTCTCTCTCTCTTTTTTTTTTTCCTTGAGATGGAGTCTCAGTCTGTTGCTCAGACTGGAGTGCAGTGGTGTGATCTCGGCTCACTGGAGCCCCTGCCTCCCGAATTCAAGCAATTCTCCTGCCTCAGCCTCCCAAGTAGCTGGGACTACAGGTGCATGCCACCACGCGCAGCTAATTTTTGTATTTTTTAAAGTAGAGACAGGGTTTCACCATGTTGGTCAGGCTGGTCTCAAACTCCTGACCTCAAGTGATCTGCCTGCCTCGGCCTCCCAAAGTGTTGAGATTATAGGCCTGAGCCACTGTGCCCGGCCTCTGGGCGTCTAATTCTTAGGTGGCTAATGGCAATGGGAAAAGATGGATGTGAATTTCGGGTAGAAGCAGTGAGGCTAAGAACAGGAAGCAGCAGAGGTGGGTTGGGAGCATGGACTTGGGCAGTTTGAATCCCAGCTCTGTGTCTTGCTAACTATGTGGCCTCAGGAATGTTTGCTGGCCTCGGTTTCCTCGTGTAGAAATGGGAGGCATGAACGCCTATCTCCTGGGGCTGTTTTGGGGGCCAGCGAGGTCACCCTGCCATGTCCAGGGCCAGCTGAGTGCCCAGCCCTTGGTGGGCACCCACTGCAAACGTGGGAACGGTATTACTTATATGAAGAGAAGATGGAATTCTTGGAACCCAGGAGCAAAGAAGCCAGGCCTGGATTAAGAGGAGGCCTGGACTTGGGGATCAGGAGCTGAGGGGCCCACTGATGGGAGTCAGCTGGTCTCTGTACCCACAAAATTTTGGACTTGCCTCTCTGATTGAGAGTGGAAAATCCCTGATCTCTGCAAAGACTAGAAAAAGAAACCTATACCCCTCACCTGCCTGTGGTTGGAAAGGGGTTCCTTGCAGCTTGGGGTGTCTTGTCCTGGCTCCTGCCCCATGTCCACCCCTCCTTGCCTGCCCCACTGAAAACTCTCCCCCGCCTCCTCTTGGCAAAGCAGACAAGCTGGCATTTTCAAAGGCTTGCCTCCCCTGACGAAGAGAGAACAACAAGGAAACAATTATGGAAAATAAAAATGGCACAAAAATTGTCATTTCCAAAGTACAGGTTTCTGATCTGACACTGTGACCTACATAAACGGTGTATTGATTTTTTAAACAAAAGAGAAATGAGAAGAAAGATGTATCACTTAAGGCTTCGCCCGGCGGATGGCTCAGAGGTTGGTGGAGGAGAACAGTGGATGCCGTGGCCGTGGCCTTTACGCCATCCCCGCCAGGGGCACTGGACTCAGTGAACCGCCCGGGTTCCTCCGTGCCTGCCTGCTGCTCTCCCTCTGTGTATTTCTGTATGTGTATGTGTGTGTATATATGTGTGCATGTATATGTGTGTATGTATGTGTGTATGCATCTGTGTGTATATCTGTGTGTACATGTGCATGAGTGTCTATGTGTGTATGTGTGTCTCTGTGTGTGTCTGTGAATGTGTGTGGATGTGTGGATGTCTATGTGTGGATGTCTATGTGTGTGTGTCAGTGTGTGTGCATGTATATGCATGTGTGTATGTATGTGCATGTATATGCGTATATGTGTATGTGTGTTTCTGTGTGTATGCATATATCTATGTGTTGCGTGGATAGTGTATGCATGTATATGTGTGTGTATGTGTATATATGTGTATGTGTGTGTATGTGTATACATGTATGTATGTGTATATCTGTGTATATAGGTGTATTTTTATATGTGTATATGTGTGGATGTCTGTGCATGTGTCTGTGTATATATGTGTATAAATATGTGTATGTGTATGCATATATGTGTGTATGTCTGTGCATGTGCCTATATATGTGTGTATGTATGTACATATGTGTGTATGTTTGCATATGTATGTAATTTGTATGTGTATATATGTGTTTGTGTGTATGTGTTTGTATGCATATATGTGTATGTATGTGTTTGTATGGTTTGTGTGTATGCATATGTGTGTATGTCTGTACATGTGTCTTTATATGCATGTGTATATATGCATATATGTGTGTGTGCATGTGTGTGTGTGTCTTTCTCTCCCTCCTTCCCATCTTACACACTTTTCATGCTCCTGTCATGTGCCAGGTGTGTATGGAAGGGGCCATCCCCCATGATTCTTACAGTCTAGAGGGGAGGCAGACCTGTAAGTGACTAAGTGCACAAAAGCCAGTTGGTTGGCTGTGTGCATCAGATTCCCCTGCAAACCGCCAACTCATTTACAGCCTGGTCTTCCCCAGACCTTTATAACACAGCGCGGAGTTGAGAAATCTGGTTTTGCTTGTTTTATTTTGTTTTAAGTAAGTCTTTAGGTTAATTTTATTCACCACCTGATTTGGGAACCTGGGCTCTAAGGAGTCATGAATTTGTGCCCAAATTTGTGGAAGGCACTGTGGGGACCCAAGGGGTAAATCGGAGAAGGCTTCGTGGAGGAGGTGATGTTTGTGTTGACTCCTGACAGTTGAGTGAATATTATCCAGGTGGATGGATGATTTGCAGGAGTGGGAGGGACTTCATGGGCAAAGGCAGGGAGTTGTGACACAGCCCCTTTCCCAAACAGAGGAGCCAAAGTGAATGGAGGTGGTTGTAGAACTCAGCTTGAGCCACTGCTCTTCACAGCCCATGCCTCAGTTGGCTGGTGCTTCCATGACTCCGTGGGGCTTTGTGGAACCAAGCTGTGATCACAGCCAGGACAGGCCAGGTTCTCCCAGGCTAGAGTGAGCCTCGAGTCTGACTGGGTGCTGAGAATTGGACCAGGAGTCTGCATAGGAAAGTTAGACTTTTGATCTTTTTGTACCTGAAACATCAAATTGTGGGCTTCCATCATCCTCCAAGAAGGACCATGGTGGCTGGGTCCAACCACCAACAACCTCACAGTCCAAACTTGATGGCTGGTGGGCAGCAGTGGCTTGAGATCTCCTGGGAGTCCCAGAGTCTGTGAGTTATTTGGGGTAATTCAAACATCTGGGGGGCCAATTCTCTCTCTCTCTCTCTCTCCCCCCCTCATGCCCATCTCAGAGCATGATTATGAATATTAAATGAGTTAATATGTGTAAAGTGCTTAGAGTAATGACTGGCATATACTAGGTGCTCAGTAAATGTTAGTTATTATGATTTTATTCATTCATTCATTTACTCTGCTTTTAGTTGTTCACTTACCCACTTATGCATTCATTCATTCACACCAATTTCTTATTCATTCAGCACAAATTCATTGCACACATCTTGTCTTTGTCTGTACTGGGCTTACCCAAGCCCAGTTCCCTCCCATGGTAAATGCTCCTGAAGTTCAGCACAGGCCCGGGAAGTCAAACTGATTCCCATTTACCTGTGACCTTGGATACCTTTAATAATGGCAGTGCCTCTCCCACCAAAAAAAAAGTGAGAGTGGATGACCCCTTGGGGACCTCTGGCAGCGTGTAACCACACTTAGAACATCTCTCTCCCACCAGGCCAAATGGCGCTGAGTCCCAACACTGGCAGCCAAGCTTTCCTGAGCACCAACCAGATACCTTGAGCCCAGAGCCCATGGACCGCTATGGCTGATGCAAAGTCGAAGATGTGAAGTTCAAAGAATCAGCAATGAGGAATCTGGGCCAGGCATATGTATTGATTTCATGATTTATTTATATATCTCCCCACCCCTTCCAATACTTGAAAACAAAACAAAACAAAAAAAGAATGGCAGTACCAGAAGGCATTGGTTACATGTCACAGGAACCACACAAGCAGTGACTCCTAAAGAAGTTCAGAGGAAGGAGAGAACCCATGTGGTGGGGTGGAGTGGGTTGGGGGTGGGTGAGCCAGGGTGGGCTCCCTGGAGGAGGAGTCCATCCGGCGGGGAGAATGGTCTAGGCAAGGATGCAGACTGGCCGGTAAGGTGGGTCCATGCAGGAAGCTGAGGGAGGTGGATGGCTCGAGCCCCTCTGCCCGCCCTAGTCGGGGAAGAGCAGGAAGCCGGAGAAGACGCTGTCGGAGCCCTGGATGCCCACCATGTCGTAGTAGTCATTGACACCCAGCCACACCTCCTCGCCCACCTGCAACCTCAGCAGCACACCGCCCGAGTTGACCTGATTGGCTTGGGACGTGTGGCCACAGAAAGTGACCACCTTGACGCCGCCGCGGTACAGCAGCACGCACAGGTTGGCTGTATGCGACGCGTGGTAGACAAAGTAGTAGAGGCCGGGGACTTTGCAGGTGAACTTGCCAGTGCTAGTGTCATAATCTCCCTGCGGGTTGGTAAGGACCGCATTGAATCTGATCAGGCTGTTGGGTGCAGGGGGCTGGTGGGTCTGCCGAGCGACCGTGAACACTGACTGGTACTTCTGCTTGTATCTGCCCTCCTCGCCTGGCTCTCCAGGGATGCCCATGGGGCCGGGCACCCCTGGCATCCCAGGGGGTCCCATGGGGCCATTTTTCCCAGGATGGCCAGGTGTGCCGGGTTCTCCCTTCTGCCCTTTGGGTCCTCGGGTCCCGGGAATGGCTGGGATTCCTGGAGATGGAGAAGGCAGAGAGAAAGGGTAGGGTGGGGGACAGGGAGGAGGGACCCTGAGGGTGTCTTCCAGGGAACACAGCGCTGGCGTTTGGTCTCTAGAATCTCATTCCCATAGATGGGCTGTCTCCCTAGGAGCCGGGTGCAGGGAGTCAGGCTTTGGCTGGAGGGAGAGAGAGAGTCTGGTTCAAGTCCTGCTTCTCCACCAACCCGCCCTTTGACCTTGTCTAAGGCACTTCCCTGTCTCTTGGCCTCAGTTTCCACATTTGTGATGGAGCAAGTAGGGAGCTCAGAGCTGGGCGGGATCTCAGATGCCATGAACGTCAGCCCACGGACAGATGGCATGTGGCCACACGTATCTTGCTGGGCCTGCACAATGTTTTTTACAATTTTTAATTGGAGCCCAACATGTACAAATTCAGAACTCATTTGAAATTGAAATTCTCAGAGCTCCTTGACAAAAAATCAGAAGGTTGGTCAGAGGCAGCTTAAGTTTCAGCTTCTGTCCACTCGCATCAGCCCCTTCAAGACCTTTTGCCTGATTTTGTATTTCTAATTTTTTTCAACTTTTTTATTTTGAAATAATTATAGAGACAAAGAAAGTTGGAAAAAAAAAAAAAAAAAAACAAAAGAACAGGGACTCTTCACCCAGTTTTCCCCAATGCCACAACTTGCATAACTAAAGTATAATGTCAAAACCAGGAAGTTGACAGAGCTTATCTAGACCTCACCAGTTTTATATACACTTGTGTGTGTGTGTGTGGTTCCAATATAATTTTGTCACGTGTAAATTTTTGTGACCACTCTCACCTCTGCAATCAAGCGTATCTGTCAGTTTGTATTATTTTTCACAAAGAGGACTCTCAACATTTTATAAGCTTCAGAGTCCCACAAAACCTATATCCACTTCTGAGATGGACTCCCCAGGTTAGCACATGGGAACCCCTGGATGGAGCCAAATTGAAGCCGCCCCACTACAGGGCCTGCTCTCTCCAGCTCACCCCAGCCCCATTCAGCCCACGTCAGCCCCCATGACAGCTGGCCTGGTTCAATTTCCCTCATGTTACCGATGAGGAAGCCGAGTCAGAGACTTGCCCAAGGCCATGCAGCCAGTTTGAGGTGCAGTCAGGTCTCTAACTCAAGTGTAGAGAATCCCAGGGTCTCACTCTGTTCCAGCCCCGATGATCTGAGCCTCTGTGAGATTTTTCTCCCCTTATCTAAATCATACCCATCTTTAAAGGTCTGACTCCAGTTTCCTCTTCCAGGAAGCCCTCCTTGACCACCCCCATCAGCCCTCATGTTTCCTTCCCTCCTCTGACTTCCATTGGGCTGGGAGTCTGTGCAGACCCATTTATGACAGATCCTCTATGACTTATGAACTTGTTAGGCCTCAGCATTGGGGTCAGGACCCAGCCGACCTGGCCTTCCCACCTGTGACCCTGGGAGGGTGACCTCCGTCCCTGAGCCTGTGTTTGCTCAGTTGAGATACAGGCCTAATAGAAGAGGGAGTCCCTGAAAGGGTGGAGTGGGAGAAGGCACAGTGCCAGGCACACCGCAGGAGGCGTGCCCTGGAGTGTCTGGTCCTCATGATGGCTCCAGGGATGCTGAGCAGAGCAGCATCTCATCCTTCGTGATGTCTTCAAACCACCAATTGAGAGGAGGCCAGGAAACAGCAATAGAGAGGGGGCTTGAGAGGCAGCCGAGGGCAGTGGTGGAGAATGTGGACTTGGGAGCTGGACAGGATCCCACTGTGTGGCTTTGGACAAGTTGCTCAATCTCTCTGAACCCCAGCTTTGACATTCGCAAAATGAGGGTCAATCACTTCTTCAAGGGATTGTGGCCTCGGTTTTATCATTCCTAAAACTGAGACCACACCTGGGACTTGGGGGCTCAATCATTGGTGGCCATCAGCTACCCTGGGCAGGGAGATGGCCAGAGGCAGCTGTGAAGTACAAGCTCCTGGAAGATGGCAGACCTGGAGACCTCATTGAGCTCACCCTAAGCTCACCCTAAATTGGAGAATTCCTTCTGGAAAGTTGGTGTTATTCCATCTATCCAGGAGGGAAGATGATGGTGGGACCACTCCGAAGGACATTCCTCTCAGCTGGCCTCCCTCCCTTCCACCGTGTCTGTCACCCCATCACCTCTGCTCGGTGTCACTCCAGGCCAGCTCCAGGCATGCCCAGCATCCCAGACGTGCCCAGCTCACTCACAGACAAGGCACTCACACTCCCCAGGGCTCCAGCCCCAGCCCCAGCCCCAGTCACCCATTCATAGCCTCAGCCCCCTTCTCTTATGCCAAGGATTGACTGTGGACCTCCAACAGAGGTTTCTCTGGCTGCAATTCCGACCTCTCGCTCCCCACCCCTCCAACTCTCCAGAATCCTAAGGAGGGAGGTGAGCACAGATCTCTGATAAAACCAATGATACAATAGCCTACACCTGTATAGACCTCCCCGGTGCTCAGGGCTGTTTTATATTTAAGTTAACTTAATCCTCACAGCAACCCTGTGAAGCAGGTGCTACCATCTCCTCGTTTTACAGATGAGGAAACTGAGGCACTGCGAGGTTAAGTAACTTGTGCGGGTTCACATAGACGGAATCAGTGGGGCTGGGATTTGAACCCTGGCATTGGATATGTTCACTGTGTGGGCCCCAGCTTCCCCAGGTGCCCATGTTGCAGGGCAAGAAAACTTTCCCTGCACCGTGTCCTGTGAGCCTCCTGGCCACCTTTGGGGCAGGCACTTAATCCCTCCCTATAATTGGGTGAGGAGGAGGAGGAGCACGGAGGTGCGCCGGGCCCAAGGTCACCTCTGGGGAGGCCTGAAGCCTGGGCTCTGAGGATAGAGGAGCCAGACCCACCGTGAGGGTCTGACTCTGCCCTGGGGCAGACGTAGCAGCAAGGGAATGCACTTCCTGCTGTCCCCTGCCCCCTGGTCAGCCCCAGACAGACACTCTGATCCCTGCCCCAGACCCAAACCCCTAAACCAGGCCAGCAGACTCACCTGGCTCCCCCTTAGGCCCTGGAAGTCCATCGTGCCCATCCTTCCCTGGTGCCCCGGGCAGGCCGGGCATCCCTGGGATCCCGTAGCAGCCTGTGTTGGCTTGGCCCCTGAGGGGCAGCAGCAGCAGGAGCAGCAGCAGCTTCAGCCCAAGGTGGGGCAGGGAGCTGGGCCCCACGTCCATCCCGGAGAAGGAACTGGGAGGGAGAGAGCTGAGCTGTCCCCGCCAGCCCCTCACCTGCCCCCAACCCTCTCATTCCCCAGGACCCGTCCTCCTCAACCCTCAGGAGCTCGCTTTCCTGCCTCCCCCAGGAGCCTCACCATGGATGGATGGTGGGGCCTCTTCTTCAGCCCAGGCCCCGGGGCCCAGGCTTCCTTCCCCTCACACACCAAGTTGCCCCTGGCACCACGTTTCAGGAAGGTGGCAGAAGGTGGGGGAAATGGCCATCTGCCCATACCTGGGCAGGGGTCCGGGCCTCACCTGTGGGTGAGCGGTTTCTGGCCTGGTCACAGAGATGTCCTCAGATCTGCTTCCCCTCTCCCAGACAAGAGGACACGGTGTCAGAGTGGTCAGAGCAAGGATTGCCCAAAGCAGGGCTGGGCCGCCTCCCCTTCTCGTGCCCTCCCCCAATCCCACATCCCCTTTCCCAGAATTTTCCCTGACTTGACACTTTCTTTTGGGTGCTGAGCCAGACTGACCACAGCAATACCCCTGCCCACATCCCCTACCGGCAGTCAGTGTCCGAAATGAGGAACTGTCCCCTGCCCCAGCATCTGGCTGAGGGCGTGTGTGTGTGTGTGTGTGTGTGTGTGTGTGTAAACACAAGCCCCCAGGGCACAGACGTCCCCTAGCGTCAGGTTCATCCCATCTAATGACCAATGTTAGCATTTGCTGTGCCTGAGACTCAGTTTTCCCAGAATCCCTAGGAGGAAGTTATTATCCCCCTTTACAGATGAGGAAACTGAGGCTCAGGAGGACATACACCATTGCCCAAAGTCACACACTCAGTGGTCTCTTGGGGCCCAAAGCCTTGCTCTGACCCCTCTGCTCAGCTGCCTCCAGAAACAAGCCTCACATGCACTTGTCAAGTTGCAAGCCTTGTTCTAGAAACTTCCATGTGCCCCATCCCAGTGGCCACACTTGGAGGTGGACCCCCAGGATGGATGCTTTGGCGGCAGGCAGCTGTTATGGTGCACGGGCTGCCCCAGCAACAGAGTCAGGGCCCTGGCTTCTCCTTCCAGCCCTGTCACTCCATTGACCAGATGCCTTCAGCAGATCACAGGTCCCTCTGGCCTCCCTTCTGTCTACTGGGGGGGCCTTGGCTTTCAGTATTGGTGCCTCTTCCATTGCTGGGGGCTCCTGGTCTTCCCTGATGGTTCCATCTTCCCTGCTAGCACCACCCTCCTCGCCTGCTTCCTGGGCATGCCCTGCCTCTGGGCTTGGAGCCCACCATGGCTGGTGAGGGGCTCCCCATCAGGACCAGGCCAGCAGAGCTGAGAGGCCCTCTCCCCTCTCCCTCTTCTCCTCACGTGAGATTCTAGGGATGAAGGGGCTGTCAGGCAGTAGCAGGGCTTCAGCCTCTACCCCATACCTGCCACCTGTGTCCATTGGTTCCCCCTCTGTAACATGGGGGCTTCTGACAGCTCCAGGCCAGTGGCTGGGATTCGGTGCACAACACACGTGCCTTGTCCCGTGCCAGGCATGGGCAGGTGTTCAGAGCTCTGCCCCTGCCTCGCTGAGGAACCCTCAGGGTCTCAGTCTCCCTTTCTGTGTCTCCACCCTGTGCTGTGGGGCTGCAGAGAGTGTGGGGTGAGTTAAGGGACACGAACGCACTTGGCCTTAGGAGTCCCTGGCGGGTGGAAGCCTGGGATGAGAATAAATGATGGACACATGCATTAAGGGGCTGGGGGCCACCCAGCCTGACGGCACTGGGCGCCTGTCTTCCCTCTTCACCTCCTCTGCGCCTGGGTCTGGCTTGTCCAGCAGGTGGCAGCCTCGGCCCACACTCAGCCCTCCCATGCCCCGCCCACTTGGCACTGCTCTGGGCTGCTCCAGTTCATTCCCCTCCTGGAGGGGCCAGAGATTTTGCATTGGTGTAGTGGGTGGATGGTGGGGTATGGGTAGGATTTAGGATAAGGGGGTGGTCGGGCACTCCCTGCACGTCCCGTTTATCTAGTTTGGCCTCTACTGCCGCTGATGGGGCCTCCACCCCTGGCATTTTCTTTGCATGCCCTAACCCTGTGGGGTCAGGCAGCCGTGGTTCAGCCCCAGGGCCCTTCCCCTTTCTGGCTGTGTGTCCTTGGGTAGATGTCCGCTGTCTCTGAGCCTCAGTGTCCACATCGATTTTGCTGGGATTAAATACATCAGTGGCCGTGGAATGCCCAGCACATAGGTGCCTGAAGACCCGTCTCTTTTCCTGGCGCTGGTTAAACAGTGTGTGTTCTGAGTGGGCGAGGCGGGGGGAGAGCAGGGCCGAGCTGACTCCGGACGGGAGCTGAGGGGCTACCCTGAGGCTGTGGATGGAGGGTTCGCCCTCTCCCTGGGCCCTCCTCACTTCTTCCCGACCCCCAAAGGCTGTTGGCAGAGCAGGGACAGTCCGAGGAGAAGGTCTTGTATTTTAGAGGTGGATACTCAAGTTGTGCACTCGAGGACCGCGAGGCCATTTGTGTGTCAAGTGGTGGATGGGAGGGACAGCCCTGTATTTCTGAGGCTGGCCCTGTGAGAGTTTGAGCGTGTGTGTAGGGAGGTCCGTGTGGGAAAGAAAGCAGGCATTCTGAGGCTCATGCACGCTGGAGTGAGGAGGATGTGTGTGCCTGGGTGTCAGGAGTGTGTCTGGGACACCTGCGGAAGACAGAGAGAACATGCGATAGTTCATGGATGTTACTTGTATGTCTGAGGCAGGGGCTGTGTGCTATGATGGCTCGTGCCTCCCTGAGTGTGTCTGTGGGTGTGAAGGCGTAACTGGTGTGTGTGTGTGTGTGTGTGTATGTGTGTGTGCAGCACAAAGATAAACCCAGCTTCCTTTGAGAAACTGCGTAGGGCATTGGACATTTTCAGATCTGAACTCCTGGCCTCCTTATTTCTCCCGCGTTCGAGGGACAGGATGGGATTTGCTGCTTTGTAGTAGCTTCCAGAGAGACAAGTAGGGGCCTGGAATGCACTGTGAGCATTCAAGACTCTCCCAGCCCCCAGCCCGGGCGGAATGTCCAGCAGGCAGCAGAGGCAGCAGCCCCAGTCTCCACACCTGCCGGGTGGAAGCCCAGGGCTGGACTTAGGAAACCTAGCTTCAGGAAGCACTGCTGAGCGCCCTTGGGCCAATTGCTTCCCCTCTCTGATTCCTGCCCCTGCCTTCCCAATACAGGGTTGGAAAAGCACCTGTGTGATGCGTCAAGTGCTTCATAGAAGCCGGGGAGGCTGGTGAGGGTAGTGGTTAAACACAGGCTTGGGCATCAGTAAGACTTGGGTTCAAATCTCAGCTCCTTCCCACCCCCCAACTTTTTTTTTTTTTTTTTTTTTTTTTTTTTGAGAGATGGAGTCTTGCTCTGTCACCTAGGCTGGAGTGCAGCGGCACGATCTCAGATCACTATAACTTCTGCCTCCCTGATTCAAGCAATTCTCCTGCCTCAGCTTCCCAAGTAGCTGCGCCACTACAGGTGTGTGCCACCACGCCCAGCTAATCTTTGTATTTTTAGTAGAGACGGGGTTTCACTATATGTTGGCCAGCCTGGTCTTGAACTCCTGACCTCAAGTGATCTGCCTGCCTTGGCCTCCCAAAGTGTTGGGATTACAGGCGTGAGCCACCGTGACTGGCCCCCAGATCCTCCCCTTAGATGCTGATTTGCTGATTGATGCCTACTCCTTGCAGCCTCAGTTTCATCATCTGTAATGTAGGGCCATCATACCATACCCAGAGCTTGATCATAAAGATTAAATAAAATATAATAATAGCAAAACTTCCATAGTCCTTATTATAAACCGAGCAGTGCTCTACAATTTTCATGTATTAAGTTATTTAATCTTCCCAATGACCCTTTGAGGTAGGCGCTATCATCAGTCCCACTTTCCTCAGATAAGGAAACTGAGATTTCAGAGCTTGTTAACATGCACATGATTAGACATCTAATAAGTGGTGGCATCAGGATTCAAACCTGGGTAGATGAGGCTGCTAGGACCTGCTAAACACATTGTGTGAAATACTAAGAATGGGCTGGGCGTGGTGGCACACACCTCTAATCCTAGCACTTTGGGAGGCCGAGGCTGGCAGATCACTTGAGGTCAGGAGTTCGAGACCAGCCTGGCCAACATGGTGAAACCCCTTCTCTACTAAAAATACAGAAAATTCACCGGGCATGGTGGCAGCTGCCTGTAATCCCACTTACTTGGGAGGCTGGGGCAGGAGAGTCACTTGAACCAGGGAGGCGGAGGTTGCAGTGACCAAAGATCACGCCATTGCACTCCAGCCTGGGTGACAAGAGCGAAACTCCATCTCAAATAATAATAATAATAATAATAATAATGACAGGCCTGCTTCTTAAGCACTGGATCGTTATCATTCTTAGGCCTCCCTCTCAATGCCCCGAGTAGCAACTGAAGCTCAAGTTCGGCAGACACAGACACAGATGTTTATTCCAGGAAGAGTTCTAAGAAACGAGCTGTCTTAGAGCATGTGTCACGGGGGCAGCCAGTCCTGGGGCTCTCGGAGCCAGCCCCTTCCCTTCAGCAGCTGAAACAACAGCGCCCCCATTTTACAAAGCGGAGCATGGAAGCCAGAGAGGTGGGTGGGGGAGGGGTCCTTCCCGGGCTCAGGTGGACGGGAAGATGAGGAAGCCGCTGAAGACGCTGTCAGCCTCAAGACCTTGGTAAATGTTACCCTTTCTGGGGTCTTTTTCGACCCAGACCTGGTCACCCCGCTGCAGCTGAAGCACCATGCCCCCTGACACCACCTGGAAGAGCCCCTTGTTGGTGGTGTCACAGAAGCCCAGGGAGCGTCTGACCTGGCCCCTTGAGGAGGAGACAATGGACAGGCAGATCTCCCGCTCGGACACCACCTGGAAGGTGAAGTAGTAGTAGCCGGGTACAGTACAGACGAATCGGCCTGAGTGGTTCTGGTACGGCTCTTCCTGGTTGGTGATGACCGTGTCGAAGATGACCACGTTGCCCCCCATCGGTGGGTTCCGCCGAATGGCCGAGAAGGCCGGCCGCGGCTGGTCCTTGATGTTTCCTGGGTTGCCCTTGATACCTTTAATTCCTGGGAAGCCACGGTCCCCGAGGGGGCCACTGGGCCCTGGGTAGCCCACCTTGCCGGGGTTTCCAGAGGGCCCGGGTTCCCCCTGGTCTCCTTTAAGGCCTTGGATGCCTGTCCTGATGCCAGGGGCCCCTGTGGGGAGAAATACCAGATTGGGAGTCAGAATCCAATGCCTACCAGTCCTCAGGGAGAGAGCTGGACCCCCTGAGTCTATGGGATAAAGGGCAAGGAAGCACCTGGGCCTTCAGGACATCGATTCTGACTAGCTGTGTGACTTTGGGCAAGCATCTCAACCTCTCTGAGCCTCCGCTTCATCTGTAAAGTGGAGAGAAGTGTGAACAGGCACTTGGGAAAATGTCAGGTTCTGGGAAATGCATGGCACTCTGGCTGCTCTGCTGTGCTCCTGCCCAAGGCTGAGGACTCCATACCCCTCTGGAGGGCACTGACCTTGACTTCTTCAGGTTCGGGGACCACATGTAGGATGCCCGGATGCAAATTATTGCAAATGTCTATGTGATCCTTCTGGTCTGCTCTGGACTAGGAGGCCTAGGGGGATTCCATGAGACTCCCTTTCCACTTTGGTCAGGACCTCCTCCCTTTTCCATCACCCCCAGCCTTTCTTCTAGAATGTGAGAGTTTCTGAAGCCTAGAGGTGCTGGGGAGGGGGAAGCAGGGACCGTGTTGGGGGTGCTGGAAGGAAGCGAAGGGTCAGTTGCAGTTATTTGATCCCTCTCTGTGTGCCAGGCAGCGTTATTTCTCCATTTTACAGATGAGGCCACATAGGCTCAAAGAGGGCCGATAATTTGCTTGAGGTCACACAGCAAGGCAGTGGCTCCTGAATCTAAACTCTGGGTCCTCGTTTTTCTGTTAAGAGAACCGTGAGCAAGCACTCAGCATTGCTGCCAGAACTTTCACATTCACTGCTCAAAGGGAGCAGAGGGAGTCATTCTCCAGAGGGTGAAGGTGAAGCTGAAGAAAGAGGACCCAGGCAGTAAAGGGGGAGTGGAGAGGCCTGAGGACATGGCCTAGGGAGAAGGCTAGGCCTCCCTTAGCCCCTGGGGCCAAGTGCAAACTGGAGAGGATTCATGGGGCATTGGGGGCAGACGGGCTCTTGATTCTCAGTGCCACCCCAAGCCTTCGCTCTGGAGGCCAGGCCAGGCCAATGTCCAAGGGGCTAGGTCCTGAGGGAGAGTGCTTACCAGGCTCCCCTCGCTCCCCCTTGAGGCCTGGCCGCCCCGGTCTGCCGGGTCTTCCTGCCACCCCGTTCTTCCCGTCTGGTGCTCGGCACACATTCTGGGTCACAATAGAGGCCAGCGATATGGCCAGCACACAGACCACCAGCCATCCCTGGGGGCCTTCCATGTTGTCCCTGTGGAGACACGGGAGGGCCTGGACAGGCTGGACATCACACTCACACCCAGCTCACACCCTTGAGTCCCATGCACACAATGATATATGCACAGCCCTCCCCCAGTGCACATGCACCCTCCGGGGCTCTCAATGTCCACTCTCAATCCAGCGCCAGGGACCCCACACATATACACAGAACCACAAACTCACACACATCCACACATGTAACCAAGCACACCCACATCATCACACATTCACACAAACACAGTCTCTCATACATGTACCTACAAAACACAGTAGGCAAACTCGGAAATCCACTAAACCCCCCTAGACACACAACTGATACCCAAATAGACTCTGTCCCTCACTCACACGGACACACCATTCATACACTCCCACAGGTGATCGATTTCATTGAACAAATGTGTATTGAGCGCCTGCTCCTTGTTTAATTAACACTGGCTCACCCAGATGGTGGAGCTGTGCATACGCACAGGAATTCACAAACGCTCAACACCACACCTGCTCACTCTTCTGCATGCTCCGCGCCTTTCAGTATCCACTTGAGCACGGGAGGCTGGCTGCCCCCACAGTCCCCTCTGCTGGGTCCCACTGCCAGCTCTGGCACCCCAGGCTTTTCCTTCTTTGTGTTGGGGGGCCAGGACCCAGGAACCCTGGTCTTACATTCAGTTGCTGGGTCTAACTCATCGCCTTTCACCCTCCCTCAAGCCCCGGCTCAAGGAGTTAAGTTCCCTCCACTCACCCATTCTGGGTTCCTGATCAGCACTGCACTCCCATCCCTATCCTAGAATCAGCCACAGTTATTTCCCTCCCTCCCTGCCTCAGTTGCCCAGCCTACTGGGCCAGCTCCCCTGGGTCCCGGAACTCCGCAGCCCCCTCCCTCTGGGACTCTGGCCTCACCTGCCTCCCGTTGTCAACTCCAACTGGATGCTCCTGCCCTCTGCCCGGGGACCCTGTGGGCTGCCCAGCAGGAGTGGCGCCAGGCTGTGGCCAAGTTTCACATCCCTTCCCACTTCCCCTTCTCCAGACCTGCCCCCCTGAACTTCCCCAGGGGCCAGAAGCTCACCAGGGACATTTTGAGCAGACTTCAGCAAGACATTGGATGTCCTAACCCAGCAACAGCTGGTGTGGGGGTGGGGGCAGTGAGGCCAGTGCCTGTGAGGACATGGGGTGGAGGCCGTGCAGGATGAGGCTCTGAGAACCAGAGAAGCACAGAACACCAGAGCGGAAGGAATCTTTTAAAAAATCTGTCCCTTGTAGGACTTTTCATGATTATGAAAGTGGCACACAATTCATTGCCAAAAGCTTGGAAAATACAAAGAAGAAAGAACAGTGCATTGGTGAGAAGGAAGCACAGCAATCTGTTTCTAGACTTGCTGCTTCCTAGTTGCATGTCTTTGGGAAATTACTTGACGTCCTGGGCTCTCAGTGTTGTCTGTACATTGGGAACGAGGTTCTATGTCATCTGATTACTGTAGCATTTTAATGACCTACACATACAAAACACTTGGCACATGGTGAACACTTAACCACTAACTTTTGCCAACATTTAAAAAAACAACAAGTCTGGATGCTTTGGCTTGCGCCTGTAATCCCAGCATTTTGGGAGGCCAAGGCAAGCAGATCACTTGAGGTCAGTAGATCGAGACCAGCTGGCCAACATGGTGAAACTCCATCTCTACTAAAAATTAAAAAAATAGCCAGGTGTGGTAGCATGCACCTGTGTAATCCCAGCTATTAGGGAGGCTGAGCTGGGAGGATTGCTTGAGCCCAGGAGGTTGAGGCTGCAGTGAGCTTTGATCTTACCACTGCATTCCTGCCTGAGAGACAGAGCAAGACCCCATCTCAAAAAAAAAAAAAAAAAGAGATGGCAATGGCAGGCCATCTGGAATGGCTGCTGTCATCACACTGGCTGTGGTAGGGAGGCACGGCCAGGGCTGCATGCTCCGTATAGCCAGTGGGAGCTGGGGACAGTGGGAACCCCACCCTCCTGGGCACCACTGCAGCTGCCAAACCACTGCTGAAGACCCAGGCCTCCTGCTCCATGGAGCAGGCGGGGGCTCCCGCCACCCCCCATGCAGCTGCAGCTGCCTAAACTGTAGCTGTGGACCCAGGCATCCCTGCACTCTTGGGGGCCCAGGAAGGCCCCCCACCAACCCTTGCAGGCTCAGAAGTGCCTGCTCCCACTGCCTGGCTTCTCCCTGCTCTTGGCGCCCACTCTGATCTTGGAGCAAAGCTGGTGCTGAGCCTGGGTGCTGTTGCAGCCTGGCTGGGTGTGTGCATGCTCCGGGAAGTGCTAACACACTAGCCCCCTGCTGCCTTGGCCCCCTCCGGACTTTGGGCACTGACTAGCATGGAAGGAAAGCCAAGGGGAAACTGAGGGCAGCTCAGTGCTGACCTGCAGGTGCCCTTTGGCATGAACAGCCTGGGCACCATGAACAGTAGCAGGAGACAGACAGGCTCCTGGGGGAAGCGGATGGGTCCCTGGTGAGGCCAGGGAAGGCCTGAAGGCTGGGGGCCAGGCTGCCAGTCCCACAGTCCAGAGTGGGAACTTGTGGTATCTTTTCTGGGCTTGCCTATGGCCACCCATGGACCAATCAGTATGCACTTCCTCCCCTCTGAAGCCCGTGAAAGCTTCAGGCTCAGCCAGAGCTGAGCAGACATTGGGATGACCAGCTGCTGAGAGGAGCTACCCGCTCCAGGGTCTTCCCTCTTCTGAGAGCTGGGAAGTCGACAGGTTGACCTGCCTGCAGAGAGGAGCTTCCCATTCCAGGTCTCCTCTCTGCTGGGAGCTGAACACTCGTCAGGACACCCTGGCTGTGGAAAGGAGCTGTTCCCTGAGGGAGGCCTGCAGGAGGCTGCGCTGTTCTATCGCTCAATAAAGCTCCTCTTCGTCCTGCTCACTCTCCACTTGTCTGCATACCTCATTCTTCCCGTTTGCAGGATAAGAACTTGGGACCCATCAAATGGTGGGGCTGAAAGAGCTGTGACACAAACAGGGCTGCAACATGCCCCTTGCTTGCCACGGTGTGAGTGAAGAGAAGGAGAGAAGAGCTGCAGCCCTTCGGGGAACCCAGACCTGGGAGCTCCCCGAGCCAGGGCTGTGACTCCCTTTTTGGGGCCCCGTGGTTCCTGGCATCTCCAAGCTTCTGGGTGCCACCGTGTTCCCTGGTGCCAGCCATGGAAGCTGCTTGTGGTGTACCTGGTTTAGCCACAACCTCTCAGAGAGCTGGTGCCCATACTGGCACCTGGAGCTGTTCACCCCACTGCAGCAGCCGGCATGTCTGACTGTGTGCAGTGGCCAGACCCCACGTTCACTCACACACCCCTCACTGTTCCATCCCTGACTTGCCCTGGGCAGATGTGCAACCCAGGCTGGTAACATGAGTTGGGTGCAGCCTGCCAGGTGGAGTGAGTGAAATGAGCCCAGTGGGCCTGAGCAAAACTTGGGCAAAGGTGCCACCAGTCACAGAGGTTTCCAGCCAGAAAAATGACACCCCAAAGATCCCGTAACACCATCTCAAAAAAAACAAAAAACAAAATCCAGCAGTGAAAACCTGTGAATTCTACGATATAGAGATAATTGCTGCTAATGTTTGAATGGATCATCTAGCCTCACTCATATTAACTGACAGGGTGCTCATTACCTGTCTGCACAGCACACTGCTTCATTGTTGGCTTGGACCCTGAGAATGCTTTTTTTTAGATAGAGAGGCTCTGTCTCTCCCAGACTGGAGACAAATGTGTTCAGGCCTGGGCTGACCACATCTGTCTGCTTCTTCTCATGAGTATGTTTTTGTTTGTTGGTTTGTTTGTTTATTTATTTGTTTTCTGAGAATTTTGCCAGAGGCAGGAGGAGGAAAAGAGGAGGAGAGAGGAGATAAGGGAAAGCTGTTGTAAGTGGGCAGATGAAGGGTTTTCCAGCTTTGGGGACTTCTTTTTCATTTGCAATCTTATGTGGCATCTGATGTATGTTAAATAAAAATGGGGATACTGGGCCAGGTGCCGTGGCTCAAGCCTGTAATCCCAGCACTTTGTGAGGCCGAGGCGGGCAGATCACGAAGTCAGGAGATCGAGACCATCCTGGTGAACACGGTGAAACCCCGTCTCTACTAAAACTACAAAAAAATTACCCGGGCATGGTGGTGGGCGCCTGTAGTCCCAGCTACTCGGGAGGTTGGGGAAGGAGAATGGCGTGAACCTGAGAGGCGGAGCTCGCAGTGAGCCGAGATTGTGCCACTGCACTCTAGCCTGGGTGATAGAGCAAGACTCTGTCTCAAAACAAAACAAAACAAAAACTGGGGATACTGGGTTGAAGGGTGGGGGCCCAGAGCTCCTCCTGACAGCCCCTCCCATGCTCCCTGGATTCAGAAAGTTCATAGAGCTGGAATCTCACCTGCTCGGCCCATACCTAACTCACAGTGTGACCCTGGGCAAGTTATCTCATCTTTCTGAACCCCACTTTCTCCATCTACCAAGATGAGGGAGTGGGTGGGAGGTGGGAAGACTGCCCAAATGATCTCTAGTATCCCTCGCAGTATCCATCTTCCTCTTCTTTTTTTTTTTTTTTTTTTTTTGAGACAGAGTCTCACAGGCTGGAGTGCAGTGGCTCGATCTCGGCTCACTGCAACCTCTGCCTCCTGGGTTCAAGAGATTCTCCTGCCTCAGTCTTCTGAGTAGCTGGGATCACAGGTGTGCATGCACCACCATGCCCGGCTAATTTTTGTATTTTTAGTAGAGACGGGGTTCTGCCATGTTGCCCAGGCTGGTCTCGAACTCCTGACCTCAGGTGATCCTCCCATCTTGGCCTCCCAAAGTGCTGGGATTACAGATGTGAGCCACCACACCTGGCCCAGTATCCATCTTCTTTGACTCCATTGCGTCAGCCTCGCTTGTCTGCCAGAGGAGTTAGAAACGTGACACGCCCGGCCGGGCGCGGTGGCTCAAGCCTGTAATCCCAGCACTTTGGGAGGCCGAGACGGGCGGATCACGAGGTCAGGAGATCAAGACCATCCTGGCTAACACGGTGAAACCCCGTCTCTACTAAAAAATACAAAAAACTAGCCGGGCGCGGTGGCGGGCGCCTGTAGTCCCAACTACTCGGGAGGCTGAGGCAGGAGAATGGTGTGAACCCGGGAGGCGGAGCTTGCAATGAGCTGAGATCCGGCCACTGCACTCCAGCCTGGGCGGCAGAGCGAGACTCCGTCTCAAAAAAAAAAAAAAAAGAAACGTGACACGCCCGAGCCGGAAACACCAGCCTCATGTGCCCTATTTTACTCTAAAGACACAAAGGACCGGAGACAAAAAAAGACTTGCCCAGGGTCACACAGACAAGGGCGAGCTGGCAAGAGGATACTGTGAAAAGCTTCTTGAAGTGTCGTTTTCAAAATATGGAATACCCAGTTCCTATAGAAATACAGTGTGGGAATGTGTCAGTGTCTTCTTGTAGGTTGTTAATGGAGGAACCAGCTGGGTGACAAAGCTAGTTCAATGGATATGGAAAAAAAAATATGTATACCTGTATATGGAAAGAGAGAGAGAGTCAGTTAAAACAACAAGAATTCTGGAATATTCATAAGATTGCTAAATTAGATACAAAACTGGTTAATGTTCTATAGGGCAGTACAATCAACATGTCGGGGCTATCTCCTCTATGGAAAAGAAATCATTTGCATCTCTACCAGACAAAAATAATTTGCAACTTATCAGTTTTCTACCAGTTAACAGCTATCTTTACTGAATCTGGGCTCTAATCAATAGTAAATAATAAGTCAAGTCAAGTGACATTCCCCTAGAGTGTCAGATGACCCTTAGGAGGGCTTGTTAGATACAGCTCTCATTTGACTTTGAAAGGACACCGGTTATCTATTTGCCTTATTTCCAAGTGTTGGATGATTTTACTTATCAGGCTGTTGCAAGAGTATAAACACTTCCCAAGAAATAAAAGACATCGATACTAATGTACATATCATTAGTGTGAGAAGTGAAAGGGTCAGCAATGGCCCTGTGCATGTCACAACAGGGACACCTTCAGGCGGAGAGGAAGGGCACATTCTTCCATTTCTCCAGAGCCCAGACTCCTAGACGGGAGGCAGATGTGGGGAAGAGAGGAGATTCCTAGCCATGCTTGCACCGTCATGATCCATGAGGTTCAGTCTCAGAGTGGGGTCAAAGGTCAAATAAATAACCAAAAAACAATTTTTAAATGACTGGAATTCTTTATGGCGGAGTCACATCCCATTCAAGAGTTGGGTTGCAAAATCAGCACACGAGGCAAACATTGTAAATGGTGGAAAAATACCTTCGAACAGCGTCACGTGAAAGACTGTATTACCGTTTCACAATGGACTTTTGCTGTCAGTTTTGGCTCCAACAGTAGAACAGATTTCTTGTTCTTCAGTTGAGTACCAGTTGGTTAAGATTAACCAACTTCCCTATCACTCACACACAAAGGAATTGAATCTTCGGAGATTCAAGGGTGGAGCCACCCTCGGAGGTGAGGTGTTTAGATTGTGAGGGGTTCACAGGAGCTGAGGCAGACTTGGGGACAGCAGACCTCTCCCAGCCATGGTTCTTCCAGAAATAGGCTCTTAGAAGACAATATCCCCTGGCTGGGCATGGTGGATCATGCCTGTAATCCCAGCACTGTGGGAGGTCGAGCAGGGTGGATCACCTGAGGTTGGGAGTTCGAGACCAGCATGACCAACGTGGAGAAACTCTGTCTCTACTGAAAATACAAAATTAGCCGGGCGTGGTGGCACATGCCTGTAATCCCAGCTACTTAGGAGGCTGAGGCAGGAGAATTGCTTGAACCCGGGAGGTGGAGGTTGCAGTGAGCCAAGATAGTGCCATGCACTCTCGTCTAGGCAACAAGAGTGAAACTCCGTCTCAAAACAAAAACAAAAACAAAAACAAAAACCTGCCTCACTTAAATTGCAATTTCTAGTTGTTTCTCTCTTGGAGTCCTATTAGGCAAAGTGGAGATACTCAAGTGTGTATATAATGTGACTCTGAGGTTCTTGTATATTTCTTTTAAAAAATGAGGCGTAATTTGCACAGAGTAAAATGTGCACATCTCAAGCACACAGCTCAGTGGCTTACACCTGCATGCACAGGCCCTCTACCACCACTCGGATCAGAGTGCGGAGTATCCATCTCCCCAGCAAGGCGGCCGTGCCCCTCCGAGTCAACAGTGCTCCCCTCCACCCACACAATAACTGGTGTTCTGCTCTCCCTCACCATTGGTGCCTTCTGCCTGTTCTTGAACTTCGTGTCAATGGAATCAAGCAGCCTGTGCTCTTTTGTGTCTGGCTTCTTTTGATGAACATGCCAGTGAGATGCATCTGTGTTACCGTGTGTCAGTTCCCGTGGTATTGCTGAGTGCTATTCCATTGCACACGCAGTATCACACTTTGTCTATCCCTTCTATTGGTGTGGAGTTTGGGCTATGATGAATAAAGCTGCTAAGAACATTCTTGTGCAAATCCTCTGCTCCACCCAGCCCTGTGAACAGATACACTCACTTCTCTGCTGTACGTTTGAACACCAAGAAGGATGCGTAGAGTTGACACCAGTGCTCTTTGCTCTCTTCCATCCACTCCTCCAGACATCTGTCTCCAACTTCCTGCCTCCACCAAAAAAATAAAAATCTCCCAGCCCCTCTACCCAGAGCCACTGTTCCTCCTTCTCCCCCACTCTCCTGCTCTCTGTTCTTTATTATGGAGATTGTCTTAGTCTGGCCTTTCTTGCAAAATCCTCCTTCTGGGCCTTTTGGGGTCTATCCTTCCATTATCTGTCCCCACCACCCAATAAGATCAGGGTTCCGTTAGCAAGTGGTTGGGGGAGGCGTTTGGAATTGGGGAGGGAGCTGTTGTGCGAGAGAACGGCCATGCGTTTGTGCACACTCTTTATTCTTCACTTTTCTTGGCAGATAAAAGCACTTCTTGGATTATTTTATGAAACGCAGAGGGGATTGTAAACAGCAAATCAGTTACTGTGGAGATGGAGGCAGCGTGTGTTCAAATACAGTGTCTGTGTCTCTTTGGCTGTGTGATCTTGCACGAGTAACCTCCTGTGTCTGGGGCTCTAACACGTCACCTGTAAACTGGGAATGATGACCTCAAACTACGCGAGGCTTCCAGGCAGCAGTGCGGCTGGTCTCTGGCACACAGTAGGTGCTTAACACAATGTCTTACCTCCTCCTACTCTCACCTGGCACTCAGAGGGCCGGTGCATGAAAGAAAATGTGAAAAAAAAAAAAAGACAAAAAAGATTTATTGCGGGGGAGAGTGAAGAAAAATAGGAAGAAATAAAGCCCCCCCAGATGGAAGCCAGCACCCTGAATGCCCACGAGGGAGGCAGCCCAGCCTGGAGGGGAACTGGGCGGAGCTGCTCTGGAGATGTTCTTCACAGGCAAATACAGCCAGAAGCCACCAGGCAGGTAAGATGTAAAAAGATTAAGAGGATTAAGAGAGAATTTGGAAAACAAACAGATCGGGCTGTGGGAGCCAATAAGGAGGTATTACCTCCACCTTGTGAGGGCTGGGCCTGACATCGAGGTTGCTGGGAGATGCTAGCTTCCAAGGAGCTCACATAGGCACGAGGGTCACAAGAGAGCAGCTAGGGAGAGCCCGGAGTACAAATGATCTCCACCATCTGCCCATCACAGGACCTGAAATTCCTCCTGTGAGGCATTATTTCCACAGGGTAAGCATTGTCCTCTCTGGGGTGTTTTGAGGTTGATGCTGCACCGTGGTGTGCTTGCAAGATGTTAACAGGCTCTTCCTTGTGAGCCCTACTGAATAATGCTGGACTTCCTACTGGGTGCTTAATACATGACCTCACTTCATCATCAGAATCCCCGGGGAGGTGGCATGGTGACAACCCCTTTTACGGATGAAGTAACTGAGGTTCAGAGAGGGTAAGTGACTCACACAAGGTCACACAGACTGTAAATGGAATAGTTATTTCTTTCTTTCTTTCTTTTTTTTTTTTTTTTTGGCATGGAGTCTCTCTCTGTCGCCCAGGCTGGAGTGCAGTGGCGTAGTCTCAGTTCACTGCAACCTCCGCCTCCTGTGATCAAGTGATTTGGGTGCCTCAGCCTCCCGAGCAGCTGGGATTACAGGCTCATACCACCACACCTGGCTTTTTTTGTTTTGTTTTGAGATGAATTCTTGCTCTGTTGCCAGACTGAACTGCAGTGGCACGATCTCAGCTCACTGCAACCTCTGCCTCCTGCATTTAAGCAATTCTTCTACTTCAGCCTCCCAAGTAGCTAGGACTACAGGTGTGCACCACCACACCTGGCTAATTTTTTTTTTTTTTTTTTTTTTTTTTTTTTTTTTTTTTTAGTACAGACAGGGTTTCACCATGTTGGCCAGGATGATCTCTCCATCTCTTGATCTCATGATCAGCCTGCCTCGGCCTCCCAAAGTACTGAGATTACAGGGGTGAGCCACCGTGCCCGGCCTAATATTTTCTACTTTTAGTAGAGACGAGGTCTCACCATGTTGGCCAGGCTGGTCCCAAACTCCTGACCTCAAGTGATCCGCCTGCCTTGGCCTCCCAAAGAGCTGGGATTTCAGGCGTGAGCCACCGCGACTGGCCTGGAATAGTTGTTTCTACCACATTGGGTTACCTTCCTGAGGGTGTGCCATTGGCATCCGCCCTGCAGATTGGGGTCTGAAACAGCAGTCCTGAAAGTGGTGGGGAGGAGCACAGAGGAGATGAACATGTTGAGTTTGGGGACTCCGAGGGCGAGATCTGCCAGCTTCACACATTTACCTCCCTCGTGCCAGGCATTTAACATCGTCTCACTTAATTGGCACGGGATCCTTACGGGGTAGTATTTTGGTTCATTTCCAAACATGAAAAACAGGCTCAGAGAGGTGCGATGACTTGCGCATGGGTCTAGGTTTGCCAGATTTAACAAATGAGAGTTCAGGATGCACATTTCAATTTGCATTTCAGACCAACAACAGTATGCATGGGATATGCTTATGCTAAAACAATGATTCAGGCTGCATTTTATCTGGCAACCTCCGTAGGTCACACAGGCTGTAAGTGGCTGTTACCCCCTCTTCCTGTGGCTCTCTGGCAAGAGCCATCTAGGGAGGGGTGAGGGTGCGAGGGTGTTCCTGTCTGCCTCCCAGGGAGATGTGAGCTTCACCCATCTACCTAGGGGCCAAGATCACTGCTCCGGTGGACTGGCCAGAACCCCAGCCCCGTTCCCCCACCATGGTTCCCACATCATCACCATGGAAGGCTGCCTTCTGTATGTGTCTAACTGCCCCAGACTTTTTATCAGAAGAGACCACTGTGGGCTGGAGGCAAGGGACTTGGGTTCTAGTCCTGGGACAAATCACCCCCCCGCCCGGGCTTCGGCCTCTCTGCTGGAAAGAGAAGGGAGCTGCGCTGAAGCGGTGGGTCCCTGGAGCAGTCACCTGGGGGAGCTGGGGAAGAACACCACTGCCAAGCTGCATGCGCTCTACAAAGTCGGAGGCTCGGGGTGGGGCCTCTGCATTGAAACAGGTACCCTGAGTGAGCTGAGGCTGGCAGCCCAGGCCTTTTCTGGGGCTTTGACAGTGACTAAGGGTCTTCCCAACCTTGGCACGTTAGCTGGGCCTGCCCTGGACCTTTGGACATGACCTTTTGGTATCTGACAAGTGGGGAGAGGCACTGGAGGGCTTAGAAATGACTTAATGAGGGAAAGGCAGAGCCCAGGGGGTTGGGGAGGGGAGAGAAATGCCTTCATGGTGGGGGCAAAGCCAGAAGGCCACGTTTGTTAGGTGGGGGTAGAAGGGAGGGAAGGTCCCTAAATCTCCCCAGAGGCTATGACCATCTCCAATCTTGGAATTCAGGCCTATTTCTTACACCTGGCTCCTGAGATTCCGTGTGTGGGGGCTGGTGAGGTTACTGCCATCATCCTTAATTAACTGATGGGGGATGCAGAGGGCTGAGTCACCTATGTCACACAGAGGAGAGGTCCAGTCTCCAGTCCACAAGCCCTGCCCTAGGATGGTCCCGGAAGGGGCCCTGGCCCAGCCTCCTCCCAGAGTCCTGGGTCAGTGGGGCACTGCCATTTTCATTGCGAGGTTCTGAGCCTCTGTCTCTGCCCTCCGGCGGCTCACTGTGGGCCTTTGTCCAACGGTCCACTAACCCCAGCTCTAATCAACCTTTCTTTCCCTGGAGCCCGGGGCATGGCCAGGGTCACATGGTGTGCAGGGCCAGTGCTGGGATTTGAGCGCAGGTCATGTGATGCAGGAGCTCGCCCTCATTTTTTTTTTACCTGTGGAGCCGCTCAGGAATTTGGGCTAATGACAGCTGCCGCTGCCCTGTCCTCACCCCCCTCTCCCAGCCCTCTGCTGATTACAAATAAACACCCGGTCTACGCAGGAGAGTAATTAACTCTCCAACATGGGGAGGACTAATCAGCCTGGAGTTTGCTGCAGGTGGGAAAAAGCGAAGGCTTTTCCTAAGTAGTATGCAAATGAGCCTGTAGTATGCAAATGAACCCCTCCTGCTCCTGGGAAAGGCTGTCAGAGCCAGAAGTGCTGCTGCTTCCAGGGACAGGCTCTGGGAACATGGGCCGGCTGCAGGGGCTTGGGCCTTTAGGCTTAGGGGGGTTGGGAGGTCAGAATAGGGGTAGGGGTGGGGCTCACCTTGAGGGTCTCCAGCACACCTGCAGCCCTTGCATGGAACACTGTGGGGATGGCAGAGGGAAAAATAGGTACAGGGCTCAGAGAAGTGGCTGTGAATCTGAATACCACTGTCCTCACCTGGGTGACCTTGGTCTTTGTCACCATGCTCTTGCTCTGCTGCGGAGGTCATGGAGGCCTTGCATTGCCATGGGTGGAGCCACGGCATCCAAGTGGCCTGGCTTGCTGAGGAACTGCATGAGAGATAACTGCCCTGGAGTGTCACCCAGACCCACGACATGCTTTGCAGGAGTGGAGAGTAAGCCTTTGTGGTGTTCAGCCCCTGCAATACAGTTGTTACTGCAGCATAACCGAGCTTCTCCTGATGGATACAGCAAAGGATAAGCCCACTGGAGAATGATTATTACATGAACATTGTTGTCCTCATAGTCTTCATCACCCTCCACGCCTCCCTTTACCTTGTCAGGGCTGTCGTGTCTGACAACATCCTTATAGAACCCTTCTGGCAACACCATCCCTAGCAGGTCCCAGTGGAGCTGTCCGGGGTCCTGTCCTCAGCCTGAGCGCTCCACCATTGCCCAGACTTTCATCGGTTCTGTGCCATTGGGCTGGGCACCCAGGAATCTGAAATGAAAAACATCCAGATGTACCTTTGGAGAGCTTGCATGCTGCTGCAGAGGCAGACATAGAAATAACTCCAGGGCCGAGCAGGTCATGGGGCCCCAGAGACACCCAGAAACAAGCAGTGGGTAAGATGAGAGTCACCCCAGTGCAGGAATCTTGGGAGACTTCTCAGAGGAGGAGGCAGGAGGTGGCAGCAGTGACTCACCTACTCATTGCTTATAGGCTCCTCTCACAATTCAGGTCTGAGTCCCAGCTCCTCTTCTTCCCACTGTGTAGTCTTGGGGTGCACAGTGGAATCTTCCTTCCTAAAGCCTTAGTTTTCTCATCTGTGAAATAGGACAATAAAAGTACATCTTCTTGGGATTATTGCAATGGCTTAGTGGATTAGTATGTGTGAGGTGCTTTACTCAGTGCCTGGCATGCAGTAACGTTCAGTAAAAGGTGGTTCTTTTTTTTGTTTGTTTTGTTTTGTTTTTTGTTTGTTGTTTTTTGTTTTGTTTTGTTTTGAGACGGAGTCTCACTCTGTTGCCCAGGCTGGAGTGCAGTGGCACGATCTCGGCTCAGTGCAACTTCCGCCTCCTGGGTTCACCCCATTCTCCTGCCTCAGCCTCCCGAGTAGCTGGGACTACAGGCGCCCACCACCACGCCTAGCTCATTTTTTTGTATTTTTAGTAGAGATGGGGTTTCACCGTGTTAGCCAGGATGGTCTCGACCCCTGACCTTGTGATCTACCTGCCTCGGCCTCCCAAAGTGCTGGGATTACAGGCATGAGCCACCATGCCTGGCCAACAGTTGTTATTATTTCATTTGTCTTTTGCAACAACCCTGTGAGAGAATAGAAATAACTAGCGTTATCACTGTTCCACAGATGAGAAAAATGAGGCTCAGAAAGAGCAAGTGACTGGCCTAAAACCACACAGTTAAAAGCTGGCTGAGTGTGGACTGGAAGCTGGGCCTGTCTGACTCTGAGCCCTCGTTCACTGTGCTACTTGGGGTTAGCATTTGTGCCCTCAGACCTTGAATCTCACCTGCTCATTCTGGCCTGGCCGTATCTCCCACTCTTTCCATGTCTCAAAGCCCTAGCCTGACCCTTTGAGACTCCACTATTTTTTTATTGTGATAAAATATACATACCATAAAATTTACCATTTTAACCATTTTAAGGGTGCATTTCAGTAGCATGAAGAGCATTCACACTGTTACACAACCATCACGACCGTCCATCTCCGGAATTGTTATCATTTCATACTGAAACTCTATACCCGTGAAACCGTAAGCCTCAATTGCCCCTAAAGCCACCGTCTCACTCTCTGCCTCTGTGAATTTGACTTTTCTAAGTACTTTTGTTTTTCTTCGATTGTGTGCAGTGGCGTGATCTTGGCTCACTGCAACCTCCGCCTCCCGAGTTCAAGCGATTCTCCTGCTTCAGTCTCTGGAGTAGCTGGGATTACAGGTATGCACTACCACACCCGGCTAATGTTTTATATTTTTGGTAGAGACGGGGTTTCACCATGTTGGCCAGGCTGGTCTCGAACTCCTGACCTCAAGTGATCTGCCCACCTTGGCCTCCCAAACTGTTGGGATTACAGGCATGAGCCACTGTGCCCGGCGGTACTTTGTATAAGTGAAATTATGCATCCTTTTGTGACTGGCTTATTTCACTTAGGATAACGCCCTCAGGGCTCATCCATATTGTAGCATAGATCAGAATATCATTCCTTTATAAAGCTGACTAATATTTCATTGTATGGACAGACCATGTTTTATTTATCCATCCATCCAGTGACGGACAGTTGGGTTATTTCCACATTTGGCCATTGTGGATAATGCTGCAATGAACACAGGTGTACAAAGTCACCACCTTCCTGAGACCTCCATGGGGGCCACTCCCCAAGAGCTTTGCCAGGATCCACAGGTCCCAAACTGCCCATGATCCAGGAACCAGGGCCCGCCCAGCCCCTCACCCACTGGCCACCTTGCTTCCCCCCGAGCTCTGTGCCTTTGCTTTCCCCGCCTGGTGCGTCTTTCCCCAGCATCTCCACCATCCAATGCCACTCACTCATCAAGGCTCACCTTGAATGCCCCCTGCCCCCACCCATAGCCTTCTCTACTTTCCTTGTACTGTCTGCTATCTTTAGTCCTCACCCTCTGTCTGTCCCTCACTTAGGTCTCTGATTATTATTATTATTAGTAGTAGTAGTAGTAGAAACAGGGTTTCACCATGTTGTCCAGGCTGGTCTCGATCTCCTGACCTCAGGTCACCGCCCGCCCTAGCCTCCCAAAGTGCTGGGATTACAGGTGTGAACCACCGCACCCGGCCTCTGTCTCTGATTATTTTAAACCTTAGACTAGTGTTACCTGTGACTGCCCCCTCTTCCAGAATAGGGAATTTCCTTCAGAATATTGTTGAGAGGGCTAGGCACAGTAGCTCATATCTGTAATCTCAGCATTTTGGGAGGTTGTGGCAGGAGGATCCCTTGAGGCCAGGAGTTTGAGACCAACCTGGGCAACATAGCAAGACCCCCATCTCTTAAATAAGAATTAGCTGGTCCAGGCATGGTGGCTCACTCCTGTAATCCCAGCACTTTGGGAGGCCAAAGCAGGCAGATCATGAGGTCAGGAGTTTGAGACCAGCTAGCCAACATGGTGAAACCCCGTCTCCACTAAAAATACAAAATTAGCTGGGTGTGGTGGTACACACCTGGAATTGCACTCCAGCCTGGGCAAAAAGAGCAAAACTCCATCTCAAAAATAATAAGAAGAAGAAGAATTAGCTGGGCACGGTGACGCATGACTGTGGTCCTAGCTACTCAGGAGGCTGAAGGGGGAGAATTGCTTGAGGTCATGAGTTTGAGGTTACAGTGAGCTATGATCACTACTGTACTCCAGCCTGAGCAACAGAGTGAGACCCTGTCACTGGAAAAAAAAATATTGCTGAGATGGACTTCTCCTGAGTATAAGGCAAAAATGAAAAAAAATGAGAGTCCTCTTTCTTTGGAATGTGTCTATCTTAAGTGAATAAAGCTGGTCCCTTGTGCCAGCGCAATGAATTAGAGGTAATCTGGCTTCCTGAGTCTTGCTACACTTTCTTCGCCAAGTTAGATAAGACAGTCACTTGCCAGAGAAGCATCCTAGACAGACCGGGTTCAAATCCTGGCCCTGCCCCTTCCTGGCTGTGTGGTACCAAGCAAGTTACTTTATTTCTCGGCACCTCAGTGTGTCCATCTATGAAATGGGCATAGTAATATAATCTACCTCACATGATTGTGACAGCTATTAATGGAGTCAATAGGATAATAATGTCTTCGGAACAGTGCCAAGGGTATAGTAAGCGTTCACCAAATACCAAACATGATTTATTAAAGGAATACATAGTGGGGGCTCAGGGAATCTTTGCCAAATTAATGGGAAGAGTGAGACCCAAGAGGGAGTTCGGATCCAAAGTAAGCAGGTGCCAGGGGTCTGGAGACATCTGCTCAGCCTCCCCTCGGCTGAGTGGGTAACACAATGCTGGCTGCCCACACTGCAAGGCTGTTCTTGGCATTAGTGTGAGGCTTGGGGTGGAGGCATAGGGCAAACAGGGCAAAGGGCCTTTGACCCAGCTCTTTCCTCCTCAGGGAGAGGGACTTCTGAGCAGCCTTCTTGGGAGCCCCCACTCCCTGGCTTTCTCCAGGCAGACAGGCAGTTGCTGGGAGAGCCAGGTGGGAGCTGGCACATCTGGGCAGCAGCTGTGGGATAAGCCATCCTCCCCTCGTCCCCCACTCTCCACAGTAACTGAGGCTGCGGGGGGCCTTCTGAAGGCTGGGTTGACCCCGGCAGGAAGGAAAGGAGGCAAAGGCCCATGGGGTGGACTCTAGGGCCAGCCTGGGGTGATGGGCGAAAGTACCAAGTCACTCTTGGAGCCAGGCCATGGTCAGCAGTTTTGCCCAGGCACCTGGAGAGGGCACTGGGACCCTGGAGAGCCAGGTTCTAGGCCCAGTGGAGCCTGTGCTGCCTCAGCCTCCTCCTCCTTTCTCAGGGTTCACTATCTTTGTCTCTAACAGGTACTATCCTGCCTCCCCCATGGGGCTGTGGGGCGATACTTCTAAGAAGATGCTCGAGGCCAGGCGCCATGGCTCACACCTGCAATCCCAGCACTTCGAGAGTCCAAGGTGGGCAGATCACTTGAGGTCAGGAGTTCAAGACCAGCCTGGCCAACATGGTGAAATCCCGTCTGTACTGAAAATACAAAAATTAGCTGGGTGTGGCGGCAAGTGCCTATAATCCCAGTTACTGGGGAGGCTGAGGTAGGAGAATCGCTTGAACTTGGGAGGTAGAGGTTGCAGTGAGCTGAGATCGCACCACTGCATTCCAGCCTGGGTAACAGAGCGAGACTCTGACTCAAAAAAAAAAAAAAAAAAAAAAATCCTTGTGAAGAAGCTTCCCCAAACCCAGGCAAATCTAAGGACATCAAAGTCCTGCTGGTGGGTGACTCGCTCAGCGGTCCCTCCCACCATCCAGCAGACAGTGGAGCGGGTCTGAACATAGAGAGAGATGTTTATGGAGCAGGAAGAGGGCTGGCTGGCTGGGAGTCCTCTGCTCACTCTTTCCTCTGTAGCCCATGTGCTTGCCTTGAGTGAGCGACCTCATCTTGGAGCCTCAGTTTCCCTATCATGGATGGCGCCTTGCGGGGCCAGGCAGTTTAAAAAAAAAAAAGAAAAGAAAAAGAAAGAAATTGTACGTAAATGTTCACAACTTCCCTGCATGGTAAAGGTTTCACTCCTGATTAGGTGATATTGCTTGCCCTAGGCGTTAGCACATGTGCTGTGTGGCCTTGAGCTGGCACCGTTACCTCTCTGAGCATCGGTTTTCAAATCTGTAAAATGGGAGTGACACTCTCCCTCGAAGGTGCTAAGTATTGGTGGACAATGAAAATCCAAGGTCCGGGTGCGGTGGCTCACACCTGTAATCCCAGCCCTTTGGGAGGCCGAGGCGGGTGGATCACCTGAGGTCAGGAGTTCGAGACCAGCCTGACCAACATGGCAAAACCCCGTCTCTACTAAAAATACAAAAATTAGCTGGACGTGGTGGTGCATGCCTGTAATTCCAGTTACTTGGGAGGCTGAGGCAGGAGAATTGCTTGAACCTGGGAGGCGGAGGTTGCAGTGAACTGAGATTGTACCACTACACTCCAGCCTGGGCAACAGAGCAAGACTCCGTCTCAAAAAATATAAAATAAAATAAAATAAAAATCCAAGGAAGCCTCGCTGAGGTGTGAACCAAGGGCAGTCGCGCCTTCCCCTGCTGTACACCAGGCTGCCCCTGTGGGTGGGGGTTGGACAATAGGATCTTCAGGAGTCTTTGCAGCTTGACTTGGACACTCCCAGGCCTTCATCTAAGCCTCTGGATTCCTTGGAGCCCTCTGTCTCACTTCATTTGGTCTATTGCCTGCTTTTACCTGAGGGCTGTTTTTTTTTTTTTTTTTTTTTTTTTTTTTGAGACAGAGTCTCGCTCTGTCGCCCAGGCTGGGGTGCAGTGGCCGGATCTCAGCTCACTGCAAGCTCCGCCTCCCGGGTTTAGACCATTCTCCTGCCTCAGCCTCCCGAGTAGCTGGGACTACAGGCGCCTGCCACCTCGCCCGGCTAGTTTTTTGTATTTTTTAGTAGAGACGGGGTTTCACCGTGTTAGCCAGGATGGTCTCGATCTCCTGACCTCGTGATCCGCCCGTCTCGGCCTCCCAAAGTGCTGGGATTACAGGCTTGAGCCACCGCGCCCGGCCGAGGGCTGTTTTTGATGACGTAGCGGCCCTTGGTCCCCCCACCCCAGTTCCCAGAACCCAGCTGTGTGGGGGGGTCTTCCTTGGCAACGAGGTATCTGCCGTGACTTCCTGAGGCTCTCAGCATCCGTGAGGGGCTAACTGGGGGCGCCACTCCAGAGCACCCTCCTTTGCTTCTCAGCAGGAGGGAGTGACCAGGTTATTTTTGTGATAAAAGTTGAATAAATGGAAAGGCACGGTTTTTATTCAGTGGGTAATTAGCTGCCGCTGCTGCACTCCCTCCTAATTGTCTCTCTCACTCCAGACGGGCGGAGATCAATAGGAAGCGGCCGCTGTGCGGTGAAAGTCACAATTAATTAATTGCCGGGCGTGCGTGTGTCTCCATCTCTGTCACATCAAAGGGCTGGGGGCAGCAGCTGCCCGAGTCTCGGCTGTGCTGGGCCGGTCCAGCCCAGAGGCCCCAGACGCGTGTGACCATGAGCCACAAGGCAGCCTTCCTGCCTCTCTCTCTGGCAGCAGGAGGCTCCTAGAGAAGGGGTCCCCTGAGACCTTAAGCTTATCATCATCCCACCACCCCCAAATGTCCACCATAGCATCCCTGCCTTGGATACCCCAGGCTTGGTCCTCTGCTGCCCTTTGCCCATTCAGTCTATTCTCTTCCCTGCAACTTTGGCTGTATCGGTGATCAGAACAGTGGTTACCTCTGCTGGTGGAAGGGAGGTGGTGACTGGGATAGGGAACATTCTGGGGTGCTGGAGATGCTCTACATTTTTTATTCAGGTGGTGGTTTCATGGGCGTACACCTGTATCATAAGCCATTTGATGCAAAAGCCAAAGGTACACTTAAGATGAATGCAAACAGTTACACACACACGCAGCACCCCTCCCTGTTCAGTAGTAACCACTTCCGTTTATGTGCCAGGCATGGAGACATCAGGATGATGAGGATGGCACCGCCAGTGAGTGATGAAACCACAGGCCCTACTTAAACATCTCTTCCCTAATCCTCACCACCAGCCTTGAAGATAAGTAGCATTATTTCCATTTTACAGACGGAAAAACAGAGGCACAGAGAGGGGCTGGGAAGGAACAAAGATGAGGAGAGGCGAGAAGAGGATGGAGGGTGGTGGGGAAAGCGGGAGGGAAGGGCTTGTGTATGTGGAGGGCTCTTGTGCGCCAGGCATGAACTTGAAGCTCTGCATACCTCCATCTCTCCATGAAGGTGGAGCCATGCGTCCCATTTTACAGACGGGAAAGCTGAGGCTCAAAGAGGTGCAGTCCCTTGTCTAAGGCCACACTGCCCGGAAGTGATGGGACACATCTGGAGTTGCCTCACTCCAATGTCCCTGTGATTGGAGAAGGAGGAAGAGCGGGAGGACAGAGATTGTGGGCGGGGCGGGCTGGAGAACCCACGGAGCCAGGAGGCAGGTGGCATTAGTGACTTACAGAAAGAGCTGGGGGTGAAAGGGGGCCCGAGGCCGAATGAGTGAACCTCTCACAAGGTGTGAGCACGAAATAGGTCCTGCTAAAAGACACCACCATGTGGGTGCACACACATGTACACACAGTGCACACACACACACACTTCAATATTTTTGCTCTGTTCCAACCTTTGCAGAGGGCTTCCTGCTGCCTCACGGGGGCCAGTGTGTTCAGCTTCTCCTCACCTGCCCCCAAGGTTTGCTGTGCCCTACATACTGCCTGGCACAGAGATGGGGCTTGGTATGTGGGCTGGGAGCTGGGCAGGGCCATGCTGAACTCTGGCCACATGGCCTCCTACCCAAGGCCCTTGACTGTGCAGGTGAAGCCTGGCTTTGGGAAGCATCAGGCCTGCCTGTCCCAGGCCCCAGCCAGTGCTCCTTTGTCCTGCTTCGGCTCTCCCAAGCGGGCTCCTCTGGCTCCCTGGAGCTCACAGGTTGACAAATATTGTAACAGCTTCCTGCTGGTGGGGGAGGCGATACCCGTCCTTTGGTCTGCTGTTTCTCAGTGAGAACACCACAGCGAGTCCAGCCTCCTGCTCCCGGCTGGTCGTCAGGGGAGGCCACCTCCATGCTCCCACCAGCGTTGCCGCCTGTCACTGCGCCTTTGAAGTGGCGCCTGATTTTCCAGTCTGTCTGAAGTTGATCGCTGTGTATGCAGCAGCTGGTCCGGCAAGTCCCCCAGCCGGGCCTTTCCATGACGGTGCCAGCCGCTGGGGACTCGGGGAGACAGCCACCAGGCCTCCGGGGGGATAATGGGAAGAAGCCGAGATGCCATTTCTGTCTTCAGGGTCTTCTAGACTGAGTTTGCTTATTTTTTGCTTAAAAGGACAAAAAAAAAAAAAAAAAAAAAAAAGAGTTTCTACGAACTCCAACGTGCTATCTCTCTTCAAAGAATCAAAGAAAAGAGAATAAAGATTTAAAGCAAAACACAACAAAAAAAAAAAAACAAGAGCCAAAGGTAAAATTCTTACATTTCTTTGAACATTTATATGGCTGCAACTGCTGCATGGTGGAAGGTGCTAGACTGGGAATGCTTTTGCAGATGCTAATGTGCCGTGTGACCCTGGGCAAGTCACTGCTCTCTCTGACTCTCTGCCTGTGGGATCCCCTGAGGAGGGTTCAGTGGGCTCTGCCCCACACCACACTGTGGGACTTTCTCACAGGCTGTGCTGTTTGCTGCCCCCAACACTCAAACCCAGAGAATCAGAGCAGGGAGGTGGAGGGCCTCCAGGGCTCCGTGAGCAGGATGGTCCCTTTCAGACATGGATGTGTGAAATCTCCATCGTGAGGATGTCACAGCTGAGGGTCAGAGGCGGTAAGTGAGCAGCCTAGGGTCACACAGAAAGGGAGTCTGGAAGCAGGATTATTGAACCTGTGTCTTACGCCTCCCCAGCCAGGGCTTCTTCTCCTGCCTCATTAAGCTGCAGGAGGAAGTTCCCAGAAAGCAGGGGCCACCTTTATGTAACTTACATTTTTCCATAGAGACCTGTGGGAGTGGAGTTTAAGGGTGAAGGCTCGGAGGTCAGATAGAACTCGGTCCTGCATCTGCCACTCCATTCACATGACTGCATGCAATTGATTTCACGTCCCCGAGCCTCAGTTTCCTTAACTGTAAACTGGGGCTGTTCCTCGTGCCTCCCCATGCATACTGTGAGGGTGAGGGAGAGGACACAGGTGAGGCGCTCAGCTCACAGCCTGGCACGCGTGAGCCTTCCATCAATGCCAGCAGCTACTCCTGTGAGCCTTCAGCATGGGGCGGGAGCCTCGTCTGTTTCCTTCGTCAAATTCTTGGGGTAGGAGAGCACCCTGGAGTGTTCTCCCAGGCCTGCCTGTACATCGCGGTTGTCACCCCACAGCCCCTCCCACCAGAGCCCCTTCCCGGGAAAGACAGGCCGCCTCCAGCAGGATGTACAGGAAATGTCAACCTCATCTCGCCCAGAGGCCACTGCTGACACTGATGAGACCCCCGGCGGGCGGGGCAGACAGTGAGCAGCTCAGGGCTTGGCCTTGCCCCCACTGGGCTCGGCCTTTCTTGGTCTCCCTGTCACAGCTCTGGCTCCAGCCTGGGGAGGTGACCCCGCAGGTTACTTGATTCGCCTGCCTGGCTGGGAAGCTGTCAGTCTATGGGCTGGCCTTAGAGGGAGCTGGCGGGCAGGCAGGTGGGGGGCCAGCCTCCAGCTAGCAGTGCAGAGGGCAGGTGCCTGGTGGGCATGGGCTCAAGGCTCGGACGCAGAATAAAGTGGTTTGGAAGCCTGACTCTGGCTCACTGTGCGACCTGGGGCAAGTTAAGTCGCCTCTCTAGAGGAAGGTTCTTCAGCTGAAAACGTGCCCAGGGTAAATGTTCTCCCAACAGGGCCGCTGGGAAAACTGGAACAATGGCAGTTGGGAACACACAGAGTGGCAGCCTAATGAAGATGCTATTCATTGTGTTGTGTCCCCGCCCTCTCAGGTGGGCAAGAGATTCATTCATTCAGTCAGTCATTCACTTATGCAATAAGGCGGCTTTGCACTTACTATCGTTTGCCAGACCAGTTCTAGGCACTGGGGAGACAGCTGTGAACAAAGAGACTAGGCTCCTTGCCTTCATGGAGCTGACATTCTACTGCAGACGGAATGGGGGACTGGAAGGGGAGGCTGCTGGAAATCAGAGGCCCAGGGAGGACGAAGAATGTGATGGGGCCACAGTAGAAAGAACACAGAAGACCTGTGTTCAAAGCCTGTCTCAACTGCTAACATGCTGTGTGACCTTGGGCAAGGCACTTCCTCTCTCTCGCCTTCAGTTTCCACATTTGCAAAAGAGGACTCATCACCCTGCCTCACATCACCAAGAAGCAAGTCTCCAATGAGGCCAGTCTTGGAAAGCCACCAGGAGAATGGGTTCCTCTGCCTGCCTAGCTCCCCTCCCCTGAGAATTACAGCTGGGCACCTAGTAGAGGAGTAGGGTGTGACCTGCAGCTTCTCCCCAGGCTTGGGACCCAGCCCAGCATACCCAAAGCTACAAACCTGAAAATGGCCACTCCACCTTTTGAAGTCTGGTGCTCACCTGAGGTGGAGGCAGGAGCTCTGCACATCTTCTCCAGCCCTATGCTGTCTGGACTAAGATCTCCTCCTTGAGATCCTGTTTCTTCCAGTCACCCTCCAGGTGGGATCCTGGGGATCAGAGTAGCCTTGCAGCTAGAGAAGACCAGCAATCATTCATTCATTCATTCATGCATCCATCATCAATCAGTTGATCAGTCAACAAACACTCAACTAGCGTTTACCAGGTGGCAATGCCATGCTAAGCACAGGTTATTGGGGTGTGTCAATTTCTTCAGCAAACACTGAGCACCTCCTCTGTTCTGGAGTTCCATAGCTGGCACTGGGAATAAAGTGATTAATTGATTTATTAAATGTTTAGAGGCACCTACCATGTGCCCTGTGGTTAGTGTCAAAGAAATATGGAGGCCGCCAGGTGCGGTGGCTCACGCCTGTAATCCCAGCACTTTGGGAGGCCGAGGCGGATGGATCACGAGTTCAGGAGATCGAGACCATCCTGGCCAACATGGTGAAACCCCGTCTCTACTAAAAATATAAAAATTAGCTGAGTGTGGTGGTGGTGTGTGCCTGTAGTCCCAGCTACTTGGGAGGCTGAGGCAGGAGAGTCGCTTGAACCTAGGAGGCAGAGGTTGCAGTGAGCTGAGGTCATGCCACTGCACTCCAGCCTATCAACAGAGTGAGACTCCATCTCAAAAAAAAAAAAAAAAAAAAAAAAAAAGAAATATGGAGGCCTTACTCTGTGCCAAGCACTATGATGGGCACAGGGAACAGAGTCACGGGCTCCCTGAGCACCAGCGCTGAGCCAGGCACCGTGCCTGGAGAGCAGCGGCTGGCGTTTTGTATGCGGACATGAAACCCGGAGTCTCCCTATGGCTAATGAATCATCGAGCTTCACAAGAGAAGCGCGAATGGACCCCCTTGTCCATGAATTTGCTAATTGAGCTCCTCGAACTCAGACATTAACCTGCATTACCATAAATACTGCAGAGAACAGCCATTCTCAACTGCTGCTCAATGGTAATATAGAAAATCAGTCGAGGGATAAAACTGAAATGGAATCAGAAAACCTGATTTTCACCATTAATTCAAACCTAGTCTCCCCCAAATGCCTTCAGCTAAATCTTTCTCTAACACTCAAGGGCTGGAGAGAGGAGCATGGGGACGGGGGCTGGAAGAAGGGAGAGGCTTAGCAATGGAGGCTGGGGAGTGTAAACTGGTGCAGGGGCTTGAGGGTAGGAGCGGGCCCGTTCTACCTCACCGGAGGCAGCCAGCCCTGGCCCATGGCCTAGAGGAGTGACCTTGGTGATGAGTGAACTCAGTGCCATACATGAGAGAAATGGGCAGAGAGCTGGGGATAGCAAGGGCCAAGAGTGTGGGCAGAGAGACAGAGGGGGCAAGAAGTGGATGGACAGGCAGACAGGTAGCTAGAGGGACTGACCGACTGCCAGGTAGACAGAGGAAAACAGACAGACAAACAGAATGACAGATGGACAGCCAGCCTGACCCACAAGAAGCCTGATGATGCACGGGTAGACAGACAGAGTCACAGGCAGACAGACGGGCCCAGTGACAGTCCAAGCAGCAGGTCCAGGGAGAGGCAGACAGCCAGGCTGTCCATTGAGAGGACAATTGCATGGACTGACACCAGGTGACAGGGACTGGAGGCTGGAGTTGGGGACAGAGGCTGGAATCGCTGAGCCCTCCCTAGACACATTAGCAGGAGGAGACCCGGCAGATGGCTTCACATTTCGTGTTAAGCCCCTTGCGTGACGAGACTGGCGTGCGGGGTGCTCCCCTGGGCCCCAGGCTTCCCGGCTTCTTCCCCCTCCTCCTCCTCCCCCTCACAGCCACGTGCATGATCTGGCACGCAAGGCAGGGAGGCTCGGAGCAGCCGTGACGTCTGCTCCATGGTTGGGCAGTGGGGGCACTGCCTGGACCCCTATGTGGGCCCAGTTGTCTGTGGGGGGCTCAGACCCAGTTCAGGGTCCTAGCCCTGGGGACTTGGACTTGGGGGGTTGGGAAGTCCTAAAGGGAGCCTGCTGGGCTGCTGCCCCATCCCTCTGCCTCATTCGTCTGTTCCATCTGACCCTGGCCGCCACACTGTGTGGTAGATTCTGTTATTGTCCCCATTTAACAGAGCAGCAAACTGAGGCTCAGGGAGAGGAGGGAGTTGGGCCAAGGACTTTCAGCATCAGGGGGGTGGAATCTTTCTGTCTGGGGGCTGGGCTGCTCACAGGAAGCTCACTCGTGCTCTGCTCTTCCGTAACTGATGCTGCTGTTAAGTCCAATGTACTTTGGCAGGGGAGTGACTGTGCCAGACCCTAGAATTCCCTTTAGGAAACCTACTGGCTCTCAGATGGAAGCCACATTGACAGCATCAGCTTCTTCAGTGGTCCAAGCACCTCTGGTATCCATCGGGAACTGCCATCTGTCTCTTATTTGGTCACAAAGTCAGGTGAGGCAAACCCTCAACAGCCAGAGCTCCAATCACTCAACTCGCTGTTGCTGACTGTGTTGGTGCCCAGCCCCGACACCAACGAGACAGGTGGGGAGGAAACTGGGGCTTCCCTGAGGAGTAAATGGGGCCTCAGCACCAATCGCCTTGATTTTCATCCAGTTCTCTCTCATCAAAGCTCAGGACAAAAAATACTTCCATTCATCAAGATAACCATAGCAGCGGCGGGAGCGGCAGGAGCAGTAATGGTCATTTACCGAGTGTTAACCAGGAAGAGGTAAACTGTGTTCCAACCCCAAGACACATTAGCTCACACCTCACAGTGACTCCGTGAGGCAGACATTGGCCCCATTTTACTAGAGTGGAAGCTAAAGCCTTCCTGGCTTCTCTAAAGTCTCTTGGTGAGAGGCGGAGCCGGGATCTAGACTCCAGTCTGATTCGAAAGCCTGGGCTCATTCTGCTGCCCCAGGCTGTCTCAGAGATGGTGCAGGAGCTTAGCGGGGCTTCTGAGAGCTGTGGCTGGGCCGTGGGGAGGGAGGGAGGAGGGGAAGGTGGTGGCAGATGGTGGGCGGGGCGGGCCGGAGAACCCACGGAGCCAGGAGGCAGGTGGCCTTGATGACTGACAGGCAGCTTATTCCAAGCCCTGGGCTGCTACAGGTGAGAGACACCGTCTCATCCCTCATGAAAGAAACATCAGTATTAATCGGATCAGGCCCCACACCCTGGGCTGGGTGCCTCATCCATTTTTCATTTATTTCTTCCTTAAAACTCAACCCAAGGGGAGAAAGAGGGGAGGGAGCTGAGAGAAGGCTGCGGGGTGTGGGGGAGCGGTAGAAATGCTCTGCCTTCCAGATTGGTTCAGGGAGTCTTCGTAGCACAGAGGTTAACAGCACAGGCTTGGAGTCAGACGCACCTGAGTGTGACCCCAGCCCAATTACTTCCTAGTTGTGTGACCTTGAACAAGTCGCCTTTCTTCTCTGAGCCTCAGTTTCCTCATTTGTATCATAGGGCTAATAATACATACACCTCTGGGTTGTGGCCAGCACATAATATGTGTTTAATAAAAGGCAGCCATTGTGCCTAAGAACTGGTCTGCTGCCCTGAGAACCCCAGAAAAATAATGTTTTGTCTTTCTCATTTTTGGGAAGCTCACTTCTTTTGGAGGCAAAAATGACTCCTTGTTGAGGAACTCTGACAGTAAGAAAGGGTTTCTTAAGTGGAGCTGAAATCTGTCTTCCTGAAGCATCCACCATCTGGTTCTGCAAAGACCTAGCCTGGTTCCTAGCCTCCGGGTTCCTTTCCTGGGAGAGATTCCAAGGGACCTGAGGACAGACAGCGTTTTGTGATGCTCCCGAATCCTCACCAGGGTCTTGCTACTGTCTCCCCATGCCGTGGCATCCAGACCCCCCTCCACTATGGTTCCATCCCCTGGACACACCCAAGGGCCTGTTCTTTCCCTTCAGCTCAGGTCAGCAAGTATCACAGCCAATTTCTGGGTTGCATCAACCTCACCCTGCCCCCGAGAAGCTGTGTAAGAGGTGTTCAGGCTACAAGAGAGGCAAGGCTCTAGATGTGCTGGGCCAGCATAGAACACGGCGGGAAAATCGTGAGTTTCTGCTCCCAACAATCCAGCCCCAGGTCCTGGGGACTTCTTAGGAATAATGTTTGCAGCCTCTCGAAGTCACGAAGCAGCCGGTCCCAGCCAAGGACCCAGAGGCGAGAGCCAGCGGATGCCGCTTCAGTACCAAGGACAGCTCAGCCTTGCTATGGATCTGCATGTGTCCTGCTGGGTTGGAGGCTGTGGGAGGCCGAGGAAGGTGGTGGCTGCATCCTCAGAGAGCTGGTGACAAGCTGGCAGCCTAGGTTGTGTGGTCACAGGATGGGAGTGCTGACTAACTGATAAATGAGCGACTAATTGAATGTCTTGGTTTCAGCAATCAGCCATTGCTGAATTGCTTTCTCAGAAAATTAGGCAACCTTCAGAGAAAGCAATTTTGACTTGAAGTTGAAGGCAAAGTCTTAACTTGTCTGAGCCTCAGTTTCCCCAGCTATGAAATGGGGAGGAAGATATACAATATATAGTATATCTAACGTGCCTGCTGCATAGTCCTTCTGAGATTTGGCCTTTCGTGAGGATACAGCCAAGATTGTCTGCCTGGCTGGGAGGGACACTGGGAGGATCTTGAGGGAAACATGTTAAGCTGGACCCTGGGGCTCTGCTGAGTATCTGCCATTGAACACTCCATGTCCAGGCTGTCCCTGCAAGGATCCTTGCATGGAAGCAAAATGATTCCTATTCTGAGCGTCTCAACGGACAAAAAATTATCCTGGGGGCAAGACGGGGGTGGGGAGAGAGGAATCAGAGGTGACCATCCTGACTTGACATGTGCACACACACACACAGTTCTCTGTACACACAGGCACACGACTCACACCCAGTCACAGGCTGTCCCATGTCACAGTCATGGAAACACATGTACACCAAGCATGCACACATACAATCGTGTATATAATACTATACCTACACCAATCACGCACACACACACGCACGTGTTTTTTGTTTTTTTGTTTTGTTTTTTTGAGGCAGGGTATCACCCAAACTGGTCATTTTTAAAATTATTTTTTGTAGAGACTGGGTCTCACCATGTTGTCCAGGCTAGTTTTGAACTCCTGGGCTCAAGTGACCTTCCTGCCTCAGCCTCCTAAGTGACTGGGATCACAAGCACATGCCACCGCACTGAACCCATTTGTGTATTTTATGTTTTAGTCACTGGATTTTACACACAAAGACACACCCATGATCAGCCACTCTCATGCTCATAGCATATACTTACCCATCACAGCCACACTCATATGAACACATACATGCATGGTGGTACACCGACAGTCATATACACATGTGGAGATAATGCCACATGTACCCTTTGCGCAATCACACACCACAACATGCACAAATATGTCACAACCCCTCCTAGTCATCTACTCACATCTAAGCACAAATTCATAGCAGTGAGGTGGGGTTCAGTGACTCACGCCTGTAATTCCAGCACTTCGGGAGACTGACACGGAAGGATCACTTGAGGCCAGGAGTTTGAGACCAGCCTGGACAATGTAGTGAGACCCAGTCTCTACAAAAAATAATTTAAAAAAATTATCCAGGCATGGTAGTGCACGCCTGTAGTCCTGACTGCTTGGGAAACTGAGGTGAGAGGATCGCTTGAGCCCAGGAGTTCGAGGCTGCAGTGAGCTGTGAGGACACCACTGCACTTCAACCTGAGTGACAGAGCAAGACGCTGTCTGAAAAAAAAGAAAGAAAGAAAGAAAAAGAAAGAAAGAAAAAAAAAAGAAAGAAAGAAAGAAAGAAAAAGAAAGAAAGAAAGAAAGAAAGAAAAGAAGGAAGGAAGGAAGGAAGAAGGAAGGAGGCCAGGTGTGGTGGCTCAAGCCTGTAATCCCAGCACTTTGGGAGGCCTAGACGGGCGGATCACGAGGTCAGGAGATCGAGACCATCCTGGCTAACACGGTGAAACCCCGTCTCTACTAAAAAATACAAAAAGCTAGCCGGGCGAGGTGGCGGGTGTCCGTAGTCCCAGCTACTCAGGAGGCTGAGGCAGGAGAATGGCGTGAACCCGGGAGGCAGAGCTTGCAGTGAGCCGAGATCTGGCCACTGCACTCCAGCCTGGGTGACAGTGTGAGACTCTGTCTCAAAAGAAAAAAAGAAAAAAAGGAGGGAGAGAGGGAGAGAGGGAGGGAGGAGAGAGGGAGGAAGGGAGGGAAGGAAAGAAGAAAGGAAGGAAGGAGGAGGAAGAAAGAAAGAAGAAAGAAAGAAAGAAAGAAAGAAAGAAAGAAAGAAAGAAAGAAAGAAAGAAAGAAAGAGAGAAAGAAAGAGAGAAAGAAAGAAAGCATCCCTCTACCCATCACTCATTATCCCTGACCAGTGGGCCTGGGATGCTCTCCCCCAGGAGAAACTGGAAGACAGATTCAGGTGTGACATGCTGGCTGGCTGGGTGACTCCCGAACTTTGTACAGGGCCCACATCCTCAACCCTCCTCCCAGCCCCAGCACACACCAGCACTGCCCCTCCCCGAGGGAGTCAGCCTGACCTGTGTTTGGATCCTGATTTTCACTCACCTGCTGTGTGACATGGAGCAAGTTACATAACCTCTGTGTGCCTCGGTTTTCTTACTGGTGAGAAAGGGATGGTAATAGCAATACCCTCCTAAAGTTGCTGTGAGGACTGAAAAGCACAGTGCACGGAAAGCACTTGGCGCTCTGTGTGGCACAGGATAAAATCTCGGTGAATAGCGACTCCCCATCATTAGTGACAATCATGACAATCAGCCACCCACCGAGGCTCCTGTCAGAGGCCATGCAGACAGCCTTGCCTCCACAGCCCCTCTCATGTGAGTGTGTGCGGGGATTATTTTAGCATCTGAAGAGGGCGTCCACCCTGGGAAGGAAGGGGCTACACCAGGATGCCCCTCTGCTCTCCACCCTGGCCCCACCCATGGGTCACCTTGGCCATGCATCCATGAACTTCTCTCCTGATGCTTTAGGCTTCCTTCATCTGAGTCTGTGACCTCCCAGCCCCTCCTGCTCCCCACCAAAGGCCCCGGGGTGCCTTCTCCTTCCTTGGGTCCTGCCACTTCGCAGCAGAAAGGTGGCTTTCTGGTTGATTTTGGTTGATTTTGCACTGGATGCTGAAACCTGCGTTCTTGGTATTCAGGGAGAAGTTTCTCGCTAATCTCCTCACTCTGAATGCTCATCACATTTCTCTTAAAGCCACAGGAGCTCCCCCCATCCCCATCTTTTATTCATCACCTTCCACCATCCCCAACACGGGAGACATGGAAATGCAAACCCTCTGAGGACTGCAAATTCCATCCAGCAGTTGACCCTTCCCCAGCCACCCATAGTGGGGGAGCTGGAGGGTCCTGCAGAGATTCTTGGGCCTTGGGGATGGAGTGAAAGGGGCGGCCAGCCCTGGGTCCAGGCCACCAGCCCCAGGTGGAGTGAGTGACAGAGGAGCAACAGTGGGGCCGGGACTTGACTACTTGGGCTGCCCCCCCTCCTATTCCCAAGGACTCATCCATGCTTGCCAACAGTTTTGCTCTCGGTCCCTTCATAGAGACACCCAATCATCCCCCTCCAGCAAGTGACAAACACTGTCCCCTGCGTGCCGTCCTTACATTACCCTTCAATCCTCATGGCAATCCTGTGGAGTAGATGGAAGTGGTGGTCCCGTGTTACAGAGGATGAAACAGGGCTAGAAGAGAAGTGACTTCCTCAAGGTCACATGAAAGGGAAGGATGAGGAAACTGGCCTTGCTTTAGGGCAGATCCTCAGGGCCCCAGTAAGAGCAATTTGCCTGTACATTTATCATTCACTGAATTATTACCGTGTCCGCCCTCCCCCTGGACTAGGCACTGGGGTTCTCTAAGTGGAGACAGTTCTGGCCTTAATCCATTCACGATGAAAGTGAGAGATCGATGACAGTGGAACATAAGTGCTTCAATGGGGGCAGCCCCGGAATCTGTGGGATCTCAGAGAAGGGAGGCATCTAACCTCGAATTAGGAGAAGGGAGCCAGAGGTTGAGATCTTCAGTGTGAGTTGAAATTGGCCAGGGGCAGAAGGGAGAGGAAGGACATTGCTCTGGTAGAAAACATACATGCCACAGCCGTGGGAGAGGGGTGAGACTATTCATGGGCTTGCAGGTGTTTCCCCCTGGCTGGAGGTTTCCTGTGGGCTTGCTGGAGAGTAAGGACAGGAAGCAAAGCCAGAGATATGGGTGGGTACAGATTTAAAAAAAGCTATGCTGGGGCCAGGCACCGTGGCTCATGCTTGTAATCCCAGCACTTTGGGAGGCTGAGTGGGCAGATCGCTTGAGCTCAGGAGTAAGAGGACAGCCTGGGCAACATAGCAAACCCCGTCTCTACAAAATAAATAAATAAATAAATTAATTAATTAATTAATTAATTAACCAGGTGTGGTGGCATGCGCCTGTGGTCCTAGCTACTTGAGAGGCTGAGGAGGAAAGACTGATTGAGCGTGGGAGGTCCATCCAGACTGCAGGGAGTCGAGATCATGCCACCCTGGGTGACAGAGCAAGACCTTGTCTTTAACTAAATAAATGAAAGAAAAGAAGGGCACTAGAGAGCGGAAGATAGTTGGAGAGAGATTGGAGAGGCCGGCGGCAGCAGATGACGGGGGCGGGGGGTGGGGGGGTTGGAGGTCAGGGGAGGATTTTCGACGTTATAGTAAACTTGATAGGAAGCTTTTGCAGGATTGTAATCCAGAATGTAGCAAGATCTGGTTTATGTTTTTAAAAGATCCCTTCGGCTGCTTGCGGAGAATGGATTATGGGGGCCAGAGAGGAAGTGAGGAGGCTACTGAGGAGGCTTCCGCAGTCGCTGAGGGAAGAGGAGGCGGCAGCAGAACCAGGGGCAGGTGGACTTGATGAGGCTCCGTGTACATTTTGGGGAGAGAACTGACCACATCTGCTGGTCTGTCGCAGCGCAACCAGCCCCTGCCACCGGGGTCCAGGACCCTGGACAGCGTCAACCCTCCCCTCAGCCCAGAAGAGCCAGTTCTTCCAACCTCCCCACCCCACCATCCCCCCACTTCCCCAACCCCATTTCTGAGACCCCAAGTTTCCTGAAGGCAGCCTGCAGAACCCCTCCCTCCCTTGTGGGTGTCTAAAAATAAGAAACTTTATTTTTTAGAGCAGTTTTAGGTTCACAGCAAAATTGACCAGGAAGTACAGACACTTCTCATATAGCCCCGTCCCCTTTGTGTTTTTTAAACACTCTTATTTAAAATTATAGGCCATTTCAACATATGAGAAAATCGAGAAATAATGTAACAGACACACATCGAGATTAAGTGGATATTCACATTTTGCCATATTTGCTTCAGAGTCCCCTATTTTTACAAAAGAGATGTCAAAGACAGACAGATACAGTTGTGCTGACCTGGTGTTTATCTGTCTCGTGCATATTTTATGCTGTCATTACCTAGTTACGCATTCAAAACCTGTGTATTCAATTCTTACATATATTTTTTTAAAGTTTACATAAATGGTGTAAACCTATGGAGGTTCCTTTGGTATTTTTTTCGTTCCATGTTACATTTGGAGACTTATCCCTATTGATGGATGTTGATCTAGTTTGTTCATTTGAACGGTGGTTGATTATCTTATTGCACTTATGAAGCAGTTTATTTGTTGTTTTCCTGCTGGGAGGCAGTTAGGCTCCTCTTTGTATTTCTATTACATACTAAGGTGCAATAAATATCCGTGGACACGTATGCTTCTGCATATGAGTATGCGTCTCTGGGACACGGTGGAAAACATTGCTGGTGTCCCACTCGGATGCCTTTTACCTGTAGGTGTTCCCATCCTCTAGCTGTGAGTGTTGACACTAAGGGCTCAGAGCTACTCCCTTCTTGGGAACTCCCTTGCCCACAGTTACACCACTTCTCCATCCTTCCTATGGGGTGGCCATAGCTGATGACTGAGTGACATGGGGGTAGAAAATTTTGGCTCCCTTGCCTCGAGGTAGACCGACTCTGCGTTGTCACTCCTGCCCCAGAGCTCCCATGGGATCAGATCGAAGCTAATCTCCAACTGAGAACATATCACTGCCTAGCGCTTCCACCCTATCTGCCATCCCATCTCCCTTTCACCTAAGAGCTCTGCTTCAATAAATCACTGCACAAGAATCCCTGACTCAGGCCCTGATTAGGAAACTTAACCTAAGAGGCACACATTAGTGGCAGAGTTGGCTAGATCATAGATTTGCTCGTCTTAAAGTTTATTAAGCATTTTCAAATTGCTCTCCAAAGTAGCTGTGCAAATTTAAATTCCCACCAGCAGTTTATAAACATTGCTATTTCCCCCATATCTTCATCAATACTCACGTTAGACACTAATTTTGCCAACCGGATTGGTGTAATGAGCCATCTCATTATTGTTTCAACTTTCATTTCCGTGTTTACTAGTGATGTTGAGACTCTTTTATATCTTGTTTGGCCTTTTACATTTCTTCCTCTGGTATTTAATCACTTTTTTTTTTTTTTTTTTTTTTTTGCCCATTTTCCTATTGCTCTGGAATGTTTTGGTAGATTGATTCTCTGGAGTTATAAAAAACATTGTTTTGGAAACTAATTGTCTCTTGCTTGTATGGATTGCTAATACTTTCTCCCAGCCAGTGGCTTTAAGAAATCTCTTCATCTTTTGTCACACAGAAATAATTGTAGTAAGATTTATCATTTTAAAAATCATTTATGCTTTTTGTGTTTTGTTTAGTTTCTACTCTAAGATCATAAAGTTATTTTCCTCTATTTTCTTGTAAAGTTTTATAGTGTGCTCTTCACATTTAGGACTTTAACCAACCTGGAACTTATTTTGTGAGTGGTGTGAGCAGGGATCCAATTTTATGTTTTCCAATAGGGGAATTCAATTGTTCAACATCATCTGTTAACAAGACCATTTTACCCTTTGTTGTGTTTCACACTCTCCTATATATTTTGATCTGCCCCTAGGCATTATTCTCTGTTCTACTATCTGTTGATCTGTTCCTGGGACCAAATCCATTTTAATTGTTAGAGCTCCATAGTGCCTATTGATACCTGATAGGGGGAGGTTCCCTTCCTCTTCCTCTTTCTTTTTCAAAATTGTCTTGGCTGTTCTGTGTTCTTTATTATTCCATGTACATTTGGGGATGACTCTGTCAAGTTGCCGAGAAAACCCCATTGCAATTTTTATTGGAAATAAAAATGCATGGATTAAATTGGAAGGGCATAGCCAGCGTTGTGGTGGTGAGGCGGCTCCCCATCCATGAACATGGTTTGTTTCTTCCTCTCCTCTGCGTTCCATGCCTTGCACAAAGGACTGCCTTGGAAATCAACCTCCAAACCCTTCTCATTCTTCAGTGCTCAACTGAAATGCTTCCTCCTCCAGTAAGTCCTCCAATGACAGACCTGCCTGTCAAGGCTCTAACACTCTGGCACCCTTCTGGTGCTCTATTTTTTGGACACTTAGCACATTGGATCTGATTGAGGGAACCTCTTTTGTGCAGTCTGCACCTCCACCTAGTCTCTGAGCTTCTGAGAAGAAGGGCTGCGTCTCACAGTCTTATACCCCCAGTAGCACCCAGCACAGAGCAGGTGTTGATTAGGATCTGATGATTGGATCCTATCGCCCAATAGGATGTTAGGATCTCTTCCCCTTAAGGGAAGGTAAGTCTGTAGTAACAGATTCTTCCTCACAGGAAACAACTGGTTTTGTGAGGAAAGGACCTGGTGCTTAGTTTGGAGTCTCAAGGAAGTATAGCTGGCTTGAAATCGACAGATTTAGCTCTATGTGGTGGCTCTGCCATGTGGGACATTGGCCTCTCCAAGTAAGCTTTTGGCCATGTGTGAGTGGGGGATGATATTCTCAATCTCATAGTGCTATTGTGATTCCGAGCGAGACAATGTAGGAAATGCAGTGTAGGTGTTTTCTGCCTGTTCCCACTTCCCCAGTTTGAGGGAGGTTCAGGAGAGAAGCCCTTCGCTCAGCTGGAGATCATCCACTCCCTCACCTCTAAGACCCTGGAGCACCTTCCCCAAATGTCTGAGCCACTGGCACAAATGGATGCTCTTGGCCTCTGCTCTGCCTCTATCTCTGTCTTCTGACCAGAACCCCTGCTGCTGCTCCCTTTCCCCATGAGCAGAGGGAGTCCTCAGCTCCCTGATGTAACTATGGAAGATGCTTGTACTCTGCCTCCCTTATTCTGCCTCCCAGCACCCAGGTCTCCCAGTGGTCCCCCTTGGTCCTGAGGAAGCTGTTTCCAAGAAATGTCCTTTCCCTCCTCTTCCATGGGGGCATCTTTCTCCCCCAAGAGAACTCAAGGGCAATGCCCAGCTGGAAGTGACTGGACTCTAGGGTTAAGCACCATGTGCACCTCTTGGAAGAGAGAATTTGGGGCTGTGGGGTGCTTCCTAGCTGAGCCTGGGATTTGGGGTGTGACAAATCTAGGTTCTGATTCATCCCCCGGTCTGTCCTTTGGCTTTAGGCAGGTTGGCTGAACCAGGACTTAGCTTCCCCGTATATACAATGCATGCACTAATCCTACCTCCCCCGACGGATGAGAAAACCAGAGGGGAGAAAAATGAATGGGATGCAAAAAGTAGGTGCTCAGTATGAGGTTGGCCCTTCCCCAACAGGAGATGTCAAGCTTGTAGAGATGGGGGAAAAATGGGGGACACAGGCAAAGATGAGGCAGAATTTATTCTCATTGTGGGTAATTTCAAGAGTCAGGATGGAGACCACATAGAGGCAGGTCCCTAGGACCCTGAGAGGGACCCCACGCTAGAGTCAGGGGCCACACTTTTGCAAGTGCCAGGCCCATGGTGCCTCCATGACTGTGAGGATCCAGAGCCCAGAAACCGGGTAAGAGTGGGGTGGGGGTGGGGAAGAAGACAGGATTCCCCCCGCCCCAGATCGTGTTCTGACCATGTTTCCGACTTCCATAGGAAGGAAGAACAGCTCGGCTATATAGTAATATAATATATAGAGGTGTAGAGAGCTGGCCGCGGCACCTGGATGGGGCTGAGACTCCCCGAATTATTGCAGGAGGGAGAGGGGGCTCAGTGCTGGTGTCCCCGCGGGATAGCTGTGTTGGCTATGGGGAGGGGGGGCAGGGCTGGGGAACTGGGCTCGCCCCTCCCTCTGGGGCTGGCAGGGGGCACACAGTGGGGTTCCTGCTACCCTGTCTGCCAATGGCCTCCGGGTTGGGGCTTTATCACCCTGGGTGCTTTTTATGTGCTTTGAAGACCATTTTTGCATTGTCAGGAGTGAGGAAAAAATATTCTGACATGGTAGAAAAGAGATATTTACATACCCTGGTGGGCCGTAAGGGGGAGGTCAGTGTGAGGGGGCGGGGCTTCCAGGGCACCTCCACCCCCAGCGCCCATGTGGGATGGTGTATGGGGACAAGAGCCTTGGCCGGAGGCAGGAGCCCTGACTCTGCCACTTGGTTGCGGTGCAACCTGGGACGGGGCATCACCCCTCTCTCCAGGCCTCAGTCTCCCCATATGCTACAGAAAGGGCTGGGCTGGGGGCTGAGAAGCTAGGATCCTCTGGTCCCTGATCCTAGGCCTGGGGGACAAGGGGGAGGTGTCAGGGCTGGGCAGTGAAAGGTTAGCGAAGGGACTTTGAGTGAGGAGACCTGGGCCGTGGAAGGAAGGCATCAGAGGCTAGAGGGGGCTGCTGAGCCCCTGGCCCTGGCCGGGCAGCCAAGCCCAGCTGAGGGCATCTCATGTGCTCTGCCATGATGCCTCCATGAAGGCGGCCAGTGGGACTGGCCAGGAACCCTGTTTTCCTGTTGAAGCAGCGGTGGGAGCTGGGTGGAGGCTGCAGGTGGCCTCCTCGGCTAGAGGGAGGACCCAGACCTGAGATACAGCCAGGGTGGGCTCACCCAGGCAGAGATGAGGGTGGGCCTGGTGCTGGTGCAGTTCAGAAGTGGCCCCTGGCTCCAGCCTCCAGGTGTGCGGGGATGTAGGGGTGTGCCTCTCCCCCGTCCCCGTGGGTGCTGGACCTGGTGGTGTCACACACTGAGTTCCCTGCTCACACATCTCCTCATTCATGACACGTCATCCACCATCACCCACATGTGCCTCCAGGCTTAACAGATACGCACATGCTCATAACATGCATACGTCCATGCTGAGACCCGAAGGGGTGGACACACATGATCACACATTGTTCACTCGGGATCCCCTGACCTTGTGAGATCACCCCCCACCACACACACACACACACAGAGGCAGGCGAGTGACGTCCCTGTTGGACTCTGTGGCGTGGAGGCCCCAGGCTCCGGAAAAGAGAAGGCACCTGCCCTGGGGGACGGGTGTCCTGGCCAGGGTGGTCACCAAAGGCCCCTTCCCAGGCACCTGACCCCTGATAACTCCAGGTCCTGTGGCGGAGCCTTCAGCCCCCCTAGCGCCCGAGAGGAGGGCAGAGGCCTGGGGCCGCCCTGCCTGCTGCCAGCCCCGCACGTCCTCTGCCGCTGGCATGACCTGCGGAGTGTTTGGTGGCCACCTGGGCCTTGCCGGCTGTGCATCAGAGGTGCCGGCGGGGCCCCTGGGTGCTGGTCAGCTGGGCCCGCATGGTCTGAATGCTGCCCAGGATCTTCTTCTGGTGACCCATGAGGGTGATGCCCAGGGCACGCACGTCTCTGTGAAGGAAGGGTGCTGCTGGCCAGCTGGGCCTGGGAGGCTGGGAGCCGTGCATGCAGCCAGGGCCATGGATCTGGACCTGTAGCCTCCCCGGCGGCCCTGCCTCTGGGTCCCCGCCCCTGCCCCCACACGCATGGGCCCCCAGCCCCACCCATCACTCACTGGGCGTTCATGCGTAGCACCATGCCCAGAGAGGAGTAGCCGCCCGCAGCGAAGTGGTCTCGGTACCGGCCCATGCGGATGGAGTCCAGCCAGTCCCCCACGGTGAGGCCCCCGCCGCCACCGCTGCCCCCTCGGAGGTCAAAGCAGCTCCGGGCGAAGGCAGGGGGTGGGCACCTAAGGCACAGGGGCCCTTGGTAAGTGGCCAGGGGGTTCGGGAGGTTGGACCCCCGAGAAGAGGCAGGCTGAGGAAGGGGTCAGGAAGGGCAGGGGCCGGGGGCCCAGGCTGGGCCTGGTCCAGATGTCAGGGCCAAACTGTCCCAGGGACAGATCTGGGGCAATAATGGGAGGCAGCTGGGCCTCGAGGAGCTGGGGTGGGCACGAGGCACCTGCTGACAGTGGCGGTGGCCCTGAGACTCTCCGGGCTGCGGATCAGCGCGTCGAGGACACTGACAATCTGGGAGAAGCGAGGCCGCTGCGCCCGGTCCTTGTGCCAGCAGTCAAGCATGAGCTGGTGTAGGGCGCGGGGGCAGCCCATGGGTGCGGGCAGGCGGTACCCCTCCTCCACGGAGCTGATGACCTGCGGGGGATCAGCGCTGGGCTCAGCCGTCCCTCCTGGCACCCCAAGTCTTCACCACCTGCGGCCCCGCCAGGGCCCGGTACTCACATCCCGGTTGGTCATGTTCCAGTAGGGCCGCTCCCCGTAGGCCAGCACCTCCCACATGACCACACCGAAGCTCCACACGTCGCTGGCCGAGGAGAAGGTGCGGAAGGCGATGGCCTCTGGGGCTGTCCAGCGGATGGGGATCTTCCCGCCCTGCGATGGACACACAAGAGTCGAGGGGCTGCCCAGGCCTGGCAAGGTGTCCCCCGAGCCCTCTGAGTCAGAGAGCTAAACACTGGGGTTCTGTTTCCCAGTCCAGAGGGACAACACAGCCCCCACCTTCCCAGAGCACCTGTCCTGAGGGAGGCCCCTCAAGAGCCGCTGTGAAGACGAAGGAAGGAAGGAGTGAGATGCCTGGCACGAGCAGGTGCTCAGCCAGTACCAGTCACAAACCAAGGGGGCTCAGGGGCCACAGCCTAGTCGTTTTCCAACTCTTCCTCTTCCTTCTCTTCCCCCACTTCCTTCTCCTTTCTCCTTCCTTCCTTCCTCCCTTCTTCCTTCCTCCCTTCTTTTCCTCCTCCCTTCCTTCTTTTCCTCCTCCCTTCCTTCCTCTCTTCCTTCCTCCCTTCTTTTCCTCCTCCCTTCCTTCTTTTCCTCCTCCCTTCCTTCCTTTCCTCCTCCCTTCCTTCCTTTCCTCCTCCCTTCCTTCCTTCCCTCCTTCCTTCCTCCCTCCTTCTGTCCTTCCTTCCTTCCTTCCCTCCTTCTTCTTTCCCTCCCGCCTTCCTTCCCTCCCTCCTTCTGTCCTTCCTTCCCTCCTTTCTTCTTTCCCTCCCGCCTTCCTCCCTCCCTTCCTTCCCTCCTTCTTTCCTTCCTTCCTGCCTCCCTCCTTCTCTCCTTCCTCCCTCCTTGCTTCCTTCTCTCCTTCCCTCATTCCTTCCTCCTTCTCTCCTTCCTTCCTTCCTCCCTGTCTCCCCCACTTCCTTCCTTCCTCCCTCACTCCCTCCCTCCTTCTTTCCCTTCCCTCCTTCCTTTCCTCATCCCTCCTTCTCTCCTTCATTTCCTTCCTTCCTCCCTCCCTCCCTCTCTCCCTCCCTTCCTTCCTCCCCCACTCCCTTTGTCATTCCCTCCCTCCCTTCCTTTCGCTCCCCTTTCCCCTCCCCTCCTCTCCACACTCCCCTCCCCTTCCCTTCCTTTCCTCTTTTCTTCCTTTCCACCTTCCTTCCTTCCCTCCTTTGCCTCTTCCTTCCTCCCTCTCTCCTTTCTTTCCCTCCTTCCCTCCCTCCTTTCCTCCTCCTTCCTTCTTCCTTCCTCCTTCTCCCTCCTTTCTTTCCTCCCCTACTCCCTCCCTTCTTCTCTCCCTTTGCTCCCTCCTTCCTTGCTCCCTCCCTCTCTCCACTCCCTCCTTCCTTCCTTCCTTCTTTCTTTTGTTGTCACAGGATCCTTCTCCATGGGAAACCTTACTCAGAGGCTGTGGGACAGAGGCTAAGGGAGGGCTCCTGTTGGGGCAGGGTGGAAACTGACCCCTGTGCACTCAGCTCCTGCCTTTAAGGCCGCCCCTAAAGCACCTCTAGAGAGGTCCAAATCCCCATGGAACACGTTTGAAAACAGCTGGGTTTTAGGCAAACTTTAGAGACAGATGTGGAGTCTGGGTACAATTCGGGGAGATTCCAATCCTCCTCAAGTCTCCTGGTGAGTGAGCGACCATGGGGACCAGCCCTGGGGTCTCCCCTGGCCACCTGGTGACAGAGGAAAGGCAGGCAAGGCTGTTCCCATTTCCCAGATGAAGGCACTGGCGTGAAGAGGAGAAACAGGATGTGCCCCAGGTTGAGGGCCACCCCGAAACTGCCAACTTCATTCAACTACTTGCAGAATTGTCGGGCCCTGGGTGCCATCGGCGCCACCTCCCCACTCCCCAGTCTAGCCAGAAGGAGTGTGGGCGACGCACCGTGGTGGTGTAGGCAGCATCCGGGTCGTCCTCTAGCACCCGTGAGAGTCCGAAGTCAGACACCTTGCAGACCAGGTTGCTGTCAACCAGGACGTTGCGGGCGGCCAGGTCTCGGTGAACGTAGCCCAGGTCTGAGAGGTAGCGCATGCCGGCACCCACTCCTCTGAGCATGCCCACCAGCTGCATGATGGTGAATTGCCCATCGTGGGTCTGCAGGGGGACACGGCTTGGGCTTCAGGAAGGCCCAGTGAGGCGCCTGGTCCGTGAACAGGAACCCCGCCCATCTGTAGGATGCTCTAGATGGCGCTTTGCAATTTACCAATTGCTCCATGCTTCTGAAGCACCTTGCAGTTAAGGGTTATTCTCCTGGTCTCATTTGCCCTCACAGCAACCCTGCGAGGTAGGTGGGGCAGCAATGACAGCTTACCCATTTTGTGGAACGAGAGATGGAGGCCCAGAGAGGTTAAGCTCTGTGCCTAAGAGCACCCAGCAAAGAAACTGCAGGGCAGGAGCTGGGAATCCCACCGTCTCCACCACAGCCAGCATGTCCCCCAGCTGGGTGGGGCCTGGATTCCTACAGAGGCACCTCCCTCAGCCTGCGTGAGGGGCAGCAGGACCCCGTGGAGCAGAGGGACTTTCATGCAATGGGGGCCGAAAGGCAGTTTGACTGGCTGACCTCGAAGACCTCCTCCCTATACCTGCCTCCCACTCCCCGGCCTGTGGTGTCCAAGCCAGGGAGGAGGCTTAGAGGGCTTTGCACTAGCTCCCAAAACCCAGACTGGACCTCCCTCCCCAAGCCCATGCAAGAGGCAGACGTGGGACACGCACCCTCAGGAAGGCGTCCAGAGAGCCGTTCTCCATGTACTCCGTCACGATCATTGCCAGGCGGCCTGGGGCGGGCAGTGGGGAGAGGGTGGCTCTTGGTTGGGGCTCAGGGCTGCTGATCAGAGACCCCAGGAGCATACTGCCCTCCCAGGACCTGTGCCAGCACTGGAAGCCCCAGGGGGCCTTGGATTTCCACTGGGGTCCCAGGCTCTGGGCACCCCGAGTCATTTGGGGACCTGAACCGAGAGGACAGGGTCAGGTGGGGCAGAGCAGGATGGATGAGGGGATGGACCCAGAGGCCTGTCCAGGCAGGAGGGGCACTGCAGGGGGAGGCTGTCCTTGCCTGGCACCTACCGCGGGTGACGACACCCTCGAGGCGGATAATGTTGGGGTGGTCGAATTGCCCCATGATGGACGCCTCACTCAGGAAGTCCCGCCGCTGTCTCTCCGTGTAGCCGGCTTTGAGGGCCTTGATGGCCACGGGCACATCCCGCTGCCCTGGCACCTGCAGCCTCCCATAGCAGACTTCCCCGGACTCTCCTGCAGGCCCCGAGAGGGGCAGGTGGGGAGGGGGGGCAGTGGGACCCTCAGACTCCCCCAGGCTCCCAGGCCCTTGTGCCCCCTGGGCCTGCCAGACCCTTGGGTCACACGCTTCCTCTGCCCTGGGTACCCCCACCTTGCCCCGTGCTGTCCCTGCCCTCACAACCCCAGAGACTCACCAGAGCCGATGATTTTCTCGATGTGGATCCTAGAGGCCTCGATCTCCCGGGTGAAACTGCGGCCGGCCCGGCCCGGCTCCTCGTAGGTGTGGGGTTCCGCGTAGAACTGGGGCTCTGGGAGCTTTCCCGGGGGGTGATGCAGGGGTAGGAAGACAGGTGGGGGTGCTGAGGGGCGGGAGGAGGCCCTTCAGTAGGTCCCAGGAGGGATTTTTCCCTCCCAGCAGTCCCTGGGCCTGGGATGGGTCTGGGTGGAGTAAGGGGTGTCTCTGGGAATCTCTGGATGTGCTAGAAAACAACACGCACCCCATAAGTACTTCCCACGTGAAAGCGGGGTGTCTGGAGTCGCTCTGGGGTTTCTACGGGGCTGTGGAGTCTCCAGAGGGTTCTGGGCATGTCTGTCATTTTCTGGGGTCACTTTTACAGTCCTTGAGATCTTTCTCAATTGTTCTGGAGTAGGGATGTAGCAAAAGTAAGTTTTTGCCACAAGGGTCAGCTTTGATTCATTGAAAATAGTTTCTGGCCAGGCGCGTTGGTTCACTCACGCCTGTAATCCCAGCACTTTGGGAGGCTGAGGCAGGTGGATCACTTGAGGTCAGGAGTTCAAGACCAGCCTGGCCAACATGGTGAAACCTCGTCTCTACTAAAAATACAAAAATTAGCAGTGAGTGTTGGTGCACGCTTGTAATCCCAGCTACTTGGGAGGCTGAGGCAGGAGAATCGCTTGAACTCTGGAGGCAGAGGTTGCAGTGAGCTGAGATTGAGCCACTGCACTCCAGCCTGGGTGACAGAGTGAGACTCCATCTCAGAATAAATAAATAAATACATACATACATAAATATATAAATAAATATAAAAAGTAGTTAAGGAGGAGTCTGAGGCTGCACCCAGGCCTGGTGGGAACTGGCACCATGCTTGATGCTAATGTCTACCATGGGCACAGGAGTGGGGCATGGAGGGAGGCGTCCCCAGATTCGCCTTATTGTCTGGGATCTCTACAGGATCCTGAAAATCTCTCCGTAGTAGGGGTTCATTGTCAAAGAGTATATGAACTCCCACTCCGAAATCATATACAAATGTGTGCCCTTCCCTGGGGAGAGGATCTCTAGCATCCTGAATGTAGTCTGAGAGTCCAAGAGGCATGAACGGTGCTGCCCTCTGGGACACCAGGTCTCTGTGACATCCTGGAGTCTGTCTCTCAGGCTCTGGTCTTTCCACTGGGCACCTTCCTCCTTCCCATCTGTGCCACCCCTAGTCCAGCACTGGGTCTCCCTGTGGCCTTCCCTCTACCCCAGACCTCTGGGCCCCTGCACTCACCCTGTCCATTCTGATAGTGCATCTTCTCCTCGTCCGAGTCCTGGAAGGCCTTGCTGTAGCCACAGTGCCTGCAGAGGAGGGCACCGCCCTGCCTGAGGCCAGGCCATCCCTAGCCCAGGACCTGACCCCAACCAGGGGACGAGTCATGGCTTCTCTCTTCATGCCCTTCCCCTGACAGGTCAGCTCCTGCTCCTTACAAAGTCTGCAGGGGAAACTAAACTATGACAGCCGTGATGGTCACAAGCACTGTGCGATCCTCAAAATGCCCTCGAGTCCACCTGACCCTCTTGGCAAAGTCTACGATGCTGTCAGCCCAATGTTATATGAAACCACCGTTGGTGGGGCATTGGAAGATGAGGCTTCTGTGGCCAACGACACTGGGTGACCTTGGCCAGCCCCTTCCCTTCCCTGGGTCACCATTTCTCCATCAATTAGATGATCCTCATTGTCTGGGACCCCAAGCCCACACACTATCCTGTCTCTACCTCCCTCCAAAATGGAGTGGAGAGGACAAAGTAACTGAGAGTACAGGCTTGAGTTTGACAGACCTAGGCTCGTGTCCTAGCTCTGGCATTTATCAACTGTGTGATTCTGGCAAGAAGCCTAGCCTCTCTGATCCCCAATTTACTCATCTGCAAAGTGAGGTCAGAATCTCTACATCACTGGCATGTCATTAGGTTAAATGAGATGATGTATTTGTAAGTGAGCCAGCCCCAGGCACACGGGGACCACCGGCTCGGTGGGGCTGCGGGCAGGCAGGAGGTACAGCGCTTGAGAGGAGGGGCTGGGTGTGGCTGGGCCAGACCACCCACCTCTTCTTGCAGATAAGCAGGAGCAGAAGCACCACCAGGCCCGTGATGAGAGTCAGGCAGATCCAGACAATGGTCCTGGTGTCATAGCGGGGCCCTGCAGGGGAAAGCCAGGGTTGGGGGACCAGGCTCTCAGCCTTGGCCTTGGGCCTAGGGGTCTGGCAGTCCTCTGAGCCTGCCTGGCTGGGACTCTGGGGCCAGTGGGGAGCCTCCTTAGCCAGGAGCCAGCCCAGAGTCAGGGCGCAGGCCAGCTCCTCCTCTACTCCCACCCCACCCTCTCCTAAGCTTCCTCTTCAAGCTCCCGAGACCTGGATGCCCCGGCTTCCTAATGCTGGTGCCGCTGCTTCTTGGGGCTGTGGGACCGGGGAAGACTCGTGTGTCCTCTGAGCCAATAAACGCCTGTCCTTCCTGTTATCCTGACAGTGACAACACGGAGTGTGCTGAGAGCTGTACCTTCAAGCCTCAGTAAACCCTCCCCACATCCCTTCCAGGGAGACCCCAGCATTATCTTCAGTTTTCAGAGGGAAAGCTGAGGCGCAGAGAACTCAAGGAAATGATTCGAGGCCACACAGTACATAGGATGGAGGGCTCAGGATTCCCATCTGGGTGGTCTCGAGGGGGTGCCAGGCCTACGAGCACCGGAGGCACTCAGACGCCCAGCGAGTGCCAGGTGGGCGGTTGCTATCTCTGTCCTAGCTCCAGCACGCGGTGGGTGCACATACAGGAGACCCTGACTCAGGCTGGAGATTGGGGCAGGAGAGTGAAAGGGACAGCGTCGAAGCCAGAGGGTCCCAAATGTGACAGTGCCTGGGGATCACCAAGGGCTTGTTAAAACCCAGATGGCTAGGCTCCACCCACAGGGTTTCTGAAGGGCTGGGGTGAGGACTGGGAATTCGCATTTTTAGTAAGTCCCCAGGTGAGACCAATGCTGCTGGTCCCAGACCCTGATACTGAGACCCAGATCTCAGTACCAGCCATTGTGTGTGGGGGGCTGTCACCATCTCTGCCGCCTTAGGCGAGCAACTGTCCTTCTCTGAGCCTTGGTTTTTCATCTGCGAAAATGCCGACAGAGGCCGGGTGCAGTGGCTCATGCCTGTAATCCCAGCACTTTGGGAGGCCAAGGCGGGTGGATCACCTGAGGTCAGGAGTTCAACACCAGCCTGGTCAACATGGTGAAACCCCATTTCTATTAAATACACAAAAAATTAGGCTGGCAGCGGTGGCTCATGCCTGTAATCCCAGCACTTTGGGAGGCTGAGGTGGGTGGATCACAAGGTCAGGCGTTCGAGACCAGCCTGGCCAAGACGGTGAAACCCCGTCTCTACTAAAAATACAAAAATTAGCTGGGCATGGTGGGGGAGCGCCTGTAGTCCCAGCTACTCAGGAGAGGCAGGAGAATTGCTTGAACCTGGGAGGTGGCGGTTGCAGTGAGTCGAGATCACACCACTGCACTCTAGCCTGGGCGACAGAGCAAGACTCCGTCTAAAAAAAAAAAAAAAGTAGTCGGGTGTGTTGGCTCAAACCTGTAATTCCAGCTACTGTGGAGGCTGAGGCAGAAGAATCCCTTGAACCCTACTCAGGAGGCGGAGGCTGCAACAAGCTGAGATTGCGCCACTGCACTCCAGCCTGGGTGGCAGAGTGAAACTGTCTCAATTAAATAAAAAAACTCCGACAACACCACTTGGTAGGGCAAGGAGAGCAGAAACCCTGCATTGGCACCAGCTCAGCCCGCACTAGCTCTCTTCTCGGCCACCCCTCTACCCCAGGGTCCTGGTGCCTGAGCTGCTCCACGCCCACACCCGCCCCCTCCCTGCACTCACGGGGTTTCCCAGTCTCCACCTCCATGGCCTGGCTGAAGCGGCCACAGCCTGCTGAGGTGCGGGCTCGGACCTGGAACACATAGCGCGTGCCTGGCTTGAGGCCGGAGACGGTGGCTCTGGTGGTGACGGCCTTGAGGGTGGAGTAGCTCTGCATCTCCTTGTCCTGCCACGGGACGGTGGTCAGTGGGCCCTGCCCGGATGGCCCAGCCCCGCCCGCTCAGTCCTGCCCGTGGTACCTTCTCGTAGTACTTGATCTCATACTCCAGGATGATGCCGTTGGGCTGCTCAGGCTCCTGCCACAGTAGCGAGACGCTGGTCTGCCCTGCCCGCTCTTGCCGGATCACCACCACCTGGGACGGGGCTGGGGCGGCCAATCCCATCAGATGGGCGGATGGGAGACAAGGGGTGGCCTCTCTCCCACCCCTTCCCAGGCTCCACCCGGGGATCCTGGTTCCAGCCCTGCTCAGCTTCCTGACGGTCCTGCCCCAGCCCCAGAACAGCCAGCACCCTCCAGTTCTCCCAACAAATCACTGGTGGCCACTTGGGGTCAGTGCCCTGGGGTTGGTGTGGCCTGGCATGGTCTGGGATGCTAGGGTTGGCTTGGCCAAGGAGCGGGTTGAGTCTCGCTCTCCAGCCCAGGGCCTGGCATGGGCCAGCTGCTTGGGAGTGCTTGAGAAAGGACGAAAGGTCAGGCAAAAGAAGTGTAGCATGGAGGAACGGGCCCCTTACTGCCTGGGTTTGGAGGGCGTAGCTGGGACAACTCTGGACGCGGAGGGAAGGGGGTGAGCTGAGCCCCAGCTATTCACACTTGGTTGCCCATCCATCCCTCCCTCCTTGATGGAGTCACCCATGCCTTTCTTCATGCATCCCTCCCTCCTGGCTCAGGTGCGGTCAGCCCTGTGGGGAGCCTGCTAGGAGGCGTCAGACACAGCCACAGCCACAGCCAGAGGGAACTGCGCTGTCCTTCCTGCCCCTCCAGCCCTCAGGCCTCCTCCTCCCCTCTGCTCACTCCGAGTTCTGACTCTCTACCCTACGTGACTAAGTCTTCCCTCATGTCTGGGCATCCCCAGCATAACTCGGAGCTCCCTGAGGGCAGGCACTGCACAGAGTAGGTGCCCAATAAATGCTGCTGATGATTCTGGCATGAGAAATTAAGAAGCAGCTCCAGAGTTGCACTGGAAGGGTGTGGTCCAGGGGAAAGCCCACCAGCCCAGGAGCCAGGCGTGGGTTCGGGACTGGGCTCCCTCTTGCTGGCTGGGACCCTGGGTGAGTCACTTGCTGTCTGTGGATGCCAGGTCCCCTTCTATAAAGTGAAGCTAATGAGCACCACCTGCCAGGGGGAGGGGAGGATTTGATGAGGCCACTGTTTGCAAGGGACACACAGGGTGTGTCTCTTAAAGCAGGAGGTGCTGTGGGATGGGGGTGGACAGAGTGAGACCAGGGCCCAGAGCGGGAGTGCTCCAGGGAGAAGCTGGTTGTAGAGAAGTGGCGATGGTGAGACAGGAGGGGCAGGTGGTCTTTGAGCACAGTCCTCCCCAATTGCTTAGAGCTGTCACTTGATCCTTTAGAACTCCTTAGTGCCTATCACATGCTGGGCATGGGGCTAGGAGCCGGGAGCACTGCGGTGCCTAAGACAGCCCTTGAGGAGCTTCTGTCCCAGGAAAGGAGACAGGGCGTCCAATAAACAGGAGAATGGGGGTTCTTTTGGTGCTAGAAAGGTAGGAAGGGGTGCTGTGATGGAGAAGATGTCTGCAGGGCCCGGAAGGGCACTGGGCCATTTCAGCTGCGATGGTCGGGGGAGCTTCCAGGGCAGAGGAGCCAGGCATGGGAATGTCAGGGGAAGAGCGAGTCATTCCGAAGGAGAAGCCAGGCCATGGCCCAGCAGCAGGGAAAGACCCAGCGTGTTCAACGAGGGGCACCGGAGGCCATCGTGGCCAGAAGAGAGTGAGCCAGGGAATGAGGTGCTCTGGAGAGGCAGGCGGGGGCGAAGCCATGTGGGTCCACAGGCCATGAGAATGTCTGAATTGCATGTGCACTCAGCCTGGGCTGTGAAGGGCTTTGAGGACAGCTTGATCTCACGTATTTTCATTTACAAAACTTTGGGGGGCTGGGCACGGTGGCTCATGCCTGTAATCCCAGCACTGTGGGAGGCTGAGGCAGGAGGATCACTTGAGCCCAGGAGTTTCACATCAGCCTGGGAAATAGAGGGAGACCCCATCTCTACAAAAAATAAAAAAATAAATAAAAAAAAATCACTGGGCATGGTGCTGTGTGCCTTTGGTCAGCTACTTGGGAGGCTGAGATGGGAGGATCACTTGGGCTCCGGAGACCAAGACTGCAGTGAGCTGTGATTGTGCCACTGCACTCCAGCATGGGCAACAGATTGAGACATTGTCTCAAAAAAAGAAAGTTTTTTGCAGAGATGGGGTCTTGCCATGTTGGCCAGGTTGGTCTCAAACTCCTAGCCTCAAGCGATCCTCCTGCCTTGGCCTCCCAAAATGCTGGGATTACAGGCGTGAGCCACCACGCCCAGCCCTCACTTCTATTTTTAAAGCTCACTCAGAAGTGGTGTGGAGAATGTCTTGTGGGGGTGAGGCAAGAGGGGTCTCCTGTGGTGGTCGAGGCATGGACTCGGGGGGGGTGGAAGTCAGTTGGTCATTTTGAAGGGAGGCCCCTGGGGCTTTCAGGCGGATGGATGTGACATGCATGAGAGTCAAGGATGACAGCTTGGGTTTGGGGGTGCCACGTCCTAGGGCGGGGCAGGTGCAGGTGGGGCAGGGTTGTGTTTCACACAACCGAATGGAGACGGGAGAGGGCAGCTGGGTCCCAGGGGAGAGGTCTGCGCTGGTGACTGCGAGTTGGGGTTGTTAGTACGAAGATGGAATTCAAAGTCATGGGCCCTGAAACAGCCACCCAGAAAAGATGGATCTGGGCACACAGGAAAGAGAGGAGGGCCCAGGACATTCCCAGGGACCTGTGGCCTTTAGAGGCCATTTAGAGGAGGTGGGGTTACAAAAATGAGAGGGACAGGCCACACAGGTCGATGGAAAATGGGGGTGGGCTGGGACACAGGAGCAAGAGAAAAGTGTTCCCAGGAAGAGGAAATGAAAGGGGGAGGGGCGCCCATGGATCGGGCCATGTGGCACTGCTGACTTCTGTGGAGAGGTGAGGAAAGATGCAGAGAAGGCCCACAGGGGAGAGGAAGCAGATACGCCAGGTGCGGACAGAGAGGGTCTTAGGGGAAGCGAAACGGTCTGGTGGCTGGAAGGGAAGGCAGGTTCAAGGCAGGGTCCAGTTTCCTCTTTAATGTTGGGGCTTCCTGGAGGCTGCCGGAATGCTGTGGGCTTCTCTTGCTCTCCCCTCCATTGGGACCAGCCTGCCAGGGGCCTCAGGTGCCTAGAGACAGGTGGGCAAGGGCTGGGCTCTACCATGGGGCACACAGGTCGCTTTCTCTGTGTTGCCAGCACCTGGCACCGTGCTTGGCATTTAGTGGGTGCTCCAGGAGGGCTGTAGAATGAGGGAATCTTCTGAAGGGGTGAGGCCCTGGCGCCAGGGAACAGCATTCCCTGGATTCAGAGTTGGGGGGACCTGCTTCACTTGGGAGTGACACAGACCTGGGTTTGAGCCCTGCCTCTGCCACTTCCTATGTCAGGTGGCCCTGGGTGGCTCTCCAGACCTCAGTTTCTTCCTCTGTGACATGGTAGGCATAGTGTCTGTGGGGCCAGGGCTGCGTGGTTTTGGGAGGAGATGGTGGGTGGGGGCCTCAGGGTCCTGGGCACAGGTGAGGGTGGCTGGTAATAGGAAGCTGCCTGGGCGGGCTGTTGGGCCAGCCTGTCACTTAACAGGCAGGATCCTCCAGAGTTTGGGAAGAAAGAGGTTCTGGGGTGAATTCTGCCCACCAGCTGGCCAGAAACTGATGGATAAATGACTGTGGTCCAAGCCAGTGAAGCCAAGTCTATCCCAGGGGCAGCTGTAGCAGCTGTTCTGGAAAATGATCATCAGAGTGATTTTATTTTTTAATGACATTTATTGAGCATTTACCACGGGCCAGGTGCTGGGCTAAGCAATTTCATTCCTCTCATTTAAGCCTCCTGAGAGGACCTCGGGCAGGTACTATTATTCCCATTGCACCAGGGAGGAAACAGAGGCACAGAGAGAGAAAATTCTGGAACCTAGGCTTTCGACAGCCACACTAGCCTGCCCTCTGAGCTTTTGGGATTTCTGTTACTGATAGAACATGTTCCACTTTTCTAAAGGCAATGAAGAGCCTCCAGCTCTGGGTCCTGGTGAGAAGGGCAGGGCCAGAGAGGCACTTGCCTGAAGGCCCACAGCACGTCCCGGCAGAGCTTTGATCCCTGGATGGGCCTGGGGCAGGGGAAGCTGGGGGACCGGGAAGCTACGGGCCGGAGCTTCTCCGCCTACCTGCCTGGTTCGTGGTGATGTTGACCACGGCGGCCCGGCGGGGCTCGGGGCTCAGGTCGGACACGCCATTGACGGCCTCGATCCAGAAGGAGTAGTTCATGTGGGCCAGCAGGTTGGCCACCAGCAGGCTGGCCTGCACCAGGCTTGTCTGCTGGGGCACAAAGCGGGTGCCGCTCCCACACGCCTCGCAGCGGCTCAGGGCCCAGGGGCAGCGGCGGCACACGGCGTTGTAGGTGACGTCACTGCGGCCACCTGGGTCCAGGGGAGGGGCCCACTCCAGAGTCACCGATGTCCCATTCACACTGGAGATGAGGTTCACTGGTGCCGAGGGCGGCCCTGAGGGCAGAGGATGACAGGTGGGGCAGTGGTTATTTATTTGGGCCGTCCTGTCTTCCTATCGTCAGACCTGGGACTCCCCAAGGGAAGGGCTCCCCACCATATTTAGGGCTCCTTAAGGATAGGGTCACATCTACTCCATCCTCTGGAGCCTCCCCAACGGCAGAGTTTGTGTCTCTGCCATCAGACTGGGACCACAATGTCAGAGTCTGGGCACGGAACCCTGGGACCCCATACACCCCGCCCATCAGGGCCACGGTGATCCCAGGGTCTGGGCGTCCCAGTGCTTGCCCAGAGCGGGAGAGAGACCGCACAGTCCCGGGGGCGCCCATAGCAGCCACCCCGTGTGTAAGTGACCCAGGCATTTGCAGCCACATTCATTCCTTGACCCTTCTGAGCTGGATCTGATATAAAATGCCACTGAGCACGCACTGCAGGATTAAGTGGAGGTCCCCAGAAGCCCACTGTATATCCCCATGGCTGTGTGTACCAAGCAACCCCTCCCCAACCCCGGGCATGGGAGCCTCTGTCTGGGCAGCACAAAGACTCTGGAGAGGGAGGGGTGGCCCCTTGGTTGAGCAGACCAGGACGTGGGGCTGGGGCATGAGGGGCTGGGGTGGGGGTTTGAGCGAGGAGAGCATGGGGGTCTGTGGGGGCCCCTGGCCTCAGAATTCTAGTTTTCAGAATCCCAGGCAGAGAATCTTAGATCTTCAGAAAACAGAATTGTAAGATCTTGGAATCAGAATCTTACAATCTGAAGAGAAGAGAATTTTAACATCTGAAGGGTATAGAATACTAAAAGATCAGCCTTTATAGTCTTAAGCTTCCCAGAACCTAAAGGCACTGAACCGTGGGTGTGGAAAGAAACCAGAGTCCAGCCAGCTCCACGCAAGTGTCCATGACCTGGGGCCAGACTCGCCTTGCCTGAGGAGCCCACGCTGTCACCCTGTCACCTGGCCACCTTTTCTGCCCCAACAGGTCCCACATGGGGAAAATGCACAGATCTGGGCAGGGCAGTGGAGGGAGGGTGGGTGTGTGTGTCTGTGTGTATGTGCACAAGCATGTAGGCATGAATGCACCTGGGCCCTCGCCTGCCATGTGCAGGGAGTCTGGGGCTGGGTGGTGATGGATGTATGGGAGAGGGAGATGGGCGTCGGTGCTTGGGTAGATTCAGAGCAAAATCAGAACAGTCTGAAGCGCCTCTTGCCCTACCACAAGAGCCCAGGGTTGGCAACTGGGCTGGGCTGAGCAGGCTGTGGTCCCTCCCCAGGCCTGGAATGGGAGTATGAGTGGCCCGTCAGGACAGATGAGAGGAGAGAACCCAGGTACTGCATCAGCAGAAGGTAGGACAGTCACGCGGCCCTGCAGGCATGGGCACAGAATCCCTCCCATACCTTCAGGTCCGCAGGGCTGGTGCACATGCAGCCACACCCTCTCCAGGCACAGGCACCCTTACAGAGCCAGGTGTGCACATGCGCACACACACGTGCTGAGCTCACAAGACACCCTCGTTCAAGCTTTACAAGGGCTTCTGAGTCCCTTTCAGGTACCCAGATGTACATACACCTACACACACACACACACACACACACACACACCCCTCCTCCTAAGAATCCTTAATATATGTGAGGAATCCTTTATATATGTGAGCTCAACTACACACCACACATTTACACGCAGGCATCCAAACACGATACAGGCGTCATCTGTAAGAGCAGCTGCCCAGACACATGCAGCCACACAATCCTTGCAGGGGGCCCAGGGCACACACAGAATCAGACATGCAAACTCCATGTGTGCACACAGACGCACACACACTATACACACTTAAGGCAGCTCTCAGCATTCAGTAGTTCCAACAAGTTCATCAAAGATGGTGGTGATGGAGGGGTTGCTGCTCTAACCCTCACCCTCTCTGCACAGGCCAGCACCCTGGCTTGCCCACCTGGCCCCCAGGACATCGGCATCGCCGCTAGATCAAAAGATGACAAAAACTGCTCAGTGTGGTGAAGGAAGCGAGGCCAGCTCCATTCTGCCCTCCAGTGTAGGTGACACGTGGCAGAGGTAGGGAGCCCAGAGAGGTGTAGGCCACCATGGAGGGGCCAGAGTCACCCCCCGACCCCAGTCTGACCTCTAGCCCAAGAGAACCACCTGCCCCTGCCCACCAGCAGAGAACTAGTGGCCCGGCCCAGTCTTGGGCTCAAGGGTGCTGGCATCTGGGAGTGGTACTCACGGGTGCAGGCTGAGGACGGCGGGTCCAGGGCTGCGCGGTAGTAGCTGAGGTCACAGTGGCAGGCTTGGGCGGCTGGAGCTGCGGAGTGGCTGTGGGGAGGGCAGCGGGCACACAGCTGGTCCCCAGGGGCTGACTTGTAGAAGCCCAGCTCACAGGCTGTGGAGGAGAAGGTGGCTGCACGTGAGCCAGCAGGGCCACCCTGGCAGGCCTTGGGGACAGCTCGCACTGGGGCCCGCAGCTTCCTGGCGGTCCCCCAGAGGGACGGAGGTGCAGACCTTCAGCACTGCCCAGTGCCGCCCTCATTTGCAGGTGGCAGAACTGAAGTGCAGACGGGGCCTGTGTCTTCCACAGCCAGTCAGGGCAGAGCTGAAGTGAAGACCCTGACATGGGAGTCCCAGCCTCCAAGTCAGCCCCACCCCGAGCGTCTCCAAATTCTCCCACCCTCCTCTGATCCCTCCCCCAGGCCTTGTCTCCAGCTTTAGGGGTGGAGATGCTGTCCTTCTGTCCTTTATGGGACACTGGTCCTTAGGTGGGACACCAGCCTAGGGGCCAGGGCCATGGGGCTGAGGATCAAATGCCCTGGGAGTGACTTGGGTGGGATGAGGAAGCCGGCCAGGGATGGGGGTGCTGGGAATGCGACTAGAAAGGCGAGGACACGTGGTAAGACCCATCGCTCCCAAACACGGGCAGACACGGAGCCACCTCTGTAAAAATACAGATTCCTGGCCCCACCACAGACAGCTGAGTTAGAAGAGCCAGGGCCAGTACCTGGGGATCTGTTTTACAAGCTCCCCGTGGGAGGGTGACTATCCAAGAAGTGCAGGCTCCTCCCCTCCCGGGCCCACGCTGTCACTGTCACTGTCACTGTCACTGTGGCTGGGACTGACCCTCTCTCCAGCCTCTGCCACACCCTACCTCATCTCTCACCCACAGCAGCCTTCAGACTCAGCCTCCAGCCCTGCCTCCACCCCACAGCTGCCTGCATGATCATGCTTTCAGTCAACCACTGTTCATGAGCGCGACTCTGGACCAGGCCTGTTTGGGCTCCGGGGGCTGTGAACCAGAGCCACTGGCTCTCAGCTGTGATCACTGCTAGGAGGGAGGGAGAGAAGAGGGGGCTAAGGAGAAGGAAGGGTAAATGGTGGGAGGAGCTACTTCCCAGAGGAGGAGATGATATTTGAGTTGTGGCCTAAAGAAAGAACAAGTCCACTGTGTAGGGAGGGGGATACCCTCGGTTGAGGGAGACTCCAAAATGCACATCTCAGACAGTCACTGCCTATTTCGCACCTCACAGGCTCCCCAGGGCTTACACAATGAAACCTGGTGTTCAAATCCCTCCCTGCCCGGCCAAAACCCACTTGCAGCCTCCTTTAGTGCTACCCCTCACCCCCATCCTTAGGCCAAACTAAAGCACTGGCTGATCCCCACACCCAGCTGACTGATTCCTGCCTCAGGCCCTTTGCACATGCTGTGTCCTCTTCCTGCGATGCCTTTTCTCCTTTGTCCACCTACTGAGGTCCTCTTTTAAGATTAATTTTGACTGTCCCTTCTGGAACTCTAGACACACACACACACACACGCACACACACACAGAGAGAGAGAAAGGACCATTCCCCGCCCTGCTCCTGCAGCCCCTGCTTGGCCTCACCACCTGCAACACTATGGCTGTACTCGCTTGTCTGGGGTCTGACTCTCTTTCTAGACTGAGAGGCCCTCGTGGGCAGATCCTTGCAAACAGAGTAGGACTCCCTTATTCATCTCAATGTCCCAGAACCTGGTCCAGTGCTAGCCCTGGGCAGATGCTATTAAACTCCAGGCAGGAGTTTTCAAATTGAGTGGATCCCACCACTACCTGCTCTGGGCAGAAACCCTAGAGGTTCAGGGAGACCAAATGCCACCCAGCCAGGCAGCTCCCGGGTGCATCCATGGAGCTGAAGTCCTTTGCAACAGGGACCACCAGGAAGTTCACTGTGGTTCTCCCTCCACTAGATCCTGTTCTGGAAAACTTAGTGCCTGAGATAAGCTTCATTTACAAAGACATCACGCCACTGCAGAGCATTTCTTCTCTGGATGTTGATTGTATCTCTTTATTATAAAAGCTAAAACCAGGTTCATTTGTACAATTCTACAAACTTGAGAGAAAACCTGGAGTCAGGAGAAATGGCAATGCCCTGAAGTTGCTTCACACTCTAGAAGGCTGCAGAGCCAGAAAGGGCTTGTAAGTTGCAGGGTGCGGGAAAATACCTCCCAGTGTTGTGACATCTTTCCCTCCCCTCCAAAGGACCCCCAGAGGGCTCCGGCCTGCCTGAGGGCTGAGCTCAACGCTGGGACCTGGGAGTCCCGGGGAGTCTTGATTGACACACTGTGATCTCGCCTCCTCTTCCTAGAAGCCCCCCGGGAGGCTCAGTCCTGGGGCACAGCCTGGGGTGCAGGCTCCTTCTGAGCCCCGGGGGCCACTGGGGGTGGCATCATCAGAAGAGGGCTTTGCATTTTGTCAGCAAATATTTGTTGAACCTGTTGTTGAGCTGAATAACAGTAATCCTCACTGCAATGATCCAGTCCACAATGATTAACACCTCGGAGACCGTTTGCTTCTTCCCTCCCTCATTTATTCCTTTCTCCAAATTTACTGAGCTTCTACTATGGACCCAAGAGAAGTAAGAGCTGGGCCTGCCCTTAGGGAGCTTCCAGGGCATTGGGAGACGGACAAACAAAGCCTCATGGCATGATGCGGGGCCTGAGGGAAGCCAGAACCACAGCTGGTCCTGCAAGTCTCTGACCCTTTCCAGGGCCCACCTGGTCCTTGTCAGGCCTGAGCAGAAACTTGGGAGCAGTGCCTGGGTTCCTGTCCTTGCCTAACCCCCTTTATCTGAGCTCGGTGCCATTGGGCAAGTTGCTGGAAGTCAGTTTCCTCGTCTGTAAGGTGGAGATCATAATTCCACCCGCCTTAGAGGGAGATGGCAAGGATGACATGAGTGAAGACACATAAATTCATGCCAGGGCAGTGCCTGGCACTTGTTGTTATAACAATTTGATGTAGCTGGAATTCTTACAATTGTTCGACAGAAGAGGAAACAGAGGCTCAGGGAGCCTGAGTGCCTTGCCCCAGGTTCCCAGCAGAGCCAGGCCGTGCAGCCAGGCCGGGGAGCCTCTGGAGCTATGGCCTTTCCCCCTGTCTTCGCAGCACCATCCCAGAGCTGAGAGATAGCTGCGCCGCTGTGGCTCACCAGTCGGCAGTTCTCACACGCTCGGCTAATACCCATATGGCTATAACATGTCAAGGCCAGATTAATCCACGCAATGAAAATAAAATAATCTTTAATAAGAATACTAATCACCAGGCCTCAGGGAGCCCAGAGACCTGGAGGCTGGGCCGGGAATTAATGGCTGAGACAGATGGAGCAGCTCTGGGCTGGGGCCCGGCCCTGCCTGTCGACCCGGGGTGCTTCCGGAGCCCGCGTGTGCCCGGGTGTCGGGCCGCAAGCCAGGAGGGGCTCCTGCCCCTGCCGAGGGCACCTTGCCCAGGCCGCCTGTCAGGCCAGCAGCTGCCTGCGGCCCCGGCCACCTCTCTGCTCTCCCCCGCAAAGAGCCGGAGATTTGACAAATAAGGTGTCCGCCGGTGGACAACCAAAGGAAATTAATTCTAAATCAGATTTTAAACACAGTCAGGAAGGCAAAAGAGCTTGCCGTTCCCGCTCCCCCTCTGAAATGAGACTCTGATATTTATAGAACGATGATTAGGGCCGCGAAGGGTGATTTATATTCTGCGTCCAGGTGACAGGAAGGACGGCAACCAGGACTTCAGACTCTGGGCTGCTGCCCTGTTGGGTGATGCGCTGAGAGGTCCTTTCCCTTTCTGGGGTGAACCGGGGTGCAGGGGGGTGCTGGGAAGTACAGCCTGGTGTGGGGAGGTCACTAGATCCAGAGTTGTGGAGTTTGGGGAGCTTCCTCTGGTCAAGGAGTCGGGAGATGTGAGATTCTATCAACCACTCCTCACTGTGTGCCCTTGGGCTAGTCACTTCACTTCTCTGGGCCTCCAATTCCCCAGTGGTAAACTGGACGGGGCCCCACATCGCTCTGACATTTTTCCATGGGTCTCTGAGGCCTGAGTGCAATCTAAGCAAGACCTCTAAAGAGCCATGTGACCTGGTGGATCCCTTATCCCAGGCTATACTGTCTTCTTCTGCAAAATCAAGTACTGTCTGGCCACCTTCTGAGGGTACCTCTGAGGGCAAAACCCGAGGCAGGGATGGCAGCTGTAGAAGGGGGCCTGGCCGCTACTGTGGGTCTCAGGCTCTCGACCCCTGCTCCTGTCACTAGAAGGACAAGGAGTCAGGGCTGGGTGAGCTGAGACCCCTGACTCCACGCCCTTCCTCTCCTTAACTGCTTGCTGAGAGAATTGCCCAAAAGGGATCAGGATGTCCTCAAACCAGGCAGGGGCCCCATGGACCTCAGCAGATCTCCTGAAGACTCCCTCAGGCTGGGCAGGGGCAGCCCCAGCTTGCAGATAACATCTCAAGTATCCCAGGAAAAGTACCCCACTCTGTTCCCAGCCCCTCCTTTGCCCCAGGCCATCCACTAAGGAGCCGGGCAGCTCCAAAGAGGTCAAGGGCTTCTCCAGGGGTGGAAAGGGGGATGAGGCAGGGCTCTTGGACCTGGCTACCACTTGTGAAGGGCCTTGGTTTGGGACCCGTGCTGCCCTTCCCAAATGAAGTTATGCAGCTACAGAAGCCACCAACGGGGCTGAGAAATGTCTTTCCTTGTGCGACTTAAAACAGGCTTTCCGTTCCCAAATCTCACTGCCTGCAGTGCACTATGAATTAATATTTTTTATAAAACCTGTAATTATCTTGAAACTGGCATAATTATGTTGTATTATGATTTAAATGTAAAATTCAAAATATGCTGCAATTCCCTAACTCCGCTTTGGCATTTCTTTTTGTTTGTTATTAATGTGGCAGCAGCGCCAGGAAATAGGAGTGGCCTTGGCCTCTCCCAGCCCCCATGAGGTCCTGCCACTCAGGCCCTGGGGTTTCCACTCAGAGCCCCACCCCTGATGTGCTGTGAAAATTGGGCAAGATACATTCCCTCTCTGGGCTCCGCTTCCTTCCTCTGCCACAAGAAGACTGCAGCGTTACCTGAGGCCTCCAACTGAGGTCGTGACCCCAAAGACAGGAGGGCAGGTCTCCTTCCTACAGACAAATGTGGCTCAGTGCACCCGGGACAAATGATTGGCGTATTTGTATTCGCTGGCTAAATCCAGAGGTGGGGATGGTGGCCGACCCTGAGTGCATATGCACCAGCCAACCAGCCAGATTGTTATGACTTATGCTGTACCAGTTACTAACCATCCATCCGAACGCTACCCCATGGAGGAGGGAAGTGGGGCTTCGCAGAGGGCGCTGTGCACAGAGGAAGCCATTGAAGGTGCTGGAATCAGGCAACCTGGGATCAGATCACTACTCTGCTACTTAAGTTGAGGGGCCTCAGTTTTTCTTATCTGTAAAATGGGACTATAATACTTAGCTTAGAGGACTGTTGTAAGGATAGGAAACTGCTAAGTCCCCAGAGGCAGGGACTCCCCGTACCTGTATCCCCAATGCCGGGACACAGTAGATGCTCAGCAGAATGGATAACTGTATAACATCAAAGATGAAAAATCATCACTAAGGTCCTTCATTATCCCCATCAGAATGAGGGGGTGTTTGGAGCAGCTCTGGCGGGCAAAGCAGCCAGGGAGATGCTAAAAGCCTGTATCTGGCTCAGAGCAATACAGACCTGTCTTCAGGCTCCAGCTCCAGCTCTCACCAGCTGTGAGGCCTAAGCAGGTGACACTACCTCTTACACCTCAGCTTCCCCATCTGTAAAATGGAATTGTGATACCTGCCTTGCTGCAATGAGCAAATGAGCTGGTATGTGATGCACCCCACTATAAGCTGTGAAGGCAACAGGGGTGTTGGTTGTTTTTCTTCCCCAGTGCAAAGCTGAGCCATACGGGGCTATCTGTGACAGTAACCATGAGAGGCTTGTGGCCTGGGGAGCCTGGCAAACCAGGCTGCAGAGGGCAGAATAAATCCAGAAATGGGCAAACGCCACAGAAGGTGCTTTGGGGTTTAGAGCTCAGGACAGGAGAAGACTCAGAAATTGGGGATGTGAAACAAAATTTCTTAAGAAAACCAGATAGCGGGTTGGAGGCGGTGGCTCACACCTGTAATCCCAGCGCTTTGGGAGGCCGAGGCAGGCGGATCACTTGAGGTCAGGAGTTTGAGATCAGCCTGGCCAACATGGTGAAACCCCGTCTTTACTAAAAATACAAAAATAAGTTGGGCGTGGTGGTGGGTGCCTGTAATACTAGCTACTCGGGAGGCTGAGGCAGGAGAATTGTTTGAACCCGGGAGGCGGAGGTTGCAGAGAGTTGAGGTCACACCATTGCACTTCCGGCCTGGGCAACAAAAGTGAAAACTCCATCTCCAAAAAAAAAGCAAGGGAGGGAGGGAGGGAGGGAGGAAGGAAGGAAGGAAGGAGAAAGAAAGAAAAGAAAGAAAAAAGAAATAAAAGAAGAAAAGAAAGAAAGAGAGAACCATCAAGCCTCTGGGAAGGGCTGGAAAGGGCCTGGTGGCTGCAGGGAAGATCCTGGCCCCAGAGATCTCTGGGCAAGGCGGCTCCTAAATGGAGCCAGCTGGATTCCATCCCCACCTGTTATTACCTGAGGCTGTCAGCCTATGTCATGCCCAGTCCTGTTAGTGCTTAGGGGCCTTTCCTGCCTGCCTGCTGGGGGCAGAGGGATGGGTGATGAGGACTAAAGATCCCTCTCACTGTGGTCCCAGGGCCTGTGTAGTAGCAGCAAAAGGCTAGGAGCATATTCCCAGCAGCTGACAAGGGCCCTGTTCCAGTTGTCACTAAGGGTATCTGGGGACAGGCTCTTGTCTCTCTGATCCCTGCGTAGGAACATCCCCCTCCCTTTTACCTCCTCTGTCTCCTCTTTTGAGATCCAACGATCTCAAAAGCCAGGCTTCACTGTGCCCCAGGAGCTGAGCCACTATGTGCCCAGCCACTGGTGAGACCAAAGAAAACAACAGAGAGAAGCTGGGCCAAGACCAGGAGCAGCTGGGCACCTGCTGTTTGTCCACACAAGCTTGCTTAGTGTTCCCTGCTCTTGGGGTGCCCAGCTGAACAGACTCCCCCACATGCACACACACGCACACATGCACACATACACTCATGCACACATGCACACATACACCCACACGCACGTGTGCACACATGCACACACTCAGGCACACATGCACACATACACTCAAGCGCACATGCACACACATGCATACATACACTCACGCACATATGCACACACATACACACTGATGCACACATGCACACACATGCATTCATGCATACACTCACACACATGCACACACGCACACTCATGCACACGTGTGCACACATGCACAAAGTCACACATTACTCATGCACACATGCACACACACATACAATCACGCACACATGCACACATACACTCGCACATATACACACACACATGCACACAGACTCATGCACACATGCACACAAACATGCACACATGCACACACACACACATGCACACACATGCACACAGTCATGCACATGCACACACACTGCACAAATACGTGCACACACTGCACACATATGCACACACACACTCACGTGCACACGCACACATGCACACATACACTCACACGCACACGCACACACGCATACATACACTCACGCGCATGCGCACACACGTGCACATACACTCACGCGCACATGCACACACTCAAGGGCCATCGTGCACATATGCACACACGCACATAGACACACACACGCACAGATACACTTGCACACATGCACACATACACTCGCACACACATGCACACACATGCACACGTACACTCATGCTCACAGGAACACATACACTCATGCACACATGCATACACACTCACACGTGCACACACATGCATGCATACACTCATGCACAAATGTACACACATGCATACATACACTCACGCACACATGCACACACACATGCATACACATTCGTGCACACGTACACACGTGTACATACACTCACGTACACATGCACACACATACCCACACATGCATATGTACACTTGCACACACACATACATACACTCACGCCACCTGGGCCTAGGCTCCCCCGTCTGCATCCCCTGCTCCTGGTCTGACACAGGAACCCAGCAGCACACCTATGGGTACAGGTGCCACCCTAAGTCATGGCCCAGGGGCGCTCTGCTCACTGTCTTCCTCCACAAGGCCCTTGCCTGTCTTCTAGCACAGGTCGCTGATAAGCTCCCCCTGAACAGAAGCAGCCTTTTCAGGGCCCCAGGGACAGGCCCAACCCAGACTGTACTCCCCGGGCGCCCCTGGCTTTATACCCCTCACTGTGCTCATTCACCCAGGGCCTGGGTCCCACTTCCCTCTACTCTACAGGTTAGAAGTTCAGTGGTTTTGAGCACCAGCTCTGGAACCAGACTTCTGAGTTGAAATCCCAGCTCTGCCATCCCCAGCTGCATGACCTTGGGCAAGTTGCTTTGCCTCTCTGTGTCTCAGTCTCCTCATCTATAAAACCAGGACAATAGCAGTTCCTATGTCATAACACAGTGGCCAGGATTCAATGAGTTAACACTCGCAAAGTGCTTAGAACTATGTCTGACCTGAGTTAGCCCACGGTATCGTTCCCTAATCCGAGTAGGAATCCCATAGCATACCCAATTGCACAGGTGCCTTTAGCTGGTACCCCCGACAGAAGGCACCGCCTGGCTGAAGTCTGTTTCCCTCCCTCTCCCCTCCCCCTTCTTGCTTCCACGTCCTTCCCCAACACACGGACACAGGTGGCCTGGCATATTTGCTGATGTAGGAACACTGGAGATTTATCCATCTTCCCAGGGGCTGTGTGGGCCACCCAGGTGCCTGTGGGCTCTGACGTCCCCCCTCACACCCTGGCAGCCCTGCCCAGATCAAGCGCCGCTGCCGGCTGACCCATGCCCAGGCCATGGCGCGCTCACCCACACAGGCATCCCGCCGCTCCTCGTAGCCGGCACTGCACACACATTTGCCGATGGGCACCAGCCACTCGCCCTCCGCACTGCAGTACATCTTGGGCGTGTCCCGCTCCTCCGAGTGCCGCACGCACTGGCCCCGCACCTCCACCAGTGAGGAAGAGTCAGCCCCCGTCACTGCCTCTGAGAAGGCAGCCAGATTGCGCACCATGGCGGGGCACTTCTTATAGTAGATGCGGAGAGAGAGGATGGCCAGGCAGGCACCGATGTCCTGGAAGGCCAGGTAGAAGCCGCGCTTGCTGAGGGGACCCACACCGCGCACCTCCGTGTTGAGCTTGAGACGCCGCACACCAAGGTCGGCACCTGTGAAGCTCTCGTCGGCCGCAATGGTGTCGATTTTGAGGAACTGGCTTTCTTGTGTGCTGGCCCCCAGGTCGCGGTCCGACTCCAGGTAGTAGAGGTTGAAGGTCTCCTTGCAGGTGCCCAGCACGCCGGGCATGCTGTTGCAGTCGCGCAGGGTAAACTTGATCTCGGCATAGACGCGCCGGGCGCCGTCGCGGGGGACCCAGCTCGTGCGCAGCCAGTTGTTCTGGTTGGGGCTCATGACATTGCACACCTGGTACGTGTGGATGGGCTGGAAGGACTCGTCCACCTCGTTGATGGAGTCCCACTGTGGGCAGAGAGAACACAGCCACTGAAGCACAGCCAGCACCTCACCTTCTTTTGCCAGTGACCCTGTGTTTTGTGCTGGGGACGCTGGGAAAAAAAAGACAAAGGAGCTGGACTGCTGGTGGACTGTCATAGCTACCAGATGCCAGGCCCCCTGAAGATGTGATCTCGCCGAGGGCCACAATCTTCAAGGGAAGTGTTATTTACTAACTCTTGAGATGAGGAAGTAGAGGCTCTGACCTGTGAGCCTCATGTCGTTATCAAGCAACGGCTGGACGGGAATCGGGCCTGCCTGATGCCAAAGCTCTGCCCTCATTTCTCTATGGCTCCTCCTATCTTTCTTAGAGTGGGAGGACTTGCCTGGTGAAGTCAGTAAGTCCAATTCCCATATCAGTTGCCAGAGGGATCTTTCTAATATACGAACCAGATTATGCCTTGCCCCCCCCTCAAATCCTTCAGCAGCCTCTCCTGCACTGCTGCTTGTTGAGTGACTGCCTGATCCACAGACTCCCTCCACCCTGCTCTTCTTGCTGTTTCCCTGGGCTGGCCTGGATCCCACTCAAGGGAATCCCAGGATGTGAGAAAGTTGAGTGTAATTGCTTCTGTGCTGCCTGCTGGCTGGGGATCAGTGATTTCAAAATAAACCAGACACTCTCAACAAACTGAAAAGGTAACCCATGAAATGGGGGAAGCTATATGCAAATCATGTAGCTGATAAGGGATTAATATCCAGAATACATAAAGAATTCCCACAACTCAACAACAACAGAAAAGAAACAGTCTGATTAGAAAATGGGCAAAGGACGTGAACAGACAATTTCTCTAAAGAAAATATTCAGATGGCCAAATGAAAAGATGCTCAACATCGCTAATCATTAGGGAAATACAAACCAAAACCACAATGAGATACCACTTCATACACATTAGGATGACTGTTATAAAAAATAATAATAATAAGGCTGGATACGGTGGCTTACACCTGTAATCCCAGCACCTTGGGAGGCCGAAGCAGGTGGATCACCTGAAGTCAGGAGTTCAAGACCAGCCTGGCCAACATGGAGAAACCCCATCTCTACTAAAAATACAAAAATTAGCCAGATGCAGTGGCGCGTGCCTATAATCCCAGCTACTCGGGAGGCTGCGGCAGGAGAATCACTTTAACCTGGAAGACGGGTTGCAGTGAGCCAAGATCGCATCACTGTACTCCAGCCTGGGTGACAGAGCGAGACTCCCTCTCAAAAAAAAAAAAAAAAAAAAGATAATAATAAGTGTTGGCAAGGATGTGGAGAAATTAGAACCATGTGCATTACGGGTGGGACTGTAAAATAGTGCAGCTGCTGTGGAAAACAGTATGGCAGCTTCTCAAAGTGTTTAAAATAGAATTACCATATGATCTGGCAATCCCATTTCTGGGTATATATCCCAAAGAATTGAAAGCAGGGTCTCAAAAAGATATTTGTACACCCCTATTCATAGTGGCATTATTCACAATAGCCAAAATGTGGAAGGAACCCAAGCGTACGTCAATGAACCAGTAGATAAGCAAAATGTGGTATATACCTATCACAGAGTATTAGCCTTGAAAGGGAAGGAAATTCTGATACACCTTAAAGACATGCCAAATGAAATAAGCTAGAAACAAAGAACAAATATCATTAGGATTCCATGTATATGCAGTACCTAGTCAGATTTAGAGAGACAGAAAGTAGAACACTGGCTGCCAGGGGCTGGCAGGGAGGGGGCAGTGACTGTTTAAGAGTGCGGAGTTTCCATTTTGCAGGATGAAAGGAGTCCTGGCAGTGGCAGTGGTGATGGCCACACAGCAATGTGAATGCACTACATATCACCGAGCTGTGCACTTAAAAAGGGTTAACACGGTAAACTTTACATTATGTGTATTTCATCAGAATAAGCAAGCAAGAAAGAAAGATACCACAAACACTCCTTGTCCCAAGTGCCCCGGGTCCACCAGACCAGGCAGTGCCGGGTGATGAGCCAAGGGAATTCAGGTGGGTAAGACTCCCAGGCCCCTCCCCAGCCCTCCTGGGTGTGGGCATCTGTAGTTTACCTGTCAACCTGGCACTGCAATGAAGCAGCACCCTCTTGCAAGGTGGAGGTCTGCAGAAGACAGGGAAGGGGACAGCCCTAACTTCCTCAGTTGCTGAGCACCAGCTGGCCAGGAGCAGTCCTTGTTGAGCTGACTTCAGGGACTCATGAGGGCTCCAAGGAGGAGCTGGAGGACGAGGACAGAGGAAGGGTTGGTCTCTGGGCCCCTGTCCTGGTTCCTTCACATATGCAACACCTTGACCTTCTTCAATTGTCCTTGAACGAGAGAGCCTACTGCTTAAAGGGGAGGGGGGCTTCATGACCAGATGCTCTGAGAACCTGTGGAGTTCTGGGCTTATTCCACAAGTGCTAGAGAGAAGGTCATGGGCATCTCAAGTCTTTTCCTGCCCATCCCAAGCCCCTCCATCTAGTCTCGTCTTGATCCTCAGTGCCCACAGCTGTAAAATGGGACTCAAGCAGGCCCCACTTCAGCTAGGTTTGAGAGGATGCAGTGGGAAACTTTCTGCAAAGTGCTTAGCTCAGGCCTGGCACAGGAAGGCACTTGACGAATGGCCCGAATATGATACTGAACTGGCAGCATCTTCACAGCCCACCGCACCTGCCTCCAGGGACCATGTGGGAAGATTTCCTGTTTCCAAAGGGGTCCCAGGAAGTGCAAGCCTCACCTGAAAGAGTTTATGTTTCCAAGTCTCCCCAACCCAAGAAGGACCCCTGCTTCACACCCCGCTCTGCTGTCAGAGGCTCCAGGCAGCACAGCATCACATCTGGGGTTAAAGTCATTGTCACAATTAATGGAGCACCAAAGAGCCAGCCAGCTGCTCCCTGTCTGTTTCCTGCCAGGGACCCGGATAAATTAATCGGCTCAATCTGAGTCTACTACAGCTGCCCCACCAGAGCCAATGGTCTGGCCTAGCCCTGCCAACCCCAGGAGCTGCTGCAGATGCCCAGAGTGGCACAGACTCCGGGAGGTCTGGTGCAAGGGCAGAATCAGCACTGTTCTCTGCCTGGGGCACCCCCACCCCATGCTGGGTGCCACTCCCATCTCTGCTGCTTCTCAAGCCCAAAAACCGACTCTGGCACACTGCTCCCCCAACTCTGTCCTCCTCCCAGATCAGAATGCAGTGAACCAGCTGTGCAGCGCTTGCTGAGGCACATCCCTTCTCTGAGGCTTGGGCTTCTCTTCTGTAAAATAGGGTAGTGAATGCCTGCTCCTTCCGTCTACTCCAGGGGGTGCAATGGAAATTAACCTGCCCGCTTACCTAAAGCAGCATTCGTTAGTCCATGTTAATTAGCCAGAGCAGGCGAAGTTCCCGGGAGCAGAGGGAAGGACGCAGCCTGATGAAGAGCAGAGGGTCTGGGCCAGACCTCCCCGTCTTCGCAGAATTACTTCGCCTCTGAGAGCTTTCAGTTTCTCGTTGGTAAAACGGCCTTTTCATGTATCATCCCACTGGTGGCACTGCACGGAGCAGTTCTAAGATTGTCCTCATGTTATAAATGAGGAGGTGGAGACGAAGTAAGTGATCTGCCTGAATCACACTGACTACAGGAGGCGGAGCCCCCGTTCTTCAGGACCCAGCGCCCTGGCCCTTCAGGTTCTGCACCTGTCTGACAATCGTGTAACCTTTCTGAGGCTGGAAACTGCCCTGGGTGACCCTTGTCCTCAAGCTACTGAATGGACTCCAGAGTCAGAGGGATGGATAGAACCTCAAGGACTATCTCCAGAGGTTCTCCCTCCCAGCTGGGCAGGAGAATCACCTGGAAAGCTGATTATTTTTTATTTTTATTTTTTGAGACAAGATCTCTGTCTGTCACCCAGGCTGGAGCCTCCACCTCCCAGGCTCAAGCAATCCTCCTACCTCAGCCTCCTGAGTAGCTGGGACCACAAGCGCACACCACCACACCCAACTAATTTTAATATCTTTGTACAGAAAGCATCTCACTATGTTGCCCAGGCTGGTCTCGAACTCCTGGTCGCAAGCAAGCCTCCTAAAATGCTACACTTACAGGTGTGGGCCACCGTGCCTGGCTCCCTGGAAAGCTTATTAAACAGAAGATTCCCAGGCCCTTCCACAGACCTCCTGGATGTGGAACTCTGCAGGCTTCACCTGCTAGCCTGGCACAGGTTCAAAGTCTAGAGTTTGGGAATCAGGTATGTCATTCCAGCCTTCCCTCCTCTCCGAGAAGCCCCAGTCTCCAGGCCCCCTGACGATGGCAGGTGGTCCCTGGCTCAGCAGAGAGTGCAGGCTTGCCTCCCCATCTCATGAAACGGTCACAGAGTGGGCCTTACTGCCTGCAGTTCAAAGGTGGCATAAGGGACTCACCACAGGCTCTGGGCTCAGAGAGACCCAAGTTTAAGTCCCGGCTTGCGATCAGCTGGAACCTGCCTGATGATGGGCAAATTACTCCTCACTGCGCTGAGCCTCAGCTTCCTCACCTGTGAAGTGCGGCGGCTGCACCCACCTCAAGGATTGGTTGTGGGGAGTGATGAGATCGCGCCTGTGACCTGCTCAGAGCTCAGTGAAGTTGCCTGATTTGTTCTAACTCGCGAATGCAATGCCAGAATGCTGAGCTATGCTTTAGAGCGCCCTGCAGGAAAACCCACCTGACACTGCCAGTGTGAGCGTCCAAAACACGAGGCCAGCCATGCTCCCCACCTGCCGAAAACCCTGACAATTCCTCACTACCCTAAACACCAAGTCCGATGCTCTGGGCGGGGTAAAGACACCCCGGAGCCAGCCAGGGCCCAGGCGTGCCCTCCTAGCTGCTGGGACTCAGGGGAATGCCAACTCAGCCAACCGCCATGCAGTGAGGGAGAAAACAGGACCCATCTCCTCACCGGTGGAACCCTGACACAGCGGCCAGCTCACTGCACCAAAGCCTTCCGCACCACACTCACGCGGGGAAGACAGCCACTCCAAGGAGCGTTTTACAGAGCGGGGGACTGACACGCTGCGAGGTAAAGGGACACCCCAAGCACCCGGCCTCCGTCCTCGGGCAGTGGTGCTGGCTCAGGTGATGAGGGCTTTCTCCAGGCTCAGGGACCTGGAGAGCCAGGGCCATGTGGCCCGCCCCCAGCTCCCGGGAGCCCGGTGCATGAGGGTTGATAACAGGCTCAGCTCACTGCTGCTTGGTGACCAGACCCCCAGAGAGAGAGGAGCGGGGCCATGTCTAGACTTCCAACCACAGGCCCCCCACAAAAGGCCCAGATGAAAACTCTACCCAAAGTCAAGAAAGGCCCTTCATAAGTGTTAACTGTTGGTGACATTATCATCATCATTATTAATATTATTATCCCTCTGTCCTCACAGCCATAGAAGCTGAACGTGGACATGACAGAACTCAGGTATGCACCATGTGCTCGCGTCCGTGGCAGGGATGTGTGCGTGTGTGTGTACGCGCACGCGTGTGTGTGCATGTGTGTGTTTCTGAGCACCCTGGTGAGAGGAAGTTCATGTGACGGTAACTGTGTGAGATAATACACGTGAGTAACAATGCTAAAGATCATTATAAAAGCCTACGTTCATTGAGGGCTCACCCTGTGCCAGACTCAGTGCCAAGACTGTGTCATCTGCTCTCGCCCTGCCGCAGACCTAGGAGGTCGTCACAGGCTTGTCCCTTTCTATAGATGGGGAAACTGAGACTCAGAGAGGTGAAGTGGTGACCCAAGGCCACCTGCTTGTCAAGGGCAGAGCCGGGATCTCACCAGGCTCGTGGGCTCACTCCTACTCTACTGCCCTGCCCCCGCAGGATTCAGAGAAGAGACGCAGAGGGACGGGGCAGTGCAGCCTGCTCACTGCAGCTCCTCCCCAGGAGGATGGGGGCACGGCCTGTGAGCACATTACCCACAGCGACCTGAAGGCCGAGTCCAGAGTCACCATGGAGGCCTGGGAACCTGGCCACTTGGGGAGACAGACAAGCAGAGACTCCAGAGGTCGGAGGACTGGTGAGGCCAGGGCAGCTGGGAGGGAGGGAGCAACCCAGAAGGCAGGAAGGCCTGGCTGGCCTTCTTTAGTCCTGGCCTGGCACCTCATGAATCTGTAGGATGCAGCCAGGGGGATCCCTGGATCTAGGGCCTCAGACTTGAAGAATCAGGGATCTGTTGCCAGGGTTGGTTCTGTAATCTCAAGGGTCTGTATGCACTAAACTGTTAAGAGATCAGCAGCACTAACTGCTGTGTGCCCTTGGGTAAGTCTCTTGACCTCTCTGGGCCTCTGCTTCCTTTTGATCGATCTCATGCAGACTCTGAGTGGCAGCCTCTCTCCGCTCACAGGGGGATGACATTGTCCCCACTGCCCGTCACTTACACCATGAGCCGGATACGTGAGCCAGCCCCAGTCCCCGTGGATGGTCGATGTGTCCAGCAAATTCACTGTAAAACAGGAGACAAGAGGGCATCAGGCCCCTGTAACCTCTCCCCAGCTCCTCAAGCGCAGCCTGACCCAGCTACACTGGTCCACACTCAGCCCCCAGCACACAGCTCACATGGGTCCCTCTGCCTGAATGCCCTTTCTCTCTTCCCCTCTCCTTGAAGGCCCAGTTTAAGTTCTCTTCCCTGAAGCCTTCCTCTCACCCTCTTGGCCAAAAAGTAATATTCTGAACTCCCAGAGCACAAGCTGTTCCAAGTGCCAGACATCCTTGGTTGCTGGCACAGTGGGATAGTTAAGAGGTGGGCTCGAGGCTGGCAGGCCTCAAAATCCCAGCTGTGCCACTTAGGAGCTGTGTGTCCCTGGGCAAGTCCCCTCACCTCCCTGAGCCTCCGCTTCCTCCTCTGTAAAATGGGGTAATAACGATTTCGGTCCCACAGGGCTTTTGTGATGATGACCTGACCCGTGTCTCCTGTAGGAGCCATGATGGCATTCAAGGTCCATGCTGCAAAGTCATACCTCCCATCGGAGGACTGGCCCCAGCTTAATAATTACCCTGTTCCCCCAGCATGGTGCCTGGCATCTAGCATGTCCTCTGTGCACATCTGGTGTGGGGGGGCTTGGGGGGTAAGAGCTGCCTCTTAGTAAGCACCTATGTGCCAGTATCTGCAAGGGGAGCTTGAGATGCCTCATCTGCGCCCCCGCACAACAACCTGAGAGGCGGCCATTATTATCTCCATTTTACAGATAAAAGAACCGAACCTCAGGGAGGTCCGGGAATGTGCCCAGAGCCCCACAGGTGGCAGGGCTGGCATTCGGAGCACCTGCTTTAGCAACTGCAGGCCATCACCATCCCTGGATGCTCAGGCCCAAGAAGCAGAACCTCTGGGTAGTCTCCACGGCGGGAAAGGAGCACTGGCCCAAAGGGCAAGTCACTCTAAGTCAGGCCCTCTGCAAAGGAGAGCCTGCAAGCTCAACACGGTAGGGAAAAGAGCCCATCTTGGGGGTCAGACATTCCTGGGCCCACGTCTCAAGGCAGCTACTTATTAGCAGGTGACCCTCAATTTTCGCATCTGTAAAATGGGTTCATAGTACCTAAGGGTGGGATGAAGGTCAGGAAAGTATGTAAAGCCTGGAGCCAGGGCTGGTCCTTAACAACACTAGTTTCCCTTCTCTAAGTCCCTCGCCCCCCGCCTCTCTCCATGTCCCTTGTGTCACTCCCTCATTTAAGGTGATACAGATGCATTATGCTGTTTAGAAATCAGGGCTCAGGCTTCAGCTGTCTCTAACTGCTGTGTGTCCTTGGTCAAGTCCCTTCACCTCTCTGCTTCCTTTTGGCTAGCTGGTGATTGCTGTATGAGAGGCTCTTGGCTCCAGAGTCCCACAGCTTTCCCTTTCACTCTGCCTTCCATGAACCTCCTCTCCCAGCCAACAGCCATGGGCTTTTAACCACCCCAGTCAGCGGGCTTGGGCAGGTGACGGGGGGTTAAAGATGGAGCCCTCCTGAAACTTTCCCGCAGGCGGCTGGGTGTCTTTCTGCCTGAGATTTGCATAGCTCTAAGCCTGCCCCTCAAAGACGGGCACAAGTGTCCTCAGGAAATGCTGGAGTGAAGATGCTCTTATTTGCTGATTTTCTCCTGCCTCTCACCCTCCCCACCCCACCGTCAGGGACCCTGGAGGAGGCCGGCTGGAGTGGGGCTGGCAGAACTAGGGAGGGGTTCTCCGTGCTCCTCCCTGCATTCCCCCTGGGTCCCCAGGGGCCACCTGGGATCAGGGGACAGAGCGAATGTCCGCAGAGGGACGTCCCCCTCCCCAAGCCGGCCCCACACCAGGGGCAGAGGCAGAGAGAAGGCTTCCCGCCTCCCTCCCTCCCTCCCTCTCAGGCAATGTGGAGAAAACTGGGTCAGGCAAGCTCTCTCCTCCTGCTGGCTGGTGGGAGGGGGAGGGGGCCGCACTGCAGCTTCCCCCAGACCAGCAAAGCCGAGTTTGGGGACACGGTGAGGGAAGGACACATATGGGCCCCCCTCGCCCCACCCCGCATCCCGGACACAGGTCTCGGGGTGACTGGGCCCCTTCCGTGACCTGGCCTGGATGCAGCCCAGACTTGCCCCTACCCTGGAGCCACCCGAGTGGATATCCACGGCTTAGGATTCTCCCCCTGGAGCGTGGGGACTTCAGGGCCGGCAGACACCGCTCTCCAGGCCCTGCTCTCCCCAGGGAAGCCCCACCTTATCTGCAACTGATTCTTGATCAACCAGCCAGGGGGCTCAGATAATCCAAAGATAAGTCAAAAGTCGATTCTATCGGACTCAGGAAGGGCTATAGGATTCCAGGGCTGTTTGTTCCAATTCATTCCAGACCCTTCTCTGTCCCTCCCCTCCCTCCTCTTCCTCTGTCTCCATCTCCACCTTCTCCATCCACGTCCCCTTGAATGGATGAAAACGCAGTGTCCCTTGAAGGAAGCCCCAAGTCCACAGGACGTTTGATCAGGGCTGAAGAGAACGCCAGCATTAGGCCCACCCAGCCCGGGTCTGGGTCCCCTTGGAAATTCAGACCCTCTGGTCACCGCAGGGGGCCTCTCTCCTGCCTCTTGCGCTGCCGGACTGTGAAGCCAGCTCTCCCCTGTGGGCCCATCTCCCCGCTTACAAACCGGGGGATTGGACTCCATGGTCTCCCAGGGCCCTTCAGTGAAGCGAAGCGCTTAACCCCTCTGCCTCAGTTTCCTTATCTGAAAGATGTCCATAGGCATCCCTCCTAGGCCTATCTGCCCGGGCTGTTCTGGGGGTATCAGACGGGTCCCTCTCCTGCTCTGGGAAACACAGATAACTCCTAAGCCGTTCCTGTTGAACTGTAGAAGGCATTATGCGATTTCTTTTTTTCTCCAGCACCGTCGCCTTCCCCCATTCCATTTCGCTGAGACTAATACTTAAATTGATTTACATTCCCTGAGGACACAGCGCATGATGGTGAGGCTGGAGAATTCGGGGTGGCCAGGGGATGTCAGCCAGGATTCTGAATGCCTTGGAGATCACCTCAAAGTGGAGGATAAACCGCACCAGAGAGCAATAAGCGGCCTTGGGCCTGGCAGGGGTCGGGGGGCATCTCTGCAGGTGCGGGGCCCTTCCCAGGCCCATGGTGCCCCAGCAAAGGCTCTGAGAGTGGCCTGGTATAGGGGTATTTGGCCAGGCTAAGGTCCTGTCACCTTTGCTAGACCCAGCTGGGAGCAGAGCCCCCGTTCCCGAGTTCCAACAGTCTCCTCGGCTGGCACTGGTTGTTCTAGACCAGCCCAGGGACAGTGCTGGAGAGGACTCCCAGATGCGCCACATGGAACTCAGGTCCTAGGTCTCCACCCCATGGCTGTCTGACTCGCGTGGGTAACCTGTGCCTGGCTGTGGGTACCCGGCTGCATTGATCGGAGAGGGCGTGGACTCTCGCCCTTGGGCTATGCCTCCCTTCACCCGGGACACAGACTTCCCCACCTGCCTCTCTCTCTAGACGCTGCCTCTTCCTCAGCTGCTGGCCCCCACCCGCTGCACAGGTCCCCTCCCCAGACCCATGGTTTGTCTTTGGCACATGAGCCTGGTCCAAGCCCCCTCTTCGAGGGGCTCTGGGGCTACCAGCCTGTGATTCCAGAGGGTGATGGCTCCTCCCCAGAGAAGAGAGTTGAGGCGGGGGGTTGGGGGTGCATCACCCGACTCCCAGTGCCTCGATGGAGGGCTCCTCAGAGCCTGCTGGGCAAACAAACTGCCCATTTCCCTCCATCCACCCTCGGAACGCCGTCTTCTCAGGCGCAGCTCCCAGGCCCCCAAAGCCTCTTAGATTCCAACCCTGCCCCCTTTCCTACTCCCCAGCATCCCCCAACCCCAGACCTCTCCCGGTGCCTGGGAACCTGCGTCTTGTTACATCCACCTGGCCCTGCTCTGCTGGCATCTCGCCTCTCGCCACCCTGCCATGCCCCTCCTCCATGCTGGGTCCTGGGCTCACGGGAGACTATGATTTTATCTGTGTCTGTGTGTGTTTGTTGGTGCACATGCATTTCCATGGGCATGAATGCAAGCGACAGGCTCCTTACATGTGTGGTGTGATGTATATATGTAGACACAGAATTGCATATTTGCATGTGCATGCATCTGTACGTGCATGTACATGTGTGTTTGTGCTCATGTGTACTGGCTTCATTTCTGTGTGTGTGGCTGTGGATGTTATGTGGGGTGGGGAGACTGACCACACACGTGAGTCTCTACAGGTCTGAGTCACAAGTGTGAATCCCAAGTAGCCTGTGTGTGTGCTTGTGCGTAGGGTGGGACCTCGGTGAGCTGGGCGTGAAGGGCAGATCTGTGGTCTGTCTGGGCGTGGAAGAGCAGCACTGGCTCTGGAGTTCACTCACACCTGGAAGTTCATCCTGGCAGGGTGAGGACCCAGCTCTTGTCCCCGGACATCATCAGCCCAGGAGCCTGCACAGAGACGCTCTGGCTTCCTTGGGGCAGAGCTGTGGGAACAGAGGAGGGCCAGGGCAGGGATTGGGGTGTGGGGAGTGGGACCCAGGGAAACCTCCTGAGCTGGATGGAGCTGGGGTCTCCAGGGAGCTAAGGGGTGTGTGGATGGGAGGCTTGGGTGCTCCCTCTCAGCTTTTCTTGTGCCCCCACCACCAGAAGTCATTTCCCAGACCTTTTTGGTCCCAACGACTCAGTGCACCTTCCCACCCCAATCCTTCCTCCCACACGGGGTCCCAGAGTGACCCTGCCATCCCAGCCTTCTCTGACAAGACTTTGCTCTCTGGGGCCTGCCTACCTCAGTCTCTCTGTGGCCTCCCCATCCCCCAGCCCTCTCCTCCCCAAGCCGCTCCCGCTGCCCACGAAGCGGCCTCTCCTCCAGTTGGAGCTTCCCTGCCCTCGCTTCTTCTCCCCAGCCCATCGCCAGACTGTGGCCCTCGGGTCCTGACCCCTCTCCCAGACTCTCATTCCCCGCCCCTCCTTCCCGCCTCCCCTCAAAGCCCGTCCTGCTCTCCGGGGTCCCGTTTCTCAGCTCCTGGCTCCTGTCTCTCAATGCCGTCCCCACCCCCTTTTCCTTCCGACCTCTGAACCTCCTCTCCCATTCTCCTGTCTCTCCATCCCTAGTGCCTAGCCCCACGTCCTCTGTCCCCAACCCTCTTCCTTGCCCTATCTCACTGTACCCGTTCCTCCTTACCTCTTCTCTTGTCTTCTGTCCAGTCCTGTCCCCTTGTCCCCGGCCCTCAGTTTTCTGTCCCCAGCTGCACATCCCTCAGTCCTGTCTCCTGTCCTTTCCCACTGTCCCCCAGTCCCCGGTACCTGTCCCTCTTCCTCAAGCTGGCGAGTTCCCATCTCCACCGCTCTGTCCCTTAATCCCGGGTCTCTTCCACGGTGCCACCCCTGCCCCCCGGGCCGAGGGATCTCAGCCGCCTTGGAGCTCAGGGTCGATGCAAAGGAAGTTGAGCCGCAGGCAGCGCGCGCCGCGCCCCGCGCCCCTCGGCCGCCCCCGCCCCGCCGCCTCTGCCGCTCACCTTCGCCGCGCGCCGCGGACACGCAGGTGGCCGCCGCCGCCGCGGCCGTGACGACCCAGAGCGCGGGGGGCAGGCGGCCCCGGGCGGGGGCCATGGCCGGGCCGGGCGGGCGGGGGCGCCGCGCACCCTCGGGCTCGGCCGCGGCGGCCCGCGCGTCGGGAGGGAGCGCGCTCCCTCGCTCTCCGCACACCCGGCCGGGCGCACACCCCGGCGCACACGCGGCTCCCAGCGCACACGCGGGCACCCGCGCCCGCCGCCGCCGCCGCCCCGGGCGGGGGCCGGCCCGTCACGGCGCCGAGCCAATCAGCACCGAGGCGGGAGGGTGGGGGACACGGAGCCCGCACCGCGGCCACCCGGCCCGCGGCCACCGCCGCCGCACGTGCGCACGCCCACCCTCCCCCGGCGGCGGGCACCTTCGGGGGCGCGCCCCGCGCTGCGCACGTGGACTCAGGGTCCCAGTGCGCGAAGACACCATCCGGACGTCCCGGCGACACCAGGACCAGACCCACCCACGGATTCCCTCTGTGGACACAGGCGCGGGTCGCACATCCACCCCACGCTCGCTCCTGCACACATGACCCCAAACACCGAGTACCTCGTGTGGTGACACACTCGGATGGATGCACCCTAGTTCATGGGCAGAGGCTCAGAGACGGGCTCAGAGGCACTTTGAGGTGAAAAACCAAAAAAAACACCAAAACCAAGTCTTTCCCTTTCCCCACCCCAACGACTTGGCATTTAGGGACCATGGGGTTTTAGGGAGGTCTTAGATTGCAGTGGTCAGGAGGGCAGGCTCAGGGACCAGGAAGACAAGTGTCCTGCTGTGTGGCCTTAGGCAGGTTTCTTAACCTCTCTGAGTCTAAACTTTCATGTCTGTAAAACAAGAATACCAGTATCGATATCCTAGGGTGGTTGTAAGAAGTGAAGGGACCTAGGTGGAACTCCTGGCAGACAGCTGGGCGCACAGCCAGGTGGCCAGTCATTACAGCTGTTCTCCAGTGAGGTGGACTATCATTCCCTGCTTTTCCCTCCCCTGATGTTCCCTGTCTCCAGTTCCATCCCCCAGGACTAGGGGTCTCATCCAGGGATGGTTTTGGGCTGTGACGGGAGGACAGGGATTTAGGGCCGCATCCTGGGGACTGCTCCGCCACCCTCAAGTCCCTCACACACCTGGTGGGCCAAGCAGTCTGGGAAGCATGCAAGGTGCCTGCAGCCTGCTGAGAGGGTGGATGCCCACGGGAGCAAGTGCCTGATCTCTTCCCACTGCCGTCTGGCACAGACCATCGTCCAGCCCCCTCTTCCTTCGCTCCCAGCTCCCGTGGTCACCATGGGGAGTTGGAGCCATGGCTGGAAGTTACCTAGGATGAGAAAGGCCATTTGGGGAACATGTACCCTGAGTCAGACCCTGCTCTAGGGGCTTTATAAACTCGCTCCAGTTTAAGCCTCACACAGCCCTGCAGGGGTGGCACACCTAAGGAAACAAAAGCTCAGAAAGGCCATCATTTGCCTTAGATCACACAGCTGGTTGAATGCCAGAGAGGTACTCAGATCCACAGCTGCTTGGCTCCAACACCCATTTCTTTCCTCTGTGTCTTTTTTTTCCTTACAGAAAGGGGGAAGACAGTTCCATAGAAGCCCCTTCCTCGCAGCTCAGGTGGACTGCCTCGCTAATGTAGTGAGCCTCCTGTGACCAGAGGCATTTAAGCAGATACTAGCTGAAATTGTTCAGATACGCTATAAGAGGGCAGGTGAGTACAAAGCAGATTGGACTAGACCCAGAGTGGCAAACTCAAACGCCTACGTGAGAAAGGCAGGCACCCTCACGGAGCCTGCTAGGAGAGTGTACCCAGATCCAGCCAACACTGCTGGTGGAAACGTGTGCCGTTTTCTGCATTTTCAAGAACAAGTTGTCTATCTGGAACATTTATGTGATAGCTCTTGATTTTTAAGTTTGGCAGCTAATGTAAACATTTTAATAACACCACAGTGTGGGCAGACCTGTGAGTGGAGTGGCTATAGCCCACAGACCTCTGGGCTGTGATTCAAGGCTCATCAGATAGAAGAATCCATGGCTGGGAATTCACTCCTGGAGTGTCAGAGAAGTGGGCAGAGGAGAGGCAGAAAAATGCAGACAAGGCAAGGCATGGTGGCTCATGCCTGTAATCCCAGCACTTTGGGAGGCAGAGGCAGGGGGATCGCTTGAGCCTAGGAATTTGAGACCAATCTGAGAAACATGGCATGACCTCATCTCAACAAAATTTTTTTTTAAATTAGCTGGGTGTGGTGGTGCACACCTGTGGCCCCAGCTACTCAGGAGGCTGAAGCAGGAGGATTGCTTGGGAGGCTGAGGCTGCAGCGAGCCATTAGTGAGCTGTGATTGTGCCATTGTATTCCCGCCGGGGAGACACAGCAAGACCCCATCTTGAAAAAGAAAAGAAAAAGAAAAAAGAAACGCAGACAGTATGCAGAACACAGTCACAAGCAGTCCTGGGCATTCCCTACTCCATCCCAGGCTCGCAGAAAGATCTGTTGGTGGAGACAGGCTTTGCTGGGGGTTGGGGTTCTGCATCCCCAAGTGTATGTGGAGCCAACCAAATCTGGGTTTTGCCCATTTTGTAGGTGAGGAAACTGAAGAAAGCCAGGTTTTCTGGACCTGGAGAGTCCTTGAAGGACTTGGTGGGCATGAGGGATGGTTCTGAGTCAGGAGTCTGCTCTACATTCCAAAGCTCTTTAGCAAAATGAGGAATTCATTTTGCCAATGTTCCGTGGAATGCTAAGAGCAACACGCTTTCAGCTGTCTCCCTGCCCCCTGTGAAACTCCCAGGATGCCCCAGCCCAGGTGTGCCCATTCCCCCGGGTCTCTCCCTCCCACCCCTCCCCTTTGCTGTTCTGGGTTTCAAAGGGGCAACTTGCCCATCTGCCAATGGGAAGGAAGAAACTCCTAGAGGGGCAGGTGGTCTCACCGGGCTCTTGGGGACATGACAGTTCCATAGGAACACAGTTCCATAGGAAGACAGTTGACCTTGCATCTGTTGACTTAACCTTCCATCCTCCCTGAAGGGTCAAGCAGTACAGGGCTGTGAGGAGAGCCTCAGAGGGGGACTGGGACAGGTTCCCTGCTAGGGCAAATCTTCCCCAGCTCCACCACAGCACTGCGAACACCATCCAGGCTGGACTTGGCACGTCTTTTCTCATTGAATCCCCGCAATGCAGAGATTTCACCCGTTTTAAAGAGAAGCACAATGAAATTTGAGAGGACTGACGGACAGGGAGCCCTGTGAGGTGCGTGGGCAGAATCCCTGATGCTCGTGGCTTCTTTTGTCTCTTCTCGCCAACTGGATTCTGAACTGCTTGAGGGCAGAGTCCATGGCAGGGTCCTGGCTGGGTCCCGCTGGGTCCTCCTGGTGCACTGTAGATGCTCCAGGAACGTTTGCCGAATGACTGAATGAGCAGCCATCCAAGAGGGCCACACTCCGCAGGCCAAGTATGCCAGGTGAGCATGGCTAGAGTTACAGGACAGGTGGATAGCTGGTCAGGTGTGCTAGCTGTACCTGCCAAGTGGGCTTGGCCTGAACCCTACAGGTGAATCTGAACAGTGCTGTCCCTCTCCCATCAGCGCATCGGGACCTTGTTCTACAAAACAGGTAATAGGGGCAGCGGCGGGCAGAGCTGGGCTTGGCAGAGCAGGGCGGCCACTGAGTCAGTCCTTCCCCACTTTCAGACTCCTCCCTGACCCATGTCTTCTCCTGGGAGGGGGAAGAGTAATTGCAAGGAACATCAGACAAGACATCGCCTGTGTGCGGACCCTCCCAGATGTATCTCTCCTCGCTTCACCTTTCTGAGCCTCAGTTTCTCCAGTTACAAAATGAGGATAATGCCAACAACTCACAGGGTTGCTGTGAAGCGTAAGTGAGTTCACAGATGCAAACGTGCTTGGAAACCTATAACGAGATCTAAGATTGGAAGGCACGGTTACGTGCTAGAGGAGGAGACTGAAGCCCAGCGGCTCTGCGCTTTGCGGTCCAACTAGGCCGGGTACCATTTTAGGCCCAGGTAGAAAAGATGTTCCGGCAGAAGACAGATGTGTAGGAGTGGGAGGGGTCAGGACGGGGCAGGGGTGAGTGGTTAAATCTTCGCCCATCCTTGAGCCACCCTGTCCCCGGCCTGGATCTCTTGTTGCCCACCCAAGCTGTCTCAGAACCCCCACCCCACACCCCAGAGCAGGCTTGGTTCACTCTGTGAGGGGTGTCAAAGGGGACAGGGCATTCCCGACACTTGCATCTAAATCTCTTCCTCTCCTCTGGCTGGAAGGTGGAGTCACTGGAGATCTTGGAAGAGCCCTATTCCTAACACGAGGCTCATGTTGCTTTCCTGCTTAGGGCCTCTGTTTTTCCACCTGTAAGGTGCCTTCTCCAGGTGTTTTCCGGAGTTGCAAGGGGAATGGAGCTTGGTGCTGGCACTCCACCGGGCTGCAGCTGTGGTTCCCTGGAATTAAGATCTGACCTTGCCCTTGAAGTGTTCCCAGCCAGAAACAAGTGAGGAAGTAGCTTATGTTGCGTGGGAGACTTTCACGCAGACCATGGGGAATGTGTTTAAACTTTGTACTTTGCCTCCAGAGTCAGAGCAGAAGGGTCTAAGACTGCCCCGTCTGATAGAAAGACAGTAGTGTGCCACATATGTAATTTAAAATGTGTTTAGCATCACATTAAAAAGTAAAAAGAAGGCCGGGCATGGGGGTTCACACCTGTAATCCCAGCACTTTGGGAGGCCGAAGCAGGCGGATCACCTGGGGTCCAGAGTTCAAGACCAGCCTGGCCAACATGGTGAAACCCCTATCTCTACTAAAAAAAAATTAGCTGGGCATGGTAATGGGCATCTGTAATCCCAGCTACTCTGGAGGCTGAGACAGGAGAATCACTTGAGCCCAAGAGGCGGAGGTTGCAGTGAGCCAAAATCATGCCACTGCACTCCAGCCTAGGTGATAAGAGTGAGACTCCATCTCAAAAAGAAAAAAAAAAAAAAGTAAAAAGAAATAGGTGAAATTAGATGTAAGAATACATTTGTTGATTGAATGGTGCCTGGTATGTAATATTAATTTATTACTGAATTCACTCATTCAACAAATGTGCACTGGGCACCGCGTGTGGCACCGTGCCAGGTGCTGGAAGAGGACAGTGAGCCACACAGACACAGGCCTTGTTCTCACAGCGTTTCTGTCTAACAGGATAATTAAACAGGCAATCCCAAAACCCCCTTCCATATAAGGGAATGCTACAGAAACTGTAAGGCGCCAAAACTTAAAATGTACAATTTAAAATATTATCTCCAAAAAAGTCCTTTTTTTTTTTTTTGAGACAGAGTTTTGCTCTTGTCGCCCATGCTGAAGTGCAGTGGCACAATCTGGGCTCACTGCAACCTCCACCTCCCGGGTTTAAACAATTATCCTGCCTCAGCCTCCCAAGTAGTTGGGATTATAGGTGCGTGCCACCATACCCGGCTAATTCTTTTATATTTTTGGTAGAGATGGGGCTTCACCATGTTGGCCAGGCTGGTCTCGAACTCCTGACTTCAAATGATCCGCCCGCCTTGGCTTTCCAAAGTGCTGGGATTACAGGCGTGAGCCACCGCGCCTGGCCCGAAAGTGTCCTTTTTAAGTGTCAAGTACTGAATGTAATTTAGCCTATTCTTAGTAGTTGAGAGTCATCACTGTGAACCAAGAATCACTGAATCTTGATGTCGAAAAAGACCTAGAGATGAGTTCGTCCAAGCCCCTGCTTGTGGAGTATGAGACAGAGGTGTCTCTGGCGCCACGGGGCTGGGTGGACTTACTCGTCCTGCCATGAAACGCTCAGGCTTGAATGCGTTTCTCTCTCTTCCTTCTCCCTCAGGCTGTCAGCTGCCTCTTCTGTCTGCTGCAAGTGTCCTGCCTCTGACAGTTTCTAACTGCCTCCTGCATTGAGGTTTCTAATCTCTTGTGGACTTTGAAAATAAAAAGGAATGCTTGTTAGAATCGTTTGTAGAGTAAGAGTCAACGGGCTGTAAGTGAGCGACTGCCTTATGGGTAGAGTGTGAGTTTAGGGCCGATGGTGTGGCTGCCCAGAGGTCTCGTCTGCTTATTCCTGGCGGTTTTCCAGACATTGGTTCTCGGGTTGAAGGGTAAGGGAGGTGTTGTTCTAAATACATAAGAGGCTTATTAATGGCCAGGCATGCACAGACTAATTGCTTCCTGCTGTTTACACATAATCAATCACGTCCACAGTTTGGAACCACTAAGCAAGCGGCAGAGTGGAGTGGAAAGATGACTGGATGAGGAGGGGCCTCAGAGGTCTGGGCTGCTCCATCCTTCACGTTCGTCTGTCCTGTCCTGACAAACCAGAACGAAAGCCTCCCTCGCTCCCCTGCTCCTCCCTCTCTCCTCCTCTTCCAGCAAACTGCTGTTCTCACGGCCTCCCCATTTCCTTCTCTCCCAGTCTCCCCTCCACTCTGCTCATCTCCCTGTCCCTGCACAGCCCAAGATCACCTCCGTCACTGTCCCCGCTCAGCCCATTGTCACCTCCACAGCGCTTCAAACACCACCTGCCCCTACCCTAGATGACGCCCTGGGCTTCTTCCAGCACCACGGGCTGCCCAGTTGTACAAGTCAGGAAACTGCGCTTTGTCCCTGTGCCTCCTTCTCCACCAGCCACGTGGCCAGGATAGCCCAAGTCCTGTTGCTGATATCACCTGGACATGTCTGGAGTGTGTCCATGCTTCCAGCCTGATCTCCATCTCCACTGCCATCAGCCTGCTCTGAGCCCCCTCACCTCTCACGGGGACAGCTACAGTGGCCAAATCCCTGGTGGCCGTATCCCTGGCCTCTGTGCACACCCTCTGGCCCCTTCCAGCTGCTCGCCACACTGCAGCCAGGAAGCCATTCAGTGCACAAGGTCATGGTCAGCCCTGCCCCTGCCCTCCCCTCCTCTGACCTGATTAGAGCTTTTCCAGAGCTTTCCATCGTTCTCTCTGGATAAAGGCCCAAATCTTCATCACACCTGCACGTACAGGGAGGGAGGGGCGGGGTCTGGGGTCTGGCCCCTACCACCTCTCCAGTCCCTGCCTCCCCCTCCCCAAGCTTTCTGGAAGGCACTGTGCCCCTCCTCACACACGGCCTTTGTCTCTGCTGCTCCCTCCTTCAGCCTCTCCTCCCCACCACCCCTCGCTCCTCCTTCAGCTTGGTTCAGGCCGTGGGTCCTCAGGAAAACCACCCACCCGGCCCGTCCCCGCCCCCCCTCCACCCCCCGGCCCAAGTCAGCTCTGTCCCAGAGCCTTTTCCGTCTCATCAGCGGCACTCTTGTCTGGGGCTGGAATCCTACCTGGATTCCTCAGTGGTTCCTTGATTCTCACCACCCTCCTGGGGAGCAGGGGCCCCTCTGCTCTCACTGGACACCAGCGTGTCAGTGCCTGGCCGGCAGGTTGCCCTCCACAAGGGAGGCCCTGGCTCCTCCTTGAGGCCTGGCCCAGTCCTGGAACTGAGGCTGGATTGTCTTTGCCACTGCCTGCCTGTGTGACTTTAGGCAAATCACGTTACCCCTCTGGGGTGCTGCTCAGCGTGGGGCAGGGCCTCCAAGGGCTCTCTGCATCTAGGATAATCTGACGGAAGAGTCACTATTCTTATTAATCTTAATAACAATCATTTGAAGCGAGTTCTATTATTATCGACATTGTCTCTATGTAAATGGGGATCAGGCGGAAGGGGGGAATGTGATGTGTCCAAGATGCCACCGCTATTAAGTGGTAGAGTCAGGATTCACACTGAGATCACACACCGCTATTAAGTGGTAGAGAAGCCCAAGCACATAGTCATGAGACAGCTGGGGCCAGGCAGCAGGGTGAGGACTCCGAACGTGGAGAAGTCCTGGGCAAGGAGCCAGGTGGGCAGTGAGAATGGAGCTGGCGCCACATGGGTGCTGGGTTATTGATTTGGGGGTTACCAGGTGGGTTGGTTGACCCTTCCCTGGCCCCTCAGACTTCTGTGGGGAAGGTCAAGGAGCTCACGCCCCCGAGGAGAGGCCAAAATCTCAGTGGGTGGAGCAGGGAGGTTCTGCCAAGTCCACTGGTCAAAGCTGGGCTTGACTTCTAAGCGTGAGCACAGGGCGGTGCAGAGGCCCTCCCTGGGGACAGCCAGGGTGACAGGGCTCCCAGGAAGCGGCTGAGGAAAGTCTCTAGACTGTTGGGAGGCAGCAAAGAGCTCTGGAGTAGACATGGTTTAATAAAAACCCCAGGCCTGATCCTGCCTGTGTGCTGTGTGGCTTTGGGAGCTCACTCTACCTCTCTGAGCCTCAGTCCGGATCTGTAAAATGGGGCCACCACCCCCTGTCCTTCAGGGTTGTGAAGATTAAAAGGATGCCTGGCACAGAGTAGGTCCTTGGGCTTCACAGGCCCTTTGCCTGCCTCTCCCTGCCCAGCCCCAAGGCCGTCCCCAGGGAGCAGGAGGGAGAAAGCCTCAGCTCGATATCGGAGAGAAGAGCGTAAATGTGCCTGATATTCAAACACAACCGTATCACCACTCTGCCTTGTTGGGGGGACAGTGCATTGGCATTCTCACATATGGGAGGAACTCCGTGCATGCCACCGTTTTCTAGAGAGACAGACAGAACAAGGAGGGGTAGACAGCGTGTGTGTGTGTGTGTGTGTGTGTGTGTGTGTGTGTGTGTATGAGAGAGATGAGCGAGAGAAACAGAGCAAGCCAGTGCCTGGGTGACAGTGACTTGTGTGTGGGGGCGGCGGTTGCGTGGGTGTGAGTGGGTGGGTGGTGGTGAGGGCACCTCTCTCGAGCAGGGGAATGGTTTAAGGAGAGTGACTTGGTAATATCCAATACCGAATGTATTGAGATGCTGAGCAGCTCTAAAGATCTGTGTCTGATTTTCATTCAAGCTGCTGAGGCAGAGGGCGTGATGGGAGGGGCGATGCCTCCATCACTGCAGCGAAGGTCTGATTTCAGGAGCCAGAGCCAGGGTCATGGCCAGCACCAGAGTCACCCACACCCACACCCACACCACGGCGGCCGCCTTCCCAGCCACTGCCACCATTGTCATCACCACAGCCAGTACCACACAAGGGATGCTCTGGCCCCTGTGTTAGGCCATCTCGGTTGCTGGACATCTGGGCCTCAGTCCCCAATGCTGCAAATGAACGGAGGGAATGCCAGCCCACTGCCAGTGCTCTGCGTTCGGAAGTCCCCCTCCTCTGCCTCCTGGGCCCATGTGCTCATCTGTCACATGGGCAAAGAAGACCCTTGTCCCACCGCCATCCCGTTCCATCCACCCACATTTTCTGAGGCCTGACAGCGCGGGGGACCTGTGCTGGGTGCTAGGTACTGGTGACACATCACCTGCCCTGCGGACACTCCTAATCCGACGGTTCAGACAGACTAATGTAGACCATTTCCTGGCAATGAACAAGCTACTGTAGGCTCCAAAGGAGGGAGAGCTGAACAGTGGTGTGGGCGTGGTGTGTATGGAAGGACAAAGGGAGTGATTGCCAGGTCCAGAGAGGGAAGGTGACATCTCCCAGGTTGCACAGCCAGCAGCAAATCTGGGACCAGAACCCAATCTCCTGGCTCCTTATCCGGGGCTCTGGCCGCTACCTTGGGCCATCTCACCATGGAGCAAGCAGACCATGGAGAAGGAGCTAGGCTGTGGGTTTGTTCACCTGTCAGCCTTGGCGGGAGGAGGGAAGGGGAGTCTGTGTGCTGATCCCCAGCAGGGCGGGTGGAAAGCAGCAGCCGGAAGGGGCTGTGATCTATGCAGTACCCAACATGAGCTGGGTGCTTTGCAATTCCCCTCCCCGACTCACCTCTCACCAAGGCTGCTGGGCCATCACATCATTAGGCTCCCCAGAGTCTCAGAGCAGGGGAGCAACCTGTCCAAGGTCACCCAGCCAGGAAGCAGCCGAACTAAGATGTGAACTCTCCAGCCCGCATATGTCCCGTTGGCTAGAGAACTCCCTGGGGCAGGTTTGTTGGGAGGGAGACAGAGGGTCACTTGGACACTGGAGACCCATGTGATTCAAGGGCCACCTAGGAGCAGTTCTCGGGAGTCTAGTTTCATTTGGATTTGTCCTAAATGCAGGGTTACTCCCTCGGATGTGTGTGCAAGAGGGAGTGAGAGCCCATTTCCGTCCCCACTGCAGCACCCAGGGTTGCTCTGGGGACCCAGGCTGTCTGGATCCCAGCCGAGCTGTTGCCGGCCCTAGCCCAAGGTCATTTGTTCTGGGAAGAAAGGCAGCTTCTCAGTCCAGCATGTCCCGCCCTCCCTGGCTCTGAGCTGGGAGTTGGGGCGAGGCTGAAGGACGTTTCTGGTGAAAACAGATTATCTGGTAAGGCGGCCGGCCGGGTGGGATGGCACTGTGGTGGCAGGTCCATCAGACATATCTCCATGGGGATGTTTCCTGGGGCTGCTGGTGACAGGCCCCCGCCTCGGGCTGTGGAGGGACTGCTGCTGAGGTGGAGACAGTCTGGCCCCACGCCTAGGCTCGGTCTGCCACCCCTGTGGCCTCACAGGCAGGGGCCCAGCCTCTCTGATGCCTCCTCCCAATAAACCCCAGAAATCGCCCAGGGACCAACCTTGTTCTAGCTCGAGCCCATCTGTTGAATCTGTCCCCTCGTTAACTCCATCACTTCCCTCTCTCCTGGTCACTGCCTCTGTACGGGGGGTCTTCCTGCCTCCAGGTGCCCCACCTCCAATTTTGCCTCCAACCACAGCCAGGGCCATCTTCCCAACGCAAGACATTTCCCTTGGCATCACCTGCAGCGATCCCACTGCCTTAGGAGGAAGCCCTGGCTCCGTGGCCTGAGAAACGAAGCCCTGAGTGGTCTGGCCTCTGCTTCACTCCTCGCAGCATCTTGGACTCCTGTCCTCTCCTCTCTGCTCTGGGCTTGGCGTGGGCTACTCCTTCTGCCTGGCACCCTCCCCTCACCCCACCACTTCCCACAGGGCCTAATTTCTACGTCTTTTGCAGATCTCAGCTTGGACATCACCTCCTCCTTGAAGCCTTCCCTGAACTGAACCCCTGAAGTCTGGATGGGTGCCCCCCCAGACCCCCTGGCCCTCACCCCTTGGTCATCCCACCAACATAACGGCTCACTGCAATAAGACTCTCAGGGGGAGTGGGCTGTGCCAGGCGTTTTGCCCACACTGCCTAATTCCATCCTGGCACTGACCTCAGTGTGGAAAATGTGATTGTTCATCTCACCCACCGAAGTGGGAGTGCCTCATGATCACCCCTTAATGAAGGAGTGAGTGGGTGAGGGATGCGCTCAAAGGCAGGCAAGTGGCTGCTGTGGCTGAGTTCAAGGATCCCGACTTAGCCAGCACCCCACCCCCACATCCCACCCTGGATATCTTGGCTTCCTGGGGACTGTTCGCAGGTTCTGGGGATGCCAGCTCTGTTCAGATTTTAGCCTGAGACCAGCCCTCACCAGCAACTGCTCCAGGCCCCAGATCTGAGCGGCTTCCTAGGGAATGCAGCCAGGATTCACAGCCCTCTCCTCTCTGGTTCTCCCCCCTCCACTTCCGAGTCCCTCTGCCGGCCCCTAAAGTTCCTGGCCTTCCCCACTCATGACCTCCTGGCTTTCAGATGCCACCTCCTGCTGGTCCTGGATTGCCATCCACGCTTTGGAACCAGCCTCTTGGCCCACCGGCCTCCAGCTCGCTGGCTCTGTGGAGTGGTTTCAGAGAAGGGTTTCTGACCTTGGACCCTGCCTGAGCCCCCACCCTGCCCTCAGTCTGCACCTGGGCTTGTTCTGTGCGCCTGACCCTCTACCAGAGCTTGTGAACCCAAACGTGCGGGAGCTCAGCGCTCTGGCCCCACCTCCTCTCCCCATCACTGCCTAGGGGCTGGGGGCGCTGGGGATGATAAAGTCGTCTAGGAAGGAAGCTAAAGATGTAAAGGAGCCCGTGAAATCCTTGGTGACAGCCGTGACCACTGTGGCTCCAGCCATTAAACACGGAGCTTTAACGGCCCCCAAAATACACCTGGGGCACTTGTCAGCGGCTCCTGCTTATCACACGTGCACATGCGGGCCGTGCACACGCGCGCGTGCCTACACAGGCTCAGTGAGCGGCACAGAGGGTAGGATGGGAAAGCCCGGGAAGTGGTGCCGCAGCCCCCTTGGCTTAGGGACGGGATACTGGGGGCGGACAGCAGACCTCCTTCCCTCGTGGCCTCCCCGCTTCCACGTTACACTTTATATTGCATAGCACTCGCTCATTCCCTGCATCCTTACAAAAAGGTTTTGATGTTGGTCGGATGCTATTTAATATCCGCTCTCCTCTTGTTCCTTGGCATAGCCCCCGAGGACACAGCATGCACCTGGCGCACAGCAGGCAAGGGGCCATGGGCTTGCTGCCATGGTACATCCTGTTGCCTTGGCCATCAGTGAAATTGCCTAAACAAGACCCTCAGGCTTCATTTGAGTTCCACAAGGTTGTGTTGAAAGCCCTGGATGGCTGGGCGCGGTGGCTCACGCCTGTAATCCCAGCACTTTGGGAGCCCGAGGCGGGCGGGTCTCAACCTGAGGTTGGGAGTTTGAGATCACCCTGACCAACATGGAGAAACCCTGTCTCTACTAAAAATACAAAGTTAGCTGGGTATGGTGGCCTGTAAGCCCAGCTGCTCAGGAGGCTGAGGCAGGAGAATTGCTTGAACCCACGAGGCGGAGTTGCAGTGAGCCGAGATGGTGCCATTGCACTGTAGCCTGGGCAACAAGAGCAAAACTCTGTCTCAGAAAAAAAAAAAAAAAAAGCCCTAGATGGGAAGCCCAGGCTCCAGGTCCTGGCCTTGCTGCTAACTGCTGTGTGACCAAGGCCTCCCTGTCTTTGGGCCTCGGTTTCCTTATCTGAAAAGTTTCCTGTCCTGCCCTGGTCATAGAAACATCCTGCGGATGGCTGGCTGGAACCGAGTGGTGGGTGGGTGTGGGCTGCCTGTGGTCCGGTCCCTGCAGCCTGGGCAGAGATGGTGGCCTGGCAGCTGTGGGACCCCAGAGCCTGCGGTGCACTCGGGGCTGAGGAGGCCCTGTGGGGGTGGGCTGCTGCCTCTGTGGGCAATCGTTTTTGCTCAGACAGCGCTAGGTTCGAGGCACGTGGTAGAGACTCAGGGAAGGTTTCTTAGGCCTGAACTTAGCCACCAAATCCTTTTAGAGTAAATCTTCAGGAAACATTCCGGAATCCCTTCTGGGCCATTCCCCGCCAAGAGAGTCCTGTGGCCTAGTTCTTGCTACTCTCTCCAGCTGAGGGTCTCACCACTCCTGCCTCCCCAGCTCCACGGAAGAACCACTCTGAACTTCCCACTCCTGTCCACCAAGGCCTCTCTGCTCCCCTCAGCTGCTGCCCCAGCTGGCACACTCCTCTCCTGCTCACCCTGGCCCTTTGCCTGTGAACTCCACTTCAAATGACCCCAACTTCAGGTCTCCACAGCCTTCCCTGCTTCCCCCATCTGGGTCAGGTGTCCTTAGAGCTGCCTCAGCCTCCTGAATGTCCACATCACAGAACTCATGACAGTGGCACAGCCATGCTGGGTGGTGTCTCTTCTCCAGGCCCTGGGGATGTGAAGGGGGCTGGGTGGTGACTTCCCCAAGGCTTGGCCTGGCACATGGTGGGGATCCACACAGGCTTGCTGAGTGAATGAAAGACGCCAGGGCAGCTCAAAGTTGGCAGGCTCTGGCACAGGCTCTGGTCATAGCAGCGTCCTGCGGACAGCTGGCTGAAACTGAGTGGTGGCTGGGGGGTTTCCCGCTGGCTCTGCAGCCACCTGAGGCCTGACACGTGTGCTCATTTCTAGGGCTGAGGCCGCTCTGTGGGGCAGCTGCTCTCACGGTGTGCTCCACCGACTGTGCCACAGGCGTGCTTGCTCCGGGACCATCCTTCTAAGATGCCAGGCATGGGGTCGGGCGGGACCCATGCCGGCCAATCCCTCCTGGGTGCCTTTTCCACACACAGCGGGCCTTCCCCTCATGTCCCCGAGGGCCGCAGGGCTCAATCCTTCCATCTCAGTGTGGGTTCACTTTGCCCTTTCCGAGAGTCATCAGTCATAGAGAACAGGAGGCAGGGTGTCGAGGACTTTTATGTTTAAGTTACTGAGTAGAAAGCTGCCTGTCCCTGCCCAGTGGTAGCCTGTAATAACACCAAACCCCCAGTGGATGATCTGTGATGGAAAAGGTCAGACTAGGGTGGGCGACGGGTGATGGGGGAAAAGCAGGCAGGCCCGGCTGGAAGGGACAGAGACTCCAGGCAGGCTGGCCATGTGGTGACAGCCCCATCTGGCAGGCCGCCCCCTTGGAAGGGACTAACTATAGGGTTAGGGGTCCTGGAAGGGGCAGGCAGAGGTGACCAGAAAATATTTAAGTGCAGGCAATTGGCAAAGGGCAGGCTCAGGACAGACCTCCAGGCCTGGGGTTGGGAACCCGAGAGGAGAGACTGGAAAAGAGGCTGGGGAGACGGTAGGTGGGTGAGGAACCATGAGCCAGTTTCTTACCTTCTCGGGCTCCATTTTTCTCATCTATAAAATGGGAATAATAAGAGTAGCTTCCAGCTGGGCATGGTGGCTCATGCCTGCAATCCTAGCACTTTGGGAGGCTGAGGGAGGTGGATCACTTGAGGCCAGAAGTTCAAGACCAGCCGGGCCAACACAGCAAAACCTCATCTCTACAAAAATTAAAGAGTAGCTTCCTCATAGGGTTGTTCTGAGAATGGAATGAGTTAATATAAATACAGCTCTTAAAACAATGCCTGGCCGGGCATGGTGGCTCACACCTATAATCCCAGCACTTTGGGAGGCTGAGGCAGGCAGATCACTTGAGGTCAGGAGCTCGAGACCAGCCTGGCCAACATGGTGAAAGCCTGTCTCTACCAAAAAATACAAAAATTAGCCAGGCGTGGTGATGTGCGCCTGTAATCCCAGCTACTTGGGAGGCTGAGGTGGAGAATCACTTGAATCTGGGAGGCGGAGTTTGCAGTCAGCCAAGATCATACCACTGCACTCCAGCCTGGGCGACAGACCAAACTCTGTCACAAAACAAACAAACAACAAACTAAAACAATGCCTGACACGTATTTGCTGTGCCTGTTATTATTAATGACTGCATGTGTTGTTGAAACTGTTACTATGATACAAACAATAGTCATTTATTGAGCAGCAAGGATGCTGGGTGCTTTTCATGCAACACCTTACTACACCCTAAGGCTAAATACTCATATCCCAGTTTGCAGAGGAGGCCTAGAAAGATGAGGTCAGTTGCCCTGGGTCACAAGGCTAGGCAGCAGCAGAGGGATGGGGACCTGGATGCTGGTGTCTGACCCCAGAGCTCACAGTCAGACTGCTACCCCAGAGCTCCTTTCTCTGTGTGGCAGTGGGATCTTGGCCTGGCGAGGCTGGGGGCCGACCCAGAGAGCCTGCATTGAGGGAGCCCCCAGACAGTAACCATCAGTGCTGGGCATGTCTGGGAGGGTGGTTGGGAGGAGGGGCCCCCACTCCCAGGCCCCCGGATAGAGGCCCTGCCTGAACCCTCCTTCTACCATCTCATTTCCAACAGGGATTCTTTTAAGAGCAATGACCAGCTTGCTAGCGGACTTCAAAGATAGTATTTGATGAGTTTTAGCAGCTTCAGCAAAACTCTAATTTGAATTTCAGGAGCTGGTGTGTGATTTCCTCGGTGACAGCTCCGAGGGACGCTTGGGCTCGGCTGTCATCCAGTGGGGCTTCTTGCTGGCTGCTGCGGCGCCTGCCTTCCCAAGGAGGAAAGGCGGGAGGCCGAGAGGAGCGAGGAGCGGGGCGCCACTGAAGCTGGGGAGGAGAGGCACAAACAAGTGACAGGGAGAGAGGGGTGTGGAAGGGAGAGGGACATGGGAACAGATGCAGAGGGACAAGAAAGAGGGAGAGAGAGATGGAGAGAGAGGGAGACAGAGCAGGGGAAGAGAGGGAGAGAGAGAGGGAGAGAGAAAGAGGGATGGAGAGAGAGATGGAGAGAGAGGGAGAGAGGGCAGGGGAAGAGAGGGAGAGAGAAAGAGGGATGGAGAGAGAGAGATGGAGAGAGAGCAGGGGAGAGAGAGAAAAAGAGAGGGATGAGAAAGAGACGGAGAGAGGAGGAGAGAGGGAGAGAGAGAGGGGGAGAGAGAAAGACAGAGAGAGAGAGAGACGGAGGGAGAGAGGGAGAGAGAGATGGGGGAGAGAGAAGAGATGGAGTGGGGAGAGAGGGAGAGAGAGAAAGAGAGAGGCATGGAGAGAGAGAGAGAGAGAGACAGGGAGAGAGAGGGAGGGGGAAGGGAGAGAGGGGAGAAAGAGAGAGATGGAGTGAGAGAGGAGAGAAAGGAAGGGAGAGAGGGAGGGACAGAGAGATGGAGAGAGATGGAGAAAGAGAGGGACATGGGAGAAGATGCAGAGGGACAGAAAGAGAGAGATGGAGAGAGAGAGATGAGGGGGACAGAGAGATGGAGGCAGGGGAGAGAGATGGAGAGGAAGGGGGGAGACAGAGATGGAGATAGAGGGAGACAGAAGGAGAGAGATGGAGAGGGGGAGAGATAGATGGAGGTAGGGGAGAGAGATGGAGAGGGACGGGGGAGAGAGAGATGGAGATAGAGGGATATAGAGGGAGAGAGATAGAGACGGGGGAGAGAGAGATGGAGAGAGAGAGATGGAGAGAGAGGAGGAAAGAGGGAGAGATGGGGAGAGAGAGAGATGGAGAGATGGAAAGAGAGAAAGAGATGGAGAGAGAGAGATAGAGCAAGAGAGAGAGATGAAGAGAGAGGAGAAGGCCAGGAAAGAGTCAGAGGATGAGGGTGAGGATGGGGGCCTTGGGGAGACACAGCAACAGAGACAGGAGATGGGAAGAGAAGAAGAGTCAGAGGAGAAAAGGCAAGAGAAGTGTGGAGAGAAAGAAAGAGAGACAGGCAGCCAGAGAGAGGCCAGAAGATACTGACCAGTCAAGCTGGACTGAGGGAGAGGGCAAGAGAGACCCAGACAGATAGAGAGACCCGCAAGGAGCTGGAGGGCAGAGGCGGAGACTGGGATTTGAGGAAGTCCGTGGGGAGCAGAAGAGCCAGGAGGGGAGGGAGGCAGAGAGGCAGGATGAGGACGGCAGGAGCACCTGCTCAGTGCCAGTCCCTTGAGCGCGGGACCTGGGATCCCAGCAGGAACCAGACCGGCAAGATCCAGAGGGCTGTGAGGGGGCCTGGGCTCCGGGCATCCAGTGGGAGAAGAAAGTTCCACCTTCCAGCCCCCGTTCCCTCCCACAGCCCCACTCCCACTTCAGCTGTTGCAGAGTCCTGCTCAGCATGGGTCTCCCTGCCACCCTGACCCCCCAGCATCAGGCAGTTTGCAGGCAGGAGCTCTAATGCCCGAAACCAAGGCTGCATGTGGGAAGGGAGTTTATTTCCCACGAAGCCCTCCCGCTATGCCCCACACACACACACACACACACACACACACACACACACACACACAGCTGGGAAGAAGGAAGGAAAGGGAGTGACTGAATGAAAGAGGGATCTAGGAACAAGGAAAAGAGCCACTCCTTTTTCTGAGCCTCAGTTTCCTCCTCTGTAAAAATCAGGATCTGAATAGCGCACATATTTATTTATTTATTATTTTCTCTCCCCCCTGCCTCCCAAATTGGAATTTTTTTTTTTTTTTTTGAGACAGGGTCTTACTCTGTTGCCCAGGCTGGAGTGCAGCAGCAAAGTCACAGCTCACTGCAGCCTCGAACTCCTGGGCCCAAGTGATCCTCCCGACTCAGCCTCCTGAGTAGCTAGGACCACAAGTGTGAACCACTGTGCTCAGCCTCGAATATGACCCATTTCACAGGACCCTTGGGAGCATAAAATGAGATGATTCGTGCCAGGGGCTTAGCCCAGCACCTGGTTTGATGGATTCTGAGCTGAAGGGACACCTCCTCCCCCAAAATAGAACTCACGTTCTGAGATCTGTTTTCCCCATGATGTTGCCTTTCCTGGGGTTTCGAAGAGGGAGGCAGTGCCCTTCTCCCCTTCCATCTCCTCCTCCCACGCGGGGCAGGGTGAGAAGCCTTCTGGAGGCTGCGTGTACCTTCATGGCCAAGCAGGACCCCTCACCCTCAGAGCCCAGCTCTTGGTGTCACGGCTTTGTAACTGCCATCCAGGCTGGCACTCAGTCAGGGGGGTAGGGACTGGGAGAACGAGGGCAGCCCACAGCCCCAGGAAGGGTGAGAGGAAAGGCTGGGAGCAGAACAAGACAATAATTCTAGAACAGCATTCTCCAGTACGGTAGCCACCAGCCACATGTGGCCACTGAGCGCTTGAAATATAGGTAGTCTAGATAAAATACATTATTGAAATTAATTTCTCTTGCTTCCTTTTACCCTTTTAATATGGCTATTAGGCAATTTAAAATGACACGCGTGGCTCACCTTCTATTTCTAGGGAATGGCACTGTCTCTGTTCTGGAACGTCTAAGCTGGAAGAGCGCTTCCATGCCAGAGACTCCGAGCCTCCACTGCACAGGCGGGGAGACTGAGGCCCGGAAGGGAAAGCGAAAGGAGTGTTTGGAAGGCTTGAGTTTCTCTTTCAGGGACAGAGCCGGGAAGAACAAGCACTATCTCCTAAGGCGTTCACCGGGCTTACGAGTTCATTAGGACGAGATGAGAAGGCATAATTTCTGAGAGTTCAAACAACTGCCAAGTGGATTAGGAGCTTGAAAAGGCTCCTGCCAGGGCCATCAGAGGAGCCCGACCTCGGGCCTGAGGCCTCATCAAGGATGGGGCCAGAGAATTAATGACGCTGCAGCTGCTGAAGGAGTGTGTTCATTTTAAAAACTGCAAAGGGGAAAAAAGGCGAAGCTGAACTGTGGACAATTATGAAGTCTGCAGAGCCCTTACATGGCTTAATAAAAGGCAGAATGAAAGTACTGAAAATATGACCTGCTCCACGCCTAAGCCCTCGGGGGACCCAGCAGAAAGCTGTGTGAAGAAGGAAGCCACCGACTTGAGCAGAAGCTGGCTGGGTGACTTCGGGCCAGTCTGTGAGCCTTGCCAGGTGTAGCACCCTTATTAGTGGCCCAGAGTCTAAGGGTGGGAGCTTTGGAATCAGACAAACCTGACCACCAAGCCACTTCTCAGTGACCCTGAGCCAGGCCCTTAACTTCTCTGGGGCTCCACTTCCTCATCCGAAAAATGTGCAGAACGCCTGGCTCACGAGTGGCTGGGGCGACCAAGAGGATGACAGACCGTGCTTCGCCATCGCCAGGCACGTGCTCAGTGCTCGTTCGTGCAGCAAACGTGTATTGAGCACTGCACTGGCCTAGGCACTGGGAACCCAACAGTGAACAGGGAACAAGGCGGGCCGGGTCCCTGCCCCTGTGGGGCTCTCAGAGACAGGCCAACGAGTAAAGACATTTATAAAACTTTATTTTTTCTGAGACAGAGTCTGTCCCTGTTGCCCGGCTCAATCTTGGCTCACTGCAACTTCCGCCTCTCGGGTTCAAGTGATTCTCGTGCCTCAGCCTCCCAAGTTGCTGGGATTACAGACACATGCCATCATATCTGGCTAATTTTTGCATTTTTAGGAGAGATGGGGTCTTGCCATGTTGGCCATGCTGGTCTCGAACTCCTGACTTCAAGTGATCCACCTGCCTCAGCCTCCCAAAGTGCTGGGATTACAGGCGTGAGCCACCGTACCCGGCCTATAAAACTTTCCATCCTGCTAAGTGCTCTGTAAAAGACTAAGACGGTGGGAGGAGGGGGAGTGGCATAGGACTGTTGTGGGGAGTGTGGACAGTGAGGGCTCTGTCCTCACTGTTGGAGAAGGTGATGTCTGAGAACCCCAGTGTCAGTGAAGGTCTCTAAAGACTGCAGACCTCAGACTCACCTTGCCCCATGAGTGCTCTGATGCCAGACTCAGGGCTTCAACCCCTGCTCCACCTCCTAATACCTGTATGACCTTGGGCCAGTTACTCTCCCAAGACTCCATCTCTTCACTTGTTGAATGGGGAAAACAGCACTTGCCTTGGCTGCTCTGGCCTTCCTATGAGGGCAGCCATGTGAGCAGTCCACACCCAGATGCCGACTCTGACCCGGCCTGTGTTGCTGAGACAGACACAGATGACTGCAGTAGAGCCTAAGTTCAAGGATCAGGAGAAGGATGGGGTGCAGAAGCAGCACACAGGAGGACTTCCTGGAGGAGGTGACATCTGAGTCACGGCTTATAGTGTCAGCAGGTGTTGGTCAGGAAAAGGCCAAGGAAGGGCCCTCTGGCACGGGGACAGCACATGCAGAGGCTCAGTGAAGGAAGGGCCGCACTTCCTTCTTGCCCCAGAAATGGGGCCGGGCAGAGCTGGTGGGAAGATGGAGGCTGCTGGTAGTCTGCCGACCTGAGAGTGAAGTCCGAGGCAGGGGAGAGTGAGTGACGAGGCTGAAGAGGTCGGGTCTCGGAGGGCACTGTCTGGCTAAGCTGCCAGGGTTTCATCTCAGGAACTGTGGGGGGTGAGGATGGGCCACGGTGTGGTCAGATCTGTGTCCTAAATAGATCCCTCTGACAGTTGAAGGCCTGTGAAGACAGCTCCAGGGCCCCATGGGCCTTCCCTTTCCCAGCTCAGGGTCTCCAGGGCCCCCAGCTGCCACTGAGCCCATCTCCTCAGCACGTGCTCTGCTTATAAACAGCCTCTGGAAGAGTGAGGGATCGTGGCTCTCGGACGGACAGCCCAGGGCCACCCATGGGAGAGCTGAGCAGAGGGCCTGTAGGGCCAGCGCATCCGCCTCCCCTGAACCACCTCCGCCTCTCCCCACTCACCCCATCAGTGCCACTGGGATACGATCCTGGCTCCCTCTTACAATAGGTGTGACCTTGGGCAAGTGACTCACTTCTCCATGCCTCAGTCTCCTCGCCTGCTCATCGCAGGCATGAGTGAGTGAGCTCACAGATCTACAGGCTGTGGCTGATGGTGTCTGTGGGCCTCTCCTGCCCAACCCCCATGTGAAGTGGGTGGGGGAAGGGATTTTAGAGGTAGGGAGTCGAGACTGAGAGAGAGCTGGCCTCTCCCAGGATACTCTAGACATCAGGGGCATAGCTGGGACCAAGACTCTGTTATTTTGGCACCTGGTCTAGAATTCTTTCCATTCTATCAGGTTGCCATTAAGATACATCTCTCAGGTTGAGGGACAAGGCTCTAACGGGGGGATTCCAGCATCTTCCAGACACTGGCGAGAAGGTATACTGAGCTGAACTTGAAGGCTTCCCTTCAACCCCGTCTGTGCCCCACCCTGCCCAAGGGGATCAGTCTATGGGGGGATCAGTCTATGGAGGCATCTGTGGACTGCGTCTAGACAAGGAGCTGGGGTCAATGGGCTGGCATTCCCCGAGCTATCTAAATTCACCTGCTGCAACCTTGCCTGGCCCAGTCTCAGGAGCCTCCCTGATGTGAAGCCCCTCCCCTACTCCACTTCCCTCCCTGCCCCGGCTCTGGCATGGCTCTCGTCATTGGGTATAATGATTGCCTGCTTTATTGCCTCTCACTCACTAGATTGTGAGCTTCTTAAGGGCAGTGTCTCTGAGTTTGATCACCCCTCTGTCCCTAGTACCAGGACTGTGGCCAAATGAGTGTGGCTCTCAGCCCTGACCCTCCCCTCCTTCCCTTAACGTGGTGTTACTCACCATTTTTTCCCAGTATTATTTCCCAGGGATCCTTTTAGGACATTTTCTCCCCTAAACATTTTTATTTTTAATTTTATTTATTATTATTATTTTTTGAGACAGAGTCTCACTCTGTTGCCCAGGCTGGAGTGCAGTGGTGCAATCTCGGCTCACTGCAGTCTCCACCTCCCAGGTTCAAGTGATTCTCCTGCCTCAGCCTCCCAAGCAGCTAGGATTACAGGCAGGCACCACCATGCCTGGCTAATTTTTGTATTTTTAGTAGAGATGGGGTTTCACCACGTTGCCCAGGCTGGTCTCAAACTCCTGACCTCAAGTGATCCACCTGCCTCGGCCTCCCAAAGTGCTGGGATTACAGGAGTGAGCCACCATGCCCGGCCTTCCCTAAACATTTTAATACTACAGACATACAATGTATCTGTGTATGTACTATGTGTCTACTTTGTAAATAAAAACAGCAAGATTTTTCTTCCCCCAATAGCCAGCCCCCTTGGGAGTGCATGCCTTGACCCCAGTCACTTACTCGTGAGTCCTGTGCACTGCAAACCTCATTTGCTAGGTTGACTTAATTGCTTCACCACAGTTCACCACCTCTCGGTGGAAGATGAAGACAGCAAAACTGTTGTCAGGGCACATTTGTTGGTCAGATGGTTGTTCTGGGAGCAGGAAGCCAACACAGATCCATCCCCCAGCTCTGCCAGGCTGTGGGGGCCTGGCCCAGAGGAGGGCGGGGATGGGCAAGTTGAGGTTATGGGAGGGCCAAGTTGGTGGGGCACTTAAAGACTGTCTGATCCAAAGACGCTTTACCGATGGACAGACTGAGGCCAAGGGAGGAATGAGGGGCAGAAGCCGGAGGAGGAGGGTAGAGAATTTGTAACCAGACTGTGGGCCTGTGGAGGGGAGAGGCCACGTCATACTCATTCCTGTATTTGGTACTGTGCCCGACATAGGTGAGATGAGCAGGGCGCATTGGATGGATGGATGGATGGATGGATGGATGGATGGATGGATGGATGGATGGATGAAGAAGGGGCACATCGTGACACCTGGTCTCTGCCCCACGTCGAGGAGGGAGAGAGTCTGAGCTGCAGCTCTGGTGATGCCAGGTGCTAGCCCAGATCCCAGAAAATGAAGGAACAGTGGACAGGGTGACCTTACCACCTGAGTCCAGACTCGCACCTCTCTACCTGGACATGCAGTAGGCTCTCGAGTTCAGCCCACATGCCCCGTGTGCTCTGTCTTCCCTGCCTTCTTGAGGTTGTCCTAAGCAAAGCACCTGGCAACTTCATGCTTCCACTTTCAGACCAAAAATATTGGGAATTATCCTTGAACCTCTTTTTTCTTAAATCCCACATCTAGTCCATCTGCGGACCCGGTGGGCATCACTTGATCACTCCTCACTGTCATCCGTGTCCACGCCATCATTTTCCTTGCTTGGCTAACAAACGAGCCACTCAGAAATATTTTCTGGCTGTGGCTTCATTTTCATTTTTATGAAATTCTGCTGCGATGAGATATTGCAATGGCCCCTTAAGTAACCTTCCAGCACCACCCCCCGCTCCCCACCTTATCTTCATTCTCTGCACAGCAGCTGCAGCACCTCTGCTCAAAACCCTTCACTGGCCACAGCCTTAAAACGACCTAGAAGGCCCTGCATACTCTGGGCCCTAAGCACTTTCTCACTTTATCTCTTACTACCCTCTCCTATGCCCACTCTGCTCCAGCCACCCTGGCCTCCCAGGCATCCTCAAGCAGGCTGTGCATGTTCCTGCCTCCAGGCCTTTGCAGTGGCTGTCCCTCTGCCAGGAACATCCTCCCCTAGACATTCACATGGCCACTCCCTCAAAGCCAGCAGGTCTTTGCTCAAGTCATTGAATCAGTGAGGCCTTTCCTGGCTAGAATTTCCCTAGAACTGCAACATTGCCTGGTACTTCCTGTCTGCGCCCTGCCCCCCAATTTAATTTTTCTCCCTGGGGCTCACCATTGTCTAGCAGACTATACATGTTTTTACTGTCTCGACTCAACTGTGAGCTCCATAAAGGCAGGGACTGTAGTCTGTTCTGTTCACTGTGGGGTCTCCAAATCTACAATGCTGTCTGGCCATCATAAGGGAATGCATGAATTCTAGGACTTTAGGAGCTGGGTGAGGCAGGGGACTGTGCCTGTCTCAGGAAGTCTCAGGCATGGCGGTAGCATTCTTTGCCTCTTCATTTGCTCTTTTTGCTCAGTCACTAGTCACAAGGCCCTGTGGAGGATTAAGACATGAACACAGGCTGGGTGCAGTGGCTCACATCTGTAATCCCAGCATTTTGGGAGACCAAGGCAGGCGGATCACTTGAGCTCAGTTCGAGACCAGCCTGGGCAACATAGTGTGACCGCGTCTCTACTAAAAATAATAATTAAAAAAAAAATTAGCTGAGAGTGGTGGCTTCACCTGTGGTCCCAGCTACACAGGAAGCTGAGGCATGAGGATCACTGGAGCCTGGGAGCCTGGGGCTGCAGAGAGCCACGATGGCACCGCTGCACTCCAGCATGGGCGACAGAGACCTTGTCTCAAAAAAGAAAAAAGAAAAAAAGACACGAACACAGACAAATACTGTATGATTCCACTTCTATGATACACCTAGACCACTCAATTTCCTAGAGACAGGAGGTAGAATGTTGGTTGCCATGGTGGGGTCGGGGTTGGGGTGGTTCGGGGAGAGAACAGGAAGTGACTGATAACAGATACAAAGCTTCCTTCTGGGGCAATGAGAATGTTTGATGGATACAGAGCTTCAGTATGAAATGATGAAAAAGTTCTGGAGACAGGTAGTAATGGCGGTTGCACCAGCGAGAATGTACGTAATGCTACTAAACATGACACTTAAAAATGGTTAAAAAGGTAGATTTTATGTTACGTTATTTTATCAAAAAAAAGTAATAAAAAGACATGAACACACGTGACCACATGCTCAATACTATGGGTTGTACAAAGTATGGAGGAGCCCAGGGAAGGCGTCCCTGGCTGAGGTCATAGAGGTCACTTGCTGCAGTGGGAGACATTTGGGCTGGGCTTGGAGGAAGAGGGGAAGCTGGGTGGGAAAGGCTGGCAGAGGGTGTGGGTTGGTGGATGGGAAGAAGGATGGCCCTGAGTGTGTGTGCTTGGCTGGGGGTACGCACAGTTCCAGGTTGGGAACCTTGAAGCTCTGTGACCCCTGTCCCCTTGGCAGTCTAGGTCCGAGCCCCCAGGAAGGCCTGTGAGAAAGGTTCTGACCAGAAGATGGGGGTGACCCACGGTGTCCAGGAGATCCTATCCTCAGGGCTCCTGAGTGGTCAGATGAGGAAGCCCTCCCCAAACCTGGGGTTCTGGTCTTGATCACCCAGCCAGCCAGGCCTAACCCAAGAGACTTGGACGCCAGCAGCCCCAGACCTCAGGCCCTGGCTCTCCCAGTTGGCGCCAAGGTCACAGCCTTCCCGAGATCAGCAGTGGGGCTCCTAGCAGACTCACTCCTCTCTGCTGCCTCATGGACACCAGAGGCCAGAGCATCAAGCACAGCCTTCTCCTCTAACAGCTGGGTCAGGCCCCAGGAAGCGAATAACCACCACTGAGCCTGCCCTGGCCTGGCATCACACAAGGGCCTTCGTGGGTATTACATTCTACGCCCTACCCTCCCCATTTCACAGATGAGAAAAATAAGGCTCACAGAGCATCAAGAGCGTGCTGAAAATCACAGCGCCCGGCAGCAACAGTGTTGACATTTGACCATCTGACTCCATATCCCCGACTGTCAGCCTGGGGGCTCACCTGGACTCTAGGCTTGCTTCAGACCAGGGCTGGCAGGGATGGCTGAGCCACTATCCTCGTGCCCTGCGCCTCTCTTGAGCCATGCCCTCCCCTCAGCTCAGGGAAATCTCCCTTTTCCAGGACTAAATGCTTTTGTTACGTGTCCCTACCAGATCCTCCCAGCTGTGCCAGTGGTGGGCACAGCCCCCAAAGCCCACACCCACTAAGGTGAGGGGGCAAGGCTGCCCTGCAGTGAAAGCTGCCACAGGAGGCTCTTTGGTGCCGTTCTCAGCACTGCTGCCACCATCTTGGCCCGAAGAGGACGTGTTTCTCCTCCCAGTTGAGGACAGAGACTTCTTCCAACATCTTTTCCTTATTCCTTGAGATGCGGCTATGCGGTATTGCTGGGTCTTGTGCATGCAGCACAAAAGCATTATCAGGACCTTCACTGAGCATGTGCCCCATGGCGGCCCCACGCCAGGCTCTTCTTGTGCCAGATTTTGCTCGGTGCTCCCACTCCACGGGAATGGCATCCTTACAGATGAGGAGCCCAAGGCTCAGAGGTAAGTCACACACCGTGAAAGTGGCAGTCCGAGCCAGAACCCTGGTTTCTCTACTTCCCATGCTACCCAAGGAATCAGAAACGTTGGAGGAGGGCTCGTGGAGGTTATCTAATCCACCTGCGGGGGTGGGGCTGAAGAGACTCGACCAAGGTCACACAGCTCACGAGTGACAATGAATTGCGCCTTCTCATGACTTGCATAGTAAGTGTGCTGGAACTAACACATCTTGTTCCATAATGAAACAAAAATCGTAGTTAAGATTATGTATGCTTTTAAAAAAAATGTTTGCTTAAAGCAAGTGCTTTCTAGAATAGTTGTGAGAAAGCTGCAAATACACAGGCGAGGCTGCCCCCCAGGAGTGGCGTGCCTGGCCCTCTGTCCACTCTCTGGGAGTAGTGACTGTGCTCAGACAGCATGCTCAGTACAATGCTGTCTTCTCAAAGATAGGGGCCAGCGAGGTGTGTGTTGGGGAGTGGGAGGGCTTCCTGGCTACCTCTGTGGCGCTTTCTCATTTTGCTTTAGCTCTGGTCTGGAGCTGGTGAGAAACAGGAGCAAAAATAGGGTATTTTGCATTTATGCCAATGTGACCCTTCCAGTAAAAGCTGGTGACCTTGGGCAAGTTTCTCAATCTTTTTGAGCCTCTGTTGACTCCGAGAAATGGGGTTACAGGTGGTCAATACAACAGCATCAGCACCGATGAGGATGAAGACGCAGGAGGGTACAGCGGTGACGTGGCTGTCCGAGCGCATAGCCAGGGAGCGAGGGGCAGCCTTCACGAAATGAAATGAAGCCTTCTGAACCTCGCAGCCAATGTCCACCACTCACGCACATCGCCCTCCCTACACAGGGCACCAGTGGAAATGCTACAGGCTTTGCAATCTCACAGACCCAGACTTGAATCTGGACTCAGCTACTTCCTGTGTGACCCTCAACCCTCTGAGCCTTCATCTAGTTCTACGCTGTCCAATAACAGCAGCTACGAAGCTACATGGGACTATTTAAATTAAAACTATGGTTCCTCAGGTGCACTAGCCACATCTGAAGTGCCCAACAGTCACACACGACTAGTGGCTCCCACAGTGGACAGTGTAGAATGGACCACTGTCGCCATCACAGAGTCCTACCAGCCAGTGACTGTGGGTGTGCAACCTGTGTTGGGGATGAGGTATACACGCGCTCTGGCCCAGGGCAGAGGTCAACAAATGGCAGCTCTCACCCACCCTTGCTGCTAGGACTTGGGCTGTGCCAGAGTCTCCTCACTTGCATGGCCTAAGAGGCACTTCTCCTTGCCAAGTGGATGTAATGCTGGGTCCAGCTGTTCTCACTGCAGTTCTGCTACTGACTCGCCATGTGACGGAACAACCAACTGTCCTGGAACCTCGATCTTCATCTGCAAAATAATCATCCACGCCCCTCCAGCCTCAGAGCACTGCTGCCAGAACCAAGCGTGTAAATGACTGAAAGTGCTGTGAAATGCAGGGAAGTGTAACAGGCAGCACAGCGAGGTGGAGAAAAGCCTGCGTTTGGTGTCAAAAACCTGGACTCCAATTCCACCTCTCACTAGCGGAGAAGCCTTGCGTCTCAGGCTGAGGTCTTGTACTGTCTGAATCCCTTTCCTGTAAAAAGAGGTAACAATAAAGATACCTACTCTAAACTTTCATGTGACTGTAAGGATCAAAAGAAATAATGTATATGAAAGTATCTAAAAATAGCAGAGAGTGATTCCAGAATAAGGCGTTATGGGACTACCATTATCCATGCAAAAGGGAGGGCAGGCCGGGGGGTCACGCATTAGCCACCTCCTCTCTTTCTGTGCTCCACCTGCCCCACAGCCCTGCTCCTACCAGGTGAGGCCTCCGCTGCTCCAAGTTAACTGACCACTGCTTGGGACAGAAATGGGGACACCATATGGGTAAGACGACCCCTCTTCAGCCATAAAAAAGAATGATATCATGTCGTTTGCAGGGACATGGATGGAGCTGGAGACCATTATCCTTAGCAAACTAACACAGGAACAGAAAACCAAATAAATACCACATATTCTCACTTGTTAGTGGGAGCTAAATGATGAGGGCACGTGGACACATAGCGGGTACAACACACACTGAGGCCTTTTGGAGGGTAGGGCGGGAGGAGGGAGAGGATCAGGAAAAATAACTCGTAGGTACTAGGCTTAATGCCTGGGTGATGATATAATCTGTACAACCAACTCCTGTGACATGAGTTTAACTGTATAACAAACCTACACTTGTATCCCTGAACTTAAAAAACAAAAAAGACAACCCGTTTTGCTGACGCCAGAACAAGACACGAACTCCACTGGGGCCACATGGCCCAAGGCGCCGGGGAGCGTGAGGTCCAGGAAGCCCCCTGCATTGACGATGCGCCCCCTGGGCTGGAGGGGCTTGTTCCAGGCAGGCTCCACAGTGCCACTACAGCAGTGGGAGAAGCGCAGGTCTCAGGCCTCCGCAGAGCCCGGCCCTGCTCCCGATTCTGCTGCTTACCTGCTTATACAAGACGCGTCTCCTGAGCGCCAGGATCTCTGGCTGTCCTGCATCTCAAGGAAGAGCCCCAAGTGAGCTGTCAAGTGTCAGCTGAGGACTGGTGAAACTGAAGAACATAGGGGTTCAAAAAAGTGACAGGACCCAGGCCACTGATCCCACACAAGGCAAAGGACAGGACCCTTTGCTCCTGGACACATTTCTGGCTGATAAAAGCAGAGTTTTAGGCCTGCCTGGCTGTCTCAGGCAGGATGGACGGGGGGACGGGAAAGGAGAGAGAGCAGGTGGAGAGTCCTTGGCTCTATGACGACAGTCCAGGTATGACAGCAAGGCTGCTGAAGGCATGGGAAGTGGGGATAAGCCACATTTTCTGGCTGATTAGGTATTAAACAAGAAATGCTTAAAAAGAGCAAGGGATTTAAGAGCAGACTCTGGAGTCAGACAGCTGGGTTCGGATCCCAGCTACGCTGCTGCTCTCTCACTACATAGCAACTTCACCTCTGGTGTTGGTTTCCCCATCTGTAATACAGGGATGATAACAGCACCTTCGTTGTGGAGCTGGTGCTAGAATTCTGAGAAATAAGAATTACTGAGCCAGGCATGGTGGCTCATGCCTGTAATCCCAACACTTCGCGGGTCCGAAGTGAGTGGATCGCCTGAAGTCAGGAGTTCAAGACCAGCCTGGCCACCATGGTGAAACACCGTTTCTACTAAAAATACAAACATTAGCCAGGTGTGGTGGTGCACGCCTGTAATCCCAGCTACTTCGGAAGCTTAGGCAGGAGAATGGCTTGAATCTGGGAGGTGGAGGTTGCAGTGAGCCGAGATTACACCACCACGCTCCAGCCTGGGCAACAGAGTAAGACTTTGTCTCAAAAAAAAAAAAAAATTACAAAAAGTTCTTCATCCAGTGTCTAATGTAAGCACGTAATAATACCAATCATTAATTAGGATAATATTTCTTTTTTTTTTTTTTTTTTTGAGATGGAGTCTCGCTCTGTCTTCTCCAGGCTGGAGTGCAGTGGTGCAATCTCAGCTCACTGCAGCCTCCACCTCCTGGGTTCAAGTGATTCTCCTGACTCAGCCTCCCAAGTAGCTAGGACTACAGGTATGCGCCACCATGCCTGGCTAATTTTGTATTTTTAGTAGAGATGGGGTTTCACCATGTTGGCCAGGATGGTCTCGAACTCCTGACCTCAGATGATCCACCCGCCTCGGCTTCCCAAAGTGCTGGGATTACAGGCGTGAGCCACCACGCCTGGCCTATTTCTAAAAAATATTAATCTTCTTCTTCCTTCCCATACCCATGAAAAAGACCAACAAACCAACCAACCAACCAAAACCCCCACAGAATTTGTAGGTGCTGGGATCTTTGGGTCTTGAGTCTGGACGGGCATGGGTGTTTTTGGTACCTGTTTCTCATATATAATCCTTACCTGGCTGATGAGTCCTGTAGGAGCAGGAGCCAGGCACCATTTTAGCCTGGTAACAGGACCTTACCGAGTCCCAGAACTTCAGGTCTAACACATCTGTGCACTCAGGCACCTGATGTGCCAGGCTAACTGCTGGGTACACACGTGTGCATGTAAGACAGAGAACGAGGATAATGCACAGTCCGTGCCCTTGAAGGGGTCACAGTTTAGCGAGGGAGGATCTTAAGTCATCCTGTGACAATCTAATAATCCCATGCTCCCAAACCCACATGCGCTCTTACTTGACATCTCTGTCACCCCCACATACTCATACGTGCACACACAGCTCCCGTCTCCTCAGCTCCAGCCCTGCCTTTCTGGAAATGCTGGCTTGGTGTGGACCCTGCATGGAGCACAGGTGTTTCAACCTTAAACAACATGAAAAGCTGTTTGCTCCCGTGCCAGCCCCATAGGCACCCTTCCCCACCCCTTGCCCATTTTTATCAGACCCTCCTGATGGCAGGGCTGTGAAATCTCCCCTGGAGGGGATCGTGGGTCCCTGGACTGACCTTGTCCTGATGTGTTTGATCAGCTGTTTCTGGCCTGCGCTGGGGGAGCCAGAGCTAGAAGAAGCGGCAGGAATGGTGTTTGATCAGAGCAGCTGGAGTGGTGGGGCCGGCTGGCTGCTCTTGGCCTTCTGCTAATCTCTTCTCAGAGGACAAAGAGAGGAGGATGTTCTGACAGACCAGCCCACGGGTAACTTGGGGTATAGCCTCACTGACCAGAATAAAATATGGAAGTTGGGTTCTCCCAGAGCCGAGAAATGAAGGTAAGCAAGAGGGGTACCGCTTGGTTCTGGCAGAGCCTCTGTGTGCCCAACCCACACCCCTAACTCTCAGAGAAACCAAGGCAGTAAATAGGATGTGGTCCCTGTCCTCATACTGGTTAGAATCTCAAATGAGATGAAGCTGTGTGAGGATTAAGGCAAAAATACACAACTGCATACCTAGGGTTTCCATTGTGTAGTAGATGAATTTGGGACATTGCAGAATACAGATTTAGGGAGTGACAGGGAAAGCTGGGGAAGTTCTTTCTCCACGATGGAGCTCAGGATTCTAGCAGCACACGCAACCCCGCCAAGTGCTGGCTCTCTCTGCCTCACAAGGTTGCAGACATGAGGTGGATGGAGAGTAGATGGAATAATAGCATATTCCACGACTGGCTAGAAAACAGCTCACACTGAACATGTGGTGCAGAGCTGCAGAATAGGAAGCAGCTCCTCTACCCTCGGAAGAGCGAGTCCAAGGTCAGAGTCCCTGTCTCCAGCAGTCGGCAGCATCTGCTAAGCGTCCACTGAGTACTGTCCAGTCTGAGTACGCGGAGGAGATACAGAGGTCTTGGTGGGCATGGGACCTACACCTGCCCTGGGTGAAAGGCCAAAAGGCAGGACAGATGCATGAAGAAAAGCCTGCAGAACATTCTCGAGAACATGAACTTGGTTTCTATGTCCACATCCTTATAACCTCTTCATCTCTTAATGAAGAGCAAAGGTCCTGGTCTAGGGCACGTCTGCATGGCGCCACAAGCCCCTTTTCCCTTTCATTCCAAACATATCCTGAGCATAAGCCTATGGAGAAAAGGACAGACAGTAAACACTAAAGAGGCAGAGAGGCCAAAAATCACTGCGGACTTAGTTTTTCCATTTCCTTTGCTCTCACTGGATGTGTCCCCACCCAACATGCCCAGGTTTCTGCCTTTACTCAGATGTGACCCCTCTGCTGTAGTGCCCAACAGCTGAGAGTCCCTGTACCAACCTGGGGAGATCCTGTTCCCCTCAGATCACTGTTCACTCTGGTCTGGGCTGAGGTCTCTGGATTTATGCTTCCTCTTATCCTGGTTTTGGAGACCCCTGCACTGGGTTCCAGACCCTGTATCTAGGATACATTAGGCACCTCCTTTCCAGTTCTCCTCTGCCCTGGCTCTTCCTCCAGGCCCTTCTAAAATATTATAAACATGAACAGCCATCATCTACGAAGCGTCTATATTCTGTCAGATATTTTACAAATGTTAACTTTCTTCTCACAGTCACTGTCAGGAAAAACTTGCCCAAGGTCATCTGTCTAGTAAGACGTGGAGCTGGGAAGCTCCCAAGCCCGTGTCTTTTCCACTGTGCTGCTGAGTCCTTCCAGCCAGCCACCCTGGCCCAGAAGATCACCGAGGGAACCCCTCAGCCCACTTCCTACCTCTGCTCCATCCCACCCAACCTGCAGCAGCACTTCACCTCTGCATACCTTCAACTTTGAGGCTGGGGTCCAACTGCATGTTACAATTACCCACTGCAGCTGGCCGGGACACTCTTGGGACTACTGCCCAAAATATGACACGGGCAGCTCCAGCCCTGCTCTCCAAAGACAGCATTTAGGCAGGGGAGCATTCCTTCCTCAACTCACTTGCGAGCTCTGAACAAGGGTCCGTCTGTGCTCCTCCAGAACTGTCCCAGGAGGCGTGAGCACAGAACCTCCCCAACTCCCCTGCTCTCTGCAGCAGCAGGGCTGCGGGATCTAATGCACCTCCCCTCGTCTTAAACACTGGGTGCTTCCTGCAGAAGTCAGGTACATCCCATCCGGGTCTCCTGTTCTTATTTCCTTGTTGGCTGCCAGCAATGTGACATTTCCAGCTGTTCAGCGAGAAAGGTTTAGTTTATTTTACAGCTATCTGCTCAGCACTTTGTACTTTGGGAGCAGTTGAGATTCAAGAGATAAATGAAAAGTGGGTGTTATAAGGATCCCCTAAGGATTCAGAGGAAAAAGAAAGACTACATAAAGATACAGGAATGAACATTCTCTTTAGTGCCAGAGAATGCAGGGAATAGTTGACTTGCATGCAAAAAATTTTTATTAATAAAAGTTAAAATTTTCTACATTAAATACATTAATTCCAGACTTTTAAATCATACTACAATTCTGTAGAGTAAGCACAATCATTTCTCCATTTTATAATAAAGTTGGGGGCCAGGAGGAGGCAGCTCAGAGAGGGTAAGCATCTCACACAATGTCACAGTTAGACAGCAGGACAGCTGGATGTACCCAGGCTGGACACCAAAGCCTGTGCTCTGAAACCCTGCCCTACACTCGCTCCCTGGGAAGGAGGGTTTAGGAATGAGACTCCACATGACGGGAGAGCTTTCTTTCCCCTAGGCCATGTTAACATGGCCACAAGGTACACAAATGGCCCCTAGGACACCAGGCCCATCACGCCGGTCCCCGTCTGACACTGGCCCAGAACCAAAGAGAAAGCAGGTCTATAACATCACAGTCCATTTGAAACTCACGTAGCCTAATTTTTTTCAAAGTACATATTTTATTTATATAGATTAGTGCAAGTTGAACATGAATATGGTTTGTAATCCAATTTATACGGCATCACGTAGGAGCTGGCTGTCCTGACCATGGTGGAAGCAGGGCTGATTGGCCTTGGTAAAGGAAATGACACACATTCCCCCAATTTGGAAGCAACTTAATTAGGCAGGGAGTGATTTTTTCCCTTCAACAATGTAGTTCCCAAAGTACAGACAGCTTCTCTCTTCTTTATAGGCCGAGTCGTAGGAGTAGCAAGCTTCTACATTTTGGCTGTGCTTCTGAGCTTTTGGCCTAAGTCCCACCAGCCTCAAAGTTTCCGTGACAACAAAACAAGGATCGACTTGCCTCTGACACTCCCTTCAGCCCCAAACTGTCCTCTTACTCCCAGTTTCTTCTACCTCCCAAGTGTCACTGGGATACAAGCAGAACAGGGCTCAGGTGCTGAACTCGCCCTTGGGGAGGACTCATTATAGCATCCCTGCATTTTCTCCATCATCGTCCAACTGCCTAGGCCCAATTTAATAACATGCTGCTTGTCTCCTGGAACCTCCTGCCCACTCTGTGCATGGTTGGCAATTCCCTCCCTCCTTTGGTCAATGCGCAGCTTCCAGGCACGTGAGGTTTAAAGGCACATCCGCCACCCCATCAGCCTGTCTTCAGCTTGTAGTGACCACGTCACCAGCTTAGGGCCCCCTCACCATTCTCCTTCCTTTCTGGGAGTCCCTGATTGATCCTGCAAATAAAGAGCAGGGACCTGTCTCCCCACTGTCTGTCTGACTGGATTTTATTTTACCCCTCAGCCCCGATTATCAGAACTCTAGCCTGAGGGATGAAGCTGGCGTGCCTCCTGTGGTCAGTGGGAAGTCAGAAGACTTCCTTAGAGGAGACCCGGATCGCCAGGGAAAGGTATTCATACTGCAGACCCTGCTACTCACTGGGCTCAAAGCTTCCCAAACACAGAGCTTCTGAGACAGGCTGTCTCTTCATGCCTCTTTACCCATAAAAGAAATGAGTAAAGACCCCTGGTCCCTGCCCTCTGATTCCAGGTTCTGCTAATGTGCGTCGACAGGAGTCTCACCTTCCTGCAGTAATCCTTGCTCTTGAATCATCTATTTGCTGTCTCACTTACCTACAATGGGTAAGTCCTGTTCCCTAACTGACCCCAGTATTCCCACAGAATCACACTCCGGCCTGGAATCTGACTGCCTTTCCCTCCTCACCAGCTGGGACATGAGCTCTGGGAGCAGAGGTCTGGGGACCTACCGAACAGATCCATGTGTTCTAAGAAGCCCACGGACTCCTTCACACCACCCCAAAGGCCCCAGAGTTCAGTCCAGAGGCCATAAGGGCAGCACCCTATGGGGCACGAGGCAAATACAGCACCAGGACCCCACAGAAGCGAGTGATGTGGACTCAGGAGACCACACGAACACTGTCCTCTGTGGCGGCAATTCAGGTCTCTTGGGTAGAAGCAGGAGAAAAGGATAAAATGGCCAAGCAGAGTCAGAAAGTTTTCCTATAATAAGATCCATCTGGGCTTCTCTAGAGAGCAAGACCATAAAATCAGTCAGCCAGTGCGGAGCCTGCTCAGAGCAGACCGTGAACTCGGGAGGGGCCTTCCCCTCTTTCTTGATGAGAACCAGCACTGGGTTTGTGCCTTCTGCTGTGTGTGCCACGGGCCAGAGGGCATCCGATGGGCCCCAGTAGCCAGTCCACTCTCGGCACAGTAAGCTGCAAATCTGGTGATTCCAAAGAAAACAAATGTCTTGTCACAATCTGGGTCTCCAGCAGAAACCTGGCCAGGCGTCGTGGCTCATGTCTGTAATCCCAGCACTTTGGGAGGCCCAGGTGGGATAACGGCTTGAGCTCAGGAGTTTGAAACCAGCCTGGGCAACATGGCCAGACCCCGTCTCTACAAAAACAAAACAAAACAAACTGGCCAGCAGTGGTGGCTCATGTCTGTGGTCCCAGCTACTTGGGAAGCTGTGGCGGGAGGATCGCTTGAGCCCGCAGAGGTTGCTGTGAGCCAAGATCGTGTCACTGTATTCCAGACCCTGTCTCCCCCAAAAACAGAAACCTGAGAAAGAATTTCTCAGTGCTTGAAAGCATCTGACACTTGAATTCAAAACTTACAGCCCTCTTGATTCCGAAGAGTTTTTTTTTTTTTTTTTTTTTTAATTACTTCCCTATAAGCTCTCAGCAATTATTTCTTGTTTTGTTTTGGAAGAAATTTTAGTGACATTCACTGCGGCTCCCAAGCCCCATCCCACAGCTTGTGAGGGGCTGTATTCTCATCCACTGGGCTTGGCACCAATGCCCTGTAAGCATGTGCCACTCTACCATCTTTCAGTGGGTTTTCTCTGGTGCCAAGGGGATATTCAGTGCCATTTTGCCACCTGCAGATCAAGAGCTCTCCCAGTCTGATGTTCCCAGGACGGAAAAGCCTTAACACAGGGACAGCCTTGGTAGAAACAGTGAGCCCTTCACATGGAGATGAAGTCTTAAAGGTTTGAGCACCATCTTCTGGTCAGTTTTTGGCTTCTGAGGCCGACTCTCCTTTAGAAACTTCATTTATTTCAGAATGGCAGAACTCTAATTGACAAGCTCAAGTGACCTACATATCAGAATGTGGACAGGACCAGAGGCAGGTGTAGTTGGCTGGGATGAGCTGTCCCAGGCTGGCCGGAGCTGGCGCTCGCTGTGGAAACTGTCGGGGCTGGCTGCACAAAGCCAGCAGATGCCAGTCAGTGGGTGTGCTGGTCAGTAAGGCTGTGCCTTCTGTGCTTCAAGCAGGGTAAGACCTGACCATGTGGGAGCAATAAAAGCTTCCATGGTGACCAAAAGTGACCCCTGCCTCTGTACATGGCAATGTGAGATGTGCCTGGAAGGAAGAGGTGGCCCCATCTCTGCCAATGTGGGACCCAACCAGGCACTCCCCTCCACAGGGGGTCAAGCCACACACGGTGGCAGAGAGCCCTGCCTGGTGTGTAAGCACCACACCAGCAGACTCCAACCTTTGGCGTGGAAGGAAAAGAAGATAAATGCTAGTCATTCTTTCCAACGGCAGGAACTTACATCTATCTAATTGCACTTCATAATGGATTCCACAAACCATTAATTATCAGATTATATTTTTGGAACTGAAGATAAAAAAGCTTTGTGAAATTCGGACTCCAAAGGATCGCTGACCTGCAATAAGTGTGGCGGCCTTGGGGAGGTGAGGCAGCAGGCCACTCCCAAGGCAGGGAGTGCATGGCAGCAGAGCCACGGGCAGTCACGGCTGCTCCTCCACACGCAGACAGGACTGCCTGCCTGGTGCTGGTCACGGTCTGCACCACGTGACCCAGAGGGAGCGAGGCTGCCAAGTCAGGCAGATTTCAGCCTTTGATTAAAGGAAGGGGATGAAGATGACACGGAAGAGCTGTGGGAACCAGCCTTCAGGTAAGGAATACCAAGAAGAATGTCCTGGAAAGGCAGAGACTGGCTAGCAGCTGATGCCTCACATTCAACACGTCCAGCAGAAACTCCAAAGCTTTGTTTTGGGAAGGGCTGACAACTGACAAGGCGTTACCAGGCATGGAAATGAGGGCTACGTGTCCTATAGCCATCAGCAGGGTGCTGGGCATGGCCACTGGGTGCAGGGGGAACCCCAGCGGAGGGCAGGATGATAGGACTGAAGAAGGGGCCAAGTGTGCTCACACCTGAGGTCCCTGAATTGTCTGTTGGTGCCCCTCTCACTTTAAATGGCCAGAGGCACTGGCAGCATTTGCAGCCCCACTGTGGGCCAAGCCCCATATCTAACTGCCATTCTGCCCACTGAAGGGTGTCAGCACATCGCGCCTCCTGGGGTACCCTGGTCACCAGCTCCCATGCCACTGCTCTTTTAGACTCTACTTCTGAAGCTACATGTCACTTGGGGATGGACAGTGTCACAGAGGCCGCAGCAGCGGGCCTGTGGGGAAGGAGGCCTGTCTCCTACAGAGGATGGTGCAGTTGGTATTGAGGGCTCGGATGCTGTTGGTTCTATGAGAACAATGAAGCTTCCGTCTGTTTTCTAGGTGAGACTGTGTTGGTTGGTGCTAAGCTAAGATGCTCACCACTCAGGACAGCCAGGGATGGAGGACAAAGGGCAAGCTGTGGGGCCTCCTCTCAGCTGCAAACACAGGAAGGCTCTGCCGGATGAACGGCTGCTCATTTGGCCTCACCACAGATCAGCGTCACTGTGCCATCCAGCAAATCCTCCACAGTCACTGCCACGAGCTCAGAGCTGGCCTGAGATGCCTGAGAATCTGGCAACGTCACAAACACCTGTGACCCGGCAAGCTGGGTCTCCTCCAAAGTGATCACCTGCTCTGTCGGGGCCACCGGCTCTGGGGTTTGGATCACCTGAAAGAGAAAGACCATGAGGCTGCTCTGGGCAGTGTTCGCAGTTGGCTCCCTGATTTACATGGTTTTCATCTCATGCTGTAATGATGATATTTATGTTTTCACCTGAGGAGAGCAATTACGTGTGCCTAATGGGAAGAGGCAAGTCTAACCCACCGGCGACGCAAAAGAGAAGGCCAGCAAACCATTTAAATAACTGCACTAAATTGCTATAATTTCGCTCAGTACGCCATCTTGGGGTGCCCGGACTCTATGATTACACACCAGCGCACACGGGCTCCGTTTTTCACACTGGGTTTTCCTGTCTTGGGATGACAGTGCAGAGGTGAGTGCCATGTGAGAGGAATGCCACTGAAGCCAGCTGGTCTCATGCCTGGAACACGGGAACGGGATTGATCCACCACAGGCCCAGGCGGGCCTGGGGCAGCGTCTCTGGACCTCTCACAGGCCCACAGCCTTCCCAGGAGGCCACACAGTGATTGAGCTTAGGAGGAAGACTGGATGAACTGTGACTCCATGCATTCATTCAGCTCACCAACCTGGCGGCCAGTGCCCCCTTCTCTTCTCCACAGCCCACCTATGTCCCTTCCAAATCTGCATAATCTGTTAAAGACAACCTTTCCAACTCAGAGAGAATGAGTCTGTGGTCAGGCATTTCCAATTCCTGCCTAAGCCTCCAAGTTGGTGTTTCTGAACCATAGATGCCAGAAGAGCTAGATGCCCTTGATATTTTTAAAGCAGAGGCCACAGCCACCTTGCTCTTGAGAATCAGCGAAGAGCAGAAAGCAGGAACGAGTGAGGAAGCCAAGCCCGGCTACTTCTCTGTGCTACAGGAGAGAAGAGATCTACTGTGATGTTCAATCAACAATGATCTAGGAAAGTAGTTTTCAAACTGCTTTGCTTTCTTTTTCTTTTAGAAATGGACCCCCCAGCCCCACCTTTTCCCCAAAGGTCATATTATCAAGAACCATAATATACAAAAAAGATAAAAGCAGAGCACCTTTGGTTGATATGACAGCAGAGTGTTGACGGGAGTCCTGCCTACCCAACTTCCCCTCTGTTCCCCAGAGGCCTGCAAGAACCTGGTTTATAAATGACTGATCTATGGAACTGGACAGCGCGACAGTCTAACAGACCAAAACCTCAACCAGTTTATGGTTCCTCTCCAACCCACCCACAAATTACTGGTGATGGATGGACCTGAGTTTATCTTCCTTTTCTGCCCACCCTCTCTGGAGAAGACGGGGAGAAGAGTAAATGAGGATCAGGGAAGCAAAGAGAAGCTGGATCAAGCTTAGTCCTGAAATATCAAGAAGAGGCGTTTTTTTCACCCAGGTAAAGAGGAGAGGCCCAGGTGTGTGCAAGTGTGTACTGTGTCCAGCCCAGAGGCGCTCTCCAAGCGCTTCAACTGCAGGCTGGTCCCTGCCCAACAAAGAGCTCCTCTGTCTCTGAGGTTTCCTGCAGTTCTCACCACACCCCACGGTGTTTCTCAGGAGGCAGGGACGTATGCACTGGGGGGACGGACCAAGCTGTTCCTCTTTTGGAAATTCTTGTTCCAGGCTCGCTCTACCTAAGGGCCACTTCCCATGTGGCCACCAGGAGACTAGAATTTTCTGTCCTGCTTTGTAAGAAGTCCAGAGAGACTCTCGACAAGATCCCCAAAGAGTATCGCTTGGTACTATGACAGAGCCACCTCTAGAGAAGCCTTAGGAACCCTGTGTTAGCATTCTGTGTAGCTGATGGCCCCAGAATCACCTGCACCATCTGTGAGGCTGCTGCCTGGGTTTCCGTGCTCATCACCTTCGGGTGCTCAGATTCCAGGTGACTGTCAAGCTGGGCCTGGGAGGTGAAGAGTTCCCCACAGAGCTCACATGGGAAGGTGGTCTCTGACTGCTTGAAGTGCTCTGTGGTGACATGGTGCTGCAATGCTCCAGGAAAACGGAAAGTAGCAGCACAGTACAAGCACCGGAATGGCTGGGACCCTGGAGGAGAGGGAGACAGAAGAGGAGGGCTGTGGGAAAAATGAGAGAAACGAGGGCAGGAAGACATGAGAGGAAGGAGCAATGGGGATCGAGGCTTGGAGGCAGATCCAGATTTTGTGGGACCTGAAGGTTGTTCAATCTGGGGAGCCTTAAGAAAAATAATACAAAATGACAAAGACAGAGCATTGGAAGGTCCCATGCAAGTGAGGGGCCCTGAGACGACAGTTTCATTAGTATTAGATTCAGGCTAAATCTGTCTCTGTAGAAGCCCATTATTCATTCAACTGCAGATAATCATGCTGACCATACTATATTTCATCAATTCTAAGAAATACATTTTAACATCTCTGAAATAGGATCGATGGCACCTTACGACTTCTGTGGGCTAAGGCAGTCAGGTGCAATTGTCAATGTGCACACGAACATCAAAAGTGGCAGCATCAAGACTTACAGAATGGGCGTCCACGGCTTGGAAGAAACTCCCTAAGACAGGAATGGTGCATGTTTTTAACGCATGGAAACCAAATGGTTTAGAAGGGAGGAGGTAAGTGATGAAAGGTTAGCTATATTCCCAAAGCAGGAATCAAAAGTAGACTAGTTTTACATAATGCTCAAGAGACCAAAACCAATGGCCTTCAATTCTTTGATGGAATCTTATATTACGTATTCCATCATCAATGTTCTTGATGGCAGAGTAAACACTGTGTGGAAAAACATGCTTGTTGACAATCTGAATTGAATGTTACTCTGAGAAGCTGGATTCTTCCCTTAATCAGTTTATTTTTTATGTTTTCCTTTTTATGTATGCACACTACAGTGAGTGACATGATAAAAATCTATGTCAACTTAAGTCCAAAACAGCACTTAGAATAACGTAGATATTCTAAGTGATAAGAAAGCACAGTTTAACTGACAGTAGTTTTTCTTTCTTAATAGTTCATTAAAAATGGTACATCTTATTTAGTCGAACGTGGTGGCAGGCACCTGTAATCCCAGCTACTTGGGAGGCTGAGGCAGGGAGAATTGCTTGAACCCAGGAGATGGAAGGAGTGAGCCGAGATTGCACCACTGCACTCCAGGCTGGGTGACAAAATAAATGAATAAAAATGGTATATCTTATAACTGGAATTGTATTTATTTATTTTTAACTGGCACTTTAGATTTGATGAAATATAGCAATAACAATGACAATCACAGTTACCGCTTAAGGGATGCTTATTGATGCCAAGGCCTTCAGTTTTTCACACTACTCTATGAGGCAGGTGCTACAACTGTTCCCATTTTATAGATGAAGAAACTGAGGCACAAGTTTGTTAAGCAATTTAGCCTGGGTTGCAAAGCTGCAAGTGGTGGGGAGGAGACTCAGGCCCCAGCAGTCTAGCCTAGAAGCATGCTGACGGGGTACTGACCTGAATGCTGGCACTTGACGTGAACCTGCAGCAAGGCTGGCGTGGGGAAGAGCTCCTTACACTGGTCACATTCATGGAACTTCATATCTGTGAAGTGCATAAGGAAAGACGTGCTGGGGAAGAACAAATGGTTGGCTTTCCAAGGCTAAAGAGTAACAGGGCTGGAGTTGGGGCGATGGCCAATACTTAGCAAGCATCTACCAAGTGCCAGGAATCTTATAACCTATGGTATATTTGCACAATCTAGTGGTAAAGAGCAGGAGATCTGGATCCAGACTGCCTGGATGCTCAGAGGGATGTTGTGAGAATGAAATGAGAAAATATACACGAGGTGCTTAGCATGGTGTCTTGCACCTAGGAAACACTCTGTAACTGACAGCTGCTGTGATTATCACCAAATTTACCTGCAAAGTAGGTTTTAATAACTGCCATTCTGGAGAGAAGAAAACAGGCTCAGAAAAGAGAAGTCACTTGCCAAGGTCATGCAGCTGATAAGTGCTGGAATCAGGATTTCCACTCAGGCCTGCCTACCACCGAGGCTGACACCCTTCCTAGGTGCTGCGATAAGTTCTCACTCACGAGTGGTGGGAGCTTACACTGCTCTACGCTTCCAGGTTTGAGAACCACTGCCACTCAAGCTGCTGCTACTGACTGCTGCTGCTATGGACTGGTGTGGCAGCCTTCATGTGCGCTGGCGCAGAAAAAGGCAATGACCACCGCACACCACACTAGACTATTAGAAGTGAGGATTTCTGGTGGCACCCAGGAGGCTACACCATCAAGCCCCTCTCACTCTCTGCCGGCGGTACCCAAACGTCACCTGCATGCTCTGCTTTGATGTGCTTCTTGTGCTCAATGGTGTTGGGGAAGGTTTTGTCACAGGAGCTGCACTGGAGTGATGAGAACTTGGAAGATCGGTGGTTCTGAGCAGCAAATACATCAGGGTGGTGGGTCCGATTGTGGTACCACAAACCAGATAATTGCTGCAAGGAATTTGGCAAGTGTTAGGTCTTAGAAAGTTCCAGCAAGCTGGAGAGTTCACGAGGCTCGAAAACACACACACTTCTGGGTAAGCTGATGTTTCTAGTATCACACACTCTTACCTATCACACTGGGTGCTGATGTGAGGAGAGGCTGGTGTTTGTGAGAATAAGGCAACGACATATTCATTGGGAAGCCACTACAGGGCAGGGCTCCTGGGAGTCCTTCACAGGCTCATTCCTTACAATAAGGCTATGACGGAGGCGTTAAGAGTCTTCCTAGTGAGCTGGAAGCGGAGGCACTGAGGGGCTAAATGACTAATCATAACATCAGGAGATAGCAGGACCAGGACTCAGGCCCGGGCCTTCCAACTGAAACACCTGTGTGCTTTACCACTGAGCTGCATCTCACGGCTTCCCAGGAAGCTGGGGCGCAGCAGAGCAAGCTGCTGGAAGAGTGCACACTGCCCTTGTCCCGTAAGCAAGAGTCCCTCTCCTTCCCGGGTTCCAGAGCAGCACTGGGAATACTTTCCCTACAATTCCACGCCATCCTAGGGCTCAAGCCCAGGTCTCCATTCCAGAACGCTAATGTCACAACATGAGCCTTGGCACAAAGTTAGCTCTCAATTTTCGCTGAGCTAAAATTAGCAGTTATGCTTCTTTGTCTATACCCAAATCTCATAGATGCCAAAAGGACCATTCTTTTCTCTGTAGTTTTAAAGCTTCTGATAGATATAGTTTCTTTTTAGTTCTATACGGGGCTTCACTTCAATTACATATCAAATCCTAAGGTAAAAAGGCTGAGCCCTGCCCTGGAAGTTAAACAAACAAACACTAATTGTGCCAAACAAGGTAATTCCAGGTAGTGTTCCACTCCCCATTGCCGCTCTCATGCCCGACACATGGGAGTGATGGGTTCTATGGAAGGTGAGCGTCCAAGGGGAAAAGCAGCATTCAGTTCACCACAAGTCTGCTGGCTAAGAGAAGAAGCGTATGAACTCTTGCTCCAATAATGAGCTCCCCAACTGCAGCACTCTGACCAGATCTCCTTAGAGAATCTGGATCACAAGCTGCATCCTTCATGAGAATCAGCCAATTGTCACATCCTGGATACAAGATATGATCTGCAAGCCAGCAACCCAGGCATCAGGGCAGATCAAATGGAGAGTAGGTCAGGGGTTAGGGGAAGAGCTCCCAGTGGCATCTGAGGTCACCTGGTAGGCCTTGTTGCAGATCCCGCAGCTGAAGGGCTTCCCTCCAACGTGGGTGACCATGTGCCGCTCCAGCATGGACGGGGCACTGAAGATCTTCCCACACGTGGGGCAGGGGTGGTACTCTTTGGAGTGCACCTCATGGATGTGCTTCCGGTGATCCTGAAGAGTGGGGAAACTCATCCTGCACTTCTTGCAGTCATAAGGATCTTCTATGTCTGGTTTCATGGGACATCCACGAGAGGAAGAGGTGGAGGGGAAATGAAAACACCACAGGCAGCCATCAGTGAAACACTGGTTGTTGTGTACAGCAACAAATGTGAAGACTCTGCTTAGACAACAGGCAGGGTCACAGACTCCAAGGATCAGAAATCAGTGTAGGAGTCACCTGACTATCCCTACCTTCATCCCAGGAGGTGGGCTTCCTCCAGGGTTTTGAGATTAACTATCTCTGCAGCATCATGTAGTTCATCTCCATTCCTCATTTTACATCTTACAAGTTAAATTACACTTTACCACTTTCCAGGGAGTTTCACCCTGGCTCATCCTGTTTGCAGTGGGCATTCTGGAGTTTTCTAATTCTCTGTAGAGGATTTCCAGCACATTCCCCAGAGCATCACTAATTCCTTTGTCATCAACAGCACAAGTGGAGGGATGCTTCCTTTCTCCCCACTTTAGATTCAACAATAAAAACATTAGCATAATGAGTGCTCTATGACAGGCATATTCTAAGCGCTTTATGTAAATTAATTCACTTAATCCTTCCAATAACTCTATGAGTAGGTTCTATTATCATCCCTATTTTACAGATTAGGAAAATCAAGGTTTAGAGTAGTAAGGCAGTATCTTGCCCATGGGTACTATTAAGAAATGGCTGAACTGAGTAACAATCCCATCTCTCACTCCCAAATCCATGCTTTGAGAGCTACATGCTTAATTGGATATGCCAACTCTTCAGTGAGACCCCCAAAATAAAAACTAGTAGTGATGAAGAATACATTTGCCATCCTATGGCAGGAAACTTTGGTATTTTTCTTAAAGCAACAGAAATCAAAATGTTTTAATAAAATCTTTTGCTCACAAGCCAATCTTTTATGTGCATTGATTCAGATTAATTCAGGAATTCTGACATGCAGCAGCATCACTAACTAGTTTCCCTGTGGACATGAGCTCTTGAAATCTCAGTTTTACACCATCTTCAAAGACACTTTGATGCAGCTTTCTATAAGCAACAATGTGGTTCTATGAAACAGGCAAGAAATGGGAAAGGGGGGCCTGGATGCTAGGCCTGCCACGGATGATATAGTTTAGGGTATGGCAAAGTATTCTCGGTCTTCTCCCTTCTGAAAGTTAATAATGTCTTCCCCTTTCCTGATGCCCATGTATTGCTACTGGGAAAGGAAGACTAAAGCAGAATGTCATTAAAGAGGTCAAGAGGACATCAAAATTGTGGCGCTGGATCCAAGCCAAATCTCTCATCTGGAAGCCTACTGTAACTGGATTTTTCTGGACAGCCTTGTAAACTCCTTGGAGGGAAAGAGCCACACTTTATTTCCCCTGCATCACCCAGGGTCTAGCCACATGCTGGGCACATAGGAGCTTTGGCAAAGTCCTTGCTGGCTGGCTGACGACAGACTTGGATGTGTTTACATAAAGCGCACTTGTGAGACACTGTATCTGCCAACAGCTAGAAACTGGTGTGTGGGAAGAGGGGTGGGGAGGGAAGAAGAGTATGTGAGATGCGTGGCATGCAAAAAAGACAAGCTTTGATGGTGACAAATGGCATCTGAGAGGGTTGCCCCTGTCACCAATAATAATAATATCTGGCATTACTGAGCATTTTCTATGTGTCAGGCGTGGAGTGTCATGCTTTACATGTGATCTCATTCAATTCTAATTACAATCCAAGGTGGTGGCATTATTATTTGCTCTAGTTTACAGAAGGGGCATAAGAGGCTTAGAATGGTAAATAAATTTGTTTAAGGCCTCAAGGAAAGTAAGCGTCAGGGTCAAGATTCAAGTCCGAGCCTGTGTGATTCCAGACTCCAAGCTCTTAACTCCCCTGCTGTGCTGTGCTGATTACACTCCTGCTTCAACAAGAGAGGCTGAAGAAAATGTGATGTGGCCAGCCAAATGCCATGCTGGCGATTTCCCGATGGTGTAATGAGGAATCACAGAATTTCTTTGTCCTTCCTTCCTCTGTGTGTGTGTATATATGTGTGTGTGTGTGCCCATGCACACATGCACGCCGAATACAAGTGTGTTTTTGTCTGTGTCAGTTCTCACAGAAGGGGAGAAAGACAGGGGCAGACCCCACCAACTGTGTGAAATACAACGGCACTCGGAAGAGAATGCTGGGCAGGAGGTTTTGAAGGGAACATAACCAAGGCCCACTCAAGATGGTAGACATTAACTCAGAAAGTGTCTGGACTGCTCCTATGGGAAAAGGCAGATGGAAGATGGACTCATGGAAATATTCCAGTGTTCTGTGAGCCAATCAGTTATAGAGGCTTTTCCCTTCAAACAGAATTTGCCTCTGTTGGACAAATGGTGCCGGGTAGGCTAAAAAGGAAGACAGGGAAGCAGCCTGGCCAGAGAGAAATAAGCGTCATATGAGAAACCTTAAAATGAGATTCTTCCTGAACTAGGAAGGAGGGACTCTGGGTTTTGCAGGGGAACAGGTAAGGGGAAGACACTGAATGGAGCTTGGGTCTGATGGATTGACACCTCTGCTGCAATTGTGACATGCTTTCCCAGTGCCAGGCTGGCATCGAGGGCTTGAGATCCACAGCCTCAGTACATACTGTGAAAGGTATGCAGATGGATGGAGAGGCCATTGGCTTGCCGGAAGCCCTTGCCACAGTCCCTGCAGACATAGGGCTTGTCCCCAGTGTGGGTCCTCACGTGGCGGGACAGCTCAATGGACTGGGCAAACACAGCATCACAGTACTGGCACGCATACATTTTCCCTGCAAATACACAGGAGTTTATTAGAGTCAGCACTAAACATTTATGGCATGGCTACAAACAAAATCTAATTCTACAGCACGTATCAGGGAAATATCATCTGGTGGATGACATTAAAACATCAGGCAGTCTGCAATACGCTGGGTGAGATCTGAGCTGTCTCGTCACATGGCACCTCACAAACACAGCCGATCACACAGAAGGTGCGAGTGTGGTTGGACAAAGGAGTAAGGACGGAGTTCTCGCTGCACAAGACAAGCCATCTGTTCATCAGTCACCGCAAGTATGAAAGAGCGTACTCTATTCCCGCAACCAGATACGTCCCTGTGCCCAGAAATTAGTGGGTTTGGATCCCCTTGCAACATATACCGTACGGATTTGCAACTGCCCACAAAGGTGAGAGACGTGGATACAGAGAAGAATGAAAGCCTTCTTTCAGTCGCTTGCTATAAAGTTATTATGTATCCCTCGGTTTCTCTGTTTTCCCATGCACATAATGAGGAAATAATGACCAGACTGCCAAAGATTGTTAGAAAATGTGGGTAAGGAACAAATCCGGAGAACTGGCATTTGTGAGAAATGCTAGACCAATTGAACCTCCAAGCTCCCTTATGGGCCAAGAGAGCAAACAGGGCAATCGGTGAGGCAAGGCTCCAGAACCCCGGATCCCAGGTCTACCACAACTAGGGCAAGCAGCCTCATTTTCAGTGTTTATGTATTGGGCTGCAAAATAAGATTTTGTTAGGGAAAAAAGGGTTCCTTGAATGGAGAGGTGAAATTATTGAGGAGCCTGGGGCATAGTCCTTGACGTTCTCAATCCTCAGTTTCTAGATGATCTCTCAGTGCCTCATACACCATCTGTAATGGATGCCTCCTGTAGTATAGCTCCAGCTTGCATCTTTCCCCAGAACTCCAGATCCGTATGTCCAACTCCCCACTGCCCTGCTCTCCACCTGGATGTCTAGTAGGTATCTCCAATGCATCAGAGAGGCCACTATTTGTGGTAATTTGTTACAGCAGCAGGATAAACTAACACACTTCACAGAAAAACCAAAAGTCCTCATCTGTTTTGGGAACCCAAAACAGAGCTCCCAATGCTCTATCCCCACCCTCCCCACAGCCACCACCCACATACTCCCCCATCTCAGTCAATGGCAGCATCACTCAGTTGCTCATGGCAAAGCCCCAAAGCCTTCAGTTCCTTTACTTCCTTTCTTTCCTTCACATCCCACATTCAATCCACCAAGAGTCTTGTTACCTCCATTTTCAAAAATATATCCTAAAACTTGAACGTTCTTTACAACCCCCACTAACACAACTCTAGTTGAAAACTATATCATCTCTACACTGGATGGCTCTAATAGCTTTCTGTTTCCCTCTTGCCCTACTATAGCTTATTGTCTGGAGTGGCCAGGATTAACTTCTGAAAATGTAAATTAGATCCTACCACTCATTCTCTGCTCAAAATCCTTCTATGGCTTCATGTGGTAAGTGGGATAATGGGCCCCGAAGATGTCCATGTCCTAATTCCTGAAACCTGTGTGTATGTTACCATACATGGCAAAAGGACTTTGTGAATGTGACTGGATTAAGGATCTTGTGATGGGGGGTTGTCTTGGATTATCCAGGTGGGCCCAATGTAATCGCAGGGGTCCTCATAAGAGGGAGGAAGAGGAGCAGAAAAGGAGGCATGGCGATGGAGGCAGAGGTTGGGGTGATGTGGCCAAGAGCCAAGGAATGCAGGCAACCTCTAGGGGCTGGAAAGGCAAGGAATGAGATCTCCCCTAGAGCCTCCAGGAGGAACTCTGCTGAAAGCTTGAATTTAGCCTCACGAGATCCATCCTGGATTGCTATCTTCCAGAATGGTAAAAGAACATATTTGGGTTGTTTTAGGCCAGTATTTGTGGTAATTTGTTACAACAGCAGGATAAACTCACACACTTCACATAAAAACCGAAAGTCCTCACCCTGGCTTGTAAGACCCTCCAAGGTCCAGCCTTTGCTAGCATCTCTGGCCTTATTGCTTAATGCTCTTCCTCTTTGACTCTGCTTTAGCCCCTTCTAGCTCTCTCTGGTCTGTCGTGCGGGTAAAGCTCATTTCCACTGGGGAGGTGCTCTGCACTTGGGATGCTGTCCTTCTAGGTCTTCCACTGGCTCCATTTCTCACTTTGTTTAGGTTTCTCCACAAACGCCATCTCGCAGAGGCCTTCTCTCATGATACAAATAGTGTTCCCCAAGCCCTGTCCCGTCACTGTGTACCCTGCTTTATGCTTCTTCATAGCTTAACTGCTATCTAAATTTATACTATATATTTACTTGTTTACTGTCAGTTTTACCGAGTGGGATGTAAGTCCCATGACAGGAGTGCGTATATTTACAATACCCCATGCCTGAAAGAGTACTTACGAAATTCATTCACTCAGCAAATACTGGTTGAGGGCCTACTTTTGCCAAGTACTAGTCTAAGTCCCATGGATGCAGCAGTGGGAAAAGAAAAACTAACAGCTTGCCCCTCATGACTCTTGCATTCTAACAGGGAAGACAAAGCAGAAATAAAGTAAATTACTAAAGTAGATACTATATCATATGAGAAGCACTATGGGAGAAAAATACTGCATGGAAACCAGGGGTGGGGTGCTGAGACCTTACAGAGGGTGGCCAGGAAGGGACTCACCGAGAAGCTAAGTGTGAGTAAGGTCTCAAAGGAGGTGATGAAGAAAAGCATGAGGTGTCTGACGGGAAGTGTTCCCAGCAAAAGGAAGGGTAAGAATAAAGGTCCTGGAGCAGGTGCCTGCAGGCCTGAAGGCTGGCCAGAAAGCTAAAATGTACAGGCCTAAGAGATGAAGTCAGAGAGGAATCAGGAACCTTAATCATGGAGGGCCTGAGAGGCTATCTCAAGGACTCTGCAATTCACAACTGACTGGGACAAAAAGCCATTGAAGAGTTTGGAGCAGAGAAGTGACCTGATAGGGTTTATTTATTTTTTAAGTATCAAGAGAAATGGTGAGAGCAAGACCAGCTTTGAGGCTACTGTGACAGTCCAGGTCAAACAATGGTTGCATTATAATTTACACGTAAGTGCTCTAAACAATACGTAGACTCCTCCAAGAAGCCTTCCCTGACAATGCACTTCCTCTTCCCCTCCAACTGGACTAGAGACCCCTTCTCCATCCTTCCTCATCATGCTGGTGTTATTCCACATCATACAGCTGAGAATCTGCATTGTAACGGGCACCACACTCCCCTCCCCCTGCCCCCTTCAGGCTACAAGCTATGGGCACACAGGAACCCCAGCTCAGCTACTCGGCATCTGCCACTGCCTGATCCACAGTAGGTGCTCAGTCAGGGTCCTTGTCATGCTTGAATTCGACCTCAAAGCTAAAAGAATTTTATGTAAATTCTCTCTAACTTTTAATGGCAAAAACCGCAATGACTTTTCCACAAACCTAATACAAAGTCATAGGAGGTTAGCCAGCCTCTTTCAGAAGCTCTCCCAGTAAGCAGTTTACATGTCTATGCACAGAGCTATTCCCAGTCGTCTGTTTGCCTAGAGGTTGTGCATTGTTATTTTATTTTATTTTATTTTATTTATTTATTTTTTGAGATGGAGTCTCGCTCTGTCACCAGGCTGGAGTGCAGTAGTGCAATCTTGGCTCACTGCAAGCTCCGCCTCCCAGGTTCACGCCATTCTCCTGCCTCAGCCGCCCGAGTAGCTGGGACTACAGGTGCCCACCACCACGCCAGGCTAATTTTTTGTATTTTTTAGTGGAAATGGGGTTTCACTGTGTTAGCTAGGATGGTCTCGATCTCCTGACCTCGTGATCTGCCCGCCTCGGCCTTATTTTTTTTGATACTTAACTTTCGTGGGTACACAGTAGGTGTATATATTCATGAGGTACATGCGATGTTGTGATACAGGCAAGCAATATGAAATAACTGCATCATGGAGAATGCGAGATCCATCCCCTCCAGCATTTACCCTCTGTGTAATACATAATCCAAATCACATTCTTTACTTAAAATGTACAATTAAGTTATTATTGACTATAGTCACCCTGTTGTGCCATCAAATTGTTTTGTTTTTGAGATCTATATCACACCTAATCCAAATGGGGTTTAGGCAGTTTATAGTGAAGTCTGCAGGAGAAATGAACTGCGCCCGGCCTTACCTTCCGAGTGCTTCTTTTTGGTGTGATAGGCCAGGGCGGAGGCCTGGGTGAAGGTCATGAGGCAGTGCTTGCACATGAATGGGCGGTCCCCGGTGTGAAGGCGAAGGTGGTTCTTCAGGGTGGAATTGGCTGCAAACTTCGCCCCACACTCTTCACAGGAGAAAGGCTTTTCATCGAAGTGCTCTGTCAGCTTGTGGTACTGCATGCCTAGGGAAGCCACGCATACCAGAGACCAAAAGAGATGCTACTAATCAGTGTTAGGAATCTCGCACAGGATGCCAAGAGCACTGTCTCAGGCCAGGCCTCCGGAGGAAGCACAGCACGAAGTCCAGGGCGCCAGGCCACGCTTGTGCCCCCTGCACACAGCCACGCTGCTCTCTGCCCACCAACTGGCATCCCCAAAGTCACCTGGCCTCATTCCTGGATGGAATCCCTTCTCTCTCTTAAATAGGACCCTGACACCCAGAACTAGGGAAACTCAACTTGCTTTTATATTTCACTAGGTTTATACAAATTCTAAGACAAGGGAAAACCATTCTGACTATACATCCCATGATTTCCATGACTCTTGTTTGTTACCAAGAAACAAGTGGCACATGGAAACATGAGCCAGGTATTAAGCAGCTGGTTATCACTGTAAACAGTAAGAGCTACAAGTTACTGTGTGCTCGCTCTATTACAAGCAGTGCACTGGTGTTTAGCTCTGTTACCTTAAGCCTTCATAACAATCCAACAAAGTTAGCGGCATCAGGGTGCTGCTTTAATAGATTTGGGGAAATCAAAGCTAAGGGGGCTGATTCCAAAGCCCATGCTCTTCTCAAAATATTACCCTGCATCTGTAGGAACCTGCTCTATTTTCTAAGCCCATCCACAGCCCTCACTGCACACAACAAAGGGCAAGGCCTGAAATCCAAACTATAAAACCCACAGTTATCATCCTCTGTTCCTTTGCCTTCTTGAACATACCTGAGGCATGGGCAAATTCTCTCCCACAGAGGTCACATGTCACTGGAAGCCTCTTCTTCTTCTTCTTGGGTGCGTCGGGCTCTCCACCTGCACCATGGGCCTCCAGCTGATGTTTGTCCAGCTCTTTCTTGGAATCCTTGGTCTCCCTGCACTCCTTACACTGCACCTGTTTGCTCTTGGCCACCCGGCAGCGCTTCATGTGCACCTTCAGGCGGCAGTAGAAATGGAAGCTTTTGTCGCAGGCCTTACAGACGAAGCTCTTCTTGGCAGGGTCTGGGGAGGCAGAAACCTCTTTCTCTTGCCGTCCTGGCAAGGAACCAGTCTCTCCTTGATCGTTCTGTTCCCCAGGCTGGCTGTCTTCTTTGGCTGCCTTTTCATCTTCTTTGTTGTTGGCTTCAAGGTGAAATTTATTACTCACCCTCCACGTTTCCTTCTCTCCATCTTCCTTAGTAAGGACACCTGCAAAAGACAGACAGCTTGTGGCTCTGCAAACTCTGTTTCTATTTTGCTTTATAACATTTCTAACACAAAGGAGACTAGAGACTACTTGAGATCCTCAAAACACTCTGAAGTAATATCATTGTCCTCTTTACTTTCCAATAAACACAAAGAACATTTTCCCTCTATGTCTCACGACTTTTTTAGGTATTGAGAGCGTATAAAATGAATACGTAACTTAAGGTTGTGATAAACTCTGATATGAACTGCTGCCTCTTTCTTCAGGAAACAATCGGGGTGCTGACAGGAACCCCCTTCCCACCCGGCCCGTTCCTTACCAAGGTATGCTAACTCGTGCATGACAGGCTGCAGGCCTGGAAAAGATTTGTGGACACTGCAGAGGAGGTGGCATATTTCAATGGCCGAGACTGATTTTTCCACGGCTCTACTCAGCACTGCTCTCAGGGAAGCTTCAGGGCTGGCTGTCTCAGAGGAAACGCTCAGAATCTAAATGAATACCAGGAGACAAAGGTGGGGGGTTAATCTCAGCAGATTTTCTCCATGGTTTTCAACTTAAAAAAAAAAAAAAGCTAATCCCAGGAAGCCACTGCTCTATTTATAAGCAGTTTATACAACGCCTTGTGATAAATGTAGTGGACAGCTCTGTTTGCCAAAGAACAGGAAAACTAACAAAACAAAACAAAAAAAGAAGCATGTATCCAGATAAATATGCAAATACAAAGAAGATATATGCAGGGAAGCATAAAGCATTTTCTATAAGAAATAGCTTATCGGAAGCTAGGAGTCTCCCAAAGACCTTTTCTGGATTTTAATACTAAAAGCTTGAAAAGCTATAGGATTTGGTCATCGGTGTGTCTGTCTTGAAAATCAGAGTAAGTTTTCATAATATATACTTGTCTCAATGTCTGGAAGTAATTCTGCATGATCAGTGGCTTCATATTTTTAGATACTTAGATATACCCATTTAAACGTCATTTTCTTTCACAAAGAAACTCAGCGTTTTAAAGAAGGTTCAAATAGAAGCTTTAAAGAGGCCAAGAATATTATTTCAAAGCCGTCGTCCTCTTTCAGAATGTTAGAGCTATCAGCAGAAAGAGTCGGTACACTGAGAAAATAAAGCTAAACCATCCACAGATGGCCAAATGGAATTTTCATTTTGGAAGATATTTTATTTCTGCTCTTTTCAAGTCTATCTAAATAAACCTGATGTCCCTGGAGGCAGGCATGAGACTAATTAGTGAGGCTAAAACTGATCAACTGCAGAAACCCCATTTCTGAAGTTGTGGCATGCTGGAGAGAGTCTAACAGATGAATCTTTCCTCTGAAGCCCTCCAGAAATGTGTGCCATCTTCTTCCCAGCTGAGTCAGACCAACACGTGGCTGTCACCTGCACAGAGAGAGTCAGAAACCCGCCCTTCTGCACACCTTCCACACCTACCGGAATCAACAGGGCACTACATTTGAATCTGTAGTTTAACGTCATGTTCCTTTCTTGTTCTTCCCCACTCAAGATGCACATGATCCTGGGCTGGACACCCATGAGTTCCCCCAGTCCCCACCTGGTATTCCTGGGATGCTGGCCACATTGTGTGAGGCCTTACAGAAAATGAGCTGGCATTTTTTGCTACCCCATATGGGCAAAAGCTTTGTTCTATCTATGTTTATCTTGGCTCTTTATAGAAGCCAGAATAAAACATGTAATAAGACCAGTTTTACTTTCCTTCATCTGAGACAAGCTGCTTCTTAGAACAGGTAAGAGAACAGTATCATGGCTCCAGGGGATACCAGGTTTAGACAAATGGAATAAATTGGTTTGAGTCATAGGAACCCGGGTTCAAATCCTGACATCATCTCCTCCCTGCCGGAGCATTTTAGACAGGTAACTTAACCGCTTGGGGCCTGAGAACCCTTGTCTATAAAATGTGGTAACATCACCTGCCATGTAGAGCTGGAAGGATTAAAAGAGCAAACGTGTTAGGAAGCATTAGCCTAGCACGGGGTACAGATATTGGTTCCAGCCAGGCATGGTGGCTCACGCCTGTAATCCCAGCACTTTGGGGAAGCTGAAGTGGATGAATTACTTGAGGCCAGGAGTTCGAGACCAGCCTGGCCAACATGGCGAAACCCTGTCTCCACTAAAAATACAAAAAATTAGCAGGACATGGTGGTGCACACCTGTAATCTCAGCTACTTGGGAGGCTGAGGCAGGAGAATTGCTTGAACCCGGAAGGCAGAGGTTGCCATGAGCCAAGATCGTGCCACTGCACTGCAGCCTGGGTGACAGAGCGAGACTCTGTCTCAAAAGCGAAAAAGAAAAAAAAAAGAAGGAAAACAACCCAACCAGATATTGGTTCCTCCCTTAGGAATGAAGACAGTCCCAGGCAACAACTGTAAAACTCTCCAGCATTTTGCTTTTTATTCCCACCACACCTCTTTCACAGTCTCTGCCCGGTGCTCCTCCTCCGAGGTAAAGAGCTTGCACTCAGTCTTCTGTTGGATGGCCTCCAAGATCAAGTGGTTATGCTTCAGGACTGTTTCTAAAGTGGCACGTTCTGGGGTGGTCACTGAAAAAAAGGGGGATCAAAAACTCATTAGTCAAACAGTGAGCACCGTTTTTCCTTCACCCTTCCTCCACTCAATTCTTCATAATGAAAACACATTTCCCCTATCTCCTGTCTGAGGCTGGCAGCGGGGAAAATGGCAAACAGCACTGTAATCAGAGTATAATAACGAATGTAAGTTTAAGATAATTCCTGCATCTATTTTTTAAAAGGTTTACAAACTCTTGTGTCCTTGAACGAAAATGCCAGTCCTTACTTCTAATAGTAGGGATGTGGGTGACTACTCTAAGAGAGCTCTTCCTATTTTCTAGGAAGCCTGACAGCCATCTCTAGTGGGGGCAAAACCCCTCTAGAGGTCAGGTAACTTACCTGCCCGGAAGAAAGCGTCGGCACCAGGCTCCCTTCGTATTTCCTCCATGAGCAGGTCTAATGGGCAGGTCTTTGTCTCCTGAACCACCAGCAGCAGTTGCCAAACGGCTGTGGCAGAGAGAGTCTGCTTTTCTAGAACTGCTGATATCAGGGAATTGAAACCACCTGAACCAGAGTCACGTTTCACAAGCTTCTCCATGACCTTCAAGATGTAACACAAATGCTCACGTAAGAGACTCTCCAGCCACTGGCCCAGCTGCAGAGCTGCAAGTCTAGGTATTGGGTTACAGTGAACATGTTTGGGGAAGGAGTTTTTCAACATCCTCACCTCTCTCAATCTGAGAGATTTCTTATACATGTCAAGGTTCTTCATTTGTCCTTTTGAATGCCTTTCCTTACTACCACAGAAATTAGAACTATTCTATTTGTTACTCCACCTTAGAAACTGAGTTACCTTCTATTTCTTCTCCACTTAGCAAATTCTCAACATGGCTACATATGTAATATTTACAGAAAATATAAATGTATGTGTGGGTGTTCATATTTTTTCCTTCCTTCTCATTTTACCCTCCCCTCCCTCTGTTTCTCTCCCTCTCTTACCTCTCTTTCTCCAGGGGCTAAACTTGTCATGTGTGAGATCATCTTTAATAAAATCTGGTTGTCTGTGAAAATCTCAGAGAGGTTTTCATGATAGCGTCTCAATAGCTCAGTCCCATAATCATCAGGGCTTGGTTGGACTGTAAGGATATTAGCAAAACAATAATGTTTGATGCAACAAAACCTTCTACAGAAGACTCCAGGATACTACCAATGAGAGACGAAGACAGCAATCAGCACAACAGCTCAGTGTCCTCTGCAGAGCCCTGGCTTGGGGCCTCATATGTTCAGAGCTCCTCTGCCTACCCTTAATCGCTTGGTGCTTCAGGGTCATAAAGCCATTAACACTTTGAAAGTCAGTGCCTGGTGGTAGGAGCTAGCAATTGCTCACCAGGGGGGTAATTAGAAGGCTGTACTTGTAAGAGACTCAGATGCGCAGATTCAACAGGGGGTGCTTGTCAAGCCTGAGGTAGAGGATCCGTGTGGCGATCCTAAAGATAAGCACGAATCAAGGCTGTGTGTGTGAAGCTGACCCGTGGTTTTTCTACTTAGGTGCCCTTTGGGCCAATTTGTTAGGTTCTCTAAGAGGTCATATTTACTTGAAAGTTAAGAAACATTGAAATGATCAGGCATTTCTCTTAGCTTTGCAGATATTTAAAAATGTACTCTCTTCTTTAGCTCAGTAACTCCACTTCTGGAAATCCAACCTTAAGAAATTATCTGAAGGTCTTTGTCTATGTACAAAGGCAACTGTCAAAGCATAATCTGTGCTGATGATGACAGTGAAGATAACAACTAATATTTACTGAGTGCCCATGTACCGGGCACTGTGCTAAATGTTTAACATGTATTATACTAGCCACACAAAAACGAATGTGATAGGTACCACTCTTACCCCATTTCACACAGCAAATGAGATTCAGAAAGGTTAAGTCACTTGCTCAGGATATTACAGCCACAGAATGGTGAGGTGAGGCTGTAGTCCCAGATAGTCTTGACACTAACGCCTACAGTCCTAACCATTACGCTACATGTGCTCTGAAATAAGGGCATGAATAATACACCATACACGTCCTTATGATGGAAAACTACACAGCCTTCAACAGCTAGGATTGTGGGGAGTTTTTCTGAACTGTGGAAAATAATACTGCTGTAATGTTACATGGGGGAACCATAAAATTATACAATATGATAGTATCTTAATATTATAAAAATGATAGATAAAATATGTCAAGGTGTTAATATAGGCATGCTTGAGTGGTAGAATTTTAAATGGTTTGCTACCTTATATTTGGAATTGTCCAAGTTTGTACAAGTACATACTACTTTTATAGGCTAGGGACAAATATCCTTTTTCTGAAAACCATCTGAGTCCTAAATGCTCTGGGACAGGGAAGAGTTGGCTTAAATTGGATTGTCTTTCTAAGGCATAGGATATGGACTCATTTCCCCAAGCTGAACAGACACCAGAGCAGTGAGTTCTGGGGACTGCTGGAAGCAGACAGCACTCTAGCAGAAAAGGGGCGATCGAGATTCGAGGCTTTGCTGCTCCTATTTGTGAATATGGTTGACAGCGTGCTGAGCCTTATGAGCACATTTGCTCCTGTGGCTCTCACAGGTGATCCTGGACAGCCCTGGGAAAGCCACATGTTAATAAGTCCTGAGCCACAGGAACACCATGAGGGAGCTTAACCGAGAAGAGTCACTCTCAGATTTCAGATCTTAACTCCAGAGAGATCGAGAATTACTGATGTATGACAGCTAGTTTCTATACTGCAATGACATTTCTTAACATTATCTTATCTCACCAGCATGGAGCCAAAAGGGTGTTTCAAGCTATAATTTTCTGGAAGAGTTGTTCCAGTCCAGAGAGTCAACAATTAACTAATACCTGTGGCGCCTGGCAAAGTGGCTAATTTCTGCAACTTCTCTAGCAGAAGGCCCAGGTTTGGGAAAGTCATCTTCACAGCCTGGAGGAGTTTTACCAAACTCTCAGCAGTCAGGGTCTTCTCTTCAGTCATTCTGTGCAACAAATTTTCTATTGTCTCCTTGGGTGTTCTGCCCTCACAGCAATTCAGAATCACCTGCAGTGCCAAGCAATCAACCAGACACCGGTTACTGGCAATTCAACATTTATCTGACACACCACTGGAAAACCTAGCAAGACAGCATCACAAGATGCCCGATCTCCAAGTCCTCCTCTGTTGGTCTCCAGCATTATTTTTTTTCCATAGTTTCTTCCTTATTTTGTTTCAATAAAAATCTAAAATATTTTCCAAACAAACACCTGTAAAAATCTTCCTTTCTCAATTGCAGGTCTGTGTATATGCTCTGCCTCCAACAGCTTGCATTTTGTGGAAACATTCCTAAACTAGGTCTACATGATACAGCAAGTAGCCTGCCTCTAACCTGGTTCTTTAGATGTGGCTTGTTTGGACACTAAGATTGAGAAACACAGATTGACAATTAACATGGTTTAATGTTTTTTGGTCTTTTTTCAGTAAAGTTCATAATATTAGCATAAGTTATAATTTCATAGGTTATAATTCCATTGTTTTACTTTACTTGCATAGTAATCTGAATACTCAGATAATCTGTACATTAGTCTGTGGACTCCAAAATATTAGATTTAAAGTGTCTTTCTGGATTATTTTTCTTGTGGATTCCTCATTATCCATTCCTCTCATTCTCAAGAGCCACATACATCAGCTCCAGTCATAATTCAGCAATTCCACTCCTTTGTCCTTCCTTGGTGTGCTAGAGGATTTTGAGTCAAAAGGGCACAGAACTCTAGCAAAAGGATGAAAATAAAACACGTGACAGATATTTTACAGATATTTTTATATTACAATAGAACTATTTCTTAATGGACTACGGCATAATATGCATAGCTTAGCTCTTATGGAACTGATAAAGCAGGGGATTATTTCAATACATGTAATCTACAGATTCACAGGGACTGAATTTTGAGCTTTCCTTTGGGAAAATGTCAGCTCCTAGTCATGGTAGTATGCCAGAGGCTGCCATTATCAAATTAACTTCCATTTTAAAATAATGAATTTAGTTTTAAAACCAAATTGGTTTTATATATATGAAAGGAATATATACATAATAAATCAAGCTGTCATATTCTTTGTCAGAGCAGAATATAGTCATCCTCTTTCAGTTCTAATATATAGATTTCTACTAAATAAATCATAATTTAAAAATTAAGAGCTTGTATCTAAACATCATACTGATTTCAGAGCTAAATCTTGGTTCCTAAGCAATAATCTGATACATAAAGAGGCAGCCAGACACCGGTAAGAGTAAGCACAGGCTTTAAATCCAGACAGACCTAGTTCAAATTGCAGTTCTAGTATTTATTGCCTGTGTGACCTTGGGCAAGTTATTTAATTCTTCAAGCCTTATCTTCCTCACTTGAAAAAGAAGATAATACCAACTCTTGCACAGTTGTTACTGTAAAATGAAGGTGCTGTTTGTATGGCTTTGCCTAACTCCTAGGACATATGTGATCTTTAAGAAATGACTATGTTATTGATATGATTAGGGAGAAGTACTCATAGGGGTTAAGAGAGTATGTTTTGATTAGAAGTCTAGTTCTTATTACCAGCCCCAAACAGCTGTGTCTTTGGGTGAGCTGCTTCACCTCCCTGTGTTCTGTTTCTTCATCTTTAAAATAAGGGTAATATCCATGATGTCATAAAGTTGCTATGAGGGCAAAACTCAGTAATGTTTAAAAAGTCCTCAGCACATTGCCTGGCACACAATAAGCAATAAATAAATGACAGCTATAGTAATTACCTTTTTTTTTCTGTTTCCAGTCCTTATGTAAATATGTTCCTGGTTACTGCTTCTTACAAAACCCAACATATTTATAAAGGCCATGGCATCCATTATTAGCATGGTTTCTAACCAGAAAAAAAGTTGGAAAAGGCCTGGGTACACATTCCACACGATGTCAAAATACTGTGGCTATTCAATCAACATTCACCTCTCCACTCCCACTTTATAGTATGCTTCAGCTTTCATGAGAAGGAATCACTTAACGAAGGTCTGGTGGAACCCCAATCTTAAGAAGTGTTTTTGTGATTTATAACTAATTTAAGCACTTCTGCTTCAGCTTTCTCTTTCAAGTAAACTGAAAGTGACAGAAGAAAATGACAGTGTGGTCTATCTTGCTGCAGAGAATGAGGCTGAGTTTGGACTCTATCTATAAATGCTGTTTTACCAAGATAATGAAACAGTTCAAAGGACACATTCAATCTAGCTAATAAGAAAAAGGTTTGAATGAGTAATCCAATGAAATCGCTAAAGAGGGAATCAGGAACTTCTAGAGCTATAAGCAACTTACTTAAATTGAGTGTCTGAAATCACACTTAATTGGAAGACTAAGGAGAAAAGATAGAAGTTTAATCTTTGTATATTTTATTTCTCTAAGAAGTTCAAAGGACTTAAAATTTTAAAAACAAATCACAAAATGTAATTCTGAGATTAAAGGTTGTTCCCTTTGTGTGTGTGTGTGTGTGTGTGTGCATGCACACATGTGCAACATAAGATCACTGAGAAAAATTGAGGATCTAGTTGTCACTGTAAATTCAGGGCTTAGCCATTATACCAGTGGCTTCTAAACGTTTTCTCTCCTGACAACTTAAGTCACTTCCCACAGTTTTAGGAATTGATGCCACAAAAGTACTCTATCCCTATTCCTTCTTCCCAGATATAAAAGTATTTTTAGCACAAAGTTGAAATCAATAACACCAACAAACATAGTTATCTAGTTGCCTTGAGAAGTCATGCCAGCAGTTTTATGAGGATTTTAGTAGCTAGCTGGTGGGAGAGTAAATTGGTACAACCTTCCTGAAGGGCAATTTGGCAATATGTATCAAACACTTGAAAATTTTTATACTCTCGATTCCAAAATTCCACTTCTTAGAAAGTATAGTAAGGGAATAATTTCAGAGGTATGGAAAGATTTATGTGCAAGAATGTTTTTCACAACATCACTTATAATAGCAAAAAAAAAAAAAAAAAAAAAAGGACACTAATGCCCAATGATAAAGAATTAATGAATTATGGAATGTCCATTAGATAGGCTACAAAATCCATATTATAGGCATAGACATGTATTAAGATATTAGGTAAAAAGTCAAGTTAGAAAACCATATGTTCTGTATAACGCCATCTTGGGATGACTCAAATAAGAAAGAGGGGAACACGGCCGGATGCGGTGGCTCACGGCTATAATCCCAGCACTTTGGGAGGCCGAGGCGGGCGGATCACGAGGTCAAGAGATCGAGACCATCCTAGCTAACACGGTGAAACCCCGTCTCTACTAAAAATACAAAAAAATAGCTGGGCGTTGTGGTGGGCGCCTGTAGTCCCAGTTACTTGGGAGGCTGAGGCAGGAGAATGGCGTGAACCCGGGAGGCGGAGCTTGCAGTGAGCCAAGATTGTGCCACCGCACTCCAGCCTGGGAGACAGAGCGAGACTCCTCCTCAGAAAAAAAAAAAAGAGGGGAACACATGCTTCAGCAGTTAGCAGTGTCATCTCTGAGTGGTGAAATGTGAATTTTTTTCTTTTTGATTGCTTTCCCAATTTTCTACATATTCCAAATGTACAGTACATTTCTATAAAGAGGAAAGGTGTCATAATAATTACAGAATTTCCTTAACATTTTAACTCGATACAGTTGTTTACAGTAAAAATTGATAGAGTCAGAGCAAGAATAGCATATATCCATCTGTCCATCTGTCCACCTGTCCACCTGTCCATCCATCCACCCACCCATCCATCCATCCATCCATCCACCCACCCACCCACCCACCTATCCATTTTCCTTATGGCTCCATGTGCAAGGCCTTCAGCAAGCTACTGTGAGGAAAGCGACAGGATACGAAACAAGCACCTCAACTTCAAGGTGCTTACTATGCAGTATGTATTAAAATACTGCAAAGTATAAAATGCTATGTGCCACAAAAGAATTTTTTTTAAGTGCTATATGAATTCAGGAGGAGGGAGGAGACACTTGACACAGTTACCCTTTTTTCAGTGCCAGTCAGGAATTCCTCCTTGGCTGTTTCCAGGAACTCCATAATAGGTCTCAGCTGTGTTACACACTGTATCAGGTCCTCTTTGTGTTCTAGTAACAGAACAGACAAGGTCTTTCCCTCCTCTGTGCTCCCTGGGGGAGAAAGAGTTAGAAACACACAAGAGAAGCTAGTCAATTTGAAGAAAATGACAGCATGGTTTGTCAAGAGAGATCTAACAGAATAGTAAAGTGATTTTCAGCTTATTCTGAGCACCTGAATGCAGATTCTCTTTTACAGAGGAAAATACTTTATTATTCTGTTTAAACTCTATGAAAGGAAAAATGTTTCATTTATCTGTCGAAACACAAAGCTGCAGAGCCAGCCAGAGGTTAACTTCTGGTTGGCAAGGCCACTGCTTTGTACCTAACCCAAATGAGAGAAGCTTCAGCCTTAAAGTGCTGTCAGCGAACCAGTCCACCCTGGGTACTCAAGTCATTGATTTGAATGTGTGGCTTTTTGAAGGGCAGGAGAACATTGATGATATTCTCCAACTTCAAGGTGTCAGACTAGTTAACTGTGGGATAGAAATGGAGACTCAAATTTAGTTGGTGTATATTTAACATGCAGCTTCTGGAATTTACATGTGAAACTTGTGTGAAAACCACTTAATAACTAAGCCACCAAAGAAACGTATCACTGGAACAAACTTTATAGCATCATCCCAAAATAAAACCCTGCCATTCCAATCCATAGGATCTTCTCCTACCTTTTGGCTGCACTGTGTCCACATCTTCTGGCTTCCTGGCTAACAGTGCTGTTTTTACTGCAGGATTAGAATCTTGGTACAGCCTCAACAGGGACACAACAGTCTGAACATCCAGGCTCCCCTCTCTTACTTTACTCAGGATTCTCTGGAATGCTGAATGTCCTCCTTCACCCTCGAGACACTTCACTACAGTCTATGGAACAAAAGTACCCAGAAAGATAGATTAGTGAACCACAAGAACCATCCACTCCCTGCATTTGGCAAACAAGGCCCTCAACAGTTTGATTCCTGCCAGCTTCTCCTGCAGCTCCTCACCCACTGCACTTTCTTCCCCAGTGGCAGTTCCAACAAGACCCGCGATCCCAAGCTCCTACCCCTGTCTTCTGGAGGACTCCAATTCCACGACTCCATGCTCGAACCTTGCTCAGGGGTTACCTCTGCTGGGAGGCCTTTCCTGGCCACAGGTCCTACCTCCTCTTCACTGCTTTTAATTTGACATTTGTCATACTATATTATAATTATTACATTTTTTCTCCTACTAGACTTCTTGAAGACATGAATTATGCTGTTCTGTATCCTCTGTATCTTCAGCAAATAGCATAGCCTGGCACACAGTAGGGGCTCAGTGAATTTTTAATAAACTTAATGCACTTCTTACCTAATTATACCTTTGTGAATCTGGCATTTTAAGTATTTCATGGGCAAGGATGTCTGAATTTAAATCTAATGAACTGTCATTTTATTATTTGAGAATGCAATTAAAATCTCACAATTTAGGAAAAAAGAATACCTTAAATCATTTACATTATAAATAACAGACTATTTAAAAAGACATGAGCCTTATTAATTTTAGATATAGTCGGTAACAATTAAGGCTAACAATGTGTTGGCTTGTAGTTGCCAGCTGTAAGAACATATGACTCACATGTTAATTACGCCGTGTGAATGACTGCTTTCAGCCTGAAGGGGCTTCACAGCTTCTTCCCCTAACCAACGTTTACATAACGGGCCTTGCCTCTGGCTTTGTGCCACTTGACCTTTCGGTGGCATTTGGCAGTGCCTCTGTATCACAATTCTCTTCTGATTTCAGCAGCACTGAAGTATGTGGGATAAGAACTTGCCTTCCTGACCACTCCTTTTCAGCCTTTCACACTGGTTCTTCTTCCAAATCCGTAACCATTAACAGCACCTAAGACTGGTCTCAATCTTTTATTTTTTTTTTCTCCTTTTATATGCTCCCTTTTGAAAAGCTCTCACATGTATCGCTTTAACTATCACCTTTATGCAAACCACTCTGAAAAGCAGCTCTAACCCTGCACTGTTTCAATCCAGAGCTGCCACACGGTTTCTGCTGGACACACCTTATTCTCCCTCCAGAGGTCTCAGGGGCGCATATAAAACCAAAGTCATCATCTTGACTCTTCTAGACCCTTCTAAGACATCAACAACCCCAGTGGCAAAATAAACAAAATTAGTATTCCTTTCTTTGGTCTGACAGAACATCTCTCATGCAAATACGAGGAAGGTCAATTGGAAGGTAGGATTCATATTTCTATTCTAGCAATAATTAATTTACTTGAAAAAATCTGATAACCAAAACTGAATTTCGTGTGTACAGTCATATGTAGAGTCTTTATATTTCTACTTCACAAAGCTACCATCTACCTTTGATTTTTTTTTAGTGTCAAGATTATAAAACAGAAAAATTTTCTCACCAGAGTCTTTAGAGAGCAAAAGGTTAGTTTTCTACATACACACAGTCTCCCCACTACACTAAAGGAGCTCACGAATACTGTACCAACACAGCAAAATTTAGCTAGACAGCTGTTATTATCAATTCTGGTAGTCAGTATATGTTTAAGATTTTTATTTAGAGAGATTTTATCTTTCTCCTCTCCTCCCAAGTAGAAATTATAAACGAGTTACACCTTGTGTTTCTTGGCTTTGCTTTAGCTTGCTTCCTAATCACAGGATGTCTGTATAAAAAAGCTACATTAAACTTTAAAAGTTTCCTGTGTTTTTCAGTCATCTCCAAAAGTACACAGAGAGAAAACACAGTTTAATAATCCACATCAACATATCATTAGCGTAAGAAACTTCTGAGAACCTAAGGTAACTCATCTTGTATTTAAAAAATAATAAACAAGAAATGAAGATGTCAGTTGAATGCTTAATCCCCTTTGGCTAAATTAAATCAACTTTTCATGCTTTTGTTAGTTGGCTTGAAATCTCTTTAAAACGCCTTCTCACCGACAGCAGTAGGGACCCCAAGGCAGGCAGCATCTAAAATGGATCCTAATGATACCTGACTCTGGATATTCATGCTGTTGGATTGAACCTCACGACTTGCTTCTAAGAAGGAGAATATGGTAAAAGTTACAGGATGCTACTTTTGAGGTCAGGCTAGTTTGACTTCCATCTTGCCTGTGCTTTCTCTCTCTGCCCTTGCTCTGTGAGATGCAAGCTGCCATGTTGTGAGCTGCCCTATGGAGACACCCAGGTGGCAAAGAACTGATGTCTCCAGCCAACAGTCAGGGAATAAGCTTGGAAGTGGATCTTCTGAAGCCTGCCAACAGCCATGAGAGTGGGCTTAGAAAAAGATACTCCCTGGGCTGAGCCTTGAGATGCAGCCCTGGCTGACACCTTGACTGCAGCCTGTGAGCGGCTGAGCCAGAGGATTCAGATGAGCTGTACCTGGATTCCTCACCCACGGGAACTGTGGTAATAAATGTTTGTTGTTTGAAGCTGCTAGATTTTAGAGCAATTTGTGATACAGCACTGGATAACTAATACAGAGCCACTTGCTGCTAATACCCTCAGTAAACATGTTTCTTCCTTTTTATTTTCCCTTTCCTTCCTGCCTGCCTTTTGTGCATCTCAATTAATACAGCATACAGCTATCTCATTCTAGCCTAGGCCAGGCTTTTTTTTTTCCACCTGAAACTCTCCGAATATCCCAAATCCACATCTCTCAGTATCCAATTTGTCTGGCATTATCATTTGAGCCAGTGGGGAAGAGAAGCTTTCATCAATGGTGGCATCTGATACGCTTCTCATTATCCTCTCTGCTGTCTCCCTCTTTGCAGAACTACTCAGCAGTGAAATTAAAACATTTGTTCACTTCATTGCTCAACAGTGATGCTAGGGCGGCCATCTGGGAAGAGAAGCAGGGGTGGGCTGATGAAAGGGCCAGGAGAGGGCAGTTAGCTGCATGGACAGCCCTGCTCTCTCTGCTCTTTCTTTCAGAACCTACTGGGGACCTACACCCGTGCCAGCACTACAGCAGTTATTCCATCAGCCCCCTAAAGCTGCCTAGGGCTCCACAGTGGAATAAGCAAGCAAGCCCTTTTCTGCAACAGTTTTTCTGCCTAAACAGAAGGGTATTAGGATATTAGGATAGGCAGGGGTTCGTCAATTACTATCATGTAACAGAACTCCAAAAGCTGACCAAAACAGAGTTCTGTTGAAAGGGCTAAGTTCTTTAACCATACATTTGGAACTAACTCTTAATTCTCAGGGGTAAAGGTACTTCAATAAATTCATGTTAATGCACGGTCACAGAAGTAATCTAAGTACTTTGCCTATGAGTGAAATGTAGGTAAATATATTTCAAGATGAGACCATTTCTTTTCCTCTATAAGTGAAAAACCATTTAATCTTTCCCTTAACTCAAGCCTTTTAACTGAGTTGACTTATTTACCCCAATTGTTTGCCTACTGCCTTCAGATCTGTTTGAGTTATACTATATTCTTGTTCACTCAGGCCTCTGTTGACTGCTGAGGGCTGGGTGATGGCAATAATGATAGAGACTATAATCGCTCCACATCATCCCGGACACCATGCCATCTACCTTCCTCCTCCTCACACCAGGCCTGGGAGACATTACTACTACTATTTTAGATGAACTTCAAGGTGGTTAAGTAACTTGCCTAAGGTCACAGGTCTAGTAAGGAGAGTAGCTGGCACCCCTTTCACCTAGTTCCACCTCCCGGATTTAAGCATAATCGAATCTATTTACACTGGGTTCTATTAGACTTACCAGAATCAATACCACTTTGAACACTGGGTAGTATGTAGACAATTTGTATCACTTTTCTTGGTCTCAATTAATAGACTGGTATATAGTAGGTGCTCAATAAATGTTTAATTAAATAAAATTCCCTTGCCATAAAACCATTAGCCCTTCTATCCATGGCTGCACATCTTAGGCTTAATCATTAACAGAAAGGAGATTTGGAAAAACAACAACTTATTTTCACCTTTCATAGACCTGTAAAATGAATCTCATTAACTCACTCTCAAGAGGGCTACCCAACCCTTCAGTGAACAGAGCCCTCCAAACACAGATCTGCATTTGACAAACCTCCACAGCAGCGACACGGCTGAAAACACCAGATTCACATAGGAGAAGAGACGTGTTTGCCTTTGAAATAAAGTTGAAGGAGAAAAAAATGCTACTAGGTCTTCAGCTTTGGGAGTCTTCTAGATTTCTAGGTGAAGAGTTGATCAAAAAGCACAGAAATCAATAGTAGAAAAAGCTATCTCCTTATTCTAGTTGAAGACCCACTTTGCTGTATACACAATTAATTAAAAGCAGTGACATGGCTAGGAATAAAGAAGGAAGACAATTCCAGCCTTCATCTTTCTCCCATGCTGGATGCTTCCTGCCCTCGACCATCAGGCTCCAAGTTCTTCAGCATTTGGATTCTTAGACTCACACCGGCGGTTTGCCAAGGGCTCTCCGGCCTCTGGCAAAAGACTGAAGGCTGCACTGCCGGTTTTCCTACTTTTAAGGTTTTGGGACTTGGACTGATCCACCACTGGCTTCCTTGCTCCTCAAGGCGCAGACGGCCTATCGTGGGACTTTACCTTGTGACTGTGTGCCACCTACCACGGCTTTGGCCACTTTCTGTTGGATTGCACCTGAAGTTAGAGCAGCTGCTGCCATTTCTGTCACCATGAGGGCAAGCCTTTCTGAAAGTGGAGGCCACAGAGAGGAAGCATTGCTGAGACGGGGAGAAAGAACCCAGGTCCTGATGATGGTGTTGCCATACCTGTACCCAGCCATGGCCAGAGCTATCTCTCCTTTCACACTGTGAAGTCACAGGAGCCAACAAGTTAACTTTTTGCGTAAGCCAGTTTGGACCAGTAGATTGCACACAGAAGGCGCTCAAAGGAATCCTAGAAGCCCGGCGCTGGAAAGGGTCCCCAATTCAGCTGGTCTGGTGCTCCCTGCGGTACGTGAATGTGTTTACAGCGTCTCCCTACAACTCTCTCGGATATTCCTATGTCTACCCTAATTTAGTTGTTTTAGTAACAATGTGGTGCCTCCCAGGCAACGTGGTGTCCTGGATGAGAACGGGATCTCTGATGCCTCCATGCTTCTGAGCACCGCCTGGTCTGCAGGGACCATGGGTGGTGTCTGAATCCCCAGTGAAATTCCCTGAGCCTCACAGTCCCAGTGGGGCTTGTCTGTCACTGAAGTGCAAGCCACGCTCAATCCCTGGGGATGCTGAGTGCCGTTAATGGCCACGTGATGCCAGCTAAATAAAAACAATTTTCAACCTCCAGAAAGTATCCCAGCCACTCATAAAATCATCCACTGTGTCTCACTGTATGCAAGTCTTGTTAGCTCCACGCTGTTCTCAATCTGTAGCATCTCTGCTGCCTGCATGTCGGGAGGCAGACACATGTCAGAAAATACAGACGAGAGAACTGGAAAATGCCAGTGCCAGCGCCCTGTCCAACCCCTACCTTGCCTTTGTTTTTACCCACATGAAAACTGGCACAGAGAGGCAAAACAACTTGCCTAAAGCCACAGAGCAAGTAAGTGGCAGTGTCAAAACTTGTTAATGCTAATGTCCAGAAGAGTTAAATAAATGATTTCTAAAACATTTAAAAAAAAAAAAAAAAAAAAAAAAAGGCTGGGCACGGTGGCTCACGCCTGTAATCCCAGCACTTTGGGAGGCTAAGGCAGGTGGATCACCTGAGGTCAGGAGTTCGTGACCAGCCTGAACAATATGGTCAACCCTGTCTCTACTAAAAATACAAAAATTAGCCAGACATGGTGGCGCATGCCTGCAGTCCCAGCTACTCAGGAGGCTGAGGCAGGAGAATCACTTGAATCCGGGAGGGCAAGGCTGCAGTGAGCTGAGATTGCACCACTACACTCCAGCCTGGGCAACAGAGCAAGATTCGGTCTCAAAAACAAACAAACAAACAAACAAAAACCAAAAAACAAAAACCTAGCATAAAAACTGAAAAACAGTATGAGTCTGGCTCTAAATAAAAGTTTTACTCAGCTTAGCCAAAGGTGAGAAGCGTCCTCTTAGGTCACTATCTGCTTTTCTCATGGGTGAGGGATATTACACTGATACAAAGACATGCAGAAGACGTGTTCCCACTCCAGCACCCAACAGATTTCTCTTTAATAAGTTTTGGCTTTGGTTTCTCACAATTCAAGTAGCCCAGCTTCTTCTCATGTTGCTGCAATCACCGCTCAGGGAATGGCTTTGCCACCTTTCATCATTGATCTCAGGAAATAAAACAATCGGGACACTAGTTCATGGTGTCCTCCCTAAACTCAATCCTGCCCAGGTGCACACCTCACAGCTGTGTTTCAGAAATGGAATGACACATCCAGGAGTAGACTATTTTTAATGTTAAGCTGTTCTCAAGTTATGATTAACCAAACAACGACCAATCACAGGACACCACTCAAAGCTCTTGGGGAGCTAAAAATGTACAAACAGAAAAACAAAATACCCTAAACAAACTGTAAAATTGTACGGAAATGTGAAACAATGTTGTTCTAAGTGAACAGCTCTTAAATGCGCTCATTGCTGAAGCCTTATGGTGAAATCTGTAATTTGGCGACTCTTGTGCATACTTCCCCCAAAATAACCACACATGTGGCAGGATTTCTCTGCTGTCAAGATACTCTTTAAGGACAGGGATCAAGTCTTATTGAAGTTTCTCTGCCTAGCAAGCGGCTCAGTCTGGCACATATCAGTTGCTCAGTAAACATCCGCTAAATCAAAGGGTAAGCAAATGAGGAAAATGGGTATTCGGTGGCCTCTCATGCCACTGAAAGGTGCCAGCACAGACATTATGACATCTGCCATCACACACTAAGTTTTGCAAGCCATTCACTTCTCCAGCTATGCTTCTCAAAATGTAGTCTACAGGTTCCAAAACAGCAACCCATGGGGAGCCTGTTAAAGATGTAGATTCCCAAGTTCTACCACAACCTAAGAATCAGACACTATGGAAATGAGGTCTGGAGGTGCTTTGTAACAAGCACCTCAGATGATTTTTCTATACATTGCTAGAGACTGATTGCTTCATTCTAGATACTACCCCTGCAGTACAGGAAGCTACTTCCTCTAGAGACTGTTCTAGAAAGTGATTGCTTCAGACCAGACACTGCCCTTGAAGTTTAAGAAGCTACTTCCAAGTGGATGGTGGTACCTATCTGAAAGCATGCCTTACAAATTAAGCTTAAAGTAACAGCAAACCGGCCGGGCGCGGTGGCTCAAGCCTGTAATCCCAGCACGTTGGGAGGCCGAGATGGGCGGATCACGAGGTCAGGAGATTGAGACCATCCTGGCTAACACGGTGAAACCCCGTCTCTACAAAAATACAAAAAACTAGCCGGGTGAGGTGGCGGCGCCTGTAGTCCCAGCTACTTGGGAGGCTGAGGCAGGAGAATGGCGGAAACCCGGGAGGTGGAGCTTGCAGTGAGCTGAGATCGCGCCACTGCACTCCAGCCTGGGTGACAGAGCGAGACTCCGTCTCAAAAAAAAAAAAAGTAACAGCAAACCATCTCATGTATCAGAGTAAACGGCCATGGCACCAGGATATTATAAGGCATTCAGTGAAAAGGGGGTTTCAAGGTCTATTAGGTCTAAAATACTGAGTTAATGTATAAACAAACAATAGCAGTTGTTCCCTACTGATCTCCTACCGAGTGTCTGGCATTTTACTATGAATTTTATTTAAATAATCATAATTCACAATGACCCCATGATGTAGGTGATAGTATCCCCATTTTACAAACAAGGACACTGAGGCTTATAAAGATGAAGCTGCCTAAAGTCACAATGCTAGTAAATAGTAGAGCTGGATAAATGAATTGTATATCCACACAATGCACATGACTCAGCAATAAGAAGGAATGAACACACAACAGTAGGGGCCCATCTCTGTAGAGTTCACAGAAAAAGAAAAAAGGGAAGAAAAAAAAAAAACCATGGATGAATCTCAAGATACTTACGCTGAATGAAAGCCAGACAAAAAATACATACCATATGATTCCATTTATACAATACTCTGGAAAATACAAACTTATGTACAGTGACCGAAAGCAGACCAGCAGTTACCTGGGACGTGGGTAACGGGAAGGGGCAGGAGAGAGGGAGTACACACGGACACGAAGAAACTTTTGGGGGTGATGGAGATGTTTACCATCTTGACTGTGGTGATGGTTTCAGGGCATATACCAAAACTAATCACACTGTACAGTATACCTATGTACAGGTTACTGCATGTCAGTCATAGCTCAGTAAGGCTGTCTGAAACAAACTATAAGACAGAGAGACAGAAGTAGAGGCCCAAGTACAAAGCAGCATCTCCCTAACTCTGTTTAATCTTATGTTCTTAAAGTATCTGTTCCCTTTTTCTTTCTGAAGTTCAAAGATTTATTACGGACTGTAACAGAATAGGCTTTAAAAACAGCCACCAAGTGATTTGCAGAGCTCCTACTATGACCTCTAAAACTGAGGAAGAAATAATATAAGCCTATAATGATCATGAATAGCAAATCAGTGTTCATTTAAAGGACCATTAATGATATTGCCATCAAAAAATTAGAACAAGAAATGGAAAAAAAGAAAGAAATGTTGAACGAATGCATGTATAACATACATTTCTTGACCACCTGTTATATGCCACATACTTTTAGGTACCAATGTTAAAAAAAAAATGCATAAGACAGAGTTCACCTAAGTATAAAGGTGACACTAATAACTTGAGTATTGCTGATCTAAGGAATAACGTTACTCCTCTGTAGCCAAAGTTAAGTGGAGAGGAAGCCTTAAGAGAAAATGAAGAGGTGTGTCTAGAAGCTATCAAGGTAACAAACTAATGACAAAAAATGATGGATTGAACAGTTAAGAGAACATGCAAGTGCAAAAATATAAAACCATAATGTCCTTCAGCATAATCAGTACAAAGAGTACCAAGGATTTATGACTTGAAACCTCCCAAAGAGAGTCATCAGGGTTAGCCCAGCCTTGTAACTAGCTTGTCTCCCAAGAAAACAATGTATAGCCAACTGTCAATTAACACAGCTAAAATAAATACTAGACCTTGAATTTGTTTTTTTAAAAAGTAACTTGCTATGAATCAGGAAAACATTTAATTATTAGAAGGCATGTATTACTTGGATTAATACAAAATTGCCTACAGCAACATGGGAGGATCGACCCACAATACCCCCTACCAATCAGAGGAGCAAGCCTGCTGGGACAGTGGCCTCTCGCTCTGCCAGCGGCCTCTCAGAATGGGGAAGCAGGGCTGGGAGAAAAGGGAAATAAATGGAATTCTAAATTGGTTGTGGAGTCGAATCTTGCAGGGTCAGGTGTGAAGAATCAGGTATTGAGAGATCACACAGGTAGGAAAGCGTCTCAACTGAGTTACTTAAAAAAGAGGTCAGCTAAGAAAGCATGATAGCCATTTGGCAGTTTTCTGTCAGGCGATTCCTAAACACTTATACATATATGCATCACTTTTACCCTGTTGGGAGGCAGTATAACTCAGTGTGTAAGGGAGCAGCGCTAAAGTCAGAATGCTGAGGTTTCAATTCTGGCTCAGGGTCATATGAGCTCTGTGACCTTCTCCAAATTACACCACCTCTTTGAGACAGTTTTCTCATGTATAAAACAGGACTTAACAATAATACCCACACTGATGATTTTTGTGAAAATTAAATGTGATAACACATATGCCAAGCTTAATACAGAAAGCGTTCAATAAATGTTTATCATTACTGTTTTTATGTCTGAAAATGGCCACTGTTATTCCTAAATATTGGATGTATTTTACCAATAATTCATATATATAAAGTCCTTTTTGTCCATATTTTGAGTATCTGTTGTTTTGTTTTAATTTGAATTGTTTAAGTCTCAGGTTTGGGGTTATACATGGCTACCTTCTTAAATTTATCTGTGATTAATCAGGAGGAAATGGTATGATCAGTTAAGTATCCTGGATCAAAACTGGTTAGAAGCTAGGATTCTCCTGGTGATCAAAATGTAACTTCATTTTGAAAGTATCTTGCCTGAGTACTTTTGCGAGACTGCCCTTTAGGGAATAAATTTTTAAAAATTAAAGTTTCAAAACATTGAAACCCTGGGCTATTTCCGCCCCATATGGAAAGTTAGTAAGGTATCCTGAGAACACTAAACTAGCAAACAAGTACAAAAGTCGAGGTACCTACCTCCTTCTGTGGACCTTTAATTTCTGAACACACTTCTAGTTTTTTTAAAACATCCTGGGTAACCATGAGCGCATCTGAGAAGATACCTTCATTTTCTAGAAGAAAATTCAGCTGGTAATGTTTCCTTTCACATGCTAAATGTGGAACAAAATAAAACGAATCAGAAATTCATTACTTGAAACAAATTTTTACAAGTTTCAGCTGTCTGAGCATCTTCAGGTCATATACTGCACCTAACTGATCTCTATCTAGCACATTAGTTATGAATAACAGACAACAGTATCTCTCACAGCTTCCTCCTTTGTGTTGGCCTCAGCCTGATTAAAATAGCAGATAATCAGCAGGGTGTGGTGGCTCACGCCTATAATCCTAGCACTTTGGGAGGCTGAGGCGGGTGGATCACGAGGTCAGGAGTTCGAGACCAGCCTGGCCAACATGGTGAAATCCCGTCTCTACTAAAAATACAAAAAATTAGCTAGGCGTGGTGGTGCATGCCTGTAATCCCAGCTACTTGGGAGGATGAAGCAGGAAAATCGCTTGAACCCGGGAGGCAGAGGTTGCAGTGAGCTGAGATCATGCCATTGCACTTCAGCCTGGGCAACAGAGCAAGACTCCGTCTCAAGAGAAAACAAAACAAAATAAAAAAAAACAGATAATTATCAAAATGGTACCTCATTATTCCAATACTGCTTTTCTGCTCTGTAGTTCATGTTTGGACTTTCAATGTTCAAAAACACAGACACTTTTAAAAGAAGAATGGCCCAGAATGGTATTGCACTGAATATTGGTTTTCTACCTAACAGCGGTCTTTGATAAATTTATTAATGAAACATTAAAACTGATAAAGATCATTAAAAACAGAAGGATGGATTATAAGACAATGACTGTTACCTGGTTCTGTGCTTGTCTCCTTTGCCTCACTAAAGGTTTGCACAACAGGGGAGGGGGAACAATCTTCAGCTGTGTTAGGAGTCTCCACTGGGGTCTCTGCATTCCTCTGGCTCTCCTGGGCCGTGGGAGAATTCACACTCATCTCTTGTGAAACTGCAAGGACTGCTTCCTCAGTCTCAGCTTTCACAGGGCCCCCTGGAGTGGCAGAAAGCTCTGGGGAAGAATGAGGCTCTCCAGCACCTTCGGATGAAAGGATTTCTACCTGAGGCTTCTCTGGTTCCTTTGTGGATGTCTCTGAGGATGGCGCAGAGACGTCCCTTACCACCTGACCCTGAACAGAGCAGTTTACAAGGCTGGTCAGAAGATTTTTGCAGCTAACAGCCACATCAAACATCTGTAGACTGTCTGCTAAGGAGATGATTTTGGAGAAGTTGTGCTTGCCCACAGGTAGTTTGCCCGTGTACATCATTTCCAACAAGAGCGCAAACTCCTCGGGGCTCACCACAGATGCATCGATGGAGATGGTATCTGTGTTATCCAGCAGGGTTTTGAACAGGAGGCTGGCAGCAGCCAGGACAAGCTTGTGAGCCCTGAAGTAAATGGTACCAATGGAGATGGTGCAATCACAGAACTGCTGCTCCTTGCACAGAGTGTAGAGCTGCTGCAGCAGCTGCCGGCTGTAGTTGGGGAGCTCCATTGCATCAACTCTGCCCCAAGAACTCCTCTTCCTCTCCTCTCCTAGAGTCGGCTTCGGGGGGACAGGCCCTAGAGAAAATACCCACAATATACCAGGTTAAAACTTCAAAAAACCATAGGGGAAAAAAGGCCTTGAATGAAATGCTAAATGAACAGAAAGGCATTTCACTCATTCATTCAACAAATGTTGCTTAATAGGGAGGGACAGTATGCCAGGTATACTAAATCAATAATGATCATTATGTGTTTAAACATATGAAAGAGACTGCGCATAATGCTTTGTATAGACGATCTCATTTGATTCTCACAATGACTCAGTGGAAAAGATATTATTTCCTCCCCATTTTACAGATGAGATTGGAGCTTTGAAGGACCCAGAGAATCACCCTAAGGAAAAACAGCCATCTCACTGACTTCAAAGCTCTAACTACACTACCATTCCTGCTCCCAAAGAGCTCTCAGCCACCTAGAGGAGATAAATATGTAGATGGAGACTTATAATACAATGTCCTTGGCTTATTCAGTCTAGCCCTAACAATGGACCGAGGTCATCATTCTCTTCCTCTGAAAACACATTTTTCACTTGGTTCTCCTTCTCACTCACTAGCCATGCCTTCCCAGACTCCTTGGTTGGGTCCTCTGTGTCAGTGCAGCCTTTAAAGCTTGGAGTGCTCAAGGACCCAGTCATGCCACCTCTTACCTTCCCTCTCTTCTGATTCCATAGCTTTGAAATGTCATCTAAATGCTGACAACTTTCAGATTTATGTCTCTGGCTCAGACTGTTCCTCTGAACTCCTGATGTAGACCTCCAACTACCTACTCAACATCTCCAATTGGAACCTGGTTTCTGAAATGTAACATATCCAAAACTCTCCTGCCACTTTCCCACCTCACAGCAATTCTGTCCTTCTCGTTCTTCAGACTAAAACCAAGTCATCCTTGACTTTTGCTTTTTCTCATATGCTATATCCAATCCTTTATAAACCCTGTTGGCTCTACCTTCAAAACATATCCAAACTCCAACCGCTAATTTCCTTCACTGGCTCCTCTCTAGTCAGTCCAAGCTGCCATCATCTCTTACCTAGATTACTGCAGCAACCTCCTAATTAGCCTCCATCCTCCCCTACTGCTATCATCCTGTCTTCGACCCAGTAGGCAGAGCAACCTACTCAACACACAGCCAGATCTTGCTGCTTCTTTGCACAAAAAGTCTTAAATGGCTTCCAGTCTTGGAGTAAAAGTCAAAGTTCTTACAATGGCCTAGCAAGCCTTTAATCGTGATCTGGCTGTCATCGGCTCCTAACCTCATCTTCTACCACTCACTCTCCCCCTCACCCGTTCTGCTCTGACAACTCCGCCTTCCTTGCTGACCTGGGAATATACTAAGCATGCTCTACATTCTCTGCCTCAGGGCCGAGCATGCTTAGTATATCTGTGCGTGGCTGGCTGGCTTATTTCTACCAACCCTTTGCTCAGAGGCCATGTTAGCAGTAAGGCCTTCTTCCCTGACCATGTTTTTTCAACAAGCAACCTCTCCTCCAACCTCAGAACATCCCGCTCCTTCGTCTGCTTTGTTTTTCATCATAGCACTTATCGCCTACTGACATACTATATTTTTATTTGTTATTATCTATCGTCCTTCACTAGAATATAAGCTCCATTAGGGTACGAACTTAATTTTTGTATCCCAATGCTTAAAATTCTGCTTAACACAAATACTGTTGATAAGTTGGTAGAATGAATAAATAACTAAAAGAAAACATAATGATGGATTTGTACACAGAAACAGTTTGGGGGATAGGGGAGTATAGGAGTTAGAGTAAAGCTTTGAGGGAATAACAGCTGACCTGTGTCTTAAAAGATACGGACACACAGATGAGGTAAAAAGAATGGGAGGAAAAGGCAATCCTGGCAGGGATGCCTGCATGAGGCACACAGATAAGAAAACATCCCGTGGTGGCAGGCAGGAAGATTAGGAGCTGAGATTATTGCTGGAACATAAAGCAGGGAATAGGAGTGTTAAGAGATGAATCTGGAGAGGCAGGCAGGGGTGTTGGCCACAGAGGGATATATAGGCCATGATTACGAGCTTGGATTTTATCCTAAAAGCAATGAGCAGCCATTGAGGTGTTTGAAGGGCTTTAAGCAGCAAAGTCATGTGGTCAGATACGCATTTTAAATATACCACTTAAGTAACATGTGTACAGAATTTGAGGGGGATAATGCTGGAGACGGGCTCTATTATTGCAGGAGATCAGGAGAAAATCAATGAGGGCTTCAAGCAGGAGAACTGGTAATAGGAGAGAGCCAAAACACATTGCGAAAGTATAGCTGTCATGACTTAGGGGCTGAATGATGTGAAGGATGGAGAGAAACAATTCCCAGGTTCCTGGCTTGGTGAGTGGGTGGATGATAAGATGATCCTGATAATACAAGAACAGACAGTTTAGGGGGAGAGACATCTAGTTCAGTTTTGGGTTTGAGGATCTTATCTTTGTGGATCTTTGAGGAAATTATATAATCTCACTTGTATAAAGAAACAAGTACACTAAGAAAAGGGCAGAAAGACATGTCAAAAAACCAGCAATTGCTTTTGTTATGGATGATTCTCTTTCCACCCCACCATTTCTACATTTACTGACACTGAAATTGACAGATAAAAACATAAATAAAAATATTTCAGAGTTCCAGTTTCCATGCTGGCATGTCAGGAGCTTAGAAGTCACCATGTCCTAAAAGCAAACAAAGCTGAACAAACTGAAAAACCAACAACCTTCTTTAATTAATCAAAGAAAGGTCACAGGGCAAATCATTGTCCCTAAAATTAGAGACAGGTAGACACAGAGAATCACAACTTAATGAACAAAAAACACAAGCCAGGCGCAGCGGCTCATGCTTGTAATCCCAACACTTTGGGAGGCTGTGGCGGGTGGATCACTTGAGGTCAGGAGTTTGAGACCAGCCTGGCCAACATGGCAAAATCTCGTCCCTACCAAAAATATACAAATTAGCTAGGCATGGTGGCAGGCACCTGGAATCCCAGCTACTCAGAAGGCTGAGGCAGGAGAATCACTTGAACCTAGAAGGCAGAAGCTGCAGTGAGCCCAGATCACACTACTGCACTCCAGCCTGGGCAAAAGAGGGAGACTCTGTCTCAAAACACAAAACAAAACAAAAACAACATATGAACAAAAGCCTCTGTAGGAACAAGCGCCAGTTTAAGAAAACCTGAACTGCAATCAATGAATCGCTGGAGGCTCAGTGTGCACAACTCTGAGAGTTAAAAATTCTGGGGGGGACTCAGTCATGGGGGGCCCCCAATACTTCTGTGAGCTTTACCTCCTAGAGCTCTAACAAGTCCTCACAATGAATACTGAAGAAAAATTCCCTCTTGCTTCCAGCAGCGGGAGAGGGAAAAGGAGCCATTTTGAAATCCGCCAGAGCACTCTGTTTTTAACAAGGCCCGCCTTCAAGAAAAGCATTTTACAAGAGCCTAACTGGCTACAGTTTTCTCAGAGTCTAACCTACCTGGAGAAAAACAGATATCGAACTCCAGCTCCCTCCAGCCATCCTGTACCATCTAAGGAGCAAAAAAGCCTGAGAGTACTTGGGAAGTTCACAGCCCATGGGCACAAGCTCACCAAAAGAGTGAGAATCCCAGGACTAGAGAAAGCTTCTCCTCCCCTACACCCTACTACCCCATCAATAAAGGCCTAGCTATAGCGGTTCCTTTTATGTAGTACATCATGTCCACCTTTCAATAAAAAATTACAAGGCATACTAAAAGGCAAACAAACAAACAAAACCAAAAAACAGTTTGGAGAGACACAGCAAACTTCAAAACCACTCAGATATAGCAAGAATGTCCAAATTAGCACATCAGGTTTTTTTGTTCTGTTTTGTTTTTGTTTTTTTTTAAGACTATGATTACATATCCAGGGGCTTTAATGGAAAAAGTACAAAACATGTAAGAATAGATGGATAATGTAACAGAGAAACGGAAATTCTAAGAAATAATCAAAAAGAAACGCTAGAGATAAAAAACACCATAACAGAAATGAAGACTGCCTTTGATGAGCTCATTAGTAGACTGAACACGACTGAGGAAAGAATCTCTTAGCTTGAAGATGTAACAATCCAAAACTAAAAAGCAAAGTAAAAAAAGAAGAAAAAAACAGAACAGAATATCTAACAGTGGGAAGACTAGAAAAGAAATAACTAATGCCAAATGGGGACACCAGAAGGGGAAGAGAGAAAAGCAGCAATATTTGATGCAATAATGACTGGGAATTTCCCCAAATTAATGTCAGACACCACATCACAGATCCAGGAAACTCAGAGGACATTAAGCCTAGGCATATAGTTTTCAAATGTCAGAAAATCAAAGGTGGTCATGGTAACAAAGAAAAACAAAATACAATGTATTAATATCAGTATCACTGTATACCCCATATACATTAAAAACATAAGGTAATTTATGAATGTCCACAAATATAAACTAAATAAAATGATTCAATTCCTTGAATGATGCAATCTGTCAAAACTCACACACACAGCAATAGACTATCTGAACAGGCCTATATCTATTAAAGAAGGTGAATCAAAGTGGAAGCAACAGGCCCAGATGTGTTCACTAATGAGTTCCACCCAATATTTAAGAAATTATACCAATTCTCTACAAACTCTTCCAGAAGACAGAAGCAGAGGGAATACTTCCCAACTCATTCTTTGAGGCCAACATTAACCTTCTACCAAAACCACACAGAGATATTACAAGAAAAGAAAACCACAGACCAGTATCTCTTGTGAAGACAGATGCAAAAATCCTCAACAAAATATTAGCAATTTGACTCTAACAATGCCTAAAGAGAATTATACATCATGGCCAAATGGGATTTCTCACAGGTATGCAAGGCTGGTTCAACATTCAAAATCAATTAATGTAATCCATCGCATCAACAGGCTAAAGAAGAAAAATCATGTGAATATGTCAACAGAAAGATGCAGGAAAAGCATCTGGCAGAAATCCAATGCCCATTCATGATAAAAACTCTAACAAACCATAAATAGAGGGGAACTTCCTCAACTTCATAAAGAACATCTACAAAAAACCTACAGTTGACATCATTCATAATGGTGAGAAACTCAAAGTCTTCCCACTGGGATTATAAACAAGGCTGGGATACCCCGGTTCACCACTGATCTTAAACACTGTACTGGAAGTCCTAGCTAATGCAACAAGACAAGCAAGGAAATAAAAGGTATACCTTTTATTGGGAAGGAAGTTAAAACTGTCTTTGTTTGCAGACTACATGATTGTCTTTACAGAAAATTAGAGAGAAATGACAAAAAATTTCCTGGAACTAACAAGAGATTATAGCAAAGTTGTAAGACATAAGGTTAATATACAAAAGTTAACTGTTTTCCTATATACCAGCAGTAAGGTAGAATGTGAAATTAAAAACTTTACCATTTACACTAGCACCCTAAAAAGGCAAATACTTAGGTATAAATCTAACAAAATATATACAAGATCTATATGAAGAAAACAACAAAACTCTGATGAAAGATATCAAAGAACTTAAAAAATGGAGAGATATCCCATGTTGTTAGATAGAAATATTCAATATTTTCAGAGACTCAGATCTTCCCCATGACCAAAATAGCTAACTCAATATTGAAGGAGAAGACTAAAGTTGGAGGACTGACACTGACTTCAATATTTACTATTTTAAAGCTACAATAATCAAGACAATGTGATATTCGTGAAAGAACAGACAAGTAGATCAGTGAAACAGAACAGAAAGCCCAGAAACAGAGCCCACACAAATACAGTCAATTCATCTTTGACAAAGGAGCAAAGGCACTAAAATGAAGCAAAGAATATCTTTTCAACAAGTGATGCTGGAACCAATTGGACATTCACATACAAAAAAAAAAAAAAAAAAAAAAATGAATCTAGACATAGACCTTACACCCTTCACAAAAATTAACTTAAAATACATCAGAGACCTAGATGTAAAATACAAAACTATAATTCCTAGAAGTTAACATCGGAAAAAACTTAGTTGACTTTGGTTATGGCAGTCTTTTTAGATACAACACCGAAGGCACAATCCATGACAGAAATAAATTTTGCTCCATGAAAGACAATGTCAAGAAAATGAAAAGACAAGCCACAGACTGGGGGAAAATATTTGCAAAAGACACATCAGATAAAGAACTCTCAAAACTCAACAATAGGCCGGGCGCGGTGGCTCAAGCCTGTAATCCTAGCACTTTGGGAGGCCGAGGCGGGCGGATCACAAGGTCAGGAGATCGAGACCACAGTGAAACCCCGTCTCTACTAAAAATACAAAAAATTAGCCGGGCGCGGTGGCGGGCGCCTGTAGTCCCAGCTACTCAGGAGGCTGAGGCAGGAGAATGGCGGGAACCCGGGAGGCGGAGCTTGCAGTGAGCCGAGATTGCGCCACTGCACTCCAGCCTGGGCAACAGCGTGAGACTCCGTCTCAAAAAAAAGAAAAAAAAAAAAAAAAAAAAACTCAACAATAAGAAAACAAACAACCCAATTAAAAATAGCAAAAGACCTGAACAGACACCTCATCAACGAAGATATGCAGATGACAAATAAGCATATGAAAAGATGTTGTACATGGAATGTCTTTAGAGAATTGCAAATTAAAACAACAAGATACCATCACACACCTATCAGAATGACCAAAATCCAAAACACGGGCAATACCAAATGCTGAGGAGGACGCAGAGAAACAGGAACTTTCATTCAATGCTGGTGGGAATGCAAAATAGTACAGACATTCTACAGATTAACAGTTTCTTACAAAATTAAACATACTCTTGCCATATGATCCAGTAATCACATTCCTTGGTAATTACCCAAAGGGGTAGAAGACTTATGGCCACACAAAAGCCTGCACACAATGCTTATAAAGCAGCTTTATTCATAATTGCCAAAATTTGGAAGCAACCAAGAAGTAGATACAATGAATAAACTGCGGTACATCCAGACAATGGACTATTATTCAGTGCTAAAAAGATATGAGATATAAATTCATGAAAAGACAGGGAGGAAACTTAAATGCATATTTCTAAGTGAAAGAAGTCAATCTGAAAATGCTACATACTTTATAATTCTAAATATATGATGGTCTAGAAAAGGTAAATAGATAGTAAAAAAGACCAGTGATTGCCAGGAGTCAGAGGAGAGGGAGGGATGAATAAGCAAAGCACAGAGGATTTTTAGGGCAGTGAAATTATTCTTCATGAATCTACAATGGCAAATATAGGTCATTATACATTTGTCAAAACCCACAGAATGCATAACACCAACAGTGAACCCTAATGTAAACTATGGACTCAGGGTAAGAATGATGTGTCAATGTAGGTTCATCAGTTATAAGAAATGTACCACTATGGTGTGAGACGTGGATGGTGGGAGAGGTTGTGCATGTGTGGGGAATGGGAGTGGGGAGAGATCTGCAAACCCTCTGTAATTTCTGCTTAATTCTGCATGTACCTCAAACTGCTCTGAAAAATAGTTTATTAATTAAAATAAAGATTTGCCAAAATAAGTATCAATGTTTCAGTTCTAACTACCCCAGCCCCTTCTACACCATGTACCTAATATTGTTGGGCATTCATGAATTCATGAGATTTTTTTCAGCTTGCTCAAAGAAAATCTTTAAGAATGTCTACCCCTACTTTTTGAATACAGTCTGTTTTAATCTATATTATAAAAATGCACATATATTTTTAAACAAATGAAGAAACAGTCCTAGGAGGTAAGTGCCTTTCTCTAAAAGAAGTAGCTCGAGTAGGGGAACTGGAATTTTTATCTCTTGGTGTTTTATGGAAAGAGGGGGGAAATTCCATAAGATTTAAAACTAGGAAAACATTTTTTTAAATTTTAAATTAATTTAATATTTGAGAAAAATCTGAACAAGAACTCAATTTGCAAATAACAAAAGACCATAAACAGGCACTGATGAGGTTTTTCTAAGCAACAAATTATACCAATGTAATGTGATTTTTTTTTTTTTTTTTTTTGTAAAACAAGACATAAGTCTTATGGATTACAGTAAACCAAAAGACCAACCTGGACATACATTAGATTTTTAAACATTCTTATTAGTAAGAAACAAGTGACTGGGATTATATTTTCGGTAGACTCAAACTTAAAGGTTGCTTTTAAGTTTCTGGGGAAGGTACTCACGTCAGATTAAATAAGAAGAAGATTCGCCCAAGATGCAGAGGGAGATATTTCGAGCATTATGTGGTCAGAGCTATTTAATGTTTTTGTGAACAACTTAATAAGAAGAGAAAAAGAAAAACTTCAGCAGAATGAGCAACTGGGCAAGGTTAAAAAGCTAACTGAACCTAATTATCTAGCTTACCAATATATAGATACTAAAAAGATGGTTATAAGCTTGAGCAGTAAAATGAAAATGGGAACCGTTAAGGCCTAAAACATTCAAGGGTGGTCAGTGGCTACATAATGAATCCAAGTTGGCAATGTCGAAAACTGAAAATTTACTGAGATTAATGCAATAGTAATTAAAAAACAGACTTTTGGCAAAACGGCACACTGAGCTGAAGTAAATGCATCTTTTTCTCCCACTACAAACACACAGAAATGCTGGATAAAACATAAAAAATGCTTTTAAAATACATAGGCTTGAAAAAAAATTAAAGAAAAGAAATCCCTAGGTACCTGAAATGAAAGAAATATCAAAATCAAAGCTAGAACAGTAAGTGGGAATTGAGACCATGGTGGCCCACAGGGGTTTCAAACTCCTGTACAGGCCCTAAGCTGGGAGGAGGAAGCATTAATGCTCACATGAAGACTGCAAATGTAGCTTCAGGCAGGTAGGAGGTAGGGAGTTAGCACTGAGACCCTTGAATAAAGCCCAGAGCCTCAAACTTCGATCCTTCCTTGATATGCAGTCTGAAAAATCTGCTCACTGGCTCAGGGAAACAACAATAAGAGTTGCTTATTATCTAGGCCTTCAGCAGGAGAAAAGGTAAAGCACATCTATGCCACACAGAGGTATAGCATCCAAATTTATACTCTGTATCATACAGGAATCTCAAGTCAGGAAATTAACATAAAAACTGGTCTCTAGCATGCAGCAGAAAAAAACAAAGGGACTCACATAGAGAAAAAGAAAAACACAGAAAAGGACCAGGCGCGGTGGCTCACACCTGTAACCCCAACACTTTGGGAGGCCGAGGCGGGCGGATCACGAGGTCAGGAGATCGAGATCATTCTGGCTAACATGATGAAACCCTGTCTCTACTAAAAAAAACAAAAAACAAAAAACAAAAAAATTAGCTGGGCGTAGTGGCAAGTGCCCATAGTCCCAGCTACTCGGGAGGCTGAGGCAGGAGAATGGTGTGAACCCGGGAGGCGGAGGTCAGTGAGCCGAGATCGCACCACTGCACTCCAGCCTGAGTGACAGAGCGAGACTATGTCTCGAATAAAAACAAAAACAAAAAAACAAAACACACACACACACACACACACACACACACAGAAAAGAAGCTCACAATTACAAACTACATGAGGAAGACCTGGACGTGAAAAGTAAATCTATAAAAGCTAACAGTAGAAAACGTCAGAGGGGACCTTTGAAACAGGTAAGGCAAAGACTTCTGAAACAATTCCCCAAAAGCTTAAAAAGGAGAATAAATTTGACTGTATAGGTATTAAAGGTTTCTGTCAAAGGATACTAGAGACAGATGGACAAATGACAGAAATGGCAGATATTTGCAAAGTTTAAAGGCAACGAGAAATTGATATCCAGAATATATAAGAAATTCCTGGCTGGGTAATCCCAGCACTTTGGGAGGCCAAGGCAGGTAGATCACCTGAGCTCCGGAGTTCGAGACCAGCCTAGCCAACATGGTGAAACTCCATCTCTACTAAAAATATAAAAACTAGCCGGTGTGGTGCTGGGAGCCTGTAATCCCAGCTACTCAGGAGGCTGAGGCAGGAGAATTGCTTGAACCCAGGAGATGGAGGTTGCAGTGAGTCAACATGGTGCTACTGCACTCCAGCCTTGGCAGCAACAGAGTGAGACTCCATCTCAAAAAAAAAGAAAATAACTTATAGGACCTCAAAATTAAGTCACTGAAATCCATCAGTGGATTAATAGATTAGACAGAGCTAAAGAAAAAATGTGTGATTAAGCCAGGCACGGTGGCTCACGTCTGTAATTCCAGCACTTTGGGAGGCCACAGTGGGCGGATCACGAGGTCAGGAGATCGAGACCATCCTGGCTAACACGGTGAAACCCCGTCTCCACTAAAAATACAAAAAATTGGGCCGGAGCAGTGGCTCACGCCTGTAATCCCAGCACTTTGGGAGGCCGAGGTGGGCGGATCACAAGGTCAGGAAATCCAGACCATCCTGGCTAACACGATGAAACCCTGTCTCTACTAAAAATACAAAAAATTAGCCGGGCATGGTGATGGGCGCCTATAGTCCCAGCTACTCAGGAGGCTGAGGCAGGAGAATGGCGTGAACCTGGGAGGTGGAGCTTGCAGTGAGCCGAGATCGCGCCACTATACTCCAGCCTTGGTGACAGAGCGAGACTACGTCTCAAAAAAAAAAAAAAAAAAAAAAATTGGCCAGGCGTGGTGGCAGGTGCCTGTAGTCCCAGCTACTCAGGAGGCTGAGGCAGGAGAACCGCATGAATCCGGGAGGCAGAGCTTGCAGTAAGCTGAAACCGCACCACTGCACTCCAGCCTGGGCATCAGAGTAAGACTCTGTCTCAAAAAGAAAAAAAAGAAGAAGAAGAAAGAAAAAATGTATGATTAGGAAGAAAAGTCTGAGAAAACTGCTTAGAAGGTAGTAGTTAAAAAGAAAATATGAAAAAGAGGTTAAGGGACATAGAAGATAAATGAGAGAGCCAAACATGCATCTAATAGGTGTTCCAGCTGGAGACACTGGAGAACATGTGGGAGAAGCAATTTGAAGACATGGCTAGGAATTTTCTAGAATTAAAGATGAGTTTTAAGAATAAAAGCTTCAAAATATCAACACAGAAAAAGAAATTTAAGCAAACCAAGAGAAAACACATTACTTACAAAAGAATGACAACGAGGCTGATACAGACTTCTCATTAATAATAATAGATGTAAAAAGGAAATGGAGCAACAGTTTTCAAATATTAAGGAAAATGCCAATCAAGCCAATCAACCAAGTATCTATATGATAAACTATCAAGTCAGGCTAACTTTCTAAACAAACATAAAAGACTCAGAGACTGTCACTGAAAGAATTACTATAAGAAGGAAACTGAACCAGAAAGAAGGGATAAATATGCTAAGAAAAAAATAGAAAGCAACAAGCAAAAGAATTATTAAACATCATCTCCACTAAAATAATTAAAATCAGAAAGACTGGTAACACTGTATGTTGGTGAGAATGTTGAATGACCAGAACTGTCATACACTGTTGGTGGAAGTGTAAAGTGGTATACCTACTTGAAGAACTGATTGGCAATGTCTTAAAATGAAGACTGAACTATTATACATGCAAGAACATGGATAAATTTTTAAAAATATGTTATGTCAAAGAAGCCAGAAACAAAAGAGTACATACTATATGATCCAATTTATAGAAAGTAGAAATATAGGCAAAACTAATCTACCATGATAAAAATCAGACAGTGTAAGTTCTAGACATGGTGTGAGTAGGAAAAAAATTAAATGTAAAGAGACACCAAGAAACTTTCTGGGAGAATGGAAATATTCTACATCTTATTTTGGGTCATGGTCACAAGAGTAGATATTTGTCAAAACTCTTCAAATAGAACACTTAAGATTCTTATAATGTACATTAATTATATCTCAATTTTAAAATTACTTAATGTGTTAATATGTCTAAAATGCACCAACGTTTAAAAATGAGCATGGGAAGGGGAGATTAAAAACAAAGTAGAATAATTACAATCATAGTAGCTACCACATATTGAGTGCTTACTATGTGCCAGGCACTGTTCTAAATGCTTTGTGTGTATTCGCTCATTTAATCCTTTCAAAAACCCTATGAAGTGGGTACTCATCATCTCCATTTTATAGGTAAGAAAATTATGGCACAGAGAGGTCACATAACTTACCCAGGGCCACACAGCTAGTATGTGGCAGAGTGGGGTTCAAAACTGGGCAGTCTGGCACAGAGTTCTGTACTGTTAAACACTGTAATCCACTGTCTCTCTGAAATTAAAAAATCAACAACACAAAAAGTGAGAGTTAGGGTGTTCTAAGAGTCAAGGACGACAAAATAATACCTTCAGCCTCTGTTAAGTAAACTATGTACATTCATGTACAAGGATATAAGGGAATAGAAGCTGAATATTTACAAACAAGAGGTATAACAGAGAATAAAGAAAATGTGATTAATCCAGTAGTAGGTGGGAAAGGGGAAGAAAGAAGGCAAGAAAAGTACGGTAAACAGAAAACAAATTAAGATGGCTGGGCGTGGTGGCTCATGCCTGTAATCCCAGCACTTTGGGAGGCCGAGGCGGGAGGATCACTTGAGATCAGGAGTTTGAGACTAGCCTGGCCAACATGGTGAAACCCCATCTCTACTAAAAATATAAAAATTAGTTGGGCGTGGTGGCAGGCACCTGTAGTCCCAGCTACTTGGGAGGCTGAGGCAGGAGAATCGCTTGAACCTGGGAGGTGGAGGTTGCAGTGAGCCAAGATCATGCCACTGCACTCCAGCCTGGGCAACAGAGCAAGACTCCATTTCAAAAAAAAAAGAAAAGAAAAGAAAGCAAGCTAATTAAGATGGTATAAATAAGTCCAAATACATTAGTCATTACAATAAATAAATATTAAAGTTTCTTGTTAAAAGGCAGAGATCCTCTGATTATAATTCTTTTTCTTTTCTTTTTTTTTTTAGACGGAATCTCGCTTTGTTGTCAGGCTGGAGCGCAGTGGCACAATCTCGGCTCACTGCAACCTCCGCTTCCCAGGTTCAAGCGATCCTCCTGCCTCAGTCTCCCAAGTATTTGAGACTACAGCGCGTGCCACAATGTCCAGGTAATTTTTTGTATCTTTAGTAGAGACGGGGTTTTACCACGTTGGCCAGGGTGGTCTCAATCTCTTGACCTCATGATCCGCCCACCTTGGCCTCCCAAGACCGTATTTCTTAAAAGCCAGCTCTATGTTGTTTATTAGTGTGTGGGTGTATTTACACTTAAAACAGTGCCTAGCATATAGTAAGCACTATATGTGTTAGCTCTTATTGTTGGGTACTGAGAAAGGCTGTGAAATCATCCTCATTCAACAGTTTTGAAACTAGCCATCTGACTTGATAGCTTAAGTATTTATCTGTAAATAAACAATTAAAATAGAAATCTGTACATACCACTTTCAGGAACACAATTCTGTTATTAAATAAATATATATAATTATAAGGGATACACTAGTGATTTGGGGGCTATGGAAATACACTATAGAGGCTAAATATATTTTGTTCATCTCACAACTGAAATGTAAAAGTCTCTAATACATATTTTACTGTTTCTGCCTAACTTTCTTCGCAAGGAAGTAAATGGAAGAGACAGAATATAGCACTAGATGTCATGTGGTGAAAGGAGGCTTTCCAGAGGTAAGAAAGCAGTAGTGGAACACTGCAAGTTGGAATCTCGAAGTCCTGTAGACTCACATACAGAGGGAGCCTAAATTATGTTATTAAGTACTTAATTGCTAGGCTCGAGAAAATTGTCAAAGGTCCCATGGGAAGAACGTTTAAGCAACAGAAGAGTACCAGAAAGATGAATGTTCCTCAAAGGAACAATATTAAAGCCTCAAGAAAAGACTATACTGATATAGAATAAAGATACTTAGAAAGACGAAACTTAATTGGCTGAACCAAGTGTCGCATAATGACCCAAAACACAAAGGGGAATTCAACACAAAGTAGAAATTAGGCCAGCATTCTAAAAGGAGCACAAAGAATATTTATTCATTTAAATTTTTATTCTGTCTACTTCCAAAAAGGATTTGAAAGTTTGAGGGCTAGGCGTGGTGGCTCACACCTGTAATCCCAGCACTTTGGGAGGCTGTGGTGGGCAGATCACTTGAGCCCAGGAGTTTAAGACGATCTTGGGCAACACAGCAAAACCCCATCTCTAAAGAACACAAAAAAACTAGCCAGGTGTGGTGGCATGTGACTACTATAGTCCCAGCTCCTCGGGAGGCTGAGGTGGGAGGATCACTTGAACCTGGCAGGCAGAGGTTGTAGTGAGCTGAGATCATGCCATTGCACTCCAGACTGACAGAGTAAGACTCTGTCTCAAAAGAAAGTTTGAGGATCCTCTAAGTTATAAGAAAACAACAGTCACACACAGGAGAAAAACCAGAAAAAGTACAAGTGAGAACTAAGTCATAGCTTGTACAAAACATGGAATCCCTTTAATGAATAGGGAGGAAAATAATACTAAATATTTACAGTCTCAATATACATTGCTTAAATCAATAAAGTAGATGTTCTGTAATCAATTGAACAATTGCTGGCAAATTTCCTAACAAGACAAAAGCCTTTGCTGCCACTACTAGAGCGTAAGGGGCTCTCTTCTGTGCCTCAGGGAATGGACCTGATATTCTCCAATTTATTGTACTAATTTTCCCGTAAGTCTTCAGCCAGCAATACACACATGTCCTCATACCAGTCAGTGGTAACATACATAAATAATTAACTCTGTGTGGGTCAACTGCCCACCATTTACTCAGTACCTTGCTAGGTGCTGTGTGGGAGCAAAAGGAACGGTAAGTAAAACAAGATCCTTGTCCACAGGGAGATGGTAATCCAATACTGAATCCAACACTGGAATGACTGAAAAGAGAACTCTTAACTCAAACGGCAAGAGACAAGAAGAGGGAAAGGAAGAAAAGGAGAGAAGAAAAAACAGATTGATCCCAGTGAGTGGCAAGGGAAGGACTAGGGCTGGTAATTTCAAGGTTCAATTTCAACAGACAAGGTGAAAAGAAAAAGAATTGCAGACAAAGGAAGGAACACGAACCCAGACCTAAAGAGACATACTTGGCACATATGCTGGAAATAACATATGCTTGCAGGCAACTGGCACTGCACCTGGCTTTGGAAAGGCACCTGATAAGTAACTACTATCGCTGTTATGGACACTGGGCTGGCCAGAAGTAGGTCTCCAAAAACACCCATGTAAGAGGAAGTATGGAGCATGAGTCCAGACAATGGCAGAGGAACTTTAAACGCCTGCTTTCTGAGAAAGGCACACTGAACTAGGAACAGCACAATTAAAGCAGAGCTTTGCCAGTGACTGGCAGAATGGACTAATAAGGGAAAGACATTGCACTAGGAAGGAGTAACAGGCTTCCTACATATATTGTCTCCCAATAAACAATTGGAAGTTCATGAAGCAAAAGCTAGACCCATCTCTGCCTGGATTTCCGTATTTCAATATCCAAGAGAGAAAAGTCATTCTAACTCTTGATCAAGGTCTTCGATTCTGTCTCCCCTAACAGTTCTGTACCCTCCTATGGGCAGACCTACCCCATGGTCTGAGACATCTGTTTGGGTGTTCCAGCTTGATGCAAGCTTACCTGTATTTTTTTTTCTTATTGTTGGTACTGGTAATCCCTATCTTCTGAATAAAATCTTGACTTCTATTTTGAGGCCTGGGCTCTGCTGGAACCAGAAAGCTGAAAGGGACCTTGGAGAGCCCTATTCATTGCTTTCACCGAACAGAAGTTCATTACTTTATCTATCACGTACTCTTGTCGCATGACCAAATGACCTCAGTCCAATCTCCTTCCTTTTTAAAGGAAGAAACTAAGGTCCTGAGAGGCTGAGATGCTCTCTGATCCTAGTCTGTTTTAACCTCATGGCTACTTAGTAGCTCACAAACAACCAGAGCCAGGTGAAATAACAGGCACTCTCAACATAATTAGAGCAAAGATCATACATTCAGAAACAAGAATGGGGGGTTTGCTACACACAAAAAGATGACTTAAAATGTAAGGTATCTAAGGAATCAGTTAAGTTAAAAGAGAACCCCTAGCAATTATTTCTGAGAATACAAGGAGGATTGGCAAGGTTAGGAAAGGGTGACTGTAGCTTTTAGTAGGCCCAGATTTCTCAAGTTCAAAAGCAGCTGTCATTTGGTCTGTTCTCTTGTACTGAGGGCCTGAAAGGCAACAATGTGGGGTGTAAGAGATGCAGATTTCTGTATTTTACACTCCTGGGTTCATGACAGTATCTCTCACATGTATTATCATTGTTTCAAATGCTTTCACTGTCATCGTGACTCCTTCCCAAATGCTAGTGTGCTTCGGTTCCACTCCCCAAGATTTGGAGCGATACTCAAATGGCCTGTACGCCTTCCTAAGGTACGTGCTATTCTGGTCATTGGGAAATCCAGGCTGCCAGAACAGCTCTGAAGAATGCCAGCACTGAAGATTCTAAAGGGTGTGAATCAGGCATAAAGTTCACCTTTGTGGATTTGGGAGGCTGAGCTCTGTTGTAGATATCAAGTAGGGATGATGCTAATAACACTTGCTTATATACTGGGATTTACAGCTCATAATCCCACTTATCCTCATTTTACAGATGAGGACTAAGGCTCAGAGATGTTAACTGCCTTGTTAAGGGCCACAGAGCTAATAAATGGCAAAATCCATACTTGAACTCAGGTTTCAATTCCTAAGACATGGTTCTTTCCTCTATAATGCAAAGGCCTCACTGAATGCTAAGACTTAGCTACCACTTCTGCAGATAATTTCTCCCTCCTAAGAGCTTACAAGCCATTAAGAGTATAGCTGTCAACACTTGGTTACTTAAAACGAGCAGTTACAGTCTCATCCTGAGGCAACTGGTCAGTGAGCCAAACACATCCACTGCCCCATCCACTCAGGAGACCATGTTTTTCTCAATCTCCAATTCACACCTCATGGCTGGGTCAGCCCTAATGATATCCTGCACTCTCTTTTCATATTCTACTAAATAATACTAGGATATTATTTCTCAAATAACCACTAATAGCTACTGATATTTAAGTGCCTTACTACGTTTCTAAGCTCTTTCTCCTTATCACCTCCTTTAATACTAACAAGCCAGCAAGACAGTTAAACCCAATTTACAAATAAGCCCCTGATAGTGAAGTTAAGTAACAGACCTAAGGACATATAGCAAATCAGTAGAGGAACAGAAATTTTCATCCAGTCAGACTGACCCGAAAGCTCATGCCCTTTATCCACTAGAACAGTTTCTCACACTTTAATGTGCATAAGAATCACCTGCAGATCTTGCTAATGAAAAGATTCTGATTCAGAAGTTCTGAGTGGGGCCTCAGACTCTTTGTTTTTAACACGCTCCAGGAGACCCAGCTGTTGTTGGTCCAAGGAACCATCTCTGAGTAGCAAAGTGCTATATAACAATGCCTAGTCTCAAATCACATTTAATTATTATCAACTATGTTTTAAGCAACACTCCACCTCTAGAAAGTCACAAGTCACACTCAAATTCCTCTTATGCACCTGCGCTTGGCTCCAGACAGAAAAACAATGTCCAAAGTAGCTCTGGGAATAAATCTATACGACATGGAGGATTCGAACAACCAGGCCTTAGGCAAATAGCGCTGTGACCTCCTGGTACCAACCCGAACTCTTTTGGAATGCATTCCAGCAGCCTATCTTCTAGGGCCCCAGGCTTTGGCCAGTTGCTGCCCAAGTAACTAGACCTTACAGGATCCTGTGCCAGGACACACTGCTCCTGATCTAGGAAGTGGTCAACTAGACCTAGTTAAGCCTCAAAGGACCTACAGTGGTACAGTCAGCCAATAAATATATGCTGAACTGAACACAGTGAAGAAATCTTGGCTCATGACACAATATGTGACCTACTGTGACATTTCCTTTCTAGCCACTATGCCATCTGTCGTCTCCCACAGAATCAAACAACTCTACTTCTCTTCCATAGCCTCCTACCCAGATTTCCCGAAAGCTGTATTCAACAGCATTTCAAGGCTAGTATTCTCTCTTGTGGTATAAAGTCTAAAATTAAAGTTCAATATGAGGCTAGGCACAGTGGCTCACACCTGTAATCCCAACACTTTAGGAGGCCAAAGCAGGAGGATCACTTGAGTCCAGGAGTTCAAGACCAGCCTGGGCAACATGACAAGACCCCCGTCTCTACAAGAAACACAAAAAATTAGCCAGGTGTGGTGGCGTGCACCTACAGTCCCAGCTACTTGGGAGGCTCAGGTGGAAGGATCACTTGAGCCCAGGAGGTCAAGGCTTCAGTGAGCCATGTTTGTACCGTGTACTCCAGACTCTAGACTCGGCAACAACAGAGCAAGACCCTGTCTTTAAAAAAAAAAAAAAAAAAAAAAAAGCTCAGTTACATGCTTACTTGACATATAGTACAATCTCGAGGGCCTCAAATGGCCTACCACAAGTACCCCTCCCCATTGTGCTCCATGGATAAGGTCCCCTGGCTGAACAATCCTCCTTACTAAAGGGACCAGTTATAGCTCTTGCTTATTCTTGAGAAGTGAGTGGGTTACAGTTCCCAGCCAGCCCCTTGAATTATTCAAACAAGCCAATCATATCCTCTGGCCAGAAGCAGGGGGCACCATCCGCTCTTGACACTAGAAAGGCTGCTTCCCACAGCCCCTCATCGGTGGCTTACTCTGCTCCCGAGTGCAACTCCCATGTGAGCTTACATGACGTGTGGTATCCCAGCTTCCAGGCTGCGAGTATATGTGACTACAGCTGTAAAGCTCATCTGTCCACTGTCAGATGTCATGAGTTCAGCATCCCCATAACCCTACGGTGGGAATCCCCCTCTCTTCGGATAGGGTGAATAGGAGGTGATTAAAACATCTTTTTTGCCCAATCCACTGGTCTCTGTCCTTTTTCATATCCTTGAGGCTCTCGAATGCCTTTGGCAAGGTCATCAACTGCTCTATCATGGTAATAATATCTGGCATTGTGCTAAGCACTTTCCACACACTTTCTCATTTAATTCCCCTAACATCCCAATGAGGCAGATACCATTATATCCCTATTCTATAGATGAGGAAACTAATGTCCAGCAAGGTTATATAACCCACAAGACCACACAGTTAATAAGTTTGAGCAGAGCCCAAATGCAGATGTGTCTGGCTCCGTGTTCTTAACTACTACCTTCATCTCTCTGGCTGACAGGATTTCTGGGCTCGCTGCCATCATTCCCCAACCCCTCTCACAGGCAGAGATGGACTGCTGGGTGGCCTGGCAGGAGTGCCTGCATTTGAGGCTCCTTGTTTTTCTCCGCTGGTCTCTGCTAAAGGATGGATGGTGATATGTTATCTGGGAAAGAGTGCTATTGGAATAGGCCAGCTGGCTGGCAGCCAAAAGACTTTCCAAGGTGGCTTCAACTTAATTTACCAAAAAGTCTAGTTTGGTTGTCAACCATGCCGATACAGAAACCTTATCCTGTCAAAGTCTTAAAGTTAACTGAACTTGAGGAGGTTGGATAACACTATCTAGACACAGAAGAAGCTCAAATCAGAAAGGCAATTATTTAATTCACAAGGAGAAATATACCTATTCTTTGCAGTTATCTGTGAAAAAATTCAAATGGCAAGGTCAAATATCATCAGAAAGCCTCTTCAGAATCACAGAAGACAGCAAAGCAAGTTAGTTGTATGCAACCAACATTTAGTGGAAGCCTGGTGCCTCTGTCTTTACCATTAAAGTAAATGCCTGGCCCCACAACCCGGCAGGTGGAGCCTGAGGGCCAGCTACACCGCACAGGCACTGCCAACTGACCTTCTGTGATGTCTCGTCCATCATGGGGTTCCTAGACTCTTCTGTGGCTCCTGTTTCTGTTAATATAGTCGCATTGCTTTGTCTTTGAGATAACCTTTGGCAGGCATGTAATAGTGATGACCATGTGCTAATTTTTCAGTCTCTTTCTCTCAGAGTACCTTCTACTGGTCCTGACTATAGGCTTTTCTTTTGACACTCAGGACATCTATCTATACCAGATCAGAACTACTCTTCCTTTAAGAAACCTAAGCCCAATGAAGCTCCCAACTCACTTCAGAGCTCACTTCAGAGCTTCCTCACTTCTAGCTTCCTTCTGGGCCATCTGCCATACACTGGCTGTGGCAGACTCATTCCTCGTTCCCTTTCCCTGTTCCCTCACCCGCTCCTTTCTCCCACACACTTCATTCACTTGTTACTACTCTGCCTTCCTTCAATCCACTTAAAACTTTATAAAAAAACTTATCAATACCAAACGTACATGAAATGATTCCTTATCAGAAGGATAACAGTCAGAATTATGCAACTAGAATTATCCTTAGAGATTATGTAATTCAGCCCTACTATTTTACAGATGAAAGAATTGATAGAAATCAAGTGACCTGCTCAAGTCATAAATCTATAATAGGCAACAGCGGAGCCAGAACCAGGATCTAGGTTTTATGAGCTTTTCAGCCAGTATTTGAACCAAGATACCAAACTCCTAAGTACACACAACAGGGCTTCAGTGGGGAGGGCTTCCATGCATCTCACATACCAGCACTAGGCTGGTTACACAGCCTGTTTATCATTTTTTTCTTTGAATGTTGATTAAAATTCAACCACTGATAGCTCTTTCAGCAAGAAAATAACTATCTTTAAGCCATAAAACTGCCCAAAATATATGCAAACATATGATTGCAAATTTCCCAATCCACTGCCATTAGAACTGTAAGGTGGGGACAGGCTCAGTGGCTCACACCTGTAATAACAGCACTTTGGGAGGCCAAAGTGGGCGGATCACTTAAGGTCAGGATTTCAAAGCCAGCCTGGCCAACATGGTGAAACCTTGTCTCTACTAAAAATATAAAAATTAGCCAGGCGTGGTGGCAGATGCCTGTAATCCCCACTACTCAGGAGGCTGAAGCAGAAGAATTGCCTGAAGCCAGGAGGCAGAGGTTTCAGTGACCCAAGATGGCGCCACTGCACTCCAGCCTGGGTGACAGAGTAAGACTCCGTCTCACACACTCTCACACACACACACACACACAGAACTATCAGGTGAATTTGTGACTTGACCTCAAAAACATTTAGGTGACTATTAACATAATATAGCTGGGTGCAATGGCATGTACCTGTAGTCCCAGTTCCTTAGGAGGCTGGTGCAAGAGAATGGCTTGAGGCCAGGAGGCCAAGGCTGTAGTGCTCTTTGATCACACCTGCGAACAGACACCACACCCTAGCCTGGGCAACACAGTGAGACTGTGTCTCTTAAAAAAAAAAAAAAAAAAAAGTAGTAATACATTAATGAAAACATAACTGGAGCAGGCTTTTCTATACATAAAGGAAACAAGAAATTCACAAATGACCAAAGGATTTGACTACATAAAAATGTAAGCTTTAAAACAAAACACCATCAACAAAATTAAAAGATAAATAATAAACCAGTGAACACTTCATGGCATGTAAGTGACAACCAGGCACAGTAGTCCAACACCTGTAATCCCAGCACTTTGGGAGGCCAAGGCAGGAGGATCCCTTGAGGCAAGGAATCCAAGACGAGCCTGGGCAACACAGTGACACTCCATCTCTAAAAAAAAAAAAAAAAAAAAAAATTAACCAAGTGTGGTGGGGCACACCTGTAGTCCTCGCTATTCAGGTGGCTGAGGTGGGAAGATTGCTTGAGCCTAGGCAGTCAAGGCTATAGTGAGCTATGACCATGCCATCGTATTCCAGCCTGAGTGACAGAGCAAGACCCTGTCCCTATCACACAAACCAAAAAAGAAAGATTATACAAATCAATCAGAAAACGCCAAGCATGGCAGCCCATGCTTATAATCCCAACATTTTGGGAGGCCAAGGCAGGAGGATTACTTAAGCCCCGGAGTTCAATATCAGCTTAGGCAACAGAGCGAGACCCCATTTCTACAAAAAATAAAAAAATAAAAAAAAAATAGCCAGGCATGGTGGCACATGCCTATAAGCTACTTGGGAGGCTGAGGGAGGAGGATCACTTGAGCCCAGGAGTTCGAAGCTGCAGTGAGCCATGATTGTGTCACTGCACTCCAGCATAGGCAACAGAGTGACACCGTGTCTCCAAAAAAAAAAAAGAAAAGAAAACTTTAACATTTAAATTTTAAAAAGAAAAATACACATAATTCACAAAAAATTAAAAGTCAATAAACTGACTTAAAAAGTCAATAAACTGATTAAAAAATTCAGCCTGGTGAATAATTAAAGAAACACATATTAAAACATGGAATCAGAAAAGTTTTTCAGTGATAGTATTTAACTGCGAAATAGCGTTTTAGACCATGGACTCGGATTTGGCAGACTAACTTGAACACTTACTCGGTGACCTTGGGCATATCACTTTAATCATTGTGAGCCTTAACATCTTTAATAGTTTTGGTGTGAAGATGAAATGAGAGAATGCACTTGAATTGCTTTAGCAAAGTGACTATCAACAGTAAATGCTCAATAAGTATTAGCTTCTTTTCTTTCTTTTTTTTTTTTTTTTTTTTTGAGGTGGGGTCTTGCCCTGTCACTCAGGCTGAAGTACAGTGGTGAGATCTTGGCTCACTGTAGCCTTGACCACCTGGGCTGAAGCAATCGTCCCACATCAGCCTCCTAGGTAGCTAGGACTACAGGCATGGGCCACTACACCTGACTAAGTTTTTGATTTGTAGACAGGGTCTCCCTATGTTGCCTAGGCTGCTCTCGAACTCCTGGGTTCAAGTGTGCTTGAACCTCCCAAGGTGCTGGGATTACAGGCATAAGCTACTGTGCCCAGTCTGCTATTATTGGCGGGGGGTGGGGGAGGGAAACAGGCCTGACACAGTGGCTCACATCTGTAATCCTAGCACTTTGGGAGGCGGAGGTGGGAGGATCACTTGAGGTCAAGAGTTCAAGACCAGCTTGGCCAACATGGTGAAACCCCGTCTCTACTAAAAATACAAAAATTAGCCAGGCGTAGTGGTGCCCACCTGTGATCCCAGCTACTCGGGAGACTGAGGTGGGAGAATTGCTTGAACCAGGGAGGCAGAGATTGCAGTGAGCAGAGATCACGCCACTGCACTCCAGCCTGGTAACAGAGCAAGACTCTGTCTCAAAAAAACAAAAACAAAACTACTTACACTAATAACACAGGAGAGGGAGCAGTGAGCTAGGTACCCACACAATGCTGATGGAAGTATAAACTGGTAAAACTTTTTAGGAAACAAGGCTGGTAAATAATCTGGGAGTAATCTGCTCACCTAAAGCTATAAAAATGTCCTTAGAGACATGAGAATTTGCAGGGTGGGAAAGGTATACTTTACTTGCACTGTTTGAATGTTTTACCAGAGTTACTTTATATACCAGTTGTATAATTCCAGATAAAAAAGGAATGAGAAATCTATGATAGTAGCAGGAAAAAAATGTTAATGTTTATGCCTTTTAGAATCACTTCTAGGAATCTATCAGAAATAATTAGAGATCCAATGAAATATTTATGTACACTATATTCACAGCAATAGTATTAATGGTTTAAAAAAAAAAAAAAAAAAACCTGGAGACAAACTTAAATATATGAGGTTTTAAAGTAAATATGGCATACAGCCATAGTATGGAATATTATGCAGCCATAAAAGGGGCTCTCTATATGACACTAAAAGAACATGTAATCCTCCCAATAAATAAATAAATCAAATTTCATCACATTTTTAAATGTCTGTTTATCAAAGGACATGATCATGAAAGTAAAGGGACAATGCACAGAATGGGAACAAGTACTTCCAAATCACATATCTGATAAAGGTCTAGTATTCAGAATACATATGGCATATCAGAATCTAGTATCCAGAACTCTTACAACTCAACAATAAAAGGACAAATAAGCCAATTTTAAAATGGGCAAAGGATTTGAATAGACATCTCTCCAAAGACAGGCAAAATGGCCAATACGTACATGAACAGATGTTCATCATCCGTCATTAGTAAATGCAGATCAAAGCTGTAGTGAGATACCACTTCAGGTAACAACACTAGGATGGGTATAATAAAATAAAACAGAAAACAGAAAATACAAGTGTTGCTGAGGATATGGAGAAACTGGAACCCTCACGGAATTGCTGGTGGGAACGTAAGATGGTACCGACCCTGTGGAAAACAATCTGGCAGTTTCTCAAAGAGCTAAGCACAGAGACACCATATGACCCAGCAGTTCCACTCCTAGTATATGTCTGGGAGAAATCAAAACATGGATCCACTCAAAAACTTGTACATTAACGTTCATTGGAGCATTAAGCCTAACGGCCAAAAAATGCAAACAACCTAAATGTCCATCAACTTATGAATGGACAAAATATTGTATATGTAAACAATGGAACATTATTCATCCATAAAAAGGAGGTACTGATACATGCTACAACATGGATGAATCTTGAAAACGTTATGCTAAGTAAAAGCCAGTGTAGCCAGACATAAAAGACCACATATTGCTGTATATGATTCCATTCATATGAAATGTCCAGAATAAGCAAATCCATAGAGACAGAAAATGGATTAGTGGTTACCAGACCCTTTGGGGAAGAGTAAATGGGGAGTGACTACTAACAGGTACAGAGGGGGTTTCAGAATGATAAAAAACATCCTGGAATTGGAAAGTGGTGATGGTTATGATGGTGGCAGCCAATCCAGTCGGCCTGCCATCATCCCAGCTGAAGCAAAGAGGGCCTGGCTAGGGCTACATGCTCCACGGAGCAGGCAACAGTGCCATCCAAGTTGTGGCTGCAGATCTGAGCCTCCTTGTGCTCTTGGGGGACCAGGAGCAGGCAGGAGCCCCGCCCCACATGGGGCAGCTGCAACCCCCCAAACCATGGCTGCAGACTCAGGCATCCCCACATTCCTGGGGGTCTGGGAAGGCCCCACCCTCACAGGCTCAGAAGCACCTCTCCCCACTGTTTGGTTTCTCCCTGCTATCAGCACCCACTCCAATCTCAATCTGGGAGCAAAGTTAGGCAGAGCCCGAGCACCAGGAACAGCAGTAGGCAGACAGAGTCCCAGGTAGAAGAGGGCAGGTCCCAGTAACGTCCCTTCTTCAGGCCAGGGAGGGGCCGGAAGGCTGGGGACCTGGTTGCCAATTCCACTGACCAGAGTGGGAACTGGTGCTTTTCCCAGGTCTGCCCATGGCCACCCATGGGCCAATTGGCACATACCCCACTTCCTCCCCTCTGAGGCCCATAAAAGCCCCAGACTCAGCCAGAGCTGAGCAGACATGGGATGACCAGCTGCAGAGAGGAGCTACTCTCTCTGCTGAGAACTTCAGAGACCTGCAGAGACCACCAAATGACCAGCCCGCAGAGAGGAGTTACTCTCTCCAGGGCCTCCTCTCTACTGAGAGCTGAACACTCAACAGACAACCTGCCTGCCTACAGAGGGGAACTACCCATCGCAGGTCTCCTCTGAGCTGTTCTAACACTAAATAAAGCTCCTCTTTGTTTTCTTCATCCTTCACTTGTCTGCATACCTAGATGCAGGACAAGAGGTTGGGCGAAGGTGCCAACGGCCAACAGAGGTTTCCAGGAAGAAAATCAACACCCTAAAGATCCCATGACAGTTACACAGACATTTGAATTGTACACTTTAAAATGGTAAATTGTATGGTATGTAAATTACATATAAATATTTTTTGGGGGAGAAAAAAAGGCACTTGAAGGTTTTTAATGGCACAGGAAAATGCTCTCAATATACTAAAAAGAAAACAACCAGCATGCAACTGAATACATGTATAATTCCAATTTGGTTTAAAAATATGTGTGCATGCATATACACATTTGCATTTGAAAATATAGAAAATAGAGAAAAATGCTAAAAGTGGTTATCCTAGGTACTGTCATTATGGGAGACTTATTTTCTTCTTCATCTATGTTACAAAATTTTCTATAGTAAACCTGTATAAATTTTATAACAGGAAATTTAAGAATAAAAACCCAGACAGGTGGGGCTGGCTTTAAAGCGAGTGTCATTTCCAACATACCATTCATTCATTAAACATTTCTTTAGCTCCTACTATGTACCAAACACAGATATAAGACATAATCTCTGCCTGAAAGGAATTTACGTAAGTCTAGGGCGGAGTTTGAACCCAAATCAATGGACTGGATAGGGGAAAAAGGGTCCAGAAGCTCTTCAAATTACTGCACATGTGATGTTGTCCAACTACACACTTTCTGGGGGTAAGGGCCCCGACTTTCATGAGCAATGTAGCTTAGTGGTTAAAGGCCGGAGCTGGAGCCAGACTACCTGAGTGTGAATCTTCAATGTTCAATTACAAAGTGTGTAATCCTGGGCAAATTACCTAACCTATTAGGAGCTCAGTTTCCTCATCTACAAAATGGGGATAGTAATAGTACCTTTCTCATTGGGCTGCTGGAAGATTAAATGAGTTACACCTAAAGCACTGGCACTATAGGAAAGGGACGTAGTAAGTACTCAATAATTAGCTCCTAGCTGCCATGATCATGATCATTGCCCCACCACTACCATCTCACAGATTCTCAAGGCGATAGACATGGAGAAGATTAAGGACCACTGGAAAGGTTGTTTTCCAAATCTCAAAACCAGTAGGTAGCATCTGATTCCTGATGTGCCTATAATAACCATTCTTTTCAATTAATTTATTTTTCTAGATTCTCTCAATTTCTAATGAAACTTCTTTTGAGGTGTTCTACAAAACACAATGAGGCAAAACATCAAAATGTTCAACATAACAAACTGCTTATGTCCCTTATCTTCTGACTAATTCATAGAAACAAGCGATTTTCAAGGCTGTTATAACAGAAGGAGGCTTTGAGAGATTTAAGTGTCTTTCCAGGCCATGCTGCTCTGATCCAGTAGTTCATCCAAGATAACTCTTTACAGACCAAACTGCAAAATCTCCTGAGTGACACATGCATCTAATGAGTGACTAGAGATTGTGACTGCATTATATTTAAGGCCAACTTTTCCATCCTGCAGTCAAGAGTCTCAACAAGCAATTACCACTCCAATGCTTTCAAATCTAACCTCTTTAGGTATCAAAAAGATCCTTGGTTTTGTCACTGGCACTGATAGGCATTTTGCTCTGCCCTGAAAACATGGATGATATCTATGTTTTCGTCAACTTGATTATAATACACTTTTCTTCATCAGGGAATAAATCTGGGCCACACATTAATACAGTACCAAATTCCAGAGCTCACAGATACCCGTCTAATGCAAAAATTAAGGGGCCCTGGCAACTAAAGAATAACACACCAGGCACTGTGATGCCAGCAGCTATGTGCTCCACAGTAAAGGTTTGGAGCGCAGGCTCTAGAGACAGCCAGGGGCATGAATCCCAGCTCTGCCCCTCTTACCAGCTGAATTTTAGTCAAGTTGCTTAACTCTCTTGGCCTCAGTTTTCTCTTATGTAAAATGGGAATAATATTAGTGCTTATTTCACGAGGTAGTTGTATGAATAAGCTACTATATGTAAATGAGTCAATACACATAAAGGACAGTTCCTGTAACGTTGTTAACAGTTACTAAATGTTAGGTGTTATTACCTTTGGAAAAGGAAGCATAAAAATACACCTATCCAAGTATTTGCTTTTTATCATTCTGCTTCATCACTTTCAAGTTACATATGTATCTTCTATATATGTCAAATGTCACATAATTTTTTTAAAAAGAAAAGAATTTACAGACAACTACATTGCTCATTTCATACAGCTGGTCTGGAATGTGACTCAGCTAGGAAAGACAGAAAGTGGGGAGAGTCCGACTTCTCATAACAAGAGTGCTGGGCTATAATCAGAGATTTCATACAAAACCTTAAACTCATTAAAAATTAGAAGATGCAAAGGACTTTGAAATCACCTGGCCCAATTCCCACATTTCATAGATGAGGAAACCACAGCCTTGAAATGTAAAGTGTTTTAAGATCCTCCAGTTCATTAATGACAGAAATGAGACTCTTCCTGTTACCCATGGCTTAGATATATATTCTAAGTGGAATGCAAAGAAGATGACATTTTGGAAAAGGGAAGAAGAATGAGTTTGGGAGGTTAACAATAATAGCTAACATTTATCAAGCATTTATTATATCTCAGGTATTGTGTCAAGCACTTTATATTGGCGGCCTTAAATAATTTTTGCAAAGCCAGTGAGAGAGTTACTATTATTAACCCCACTTTCGACTAAGGAAGTGGAGGCCTAGAGAGATTAAATGACCTGCTCCAAATCACAAAGCCCATGAGTGGTAGAGTCAGTCAGTAAACTCATGCTGTCCGACTCTAGAGCCGAAACTTTGACCACTGAGTGATATTGCCCAAACTTTAACATGTAAAAAGTGGTGACGTTCTTAACCTTAGACTCTTTCTCCTACTTTTTTGATAACTTCTCTGTTCAGAGGCATTACAAGGATACCCTGTAAATGTAGTGGTTTTTAAATAAGAACAGATAATGGGGATGTAGAGCCTACTTATTGTGTGTATGTGAGACACTGCCACCTCCTACTTGTTCAAGTTAGCTATTATTGTTAACCTCCCAAACTCATTCTTCTTCCCTTTTCCAAAATGTCATCTTCTTTGCATTCCAATTAGAATACATATCTAAGCCACAGGTAACAGGAAGAGTCTCATTTCTCTGTTCAAGGCCGTGCACCTTGGTAACAGGGCAGCGAAGGATGTGGGAGTCCATGTGGCCCCAGCGTGGCCCCAAGGCTGTGTCCTAGCCCTATCAGCGAACAAAATGTGCTTGTCAATCCAGTAGATTGTCACTGAGCTCAGCCAAATGCCCTTAACTGAGGCTTGGCACTACACAGAGAAGAAATTCAGCATAATCCCTGCTCTCAAGGAGCTTATGGCACAGCTAGGAAGAACAGACCACTTTCATCTTAAATCCTTCTTTTCTCACACTTTTGTAGTTAAGCACCAGAGCACTGAAGAGACTACAGACCCCCAACTTCCAGCAACACTATCCTATCCCACTACTCAGATCACTCAGCCTTCAGTACCCCTCTGTGTACATTTCACAGATCAACTCCTTTCTCGTCTCCTCCTAGTGTTATAAGCTTTTTCTTTTGTCTTTGAAGAAGTGGGAAGTATTTTCATCTCTCTATTTCCCTCCATCGCCAGGGAGTATGACAAGAGGGTTAACTTAAGGAGCTAACAAAAAAATGCAAAAGAGGATAACTTCTCTATTGCTGTTAATGTTGGGAAAGAGCCTATGGGATTCCATAGTATTTGCTCAAAAATGTTCAAAGGAATATATGAAAATTTCATCCTCAACATTTTACTGCCCAGGAAAAAAAACAAACAAATAAACAAAAAAAAAAACCCAGAACTCTAGGGGCCAATTATTCTGCTGTCTTGGACTTTGACCTTAGCAAGTCTCCCTCTGGTTTTAACCTGACTACAACTGAGGAGAGGTGACAGCAGAGTACCAACTGAATGAGCAGCTTGTGTCTAGGGTGGTCAAATTTAATGACTGCCAGGCCTTCAGAGCAACATTCAAAAGTAACAGTACCATGCCAAACTTATAGGCGAAATGAATAAGAGCAAGTTTCACTGTTATTTAATTTAAATGTATTGGTTCCCACTATGTTCATGACATCATACTAGGAGGTAAGTATTCAAAACAGTGGCAAGCCTTTGAAAAACCCACCAATATCAGAGTGTAGTAATACAACTAGAGAAATAGAAGACAGAGTGAGCAGAGCACATGAGAAGCAGTAAAGGGGGAAAGATGGGAGGGCTTACTGTCTGCAGTCAGTAGAGAGGGAAGTATCTGAGTGTGAATTTATAGATGGGAAGACTACTATTAGAGTCTTCTACAATACTAAACTAGTTTGAAGAGTGGCTCTTGACTCTCTCCTTTGCTTCTGCTCTTCCCTGGTCAGTTAGAGCCTAAAATTTGAAAAACAATTTTTAATAAGGAGCTATAAAGAGTTGGGGTCTGAATCTGACTTTAGCTTTGTAAACTTGAGTTACTTAACCTTTCAAAACCTGTTTTCTCAAGTGTAAAATGAAGTTAACATGTATATGGGAGCTCATAATGCTACTCTCACTTTTATATTTGCAAATTTTCTTAATAATTTTTAGAAAAGGCAGTAATAATACCTATTGCTTAGTTGTTGTGAGGGTTACATGAAACAATACTGTAAAATACCTAGTACACTGCCAGGCATTTTGAATGTGTTCAATAAATGGTAACTATTATCAACATGATGTGAAATGTTATATAATGTTAAGATATGAGTTACTATATTTTAATATTATGAAAATTTAAAAAGTTCACAAGAACTTTAAAAAATTTTTTAGAATGGAGGAAAGAGGAAAATCAAGTACTATGACCCAGTGAATCAGACTGCAGACTTAGAAATACAACAAGGACGACCTTTCCAAATAGAGTCTGACAGGCTCTCACTCTTTTACCCACCTTCATTCTCCCCTCACTACTTTATTTGTCCATTCAGCAAATATGTTCTGACTGAACTGTAGGCAGGACACAGTGCCAAGAGGTGAGAGTGAGAAAGAGATGAAGGCGGACAAAAGAAGGGGATTTAGGGAACAATATAATAGGATGAGCTTTAAGGGGGGAGGTATCTAGGAACCATCTGAAGTCACATGCAAAATGTTTAGAATATGTGGGTGTGTAAAACTTCTCTGGGATCTTCTGGAGGGATTCTAAACAGAATTATTATTTTTTAATGTTAAGGTCTAATAAACTGAAAGAAGCATACAGATTTTTTGTAAGGAAAAACATGTAACACTCCTGAAAACTCACCAAAGTAGCTTTGAGCAAATGAAAAGACAGACCATGATCTTGGATTGAAGAGTCAATACTGTAAAGATGTTAGTTATCCCTAAGCTCATTTATAAAATGTAACACAATCCTAATAAAAATACCATCAAGTCATCTCCTCTTGAAACCAAATTGATTATTAAGTTCATATGCCAGAATAAACAAGCAAAAACAACCAGGAAAACCCTGAAAAAGAGCAATATGAAAAAAACTGGCCCTTCCAGATGTTAAATGACAAAGCCTTTAACATTAAGATGATTTTGTAACAGCATATGAATTGGCAATCAAACCAATGGAACAAAACTGAAAATCCAGTAAGAAATCTAAATACATACAAAGGTTTAGTATTCAATAAAGACAGCATCTCAAATCAGTGAAGAAAAAAGTTTTTAATAAGTACTGTTGAGACAACTCACTGGCCATTGAGATAAAGATAAAATCAGATCCTTCCTCAAACCAAATACTCAGATAAATTTCAAATGGATCAGACTCTTAAATGTTTTTTAAAAAGTGGAACCATAAGCCATACATGTACTAGAAGAAAATAGAGTCTTAAATGTTTTTCAAAAAGTGAAACCATAAGCTATACATGTACCAGAAGAAAATACAACTGGATTCTCCATAAATTGAGAGTGTGGCAAATTTCCTAACTATGACTGCAAATCCAAAGCAATACATGGTAAGACTGATAAATACGACTATATAAAGATGTAAAACTTGGATAGCAATAAAACAATATATACAAAGTCAAGCATTTGACAACTGGAAAAATATATTTGCAATTTGTATCACAGACATGATATATCCTTTATCTCATAAAAAGAAAAAACAAATTTAAGCTACACTGAAATATTATTTCTTACCTGGCAGATTGGCAAAACCCCAAAACTTTAACAGCCTACTTTGTTAGCAAGACAGGAGAAACAGAGAAGAAGGGCTTAGATATGAAATAAAAACTTCTTGGTAAAAAGGAACTTAATTTTTAATAGCAATCCTTAAAGTTTAAAACAAAATGACGGCCTGGCGCAGTGGCTCACACTTGTAATCCCAGCACTTTGGGGGGCCGAGGCAGGTGGATTGCTTAAGGCCAGGAGTTCAAGACCAGCCTGGGCAACATGATGAAACCCCATCTCTACCAAAAAATATAAAAATTAGCCATTTTCCTAACCCAGTCTCAAAATAAATTAATTTTTTAAAAAGTATTCAAGAAAAAGAGCCTGTTTATGAAGTTGGTGATACAACTACACAGAAGATAATTACATCAAGTGACTTTAAGACAGTATCTGACTGCACACCTCAAATAGCATATATTCTAAGGACAAAAGGAGTAACAGAAAACCCAAACAGCATTCAGTAATATAAAGGTCAGTGTAGATAATGGCACTGCTACTGGCCTGGTTGATGCCACCACCGGGGAAATCCAGGGAGAAGAAGCAGCCTTGAAGCCTTGGAATGTGACCCACTGGCCCCAGAAAGGATAAAGTCCTGTGGCCGCTGAGAGATTTCAACTTGTGCTCAATACAAGGTGAGTTGTGGGAGGAGGGGCTGCTCAGAGATGAGGCTTGAGATACAGGCACAGCCAGAGTTGGAGGGTAGCACTTGCTGGACCATCCTAAGGGCAGGCAGGCCATCCAAGAGTTTTAAAGCAAGGGAATCACATATTCTGATCTGTGCTTTATAAAGACCACTGGTAACAGCGTACCAAATAGATTGGAGAGGAGCGAAGCTGAAAGCCGCTGACCAACTAGAAGGCTGTTTCATAATCCAGGACAAGAGATTACAGCAGCTTTAACCAAAGGAAGAGAAAGGATAGAAGAAATCAACAGTCTTGTAGCCTAACTAAATATGTGCTGAAAGAGAAGATCATGGCACCATTCCCAGGTTTCTGCCTTTGGCAACTCTGTGGTGCCATCCACTGAGCTTAAGAGCCAGGGAGAAGTACCAGGTGGAAGAAAGATGGCAAACTCACTGCTGCCAATGCCCTGGAAACCATCTTCTGGAGCTAATGGGGACAAGGAGCAAAAGGAGTCAAGAAGGAAAACTCAGGAAGACTCAGTGGTCAGGCCCCAGTCCTAGAAAGCTGAGAAATAGGATGAAATTAGCAGGTTAGATTACCTCTTACAGTATTTTCTCAAAATAAGAAATAGAATCACCTATTGTTCACCTTTGTTTTAACACTAAAAATAACCCCACTATAGCTAACACTAGCTAACGAATATTAACCAACAGATATCAATATTTGGAGCCTCAAAAGCTATTATTTACAGTTATAATCCTTTGTTTCTAATTTCCTCATCCTTCCTGGCCCCTTTCTTTCATAAAGCATCCTCTACTGTTTGGTCCTGTTCCAGAACCACGCTAGTGCCTACAGCAGAGGTCACTCATGCAAACGCCTCCAGGGGTCAGTTAGACAGACAATCTCTAATGTTTAAATGGAAGCAACTACTTTTTAAACACTATATGAGCCAAACTCTGGCCTATAAGAGTTTTCTATTGAGGTACCAGTTTTACAGAATAACCTAAGGTAAAGATATTTCCTTGTTTTTGTTTCCCTTTGGGTACTAATACAACCAGAAATTACATTTATGAATTGACTTTTTCAAAGGTCTGAGTATTATTTAAGTTCTCAGATAGGTTTTGTCTCAATATAGAAGCTCTTCCTTTTCACAGATATAAAGGGAGGGGACTCTTCTGGACAAATGCAGGGAAACAGCCTATCTTTCTTTACTCCTCTGCTTCTTCAAGTCTATCCCCTCCTCTCTTCTTCTTTCCTTTAAAAAAAAAAAAAAAAGAGGTCTCAACTGGAATGCAGTGGTCTGTTCATAGCTCACTGCAGCCTCAACTCCTGGGCTCGCATAAGTGATCCTCCTGCCTCAGCCTCCCAAAGTGCTGGGATTACAGGTGTGAGCCACTGTGCCCAGCCTTCTTTCCCTTTTAACCCAACTTTCCTGAGTCTGAGGAACTGACTCCATCTGTAACAAGCCGATGCCTATAAACAAAATAGTGGAATTCCACTACCTCTTCCTTTCCTCTCTCAGTAGAAATGTTATGATATCTGCTAACGAGGTTGCCTAGACAATAGGTCCACATCTCACCAGTCTCATGTAAATTAACAACCATCTCTAAGGCATTTATGAAGCAGTTCATTGGGTAGATACTTATATTACACAAACATTCAACTATGCTTGACCACTTTAGACAGAAAACAAAGACTGATAAGACTTAAACTCTGAGGTTGAGGTTACAGAGCAGTGAAACAGCACCTGGTTTCAGGGGAGATTCTCATCATGCCTTCAGTTAGATGGTGTTAACATGTGATTTAAACGGCTCTGTACCTTTTAAAGGGTCAAGGGCCTTTCGGAGATCAGATTAAAGTAACTGGCTCTCTCCCCAGAAAAAAATGACATTCACACAAATTTGCAGGCAACTTCAAAGGATTCATGGGTCTCCTGAAATTCAACCATTTACCCTGAAATTAACAATCTCTGACTTACATGGATCAGTATAATACATTTATGTGAGGAAATGAAATACGTGGCATCATAATTTTGAGGATTTGGAGTTAAATAACAACATTAGGGAAATGTAAGGAAAGCTGGCTTTCTTTCCTTATCCTTCTCTCTCGAGGGCTGCCAGAGTCTCAAAACTGTATGCTCTCTGCAAATGAAATACTGCACTCTCTGCAAGACTTACAGAAAGTGACAATCTCATCTCTGAATTTCAACGCCCTTAGTATTTAATTATTTCCTCTATGCGGTTAGTAGCTTGTTTTCTCCACATTATCCAGATGATGGCTTTGGAAGGCAGACTATTGGAGATCCAGAAAACCACATATCCCAATTTAATTTCCTTGTGAAAATCAAAGAGCTCACTCTGCTGAAGAGTTGAAAGAGGCTGAGGGGTCACTGCCTTCCCCCAGGGTGCTGGTTCAGCCAGTACTCAAGAAGTGTAATGTAAATACTCAGTATGAGGCAACAGGGCATACCAATTTGTTTTTCAATCTATTTTATTTCAGTTCAAAGCATCATTGCGGACAGACAGTCCAAGAAAACAAGCCACACTTGCGTTACACTCAGTCTTCCTCAATCTCCAAAAGCAGGTGAGTATTGCCAAAGTGTGGCTCGTTTTCCTAGACTGCCTGTCTGCAATGATGCTTTGAACTGAAATAAAATAGATTGAAAAACAAATTGGTATGCCCTGGCTCTTCTTGCAGTTTCATATTATCCTTCAAAGCTAGCGTTAGCACCTGCTCTTTATTGGAACCCAACAGATGCAAATCACAGAGTAAAACTGTAATACTTTAGATGCAAAGGTCCCACCCAAACCTAAAACAGCAATTTAATTCAGGCGTGTTAACATTGCACTAACATGCCACTCTCTGTCCAGTTCTTTGCTACGTTTGCAGGGTTGGATTGTGTCTTCCGATGACATGTGCAATATGGTTACCGGGGAGAGTTTAGAGTGACACTTGCCATGCTGTTCTTCTTACACAGTTCCCTTGATTTATTATTGCTTCTAATTTCTTACGTTTATGAACCCAAACATTATCCTATTTTTTACTTACTCAAAAAGCCTACCATTTGCTTCAAAGCATTCCATACTGTTTTAGGGTACGTGACATTATTTTGAAAACTTTTGGAGGAAACTTGAAATCATTTGCAAACAAATTTTTAAATTGCCACCAACTAAAAGAAGTCTAACATTTGTTTAGAATGCCTTAAGAGAATAAATACACCTTTGATGGAGGAACACAAGTAGTTTCCAACTTAAAACACTAAAATGCTGAAAAGTGTTCTGCATAGACAGCTGTACAATTTGGCTTTAAAAAAATTAGATGCCATTTGGAGAAGTTCTTCTCCAAGCAGAAACACTAAGAAAAACAAGATCTGCTCCCCTCTTTCCGGAGATAAAAAGTAGTGGGCTTCTATTTTTAATTGGATCCCCCATTCTTAATTTTGTCTGTAATGTATTTCTGGACTTTTGTTATTAGTTAGCACTTTATAAAGTTTCCATTTGGAGCTAAATTTGGTTATTCAGCAATATGTGTAACAACAATAAAAAGAAAATACCATAGCTATGAATACAGTTTCTCTTATTTAATCTGCACAACCCTTTGAGGAGGCACCATCATTCACATTTTCCAGATGAGATAACTAATCTGTAACTTGCCCTTGGGCATGCAGTTCTCTCAGTAGTAGCTGGTTCAGGGCCAGGGACTGAGCACAGGAGTGAACCACAGCAGTGATTCCCTTTGAGTTCTCCAACATCTCAAGTTGTTACCCACCTTAGTCTCCTAACCTGCTGAAAAGTTCTTCCTCCCAGCTTCGTCTCTCCCTTTCCCCTTATTGCTAGCCTAGTTCCTTAACACTCAACAAGTTTCAGCTTAAACTACCTTTCTTAAGACAGGTTTTCCCTGATCACCCAGATAAAAAGTGAGTCTCCCAGGTTAGTGTCTCTCTCTCGGTGCTGTTTTATTTCCTTTAGAGCGTTGCCACAATTTGGAATAACTTTGTTATTTCTTTACTGTCTTGATACTAGGCTTTAGCTTCCAGAACAGAGCCCCAGGTCCATCTTGCTCACTCTGGTAATCATAGGACCTAGACAGTGGTGCTTGGTACACGGAGACACTAAAATATTTGTTTGAGGTTGGGCGCAGTGGCTCACGCCTATAATCCCAGCACTTTGGGAGGCCGAGGCGGGCAGATCATTTGAGGTCAAGAGTTCAAGACCAGCCTGACCAACATGGTGAAACCCCATTTCTACTAAAAATACAAAAAAATTAGCTGGGCATGGTGGCATATGCCTGTAGTCCCAGCTATTCTGGATGTTGAGGCAGGAGAATCACTTGAACCTGGGAGGCAGAGGTTGCAGTGAGCCGAGATTGCACCACTGCACTCCAGCCTGGGCAACAGAGTGAGACTCCATCTCAAAAAAACAAAGAAAAGAAAAGAAAAGAAAAACTTGTTCAATGAATGACTTGGATTTGTTTACTTAGTATTTACCTGCAAACACCAGGTTATAGGTACTGGCTAGCAGCTGAGGATACAACAGGTAAGGTGTGGTCCCCGCCCTTAAGGACCTCCTAAACTAGTAGGAAAGACAAAAAACAGATGAAACAATACAGGGTGGCGAGTGTGATCAGATTAGCTTCAGCTCCCAGCTGAATGCATTAGCTATGTAACCTCGAACATTTCTTCTCCGTGAGTTTGTTTCCTCTATGTGTAAAATGGTAATACTAATACTACTTATGTCATAGTATTGGTGTGAGGATTAAATGATAGTCCATATAAATAAAGCACTTAGCACGGTACCTAGCACAAAATAATCACTCAATAAATAGCAACTACTAATTTTACTATGATGATGCTATTACAGCTGTATTCGAAATTATATTTGTCTACTTGTATACCACTTGTCCAAGCCCCATACAGAATTTAAATTCCATGGAAGCGCAGAAATCGTGTTTGTCTTGTTCACCACTGTATTTCCAGGAATTTGAAACGTCTCTGGTACACAGTAAGTCTTCAACAAACACTAACTGATTAATGAATGCATGCGTACATGCACGCGGTGTTCTGAAACTGTTTGTTAAATCGCTGATGAATAGCCAAGTTTGGGGACTACTGACATAGAAGAAAAGTGTTTATATTAGAAAGGAGGGGCAGAAGTTTGATGCTTTAGCTAAGTAAAAAAAAAAAAAATTGCACTTTGAGATTGTAATTAAATCTCCATTAACCATACAAAGATCTGGGTACAATTCCAGGGAAGAGCCAACAATTCCAGGTAGAAAAGACATGAAAGAATAAAATCCAAACAGTTTGACCAACGCCATCAGGCAGGGGGCTCCCCGGGACGGGCTCAGTTTCGCAGCCCTATAACCTAGTACACCTATAAATATCTTAACCGCTCAGAACCAACTTCTTCCTCTTTTGTAAAATGGAAATACCATACTTACTTATAAAGCGTGGTCATAAAGTACAACAACACTTGTATGAATATAAATAAAGCACCTGGTTCATTGTAGCACTAGCTGCATGGTATCACTGCTATTCAAAGCAGGAGAAACTCTGAATAGTAAGACCAGAAGGGAAGCCAGAGTGTTTGTCAACTAAAGCGCTCTAGGTGCATCTCGAAGTTTTAACTCGTTTCCCCCTCCAGGAGAAGGGACGAGAGGAATAGCTGGATGACAACACTGATCCAATCTACTTGTGTTTAGGGCAGGCGTCAGCAGACGTTTGCTGTAAGGGACCAGAAAGAGTTTTGGCTTTGTGAGCCAGCCGATTAAAGCCAAGCAACGGCTGCGCAACTACTCAACTCTGCCCTCTTGGCAGGAAAGCAGCCATAGACAATACATCAACGATGAACATGGCCGTGTTCCAATAAAACTTCATTTATGGACTTGATTTCACAGAACTTTCTCAAATTACATGAAATATTCTTCCCCCCAACCATTTGAAAATGTAAACAAAGACCGAGAGGGGAAGAGAGAAGAGGGGGATGGATTAGGCCCAAGGCCGTAGTCTGCTGACGCCCGGCGAAGGGACCTGAAGGGAGGGGGAGTGAGACAGCGACAAGAGGCCTCCGGACGTGCCGAGAGGGAGGTGCGGGGCGACAACAGGCCCCAGGCGGTGTGAGGCCCGGCCTGGCGCCCTGAGTGGGTCCTCGCGGTCTCTCTCCTCTGCATTCTACAGCAGACCCTGCGCTAGGGATGCAGGCCGCCCCTGGCGGGGGCACGTCCGGGGTGTACGTGAGGCGGCTGTGACTCGGCAGAGTCCCGCGGGTTCGCCACGCGGAAGGGTCTGTGTACACCCCTCACTTAGGGCGCAACCGGGCCTCCGCTGCAAAAAGGGTCTCCACGCGGAGTCCCAGCCCCGTTTCTATGGTTACCTGTTCAGCACCGATTCAAACTGCCGTTCTTTATTGACAGCGCCATAGAGGACACGAACACTCCTGCCCGAAGGGAACAATAAAGCTTTCGCCATTCAACAGCGCCGGAGACGCCAGAAGGCGGCCATCTTGAGGCCGGCGCGCAATGGGTATCAGAGGGGAGGGGGCAGCCCGACCTGCCCCGCGCGCCGCGGTCACGTGCTGGGGGCGGGGTATGCGTCACGCGCTCGCTCTCCACCAATGCTAGGACCGCGGGGCCGGCCGGTTGCTAGGCCGGTTCTCTGACCTCTAATCTTGGCCACGCCCTCTTTCCCTCCCCACACTTCCTAAGGAAAGTTTTTTTCTTCTTTTTTTTGAGACGGGAGTTTCGTTCTTGTTTCCCAGGCGAGTGTAGTGGCGCGATCTCGCCTCACTGCATCCTCCGCCTCCCAGGTTCAAGCGATTCTCCTGCCTTAGCCTCCCCAGTAGCTGGGATTACAGGCGCGCGCCACCACGCCCGGCTAATTTTTTTTCTCTGCTATTTTAGTAGAGATCGGATGTCACCATGTTGGCTAGGCTGGTCTCGAACTCCTGAGCTCAGATGATCCGACTGCCTCGGCCTCCCAAAGTGCTGGGATTACAGGCGTGAGCCACCATGCCCGGCCCTAGGGAAAGTTGTAATGGAGCTCCGCAGTCTCTCGCTTGGGCAGCTCTAGGGTTAGGATTTTGTTTCAAAGGATGGCAAGGAAGTGAACACAAAAGGCTTCGTTTTTCCAAAACAACACATTCACGTGCGAGATGGAGAGGCAACCTGAGCCGCGTCCCCAGTGTCCCACTCTTTGTGGGAGAGGCTTGGCGCCGGTGGGGTGCGGTGGGCTGAAGGTGTCCTGGAGGCATCTTGATCCTGCCTCTCGCACCTCCCAATTTTGGGATTTAGGGGCTTAGGGGATTTAGCCCTAGCTTTTCTTTTGCTCATTTTCCTTCTCACACACTATGCGTTCCTCGTTGAAGCGTCCCCTTGCCACCTTCCTTACACAAACATTTAAATCAGATCCAGCAGTATCATACTGAGTCACCTCCGCGCTGGCCCACTGAACACAGTCACCCTGTCACTGACATGCAGCCACTTTTTCTATCCCTGCCAGTTACGCACCCAAATCCAGCCGTCTTAGTGCAATGTCTAGCTTCCTCTGTGGTTATAGCTGTTCCATTCGCAATGTCAATATTCAGTCGTTCCGAGAGCTGTCTCTGGCAGACTGACTCACCCCATCACCGTTTTACATCACAAATTCAATCTACTGGGCAGAACTGTCACTTGCATAGTTGCTGTCTCCCGGTCGATCATATTTACTGTCACTGTCTGACATGCAGCTACTGTCAATGACCATAAACTTCAAACGGTTCTGTTCAAAATAGCACTCTTTGCCCAGCTATTGCCCTTTCTGTTGTTTTCACTGTCATTGTCATGCAGCCACTTTCTCTGCCACACAGTCAAGCCAGTATTTAACAGGCCCCTTCAGGGTACACAGTTGTCCTCATACCCTTGTGCCCAATTAGTCACTTTCACTATTATACTCATGTCACTGTTACATTCAGGGTCAGATTTACTGTAGCTGATATTCAGTCACTTTTGTAGTCACTGGAACCATGCCTATGGCTGTTGTGTCTCCTAAGCCCTCATTTCCACCAGCCTCACATTCTCTTTTAGTGGGAACATAGGATTGCTAGATTTAGCAAACAAACACCTAGAAGGGTGCTTGGCATATAGCAGGTACTCCAGAAATATTTATCGAGTTAATGGGATTACAGGCGTGAGTCGTGGGCCCAGTGGCTCATGCCCGTAATCCCAACATTTTGGGAGGCCGAGTTGGGCGGATCAGCTGAGGTCAGGAGTTCAAGACCAGCCTGGTCAACATGGCAAAACCCCGTTTCTACTGAAAATAGAAAAATTACCTGGGCATGGTGGCAGGTGCCTGTAATCCCAGTTACTCAGGATACTGAGGCAGGAGAATCGCTTGAACCCGGGAGGCAGAGGTTGGAGTGAGCTGAGATCACGCCACTGTACTCCAGCCTGGGCAACAAGAGCAAGACTTCGTCTCAAAAAAAAAGAGAAGTATTTATCAAATTAATGGATTTTAAAAAACAGTATCATTGCCAGTGTGCTGTATGTGAATGCAGATGCCCTGAAGCTCAGGAGTCTCAATAGGAATAAGTTTTCAGGCACCATCTGTCCCTCCTGTTCCACTTAACAAGACTTCAAATACTATAGGGACTAAACAGAGAGAGCAAAGGAAAAGTGGTCACCAAGTGTACTCAATTATTGGGACAGCAGTGACAAAAAAGAGGCTTTCTATAATTTTTTTAATTTTAAAAAATGAATATATGTTTATTATAAAATATTTAGAAAATATGGAAAGGAATCTTTCCCTCGGGGGATTGTTTTAGACATCTCCCAACACACCCCACACACATACTCACAGTCAATGGATCAATGACTGCAGTTTCCCCATCACCATTTACTTAAGGTTTTGCTTTAACAGAAATTCTCATGGGGCTGACTTGCCTACAGTTCGTGAAGAATGACATAGGGTCATGGAGAGCAATGGCTCTGGCTTCTGGCTGGTCATGGTGTGGAAGAATAAGAAGACAATGGCTAGACCTTCTAGACCTTCTAAGGGCCTCCTCTCCTCACAGAGCTTCGACAGCTGCGGAGAAATAACTTCTGCTTCCCAATCACCGGAAGGACCCAAACCTTGACTTTGACGGGGAGGGTTGAGAACTTTTCAACTCTTTTCTACTTTGGAAAAGAGTGTTCCCATGCCACCACCCTGTGTAAGATGCCCAAGGTGCCTCTACTAAACTGCCAGTTATTTCCAGAGTGACTACTATATGCCAAGAACACTGAAGTCAACAAAACATGTTCCTGGCTGTAGTAAGAAATAACAACCGGCCGGGCGTGGTGGCTCACACCTGTAATCCCAGCACTTTGGGAGGCCAAGGTGGGTAGATCTTGAGGTCAGGAGTTCAAGACCAGCCTGGCCAACATGGTGAAACCCCATCTCTACTAAAAATACAAAAAAAAATTAGTTGGGCATGGTGGTGCAGGCTTGTAACCCCAGCTACTCAGGAGGCTGAGGCAAGAGAATTGCTTGAACTCAAGAGGCGGGGGTTGCAGTGAGCCGAAATCACGCCACTGCACTTCAGTCTGGACGACGGGGCAAAACTCTGTCTCAAAAAAAAAAAATTTTTTTTAAAGAAAAAAAGAAATAACACAACCACCACGACTTCTCCTGCTAATAATAGCAATCATTTATCTCACTCTTTCTGCCAAGTACCATGCCAAGCCCTTTAATTAAATTATCTCACTTAATTCTTGTAACCACCTAATGAAGTAGGTAACATTTTTACCCCATGTTATACAGGAGGAAACAGACTCAGGGGGTAAATAATTTGCTCAAAGAAACACAGCTACTAAATAGTAGAGTTAGGGTTTAAACCTAGGAGGTCTGACTCCGGAGTCTGCACTTTTTTTCAACCTCTGGTAATAACTTTTGGGTTTTACAAAATAAATGTGTTTATTATAAAGAATTCAAGGATTACAGAAAAACACAAAAGAAAGAGTAAAACAAAATCGCTGTAAATCCTACCACTGAGCAGCAACATATCATTATAGATGAGAATTTCTCCCAACTCTGGGCATATTTACATGGGTTGATAGGGAGATAATCACGATAATAATGACAGCTTCATGCAATAAGCACTATGTGCTGGACATTGTTCTAAGTGCTTTCCATGAATTAACACATTTAATTTATTCCAAGAGAGATAGATCGACATAATTTTATTAAAATGAACTCATTTGACATATTCAGGGTTCACATCAGCAGCCAACCACCTGGTGATGTTTTTCCCCAAAGCTGGTTCTTTCCTCAGTTTTGCTGTCTTCTCTCCACATTCCAATCAAATCCTATGCCCAGAGTCCTTGGGCTGCAAAAGCTAAGTCTTTAAATAGCACCCTCTGCACAGCTGCTGTCCGGTCAAATGTCTCTGCTGTTCCCCAAGGCAGTGGTGTTATTTGTGGAAGTGAAGTTTGCTGGAGGCTCGACATATGCTTTTTATTTGTTCGAGTAGGTGTCTGGGCCTTGGCATTCTCTTTCCTGGCTTTCTAAGTGTTAGAATTTCACTACCTTTTCTCCAGTCCAAATGAAGCTCAGTCTTCAGCTCTTCCCCAGTGGATACCAGACAGTCTCAGATGAGGCTGCTGTTGGAATTTGCCAAATGACTCAGAAAGGTCAACTGCCTGCCTGCTCATCCATCCCAGATGACAAATGCTGAGGAGGAGGGAGACTGCCTTGCTCCAGTGGGGCTGCCCAGACAACAGTAGCACTTCTGCGGGCCTGACCCTATGAATCCCTTGCCTTGGTTGTCCCTAAGGCAAAAGGCACTCACATTTAGAAGGATGGAATCATTTCCACTGAGATGGCTCACAGGCCCGTTGTATTTACCTGATCCAAAACTGGAGTGATGATTTCCCAGCCAAGCCTGTTTCTCCCCTCAGGCTTTCTAGCTCCGAGAAGATAGCTCACCTGCCATTCTCTGCCTACTTGCTCAGGTCGGACACCTGGAAATTGTCACAGACATTTCTCTCTCTAACCCTCAACCACTCACCAAGTCTTTTTTTTTTTTTTTTGAGACGGAGTCTTGCTCTGTTGCCCAGGCTGGAGTGCAGTGGCGCAATCTCAGCTCACTGCAAGTTCTGCCTCCTGTGTTCACGCCATTCTCCTGCCTCAGGCTCCCAAGTAGCTGGGACTACAGGCGCCCGCCACCACGCCGGGCTAATTTTTGTGTGTGTGTATTTTTTAGTAGAGACGGGGTTTCACCGTGTTAGCCAGGATGGTCTCGATCTCCTGACCTTGTGATCCACCTGCCTTGGCCTCCCAAAGTGTTGGGATTACAGGCATGAGCCACCGCACCCGGCCTACCACTCACCAAGTCTTGATTTCACCTCTGATATACTCTGTCCATGTCCACAGCCAAAGTCCAAATGACCTTTACCTCTTAACTGCTCTACTACCCTCCCCCTGCAACCACTTTTCATATCCTTTACAATGTTCTGCGTGTAAGCAAGGCAACATGATCTTTCATTTCCTTTAGAATCAACTTTACCACGGTATAATTTACATATAAAAATGTACTCATTAAAAATGGAATTTTGGGAAATATATGCACCTGTGTAACCATTACCGACCAGATGAAGAAATAGAACTTTTTTTTTTTTTGAGATTAAGGTCTTGCTCTGTCACCCAGGCTGGAGTGCAGTGACACTATCATGGCTCACTGCAGCCTCGACTTCCTGGGTACAAGTTATCCTCCTGCCTCATACCCCTGAGTAGCTGGGACTACAGGTGCATGTCACCATGCCCAGCTAATTTTTGTATTTTTAGTAGAGATGGGATTTTGCCATGTTGCCCAGGCTGGTCTCAAACTCCTGAACTCAAGGGGTCTGCCTGCCTCGGCCTCCCAAAGTACTGGGGTTACACAGGCGTGAGCCACCGTGACCAGCCTCTAACCTATATGATTTTCCTTCTCTCTAAAGAATTTCTTTTCACCTTTCTTGCAAGTCAGGTCTCCTGGCAACAAATACCCTCAATTTTTGTTCGCCTGAAAAAGTCTTTATTTTTTCTTTACTTTTGAAGAGTAATTCCACAGGGTACACAATCCTAGTTTGGTGGAGTTTTACCTCAACGCTTTCAATATTTCTCTTCGTTTTCTTCTCGCTTGCATGGTTGCTGGAGAACCTTCATGGAGAAGTTAGATGTAATTCTTGTCTTTGCTCCTCTGTAGGTAAGGTTTTATTTTTCTGTGGCTTCTTACAAGATTTCTTCATCTTTCGTTTTTCTAAACTTTGAAAATGATATGGTTAGGTAGATTTTTTTTTTTTTTTTTTTTTTTTTGAGACGGAGTCTCGCTCTTTCACCCAGGCTGGAGTGCAGTGGTCCTATCTCAGCTTACTGCAAGCTCCACCTCCCGGGTTCATGCCATTCTCCTGCCTCAGCCTCCCAAGTAGTTAGGACTACAGGCACCTGCCACCGTGCCCAGCTAATTTTTTGTATTTTTAGTAGAGACGGAATTTCACCTTGTTCGCCAGGATGGTCTCGATCTCCTGACCTCGTAATCCACCCACCTCGGCCTCCCGAAGTGCTGGGATTACAGGCATGAGCCACCGCGCCCGGCCTGAGTTTTTGTTCTTTTGCATTTATCATACCTGGTGTTCTCTGAGCTTCTGTGATCTGTGGTTCGACGTCTGAAATTCACTTGGGAGATGATCTGTGGTTCAATGACTGACATTAATTTGGGAAATTATCAGTTATTCTTGTTTCAAATATTTATTCTGTTCCTTTCTTTCTTCTTCTGACATTCCCATTACATATGTTACACCTTTTGCAGTTGTCTCACAGTTCCAGGACATTCTGTTTTGTTTTTCTCAGTCTTTTTTTCTCATTTTTTTTTTTTTTCAGTTTTGGAGGCTTCTACTGACATATCCTTAAGCTCAGAGATTCTTTCCCCAGCCATGTTCAGTGTATTATAATAAGCGTATCAAAGGCATTCTCCATTTCTGTCACAGTGTTTTTATCTCTAGCGTTTCTTACTGAGTCTTTCTTAGAGTTTCCATCTCTTTATTTACATTTCCACCTGTTCTTGCATGCTGTCTCCTTTATCTATTAGATCTCTTAGGGTGTTAATTCAAAGTTGCTTAAAATCCCTGGTCTGATAATTCCAACATCCCTACCCAATGGGGCTGGTTCTGATGCTTGCTTTGTCTCTTTAAATCATATGTTGTTGTGTTGTAGTTGTTTTGGTTTTTTGTTTTCCATTTTTTCCCCCCTTTTTTTGAGATGGAGTCTTGCGCTGTTGCCCAGGCTGGAGTGCAGTGGTGTGATCTCAGCTCACCGCAATCTCCACCTCCCAGGTTCAAGCAATTCTCCTGCCTCAGCCTCCCGAGTAGCTGGGACGACCGGTGTGTACCACCATGCCCAGCTAATTTTGTATTTTTAGTAGGGATGGGGTTTCACCAGGTTGGCCAGGCTGGTCTTGAACTCCTGACCTCATGATCCGCCCGCCTCGGCCTCCCAAAGTGCTGGGATTACAGGCGTGAGCCATCGCGCCCAGCTGGTTTTTTGTATATTGCCTTTTGGTATGCCTTGTATTTTTTTCTTGACAGCCAGACATAGTGTACTGGGTAAATAAGATCTTCTGTAAATAGGCCTTTAGTGATGTGGTGGTAAGGTGAGAGGATATGGGAAGTGTTCTCCAGTCCTATGATTAGGGCCCAGTCTTTTGGTGAGCCTGTGCCCCTGGACTGTGAACTTTACAAGTGCTTCTCAGTGTTTACCCCGACTTAGGTAGGGCAGGATGGCCTCAGTGGGCTTCCACATGGAAAGCCAGAGGGGGTTAGAGTTGGATTCGTCCCTCTTCCCAGATAGGCTGGTCTTTGGAAAAACCTGTACATCAAAAATAAAATTCTAACCCCCAAAATTGGCTGAATGTGTTATAGTAGGTAGTTAATCAGACACGAGCAGGGCAGGCGATGGTCTCCCCAACCAGAAATGTTGGGCAACTATGTTAGCCCTAGGAAATGTATCCAAGTCAGACAGCACCAAAATATGTTAGCACTAAGGAATGTATCTAAATCACATGGCACCAAAGGACGTTAGCAGCGGTGAGTTTGGGTCTGCAGCAACCTCAATTCTTGCCTCCTCAGAAGAAAGAATTTGACCAAAGGGCATAAGGCAGAGTGAGAGACCAAGGCAAGTTTTAGAGCAGGAGTGGAAGTTTACCAAAGAGTTTTAGAGCAGGAAGGAAAGGAAGTAAAGTATAATTGGAAGTGGACCAAGCAGGTGATTTGAGAGATTCAAATACGTAGTTTGACCTTTGACTTGGGATTTTTATAGAGCAGCATACTCCTGGGGAGTTGTGTTTCTTCTCCTCTAATTCTTCCTTTGGGGTGGGCTGTCTGCATGAGCAGTGGCCTGCCAGCACTTGGGAGGGGAGCATGCACAGTGAGGCACAGTGAGTTTACTGAAGTCGTACGCATGCTCACTTGAGGCATTCTTCCCTTACCAGTCAAGTGTTCCTAGAAGATCGTCTATTAACACCAGTTAAACTCCACCATTTTGCCTCTTAGTACACATGCTTGAACCCACTCACCAGACTCCTGAGATCTTATTGGGAAGCTGCTGATCACCAGTTTCAGGTTTTTTCTATAGGGAGACTGCCTTTCCTTGGTAACACTTTGACCAATTATTATTTTATTTTATTTTGAGACAGAATCTCTCTCTGTCACCCAGGCTGGAGTGGCAAGATCTCAGCTCACTGTAACCTCCGACTCCTGGGATCAAGTGATTCTCCTGGCTCAGCCTCCCAAGTAGCTGGGACTACAGGTGCCCACCACCACACCCGGCTAATTTTTTGTATTTTTTTTAGTAGAGATGAGTTTTCGCATGTTTGCCAGGCTGGTCTCAAACTCCTGACCTCAAGTGATCCACTTGCCATGGCCTCCCAGAGTGCTGGGATTACAGGCATGAGCCACCATATCCAGCGACCAATTATTATTTTAGAGAGACAGTGTAACAACAACCTGACCATTACCTGATGGTCACCTAACATTCCTGGTGGAGGAGTCCCTCTCCTGCCCTGCTTATGTCTGACTACCTACTGGAACAAATGGACTCCCATTCTTGGTCAAGGGAATCCCAAAGAAACCTAAAAAACTAGTTCAAGTCATGACGGGAAGGGAGGTTGGACATGCCTCGTTATACACCCTACCTTTGGAGTTTATACACTACTGATCAGCATTAACATTAAAATAGAGATCATAAGACTGACAAAACAGACTGTAGCAATAAAATACCAAATTCCAACCTGACATCACATGACAGATAGCAGGCCCTGAAGGAAATCAAAGTATTTTACCCCAAAATATATTTCTTTGACATATTTTGAAGTGGCCTTGCAAAGCTGTCTCTTGCGGGGGAAATTTGCATTCTATAGAGAATCTTCTTCTCTTTCTAGGTCTTTTCCGGATCCAGGAGAGATTTAAGTAAGAGTCTGACACCTTTTAAGATCCGAAAAGAGACATTTACCATCTATTCTCTCTGAAGCCTGCTACTTAGGGGGTTCATCTGCATAACAAGAACAACTACCCTTATCTTAACTCAAGCATTTTTTTCTGCTGACTTCAACTCTTTAGATAAAGCTTAACTCTTTCAACCAATTGCTAACCAGAAACTCTTTGAATCCACCTATCACCTGTAAGGCCCCTGCCCCTGCTTCGAGATGTTCCGCCTTTCTGGACCGAAAGAATGTATATCTTACATATGTCGATTTATGTCTTTGCCTGTGGCTTCTGTCTCCCTAAAATGAATAAACCAAGCTGTAATCCAATCACCTTGGGCACATGTTCTTAGGACCTTTTGAGACTACCCTGGGCCATGGTCACTCATATTTGGCTCAGAATAAATCTCTTTATATATTTTATAGTATTTGGCTTTTATCATCAACAAACCCCAGCAGGTTAGATTCGGTTTAAATAATTTTCGTTGAGACTTTGTTAGAAAGAGAACATAACGTTCTGGAGTATTTTGAAATGATTCTTTTTTCTCCTTCCCCTTTTGGAAGCATGAGGAGATTTTTCTCAGATATTCGCTCTGAGAACCTGACTAGAGCTCCAGGAGATAAAACTCACAAAACTGTGTGAACCTCCAGATTAAATAAAACTGGAAGATGTAGTAATTATAAATAGTTATGCACCCAATTACACACCATCAAAATATATAATAAAGCAAAAATGGACAGAATTGAAGGGAGAACGACATAGTTCTTCAATACAGTTGGAGACTTTACTACCCCACTCTCAACAATGGGTAGAACAACCATATAGGAGATAAGAACACAATAAACCAACTAGATCTTGTTAGGGACAAGCTGCCCCAGGACCCTCCACCTCCATCCAATGCAGCTGACCCTTACCTGAATACTCTGAATACTCTGCAGCTGCATTCCTGGACCTTTATCTAGGTGCTACAACAAGGTCACCAGACTTGCTTACAGCCCTCCAGGTGGCATGGGGGAGGTCACAAGAAACATGGATAAACCTAAGTTACACCCTCTTGTAAATTCCTATATTGTAAGCAGGTCACAAGATGATATTTGGTAAAGTTAACCAACAAACAACCCCAGAGTCTCTCTCTCCCATAGGAACCCCTCATTTTGTAAGCTCACGGCTGCCTCCTCTGACTGTGGTGGAGCAGCCCAGCACGTTAATAAACTTTCTTGCCTGACTTTGGGTCTCTCTCTTTCTCTCGTCCTTTCTCTCGGCTAACCTTACAGATCTAACAGAAATATATAGAATAGTCTACACAACAACTGCACACACATTCTTCTCATGTGCACATGAGACATTTTCCAGGATAGATTATATGTTAGGCCAAAAAGTAAATCTCAATAGACTTAAAAAGATAGAGATCATACAAAGTATCTTCTCCTACCATAATGGAATGAAGTCAGAAGTTACTAACAGAAGTAAAAGTGGAAAATGCACAAATTTGTGGAGATTAAACAACACATTCTTAAACAACTAATGAATCAAAGAAAAAATCAGAAGAGAAATTAGAAAACACTTAGAGAAGAATAAAAATGAAAACACAATATACCCAAACTTGTGTAATATAGCAAAAGCAGTTGTAAGAGGTAAATTTATGGGTATAAATGCTTACATTAAAAAACAATAAAGATCTAAAATCAACAACTTACCTTCACAACTTAAGGAACTAGAAAAAGAAGAACAAACTAAACTCAAAGCTAGCAAAGAAAGCAAATAATAATGGCCAGGCACAGTGGCTCATGTCTGTAATCCCAGCATTCTGGGAGGCTGAGGTGGGCAGATCATCTGAGGTCAGGAGTTTGAGACCAGCCTGACCAACATGGTGAAACCCTGTCTCTACCAAAAATACAAAAATCAGCTGGGTGTGGTGGTTTAGGCCTGTAATCCTAGCAACTTGGGAGGCTGAGGCAGGAGAATCACTTGAACCCAGGAGGCGGAGGTTGCAGTGAGCTGAGATCACACCACTGCACTCCAGCCTGGGTAACAAGAGCATGACTCTGTCTCAAAAAAAAAAAAAGAAAGAAAAAGAAAGAAAGAAAGCAAATAATAAAGACTAAAGCCGAGATAAACAAGAGAGAACAGAAAAGTAATAGGAAAAAAAACCCAAAACTTAGTTCTTTGAGAAGAACAAAAGTGACAAATCTTTAGCTAGACAGACTAAGAATAAAAGAGGATACTCAAATTACTAAAATCAGAAATGAAGATAGGGACATTACTACTAATTCTAGAGAAATAAAATGGAGTATAAGAGAGTACTACAAACAATTGTATACCAACAGATTGGATAACCTAGATGAAATGTGTAAATTCCCAGAAACACCAAGCCTACCAAGATGAAATCACAAAGAAATTGAAAATCTGAACACACCTATAATCAGTAAGGAGATTGAATCAGTAATCAAAAATATCCTGACAAAGAAAAGCCCTGGACCAAATGGTTTTACAGGTGAATTTACCAAACATTAAAAGAACAACTAATACCAATTCTTTTCAAAATTTTCCAGAAAATTGAGGAGTAGGAAACACTTCCCGACTCATTCATTGAAACCAGCATGACCCTGATACCAAAGCCAGACAAGGGCACTACAAGAAAAAGAAAACTATAGACCAATATCTATTATGAACATTAATATAAAAATATTTCTTAAAATACTAGCAAACCAAATTCAGCAGCATAGTAAAAGGATTATACACAATGACCAAGTGAGATTTACTTCTGGAACGCAAGGATAGTTCAACATACAAAGCTTGATCCATGTAATATACCACATTAACAGAATGAAGGAAAGAAAACCACATGATCATCTCAGTTGATCATCTAAAAAAGCATTTGACAAAACACAACACCCTTTCATGAATTAAAAAAACACTCAACAAGCTAGGAATAGAAAGGAACTACCTCAACACAATAAAAGTCATATATAAAAAATGCACAGCAAACCTCATACTCAGCAGTGAAAGACTGAAAGCTTTTCCTTAGGATCAGGAACAAGACAAGGATCTCCACTTTTACCACTTCTGTTCAACATAGTATTAGAAGTTGTACTTGTTTTGTTTTTGCTTTGGAGACTGGGATCTTGCTATTTTTCCCAGGCTGGACTCAAACTTCTGGGCTCAAGCAATTCTCTTGCCTCAGCCTCCCACGTAGCTGGGACTACAGGCATGCCACCTCATCCAGCTTAGTATTAGAAGTTTTAGCCAGAGCAATTAGGCAAGAAGAAAAAATAAAAGGCATTCAAATTGGAAAGGAAGAAGTAAAATTATCTCTATTTGCAGGTGATATGATCTTACATGTAGAAAACTGTAAAGATTCCACCAAAAAAACTTGTTAGAGCTAATAAATGAATTTAACAAAGTGGAATGATCCAAAGTCAACACACAAAAATCAGTTGTATTTCTATATGTTAACAATGAACATCTGAAAAGGAAATTACAAAAACAGTTCCATTTATGATAGTGTCAAAAAGAATAAAATAATTTGGAATTAACCAAGGAGATGAAAGACTTTACAATGGATACTATAAAACATTACTGAAAGAAATTAAAGAAGACGTAAATAAATGAAAACACATCCCATGTTCATGGATTGGAAGACAGTATTGCTAAGATGTTAATGTTACCAAAAGCTATCTATGGATTCAATACAATCCCTATCAAAATACCAATGACATTTTTTGCAAAAATAGAAAAAAAAACACATTCTAAAATTTATATGGAATATTAATGATCTCCAAATAGCCAAAACAATCTTAAAAAAGAACAGTGCTGGAGGATTCATGCTTCCTCATTTCAAAACTTACTACAGAGCTACAGTAATCAAAACAGTGTGGTACTGGCATAAAGAAAGACACAAAGACTAATGGAGTAGAATAAAGAGCTTAGAAATAAATGTTCCCCATATATGGTCCAATAATTTTTGACAAGGCACCAAGGCCATTCAATGAGGAAATAATAGTTTCTTTTCAGCAAGTGGTGCTGGGAAAACTACATACGAAAGAATAAAGTTGGACCCTGGTTTAACACCATATACAAAAATTAATTCAAAATGAATTGAAGACATAAATGTAAGACCTAAACTATAAAACTCTTAGAAGAAAACATGAAGCAAAAGCTTTGCAACATTGATTTGGTTTCTTGAATATGATGGCAAAGGCACAGACAATAAAAGAAAAAATAGACAAATTGGACTTCACAAAAAATTAAAAATGTTGTGCCTGAAAAAAATAGTAATAGGGAAACCCATGGAATGAAAGAACACATTTATAAATCATATATCAGATAAAGGATTAATATCTAGAATATATAGAGAACTCTTAAAACTCAACAACAAAAAGAAGTCCCAATTTAAAAATGGGCAAATGATGCAGGCCAGATGTGGTGGCTCATGCCTGTAATCCCAGCACTTTGGGAGGCCAAGGTGGGTGGATCAAAAGATCAGGAGTTCGAGACCAGCCTGGCCAATATGGTGAAACCCTGTCTGTCTCTACTAAAAATACAAAAATTAGCCAGACATGGTGGTGAACACCTGTGGTCCCAGCTACTAGGGAGGCTGAGACAGGTGAAGCACTTGAACCTGGGAGGTGGAGGTTGCAGTGAGCTGAGATCATGCCACTGCACTCCAGCTTGGGTGACAGAGCAAGACTCCATCTCAAAAAATAAATAAAATAAAATAAAATAAAATAAAATAAAATAAAAATGGGCAAAAGACTTGAATATTTCTCTAAAGAAGATATACAAATGGCCAATAAGCACATGAAAAGATGCTCAACATTAATAATCATTAGGAAAATGCAAATCAAAACTTCAATGAGATACCCTGTCAACACTCATTAGGACAGCTGCTATAAAACAAAAAACCAGAAACTAGTAAGTGTTGGCAAGGATGTGGAGAAACTGGAATCCTTGTGCACTGTTGTTGGTAGTGTAAAACAGTACACTTGCTGTGGAAAACAGTATGGTGGTTCCTCAAAAAGTTAAAAATAGGATTACCATACAATCCAGCAATTCCACTTCTGGGTGCATACTCCAAAATTGAAAGCAGGGTCTCAAAGAGATATTTGTACACCCATGTTCATAACAACATTATTCACAATACATAAAGCATTAAAGCAACTCTAAGTGTTCATTGACTGATGAATAGATAGCAAAATGTCATATATAGATACAATGGACTATATTATTCAATATTAAAAAGGAAATAAATTCTGCAATATGCTACAATGGGGATGAACTTTGAAGACATTAAGCTAAGTGAAATAAGCCAATCACAAAGAAACAAATATGATTCTACTAATATAAAATACCTAGAATAGTCAAACTTACAGAGACAGAAGGTAGAATAGTGGTTGCCAGTGGCTGGAGGGAGAGGGATATGGGAGTTATTGTTTAATGGGGATAGAGTTTTTTTTTTTTTTTTTGAGACTTTGTGATCTCGGCTTACCACAACCTCTGCCTCCTGAGTTCAAGCGATTCTCCTGCCTCAGCCTCCCAAGTAGCTGGGATTACAGGCATGAGCCACCACACCCAGCCAGAGTTTTGGTTTTACAAGACGAAAAGAGTTATGGAAATGGATGGTGGTGATGGTTGCACAAAATTTTGGTTGTATTTCATAACACTAACTGTGCACTTGAAAGTAGTTAAGACGGTAAATTTTGGCCACGCACAGTGGCTCACACCTGTAATCCCAGCACTTTGGGAGGCTAAGGTGGGCGAATCACCTGAGGTCAGAAGTTCGAGACCAGCCTGACCAATAGGGTGAAACCCCGTTTCTACTAAAAATACAAAAATCAGCCAGGTGTGGTGGCACGTGCCTGTAGTTCAGCTACTTGGGAGGCTGAGACTAGAGAATTGCTTGAACCTGGAAGGCAGAGGTTGCAGTGAGCTAAGATTTTGCCACTGCACTCCAGCCTCCAGCCTGGGCAACAGAGTGAGACTCCATCTCAAAAAAAAAAAAAAAAAAAAAAAAAAAAAAAAAAAGATGATAAGTTTTATGGTATTTTATTTTGCCACAATAAAAAAATTGAAACAACAACAAAAAAAGGTATGTGCACTCCTCCAACATGACTGGGTCCCTGGAGTTTTTCTCTCTCAAACTTGTGTACATTGAGCCTCCAGCAATTCATCAGCCACAGTTCAGGCTTCCTTATCCAGCATTAGTTTCCATAGAGGTTTATTACACTCTGGTAAATTATGATTTCTGTATCCACCTGTCTGTTTCTCCAATTCTGGGGCAGTAATTTGCCCTATGACCTCACTTCTCTACAAATCTAGGAGTTCTTGACGTTTAGTTTGTTTGGCTTTTACTTATTGTTAGGATGGAGTGGCAACTTTCAAGTTTCTTACATGACAGCTTGGAAACTAGACACCCTAGAACATTTTCATCACCTGCAAAAGTTCCCTTGTACTCTTTCCCAGTTCAACACACTCCCTCCCACTCTGGACTTGCCCATCTTCCCATCTCTCCAATCCTCATCTCCCAACAACCACTGATTTGCTTTCTGTCCCTAGAGATGACTTGCTAGAATTTCCATATTCAGAATTTCTAGAGATGAAATTTTAGAATATGTTAACATATGTTACATGTTATATAACACTACATATTATATATGTAATATATATGGAATTCTAACATATCCTAGAATTTCATATCAGCAAAATTATTGAATTTCATATCAGCAAAATTATATAATATGTAGTGTTTTGTGCCTGGCTTCTTTCACTCAGCATAATGTAGTTGAGATGTTTTCATATCGTTACATTTATCAGTTTTGTTTCTTTTAATTATTGGGTCCACTGATAGGGATATACCACAATTTGTGTATTCATTCACCTGTGTGAATGTATGAATTTGTGTGTTTCCAGCTTCAGGTATTATGAATAAAGTTTATGAATAAAGTTCATGAGTATTTATTTATGTGTAAGTCTTTGTGTGAACATATGTTTTCATTTCTCTTGTGTAAACACTTAGGAATGTGAAGCCTAGGTCATATGAATCCAGGAGGCAGAGGTGTTTATGCACTTTTATAAGAAATTACCAAACAGTTCTCCAAAGTGGTTGTATCATTTATACTTCCATCATCAACATGCAAGAGTTCCAGTTACTCTACATCCTCATCAACAGTTGGTGTTGTCAGTTATGATTCTTCTGCCTCAGCCTCCCAAGTAGCTGGGATTACAGGCACCCACCACCACGCCCGGCTAATTTTGTAGTTTTTTTTTTTTTTTTTTTTTTTTTTTTTTTAGTAAAGATGGGGTTTCACTATACTGGCCAGGCTGATCTCTAACTCCTGACCTCAGGTGATATCCAAAATATATTTTGGATTCAAGTCCTTTGTCATATGTATGTATTATGAATATTTCAGTCTGTATTACAAATATTTTCGTCTTTGTAAGGTATCATTCAAAAGCAGACATTTTTAACTGTGATGAAATTTAACTTATCAATTTTTTTCTTTTAGGAAGAAAATTATTGTCACAGTATTTCTGCTTCATTGGGAAACCCTGGTGCATTTCTCCTAAAATTAGGAGAAACACATGGATGCCCACTCTCACTACTGTTCTTTAACATCAAATTGAAGGTATTATTCTGTACACTCCAAGAAAAATGAGAGATAACGGATTATATAACTAGAAAGGCCTAAAGAATCGGCTGAAGAACCTAATACAATGAGAGAGAGAGAGAGAGATGTGGGGGAAGGAAAAAGGAGTAAAAGGTGCTAAGATAAGGTGGAGATGGAATATTAAACAAATATACAGAAACCAGTTAGAAGAGAAAAATGGAATAAAAGACTGCATTTACAATAGCAAGGAAAGATAAAATACCAATGTATATACTTCAAAATATTAGTGAAGGATAAGCTGGGCACAGTGGCTCATGCCTGTAATCCCAGTACTTTGGGAGGCCAAGGCGGGAGGATCACTTGAGCTCAGGAGTTCAAAATCAGCCTGGACAACGTAGTGAGACCCAATCTCTATAAAAAATACAAAAATTAGCTGGGCATGGTGGTGGGTGCCTGTAGTCCCAGTTATTCAGGAGGCCGAGGTGGGAGGATCAGGGAGGTAGAGGTCGCAGTAAGCAGAGATCACACCACTGTACTCCAGCCTGGGTGACAGAGTAAGACACTGTCTAAAAAAAAAAAAAAAAAATTAATGAAGGATAAAACAAAAAACTCGAGCAAATGGAAACACATACCATTTCTTGAAGCAAGAAAGGTAAACATCATAAAAATGTTAACTCCCAGCAAACATACCAACACTTTTTTTTTTTTTTCTGAAACTGGAGAAACTGATTATCAAGTTCAAATGGAAAAATAAGCAACAAAGAATATGGAGAGCCAGCTCTGCCAGATATTAAACTATATCTTAAAGCTTCAACAGTTAGAATAGTGAATAATTAGCACATAAACAGACAAACAAATAGAACAAAAAGAAAGCCCAGAAATACATCAAAATATATACAGAAATTTAGTTCATGCTGAAGATGTGAAGTAAAGATAAACTTTATAATTAAACGTTGGGGATAACTGGGTAATAATTTGAAAAAGAAGTTTTATCTATAGATCACATCTTATGCTAGGATAAACTATAAAAAGATCAAAGACTTAAAGATAAGAAAGTGTAGACATTAAAGTACTACGAAAAAATGGGCAATTTCTTTATAACCCTGAGGGGGCAAAGACCTAATTGACTGAAATTCCCAAAACCATAGAAGAAAAGACTGATAAATTCAATCACATTTTATAAAATCCATAAATAAAGTCTAAACACAAATAACAACCTGGGAAAATACATTTGAAACTCATCTTACAGACAAAGGATTCATTTTCCTAATATATGAAGAGCTTCTAGAAATTCACAAGAACAAGACCAAAAATCTTCAAAATCTTAGAAAAATGAGCAGAGACACGAAGAAGTAGTTCATACACACGAAAGGCACAAAAATGACTTATAAATACTCAAAAAGTTGCCCGATTAATTCATAGTATTATTAATGCAAATGAAAACTATCCTGAAATATCTTTTCTTCATCTATGCATTGGGAAAAATTCTGGAAGTTTGGCAATGTGATGGTAAACAGGCATTCCCATCCATTGCTGGTTGAAATGGAACTCCAATCTACAATCCCTATGCAGATTAATAATACCAACATTTTAAAATGCATTTTCCCAGTGACCCAATAATTGCACTTCTGGGATTTTATACATGCCTGTGTGTGTACAAAATAATGTATATACAAAGTTATTCACTGAAATGATTCCTGAAATAGGAGAAAAGTAAAATTCAAACAAAAAAAAAACTAGCTTAAATACATTGTGATGCATCCATATAATGGTATATTACGCAGTTTAATTAATTAATTTATTTTTTTTTTGAGACAGAGTCTCACTCTGTCACCCAGGCTGTATTATGTAGTTTTAAATAAGTGAAGAAGCTCTAAACATCTTTATAGGAAATAACTTCAATACATAGAATCACTCCATATCTGTGGGGGGTTGGTTCTAGGACTACCCCCCTCACCCCTGCATATCAAAATCCATGGATGCTCAAGTCCCTGATATCTATAATGGCTTAATATTTGCATATAACCTACACACATCCTCCTGTATATTTTAAGTCATCTCTAGATTACTTATACTACCTCATACAATGTAAATGCTGGGTGAATGGTTGTTATAATGTATTTTTAGCTGTCTTATTTTCTACGATTGTATTGTTCTTTTGTATTTTTTCCCCAAATATTTTCGATCCGAGGTTGGTTGAATCCATAGATGTGGAACCCAAGGATACAGAAGGCTGACTGCATGGTTAACTTTACAAAGATATAGAACAGGGATCAACAAACCTTTTCTGTAAAGGGCTAGATAGTACCTATTTTCAACTTTGCCTGCTATATAATCTCTGTTGCAACTACGTGACTTGCTTTTCCATTGTAGCATGAAAGCACTTAGACAATACATTCAACAAATGAATGTGGTCAGAAATGGCTCTGGATTGTCTTGCTGGAAGTAGTTTGTCAAACTGCTGCACTTAAATTACAGTTGCTATTTTTGTGCTAATGGTGGTGATGGGGGGGGGCAGATATGAGAATATACATTTGTATTTGTTTAAAAACATTGGAACAATATATAAGAAAAATGGAGTATGTATCAGTCAGGAGACAGAAACCAGGGAAATCTGAACAAGGGAATCTGAATAGAGACCTCGAAAGCAACACTTTCCAACAGGACTTTCTGCAATGAAGGACATGTTCTATAACTTCACTATCCAATGTACCTATATGGTTATGAAACACTTGAAATGGAGCTAGTGCAACTAAGAAACTGAATTTTTAATTTTACTGAACGTTAACTTATATTTAAATAGAAGTGACACATTTGGCAAGTGGCCGCCAGGTTAGATAGAGCAGCTCTAAAGAACGCAGACAGAGCAGATATTGGGAGTAGCTGCTGTCTCTAAGGCTGAGTGTACCCGAGGAAGGGACAAGGTTAGCAGAGTCCCTTCCCCAACCCACCCCAAGGTTGAGATGCAGACCTCATTGGGGAGTGTGTGGCTATAGCCCACAGGATGCTGGAGGGTGTATATCACTATATTTCCTACACTCGTTTTGCAGAGAAGCCATCCATTGGTAGCTGCACTATACAAGCCAGAAGAAAAGCACCCAGAACCTTGAAGAGAAGCCCTTCCTCTTGCAGTTTCCCTCAGTACCCTCTACATAAAGTCTAGCATTTTGCCATCTGCAAAATGGGAGAAGTGTTTAGAGTCTAGCCCCAGAGTCACAAAGCAGCATAAAGAAGAGTGAATTTACTCCAGAACTATGCAATCGTAAATGTCTGTTAATATTTTTTTTTTGAGCTGAAAAGCAAGAAATTGAAAACTGGCACAGAGCAGATGGCAACCAGGTGGGAGCAAAACTTTTCATTGTATACCATTTCATATTATTTTGAGTTTGAATCATGTAAATATAATACTTACCCAAAAATTAAAAATAAGAAGATAAAAATATACACCATTAAATATAAATTTTAAAAAACCTAAGACAACAAAGCATCCATACAAAGAAAAAGGGCCACATTTATCAGTAAAATATCTGTGTTTTTTTTTTGAGATGGAGTTTTGCTCTTGTTGCCCAGGCTGGAATGCAGTGGCACGATCTCGGCTCACTGCAACCTCTGCCTCCCAGGTTGAAGCGATTCTCCTTACTCAGCCTCCCGAGTAGCTGGGCTTACAGGTGCCTGCCACCATGCCCAGCTAGTGTTTGTACTTTTAGTAGAGGGGTTTCACCATATTGGTGAGGCTGGTTTCGAACTCCTGACCTTAGGTGATCCACCCGCCTTGGCCTCCCAAAGTGCGGGGATTACCGATATGGGCCACCACACCCGGTAAAAGATATTTACACTGAGGACATATAACAATTATTATATATACACACACTATATATACAATATATAGTATATATACAATATATATACTATATACTGTACATAGTCAATATATAGTATATATTCTATATGTATACTATATGTAAATGCTTCTAATAACTTAGAAATACATATGTTAATCTACTGATAGACTTTACAATCTACTGAAAGACTTTACTGTAAGTCTTTACAAGGCAAAGCAGGTGAATTTACAAGGGCAGTTGGAGATATAAACATAACCCTCTCAGAAACTGATAAAGAAGAGAGAACAAAAGCAAGGATATAGAACATTTGAACAATTAATGAGCTTAAGCTAATATTTATATAACTTCATCCACAAACCCGGAATACAAATTATTCTCAAAATCATATGTAACATGTACAAATGAATTATATGCTAAGCTACAAAAGAATTATTAATAAATTACTAAGAATTGGCAACATATTGGCTAGTTATCTAAATCAAATGCAATAAAAGTGGGAACTAATAACAAAAAAGCTCATATATCTGAAAACTAAAAACTATATCTCTAAATAACCCATGGGGTAAGGACAATATATAATAAGAAAAACTGGCTGAGCGTGGTAGCTCATAGCCCAGGTGAGCCACCCACGGAGGCTGGGATGGGAGAATTGCTTCAGCCTAAGAGTTCAAGACCAGCCTGGGTAACATAGTGAGACACCGTTTATACAAAAAATACAAAAAAAATTAGTCGGGTGTGGTGGCATGCACCTGTAGCTCCAGCCACATGGGAGGCCGAGGTGTGAGGATTGACTAAGCCAGGGAGGTTGAGGCTGCAATGAGCTGTGATTGCTGCAGCCTTGGCCTCCCAGGCTCAAGCAATCCTCCTACCTCAGCCTCTTGTGTAGCTGTAACTACAGGTGTGTGCCACCACACCCAGCTAAGTTTTAAAATTTTTTTGTAAAGACAGGGTCTTGCTATGTTGCCTTAGCTGGTCTCCAACTCCTGAACCCAAGTGACCTGCCCCCTCAGCCTCCCAAAGTGCTGGTATTACAGGTGTGAGCTACCACACCTGGCCTAAACCTTGACATTGTAACCAGATATGGACAGTATGAGACAAAATTATTATAGGCCAGTTTTACTTATAATTACAGATGCAAAATTCCCAACTCAAAAAACCAAAGTAGCATTTATTTTAGGAATGTACAGATGATTTAGAGTCAGATAAATCTATTGAGGTGTTTCAGGTTAAAAAAAAATTACAATATTTTAATAGATACAAGAAAACACTTATTAGTGATTATAGTAGCTTTCTTAAACAAAAGATACTTAGATAAAAGTACTTTATCAAAAACTTACAGCAGACATCATACTTTTTTTTTTTGAGACGGAGTTTCACTCTTGTTGCCCAGGCTAGAGCGCAATGGCACAATCTCAGCTCACCGCAACCTCCACCTCCCAGGGTTCAAGCGATTCTGCTGCCTCAGCTTTCCGAGTAGCTGGGATTACAGGCATGAACCATCACACCTGGCTAATTTTTTGCATTTTTAATAGGGATGGGGTTTCACCATGTTGGTCAGACTGGTCTCGAACTCCCAATCTCAGGAGATCCACCCACCTGGGCCTCCCAAAGTGCTGGGATTATAGACGTGAGCAACCGCGTCTGGCCAGCAAACATCATATTTAATGGGAAAAAAATATAGATTTCCCATGAATATGGAAACCAGCCCAGTATACTTTCCAATACCACTACTGTTTAATGTGGTACTGGGAACCCGGGATATAATAAAGAGTGGCATCACAATTCAGGGAGGAAAAATGAATTACTGAATAATGCTGATGGGAGAATTGGATGATAAGGTGGGGAAGAAAGTCAACCTACTTCCAGCTGGATTAAGGACCTAATGTGAAAAAGCAAAGTTATAAAACTATTAGAAGAAACAAATGTAGGCAAATGCCTTTGTGACTTTGCGATCAGTAAGAATTCCTTAAAGAAGAAAATAGCTGGATTTGACTATTTCAAAATGAAAGACTTTTGCCTGTATCAGTTAGATTTAGGCTTACCAGCAGTCCAGGGCTGGCATCCGGGATGTTTCCCCAACCTCAGCACATGGCTCTGACCTCTCAATCCAATATTCCAACCTACAAGAAGGAAGAAACTGGAAAGAAGAAAGAAGGGAGCTCTTTCTTTTCAAGAATATTGCCTACAAATTTCCCACGTATCTTCTCTTATATCCTATTGGCCAGAACCTAGTCACATGGCAACATCTGCAAGGTGTACTGGGAAATGTAGTCTTTATGCCAGGAAGCCTTGCATCCAGTTACAAATCAGAGTTTGTATTTGTTTTAACTAGGAAATAAAGGGAGGGAAGTTGTTGGAACTCGCTAGTAGCTACGCAACAAAGAAATGCCATAGACGGAGTCCATGCCAATTCGACTGAGAGCATGTATTTTCAATATACATGACTGACAGTAATATCTGAAATGAACAGCAAATCAGAAACAACCAAAAATCGAGGGAGATAACTCTATGTAAAAATGTGGAAAGGATATGAGCAAGCAATTCATAGACGAGGAGACCAGAATGGCTAATAAACAGAAGAGATGTTTCATCTTATTAATAATCAGAGAAATGCAAAATAAAGTGAGAAATGGATGCTACTTTACATCCAATGATAAAATGTAGGATAATATCAAACAGCCACAGATGTGGGGATCTGGGGAAAATGCAACCCTTACGCACTGCGGAGGTGAGCAAAAAAATTTTTTTCACTTTTTAAAAACTATAGATTCAGTGGGTACATGTGCAGGTTAGCTATATGGGTATATTGGGTAATGCTGGGGTTTGGGCTTCTAGTGAACCCATCACCCAGATTGTGAACACAGTATCCTATAGGTCATTTTTCAACCTTTGTGACCCTCCCTCCCTCCCTTCTTGGGAGTAAAAATTCATGCAGCCACTTTGGAGAGCAACTTGGAGGTATTTAGTGATACGGACAAAGTGCATATCACTTTATAATGTAAATCCTGTCCTGTATATAAACCCCAGAGAAATTCTTGCTTAAGTACACAAAGAGATATATTCAGGGATGTTTACTGTAGCATGGTACAGTAAATAATGACACAATTGGAAGTAATTTAGATGTTCTTCAATAAATAATTATTAAATATAATATGTATAAATGATGGAATATAATACAACAGTAAAAAAATTCTACATCTATATTAATCAAGATCAATAGATGTCAAAGAAGCAGAATGAGCCATTAGCCATGTATCACTATATACATTAAACATACACATATAACAATGCCATACGTTGTTTATATAAATGCACATGTATGCATTTAAAATGCAAATACATTTATAAATGTAAATAAAATGGACAGAGAACCTTGGGACAGTGTCTATGAGGCAAGGAGAATGGGACTGGATATAGAAGATAAAAAGAAAAAAGATTAAATTTAAAAATAAAATAGGCCAGGCGCAGTGGCTCACACTTGTAATCCCAGCACTTTGGGAGGCCGAGGCTGGGCGATCATGAGCTCAGGAGTTCGAAAGCCTCCTGGCCAGTATGATGAAACCCATCTCTACTAAAAATACAGAAATTAGCCAGGCATGGTGGCACACGCCTGTAGTCCCAGCTACTTGGGAGGCTGAGGCAGAAGAATTGCTTGAACCTGGGAGGCAGAGGTTGCAGTGAGCCAAGATCACGCCACTGCATTCCAGCTTGAGTGACAGAACGAGAGTCCATGTCAAAAAATGAACTGAAACGAAATGAAATGAAAAAAGTAAGTAATAAACCTGTGGCCAGATTGAAGCTTCTTAAGGGTAGATCTGAGTTTAATTGACCTCAGACTGAATTCATCTCATTCAAGTCACAAAGCACCCAGCTTTACAAATAATGGGGTGCTTGAAAATATTTCAAGAGTGAATGAATGACTACTCCCCAAACTGAGTATCGCTGAGTCTTACGTGCTACAGCACAGGAGTTGTGTAATGATTTATAAGAATATTTTCCTCTTCGGGGCTTCCATCATTTGCCTCCAATGGCTTAATCTCATCAAGCATCGCACATACAATTTCAAGTTATTTCTTGTGAGGCCATTATCATCGCTGGGTGGTGGTGGTTGTCGTTTTTTTTCATTTGGAATTATGTTTCTAAAGCATCTCCTTCCCTGCAGGTTTTGAGCCATCTGCGATAAAGGAGGTACTTAAGATTTCAATAACAACGAAAACAGATTAACTAAAGGTTTGCCTTTCATGTTGAGTATATTTCTGTTCAACTCTCAGGTGCTATGCTACAAAGAATATTTTGTTTCAGTCGATTGAAAATGAGGCCTCGTACCGGATGAAATGCATTGGTTTTCTTTTCAACTGTTTCCAAGTGTGGAAATCTCTTCCCTCAGATATCCACATGGCTTCCTTCATGTCTCCGCTCAAATGTCATCTTTTAGAGAGGCTTTTCACTATTTATAATAGCATATCCATGCCCCCTTTGCCCCTTTACCTTGCTTTATCTTTCTTCATGGCACTTCTTATATGATATTATATGTTTATTCGTTTATTATCTGTCTCCCTACACCGCTGGGCGAGCTGCATGAGACCAGACCTTGTCTACTTTGTTGACCGTTCTATCCCCATGTCGGGAACAGTGCCTGGAACTGAGAACGTGCTCACTAAATATCTTTTCGTTTGTTTGTTTGTTTGTTTGAAACAAAATCCCCCTCTGTTGCCCAGGCTGGAGTGAAGTGGCGCGATCTCGCGATCTCGGTTCACTGCAACCTCTGCCTCCTGAGGTCAAGTGATTCTTCTGCCTCAGCCTCCCGAGTATCTGGGATTACAGGCTTGCACCACCAGGCCCAGCTAATTTTTGTATTTTTAGTAGAGACGGGTTTCATCATATTGGCCAGGCTGGTCCAGATCTCCCGACCTCAGATGATCCTCCCACCTTGGCCTCCCAAAGTGCTGGGATTACAGGCATGAGCCACTGCACCCAGCCCACTAAATATCTATTGACTGCACAAATCATGCATTGTTTGAAGAGTTTTGTGAAAACCTCTTCATTATACACCTATTCAGGTTAGCATCATTCTAAGAAGTAACCCAAAAGACATTTTCCCCTTTCAGTGTTAATTTCCCACCCTGTTTATATATTTAGTCATCTAATATTTATTGAATTTCTGGTATGTGCCAACATTGTACTAGGTGCTGGGGGATTCTGGGACAAATGAGACAAGCCGTGCTTCATAATTTTAGCTTTTGCTGTCAACAACGAGGGTGACCTCACGTTTCTAAAATCAGCACATACTTATTAATAAGTTTTCTCTGTGCCAAACAAGCACAGAGGCAATCTCATTCCATTCATTATCTTTTTCAAACCTCACAGCAATCCTATAAAGTTGCTATTAGAGTGTCTCAAAATGCTTTCCTATAAGCATGCAGTTTATTGGCAATAAATAAAACAACAGGATTATCTCTTAGAATTCAGCCCGTGACTTGTCAAAACTGGATAGAGGCTTCTAGAGAGGAATATAGGGCACTGCCATGTGAACAGGTGCAGGCCCCCTGCAGAGACCCTTCACCCCACTCCACCTGCTCCCCAGGCACATTTGATGCTCTGCACCTCAAACACACCTTTGCCTTCAACTTCACAGATTTGTTTAGTGACGATTTTCTCACTCAAGGCTTTTATCCAGAAGAAATGCAGGTGTGCACAGTCATGAGGGCTTTTATTTCTTTTTCTCTTTTTTTTTTTTTATTTTTTTGAGACGGAGTCTCACTCCATTGCCCAAGCTGGAGTGTAGTGTTGCGATCTCTGCTCACTGCAACCACCACCTCCCGGGTTCAAGTGATTCTTGTGCTTCAGCCTCCCGAGTAGCTGGGATTACAGGTGCCTGCTGCCATGGCTGGCTAATTTTTGTAATTTTTAGAAGAGACAGGGTTTCACAATGTTGGCCAGGCTGGTCTCAAACTCCTGATCTCAGGTGATCCACCCACCTTGGCCTCCTAAAGTGCTGGAATTACAGGTATGAGCCACCGTGCCCTCCCATGAGGGATTTAAAACATATTTGTGTGTGATACCAAATGTGTTTATATACTGTCACCTTTTCCATGACATAGTCAGAATGATTCCTTCATGAGAAAGCATTCTGGAGACACTTTAATACTTTTTGCTCATTTTACTCATTTTAGAGACAAGGAAATGGAAGGTTGGAGAGGTTAAGAAACTTACTCATGGTCAATAAGTGGCCAACAGAGGCTTGGGAGGGCAATAGATCCAGGACTTGGTGACCGGGGGTGGGGCAGGAGTCCAAGATGGTCTCCATAGTTTTGACTTGGACAGCTGGGCTCTTGGGGTCCCATTGACAGTCTGTGGCTGTGATCTGCTTGTAGCCAGAGATGAAACCTGAAGCCCATGAGAATGATGTTGGGATTGCCTGGTGATATGATTTGGTTCTGTGTCCCCACCCAAATCTCACTCTGAATTGCGATAATCCCATCGTGTCAAGGGCGGGTCAAGGTGGAGATAATTGAATCATGGGGGCAGTTTCCCCCATACTGTTCTAGTGATGGTGAGTAAGTCTCACAAGATCTGATGGTTTTATAAAGGGCAGTTCCCCTGCACATGCACTCTTGCCTGCTGCCATGTAAGATGTAACTTGGCTTCTCCTTTGCCTTCCTCCATGATTGTGAGGCCTCCCCAGCCATGTGGAACTGTGAGTGCATTAAATCTCTTTCCTTTATAAATTACCCAGTCTTGGGTATGTCTTTATTGGCAGCATGAGAACAGACTAATATACCTGGGGACTCCAGAAGACATGGACTAAGGGCCCATGACCCCTTTCAATTCACCTCCATCTTTTCCTAGAAAGCAAAGAGTGGGGGAAATGGCTCCCCATCGAAGAATGGGGAAGCACCTGCTGAGGCAGGGGTGGGAGGGGCTACTGGGCATAGATTATATCAATGGTTTCAGCAAGCAGGCATTTCAGACTTTCTGGCATTTGCACAATTGAGGCTCCCTTAGGACCCTGGAAGAAATATCATCCAATAACCAGCAAATGCCCCTGGCCTCCCAGAGATGCAGTACTGCCAGTGACCTTGGTGGTAAGAACCTTCAGAGGAAAATCCAAGCAAGCACAAAGCTGTTTGGACAAAACTCTCCAACCCAGGAGCCATAGCCCCACAGATTTCAAAGGGCACAGCTGCCTTCCTCTCTGGCCTGGTAGCAATTAGAATTCTTCACATCAAGAATACCAAGATGAAACAGGTGGAGATTTGCCAAAGATCTACCTTCAGCCAGCACACCAGCTTGTATTCTAGTGACTTTCAGGGTGCAGAGTGATGCTTCCAAGTCCCATTCCAGGTTCAGTTCTCCAACGGTGAATGAATTCATATCCACAACAGCATAGAGCCCAAACCCAAGCCAGTCTCTAAGACAGAATCTTTCTTTGTGTGCCATTGATTTGAGTCCTGCTTGGCAGTTTTGGTGAGCAGTGGTTTCTTTATGACAAAAGAGCTTCTTTCTCTCAACTGCGTCTTAACCATGGAGGCAGCCATCACACTGGAGGGGGCTTGCTTCCCTGCACAGGTCAAGGGCATCTTGGGGAGCATTTGGTTCACTAGGATAGAACCCTGGTCTCCTTGTCATGGGCCCAGCAGAGGATGCTCTGTCCTTTCTTGTCTGGCCTCTAGGCTTCAGCACATGCTGTTCTTTCAGCCTGGAAGGCCTTTCCTGCCCCTTTCTTCCCTGGCCGACCCTCTTTGTCCTGATGGGCTCAGAGCAATGAGATCACTTCCCCCAGCAGTGTCTCTCCATCATTCCTACTTCTGCCAGCTCTCCGTCTTCTGGCTCCCACAGGCCCTGGGCTCCCTACTCCTGGTGCTAATCATGCTATCTTTTGGTATCTTTTTAAATTTTTTTGAGATGGAGTTTTGCTCTTGTTACTCAGGCTGGAGTGCAATGGTGCAATCTCGGCTCACTGCAACCTCCGTCTCCTAGGTTCAAGTAATTCTTCTGTCTCAGCTTCATGAGTAGCTGGGATTACAGGTGTGCACCACTATGCCCAGCTAATTTTGTGCGTGTGTATGTGTGTGTGTGTGTGTGTGTTTAGTAGAGATGGGGTTTCACCATGTTGGTCAGGCTGGTTTTGAATTCCTGACCTCAAGTGATCCACCTGCCTCCGTCTCCCAAAATGCTGGGATTACAGGTGTGAGTCACTCTGCCCAGCCATCTTTTTTTTTTTGAGACAGAGTCTTGCTCAGTCGCCGAGGCTGGAGTGCAGTGGTGCAATCTCAGTTCACTGCAAGCTCCGCCTCCTAGGTTCAAGCGGTTCTCTAGCCTCAACCTCCCAAGTAGCTGGGATTACAGGCGTGTGCCATCACTCCCAGTTAATTTTTTTTTTTTTTTTTTTTTTTTTTTGTATTTTTAGTCTAGATGGGGTTTCATCATGTTGGCCAGGTTGGTCTTGAACTCCTGACCTCAAGTGATTCTCCTACCTGGGCCTCCCAAAGTGCTGGGATTACAGGTGTGAGCCACCTCACCCAGCCTATCTTTTGGTATCTACTTGCTTTTCTCCCTCTCTCAACAGGGCGGAGACAGGGGCCGTGTGCCAAGCTTCTTTATATCCTGTATGCCTAACACAGTGCTTGGCATGTGGCTAGCCCCCATAATGGTTTGTGGAGGGAGTGAAATAAATGTACAACGTTGTACTGATGCAAAAGAACTGGAGGATTTAAATTCTGCTAGTGACCTTAGAAGTGGTAGGATTCCTTTGTACTGAAAGGCGTGAGACAAATCAGGATAGGAACACCAGGAACCGGGTGCCTGCTGCCATCTGATGCCGATTTCTTTCTCTTCTTTTAAGACGGCATCACAGACATCAGCCTGGAGACCTGGCACTGAGACTCTGCTCAGCCACCCGATTGCTGTGTGGCCCTGAATGAGGCTTCTGGGCGTCAGCATTCTCCTTCATGGAGCGAAGCAGTTGGTCTACAGACATGAGCTAGAATACATAATTTGGGATGCTTACAAGTGCCAGGCACCATTCTAAATATTTTCCATGTATACTTCATTTAATCCTTACAACAACCTTATGACACGGGTGTTGTTATTATCCCCATATTCTTAATAGGGCAACTGAGGCACAGAAAGGTCGATTAACTTGCCCAAAGTCACACAGCTAGTAATGGATGGAGTTGAGGCTTTTACTCAACAACCTGTTTCCAGAGCCCACCTGTTAACCCCAAAGTCTCTTGGTTGGATGATGTATAAGACTCATTCCTGTTTTACAATAGAACCTTTATTATTCTCACATTGAAGATATTTACATCTGATGCCCTCAGAGCCCATTTTTAGCTGACCATCTCCCTGAAAGGCCAGAGGCATTCAGCATTTTTTTTCCTCTGCCCCTTGTGTTGGTTAGAGAGGAAATCAGTGAGGGTGCAGACTGGGGAAATGGGCAGGCCTGGATTGGCATCGCAGCCCCACCACTCACCCACGTGTGAAACACAAGCCAATTCCTTTACCTCTTGGAACTTCAGTTACAATGCCTGTAAAGTGGAGATGGGATCTTCTCCCTCTATGACTGTGAAGATGAAATAATACAGATAGAGTTGCCAGATTTAGCAAATAGAAATACAGGGTGTTCAGTTAACCTTGAATTCCAGATCAAGGAATAACTTTTTAGTGTAAGTATGTCCTATGCAATATTTGAGACACACTCATGCTAGTAAATTATTCCGTGTTGGTCTGTAGTTCCAATGTAACTGGGCATCCTATATTTTATCTGACAGCCTTACAGGCAGAGAAAGCACTTAGTGTGATGCCTGTCCCATTGGAAGGGATCAATACACTTTAGGAAGTTCTCTGCTGAAACCCAACACTTTGATTTCGTGGGACTCAGTTGGGAGGCCTGGACTGTGGGTAAAATCTGCATTCAATCCGGGTGCAGTGGCTCCCAGTACTTGGGAGGCTGAGGTGGGTGGATCCCAAGGTCAAGAGATCGAGACCGTTCTGGCCAACATGGTGAAACTCTGTCTAAAAATACAAAAATTAGCTGGGTGCGGTGGCGCACGCTTGTAGTCCCAGCTACTTGGGAGGCTGAGGCAGGTGCTTGAACCTGGGAAGCGGAGGTTGCAATGAGCCAAGATCTCGCCACTGCACTCCAGCCTGGTGACAGAGCGATACACCGTCTAAAAAAAAATTCTGTATCCACCTGTTTGGACTCACCTGGCTGGGGATAACTGTGAACACCCCTGATTCATCCTGCAACTGTGCATTTGAGTGAACAGGTCTAGGATTTCAGTAGAGGAGTCTTGAAAGGGCCTTTTTGAAGCAGAAGCTGATGTGCCCACTGCCCAGGGGTAGTGTGGAAACTGCAGACAGCCCAGTCAGCAGTGCTCACAGCTAATCACCAGCCTGTCCAGGCTCACTCCAGTCCTTTCCCCATCCAAGGGCGCCATCTCGTGCCAGCATCAGGCTGCCAGCTGTATGTGTGGCTCCAGCAAAGACTGGGACCTGAGGAGGGGCCCAAAGAAGCCTGGATTGCCAGTCCCCTTGCTGGGCTCCCCAGAGCTTCCTTCCCCATTTCCCAGCCGTTGTTCAGCTTCCTCTTTCCCACCCATCTCTGTTTTCTCTTGCTTTCCATCGATGCTCACATCGGCTTACTAAACAGCAACTGTAACACACCAGGGGCTCGGGAAGGCTGCAGGTATGTGAGAAACAGCACCGAACCAGGAATCAGAAACGTTTATGTTGAGACTAGGGAAACTATTTGCCAAGTTTATGCCCTTGGGAGAATCCACGTGACTCCTCTGCAGCCACTTGCTTTGTAAGATTGTGATAATACCCCGCTTTTTGCACGTTTTGAAGGAATTGTGGGGGAAAATTGGTGGTACATGCAAAAGTGCTCTGGACACCCTGAAGTGCCCTAACAACATAAGTAATGTTATAGTTTATGGTTACATAGCATCTCTAATAATGCAGTTTATCATTCATAACAGTCATAACAGTGATACTTCCTGGGCACCTAAGACCCCAGCTCTGACCAATGACCCAGAGACACCAATACCTTCCTCCCTCCACTGTTTGCCTCTAACTTTTAGACCCAGAACCCTACCTCCAGGCCAGCCCTTCTGTGCTGTAGATACTTCCAGCATTTGGGAACCAGAATGGCTCAGGCAGCAGTAAAGGGCTCTGGATCTACCCGCCCTTCCCCAAATTCCTTGGGCCTCAGTTTCCTCATCTCTTTAGTGTGAAGCACCTGCTGGTAACTTTAGCAACCTTTTTTTTTTTTTTTTTTTTTGAGACAAAGTCTCACTCTGTCCCTCAGGCTGGAGTGCAATAGTGAGATCTCGGCTCACTGCAACCTCTGCTTCCCTGGTGCAAGCGATTTTCCTGCCTCAGCTTCTCGAGTACCTGAGATTACAGGCAGCGCCATCATTCCCAGCTAATTTTTGTATTTCTAATAGAGACAGGATTTCATCGTGTTGGCCAGGCTGGAACTTTAGCAATCTCGACATAAATTCTAGTTCATATTTCCTTCAGATGCGGCTGCTATTCCAACTGCTTCCTTTTAGGAAGCAGCGTGGATAAATGGAAATTGCATGGGGTTTGTAACCAGACAGAAGTGACTTTGAATATCGGCTGTCACCAATGTCATCACTATGGAACTCTGGCAGGTGTCTTCACCTCCCTGAGCCAGTTCCTCCCCTCCATGAAACAGCGATAAAAATAGAATCAGTCTCCGTGGTTGGGCTTGGCTGACATTGCTTTGTAAAGTGCCGTGCACGTTTCTGTCACTGCCTAGTTACCAGCTGAATGGAGCTCTTACATATTTCTTCCTCCTCTTTCAGCCACACCATCCATCTATTTATCCATCCATCCGTCCATGTATCCATCCATCCATTCATCCATGTGAAAACATCTGTTAAACTTCTACTGTGGGCCAGATCACAGGGCTAGTTGCTGGGGATGCAGAGATAATTAAGACATGAGTCTTGCTCTAGGAATTTGCAGTCTCATGGGGAGATAGCAATAAAAAGAATCACTTTCATTTACTGAGCATCTATATGCAGCAGACACAGTGCTAGGACTCCACACGTTCTCTCAGTAAATCCCAGGAGACAGGACCCCACAGGCATTGCTCTCAACCAGTGCTCTCGCCTCCCTCCTGGATTGCCTAGTCAGGTAAACCTGCCGCAGACAGGTAGGAAGGGCCATCGTGGGGGTCTGAGAGAGGTCGATGGGGCCTGAAGGAGAGAGTGCTTGGCTCCACGTGAGAAGAACTGGGGAGGTGGGGGCAGTCACAGAGGGCTCGCAGAGGAGGTGTCAGAGAGGGGCGTTCTGGGTGGTTGGGCCAGAGGGCAGAGGCTTAGAGGCACAGAGCAGCAGGGAGCCTCATCTTCAGGGAACACTGGGAGTTTGGGAGGGAGGGTTGGTTTGTGTGGGAGGCAGGATGGGAGCAGATGATGCTGGGGAGGTGGGAGTGAGGGGCCCAGATCATGGGGGACCTCGGTGCCCTGGCTTTGTTGAGCAGTTTGGACTTTGTGCTCTGAACATGTGTTTCAGAGTGAGGTGTGGAGAGGGGCTGATGTAACCACCCCAGCAGGAGTAAGGAGGCTGGAAGGAGGAAACCAGTGATGAAGGATTTGCCATAACCTTGTCCTGGAAGAAGAGCCATGGCCAAAGTAGATGGAGAGGAATGGCCATGCAAGGCAGCTGTGATGGATTCACCTCCATGCAAGACAGCTATGACACAGTTGATAGAAAGTATGAGAACATGGGCCACCCCTCCTTGGATGTGTAAGTATTATAGACATCCTAGATGTAAGTATTATAGACACCCACCAGGACAGGGAATTCCAGAAGAAGAACAGGATTCTGGGGGAAAAGGTGGTAAATTAATTTTGATGTTCAATAAGCTAGTCAGAGTGCTGCATTCCAGGCAGTGGGCTGGGCACCTTAATCCAAACCCAACAGTTTCATACACTCCTTTAACCACTCCCACTTTACAGACGAGGAAACTGAGGTCCAGAGACATTCAGTCTCTTCCCAAGATCACAGAACTCACGAGTGGCAGAGCAAGGATTTGAACCCACATCTGCCTGGCCCCAAGACTGGTGTGAAAAGGAAAATCGCGGAGGGGTTTTCAAGGTTCCCATCCTGAAACTCGAGCCTGGTGATGTTCAGCTGTTAGAGCTGGGCCCTTGGAATCATCCCAGGAAGGTACTGACCACGCCCTTCAACCTGGTCTGCTCTTGGCCCCAGAAAAACCCTCTGGGGTTTCAGCCATTCTCTGAGACTCAGCCTTAGCTAAGCTTATCCTGGGCCAGAGTGGCAGGCTGACCCACAGAGGGGCTATGTGTGTGGCACTGACTCCCCAGTCCCCGGCCAGGCCACACCATCTTGCAGAGCCTCGAATGTGACAGACAAGAGATACAGGTACTAGGGATTAATTTGCCACTTTGGGGTTTGGTGAGAAGAAATGAAGTGAGAGAAGGGGAGGGGAGAAAGGTGCGTGGGAGAGCTTGTGGCCCCTCAGAAGCGAACCAATTAATTAGAGGCACCAAACGAATAGTAATAAAAGCAGTAGCAGGGGCTACCACATTTAGGGGTTGCTTACTATGTACCAGGCCTTTTTAAATTTATGCATTATTTAGTCCTGTGGCATTGAGGATTCAATATCATTTCACAGGGGGGGAAACTGGGGCACAGAGAGGTTAAGTAACCTGCACAAGGTCACACAGCCATCAAGAGTTGGAGAGCCCATTACCATCACTCTTCTGCCTCAGCCCCTCTCACTCTACCTAGTGTGCCTGGCAGCCCTGAAGGCAGAGGAGAAAAATGGGGAGCGGGGAGGTGCAGGGCTGGTGAATCCAACCTCCCCGAACTTCCTGCTGGGCCTGAAGGGGCAGGTAGGGGACCTGAGCTCTGACTGCATTCCACCCTGATTCCTCACGTGACCTTGGATGATCTGTCTCCACCCTGGATTCAATAATCTGTGTGCAGAGAACGTTCATTTAGATGGCGTTTCAGTTTCTTTCCAGATTGGAATGATGTGATTCTAAGAGTCCTGGGTCAGAAGGAGTATTGGAGGTATCAAGGGGCTGGACCGGTGAGGACAGGAGTCTAATGTGCCCCTGATCTCTGTCCCTCTCCTCTGGGCTGCAGCCCTTGTGACATCAAAATGCCCCACCCCCTCCTTCGGCTTCCCTCGCTGCTGCGCAGAGGCCACCGGAGGGCGCTGTCTCCTCACACTTCTGGCTGAGCTCGCCCCCGATGTCTGAACCTCCTCTTGAGGCTGGAGAGAAATTGAGAGGCCTGGAGCCAGTGTCTGGGAGGCCTCTGGACACAGCTGGACCCACTGAGGCCCCATGGAGCCAGTAGGATCTTAGCCTGTGGAAAGAGGTGCCAGAGCAATGACTGGGAGTCGAAGGCCTGGGCTTCAGGGCGAGAGCTTGTGGTGAGCTCTGGACAAATGGCTTTGTCTCTTCCATCCTCAGTTTTTGCATCTATAGACTGTGGAGAGTGATATCCACCTTATGTCACTGTTGTGAGAAGTGCTACAAATGAGAATGCACTTGTGAGTGCTTCAAAGAACTCAGATGTTCTCCATGCCAGAGTGGGATTGATTGATTGATTGATTGATGGATTGATTGATTGATTTTGACAGAGTCTTGCTTTGCTGCCCAGGCTGGAGTGTGCAGTGGTGCAATCTTAGCTCACTGCAACCTCCGCCTCCTGGGTTCAGGCAATTCTCCTGCCTCAGCCTTGCCGAGTAGCTGGGATTACAGGTGCACACCACCACGCCCAGCTAATGTTTGTATTTTTAGTAGTGATGGAGTTTCACCATGTTGGGCCAAGCTGGTCTCAAACTCCTAAACTCAAATGATCTACCTCCCTAGGCCTCAAAAAATGCTGGAATTACAGGCGTGAGCTACCCCCCCCCCCCGCCGCTAATTTTTATATTTTTAGTACAGACAGGGTTTCACCATGTTGACCAGGCTGGTCTCGAACTCCTGACCCCAAATGATCTGCCTGCCTCAGCCTCCCAAAGTGCTGGGATGATGGGCATGAGCCACTGTGCCTGACCCGCCAGAGTAGGTCTCAATGATTATCACCCTTGAAGAATCATCCAGTAACCCAAGGAGAAGATCATTTGGCAAGGGCCCCATATGACCTTCCAACTGGCATAAGTGCTGAACTGCTTCTTACATTCTCACAGCAGCACCACAAGGTATGAATTATTATCATCTCCATTTCACAGCTGGGAAAACCCGGGCTCAGAGAGGCACCATGGCTCCCCCGGGTCACCCAGCCACTGGGTGGCCTTACTGGAATTCAGACCCAGGTCTGTTCGGCTCCGAAGACTTGCTTAAACCACTGGACTGCCCCACACTGGCCATGCCAAGTCAGGAAAGAGTTTGATGTGACCTACTGAAGTCCCTCGGGCTGAAGTTTCAGATGAGTGTCCTTTATTTAGTCCTCGGGAGGTGTGGACCCGTATGTCTTTGGTATGGATACACATTTCAATGGAGTCAGTAACTCCCAGGACTGGTTTTGTCATTTTTTTTTTTCTCCCCTTGGACTTATGTATGATTCTTCCTCCCTGGGAAGCAGAGCTGACCCTGTGACATAGGTGGCTTTACCTGCAACTTGACCTCTTTCTTTTTTTTTTTTTTTTTTTTTTTTTTTTGAGATGGAGTCTCATTCTGTCGCCTAGGCTAGAGTGCAGCGGCTCGGCTCGCTGCAACCTCTACCTCCCGAGTTCAAGTGATTCTCCTGCCTCAGCCTTCCCAGTAGCTGGGATTGCAGGCGCGCACCACCACACCCAGCTAATTTTTGTATTTTTAGTAGAGATGGGGTTTCATCATGTTGGCCAGGCTGGTCTCGAACTCCTGACCTCTCTGAGGTGATCTGGCCCCCTTGGCCCCCTAAAGTGCTAGGATTACAGGCGTGAGCCATGGCGCCCGGCAACCTTCTCATATGAGTGGCAGATGGGTGGAAGAAGCTGGACTTATGTCCATTCACAGGCTCCCCACGCTGGTCAGGGTGCAGGGTATTTGCTCTGGTGGAGGACATACCTCCATGTTAAAATGCCCAGTTGAAGGCTTATAGCTTTTTTCACTTCTTATTTTCTCTCTTGATGAAAGATTGTGCTGTCGGCAGGGTTGTAGCTAAGTCGAAGTGTGGCTTTGTTTTCACAATTTCTGTTCGCTTTCCTCCCACTCTCAGGCAGCTTGAGAAGGGTGGAGGGGTGGGAAGGAGAGTGACAGTGGGTGCTGGAGTCTCCCAGCCTGGGGGGTTCTTGAAGTTCCAGAGTCATGGAATTGTGGCGCTGGAAGCGACCCTCCCAGGGCACAGAGGAGGCAACTGAGGCCCAGGGAGAGGACCAGACCCTCCAAGGTCGCCCAGCTAGTTAGCGACAGGCTGGGACCAGAATCTGCCTTTCTGCTGGTCCCACGCCAACTCATTTGCTAAGTCACCCAAAGCCTGGAGTGTGGTTAGTTTAGAAAACTCAGACAAGGAGCCAGGGGATGGGACAGTGAAGTGGGGACAGGGAGGTGCTGACCTTGTGCTTTGAAAGCGCTAGTGGGGAGTTGCTTGTCTTCATCTGACGTCAGCCCCTGGACAAATAATGGCCACGGAAAGCAAATATTATGAGAGTCCTTGTGTAAACACGGAGCCGGTGTTTCAGTGTCAGAAATGGGCCGAGAACTCCAGGCTGTATCAGACCAGCTCCCCAGCGCTGCCTCTCAGCAAATGCACCTCTCTCTGCTGGGGAAGAAGGACCCTCAACAAAGACGGGGGGCAGAGTCCACCTGAGAGGCCACAGTGGGGCAGAAAGGGAGAAGCTAGGAGGGTTCTGGAAGAACTGGGAAGATGCAGCATACCCAGGGACTGAATTAGTTTAGGGATGCAGGAAAAAAAAAAAAAAAAACGTCAATTACCAGGCACCCATCCTGCATCAGGCCTGACTGAGCCCTTTATAGACATTGTCTCATTTAATTTTCCCAGGAACTCTAAGGGATAGGCATTGTTGTCCCCATTTTGTAGATAAGTGCATTGAGGCTCAGAGAGGTTAAGCAACTTGTCCGCAGTCACACAGGTGGGAAGCAGTGAACAGGGATTTGATCTCGGGTCTGTCTGATTCCACTACCCTGGTGTGTTTTGCAGTCTGGACCAGGGGCCTTTCTTCATCAGAGTCACCAGGAAACCTTGTCAAAGAGGAGATACCCAGGCTTTACACCAGCCTTTGGGAGGGCCTGAGAGTGAGCATCTCCCAGGGAAGAGGAAGGAGGAAAGCTGCTAACACCTGGGAATAATCGCTCAATAGCAGGAGCAGCTAAATTCTTCTTTAAAGGACTAGATAGTAAATATTTTAGACTCTGCAGACCTTTAGTCTCTGTTGCAACTATTTGGCTCTGTTACTGTCATTTGAAAGCAACCACAGACAATACGTACATGGATGAGGGTGGGTGCATTCCAATAAAACTTTATTTGCAAAGTGGCGCACTGGATTTGGCCACTGGTAGTTTACTGCCCCTTGTCTATAGCATGCAAAGTGCCCCCATAGCCTGTCTCTCTGGTTGTTTTCCCAGCAGCCCTGTGAGGAGAGTATGCTTTTCTCCATTCTACAGATGAGGAGATGGAGGCCCAGGGAGGTTAGACATCCAGGGTCCCCCAGAAAGTGCATGTCAGAGCTGGGAGTAGAATTAGACCTCCTGATCCCAGTTCAGTGTGCTGGAAAGTATGAGCCTGGTAAGAAGGTCTGGGCCGGGGAGATTGCTATTCATGAATGAAAGCAGCCACCATTCACTGGGTACTTGCCATGTGCCAGGCTCTGAGTCATGACCTCACATAAGCCGCTACCCAGATGTTGAATGTCATTGTCTCTGTCACATGGGGTGGTCACAGCCTCCCTGGGAGGTAGGAAGGCATCTGCAGCGTGTCAAAACCAGCTTATCTCGGGTGCCCCAATACACCTGACATGTTACAGCTGCACCACGGGAAGGTGAAAGCTGCTGACAAGATGTATTTGCCTTTCCATTCGTGAGAATGTACGCATTCTCTCTCTCTCTCTCTCTCTCTCTCTCTCTCTCTCTCTCTCTCTCCTCTCTCTCTCTCCCTGTGTGTCTCTTTTTCTCTCTCTCTCTCTTTTTCTCTCTCATTCCAAGACACATACACACACCCCAGTCTCAAACAATCATCAAATAGACATGTGGTCAGTTCAGTGACCTCCTTGTCCTAGGTAGAAGAACACAAAATCCAAGGCCTGGAGGTGACTTGTCTGGTTGACATGAGATGTCCCCACTGAGATCAGGAACCGGGAAACTGCCTGGTATGGGGAAAAGAATGCTGGACTTCCAGTTGGTCTGGATTCCACGCCACAGCCTGACCCTGATCGGCGGGTGACTTTAGGTGCCACCCTCCTCATTTCTAAAATGGGTGTCACTTTCCTAATTCACCAGTTGGGTGGGAAGTAGGTTTGTTCATTTGTTCAAACCATTCATTCGTCCATCCGTTCGCTTCCAACTATGTAGTAAGCACCTTCAGTGTGCCAAACACAGCTAGATCATTTGATTTGCAACTCTAAAGATTTAAGATTTGATCCTCCCTACACCTGTTTAAGAGTTAGTACCTAAATGGTAGGTCTTTTGACTCAAGGATGCCTTGTGCTAGAATTTCTCTCTAGGTAAAAAATGTATCTTTCTCCCATGCATAAAGTGGGCTTTGGCAGTCCAGGTGCGATGGCTAATGCCTGTAATCCCAGCTCTTTGGGATGCCGAGATGGGAGGATCACTTGAGTCCAGGAGTTTGAGACCAGCCTAGTCAATATGGAGAGACCCTATCTCTACCAAAAAAAAAAAAATTAGCCAGGCATGGTGGTGCATGGTGTGCATGTCTGTGGTCTCAGCTACATGGTAGGCTGAGGCAGGAGGATTGCTTGAACCCAGGACTTAGAGGCTGCAGTGAGCCGTGTTTGCACCACTGCACTCCAGCCTAGGTAACAGAGCAAGACACTGTCTCAGAACAAACAAACTAAGTAGGCCTTGGCAAGAATGTAGTGCCAGCTCCGCATGCCAGTTTATTCATCCAGTCTTCCATTTATACATTCTGTCTATCCATCCACCCATCCACCTGCCCATCCATTCATCCACCCATCCATTCATTCATCCATCTATCTATCCATCCATCCATCCATCCATCCGTCCGTCCGTCCATCCATTTTTCCACATGAACCCTTGCATCCCTCCATGCAATCATCCATCTATTCTATCCATCCATGTATTTATTAATCACTTCTATGTGCCTAGCTCAACTCTGTCCACTGACTCCAACCCCCAGGAAGGCCCCATGCCCATAGTCACCTTGGGTTTGAGGGCAGAGGTGATGGAAAGCTCAGAGTCTAGGTAGCAATAATTTCCGATTCTCAGAATCCAGGAGCTCTCTGAAATGCCCTCAGGCACTTTGAGAGTAAGCAGAGCCAGAGACAGACTCATTCAGGCTGCACACACATCCCCTGTTTAGATGCAGCCCTTCCTCTTGGTTCTGCTCTAGCCTCTCCCTCTGTAAGAATACCTGAAGCCCCGGCCCTGGCCCTGTGTCAACTAAAAATAATCCTACATGAATGGGTAAACCAACTGTGGCATATCCATGCAACAAAATAGTACACAGCTGTGAAAAGGAATGAGGCACTGACACATGCCTCAATATGGCTGAACCTTGCAAACACTATGCTAAGTGAAAAAAACCAGACACAAAAGACCATGCATTGCATGATTCCATTTGTCAGAACAGGCAAATCCATAGAGACAGAAAGGAGATTAGTGGTTGCCAGGGGCTGAGGGGAGGAAAGAATGAGGGATGATTGCTAAAGGATACAGGATTCTTTTGGAGATGATGAAATGTTCTGGAATTAGTAGTGATGGTTGCACAACGTTGTGAATAAAAATCACGGGATTGTGTACTTTAAAAGGGTGAACTTTATGGAATATAAAATATTTTGGAAAGATTTTAAAGTTATTAAAAACATTAAAAATATAAAAAATAATATTTCTATGTGTTGTTATTATTATTATTATTTGAGACTGGGCATCACTCTGTCACCAAGGCTAGGGTGCAGTGGCGCAATCATGGCTCATTGCAGCCTTGACCTGCTATGCTCAGGTGATCCTCCCGCCTCAGCCTCCTGAGTAGCTGGGACTATAGGACTGCACCACCACGCCCAGCTAGTTTTCTGTATTTTTTGAAGATGAGGCTTCGCCATGTTGCCCAGGTAGGTCTCAAACTCCTGGCTCAAGTGATCCCCCTGCCTCGGCCTCCCAAAGTGCTAGGATTATAGGTGTGGGCCACTGCACCTGGCCTATGTGTTATTAAATATGCACTTCCCAGCCTTCTGGTGACAGAGTGAGGGAAGGTAGCACTCATGCTGTTTCCCAGCAGAGAAACTGGAATCTCAGAGAGGAGGGAGGGCCTGTCAGGCTGGCATTGCTAATTAGTGGCGGAGATGGGACAAGAAGTAGGGCCAGACTCTTGGTCTGGTGCTCTTTCCCTCATGTCAGACTGCCTGATGAGCAGATGGCACTTCCTGAGCCAATCTCCAACTCTGTCTGTATCTGCCACCTTTAGTCCAGGGGCCACTGCAGGCACAGCTCGCACTGGAGGAGGCTGTCATGACAGCTAATGGCTGCCACTTGAGGAGTTATGCTTGGTGCCAGGCACAGGGGCATCAATGAGGGTGGTCTTATTTCATTCTCAAAGACCTCTGTCATGGACCTTGTTAAGAGTGCCAAACCCCTTCTACATGAGCACGCCAGTCTTTCCTGGGGCGTCCTCAGTGAACATAGACTGGTGGGAGGTCATGGTATCCCAACCCTAGAGACCAAAGAAATGGGCAGGAGATAAGCATAGAACCTCAACTGGGCCTTGAACATTGAGCATGCAGAGGCTCAGCGGCCTCTGCAGTCCTGCCCATGACTGTGGCTGTGGCAGCCGGCACCCTGGGCTGCTCCTGCTTGCTCTAGAGTCTACTGCCTTGATTGATGAATCATTATTTGACCTATTCCTCCATCACTCCTTGCATTCCATCTACTTTCTAGGCCTGGTCTTCCAGTTTCCTATAGATTCTGTGAGCTTCTGATATCCTTTCATTAAATTCCCTTTTGCACTCTTCAGAGACAGAGTCAGGTTCTGTTGCTTGCAACCATTCACTCTGACCGATGCATCCCTATGAGATACGAGATACTCTTATTTGGCCCATTTTACAGATGAGAAAGTTGAGGCTCAGGGTCCCCCAGATTATGAGTGACAAAGCAAAGATGTAAACTCAGGTCTGTCTGACTTCCAGAGCCCGATCTCTCAACCTCTACTGAGAAAGAAGAGCCAGCAAACCTTTCCTGTGTGTTTCCTATAAGCCAGACCTTGAGCAAATCCTCTAAGCAAATCTATAAATCCTCTAAGCCAGACCTATAAGCAAATCCTCTCAACAGCTCTATTAAGGAGGAATTGTCCCACTTTTAGAGGTGTGGAAACTGAGGATCAAGGAGACGATGTAACTGATTTATAGGTACCAGAGCTGAGATTAAAACTGAGGTTCACCTGGCTCCAAATCCCCACACTTTTATATAGAGGTAGGAACCAAGACCTGATGGTGGGTTTCCCCTCTTCCCAGTTGGTAGAAGTTCCCATCTCTGCTTTTGGCTACATCAGCACCTCCTGCCAAGTCCTGAGGGGTAGAAACCTGACTCTACCCATTAACACTTGGGTTCAGGGATTCAGCAGCCACTGGGAGGAATCCTGCCCCATAGCCCAGGTCCTCTATAAATCAGGGGCCCAGGAAGCCACAACACTGATAAATATTTATGTTGCCTCTAAGAAAAATATGTCTCACTTGATATATTTTCTTTGTGAAAAGGCAGTAAATGGCAAGGCCCCATTACTTTTCATGAGTCTGCCAGAGCTGTAAAGATGCCCCATCCCAGCTGGGGCTGGGGGCCAGCCTAGTGCCCCCTGAGAACCACCATGTCTGTGTGTCTCAGGCTGCAGCACCAGGTCAGAGGATGGCATTTTGCTTGCCCTCCTGTGAGCTACTGTCAAGACTCTGAGAAGGACCCACTGGGCAAGCTCGGTGGAGGATTTCTGTCCAAAAGGGAACGGGGCTGGGGGAGTGGAAGGAACAGAACCCCAGCCCCGATTCCTCCAACAGCCTCCAAACCAACCCTAGAGCAAATCCCAAGGCCATTCCTAAACCAGCTTCCAGTCAGGCTGGATACACATCAGCACCCACCTCAAACCCTCCTTTCAGCCCTTATCCCGCCTGGACCTGGGCAGCAGCTCCAGCTCTGAACACCATCCCACAGCTGCACCAGCCCCATCCACAGTCCAAACCAGACATCAACTCCATCCCAAGCTAAACTCAACTTCTGCCAACCCCAGGCCTAACCTCAAACCCACTGCAGCTACAGCCCAGTCCTAAAACTCAAACCTAACCCAGGCCCCGAATCCTGCTCTCAGCTCTGCTGTCACCTCAGCCTGAGCTTTCCCCGAAGCCCCAAGGGTAGTCAGTGACATGCTCTGGTCAGGGGCAGAGGGGTCACCAGCTGGCTTTCCTGTGCTCAGTCTGGAAAACCTCCTTTAACGAATTCAGCAAATATTTGCTAACGACCCCATGCATGCCAGGCCCTCTTCTAGGTACCGAGGATGCTTCTGTGAAGATGAACAATGCCTTGTACAGAGAGGAGAGCCCTGCTCCTCTCCGTCTCCCAGCTTTGAGACCTCCCCTCACCCTCCACCCACTCTACTCTCAGCCCTCTCCTCCGGTGGCAGGAGGCTTGGGCTGTGCTCCAGACAGCCACGATCTCACCTGGTAACTGAGGTAGTCTCCCTCCCTCTGAGCCTTGAACCCTCATCTTTATAATGGACAGTGAGAGAGGGAGGGTTGGAACAACTGGACTTTGAGTTTCTTGTGACCTTCTAGAAATCACTGACCTATGGACAAAGGTCAATATCTGACTGCTAAACAGATGCTGGGTTTTCTGTCCTGGACCTTGGTGGTAAAGAGGAGGTGCTGGCATCAGAAATGGAACAGATGGTCTTCTCTCTTCTCTGGATCAGGGGTGGGGGCTAGAAAACACAAGCTCTCTCCTCAATCCCAACCCAGAGCCATATGGCCAAAGGGGTCATGCAGCCCAGGCGCCATGGCCACTCTCCTCTCTGACTCTTTCCCTGTCACAGAGGACGATGCCTCAGAGCCACATTGTCTAGGCCTCAGCTTAAGTGCCTGGGCCCCTGTCCTGGTCAGATTCTGACCCCTGCCCCTCTGCTGCTGGCAACCCTCCCACCTCCATCCCTGGCTTCCCAAGCCTTCTGCCTCTTCTCCTTCACCCTCAGCCCCTCTTGTCTCTCCCACTCCTCCTTTTCTCTCCTGGGATCTTTAGCTCTTTTATGCATTATTTTTTTCAATGCCCCTGGTATTCTGTTGGCCATTCTCTGTTCCCTTACCTTCCTCCCCCAACCTGGTCATTTTCTCTGCAGCACTTTTTCTTTTCTCTCTGTCTGTCTCTGTCTGTCTTTCTTTCAATTCTCTGTGTCTATCATTTGCAACCAAAAGAATGCTGTGGAAATGGGGCATCAGATCCATGGCAGCTTAGGAAATGTGAGGAATGTTGCTTTCAGTGCTGAAGAAATTCTTGTGATTTCATCCCCACAAAGTTATGTTAAGCGTCACTCTAGCGTCAGCTCGGTGACTTTCAACGCATTATTCCTTGAGGTTTATAATAAGACACATACTCTCATTGAATTCTCCCAGCTTTCCTGTGAGACAGGCATGTCCCCATTTCCTGGATGGGAAAATGCTCTCAGGGTGGGACAATGACCTCTCCAGCAGGCAAGGAGCCGATTCCAAGTCTAGGGCTTTTCTTTGCTCCCTTCGTGACATGGTGGACGGTGGCATCCGCCTCAAAGCCTGGGAGGAGTGCTTCTGGTTGATTCTGGTGACGCACAGGGGTCTCTGAAGCTGGGGAGTAGGTGATGTTTCCCACCTACTCCAACATCTGCAATCACTGCAGAAACACAAGGAGAATCAATACCCAACCCACCCCACCAAGGGCAGCTCTGTGGAGGATGCGGAGGAGAAGCTTCTGCTCGTCCAAGTCCAGGAACTTCCTAATGAAGAGAAGATCCATGGGGTGGGGGAGGCTGGTAAGGGAGGATAAGACCCTGCCAACTCCTACCCAAGGCTTTGGCACTCGGCTCAGAAACGTGGCTCAGTGAGGGAATACAGTCTGCTCAGGGGATAGACTTTGGGTTTGAGTGCTGGCTGCCATTTGATCATGCCTTAAGAAGAGTCTCCATCTTTTCCTTCTTTTTTTTTTTTGAGATGGAATTTTGCTCTTGTCACCCAGGCTGGAGTGTAACGGCATGATTTTGGCTCTCTGTAACCTCCGCCTCCCAGGTTCAAGTGATTCTCCTGCCTCAGCTTCCCCAGTAGCTGGGTTTACAGGTGCCCGCCACCACGCCCAGCTAATTTTTTGTGTTTTTTTTTTTTTTTTTAGTAGAGATGGGGTTTCACTATGTTGGCCAGGCTGGTCTTGAACTCCTGACCTCAGATCCACCCACCTCGGCCTCCCAAAGTGCTGGGATTACAGACATGAGCCACTGCACCCGGCCAGACAGTCTCCATCTTCTTATTGCGAAGTGGGTGTGCTGGCCCCACCTCCAAGTGTGGTGGATATGAAAGCCCTGCATTAAATGTACGGTGCAGGATGGGTGCTCCCTGCTAATAACACGGGCCATTTACATTGAACGCCAAGGACACAGCATTTAACAGAGGTCTCTGTTTACCTACTAACTCTGAAATAACTTCAAGGCTGTGTGATTCTCACCCAATTTTTAAAAGCAGTTTAACTTGAATTGTATTTATTCCACCGTCTTGAAAACAAACAAACATGTGACAACTGATAAATTACTCATTCAAATAGGATTGTGTATAATTGAGATGCAATTGAATGCGGACAAAAGATAACAAATATTGGCCAGGATGTGGAGAAAAAGGAACCCTTGTACACTGTTGATGGGGATGTAAATTAGTACAGCCATTATGGGAGACAGTATGGAGGTTCTTCAAAAAAGTAAAAATAGACCTACCATATGATCCAGCAATTCCACTTCTGGGTATATATCCAAAGGAAATCAGTATATATCCAAAGGAAATCAAATGAAATCAGTATGCCAGAGAGATATCCACAGTCCCATGTTAAGTGCAACAGTATTCACAACAGCTAAGACACAGAATGAACCTGAGGGTTCATCAGCAGATGAATGGGGCTGGGTGTGGTGGCTCATGCCTGTAATTTCAGCATTTTGGGGGCGCTGAGGTGGGCAGATCACTTGAGGTCAAGAGTTCAAGACCAGCTTGGTCAATACGGTGGAACCCCATATCTATCAAAAATGCAAAAATTAGCCGGGCGTGGTGGTGGGCGCCTGTAGTCCCAGCTACTCGGGAAATTGAGGCAGGAGAATAGCTTGAAGCCGGGAGGTGGAGGTTGCAGTGAGCTGAAATCGCATGACACAGCGAGACTCCTTCTCAAAAAAGCAAAAACAAAAACAGAAACAAAAAACAAACCAAAAAAACAGATGAATGGATTAAGAGCACATGCTAAATACACATGATGGAATACTATCCAGGGTTAAAAAAAGAACAGAATAATGTCATTTGTGGCAACATGGATGAACCCAGAGGACATTTTGCTAAGTGAAACTTGCCAGGCATAGAAAGGTGAATATTGTATGATCTCACTTACATGTGGAATCTAAAAAAGTAGAACTCACAGAAGCAGAGAGAGGAATAGTGGTTACCAGGGTTGGGGATTGGGAAGATGCTGGTCAAAGCGTAAAAAATTTCAATTAAATGGAGGATCTACACCCCCAATCACGAAACGCTGCAGATGTGATTCTGATCGAATGTGGACCTGCTGGAGGCATGGGCAAGCTGGCCTTCTGCAGTGCTCTGCGGATGAGGCAGCAGGACCTCTCCCAAGCCAAGGTGCTGGGGCTGGGCTGCTGGGGCTGGGCGGATGGCAGCTGAGTTCCACTTTCCGGGGCTCTGGGACTCCCTCCCTGTGCCATGGCCTCGAGGGTGCATGCTAACACTTGCGCAGGGGCACCGCGCGGCTGTTATCTGCCTGGTTTGAATTAGATGCTGGGCTCTGCAGAACCTCAGGCTCATTAGTGGTTTCATCGCCCAGGCTGGCGCCTGCAGGATGGTAACATTTTATGATTTCCTTGCTTTTTCTTTCTTTCTTATTTCTGTCTCTCCCCCACCTCCTTTCTTTATTATTTCCAATTTCCACCTCATGCCACAAAAATGTAAAGGCTACCACGAGTCCTGCTGGGACATACTCACAGTCACCCGCACCCCACATGCTCGCCCCACTCACCACTGTCCTGGCAGCACACACACCAAGTGCCACAAGCCGTGGACCCACTGATCCCTCTCCAGGGCCAGGACTTGCAGGGGAATGGGGCTGTGTGTTTCCCTGCCCCACCCAATGCACACATTGACAACCACTGCCACCTGCACTTCTCTGGGCACTCAAGGTGGCACAGTAGGGCATTTCTGGAGTCTCTCTGCCTCTGTATCCCCCACCCCAGTTTTGAACTCAATCATTTGAACACCATTTATTCTTTTACTCAGCAACTTAACCTTTTCTCACCTGCAAAATGGATGTAATAAGAATATTTGGCTGGGCACAGTGACTCACGCCTGTAATTGCAACAGTTTGGAAGGCCGAGGCAGGTGGATTGCTTGAGCCCAGGAGTTCAAGACCAGCCTGGGCAACATGGGAAGCCCCATCTCTACAAAAATTATCCAAGCGTGGTGGCACGCACCATAGTCCCAGATACTTGAGGGGTTGAAGCAGGAGGATCACCTGAACCCGGGAGGTCAAGGTTGCAGTGAGCCACGATCGTGCCACTGCATTCCAGCCTGGGCAACAGAAGGAGACCCTGTCTCAAAAAAAAAAAAAAAAAAAAGAATATTTTGTTCTCTACCATTGACGTTAGGCTGAAAGGAGAGAGTGAGCAGAAGGTATTTATCCCAAACTGGGCACAGAGTAAGTGCTTAATAAATAGCAAGCATGATTATTATTCTGCTGATGTCAGGGGCAGCCACTACCATTTTGAACACCTACCTCTGAGGCTGCGGGCAAGAATAGATGAGAAGTTGCACTAGGTCAGCCTGCAGAAATGCTCAGTAAGGGGTATTCACACTCTTCATCATCGTTGTCGTCGTCATCATCATCATCATCTCTCTGTAATTTCTGTTATTCTTTCCCCGCATTCTCCTCCACAAAGGGTGGGAGACAGCATGGTAAGACCAGAAGAAAGAAGGCTAAGCAGACCGGGAGGAACTGTGATGACAAGCCAGAAGAGACCCCTGAAAATAAGAGATGGGACAAGTTAGGCAGGGCAGGGGTAGCCGAGAGGGGCTGGGAGGAGTGGGAAGGCAGTGGGCGGGAGGAGTTCATTTCAGATGATGGTCATTAACTTACATCACTCCGTGCGCTCAGTTGATAAGAGGCTTCCTTTCGAGTTCCTTAGCCTTCGTGGGGATCTCTGAAGGAGGGCGTTATTACTTCCATTCAATGCAGCCACCGCAGGCACTGGGGCAGCGTGAGCATGGACAGTGGAGACATTGCAGGGCCTCCGGGAAGCTGCAGCGTGCCCGTGTCAGCTCGATCAAGGCAAGACCGTCTTTGCCCAGGCCAGCCTGGGGAGGGTTGTGCCAAGGTGCTGGCTAACGTTTCCTGGGGCCCACATGAGCAGAGGAGAGGTCTGTGGGCTGCTGGTGAGTCTGGATGGAGCTGGGAGCTGGAAGCTCCAGGCCTCGGGGATGCCTCCTGTGCAGTGGCCTCTTGCTGCCAAAGTGGGCGATCCCCAGGCCTCATCTTCCTCACCCTATCGGCAGCTTTTGACAGAGCTGATTTCTCCCCGCTGCCTTAAGCACTTGGCTTCCAAGACAACGCTCTCTCGGTTTCTTCCTTCTTCCCTGGCCATTGCTTCTCAGGCTCCTTTCTGGAATCTGTCTCCTCTTCCAAACTGATAAGTGGCAGAGCACCCCGGGGCTGTCTACACCCACTCCCAGCGCTGTCCACACCCACTCCTGGTCTCTGTCCACACTCATCTCCGGGGCCCTGTCTACACTCTCTCTGGGTCTCTGTCTACACCTACTCCCAGGTCTCTGTCTACACTCATCCCTGGGGCCCTGTCTACACCTACTCCGTGGGTGGGCTTATCCAGGCTGAAGTTGTAGATAGGGTCCCCCCAGACACTGACATCTCCCAAATGCCGATCTACAGGCTAGACCTTTCCCTTAAGCTCCAGACTGGTGCATCCAGCCCCCTGCTTGGAGAAGGCCCGCCGCATCTCACACCAGGTGGATTATTGAAAACTGCTTTGCTTTCCATCCTCTGCTTCTCGGTACATGGCATCCAGGTTGCTCCGGTCCAAGCCCCTGAAGTTGTCCTGCCTCCTCTTTCCCTCACATCCTGCATCCAATCCATCCACAAGTCTGGTCAGTGCTCATTTAATCATGAATCCTGACTCCCCAGGCACCCTCTTGCCACACTAATCTCGTCCTATCAGCTTGTGCCCCTGTTATGAAACCGGCCTTATACTGTCTCCTTGCTTCCCCTCTTACCTGCTGCCCTCTGGTCCAGTGATCTTTCAAAAGTGGACATCAGATCTTGTTACTCTTCTGCTTAACACTCTCGAATGCTTCCCAGCATACACGTGATAGAGTCTTGCCTGGCAGCTAACCCTCTTGTGTGTGACTGACTGCAACCTGCCTCTCCACCTGCATTTTCTATGGTTCTGTCTCACTGCAATCAAGACATATTCACCTCCTCGATCTTCCTTGGCCCAAAGCTGAAATGCCTCCTCAATGGCCTTCTCTAAATGACCTACGTTGGGTCTCCTGCTTGGACCTCTACATGGGTCAGTTCCAGTCCTTGCCTGCTGTATTTGTCTTCACAGGACTGAGGTCCACATTTAATTAGATCATGTGCTTATTTGCTTCACTAATTCTTCTGTCTCCTACCTGATTATAAGCTGAGCTGTGGGGACTTGTCTTGTTTGGCACCGTTTCCCCAGTGCCTAGCACCAAGCCTGGCACATAGTTGGTGCATAATAAAACTGTGTTGGGTGACTGAATAAATGAACATCCACTGAGGCTGGGTTGAGAGAACGTATTCATAGGAGCTTTGCACAGTTAAATGTTTGCTGAATGAATTAATGTGAGTCTTTTACATGTGTCCTTTTGACTGTCAGTTCCTTGAGGGCAGACCCATAGCTTGCTCTTCTTGGTATTTCTCATGATGCTTTAGTAAGCTGTGTGACCTTAGGCAAGTTACTTAACCTCTCTGGGCTTCGGTTTCTTCATCTATAAAATGAGAAGAATAATGGTAGTTGTTGGGAGGATTAAACAAGTTAATGTATGTAAAGCTCTTAGAATATTGCCTGGCCAGAGTAAGTGCTCATGAAGCATTAGCTGTTCTTATCCTGATTTTACACATAGTAGGTGTTTCAAAAGCTGTAAGGCAGGGGATTGAGCAAACAATGAGTTGTCTCAAGCTGAGCCCAGAGAAGCTTCTTTATATTGCCTTTACTTTTCCCATACCGGGAGCTGGGGAATTGTCCGATAACATGAACTGGATCGAAATTAGAAACCACACCATGCCGTCAACTCATGCTGAGTTTGTGGTCAGTTAAACCCCAAAGCCTTTCTTCACAGCCTTACTGCTCAGCCAGGGAACCCTCATCCTGTATTTGCGGGTTTTAACTTTATTTTTTGTGGTCTTTTGCTTTTTTGTTTTTTAATGTTCCGGATTATAAAAGTTATATATGCCCACTGTGGAAAGTTTACAATGAGCATAAAATTACAAAGGGCAGGAAAAAAGCAGGTTACAAATCAGCATGAATGGCTTGAATCCACTGTGTAAAATGCTTTTATGTATTTATAAAGAGAGATAGGGACAGACAGGAATAGCGAGAGAGTGAGTGAGAGGCAGGCTGGCAAAGACGTTCACCAGAGTGTCTGCAGTGGCTGCTCTCTATGGGCTGCATAATGCATGATTTTCATATTCCCCCTATATGCTATTTGATTTTTTTTATAACAAACATGTATTACCTTTTTTTTGAAAAAACATTTTTTGATAATTATTTTTAAATGGAAATCAGATCATTCATCTCCTCTACTTAAAATGCTCCAAGGGTTCATTCATTCAAGAAATATTCATTGACTAGGGACTAAGTGCTGGGCTTGGTTCTCTCTCCTTCCCTTGTTTTATGGCCCTTGTAGCTGTCATCAGGAGCTCAGAGTATTGTGTTTGGTTTGTTTTGCTTTTTCTTTCCAGACAGGGTCTCACTCTGTCACTCAGGCTGGAGTGCAGAGGTGTGATCACACCTCACTACAGCCTCGATCTCCCAGGCTCAAGCGATCCTCCCATCTCAGCCTTCTCAGTAGCTGGGACTACAGGCATGTACCACCACATCTGGCTAATTTTTATATTTTTAGTAGAGACAGGGTTTTGCCATGTTGCCCAGTCTATTCTTGAACTCCTGGGCTCAAGTGATCAACCTGCCTCGGCCTCTCAAGGTGCTGGGTTTACAGGTGTGAGCCACCGTGCCCAGCCCCAGAGTATTGTCCTTTTCAGGCTATGGGGTTCATGTCTATACTTCCATAGAACATCATCAATTCTGTGAGGGCAGAGTCCTATATAATGTCCTATATAATGCCTGTCCCCTCATGGGTATGTTTTGCTCTCCCGGTGTGTTTGAGCAAGGTAAGAAAGAGATCCCATGTGGGAGGCCGAGGTGGGCGGATCACGAGGCCAGGAGATCGAGACCATCCTGGCAAACATGGTGAAACCTTGTCTCTACTAAAATTACAAAAAAAAAAAAAAAAAAAGAAATCAGCCGAGTGTGGTGGCAGGTGCCTGTAGTCCCAGCTACTCAGGAGGCTGAGGCAGGAGAATGGCGTGAACCTGGGAGGCAAAGGTTGCAGTGGGCCCAGATCGTGCCATTGCACTCCAGCCTGGGAGACAGAGCGAGACTCTGTCTCAGAAAAAAAAGAAAAAAAGAAAGAGATCCCATGTTCCTTTTTAAAAATCCCTCTGGCTGCTGTATGGAAGATGGACTATAGCAAGGCGAGGGTGCAAGTGGGGAGCCCAGGAAGGGGCAGTCGTAATCTTGCAGGTGACAGGTGATGGTGGCTTGGACTTCATCATAAGGAGTGTGGTGCAGAAGGGCGAGATGTGGTCAGATTCCAGATATATTTTGAAGATGGAGCCAATGGGTTTGCTGATGCGTTGCATGTGGGGGAAGGGTGAGAGAAAGAGGGGTGGAGAATGACCAACAACTGGGAATTAAGTGGGAGCTTTCAGATATATGAGAGTTCTCTTCTGGGATTTATGTTTCCACGGCACGCACACAAGCAATGGAAGCCCGCAACAGCCAGCCAACCCCTGGCAACTTCCAAATTTCCAGATGCTCATTGATTTGCTGTTGTGTAGACTCTCCCTACTCAAAGTGTGGATGGAGAAAACACAGCACTACCATCAGCTGGGAACTGGTTAGATGCTCAGCCCTGCCAGGTGATTCGTGTGCTTGTTAAAGTATAAGAAATGGCCGGGCACAGTGGCTCATGCCTGTAATCCCAGCACTTTGGGAGACTGAGCGGGGAGGATCACTTGCGGACAGGAGTTTGAGGACGCTGAGAGCTATGATCATGCCACTGCACTTCAGCCCAAGTGACAGAGCTAGACCCTTCTCTAATAAAACACACACACACACACACACCCCCACATACACAGACAAAAGTTTAAGAAACACTGATGTAGGTCACACGTCTGAAAGGGTGGAATTCTTTATCTTCTCTTTGGGTGTTTTAGATTTTGTGAATATAATGACATTTCTTCCATAAGGAAGGTGATTTTTAAATGACAGCATTGTGAGTGGAACAGAGAAGAGGAGTGTGTGGGTGAGGGCAAGCCTCAAAGTTAACGTGAGAATTGGCTTGCAGATTTGGAAACACTGACATTTCTCTACTGTCCTTTGGGCAGCTAGAACCACTTTCCTTTCCTGGGATACAGAATAGCCAGCCTTCACCACAGAGGGGTGAACTGAGAGCTAGCAGCAGGGTGTAAAGAAAAGTGGACAGGCTTTGGGGTCAAACAAACTTCAAATCCAGGCTCCTCACTCACAAGTTATGTGATTTCACCTCTCTGAGACTCAGTTTTTCTTATATCTAGAATGGGACTAATAGTTTCAATAATATAGAATTATTGTGGTGATTAAATTAGATAGAATGCATAATGCATTTAGCAACATACTGAAAGAGAAGACCAGGTTAATAACTATTAGCTACAGCCAGGTGTTGGTGGCTTGTGTCTGCAATCCCAGCTACTCAGGCGGCTGAGGCAGGAGGATTGTCTGAGCCTTGAAGTTGGAGGCTGCAGTGAGCTATGATCACACTTCAGATGTACTCCAGCCTGGGCAATAGAGCAAGACCTTATCTCCATAATAATAATAATAATAATAATAATATAATAATACATTTGAAAAAGACTGTTCGCTATGGTCATAAGTGGAGTTATGATGGAATCAGGACGCTTTTGGTTAAAAGTAACTGAAAACCTAACTCTTTTCGTTTTCAATTGCTGTTGCAGTAGATTACCACAAACCTAGTGGCTTAAAATAGCATAAATGTATCTTACAATCCTCTAGGTTAGAAGCTTCTTGTGGATCTCACTGAGCTAAAACAAGGCATCAGCAGGCTGCATCCCTTTCTGGAGGCTCTGCGAGAGAATTTGTTTCTTTGTCCTTTCCAGATCCTAGAAGGCCTTGGCTCATGGTCCCCATCCTCCGTCAACAAAGCCAGTGCTACTGCATCTCTCTGACTGGCCTTCCTTAGTCACATCTCCCTCTGACCGCTCCTTGAAATGATTCTCCGTTTATAAGAACTCATATGATTAGATTGGGTCCATTTGGATAATCCAGAGTACTCTACCCATATCAAGGTCCTTAATCAATCTGAAAAGTCCCTTTTGCCATGTAAATGCCTGTATTCACAGTTACGCTCCTCTCTTCTTTCTCTCTCTTTCTTTCTTTTCTTTCTTTTTCTTTCTTTCTTTCTTTCTCTTTCTTTCTTTCCTTCCTTCTTTCTTTCCTTCCTTCTTTCTTTCTTTCTTTCTTTCCTTCCTTCCTCTTCTTTTCTTTCTTTCTTTCCTTCTTTTTTCTCTTTCCTTCCTTCCTTTCTTCTTTCTTTCCTTCCTTCTTCTTTTCTTTCTTTCTTTCCTTCCTTCCTTTCTTCTTTCTTTCTCTTTCTTTCTTTCCTTCCCTCCTTCCTTCCTTCTTTCCTTCTTCTTTTTTCTTCCTTTCTTTCTCTCTCTTTCTCTCCCTTTCTCTCTCTTTCTTTCCTTTCTTTCTTTCTTTCCTTTCTTTCTTTCTTTCTTTCTTTCTTTCTTTCTTTCCTTTCTTTCTTTCTTTCCTTTCTTTCTCTTTCTTTTCTTTCCCTTTCTTTCTCTCTCTCTCTCTCTCTCTTGCTCCCTCCCTCCCTCCCTCCCTTCCTTTTTTTGATGGAGTTTCACTCTTGTTGCCCAGGCTGGAATGCAATGGCATGATCTTGGCTCGCTGAAACCTGTGCCTTCCAGGTTCAAGTGATTCTCCTGTCTCAGCCTCCCAAGTAGCTGGGATTACAGGCATGCACCACCATGCCTGGCTAATTTTGTATTTTTAGGAGAGATGAGGTTTCACTATGTTGGTCAGGCTGGTCTCAAACTCCTGACCTCAGGTGATCCACCTACCTCGGCCTCCCAAAGCACTGGGGTAATCACAACATGAGCCACCGTGCCTGGCCTGTATCCACAGTTTCTAGAGATAGCGCATCTCTTTGGGGGTGGCATTATTCTGTCTGCTGCACCAACTCAAACTATTAATAGCTCTGAGATTTATTGCCTTGTGTAGTAAAGGACTGAAGGTACTGTGTGTGGGCTTCGGGCATAGTTTTATCAGGACTTGACCTTTGTTTCTCTGTTTCTCTATGCTCTGCCTTCCATGCTTACTCCTTAAAATGGCTTATTTGATAGTCACAGGAATGCTGCCAGCAGAAACCAGGGTAATACAGTTCCTTTTTCCTCTTCTGGGAGAAAGAAACCACTCTTCCCATACCCATGAAACGGGTATTCTGAGCTATGCTCTGAGAAGAACGTCTCTGATGGACAATCACTATGGATGGTAGGGAAGTCGCGATTACCCTGATTGGTCATCCTGGAGATAGGAGTGGGGTCAGTCCCACCTCCTGGGACTGGGCCTTTGTAGTGGGGGAGGGGAGGTAACCCCAGTGACCACTGCAATTATCCATGTCCTTAGCCTACCCCCTCCTGGAGAAGGAAGCACTAAAACAGAATGGAAGGCAAGTGCTCCTGCTCAGGGATTAGAATCCATTTTTCTGCTGAGTTCTGTGTCCTTGGCCTGCTGGACTCCTGACCCCCACCCTATTTGCCTGGTCCTTGGTCTGATGCTTAGCCTACCTCCCTGGCTCCCAGCCATCAGCTTGCTTCTGGCTGCAGAGCCCTTGCCCCTCGAGCTCTTGCCTCCTTGCCTGGGGTTCATTGCAGGCCCAGAACATCCCACAGCTCTGTGCAGGCCCAAGCCCCTGTTTGACTGTCCCCACAGCCTCTAAGGATGCTTGCCTGGCTTCTCTGGGCCCTGGGCATTGTGCCTTCTTCCACGTTCCACTTTTTTTTTTTTTAAGTCGGAGTCACCACTTTGGGAGGCCGAGGTGGGCAGATCATGAGGTCAGGAGTTCAAGACCAGCCTGGCCAACATGGTGAAACCCTGTCTCTACTAAAAATACAAAAAAAAATAAAAATAAAAATTAGCCAGGCATGATGGCAAGTGCCTGTAATTTCAGCTACTCTGGAGGCTGAGGCAGGAAAATCGCTTGAACCCAAGAGGCAGAGGTTGCAGTGAGCTGAGATCAGGCAACTGCACTCCAGCCTAAGCGACAAGAGCAAGATTCCATCTCAAAAAAAAAAAAAAAAAAAAGTCAGAGTCTCGCCCTGTTGCCCAGGCTGGAGTGCAGAGGAACGATCACTGCAGCCTCCAACTCCTGGGTTCAAGCGATCCTCCCACCTCAGCCTCCAGAGTTGCTGGGATTACAGACAGGCTGAGCCACCGTGCTCACCTCTCCACAACTTTTCTTACGCATCTGCTACAACTATTATTGGTTGTTAATCACCACTGTTTGTCTGGACTCTATGCCCAGCATCGGGTTAAGCATTTTAAATTATTAGCTCATTCATCTTTACAGTCACTCTTTGCAAGAGGAAGGTATGATTCTTACCCCATCTTACTGACCGAGGAGAGGGAGGCTTAGAGAGGTTAAGTAACTTGCCCCAGGTCACACAGCCAGGAAAGGATGGAGCCAACTCCAAGTCTAGCTCTTAACCAGTGTGTTATCCTGCTCCTCACTGGTGCGGAAGGCCACAGGTAATGACAATCCAGATTCTGGGGTCATTGTGTGTGTGAGGAGAGATGCAGAAGATGGAGATACCCGCAATGGATGATTCATCTCAACACAGGTGGTGGGAGAGCCCAGCTTTGCAATGTCCAACTGATTAGGTGAGCGCCAGCCCTGGGATCTGGGCCACTAGAGCTGGAAGCAGCTCAGCCAGCAGCGCCAGGCTGCTAGAAGGGCTTTCCCCCCGACCTTGAGCTTATTTTTACTCTTAATTTGGTGCTTTGGGATGGGTCTGTCATCCCAGCCTTGTGGAGAAGCTATGCCTTCCAGCCAGAGGACTGTCAGGACAGGGGCCTGCTGGCCCTGGCCCAACCAGGAAAGGAGTTTGAGCTGCTTCTCTCCTGCGCTGTTGGCTGGGATGGAGCCCAGCACTCCTGCCGAGAGCTAAGACACCTTGGTCCCTGGGCCCTCTGGACAGCTGCTGCCCACTTGGCCTCCCATGCTCAGCTTGGCCGGATCATGTTGGCTGAGCGGGTCTGCAAGATAGAGAATAAATTAACGCTTCCGTTAAGGGCGAATAGCCTGCTTTTATTGTTTGGTGATGTATGAAGTATGGAGAAGTGTTTAGTTTGGTTACAGGACGGGGAAGAGAGTGATGTGGGGGCAGCAGCCGTGAATGTGAACAGCCATGGACGGGACAGGAAGAGCAGCTGTCTGGAGCTGTCCACCGGGCAGGGGCAGCGGTTCTGAGGAGGGCGCTCCGTGCTGGAGGTCCCAAAGACTGCTCACGGCTTTTGAGTGCCCCACTGGGACTGCAGGGAGTGGGCTTCCAACCCTAGCTAGATGCCATCGTATGACTTGGGGTAAATCCCTGACCATCACTGGACCTTACCCTCGTCGTCTGATAATGAAGGCGTTGGCTGCAATGGCCTCTCAGGGCCTCCCTGGTCACCACTGCCTAGGATTGGCTCAACTGTGGCCGAATAGAAGCTGTCCCTGATGTTTCTGACATCATCACCAGATGCATGGGGAAAAGCAACACTCTTGCTATTTCAAGAAAGGCAATGCTTAGCTTTAAATTCTGTAACTGCTAAGGGGGAATTTCACACCTAAGCACCACCTTTTCTACCTTGGAGAGGTTGGGGTATATTTCACTGTGTCCCCACTGGATTGCTGGGAACTCCTGGAGAGCATGGACGGGATTGGAGGATGGGGAGGCAAAGGCTGGAGCAGAGCCAACCCTGTGTGTGTGCACGTGTGTGTGTGTGGGTTGGGGCAGGAGTGGGGATTAACTGACTTCTGTTAAGGGCTGCACTTAAAGACTCTGATCCAAGTAGGGCTGGTAGTAGGTTTTCAATGTTGGATACAATGACAAGCCATGGATCGGCGCCGATGGCCACCACCAATGCCAGGGTCCAGACCCAGGGCAAAGGATGGATGACCAGAAGGTGGAGGCAGGACTCCACCCCCTGCAGGTGGTAGCTGGGCACTGTAGTTCTGTGTTTAGGCTACAGATTCAGAAGAAGCAGTTTTGCAGCCTGGCACCGACTCCTGCTGAGCTATCCTGGGCTGCTGACTTCACTCCTCTGAACCTTGTTTCCTCATCAGAAAGAGGGGAAAGTAACAGTCCCGCCTCAAAGAGCAGGAGCTAGGATTATGTCAGAGGCCGGGCCACGTGTCAGGTGTACCTGGGCACGGGTGGGTGGCTCGTTAGGACAGGAGGCCCATCCAGCAGAAGACACTTGCAGCCTCTGCCCCACCTCTGGGCTGAGCCAAGCGAATGTGGGGAGGTCTCACCTCTGCCAGCTCCCACTGTGCTTGGGTCCTAGGGACGAAGATATGAAAGTGGACTTTGTGAGTGGCTTAGGCAGCACATAAGACGCTTCTCGAGAAGTTATTAGCAATGCAGATCCCAGCTCCAATCTTCCCAGGGCTCCATTTGGTTTGGGGCAGGCCCAGGAATCTGCATTATTCACATGTGTCTCTGAGGTTTCAGCTGCCTCCTGAGAAACTCTGTGCCAGGTGGTGTCTGTGCCAGTGTGGCTGCCTCTGCCCTCTTATGAGGTAGACCCTGGTGCTGCTGTGTCTCTGGCTATGAGAGAGGGCAACTGGTGAGCCTGGTGCACCCCAGGTCAATGGCAGGGAGCTGGATTCATTCAGGGCAGCCCAGTCTGGGGCCCTCAGGACTTCTCTGCCAGCTCCTTCCAGGCTCCTACCAGCCCAGAGAAGCGGCTCCAGCCCCAGCCCAGGCACAAAAATGGGGCTGCTGGCAGCCTCCTCCTTCCACGACATGGATGGCCAGACTCTCCCTCTGCTCCCACAGACCCTGCCTTGTCCCCAGGGACTTGTCTGCCTGCAGGGTGGACACGCTTCCCCGCCTCCCCGTCAGATTCCAATGGGACCAGCCAATGACTCACAGCCCCAAGCAGAGTGCTTGGCACCTCCTAGGCGGACAATGCTTGTTGCATTCCCTGGCCCTTAGAGGAGGCAATCAATGACAGGGCGTGATTGGGGGCCACCCACCCACCGAATTATCTCCTTTGTGGATGCCTGAAATTCCACTATTAATACTTCATTCTTTTGGAGGATATTATGGCCTTATCTCAGTTCCACTCTTTAAATATAAGCCCCTTGGGATGTATAACGTACCTGAGTATGGACGAGCACGTCAAAACACGTTCCTTTCCCAAAAGAGGGATCCAAGTTCTTAGGCTCCAAGCTCAGCACTCTTTCAGTCACTCAACAAACATGATCAGGCCCCAACTCTGTGTTACAACCCTATGTCTGGTGTTAAAATCTGCCAGACATGGTTCTGCCCTCAAGGCACATAGCAGAGCTTCCTCTCATGTAATCGGAACGCGCTAGTCTCCGCATACATAGCATCTTGCAGACGCCTAGCACGCAGTGAGAGCTCACTAAATATTTGTTGAATGAATGAAGCTCTAGATCTACAAAAATAAGGCACTACAGTAGCGGGGATGTGAGCACAAACTCTGGAGCTGACTTCCTGGGTTTGGTTTCCAGCTTTGTCACTTACCAGCCATGAGACCTTAGGCAAGTTTCTGTACTTTTCTCTGCCTCAGTCTCCACATTGGTAAAATGGGAATAATAATGGTTGTTATGAGGATTCTCTGTGTTTATCTTTGTAAAGTACTTAGAACATTTTCTGGCACACAGAAAGCACGATGTACGTGTTTGTTAAATAACCAAAAACTCAACAATCATGATTGAATACACATGGAAGGCATTCGGTAATGTTTGTTGGCTGATCTAAGGGCTTACACATGGCAGGGATGGTGTTTTACTACTCTCCGTATCCTCGGAGGCTGGCACAGTGTAGACATCAGTAAATGCTGGTTTACTGGACTAACCCTGCCCTCCTGGATCTATCTTTGATTTTCCAACCAGGAGCTGTGTGGCTCAGAGTGCTGGATGCCGCAGCAGGGCTGGTGCATTTGGGCTGGGTTCTAGGAGATGCAGTCATAAATCTAGTTGCTGTCAAGTTCCTGCAACAGGCTTTTTTTCTGCCTGTTTGGGTGTAGACAGAAACTGTCAATACAGAATTGATCTTTACAAGGCAGAGACTAATGCACAGGGTGGTGAGACGCAGGGAGGAGGGAACTGGGAACAGCTCGTACTTCTTACAACTTCCCCCACGGTTCTGGGCATGTGATTAGCATTTGGTAAATACGTATTAATGATGTCCGAGTGTGGTTTAGAGCAGCCATTCTTTTCTTGACCATCCTGATCGCTGTGATGTGTCACCTCCAAGCCTTTGTTTAGGCTGATCCTACAGCTCAGAACATCTGTTCATTGCCTTTTCTCTTTTCTAAGTTTCCTCTCCCCTTCAGGGTTCAGCCTTGTTCACATGGCTTTTCCCTAGATCTTGGTCGAATTTTTGTTCAATACCTTCCCTTCCTTGCAAACAACACCCTAGCCCCACCTAACTACTTACAGGTCTTTCATTTATTCATTCAACAAACATTCACTGAGAGCCTACAATAGTTGCTCAGCAAACACTCATGGATTATGTTAGATACTGCACTGGGACCTCGGCACACCAAGCTTGCAGTGTGGGGGAGAAAACGGAAAGCCAACAAATAGTCACGAGACACGAAGGAGGTGGAGGCTTGTCGTGTGATCACAGAACATGGAGACCTAACCTAGTCCTGGGGTTCAGGAATGGCCCATGTTAGAAGGTGAGGTTTAAGCTGAGTTTCCAAGAACAGATCTGAGCTAGAAGGGTGAAGGAAGGGAGAGAGCAGGGCAGATGTTTAGACTTGATACTGAGGATAGTGAGGGGTTTGAAATGGAGAATCAGATATTGGGATGTCAGTTTTCAATATGAAATGAGGTTGATGTTTTAAAATATAAAACTGGTGATTTTTACTATTTTTTTTTAATCAGCTACACTGAGGTCTACTTTACATATAATAAAATTCACCAATTTTAAATGTATAATTCAATCATTTTGGGCAAGGGTGTACAATCATGTAATTACTACCATAATCAAGATATTCTCTCATGCCCTTTTGCAATCAGTCCCTCCCCTCCACTCCACCCAGTCCCAGGCAACCACAGATCTGCTCTAAAATCTACACACTAGGCTTGTCTAAACTTTCTCATAAATTGACTCACACAGTGTGTTGCCTTCTGTGACTAGCTTCTTCCACTTATTACAGTGCTTCTGAGATTTCTGTGTGTGTGTATCAGAGCTGGTTCCTTTTTCAGTGCTGAGTAATAATCCATTACATGGTTGTATCTTTCACCAGCTGATGGCCATTCAGGATGTGAGGAGGCTGCTTTGAATCCTCCCCTCCTCCTACACTAAAGCATATTGTCTTGCAGCCTTTCCACCTCCAAGAAAAGTCCAGGAGGCTTATTGCCTAGGGATGCGGAGAGCAGGTATTCATTAGAATGAAGAGGCCAGGCTAGCTTTCTTAGGGTTGCAGTGGGAGAAGTGTCTCAGAAGCCAGCTGTGTGAAGAGATAAGTTTTTTAAAATATCCAAAGCTCCCTCTGAATTCACAGGTCGGGCCTGACCAACTTGGACCAGAGAGCTTTACTGTGAGCCCTAGGGAGAGGGAACCTACATAGAATGCAAGAGAAGCTCCCGCCCTAGAGAAAATGGAACCTAGACATCCTTCCAGGGAGCAGGGAAGGAGCAGGAGGTGGAACAGGCCCCAGCCCAGTGCTGAAGCTCGGCTGGGTCTGTTGGGGAGGAGAGGAGACAGAAACTCTCATGGGCACTTTGGGGAAGTGAAGGGGGAATTTGAGAGCATCCGGCCCTTGCCATCCCCTGCCAGCCTTCTTGACTCACTCACGTAGACACCAAGGGAGGTGTCTAGAGCAGCAGGCCCGAGAGAGCCCTGCTGGTTCCCAGAGGCCTATGAGTGACATTCACAAGGTCCATAAGTCCCCCTGTATCACTCAGTGGCTTGGGGATCAGTGGGGAGCTTCAGAGGAGCCCAGAGGATGAGGACAAGGAGGCCACAGGGAGGTGATGGCAGGGCCTACCATCAGCAGCAGGAGTGTGGGCACACGTCTGCAGGCCAGGAGGAACGAAGAATGCACCAGCAGATTCAGCGACCAGAGAGGCCAAAGCTCAGAGATAAGTGACTCAGTACACCCAAGGTCCTGAGGTGGAGTGGGGTCAGAGGACACAGATGGACGAGCAGCCACTCCCTCGCCACTGTGAGAGTAAGCATGTGCCCCCTGAATGCACAGCCTAGATCGGGAAGGAAAGCTCTGGTGTGGGTAGGAGGAGAACCCTTGCAGGACAGCATCACCTTGGCCTTGAAAGACCAAGGTACCAATTCTCATGGCACATGTGCTTTGAGACCAAACACCTGGGTTCAAATTCAAGCTAAGCCCATTACTAAATGTGCAACCAGAGGGAAATTCCTTACTCTCTCCAGACCTCTGTTTCCCCATCTGTAAAATGGGACTCATACTACTACTTACTTCATAGGGTCACTGAAGCCTTTTTAACTGGTAAAATCAAGTTTCTTCATTTGTTTGTTTTACCTGTCATCAGCAGCATGAGGAGCCTTATGAGGAAGTTGGGGTCAGTTGGAGAAAATAACTTTTGCTTCTGTACCTGTGTGGTACCTCTCTGTTGGGGTGGGAACAATTCTTTCCTGCTGTAGAAGGCCACCTTGGCCTCAAGCGTTGGGGGTGGAGTGGCAGGGGCTACCCTGGAGGCCAGAGGACTGTTGTATTTGACACCTGCCACTGATGCAGTCAGAGTCTATGGAGGTGGGACCCGGGCATCAGCATTTTAAAAGATCTGCCCCCAGCCCCAGATGATGTCAATGTGCGGCCAAGGTTGAGAAAATCAGAAGGGGTTTAATGTTCACACAAACCATCTGAGGATGTTGTAAAAAAATGCAGATTTCAGTCTTTAGGTCCAGGGTAAGGCCGAGAGTCTGATGTCGATGCTACTGGTCCACAGGCCACATTTTGAATAGCAAGAATTTCCAGACGATATTGAGGAGGTGGAATCAACAGGACTTGCTGATGCCTGGATATGGGGGTGGGATGGGGACAGTATTCCAGGAGAAGCTCGAGTTTTCTGGCATGAGTAACCGAGCTTTGGAATCAGATGCCAATGGGGGATGAGTTGTAGGAGGTGGGGTAGAGGCTATGCCCAGTCTTGTGCCCATTCAACAGAGTTGTCCATTGGCCTGGAGCTCAGCAGCCAGTATGAATTAGAGATCTCGATTTAGAAGTCACCAGTACACTGCTAATATCAGCTTGGCTCTACTGAGTGCTGACTATGTGTTGGGCTCCAGTGTAAGCATTTCACATATATTAACTCACTTAAAGGCCCCAGTGACTCTGCGAAGTAAAGAGTAGTATGAATCCCATTTTATAGATGGAGAAACTGAGGCACGGAGAGAGTACGGAATTTTCCTCTGGTTGCACATCTAGTAATTGGCTTAGCTTGAATTTGAACCCAGGTGTTTGGTCTCAAAGTGCATGTGCTGACCAGCATCCCATGTGCCACAAGAATGGAAGGGATCCCCCCAGGAGCCAGTGTCCAAAGAAGAAAGGATGTTCTAGGTGTTCCAAGGAATGCCAGTCTCTAAAATTTACTTTGTATCAGATGCTTACGTGGTCCTGAGGATACTTAGGACCTGTTGGTCACTTTTGGTCGCAAGTGACAGGAGCTCAACTCAAACGCCCTAAAATAGAAAATGGGATTCACTGGCTTGAGTAAGCTGAAAAAGCAAAAGATAGATCCTAATCAGGGGTATGCCTGGATCCAGGCACTCGAATGACGTCAAGAACTTGTTTCATCTCTCAGCTCTTCTTTTCGGTGTCAGAGTCATTCTCAGGCATCCTCTCCTCAATGTGACAATGGTGCCCCCAGCGGCTCCAGGCTCCTGTCCTACCCCTTTAGCAATCCTCATGGAAAGAGCCAGGTTGTTCCTGCAAAGTCCAGGGATGATGCTCCCTGGCTCTGATTGGCCCAGCATGGGTCATGTGCCAGCTCCTGAGCCAATCGCAGGAGCCAATCATGGAGGCTCAGTAGAAATGGTAACAGAAGCCGGAGGCACACAAGGCAACTGAACAGATACGCCGTAATTTTGCCTCAAAATCTTTGTTCTTGCTGTTCCCTCAGCTGAGACTGCCACCTCTGCCCCCTGCCACACAGACTCTCGTACTTGTGGAATCCTACTCATTCCTCAGTGCCTGGCTGCAGCATCTCTGTTCCTTCTGGTGCTTTTCCAGCAACCCCTGCCGGAGTCTTCCAGATGTCTCCTACTCACCGAGTTAGATCCTCTTGTCCTCCCTGTCCTCAGTCCTAAGGCAGTGTCCTGTTCCAGCTTTTCTTGGGCCCAACAGGCTTTTCACAGGCGGAGCTTCCTGCTCACCCTGGCACTTCCCTTAACTGTGCCTCGGGACACCTGTGTGGCCCACGCTCACGTGTGCACAGCCTAGTAGTGTAGGAGAGCCGTCGTTCTGTGTGCAAACCTCTGACCAATGAGAGATGGGAGCCAGTGCATAGATGGTCTCCTTTTCGCTCCACCGTTCGCCCGCAAGGGACGTCCCAGGGCGCAGTTCACAGATCTGGCCATCATGACTCTCGTCTGCAGCTGGCTTGATCACACAACCTTCTACAGCTCCTCCCTTTCAAGTAATAGCGCAAGAGCCTTCTGTCTCAGGCTTGGTTTTAGAGAAGGAATCTGGGTTAGGACAGAATTACTCTTTTCCAGTACTCCCGTAACTCTTGGGCTTCGTGTCTTGAATAGTCAAATTAAGTTCACAGCAACATATGGTTACTGCTTTATGTCTGCCTCCTCTAGCTCACCAGGCTGCAGGAAGGCTGGACACATTACAGTGCTTAAGGAAATGCTTCGAATGCTTGGAAATGCAGGGGATGACTTAGAGTGATGTGTGAATGGACATTTAATATCAGTATGGGAAGGATGCTCTCCCTTTTCGCTCAGACTTTATTGAGGTATATTTGAAGGCCAACAATCTGCACATATTTAAAGTGTTCAATTCTCTCAATTTTGACTTGTGTATACCAATTATGGGGCCATCACTATAATTGGGACAACAAATAATTCCATCACTCTGAAATCCACGGATCTGCGTTCTGTCACAATACAGGAATTCTATATAACTTCAGTCGCAGAGCATGTATTTTTGTCTGGGTTCTTTCATTCAACAAAATTATTTCAAGATTTGTCTACGATGTCATGTGTCTCAATAGTTTATTCCTTTTAACTGCTGAATAGTAGTCCCTTGTATGGATATACCACAATTTGTTATTAATAATTCATTCATCTGTTGATGAACGTTTGGGTTGTTGTTTTTTGCTATTACAAATGAAGTTGCTATGAACATTTGCATTTGAGTTTGTGTGAACACACATATTTCCTTTTCTTTAGGGTAAGTACCTAGGAATGAAATAGTTGGGTCGCACGGGAGGCATATAATTAACTAGTTGAGAAACAAACTACTAAGTGGTTATACCATTTTACTCTCGCACCAACAGTGTGAGTGTTCCATTTCAATAATATTTGGTATGGTTGGTCTTTTAAATTGTAGCCATTCTTATAGGTGTGTAATAGGTGTGAATGGTATCTCATTGAAGTTTCACAGTCATGGGTTGCATAATGACATTTTTGTTAAACAAAGAACCATATATACGAGAGTGGTCTCATACGATTATAATACCGTATTTTATCATACCATATATATTATACTACTGCACCTTTCAATGGTTAGATATACAAATACTTAACCACTGTGTTACAGTTGCCTCCAGTATTCAGTACAGAAACATGCTGTACAGGTTTGTAGCCTAGGAACAACAGGCTCTGCCACGTAGACTATGTGTGTGGCAGGCTCTACCATCTAGGTTTGTGTAAGAATACTCTGATGTTCAAACAATGACAAAATTACCTAACGACACACTTCTCAGAACATATCCTCATTAAGTGATGCATGACTGTAATTGTTCTCTAATGATTATTTTGAATATTTCTCACATGCTTACTTGCCATCCAGATATTTTCTCTGGGGAAACATCTGTTCAAATCTTTTGCCCATTTTTTGTTAGGTTATTTGTTTTCTTATTTTTGAGAGTTCTTTATATATACCAGATACACATCTCTTAACAGATATGTGATTTGCAAATAGTTTCTCTCAGACTGTGGCTTGTCTTTTAATTTTCTTAACAGAGTCTTTCAAAGGATAAAAGTTCTTAATTTTGACAAAGTCCATCGTATCCATTTTTTTAAATTTTATTTTATGGATAAGGCTTTGGTGCTGAATCCAAGAAAGTTTTTCCTAACCCAAGATCACAAAGATTTCCTCCTATACTTTCTTCTAGAACTTTTATATTTTTATGTTTTTTTATATTTTTATGTTTTATACTTAGGTATATGTTTTATACTTAGGTATATGATCCATTTGAGTTCATTTTATGTTTAGTGCAGGATACAGCTCCTAGGGGAAAGCCTTCAATCTATCACCATTAAGTATGCTCTTAGTTCTAGATTTTTCATAGGTAACTTTTATCAGATGGAGGCCTTCATATTTTCATGGTTCTTTGTGTCTTTTTTTTTTTTTTTTTTTTTTTTTAAGATGGTGTCTTGCCCTTGTCTCCCAGGCTGGAGTGCAATGGTGTGATTTCGGCTCACTGCAACCTCTGCCTCTAGGCTTCAGGCGATTCTCCTGCCTCAGCCTCCTGAGTAGTTGGGATTACAGGCACCCGCCACCAGGGCCAGCTAATTTTTGTATTTTTAGTAGAGATGGGGTTCCACCATGTTGGTCAGGCTGGTCTCGAACTCCTGACCTCAGGTGATCCACCCACCTCGGCCTCCCAAAGTGCTGGGATTACAGGCATGAGCCAACACACCCGGCTGGTTCTTTGTGTCTTGAATAATGTTGAATTGTTCCTTGGACATTGTGACTGTTCTTGTTTGTTTTTTCTTTTTTTATTTTCAGACAGGATCTGCCCATGTTGCCCAGGTTGGTCTTGAACTCCTGGCCTCAAGCAATTCTTCCACCTCGGCCTCCCAAACTGCTGGGCTTATAGGCATGAGCCACTGCACCTCGCCGTCATGACTGTTACATTGTGTAGGGGGGATCATTATTGTCTCCTAGAGAACATTGAGCTTTTTCCTAGAGCAGCCAAACAACCTGCTAGATTCAGACTTATTTGGGTGGTGGTTGGACTCCCAGTCCAGTCCTCTGAGGCTTAGCCATGTTGATTTGGACCTGTTCAGTGTGTATGCAGTTCTGGGATAGGCTGAGACTTGTCCGGTGGCTCGGATCTCAGTCTAGTTCTCTGAGCCCTGCCATGATTGGAGCTGTCTAACAACCTTTGATGTTCACAAGGCAAAAATCAGCCTCCTCACCTGGGAGATGAGGCGTTCGGAGCTCAAAGCCCCAGAGGTGCTCAGGGGCAGAGACCACCTGTAGGGGGCACCTTCCTCACCTGCTGTGAGGGCTAAGGAAGCCCAGATCAGTGATGATGGAGGCGGGAGGCTGCCCAAGCCTCTTTTCTCCACACAGTGGAGTCGTGAGGCCAAAAGTTGACCTCTCCAGCCACACCCTGGCTTGGGCTGAGGTCTCTAGCTCCTGGCCTGCCTCAGGCTCTTCTCCCATGGAGGGGCCACCCCACCCCCCACTCCCAGATGACACACACTCTGACTCAGATAGCCTGTCCTCATCCTTCCGGCCATGACCCAGGGGGCTGTGGTGGGGGTGGAGGAAGGGGAGGAACAGTCCAAGGAAAGGGTGATCCCATCTCTCTTGTCTCTGGGGCTCACCATGAAGTCAGCGGAGTCCCAGCTGCTGATGTCAGGAGCGAATAGGACTAACAACACACATGTATTGAGTGCTTGCTCTGCACCAGCACCATGCAAGTGCCTTACATACATAACCTCCTCGATTCCTTATCATAACCCCTTGAGGCAGGGGCTGAAATGACACCCATTTCACAGATGAGGAAACTGAGGCTCCAGAAAGTGAAGTCCCTTGCCCAAGGTCATACAGCTGGTCATGGCTGAGACAGGACCTCACAGCTGGCTCCATCTCTCTGTAATCTAGGCTGCTCCAGCAACTGAACCAGCTCCCAAATGCTCTACTGTGCTCCCTCAAAACCCCCTACCCGCCTCATGCCACACACAGATGCAAGACCCCTACCACGGGATGCCCAGAAGAATGAGCCGCCTCCAGTCTCCAACCCAAAAGAGAAGGGGAGCAGATTCCCAGGGGCCCTCCGGCTAAGCAGGCGCCAGCCTCCAACCGGAAATTAACTCAAAGGAAGAAGGGAGCCGGCTCTGGATGCAGAGAGATGAGGCTGATTGTTTTCTGTTCTTCATTAAGTAACAAAGGGAAAAACCAACTGTGTGTGGTGTGTGAGCTTCCCCACCAGCACCACCCCAGACTCCCGAAACATCTTTATCCACTTACCCCGGGATTCAGGAAATTCTCTTCCAAGCCAGTTTTATTGGAGATTTTGGATGCAAAGCTCACAGTCTCCCAATCAATAACAGATGAACAATGCTCACATTGCATTTTTTGGGGAGGACGTTTAGCCCGGGCTTGTCCCATCTGAAGAGACTGCCCTTGGACATCCCTATTTGATCAGACATTGCTGGAAAATGAACTTCAGGGTCATTCTAGAAACCAGAGTCATTCGCATGAGGGTGCAGCAGGAAGGGGCGTCCTGGTCTGGGCCAGGTCTGGGGAAGCCCCATGTCTTGCAAAGGTTAGGGTCTGACCCCCGAGGTTCCCCCTGGCCTCGACTCTCTCTCCCGCCTCCTCCCTGGCATATCCTCCACATGTGCTCTGCGTGGGTATCAAATCTGCAGCCCATAAAGAATCAATCAAATCCAGTCTGGGCTTAGCCAAGGGCTGCGGCGCCAAAGTGCTAATGGAGGAAGGCCGGGCAGCCAGAGGGGATGGCAGGCCTGGCGGTGCAGAGGCAATTTCAGCATAAACCTTCTTCTCACCCACACTCCATCCCATAGATACATGGAGCTGCAGAAGATGGCCCAAGAATGCGAACCGGGACCATCTCGTGATTCTCCATCTCTGCCTTCTCCAGAGGGGTTGGGAGGGATTGTGGGAGGGGAGCAGGGACACCTCCAGGGAACATAACACTTTTGTTACTATCAGACCACCTACAGTGTGAACAAACTAGAGTGGGAAGCAGAGTCCACAGTTCATATCCTTCATCTCAGCAACACTTATTGAGCACCTACAGTATGCCAGGCAGGGGAAGGGTAAATTTCAGGCAACTCCTGCTTGATGGAGTTTACATTCTAGCAGGTTTATTCAGTATCTCCGTCAACATCGTAACTCTCTCATCAAGAGAGAAAAGAAAAACCAAGGAAAACTATACACGTTTTAGGATTCATCAAGGCATGATGGTTTCTTCCTAGTGCCGTTTTGGAGATTCCATCATTCCCATGGCCAGGTCATTCATGCCATTCCCACCCGTCTGTTAAAAAATCTGCTAAATATGTTGGCCCTGCCTGAGTCATGCCCATCACCTGGAAGATATTTGTTGAGCACCAACTAGGTTCAGGGCCCTGGTGGACGTATGTTCTGGAAGCAAGAGGCAGGCCAGGATTGGAGCACCCAGTGGTGAAAAGCATGCTGAGGGGGCTGTAGGAAAGCTTCAGTTTGCAGAAAGGGAGCCCCTCCACAGCAGGGCGGAACCAGCCCAGGTCCGCAAGGCACAAATTCTGGTGCAAGCCCAACTCTGCCAGTGAATCACTACGTGACTTTGGGCCAATCTGTGTTCCCCTCTGAACCTCAGTTTCCCCATCTGTAAAATGCGATGATGCATATATGAGTGTTCTCCAGGTACGGTCTTGCTTCAGAATCATCTCAGGGTGTGGGACTTGGTGAAAGTGCAGGTTCCTGGGCCTCACAGCAGGCCTCTGGCAAGGGTCCTCAGGAGGTGGGTCTAGGAGTCTGCATTTGTAACACATTCCCCTTGGGGTTTCCAATCCCAAAGTTTGAGCAAGACTCCTAGAGGAGACAGTGTCCAAGTGCTTGGCCAGCTTGTCAATTCTGCTACAAAAGAAGGCAGATGATGAGGGCGAAGATGGTCAGGGAAAACTCCCTGGAGGAGGCAGAAATGAACTGGGCCTGAAAGCCTAATAACAGGAACGGTAATTGTGCTACTGCTTGCAAAATGGCTTTCAAGCACCAGGCCCTGTGCTAAGTGCTTTATGTGCATTACTTCATTTAACCATCACGATAGCCCTGGAAGAGAAGACTTCTTATCCCCACTTCATAGACGAGGAAGCTTAGGCTCTCCAATGGTTAAGTGACTTGCCCAAGATATCTGGATGCCCTCTGAGACACACTGCAAAATCCTCCCTAACACAATACCACAGGCTACTCAGGGTCCTCTTGAAACCTGGAGCCATAGAGGAGGTCTTTCTGGAACAGAAGGCTTTGCTACCTGAGGCCTAGAGGACAAGAGTGGATCGTTTCCTAGCATACATCGTTCACTCACTCACTCCCTAAATCAGTCATTCACTCACTCGCTGTTTTCTTTCTCCTTTATTAACTCATGTACTTATTCACTTATTAATTCATTTGTTTAATCACCCAGTCTGTTTGCAGCAGTCTGTATTTCTGGACTGTATTCATCAGAGTCTTTTATTACAAGTGGCAGAAACATAACTCAAATTGATTCAAGCAGAAAAAGAAATTTATGAATACTTTTATCTGACATGTCCAAAGGACAGGACAGCTTCAGTCAGAGGTGGATCTAGGCGCTCAGATGTTATTGTCAAGAAACTCTCCCTACAGCCTTTGGCTCTGCTTTCTTCTGTGTTGGCATCACTCACAGGCCGGTTTTTTGCTTTTTCCTTTGCTTGTAAAGTTGCCCACCAGCAGCTGCAGGCTGGTGTCCTATCAGCTTAGCCACCTCTGCTCAAGGAAGAGGACTCTTTCCCAGGAGCTCCAGCAAAAATCCCAGAGAGACCTCTCATAGGCCTAGCCTGAGTCACATGCTTATCTGTGAACCAATCACTGTGGTTAGAGGAATCAGGGATCTGATTGGCAGGCCTGGTTCTGGGGTGATGGTGTCAACCCCGGTAATCACACATACTGAGCATGGAGGAGGGTTAGTTCCTCAAGGAAACTTGGCATGTGTATTAGGCCATTCTTGCATTGCAATACAATACCTGAGACTGGGTGATTTATAAAGAAAAGAGGTCTAATTGGCTCCTGGTACTGCAGGCTGTACAGGAAGCATGGTGCCAGCATCTGCCTTTGGTGAGGGCCTCAGGAAGCTTCCAATCATGGTGGAAGGTGAAGGCTGAGCAGGTGTATCATGTGGCTGGAGCATGAGCAACAGAGTGACGGGGGACATGCTGCACTTTCAAACAACCAGATCTCTTGTGAACTCAGAATGAGAACTCACTTGTCGTCTAGGGGATGGTGCTAAACCATTCATGAGGGATCCGCCCCCATGATCCAATCACCTTCCAGCAGGCCCCACCTCCAACACTGAGAATCGAATTTCAACATGAGATTTGGAGGTGAGAAACATTCAGACCATATCAGCATGCTAGCACTAAGAAGATAAAACTCTTTCATTACCCTTTCATTTGCCCCTAAATGCTGGCAAAATTTAGGGGTGCCTTCTACACAGGAGTCAGGGGTCCCACCCAGTTTCAATTTGACTCCAGACACATCTACTCTATCTTTGCAATTTCCTCTCGGTTTCATGACGGAGTTAGGGGAAACGGCCTCTTCTGGTTTGGAAATGCCAAGCAAGCCATGACGTCCCTCTGTGGCTAGGACAAAGATACCGACAGCTACCGCTTCCTGGGCATTCACTGAGTGCCTGGCTAAATGCTCCACAGACAGGTTCCCCTTAATCTTGCCAGTGGCCCGAAGTGGGCAGGGTGGGAGAGTTATTCCCATTTTACACTCGAGGAATCTGTGAGTCAGAGAAGTGAAGGACTTTCAGCTGTTGTCACAGCTGCCAAGTGACGGAGCTCGGCTTCAACCCTGGTTCTATGCGATGCTGGAGCCCACGCTGTCCATCTCTGCTCTGATGAAGGCAAATTCCTGCCCACAAGTGAAGTTTGGTTCTGTTTGGAGTAAGAGAGTGGGGAGAGGGCAGGGCTGCCAATTTGGAAGTGATCAGAAAGAAACTGCCACAGTGTTGGAGGTTTCCTGAGACTCACCCCCCGGAACAAGGTCCTGATTTCCATTGCACCAGCCCCACGGATGCAGCTTGTGTGGGGGCAGGCTGCATGGGGACAGGCCTGCAGGGAGCAAGGCTTTGGCAGGGCACACCCTCCAGGGCTCATCTCAAGCTTCCTGGTTGTAGGGTAACCGAGGTCACTAGGCAGCTGGGGAGGGGTGGGAACCAAATGTTTGCAGAGCATCCACTGTGTTCCCAGAACTGTGCTGGGCTAAGTCGGATACCAGGAATCATGACTGTCATAATCATTGCGGGCAGAGATTCTTAGGATGTTAGTGCAACAAGCAACCCCAGAGGCCAGTTTGCTAGGGTCTTTCAAACTCATGGCCCTCAGGGCCAGGCAGGCGACATTCATGACTACAGCGGGAGGGGCATGAAGCCTGGTATGAATGAAGCATCGCTGGGAATGGGAGAGCACAGCCCCCTCTCGAAAGGGGACGGCCACCACTCAGCATCTGCCATGTGGAGCCATGGGACCTGGACTGCCATATCTCCTGATTTTTCCAAGAGAGCCTAGAAATTTCAGGTGAATGCCTCCAGTCTTTAAAAACAGATTTGGGGGCCAAGCATGGTGGCTCTTGCCTGTAATCCCAGCACTTTGGGAGGCCGAGGCAGGCAGATCACCTGAGGTCAGGAGTTCGAGACCACCCTGGCCAACGTGGTGAAACCCTGTCTCTACTAAAAATGCAAAAATTAGCCGGGTGTGGTGGCACACGCTTGTAATCCCAGCTACTCGGGAGGCTGAGGCAGGAGAATCGCTTGAACCCAGAGGTGGAGGTTGCAGTGAGCCAAGATCACACCATTGCACTCCAGCCTGGGTGACAAGAGTGAAAACTCCATCTCAAAAAATAAAAAATAGAAACATTTGGGCTACGCGTGGTGGCTAACACCTATAATCCCAGCACTTTGGGAGGCCAAGGTGGGAGGATCACTTGAGCCCAGGAATTTGAGACCAGCTTGGGCAACATGGTGAGACCCTATCTCTACAAAAAGTACAAAAATTAGCTGGGCTTGGTGGCCAGCACCTGTAGTCCCAGCTACTTCAGAGGCTGAGGCAGGAGGATTGCTTGAGCACAGGAGGTTGAGGCTGCAGAGAGCCACATTTTTGCCACTGCTCTGCAGCCTGGGCAACAGAGCAAGAACTTGTCTAAATAAATAAATAAATAAAAATAAAAACAAATTTGAATTACAGAAGGACACTATGTAGGCTCAACTAGCATGTCTGCAGGTTTAGTGACCTCACCTTGCTTTACCACTGGGGATACTGAGGGCCAGAGAGGGGGCGCAATGTGCCCACAGCCAGAGCAAGAACCAGATCCTTTGCCTTCTAGGACTGTGATCCTGACCCTGGGCCACTGGGCCGCTTGCGTGTTCCAGCATGGAGCAGTTCACACAGCACTTCTGTGCCCAGGATCTCAGTTAGTTTTCATCTCAACCCCAGGAGGAGGCAGGGTCGGGGAAGTCACCTCCATTTTATAGATAAGGAAGCAGAAGCTCAGAAGAGCCCTGAATGGTGCCCAGATCCCACTGCTAGTTAAAGGACTGTAGACACCTGCTTCCCCCTGCAGGGTCTGCTCTCCTGTTTGGTGTTCAGTCTTGTGGTCTGAGTTTTAGCCTGAGTCAGGCCTTCCAGAAGCCTGCAGCTTATCAGGAGAGCGATGATATGTATGGGTAAGAGACAAGACTCAAATGAAATATACTCAGTGGAGTGCAAATGTGTGACACAGGCAATGAGCAGGAAATCATGGCAGTAGCTGACTTGGGTAAGGTCCAGGGCTAAATGCTTTACACGAATTATCACATTAAGTCTGCCCAACTACCCCCATGAAAGAGGTACTATTATTTTACTAAGGAAAACTAAGGCACAGAGGTTAAGAGACTCATCAACGTCATACACAGGAGTTGATAGAGCTGGAATTTGAACCCAAATGGTCTGGATCCAGAAACCCTATGCTCTGTAAATATTACTAGGAAGTGGGCATTTGGCTGGCACCAGCAGGGAGGATGCATAGGGACCCCCTAGGAAGGTGGCTTAGCATGAGCAAATGCTTGGAGGTAGGAATCTGCTGGTTGATTGATGATCAGTGAAGAATCCAGCTGGCTAAAGATGTCAGAGCTGGGCCAGTGCTGAGACCATGGGACCCAAGCCCCTAAGTGTCAAGAGGATGTTCTGAAAGGTTTAGGCTGAAGGCCACACAGCAACTTGGTGGGAGAATCAGGACCAGATCCCAAGTATCTGATCTCCCACCTGCTTTTCCTGCTGCTCTCTTCACCCCTAGCTTTGCTCACACAATGGCCAGGTATGCTTGAATTTCCATGCATGGGATTTCCTCAGGGTGGAACCCACAAGTGTCAAAATCCTATCTGTCTCACCTCTCTATTGCTTCATCCTGCATTATCCTCCCAAAACTGAGTGGGTTAAAATAATAACAGTTATATGATCTCTTGTGAGTCTGCAATTGACTGGGCTCAGCTGGTGGTTCTTCTGTTCCACATAGCACCCTCTAGGGGCTGCAGTCATCTGTGGGAAACTCAACGGGGCTGGAATATCCAAGATGGCATGTTCACATGGCCAGTGATTGATGCTGGCAGAAGGCCAGGAACCATATGTGCCCTGCCCATATGGCATGGGCTGCTCACAGCATGGCAGTTGGGTTCCAAGACAGGGCATCCCAAGAGTGAATATTCTAAGAGATTCAGGTGAAAGCTGCAAGGCCTTTTCTGACCTAGTTTCAGGTTTTATACAGCATCACCTCTACAGCATTTTTTGGTCAAAAAGAGGTCACAAGCCAATCCAGATTCAAGGGGAGAGGACTATACTAGGTGTGGACACTGGGAAGGATAGTCCATATTTGGAGGCCAGTTACTGCATTATCCTCCCAGACATTTTATTCACTTCTCCATCCTAGTTTCTTTCTTTCCATCCCTCCCTTCTTCCATTCCATTCCATTCCATTCCATTCCATTCCATTCCATTCCTTTCTCTTGCTTCCTTTATTCGACAGGGTCATACCCAGGCTGTAGCACAGTGGCATAATCACAGCTCACTACAGCCTCAAATTCCTGAGCTCAAGCGATTCTCCCACATCAGCCTCCCTACTAGCTGGGACCACAGGTGAGCATCACCACACTGGGCCAATTTTAACAATTCTTGTAGAGATAGGGTATTGCTGTGTTTCCCAGGCTGGTCTCAACCTGCTAGCCTTAAGCAATTCTCCTGCTTTACCCTCCTGAGTTGCTGGTATTACAGGTATGAACCACCATACCCCACCTCCATCCTAGTTTCAGGAACTCTATTCAGTTTACTGTCTGTTCGCCAGTGATTTGGTCCAGCTCATCCAGGTGTTTTTCAGGGCACTAGTCTAGTACAATGCCTGACATATAGTGAGTACGTAATAAATATTTGCTGAAGGGAGGAAGGAAGAAAAGGAAGGAGGAAGAAAAGAAGAAATGAAGGAAGGAAGGAAGGAAGGAAGGAAGGAAGGAAGGAAAGTTTTCCTACAAAAGTTGGGGTCATAATCCAGCCTTTTCCCTGAATCAGCAACACATCCAGCCCCTGCCCACTTTAGGCCTTTGTCTTGCTGTTCCCTTTGCCTAGGGTCATCTTCCTCCAAAGTTTTCCTTGGCAAGGTCCCTCTTGTAATCCAGGTGTATTAGTCTGTTATCATGCTGCTATAAGGACATACCTGAGACTGAGTAATTTATAAAAGAAAGAGGTTTAATTGACTTACGGTTCAGCATGACTGGGGAGGACTCAGGAAACTTACAATCATGATAGAAGGGAAGCAAACATGTCCTTCTTCACATGGCAGCAGCATGGAGAAAAATGAGCAAAGGTGGGGAAAAGCCCCTTATAAAACCATCAGATCTCATGAGAACTCACTCCTTATCACAAGAACAACATGGAGGTAACTGCTCCCCATGGTTCAATTACTTCCCCCTGGGTCCCTCCCATGACATGTGGGGATTAAGGGAACTACAATTCAAGATGAGATTTGGGTGGGGACATAGCCCAACCATATCACCAGGTCTCAGCTCAAAAGTCACCTCTTCAGAGAGGCCCTCTCTGGCCACCCAGTCTTACCACCACCACTAGCTATTCTCTTATGACCTGAGTTATTTACTTCAGAGCACTTACTACCACCTGACAATGCATTAACTTATGCATTTATTTATGTAATTGTTCATTATCTAGCTTCCTGTGTCCCTCTTAGGCCAGGTTTCTCAACCTCAGACTATTGACATTCTGGGCTGGATAATTCTTTGTTGTGGGAGAGTGAAGTGCATTCTATGATTGTAGAATGATTAGCAACATCTCTTGTCTCTACTCGCTGGATGTCAGTAGCATCCTCTGCCATATCATGATAACCAAACATATCTCTGGACATTGCCACATGTGCAAGCCTGGGATGTGCATGTTCATGCCCTGCAAAATTTGGCCTGGTTGAGAACCACCATTTTAGACCATTGGTTCTAATACTGTTTTTTTGTTTATTTGGTTTTTTGTTTTGTTTTGTTTTATTTTTGAGACAGAGTCTCGCTCTGTCATGCAGGCCTGATTTCAGTGGCAAGATCTCGGCTCACTTCAACCTCCACCTCCCAGGTTCAAGCAATTCTCGTGCCTCTGCTTTCTGACTAGCTGATATGAGAGGCGCACACCATCACACCTGGCTAATTTTTGTAGAGATGGGGTTTCACTATGTTGGCCAGGTTGGTCTCAAACTCCTGACTTCATGAGATTAACCTGTCTCAGCCTCCTAAAGCGCTGGGATTACAGGCATGAGCCACCATGCCATAATGTTTGCATTTTTAGTAGAGACAGGGGTTTTGTCATGTTGGCCAGGCTGGTCTCGAACTCCTGGCCTCAAGTGATCCACTCCAAAGTGCTGGGCTTACAGACATAAGCCACGGTGTTCAGCCTGGTTCTCATACTTTTGCATGCATCCGGATCACCTGGAAGACTTGTTAAAGCCCAGACTGCTGGGCTCCACCCTAGAGTTTCCGATTCAGCGGGTCTGGGGTGGGACCATGAATTTGCATTTCTACGAGTCCCAGGTGATGCTGATGCTGCTGGTCCAGGGACCGCACTTTGAGAACTACTGGTCTGAAAGCTCCACAGAAGGAGAGAGATAGTGTATCCTGTACCCTAATGCCTAGAATAGTGGCTGTGCATAGTTGGCGCTTATAAATACTTTTTAAGTAAACCATCTTAAAATCTCAGCAGTAAGGAGGCCGTTCCTGAGCCTCAGTGAAAATTAACTGGCAGGGAAGGAGCAATTTTGGCATGCTGGGCAGGAGCTGTAAGAAAGAATACTTAAACTCCTAGTTTTAGAAAGCCTGCCCTCAGCGCCCGGAGCAGGTGCCGGGAAGCCCAGTAGGATTTCAGAAGACGCTCTGCAAGTTCACATTTCATTTAGCTTTGACCTTGGTGGGCGTCTTGGTTTGGCCCTGCATCTTGGATTTCTCCTGTGATTCTCTCTAATCAATTTCTCCTTGTCATCAAGGGGTTATTTGCTGTCAGGAGAGCTGACAGCAGGTTTACCATGAAGAGTACCCCTCCCTCTGGGGCCCTGCGCATTTCAGAACCTCCCTCTGTTCTTTGCTGCCTCAGGGCTGGGGGATTCGGCAGAGGGGGCTGCCATAGCCAGCATGTTTTCAGTCTAGAGTCTCCTGGGAAGGTAGTGGGTCTGCTGGGGCTGAGACAACCTCGTATGGCTGTAATCATTTTTGTTTTTTTCAGAGACAAGGTCTCGCTCTGTCACGAAGACTGGAGTGCAGTGGTGCAATCATAGCTTACTGCAGCCTTGAACTCCTGAGCTCAAGCGATCCTCCCACCTCAGCCTCCCAGAGTGCTGGTATTACAGGCATGACTCATTGCAGCTGGACTAGATTCTATTTTCTTTGTTTTTGTTTTTCGTTTTTTGTGTTTTGTGTTTTTTTGAGACAGGGTCTTTTTCTGTCACCCAGGCTAGAGTGCAGTGGCAAGATCATAGCTCACTGCAACCTCAAACTCCTGGGCTCAAACAATCCTCCTGCCTCAGCCTCCTGAGTACCTAGGACTACACTTGCACACCACCACACCCAGCCAATTTCTTTATTTGTTGTAGGGATAGGATCCCGCTATGTTGCCCAGGCTGGTCTTGAACTCCTGGGTTCAAGTGATCCTCCCGCTTTGGCCTCCCAAAGTGCTGGGATTACAGGCATGAGCCACCATGCCCAGCTTCTAATAATATTGATGATGACAACCGGAACTGCCATTTCTGGAGCTTACATGGGCCAGGCAGAGTGGAGGCACAGCGCACATTACTTCATTTGCACCTCACCAGGCCTCTACGAAGTGGGTGTATGTTGTTATCCCTGTTTTACAGATAAGGAAACTGAGGCTCTGAGAGGTGTCATCACTTGCCTCAATTTGCATCGGCAAGGAAAAGAGGCAAAGCTGGGATAAACCTAGGTCTTTTTGACTAAAGAGTCCCAGACCCTTTTGGTAGATGCTTAAAACCTGTCCTGTGGGAGGGAAATGGGTTTGGTGGCCATGCTGGCTTCCCTGCTGCTCCTAAATCCCATTAGGCTTGCTCGGACCTCAGAGCCTTTGCATTTGTGGTCTCCTCTGCCTGGAATGCTCTTCTCCCAGGTGGGTGTCTGCAGACTGGGCTTCCCAACCTCCTGTAGGTCTTGGATCAAACATCATCTTTTCAATTAGGATGCTGTCACCTCCATACAACTGCAAAGCACCCCCCGCTCTAGTGTCCTCTATCCTCCTCACCTGCTTCATTCTCCTCCACAGCATTACCGTCATCTGACATACTGTATGCCAAGCTTGTCCAAGCCACAGCACATGGGCCACATGCAGCCCAGGACAGCTTTGAATGCGGCCCAACACAAATGTATAAACTTCCTTAAAACGTTAAAATGATTTTTTTTTTTTTTGCAATTTTTAAAGCTCATCAGCTATCATTAGTGTATTTTATGTGTGACCAAGACAATTCTTCTCCTTCCAATGTGGCCCAGGAAAGTCAAAAGATCAGACACCCCTGCATGCTTTACTTACTATGTTTGTCTGTCTCTTTCCACTGGAATGTCAGCCCCATGGGGACAGGAAGCCATGGCTTACTCTGTTCATGGCTGCATCCCTAACACCTGGGACAGTTCCTGGTGGATATCAGGAACTCCTGGAGCATTTGTTGAGGAAAGAAGGGAGAGGGGAAGGAAGAAAGGAAAGGAAAGGATAGGAAAGGAAAGGAAAGGAAAGGATAGGAAAGGAAAGGAAAGGAAGAAAGAAGGGAGGGAGAGAGGGAGGAGGAAGGAGGGAGGGAGGGAGGGAGGGAGGAAGGAAGGAAGGAAGGGAAGAAGGAAGGAAGGGAGGGAAGAAGGAAGGAAGGGAGGGAAGGAGGAAGGAAAGAAGGATGGAAGGGAGGGAAGGAGGAAGGAAGGGAAGGAGTGAGGGAGGGAAGGAGTGAGGGAGGGAAGGAGGGAGGGAGGGAAGGAAGGAAAGAAGAAGGAAGGAGGGAAGGAAGGAAGAAAGGAAGGGAGGGAAAGAGGAAGGAAGTGAAAGAGGGAGGGAGGAAAAGAGGGAGGGAGAGAGGAAGAAAGGAAGGAAAGAATGAGCAAAGGAGGGAAGGAAGAAGGAAGGGAAGGAGGAAGGAAGGGAAGGAGGGAGGGAGGGAGACAGGAAGGAAGGAAGGAAGGGAAGGAAGGAAGGAAAAAAGGAAGGAAGGATGAGAGGGAGGGAGGGAGGAAGGAGGAAGGAAGGGAAGGAGGGAGGGAGGAAGAGAGGAAAAAAGGAAGGAAGGAAGGAAATGGAAATTCTCAAAAGTCCCCCAATTTTTCTTACAGCAAAACTTCTCAGAGCCTTCATCATGCTCACATATATACTGTACATTTTATTTATACTGTACACATATATTTTATTTATACTGTACACATATATTACTGTACATAAATATTCTACATAATTTATGACAGCTTTGATCATTCCTCACACTTACTGGATGGCAGAGCACTTCTTGGTAGAGCTGCCATTAACCTGACTGTCCCCAGGCATGTTCTACACTCCCCTGTGCTCTCAGGCTCTCCCTTCTCACTCCTGCCCTGCCTCCTGCACAGAGTGCACAACCAGGCATTGAGGCACATGGACACCTACCTGCACGCTCGCTTGGTGGCTGTGTTGGAGATCTGCCTGTGTGACAACATTGGCCTGCTTGTGGAGATGCATGCCGCCTTTGAATGGACCAATTGTCAAAGGCAGAGAAAGGCCAGCTCACCTTTGAAAGAGGCCACTCACCAGGCAAAAACAGGGTGGCCTGAACTTGGGACAAACAAAACAAGGCAGACAATGAATCCATTGGAAGCAGTTGGGAGCCGCAGGGGCTGTGAGAACTTGGCTTTGCTGCACTAGAAGGACAACAGGGAACCAGGTCACACTGGGACAGAAGTTTCCATGTCTTTTTTATCTGCAATCGAGCCAACAGTCCCGGGGGCCGAAGGACTCCAGAAGTCAAGGATGGTCTCATTCATCAGACCTTTGAATTCCCGAGGACCAGGCTGGACCAACCTGGGAGGCTTTGTGCCTTCCCTTTACCTGCAAAGACCTCACCATTTAAAGAGAAATGGTGTCAAGAGGATACCCTTTGGAATCAACGGGGCTTGGTTCAAATCCTGATTCAGACAGTGGCTGCTGAGTGACCTCAGGCAAGTTGCTTCACCACTCAGAGCCTCGGTCTCCTATAAAAAGGAGCAATCACACCTGACTCACTTTCTCCCTCCTATTCTTCCTGCAGTCAGTCAGACTCATTGATTCATCTGTTCATTTGTGTGTTCATTCATGCATTCACTCCTTCTACACTTACCATTCTGGGCTCCTTTTCTTTTTCTTTTAGAGATGAGTTCTTGTATGTTACACAGGCTGGTCTCAAACTCCTGGCTTCATGCAATCCTCCCACCTCTGGGCTCTTCTTTTTTGTTGTTGTTTTTTGTTTGTGTGTGTGTGTGTTTATTTGTTTGTCTGAGACGGAGTCTCACTCTGTTGCCCAGGCTGGAGTGTAGTGGTGCGATCTCGGTTCACTGCAACCTCCATCTCCTAGGATCAAGTGATTCTCCTGCCTCAGCCTCCCCAGTAGCTGGGATTAGAGGCATGTGCCACGCCCAGCTATTTTTTGTTTTTATTTTTTTATTTTTAGTAGAGATGAAGTTTCACCATGTTGGCCAGGCTAGTCTTGAACTCCTGACCTGAAACGATCCACTCGCCTCGTCCTCCCACAGTGCTGGGATTATAGGCATGAGCCACTGTGCCCAGCCAACCTCTGGGCTCTTCTGATGATCCACAGTGATCATCCTTGGATGCCAATTCCCTTAGCATCCACCATCCCACACATGGCCCAGAGGAAAGAGCCCTGGACGAGGCACATGGGGACTGGCTCCCGTGCTGCCAGCATCCTGCTGTATCCCACACAGTGGTATTGGAGGTCAGTAGCTTCCTTTCTAAATAACTTTTGTTTCCTATGATTTCCAAATAAATAAGAAAACAAAAACCTCTAGAGATGCACTTCTAATACGTTGTGTATCTCCTATCAGTTTACATATGTGTGTGTATACATATCACATATATATGTAACAATGCATTACAGCTCTTAACACTATGCTGGGCTTTGCACTAAGCAAATTAAATGCATAATATCCTTTAATCCTTCTGATAGCTTTATTATGTATGTACTATGATCATGCCTCTTTTCTAGATGGGGAAACCATGGCTCAAAGTGGTTAAGAGCTTGCCTGGGGTCACACAGCTGCTAAGTGGTAGAAGTCCCTGCAGATGGCAGGGGGCAGGTGGGGCACAGTTACTTGGCTGGGCAGAGAAGGCAGGAAAAGTTGCAAAGAGGAGCAATTTTTAAAGCATGCAGAGAGGTACTCAGGTGAGCACTGTCTTAAATAAATAATGTATGCACACTGTACAAATTGAAGAATAGCAGATCAACAGAAGAGACTAAAAATGACCTCTGAACCCACCCCCATCCAAAAATAATCAGCTAGAATGCTGATAAATTTTTTCACTCCAGTTCCATTTAATTCTAATGCCTCTCATCTCCACGCTAGAGTACCTCTTCTAGAAGTGCTTCCTGACAGGTTCTTTCACTTGATGAGATGCCATAGCCACTTCTGCATGCAATGAAGTATTCTTTTGGTGGAGGGGAATAATTGTAAAAAATTGCATGACTGTGGGGATCATTTATCTTCAATAGACAGATTTGTCCCCAGTTTGGGATATTTAAATTGGATCTATATTTTAGCTGTTGTCAATTACACTGGGATGAACATTCTTGTAGATAAATCTTTTCTCACATCCTCAGTTATTTCCCAAAAAATTGCTTAGAGATGAATTGCTTTGTCAAAGAGTGTGCAAAATACTAAGCACTTTGTGCCTATTGCCAGGATAGGTTAGGAGGGCAGCTTTGCGTTCAGATGTGCTTGACCCAAACCTCTCAACTCTGCCCGCTTCAGTGGACGCAGCAGCCTGGCATTTGGAGTTAGAACTACAATCCCAGCAGTATTTGGCTCAAGCAACTCTCCTGAGGTCCTTTTCTCCACAACCCCAGCAGAATGTGGATATTTTGTCTACGGTATTGAATTCATTAAGGGGAGTTGTGGCATTAATAGGTGTAAAGAACTCAGCGTGAGTAACATTCGATCACTCCCTAAACAGCTGAGTGAATGAGATCAAGTTCTGCCCAGGGCAGGAGACCTGAATTCTAATTCTAATCTGCCACGGTCACTCTGAGGGACCTTGTAAAAGTCACTTCACCTGTTGCCTACTTTTCAAAATAAGGGATTTGGGCCAGGTGCAGTGGCTCACACCTATAATCCCAGCACTTTGGGAGGCTGAGGTGGGTGGATCATTTGAGGTCAGGAGTTCGAGACCAGCCTGGCCAACATGGTGAAACTTTGTTTCTACTAAAAATACAAAAATTAGTCGGGCGTGGTGGCAGGCACCTGTGATCCCAGCTATTTGGGAGGCTGAGGCAGGAGAATTGCTTGAACCTGGGAGGCAGAGACTGCAGTGAGCCAGGATCATGCCACTGCACTCCAGCCTGGGTGACAAGAGACAGACTCCATCTCAAAAAAAAAAAAAAAAAAAAAAAAAAAGAGGGGTTTGAATAAGACCATGGAGGAATCTTCCAGATCTAAAATGTGAAGGTTCATCCAGCCCCTTGATTTTTAGGTGTTTACTCACTAAGTTAATTGGAAATTCACTTATATTTAAACATTTGGGAACTTGAGGCCCATCCTGGAAAGTATCTTGCTTAAAGTCACGCTGCAAGTGAGCAGCAGCGTCAGGGTCAAAGCCCAGGTGTCTGGTTTCCCAGGCCTTGCATCTTCCTTTCTGCAACATGGATGATGACGGGAGTGTGCACACATCTCTCTGGAGGGATGTGTTTGTGCATGTGTAGTCACATGTCTGTGCATGTACACCTGTCTGTGGGTGCCCATTTCTGTGAGTGCTCATGTACCTGCCTACACACAGTTCTCTGCACACATATATGTCTTTGTGCACATGTATGTGTTTGTGTGTATGTCCGTGCATACACATTTTCTGCATGTATACATTTATGTGTGCACATTTTCTGTGTGTATGTACATGCCTGAGTGTGTCCATGGCCTTTATGTGTATATTTGTATATCACTGTGTTTATGCCCATGCTCTTGGTGAGGATGTGTACACATCTCTGTGTACATGTGTATTTGTGAAAGTCTTGTGCAGGGTGAGATGTTGACTCCAAGGCAAGCTCTGGCCTTGGTTTTCCCCTCTGCATGGGGAGCCTCCTGACTGCTTGGGGTTCCAGTAAATGCTTCCTTTGAACACATGGGGTATCAGGTCATCCTTCAGCGTCAGCCAAATCAGACATTTTCATGCGGACAAGGCGTCTCCTGCTCTGGGAATGCTGCTTGGACAACCCTCAGCAATGAACGAACAGGGACTCCCGCTTGGAGCTGGCCTTAGAACCACCCGTTCTCTCTTACTTCAGCCAGGCAATCACTCCGTGAGTCACTTCAAAAACACACATGGGGTGCCTAGCACAGGCCACCCTTCATGCTGGGGTGCTGGAGAGACTGAGACGGGTATATTAGTCTGTTGTTATGCTGCTATAAGGATATATCTGAGACTGGGTAATTTATAGAGGAAAGGTTTCATTGAATCGCAGTTCCTCAGGGCTGGGGAGGCCTCAGGAAACTTACAATCATGGCGGAAAGGGAAGCAAACACGTCCCTCACATGGTGGCAGCAAGGAGCTGTGCAGAGCGAAGCTGGGGAAAGCCCCTTATAAAACCATCAAATCTCGTGAGAACTCACTCACTGCCACGAGAACAGCATGGAGGTCACTGCCCCCATGATTCAGTTACCTCCCGGGGGTCCCTCCCATGACATGTGGGGATGATGGGACAGTTCAAGATGAGATTTGGGTGGGGACACAGCCAAACCACGTCAGACGGGCAAGGCAGGCATGGGGAAAGGGGCTCCTTTGAGAGAAGCCACAGTCCAATGCCATGGAAAGAAGCGACCAGCAGTGAGTGTCCTGAAACTTCACGGGGCTCTGATGGACATGAGAACCCAGGCCTGCGGCAGGCACAGGTGGGTGGGGCACATGGGACAGGCCTACCTGGGCAGGCAGTGAGGGCGGACAAGTTGCATGAACTTGGACCTGGAGTCTGTTTAGAGCAGGTAGTCGTGGGTGGTAAGGACTGTCTCCTATTAGTGATGCCTGCTCACTGTGCAAAATGAAGAAAAGCAGATGAACAGAAGGAGAAGAGTAAAACTGAACTCCAATCCCACCGCCATTCAGAAACAGTTGAAATGGTGATATTTTTTCTGTGTGGCAGGGGGAGCGTGCATTTTTGCTAATCAAATTGGGATCACACAGCTGTATTATTTGGCAACTTGCTTTGATGTTCATGCAATACAATGTGCCATGAACATTTTCCATATTGTAAGCATAGCTTGGCGGCTCCAAGCATGAGCAGTGAAGTCCTGGGTCAAAATCGGTCCCGCCACTTGGAACAGGTAATTACCATCTTCTCTGAGCCTCACTTCCTGCATCTGTATGAGGAGAGAAAAGTGCAGGCCAGAGTTCCCCCTGCAGGACCAGCTCTCCCGATCAGCCTTGCCTCACTCCACCCCAACCAGGGGCCATCTTCCTAAGTACCTGGCAGCTTCTCCCTTAGCCTGGAATGCCGCTGCCCCCACCTACTTGGAGTACACTTACTCTTCTTTCAATAATCAGAACAACCCTGAGGATTAAATGAACATGGTGATGTACATAGACAGGGTACCTAGCACAATGACTGGCACATCTCAGGAGCTTACTTTTCTACAGTATCTTTGTTGATGGCTGCATACTATTCCAGTGTATGAATTTCCCTCATTTGCTCAATAAATCCCTATTACTAGACATTTAAGAAGTTTCCAGCTTTTTGCTTCTGTGAAAACACAACTGCTTGCTTCAATCATTGAAAGAAGAGCAAGTAGGTAAGGCAGGAGCATTCCAGGCTAAGGGGGCAGCAAGAAGCAGCCAGGCACTTAGGCAAATGGCTCCTGGTGGGGGTGGGGGGTGAGGAAAGGCTGAGCTGAAGAGACAGACAGGAATCAGGTCCAGCAGTGGGGCTGTGGCCTGTGTCAGAGCTTAAACACTGGCCTCTGAGTGACAAACCTGGACAGGGATTAAGTAGAGTGAAATTGGCACTCTTTGCAGGCCAGAGGGCAGGCCAAGGAGTGAAGAGATGGGAAGGGACCTGTGGAAACATTGGGGTGATAAGGAGAAGGGAAGGGGAAGCAGGGACAGGGTGCGAGCCTGGCACTGCTCTGAAACTATCCCAGTTCTGCTACTTAGTAGCTGTGTGACTGTGGGCAAGTCACAGTCTCTGTGCCTTAGTTTCCTCATCTAGACATGAACTACCTCTACCCCTTGGGATTGTGGTGAGGGGTAAATGAGTTAATGTGGATGGTCCCTGGACCACGCCCGACAAATAGCAAGTGCCCTGTGTGTTAGCAATTATTATTACGATTCCATGATTGTAGAAGACAGGCGAAGACGGGCTGCTACACAATGGCCTTGCAGTCACCAGGTTGAGCACACATAGGAGCAGGTGGCCCAAGTTGCCCAGGTGTGGTGGTTTCAGTGCTGCTTCCCCCGCTGGCTCCTTGTCCCCAAGTCCACAGCGATGGCACAGCAGCAGCTCCAGGTCCTGGAGGACGGCCCGGCTGGGCTCTCTGCCTCCTGACTTCTCTCTTCTCGGTTCTCTGAACTCTTTCCCTTCCTGACATCTCCCCACAGCCCTGCCCTTTCAGCTCTTCCTTATCTACCCTGTCCACTCTTTCCTGTGGATTTCGATCCTAGAGGATGCGGCCTGGAGTGTGGCCGGGGAGACCTTCACGGTGGTCCGGGACTTGGCTGGAGTTTTCACAGCAGCCAGCCAGGTGCAGATAGCATCTTTTGCCCTGGGAGAAGTAGCCTTTTCTACTGTACTGTGCTGAAAGAGTGTCTGTTCTTCCTCACTTCGAATGATGTTGAAAAGGCCTTTTCTGTTGCCATAGCCTCAGGAGACACCAGGCTCCTGGAAAGAACTGACAAGGAAAGCAACCTCAAAGACAACGCCTCCCGCTGACCGAGTGCTTTCTGCCCTTGACTTCACTGATGCCTCTTAACAGCCGGTCACCATTCACAGAAGACGGTAACATAGACGGCAAACTCCATGTGCCCCTGACCCTGTCCCTGAGTTAGCGACCATTCCGTGGGCTGCCTGGGCTGCAGACACAAGGGCGTGATCCTCTGTCCAGCCCCACTCAGGTACCACTGGGTGTGGGGAGCTGAGATAGTGGGAGAAATGCTTTGAGGGCTCGGCTGATAGGGCCTGGGGTGAGGTCAGCCCTGGGAGGTCCCGTGGAAGAAGCGAGTATTCCAGAGGCATTGGCAAGAGGGTAGGGGGTTCACTGCTGGTGCTGGAAGCTGGGAGGAGGCCGGTGCCAGGATTGACAATATAAACGTCCTGAGCACTAGGGAGAGACTGGCCTGGATGTGGGAGGCAGGAGGGACCTGTGTTCTTAGGACAGATGGTCACATATCTGCAGCAACAATAGCATTGGTGACAGTGACAACTTGCTGAGTACATAGTTCTCATTCAGTTTTCCCCGCTTTCCTATGGGCAGGTGTTCTTACCTGTGTTTTCAGATGAGAAAACAGGCTCATAGGAATGAAGTGACTTGACCAAGGCCACACAGCTTGTATGTGGCAGAGCCGGATTCAAGTCCACTCAACCCCAAGCCAAGGTCTCATTACAGGATTGGTTCAGGATCCAGGAAAAGGTGCACATTTCCAGTGATTTCCAAATCTGCCTGCCTGAAGACTCATCCTTAAAATACAGATTCGCAGACCTACTCCAGAACTACTGAATCAGCCTATTCCAGGATGAGGGCGTGGCCCTGGTATTTCTCACCTGAGTAGAGTCAGGGTAGAAACCTTTAGACAGGAAAACCATTTGGATCCCTTTGAACTGTGAGATTCCTTGAATCACAAACAAGACCACATTGGAAGTGAGCGCCTCGTCACAGACAGCAAGCCCAGAAGCAGGCCATGTTTCCTCCAAGGGGTGTGGGGGAACAAGCAAAGATTGAATGGATGGTCATTGGCACAGAGGAAAGCATTTAGGCTTTGGACCTGAACAATCCTGGGGTTTTTTTGTTTGTTTGTTTTTGTTTTTTGAAACAAAGCCTCACTCTGTTGCCCAGGCTGGAGTGCAGTGGCACGATCTCGGCTCACTGCAACCTCCACCTCCTGGGCTCAAGGGATTCTCATGCTTCAGGCTCCCAAGTAGCTGAGACTAGAGGCACGAGCCACCACGCCCAGCTAATCTTTTTTTTTTTTTTTTTTTTGTAGAGATGGTATTTCACCATATTACCCAAGCTGGAATCCTGGGTTTTAATCGCACTGCCCCTACTTCCTTCTCTGCAAACACAGAGAAAAGGTATCTGTATTGTAATATGAAGGCCTAGAGAGAATAGCTGGGAAGCCCAGATCACATTGGGGACCCAATGAGATCTCTGTTGCCAGAGTTCCAGGATCAGAGGCTGGGGCTTTATTTTCCTTCTCTTGGAACCTTTTATAAATAGCACCTGGCCTAGGTCTTAAACCATTCATTGGAGCTCAATATACAGTTACTGAACAAGTTCCAGGTATATATTTAAATATAAACCCATCTTTTGTTAGTCATTAGCACTTTAGTGTGAACTAGTGTATGGAACTACTAACTCTGCCAGCCAGGAGAAAAACCAAGTCAAACTGCATGGGAATCGAGTCAGGATTTGGGGAAAGAGGTTCTGAAGGAAAAGACGGGTCTGGGGGAGACGTCAGACCTAGAAGAGTCCCTCCAGTTCTCACAGGTAGAGAAACTGTAAGAATTTTAAGAAATTAAGAAAATTAAGCATTTTCTGCTTAAATGCAGAAAATGAATTGTCTGAGTTTGCACAGAAAGATGGAGGAACTAGAACCAAGTGTCCCAAAACCCAGGCTGCTGCCTGACCTCCGTACAGCCCCTTCGTCATCCCAAATGGTGGAGAGGGTGATGGCTGCCCTTCTCAGAACTCATTCATTCAGAGATGAATATCTGGCAGAGGTGTTTGGGTCCTTAGAGAACAACTTAGTTTCTCTTCTTCTCCCTGCTGGGAGGAAGAGTCCATCTGAGCTGTCCTGTTCATCTCTCCACTAGCTCAGCAGGTGGGAGTCAGCCTTCTCCAGCCTCCTGATTTTTGTTAAAACAGAGAAAGGGATGGAGAAACAGCCTCGCAGAGGAGGGCAGGGATCATTCTCAGTCCTCATTGCAGTTGGTTTGTGCCAAGGGCAGAACTTTCTCCCCCGAAAGCCAGTCGCATTCTCTGGTCCGATGTCTACCTAAGTTCCTGCTCCTTCCAAGCTCCCCACCCCCTCTCAGCGGCTCCTTGCCTTCTACCATCCCTCCAGTGATATCACAGGGTCAGGACTGATGCTAAATACAGCCTGCTCACTTTTCCATTCCAAATAGCTGCTTGACACCTTTTAGCAAGCATCTCAACCTTAACACATCCAAAAGCAAACTCTTTACTTTCTAGCTAAAACTTTCCTACCAAAATCTTCCCCCTCTCAAATGACATCACCATCCACCCAGGTGGTGGGGTGCCCAGCAGCAAGGGAGATGCGTGGGGGCTCCGATACCATCCACCGCATGAGTCATCCTTCATTCCCCGCTCCACTCACGTCCCACATCCACGCATTGGAAACACCATCAGCTCTGCCTTCCTGGGGCATTCCATTATGACAAGTTGTCACCACGCACACTTCTTCATCTTAGTCCATGTCACCACTGCCTGTTGCCTGCACCAACCCCACACCCTCTGCTCAGCCCATCTCCTGGTTTCACTTTGGCCTCCACCAACCATCCTACAACCAACCACCAATCCAATCTTTCTTTCTTTCTTTCTTTCTTTCTTTCTTTCTTTCTTTCTTTCTTTCTTTCTTTCTTTCTTTCTTTCTTTCTTTCTTTCTTTCTTTCTCTCTCTCTCTCTTTCTTTCTTTCTTTCTTTCTTTCTTTCTTTCTTTCTTTCTTTCTTTCCCTTCCTTCCTTCCTTCCTTCCTTCCTGCCTCCCTGCCTCCCTCCCTCCCTTGCTTCCTTCCTTCCTTCCTTCCTGCCTCCATCCCTCCTTCCCTTCCTTCCTTCCTCTCGCTCTCTCTTTCTCTCTCTCTCTGTCCTCTCTCTCCCTTTATTTTCTTTCAAGACAGAGTCTTGCTCTGTTGCTCAGGCCGGAGTGCAGTGGCTCGATCTCGGCTCACTGCAACCTCCACCTCCCTAGCTCAAGTGGTTCTTGTGCCTCAGCCTTCTGAGTAGCTGGGATTACAGGCACCCACCAACATGCCTGGCTAATTTTTGTATTTTCAGTAGAGACAGGGTTTCGCCATGTTGGCCGGGCTTGGTTTTAAACTCCTGACCTCAGGTGATCCACCCCCCTTGACCTCCCAAAGGGCTGGGATTACATCTGTGAGCCACTGCACCCAGCCCAATCTTTTAAAAACATAACTCACATTAGGTCACCATCCCTCTGAAAACCTTCTGGAACTACTCATTGTACTTGGAATAACACCCAAACCTGACCTTGGTCTACAAGGTTCAGAGTGATCTGCACTTTCTTTACCTCTTGTACTGAATTTCTCATCATTCTCTTCCTCACTTGCTAACTCCTGATCCCTTTACATCGACCCCTTTTTATTGTTCTTTAAATTCACCCAGCTGGTTCTACCCTCAGATCCCTTGCATTTACTGTTTAATTTGGATGCTTCGCCCCCAGCCTGGACTGGTTCTTTCTCATCTTGGGGAATCTCAGTTCACAAGTCCTCCAAGTCCCTCTTTGTCCTATCAGCCAGCTGAATTTCTTTGTAGCGCTTTGCACTGTTGGCAAGTATTCTGTCGATTTTTTTCCCCCTGCTTACTTCCTGTGTCCGCAGCTACAGACTCGGCACTCTGAGTGCAGGAGCCTTGCCTGTCTCCCTGCCTAGGATACTGTATACTCACTGTCTAGGACAGTGCCTGGCACATACAGGCTTACAATAAAAATCTGTTGAATGAATAACTGAATGACTCTCCTCCCCTAGTCCCTGTCTGTATTAGTCTGTCTTTGTGTTGCTCTAAAGGAATACCTGAGACTGGGTAATTTATAAAGAAAAGAGGTTTAATTGACTCTGCAGGCTGTCCAGGAAGCATAGTACCAGCGTCCCCTTGGTTTCTGATGAGGCCTCAGGGAGCTTCCAGTCATGGTGGAAGGTAAAAGGGGGAATCAGTGTATTACATGACAAGAGATGGAACAAGAGTGAGGGGAGGTACCACGCTCTTTTTAAACAAAGAGATCTCCTGTGAACTCACCGAGCAAGAATTCATTCATTACCAAGGAGATGGCACTAAGCCATTCATGAGGGATCCACTCCCATGATCCAGTCACCTCCCCCAGGCCCCACCTCCAACACTGGGGATTGCATTTCAATCTGAGATTTGGAGAAGACCAGTATCCAAACCATGTCCCTTTCTTTAACTGCTTTCCTCTCCTGGTTTTGGACAGAGGACGCTGGCAATGCTGCCCTCTATCTGGACTGTGTTCTGGGGGGTCTACCTCCCCCAACCCCCAGGAAGAACCCTGGCCCCATAAGCGTCTGTGACATTGACTCTTCCCTCAGGACTCAGGAGGACTACATACTAAGCCTGCCCCACCAGGGCAATCACAGCAGAAATGGCATCAATAACCTCCTCTGCTTTCATATGGGCTGGCTAGACCTGAAACTTTTCTCTTTCTCTTGAAGAATCTTATTGAGGGCTACAAAAAGGAGCCAACACAGTCCAACATCCTTACATTTTTCCAACCAATTCCCTACGGCTTTAGCTCTTGAGGCACAAAATCAGAGTCTCAGTATACAACTAGTATAGTTCAGCCAAGTGCCTCCTGTTACCTAACAAGGATTTTCAATTCCCCAGCAAGGATTGGGGAACCTCCCAGGCCTGCATCTCCCCTCAACTCAGCTCATTCCACGTTTTAGGTTGTCATTTATAATATATCATTTTGGGGTACCAATTTCTAAGTATATCATTACTGTTTTAGTTGCTAATGATTAGAAACATGACCTTAATGAGCTTAAGCAAAAAGGGAAGGCGTTGGCTCATATAATTAGAATACCGAGGGTATGACAGTGTCAGGCATGGCTGGATCCAGGGACTCAAGTAATGTTTCCAAGACTCTGGCCATCTCTCTGCATTCCTCTCTCTGTAGTTTTCAACTCTGCTTCCTTCTGTGTGTTAGCTTAAATCTCAGACAACCTTTACCTCACAGAGTGAGAAGAAAATTCTGCCAAGTCTCTGCCGAACTCTATATTGCTTATGATCCAATAAGTTGTTTTCTCCCACAGTCCATACATCTGACCTTGTGGAAGGAATCTAATTGGCTGTATTTGGATCAGCTGCCCACTCCTTGGGCCAAGAACTATGAGGGGTGAGACCCATGGCAAATCAACAGACACAGTAGGGAGCCCTGCCATTGATATATCCACTGGAACCATGCGGGATGGGAACCTGGGGAAGACGTAGCAAGTGATGTCCCTTGCACCTGTGCTCCAAAGGTTATTCTTGATTCAAATGGAAAACAAAACAGTAATGACTATAAACCCATCAAAACCTGTCAGCACTATAGTTGTTTCCACGCAGGTCATGATGCCAGTACTGTTTCCATGCCAAGGCACGCATAGGCTGTGAGTCCTGAGCAAAGCCCAGGGCTAAAGCTGTAATTCCACAGCTTTCTCTTGCACCCAAAAAGCTGTCCAAAAGTACGTGGGTGAGAACCATGATAACTCAATTCCTTCTGAGTCTCAGTAACTTTCCGTAGAATTAGCTGGGATACACCTCCCACAGATTTTCACTTGCTAGGCAAACACTTGAAAGCTGTTGTTCTAATGAATGAACACAGTGATTCCCACAGTGTGTCCCATAAGATATAGTTGTCATGGGAAGGAAAAAGAACTACATGGTCAAATACATTTAGGCAAAATGGATGATATGGTTTGACTCTGTGTCCCCACCCAAATCTCATCTCGAATTGTAATCCCCACATGTCGAGGGAGTGATCTGATGGGAGGTGAGAGGTGATTGGATCATGGGGGTGGTTTCCCCCATGCTATTCCCCTGATAGTGAGGGAGTTCTCGTGAGATCTGATGGTTTAAAAGTGGCAGTTTCCCCTACATGCTCTCTCTCTCCTTCCGCCTTGTGAAGAAGGTACTTGCTTCTCCTTTGCCTTCCACCATGATTGTAAGTTTCCTGAGGTCTCCCCAGCCATATGGAGCTATGAGTCAATTAAATTTCTTTCCTTCATAAATTACCCAGTCTCAGGTAGTATCTTTATAGCAGTGTGAGAACAGACTGATACACTAGATTAAACAATATCAATCCAGCTTCTTTCATGGAGGATTTCTCAGAGCCTTTAGGTACTAATGAATATTGTGACTTTCCAAGAGGGAGAAATAGTTTGCAGCATTTCCCAAAAGAACTTCACCCGAGAAGTTCTTTTTTGGCATATTACCTGGTGGCTCTCATGACCCATAGGACACACTTGGGGAGTGGAAAGATGACAGGACTTGGAGACAGCACAACCAGGTTTGGGGCCCAGCTCTGCCATTGGGCGGCTGTGTGACCTTTATATTTTGAGCCTCCATTTGCTCACTTGTAACATGGGATCATTATAATTATTGCCTTACCTGTTTTATTTTTGCCTTGTTTTGAGGATTATTTATATGAAGTCATCCATTGAGAGCCTGGCACAATGAGCTATCCTTCTCTGAACTAAATTCTGCTCTTGCAGCAGAACCATCAAAGGATATGAACAGTGTCCTTGGTGGTGATAGCCTAAGAGTGTCACCCACACACTGAATCCCCCAGGTACAGAAATATGGTAACCTTGGGAACTCAATAGCTTGCTTGCGTCTGACATCCTGCAACTGCCCTCCAGCAAGCAGGGGCCTCCGGCCTACGTCACTGGGAGCTTTAGGAATGGGAAATGTCAATGTCTAATGGCTCTGACCAATAGGGTGAGGTGCATGCATTGAAGGAGGGGAGATGTTAGTTCAGCCAAAGCAGAAATCTTTGGGAACCTCTTTGTCCAGTGGCCATTGCTATCTAATTATCCTGTGAACTGTCTGAGTCTTAACTTCAGAGCCCCTTATGTTTACATTACTGAAACTTTAAATGTTACAAACTTTGAGTCCTACCCTATGAGTATAAGGCATGCAGAAAAAAAATTTTTTTTTTTTTTTTTTTTGAGACAGAATCTCCCTTTGTCACCAAGGCTGGAGTGGAGTGGTGCAATCTCAAGTGATTCTTGTGTCTCAGCCTCCCAAGTAGCTGGGATTACAGGCGTCTGCCACCATGCCCGGCTAATTTTTGTATTTTTAGTACAGATGAGGTTTTTTCACCATGTTGGCCAGGCTGGTCTTGAACTTCTGCCCTCAAGTGATCCGCCTGCCTTGGCCTCCCAAAGTGCTGGGATTACAGGCATGAGCCACCGTGCCCAGCCCAAAAAAAATTTCTGTTAAGGATGCTGTATTTGACTACACTTAAGTTTTGCATTCCATTAGTCATGGATACAGAGCTGACTAGAGGGTAAGTGAGACTGGAGGGGCCTGTACCCGGAATCTATCCCTTTGGAATTCATCTCCCCTGATTCCATGGCTTTGAAGAAGAGGTGGGAGGAGGCTGCTCAGGAGCTATCAGGCCCCTCTTCCCTGCTGAAACCAGGGGAACCAAGCAGGAATAAGAGGTAGATGCAGATGGCCCTGATCCCCCAGGCCAGCCTTTTAAAGCTGTGAGCTTCACCCGCAAGGCAACACATTCCCTTTCTCTTATAAACCGAGTTATGTTTCTGTCTCTTGTAGCCAAAAGTGTACTGATTAATCTGAGGACTGTTTGAGCCATTTATTAATAAGCAGTTGTTCAGCCAGGTGCGGTGGCGCATGCCTGGGATTCCAGCATTTTGGGAGACCAAGGTAGGAGGATCACTTGAAGCCAGGTGTTCAAGACCAGCCTGGACTGTAAAGTGAGACCCCAGCTCTACATAAAATTTAAAAGTTAGCCGGGCACAGTAGTGTGCACCTGTAGTCCCAGCTATTATACTTGGGAGGCTGAGGTGAGAGAATTTCTTGAGCATAGGAGTTCAAGGCATAGCAGCGAGTTACAATTACACCATTGCACTCCAGGCTGGGCAGCAGAGTGAAACCCTGTTTGAAAAAAAAAAAAAAAAAAGGCAGTTATTAAACAAATGTTTATTGAGCACCTACTATCTGCCAGGTCCTAGTATGAGTTCTGGAAATGCAACAGGGGACAAAGCAGGCATGTTTCTGGTCTTCCTAGGCCTATCTGAAGTATAGACTCAAAGGGTGAACTAACTTAAAAATACTACCTTTAGGCCAGGCACGGTGGCTCACACCTGGAATCCCAGCACTTTGGGAGTCCAAGGCAGGCGGATTGCTTGAGGTCAGGAATTCGAGACCAGCCTGGCCAACGTATAGTGAAACCCTGTCTCTCCAAAAAAAAAATACAAAAATTAGCTGGGCGTGGTGGTGCATGCCTGTAGTCCCAGCTACTTGGGAAACTGAGGCAGGAGAATCACTTGAACCCAGGAGGCGGAGACTGCAGTGAGCCAAGATTGTGCTACTCTACTCCAGCCTGAGCAACAGAGCAAGACTGCATCTCTTAAAAAAAAAAATCACCTTTAATTCCCGGTTATAAAATGAATAGGGCCAGGTGCGTGGCTCACACATGTAATCCCAGAGCCTTTAGGAGGCTGAGGCAAGAAGATTGCTTGAGGGTGGAATTTGAGACTAGCCTGGGCAGCATAGCAAGACCCCGTCTCTAAAACAAAACAAAAAAAATAGGCAGGGGATGGGTGCTCACGCCTGTAATTCCAGCACTTTGGGAAGCCAAGGTGGGAGGATCACTTGAGGTCAGGAGTGCAAGATCAGCCTGGCCAACATGGTGAACCCCCATCTTTACAAAAAATACAAAAATTAGCTGGGTGTAGTGGTGCACGCCTGTAATCCCAGCTACTGGGGAGGCTGAGGTTCAAGAATCACTTGAACCTGGAAGGCGGAGGTTATAGTGAGCCAAGACCGTGCCACTACACTCCAGTCTGGGTGACAGAGCGAGACTCTGACTCAAAAAATAAAATAAAATAAATAAATAATAATAAAAATAACAAAACCAAACAATAAAACACAGAAAAAGAAAAAAGTAAGAAATAAAAACAAACATAACTCCTTGGAATATAAAAAACCGTAGAAAGAAGACATATACAAAAAAAGTAGAAGAAAGATTTTAAAATTGACCCATTATCCCATCACCCAGGGACAATTACTATTAACATTTTTATGTATTTAGGGTTTTCAAAACAAATATGCATTTTAAAATGAAAGAATGTGGAATTTACAGTCTTTATCTTGCATTTCCATAAAAGGCATCATGAATATTTTCCCATGTCATTAAATATTCTTCAAAAGTTTTATTCTGAAAAACCATGATTCAAAACAGCTGTATTTTTTTAAGCACATGGATAAACAGCGTTTTGAAAAATAAATCCTCTATTTTGGGGCAGCCAGATTATTTCCAACACCGTGCTGTGATAAATAACACTGAAATGAACATCTTTGTACAAAAAACAAACTTTGTCCATATCAAAAGACTTTTTTAGATGAATCTCCAGGGGTGGCATAGTGGTAGGCCATAGGAAATTAATATTTTAATGTTTTTGGATGGATGTCACCAGTCTGCCCTTCAGAGAAGCTGTATCAGTCTGGATCCCAGCCAGTAGGACAGGAGCAGGTCCATTCACAACACCTTCTTCCTCTTTTAGAATTTACCTGGGCTGAGATTGGGTGAGACCCATGAGGCACTTAACTGGGGCACAAAATTTGAGAGGGTGTCAAAAAGCTCAGTAATTAAGATAAATGCTATTTCAATGCAATACTTTATTTAAAAATCAAAGTTAATGCCAAAAGAACACCCATGATGAATAAAATATCAAAATTTTAAATAAAAATAAGATTTGACAGTGCCCACCACACTGCTATGTCCAAGCCTGAGGAAAACTGTGTGCCCCATACACATGATTTTATGCATTTTTCAAAAATATGCTTCCCAGAATGTTAAAGAAGCTGAAAAGTTATTAAAACATTAAAAAGTGGGTTATTAAAACTCACAATAGTATTTTAAGCTTAAATATCTAGAGAGTATATTCGTATCTTTTTCTAAAGTTTTACATTCATCAAATGTACTTTCAAAGTTTTCTCTCATTTATTGTAAGTTACAACTCTCAATTGAAAAAGAAAAATAAGCATGGCCAAGTGTGGTGGCTCACGCCTGTAATCCCAGCACTTTGGGAGGCCAAGAAAGGAGGATCGCTTCAGCCCAGGAGTTTGAGACCAGCCTGGGCAGCATGGTGAAACCCTGTCTCTACCAAAAATCCAAAAAAATTTAGCCAGGTGTGGTGGCACCTGTAGTCCCAGCTACTAGGAAGGCCGAGTCAGGAGGATCGCTTGAGCCTGGGAGGTCACAGCTGCAGTGAGCAAAGATCGTACCACTGTACTCCAGCCTGGGTGACAGAAAAAGAGACAGAGAGAGAGAAAGGAAGGAAGGAAGGAAGGGAAGGAAGGAAGGAAGGGAAGGAAGGAAGGAAGGAAGGAAGGAAGGAAGGAAGGAAGGAAGGAAGGAAGGAAGGAAGGAAGGAAGGAAGGAAGAGAGGGAGGGAGGGAGGGAGGAAGAAAGGGAAAGGGAAAGAAAGAAACAGGAAGGAAGGAAAGAAGGAAGGAAGGAAGGGAGGGAGGGAAGGAGGAAGGGAGGAAGGAAGGAAGGAAGGAAGGAGAAAGAAAGAAAAAAGAAGCAAATAAGTAGACTGATTTTACATTTTGATTGTTACTGATGAGTTTGTTTTCAGTAAAAGCAGGCAGGCAAAATTATAATACATTCTGATTTTGCTATAAATAAAATATTGAAACTTAATGTTGTGATTTTTAGTACTCTTGCTTTTTATTCTTCAATATTCCTTTCCTTAATGTTCTAGAAAAAAAGTAACAATTGAAAAACCACCTAAAATATGTATAGAGAGGTGCACATTTTTCCTTTTGCTTGGATTCCAATATGGCTTGGGACAGTGGCCCTGGAATTTAGCTCAGTGGTGGTTGATGTGAAAATGACAATGGTTACATACTCATTTTTTCATTCGCTCATTCAGTCATTTGATTTTGTGCACATATTATGCTGGGTCCTGGGAGGAGGGGTGTGCAGAGGTGAGTGCCGCACAGTTGGCCCTGGGAGGGAGAACTGATGCCAGTGAAAGAAAACATCATTTGGACCTAGGTCCTATCATTTACCAGCTCTTCGCCTTGAGCAAGCCTTCAACCTTTCCAGGCTCAGTATTTCCTCTTGTAAGGCAGTGATTTTAAAAACCTCCCTTGCAGGGTTGGTGTAAAGATTACATGAGATGATGCAGGTGAGGTGCTTGGTGCACGGTGACTGATGACGGTGATGCTGTGATCATTTACACGTCCAGTTACTTCAAGCCATTCATTCTGCAAACAACTATGGAGCAGCACCTAATGTGCCAGGCACTGCGATTGACTCTAAGAATTGTGCCAACACATCTTAAATCTAAACTCAAGGTGCTTATAATCCTGGGGGCAGTCAGCATGAATGGATAAATGACAACATAATGCAATAACTCTTTGACGGAAGTTGTGTCCTGCAGAACACAATGAGGAGGAGTTTGCCAGGCAGGGAAGGGGGAAGAACAGAAATACCAGGCAGGAAGAGCCTGGGAAAGAGCGTCAAATCCAGGTGGCTTCAAGGAGGGCGAGTAGTGCAGACCCAACCGACCTGGCTTCACCCTGGGAAGAGATTCCTTCACCATCCCAGTGGCCGCCCGGGGCGCGAGCTGGTCTCTCCCTGTCTCTCTGCAGTAAATGGCGTGAAGTGCTGAGTGGCTAAGGGATTTCATCCAGGACACAGAACAGGGAACTCCAGGACAGTGATTTGGTGAAGGCCGAACTTTGGGTTTGTCCTTTGGGGAAGCTGAAGAAGCCATGGCATTTATGCTTGTTTTCCCCTGTTTCAAATCCCATCTTTGATTATTCACCCCTCCTTCCGCCCTCGTGCATCTGGACTGTCCCTGACATTTGGCCATGAGTGTGTTCAGAAACAGCCGCCTGTAAATCACATCTTGTCAACTTGGAGCCAGTGAGAATCAAATGAATGTGACTCTCCCTGCTCCCCACCTCCCGGCTCCCTAACACCCTGTAAACGCCACTAGAGCCCGGGGGTCCTGTCTGGCCGCTTCCCCCGTGTTGGAGGCAGCACGTGGCCTGTAGTAGAGGCTGGACGAACCCGTTTTGAATCGACGCGATCCAGGTGATGGGAGGACCCCTTGAGGGATGTTTTAGCCGCAGGCTGGTTAAGAGCAGACTTCTTCCTTTTTCTCTGCATCTTCCCAGTTTCCCTGGCTGTGTCCCGTGGGGCCTCCCAGCCTCTCGTCTGGAAGTGACTGAGCTATAAACAGACACCTAAATGAACGAGCTTAGCTTTTAAAGAATCCTTTGAAGAAGGATTGCAACGTGACTAATCACCCCCTAATTTATTGGCCTGTAAATTTGCATTTTCCTACAATACATTTTTCTTCGCAGAGGGCCCTCCCATCCTACAGACAAAGGGAATTTCAGCTGTGGCTGAGCTGCCCATTTAGAAGCTACAGATGCTTGTCTTTTCCAGCAGTGGAGTCATTATATTGTTTTAATGTCAAAAACGAGATTATAGGCAGGCAGGGGCCAGGAGAGAGGGTGGGGGCGGGGGCGGGGGCAGGAAGGAGGAGAAGGATGCGAGGGGGCGGGGCTAGGAGAGGGCTGGGGTAAGGAACGTGGGCGAGGGAGGGGGAGGTCAGGGGCAGGCCGCCTGGGCCCATTGTTGCCCCCTTTCTCGGTCCCTGTTGCAGCCCCTGCTCAGCTCCATCCTTCTGTACCTAGAACTGCCCTTCTACACCTCGCCCCTCCTGCCTCTTGCCTCCCCTCCCCCATCCCTTGGCCAGGGGACAGGGTCGCGCAGGATTTATGGAGCTGGCCCCTGCAGAGAGGATCCGGGGATAAATCTCAGCTTATTTAGGAGCGTGATCTACATTTATTGCACTTAATGTGATCTTTAACGTGTCCAAAAGGGGCCCATAAATCCCAGCCTGGCCGGCTCTGCCAGCAGGGCCCCTGGGCCGGCCCCTCCCCTTGCTGGGGTGAGCTAGTGCGAGTTCCTGGGTCTGTTGATCCCCCTTTCCCTGGGGCTTGTGCCCTGGCTCAGTCACCCAGGAGTGGTGCCCTCCCTAAGCAGGCTGAAGCCACATCCAGAGTGTATGCTAGGCTCTGCTGAGACCTGGGTTACCTCTCTGGGACAGAAACAGCGCATGCCTCTTTGACTGGGTAACTTCTGAGATCCTTTCCCCAGCTAGCTCTGAAAGGGCCAAGATTTGTAATTAACGTGATGCAGGCCCGGATGACAGAAGTGAGCAGAGTCGAGCAGAAGGGAGGCCATGGGAACAGCATCCCAGTGCGGAAGGCAGAGGCGGGGAGAGGGAGATTCTACCAACACTGCTTCCTATGGTTTTTATAAATATGAGCCTGTGCATATCTAACAACGGTGGGCTCTCTAATGTAGACAGCAGTTTACAATTTATAAAGCACGTCCACACCTGCCCTCCCACTGCCCAGAGGAAGAAACAACGGCTTCCAGAGGCCACCCTTGCTTAAATTCACAAAGTTAATAAGCAGCAAACTGGACACAGACCTGTCTCTTTTCACAGGGCCACGCTGCCCAGATGTGTGGGCACATGTGTGTACCCCCCCAAAGCACACACAGATGCTGTGTCCTTGGGACTATGCCGTGTGTGTGTTTGTGTGTGTGGGCACATGTGTGTACCCCCACAAAGCACACACAGATGCTGTGTCCTTGGGACTATGCCGTGTGTGTGTTTGTGTGTGTGTGTGTGTGCACATGCACGCGGGTGCGCCTGCTGGAGCACTCCCAGCGGAGATTGTGCAGACACGCTCGAGGTCACTACATGTATTTTTTAAATCCTTTTGTCTCTGTTTTTCTCCCAGCAAAGAGAAGACATACCTAGCTGTTAAGAATCTGTCTTTTCACATGTGTGTCTCTTGGGTGTGTGAGTGCGTGTTTGGAGTAGGGTGGGAAAATGATGGGGAGGGAATCCCAATGAGTCTATTTGCCTGGAATGAGAGAAGCAGCTTTAAGAACCAACTCTCACATCAAAGATCATTCTGTTCTCTGGATTAGAGATTACTGTCCCAACCCCTATTTTGGCATCAGCTGGCAGCATGCCCAGCCTCAGGAAACACACTCTGTACACATTTGTCTGCACACACGTGTGCATGTACATGTGAGACACAGGGTTGAAACCCAGGACCCAGCAAGGAGCATTAGGACTGCCACTGAGGGTGAAGCACCATACGTTTTTCTTGGGTGAATTTCTGTAAACGGTGTCGTGTCTGTAATAAAGGTTTGCCACTGAGGGTTGTGTAATAAAAAACCAAAGAAAGATTAATAACTGGTGTTTGGTGTTCCACTGGATTTAACAGAAAGGTTACCCTTCTGTGTATTATTTTCTAATTATAACACTAATCCATATCCATCACAAAACATTTGGAAAATCAGGAAAGCACGCTTAAGAAAAAAAAGTTCACAAAATCGTATGTAATTCTTCTGTACAGAGATAAGTAATTTTTAACTTTTCCAGGGCATATTCCATCAGACAATTTTCTGTGTGTATATCTTTCTTAAAACCTAGGATCAGTCAGGCACAGTGGCTCATGTCTGTAATCCCAGCACTTTGGGAGTTCGAGGCAGGAGGATTGCTTGAGCCCAGGAGATTGACACCAGCCTGGGCAACACGGTGAAACCCTGTCTCTACAAAAAACACAAAAATTAAGCAGGCATGGTGGTGCACACCTCTAATCCTAGCTAGTCAGGAGGCTGAGGTGGGAGGCTTACTTGAGTCCGGGAGGTTGAGGCTGCAGTGAGCCATGTTCACACCATTGCACTCCAGCCTAGATGACAGAGTGAGACCCTGTCTCAAAAATCACAGAACAAAACAAAACAAAAAATTCCAGGATCATCCAATGAATCCTATTTTAAAATCTTTTTTGCTTAATATATCGGGAACCTTCTTGCCTGACATTCCACATGCTGCTTCCCATTGTTGTTAAAGGACACCTTGCATTCCAGGTATGAATGAGCCACGATATTCACGTTGATTTTGCTATCTTTTATTCTTCCAAACAACCCTTGAGGCTAAACCTCAGTGCATCCCTGTACTGAGGTTTTCCTTTGATTAAATTCCTAGAAGTAGAATGGCTACCTCAAAGGTTGTACACATTTGAGAGATGTCTAATTCCTTTTTTTTTTTTTTTTTTTGAGACGAAGTCTCGCTCTGTCGTCCAGGCTGGAGTGCAGTGGTACGATCTCGGCTCACTGCAACCTCCACCTCCCAGGTTCAAGCGATTCTCCTGCCTCAGCCTCCCAAGTATCTGAGATTACAGGTGCACATCATCACACCTGGCTAATTATTGCATTTTTAGTACAGGCAGGATTTCAGTATGTTGGCCAGGCTGGTCTGAAACTCCTGACCTCAAGTGATCCGTCCTGCCTTGGCCTCCCAAAGTGTGGGATTACAGGCGTAAGCCACTGCGCCTGGCCAGTTTCCACTAACTCTTGCTGAATTGCTCTCTGGAAAGCAGAATCTGGGATGAGAGGGTCTGCTTGATAACAGGAAGAGTTTTGTTGATAAAGGAGGAGTTTGGGAGTCAGTCCCTTGGGAGCAAAGGGCTGGGGTCATCCTGTCTCTTCCGCTGTGGTTTGGGGTGACAGAGGAAAGGAGGGAGGTATTGAAGGCGTTCTGCCACCCTGAGTCTTTTGCGAAGGACCAACTTGACTTTATGCCACCTGGGGCTCTGTCCCTAATACCATGTCTGCAGTCCCTGTGCACAGGGAAGGACCTGAGTCAACACTGGTGAGAGAACAAATATTTGTTGAATGGGCCCATGTTTGTTGAATGTTCCAAAGTTTGCTTATGGAATGAATGTTTGTTGGGAGAACACTATTGTTCTTGGAAAAGCCGCTGCTGATTCACAGGCTGCTTCTCGTCTCCGAGGTTCCTGGTAAACTCATGGCCCACCTCGGCAGAGCCACACAGGGGACCATGAGAGCATCCTCCTGGCCGTACCAGGCGGCTTCAGGAGGGTGGGCTGGGCGTCCATCTTCTCTGAGATTCCAGGATGCAGCCCATTTCCCTCTTCCCACTGTGTTCGAGAAACATCGGTTAAATGAATAAATGTCTTGGTTTTAGATCCCTGCCCGACTCACTGCTACTGCTCAGTGAGGCATAGGATAGGTTGCTTAAGCTCCCTAAGCCTCCACTCTCAAATACAAAATGGACAGACTGGCCTCTCTGTGGGTATCCGTCTTCTTTCTTTAAAGTAGAATTTTTTTCTTCAAACAAATTCCATTCCAAAGTGCTGCCTCCCCTCCCTCCATGAAACCTCTAGGGTTCCGCGGTACCTAGTTTGAGGGCCCCTGGAACTGTTTGTGTCTAAAATCCATACTAACCCAAGGGCACCATGGCTGGACTCAGCACCATGGGTTTCCCCCAAACATAGATGATCCGTCCAAGAAATTGTGAAGAAAGGGACGTTTAAATCATGGAGGAGAACTGTGAATTAGATAGAAATATTTTATCGATATTAAATGTCTTGGATTGTGAAATTACATGTTCTGGGTTATATAAGAGAAGATCTTTATTCTTAGAAAATACTCACTGAAGTAGGAAGGCAAACAGTAGCATCACATGGCCTGCTTTCGAATGGTTCAGAAAAAGGGAATATATATATATACATAGAATGAGAAAGCAAATACTGCAAAATGTCCAAAATACTGAATATGGACAAAAGATACCCAAGAATTCTTTGTACTATTCTCCTACAACTCTTCTGTAGATTCAAATGATCTCAAAATAAGAAGCTTTAAAAATAATTCATCTTTTTTTTGAACTACTTGGTTAAAAAAAACTTAAAACTTTAAATATTTCTCATTTTAAAATAATAAAAATGAAAGAAGAGGCTCAAAGGCCAGGGAGCGTCTGTTTGAATATCTACAGGCCTGCTCAGGTTAGTCCTTTCTGAAGGTCAGAGGGAGTAGGCGTCAGGGAATTCTTCTTCTTCCTCTTCTCCTTCTCCTTCTTTCTTCTTCTTCTCCTTCTTCTTTTTTCTTTTTTTAAGATAAAGTCTTGCTCCATTTCCCAGGCTGGAGTGCAGTGGTATGATCATGGCTCACTACAGACTTGAGTTTCCCAGGCTCGAGTGATCCAGAACCCTCCTCTTAGTAAACTCACTGGCCAGAAGTTTGGCTGCACCAAAGCTGGGGCTTGGATCCCTCTTGCAGAAGCCGAAGTGGCCCAAGTTTTCAATGTGCTACCAGATCCCACTGGGAGAATTTTGCTGATGAATATAACCTATTGGGCTGCTTGATTTTCTAGCCTTGTTTCCTGGGACAAAAGAGGAGGAGGAGAGGAAGGGAGAGAGAGGAGGGAGAGGAAGAAGAGGAAGAGGAGGGTAGTGAAGGTCTAGAAGGGATAGGAAGGAGATGCTTAGGGAGGAGAGAGGAAGGAGGAGGGGTCATGGAGAAGGATGGGGTTCAGGGCAGCCTCAGCAGTAGAAGCTGGGTAGCCACTCAATGAGGCTGTTGTTGAGAGGATTCAAGAGATGCCTTTGAGGATCCCTCCAGCCTTGAAAGAGAAAAACTCAAGGACTGAAAGAGGCAAGGATGTTCCTGGTATGTGGACGTGTATGTAGGTGCACACACACGCGCGCACACACACGCGCGCACACACACACACTCACACACACACACGGCCCCTGTCCCTCCTGCTCCCATGGTAAGAATATGGCTCTTGACATTTATTACAAGTGAACAAATATGTGGGTTGGTGTATGTCAGGGCTGAGTAGCCCACCTGGCTGAGGGACTCGTGAGAGGCACTCACCTGCGATCCTGAAATCCAAGAAGCTCGGAAGGCCGTGTTTTCTATTAACTCATGAGCCTGGTAAAACACAACTTGAAATGTCACGAGGCTATTTATGGCCTTTGTTTTCCCCACTTACTGTGAATATTCACACATTTCACTGCAGAAATAGTCATGTTTGCTTACTGAGTGCCGCTCAGGCCCTACAGGGGTTATTATGAAATCTACAGTATATGCACCAAATCCCCCTTCTAAAATTGGACACATTCTGAAGTCTGAAATGTATCTGACCCCAAGGGTTTTAGATAAGGGACTGTGGACTTGTACGAGGGTAAAGTTGTAGTTTCCAGAAGAGGGGTGGGGAGAGCAATTTGCAAGATGCCCGTGTGTGATTGTGTGTGTGATTGCATGTGTGTGTACGTGTGTGTGTAAAGGCTTGATTTGGGTGCCAGTGTCTAACTATGTTGATCTCTGCAACCAAGCATCAAGATGTTGGCTTTGGGTCTTACAGAAGAATGGGATTCATTCATCCATTAGTTTTGGAAACATCAGTATGGTCAGTTGAAGAGAGCAAAGTTCACTTTATATATAAAGTGAATTACAGGTACAAACAAAGAAAGTGGGGAGCAGGCAGAGGGCTAGAGTTTTCCACCAATCCCCACTCACCAGGACACAGTGAGGCCAAGTCCTGTCCTGGGTCCCCTGCTTCATCCCTCCTGGCTCTATGCCTCTGACTTGCCTTTTCTTCTTCTTTGTTCCCAGTTAGACTATGCTGTACCACACTCACCTGACACATTTCAAGGCCCACAGTGATGCACCAGGGGTGGAGGGAGCTGATGCAAGAGTGGTGGACGGAGCTGATGTACCAGGAGTGGATGGAGCTGGTGCACCAGGGGTGGACGGAGCTGATGCACCAGTGGTGGATGGAGCTGATGCAAGAGCGGATGGAGCCGGTGCACCAGGGGTGGACGGAGCTGGTGCACCAGGGGTGGACGGAGCTGATGCACCAGGGGTGGACGGAGCTGATGCACGAGCGGTGGACGGAGCTGGTGCACCAGGGGTGGACGGAGCTGATGCACGAGCGGTGGACGGAGCTGATGCACGAGCGGTGGACGGAGCTGGTGCACCAGGGGTGGATGGAGCTGGTGCAACAGGGGTGGACGGAGATGATGCACCAACTTATGCACACAGCTGTGGTTAAGGAATATGTTAGCATTTGGGAAAGCAGCGTGAAGGGTATGTGGGAACTTTCTGTAGTATCTTTGCAATTTTTCTAGAAATCTAAAGTTATTCCAAAATAAAAAGGTTATTTTTTTAAAACCTTCTCTTGATTCCACACCCCTCCCACTTTTTTTTTGCTTCTTATTTATCAAAACTTCCCCCAAAGAACTGTCTGCGCTCATTGTCTCCGGTTCATCTTCTCTCAGTCTTCTGCAAGCTCACACTCCAGTCATGTCTTCATCCTCGATATGTCCCCCAAAACTACTCCTGTCCAAGTCTCCAGGGGCCTCCATGCTGCTAAATCCAACGGCCCATCCTCAGGGCTCAACTTTCTTGGCCTCTCAGCAGGATTGCTGATCAACTCCTTAAAACGCTTCCTCGACTTGGCTTCGAGGTGCTGCTGTCTCTTGGCTCTCCTTGTATCTCACTGAGTCTCCTGTTTCATCTTCCTGCATTTGCTTTCTCTCTCCAACCTCTGCATGAGGCATAGAGCCCCAGTCTTTGGACGATCTGCACCCGCTCGCCAGCTGACCTTATCCAGCTCCGTGACTTTGTATACCAACTGCAGCCCAGCCACTTCCAAGTCCAAGTCTGCAGCCCCTGGATCACCCGGGAGCAGCCGCTGCTGCCTACTCATCGTCTCCACTTAGAGGCACAAGAGGCTTTTCACACTGAACCCATCCAAACCCAGCCCTCGAATCCTCACCATCTTTCCCATGACAGTCAACGGCGACTCTCTCTTTCCAGTCGCTCTGGCCAGAAACCTTGAATTCATCTTTGACCTCTATTTCTCACACATCCAGTCGATCAGCAACTCTAACACATCCAAAATCTGACCACATCTCCCCGCTCCACTGCAGCCGCCCCATCCAGGCGCCGTCGCCTCTCGCCTGGATGAGTTCCCTCACCTCCGCCTCGGTCGCCCATCACCTCCTCCTGGGGCTCCCTGCTCTGCCCTCCCCCGACCCCCACCTGCTTTAGTCTATTCTCAAAACAGCAGCCAGAGGCCCTTTTGCAGATGCATCAGCTCAAGTCATCTTCACCCCTAGTGACTTTCCCCAGCATTCACGTGGAGAGTCGAAGCCCTTACAATGGCCATCAAGGTACCCTGGGACCTGACCTTACCCCCTACCCTACTTCCCCTTGTCCACTCTGCTGCAGCCACAGATGTGCCAAGCACATTCCTGCCTCAGGGCCTTTGCACATGCTGTTCCCCTGCGCCGTCACTTTCCTCGAGTTTCTGCTCAGAGGTCCTCCTCCCAGTGAGGGCTTTGCTGACCACCTTTCACAACAGAGTCAAACCCTGATTCTTCCCCCCAGTTCATGCTTCTACAGTGCTTGTTCTGTGATGCGCTGTCTGCTTGCTCTGTAAGCTGATTGTCTCTCTGACTAGATGTGGAGTCCAGGAGACAGATATTTGATTTTGTTTCCCTCTAGATCCTGACAGCCTATAATAGGGCTTGGTGGTGGAGAGATTTTTTTTTGTTTTAATCAACTTTCATGACGATTATTTTCCCAGTGAAGCTGGGAAAATAATCACTTGCTAGGTTGAATGCCGCCTGAAACATTCTCTCCCAGTTCTGGAAGGCCTTTCCTGGGGCAGCCAGGGCGCCACCTGGCCAGCAGGGCTTTGAGCGCCATTGTTTCCCTGTCCACACTGTGGGAATCTCCCAACAGGTGTGCATGGTCACTCACCCGTGTGCCTGCGGCCTGAGTGTGTATGGACACTGGGGGACGTGAGAGTGTGTGGAGCATGAGGGTGGCTGCAAGGCCCAGGTGTCCCCAGGGCTGCTGGCTAAGTGACTTGTCTTCCCTCAAAGGCTCACTGTGACCTCCCAGGGTGAAAGTGGGGCTCGGGTGAGGACCCCTGGAATCGGAGTCCAGGAGGTTCCCCCCTCCCTCCTCCTCTCCCACCCATGCAGCCCTCCCTCCTTCTGGCTGACTGCAAACTCTGGCTGGGTCAGGTGTGGAGGGAGGGGGTCCTGAGCACCAGGAGGGGCCCAGCCCAGGCCAGGGGGCGCTGCAGGACCTGTCAGCTGAAGCAAGGCTGCTGCCCCCTGGTCCTCTCCTCTAGCTGATGGGCTGGACCCCTGTCCCTCGTCCCCAGTCAAGGCCACCTGTCAGGTGTGTGTCCATCCCTCTGTCCACTCCCTCTGGCTCCACTTCGTTTCTGTCACTCTGCTTTCCCCCTGCTGGCTCCTTACCTTTCTTCTGGTCTCATTTCTGCTTTTCTCTGTGTCTCTGAGTCTGTCTCCCTGTCTCTGTCTCCTTATCTCTGTGTCCCCTCTGTGGGACTCTCTCTCTCTCACACCTCCGTTTTCTGACTCTTTTCTCCCTCTGCTCTGTGTCTCTCACTCTCTCTCCCTTCCTCTCCTCCTTCAGCCTTGCTCCCTGCTCATCTCTGCTCGTTCCTCCGCCCTGCTTGCCCTGCCTGCCCAGCCTGCCTTCGCTGCCTCCCTCTCTCCCCACCGGCCTCCCCGTCGTCTCTTCCTCGCCCGGCCTCGTCTGTCTCCCGTCACCCTGTCTGTCTCTCCCTCCGCTTTCCGGGAAGGCAGCGTGATTTATGAGCTGCGGACAGGGCCAGCTGCGGGTGCGGGAGGCCCTGATTACAGTTTCCCGGAGGAAGCTGCCTGCTCGGGGATGGCAGGGTGACAGCGTTTACACAGAGCAGCCCGGGCTCGGAGCGCGGCTGTCAGCCTGAGACGGATGGAGTGCCGGAGAAGGCCCATTACTTCATTCACACCTCTGCGGGCAAACAATAAAACACTTACACACGGCTTTGACACGGGGCGGGCGGGTGGGCCTCCCCCAGGAACGTTCCCAGCCTGGCCCAGGGGTTGGGCCTCTCTGATGGGAAAGAGTGTGGCCACGGGGGCAGCGGTGGTCCCAGGGGAGGCCCACCAGGCCCAAGCCCCAGAGAGAGCCCCGGAGCTGGCTTTGAGCCCAGGCTTTGGTACTGCCAGTCACTTCTTGCCAGGCCTCAGTTTCCTCATCTGTGAAATGGGGTATAATGCTCACACTGGAGAAACAAGAGAAAAGAGTGTGTTATCATCAATATGAACTAAAAGTCACATTCAGATCAGCATCCTGGGTGGAGAGGGAAGTGCTCAGGATTCTAAACCTGGACTGTGAAAGAAGGTATCCAAGGACGTGGGCTGTGACCCAAGACTGCCATTGGACAGGCAGAAAGCTGTGAGGTCGGCAGTCACCCTTTTCTGCCTGTTTTCTGGGGACCCCTTCACCAAGGCACGCAATTCTGGAATCTTCATTCACATGGAGGTGAAAGTGACTGTGAACAGCTGGCCGGGTATGATGGCTCACACCTGTACTCCCAGCACTTTGAGATGCCAAGGAGGGTGGATCACCTGAGGTCAGGAGTTCAAGACCAGCCTGGCCAACATAGTGAAACCCCATCTCTACTAAAAATACAAAACGTTAGCTGGGCATGGTGGTGCCTGTAATCCCGGACACTCGGGAGGCTGAGACAGGAGAATCACTAGAACCTGGGAAGGGGGGAGTAAGCCGAGATCGCACCACTGCACTCCAGCCTGGGCAACAAGAGCGAAACTCCACCTCAAAAAACAAAAACAGCCATCATGTGCAGCATCACCTCCTTCCCCAGCCATAATAACACCCGTGGGAAGTTGCGTTTCACCCAGGAACACAGCTTTCAATTCAGGGAATGCTGCCCCAGTGGCGGAATTCCAGGCACCATCAGGATACAGAGAAAGGACTGAGACTGGGTTGAGGCTGGTTTCACTGACTTGTAACTGACCCCGCATTTCTAGAAAATGAAACTAGAGTGGAAATGTCCGTCATGACACACTCACGGGCCGCAGGACATGAACCACAAGTGCCACTCCCATTTGTCATACCCCTTCCATGTGCCATGCCCTTTCTATCCCTTTCTGTCCCTTGCCTCATTGGGATCCTGCAAAGTGGGTATTGGGTCCACATTGCGCAGCTGAGGAAACTGAGGCTCAGAGAGAGTAAACAGCCGGCTCAGGCAGCTTGTACACAATGCAACTCAGGCTGGAATCCAGCTCTGAAGCTGTGTTCCTCTCCCAGACATGGGAGAGCCATGGGTGGGCACTGGAGCCCAGTACCTGGGTCCCAGGCGCCGGCTTCTTGACTTGCCAGCTGTGTGACTTTGGACAAGTAGCTCACCCTCTCCTGCCCTCAGCCTCCTCATCCAGATACTGGGGAGAATGATGCTGAGGATCTTCAAGGATGGCCGTGAGGATGAACTGGGATGATGCATGGGAAGTGCTGGGAACAACGCCTGGTACACATACCATGTATCCAGTCAATTCCAGGCCATGAGCAAGGCCCAGAGCCTCTATCCATGTCCACAGGCCAGCCCCTGCTTCCTGCCCCTCCTTGCCCATCCCTGCCCCTCAGCCCCACTGTTCATCACTGGTGTCAATTTAACACCGATCCTCTCAGGGGCAAGGCAAGAGGCTGAGGTTACACATGATAGCTGTTAACACAAGGGGTTGATCACAGATTACTTAACTCAAGGAATAAAATCCACCCCCCTACCCCAACGAAAGCCTGCACAACCTGCCTGGGGAAGCAGCCTGAGGGGAGCAGAAGCCGGCAGGTCAGTGTGTGCCTCTGTTTCTTTCTTTATGCTGAACCAACCAGTTGGTGTCACCGCACACCGGCTTGTGGTCAAGAGGTGAGAGGCCTTGGTTTGATTTAGGCTCCGCTGGTTACTGGGTTTGTAGAGTAGCCAATTCCCCTTTTCTTGGAGCCTCAGTTTCCCTATCTGCAAAATAGAACTGAAGTTGCCTACAGCGAAGGGTGGGCGTAAGGATTAAACGAGTGTGGTCATCAATCTAATGAGTATTTATTGAGCACCTCACCATGTGCCAGGCTTTGTTCCAGACACTGGGGACATGTGACAAACCAGACAACGTCTGTTCTCACACTGTGGTGCTCACACTGTGGTGGGGGGTTTCAGGTTGTGGGAAGGGCTAAGGAGAAGACAAACCAATAAGGTGTGATGTAGGGGACTGGGGAGGACATCTGTGGCCAGGGTGAGTGGGTGGCGGGAGCGGGCTCTCTGCTGAGCCGCTTCTCTTTTCCTACCTAAACTGTGAAAGCCCCATTCCCCCAGGGTGAGCAGGCCCCCTCCCCCAGGGCTGTTTTCTGGGGATCCCCTGTCTCCACGCTCACAGGGGTTCTGACCAGACCTTTGAGCAAAGAGGCCATGGGGAAAGCAGCCTCCATCAGGGTCTTCTGAGGACTGAGGCGCCCCTTTTCCCAGTGCAGCCTGGCCTGGTCCCCAGTGTCCCATGGCTCCCGCCCCAGCCCTGCCCTGCTGCTGGCTACCAATGGGAGGCTGCTGGAGAAGGCGTCCTCCATTCCAGCCGGGGTCATGGGGCAGAGTTCACACAGAGGCTGCCGCAGACAGGATGGCCGCGAGCCCAAGGGCAGCGGGTATTGCAGCAAATGTGGTGAGGCCTCAGTCCCGTGGGTGGCTGGGCAGGGCAGCCCGATGTGCCAGGTGAGAGTGTCAGGCACAGCCAGTGCCACCGCCAGTGAGGTTGTCTCGCCTTCAGTGTGAGGACTCCAGCTGTGGGGTAGCTGGCCACCAGCATGTCTCACACCCCGAGGAGCCTTCCTGGAGCCACTGGGGTGAATTTACAGGACATAGTCTGTACCCTCTGGGATCCCCCATTTGAATGGAGCCTGGTGCCTGGCCCAGAAATGACCCTCTGACTTAAACTGCATAAACGAGGCCTCTCTGGACTCTAGGGTTGGGGCCAGAGCTGGTACTGGAGTTGGGGCCAGGACTAGGGTCAGAGCAGCTTTGCTGTTCTATCCTAAACTGAGAGCTTACAGAGTATGAGCTGGGAGCTGCTGAGCAGAAGCAAAAAGGGGGAAATTCTTACTCTGTTAGTGAGTCAGAGGAGGCTTCCTGGAGGAGGGGGTATTCTTAGGATGCTAAAATATGGTTATGATAATAACATTTACTGAGAGTACTGTGGCCCCCTATGCACACTGCATCTCATTCTTTCCATGGAAGCTCACCAGGGAAGGGCCTCCAGAGTCTTTGATTAGAAGTGGGGACCCTGCAGCTCAGGAGGTGGCAGGGACCGTTCCAAGCATTCACGGTGGGTACAGGGGGGAGCTGGGTTCCAGACCCAGGCGTGCCAGTCCCAAGAACCCATGTTCATAACCACCGTACGGCAGGTGTCCTGAGTTTAGGCAGCAGCGTGAGAGACAGAAGGTGCGGGACCCAAAGGCCGTCCAGCTGGAAGAAACCTATTTGCCCACATCACAGGTGAGAAAGTGGAAGGTGAAGTATCCCCCCATTCAGCTCTGTCCCCTGTGAGCTCTGAGGCAACCTGGCTTCTGAGAGTTACATGAGCAGAGAGGAAAGTGGCCTGAACCATCATCTCCTAAACACCTGCTATGTCCTGAGAATTCACCATGAGTGGTCTTATCACACACACACCTGCAGAGATGCCAGCAACCCATCCATTCACCAAGGATTCCATTAATTAATTTTTGTTTTTTAAAATAGAGATGGTGTCACCCAGACTGGAGTGTAGTAGCATGATCTCAGCTCACTGCAGCCTCAAACTCTTGGGCTCGCCTCGACCTCTTGGGCTCAAGTGATCCTCCCACCTCAACCTCCAGGGTAGCTGGGACTATAGGTGCACATCACCACCCAGCTAATTCTTTTTTCTTTGGGTAGAGATGAGGTCTCACTACACTGTCCAGGCTGGTCTCAAACTCCTGGCCTCAAGTGATCCTCCTACCTTGGTTTCCCAAAGCACTAGGAGGGCAGGCATGAGCCACCAGGCCCGGCCACTTTTTTTTTTTTTTTTTTTTTTTTTGAGATGGAGTCTCGCTCTGTCGCCCAGGCTGGAGTGCAGTGGCTGGATCTCAGCTCACTGCAAGCTCTGCCTCCCGGGTTTACGCCATTCTCCTGCCTCAGCCTCCCGAGTAGCTGGGACTACAGGCGCCTGCCACCTCGCCTGGCTAATTTTTTGTATTTTTTAGTAGAGACAGGGTTTCACCGTGTTAGCCAGGATGGTCTCGATCTCCTGACCTCGTGATCCGCCCGTCTCAGCCTCCCAAAGTGCTGGGATTACAGCCTTGAGCCACCACGCCCGGCCAGGCCCGGCCACTTTAAACAATCTTTTCTGAACATCAAGTATGCTTTCACGATTATACTAAACACAGGGCCAGGGGTGGGGGATAACAAATGTCAGGAAATATAAGACATGACTCTTGCCTTCAAGGGGCCTGTGATCCTCAGATAGTAGAAATGTGGGCTGAGAGAGTTACACCAGAAGATGAGTTTTGTTCTTTTAAGTGTCTTATAAGTATGATCTGCAAATGCTACAAGAACATGGAAGGGGTTGAGGACCAGTGACCAGGGGGCTTTTCAAAAGGAGGGTGCTCAAAAAGCCCTGTGGAAGTTACCAGCCCCTTTCCACACACAGACACCTGGTCACTCCTGACTGCTGGTCATGTGTGGAGTACCCAGGTACATGTGCTCATGGTACCCTGCATCTGCCTGGAATGCTTCGTCCCTGGTCTACCTGAAAACACCTATCCCTCCTTCAAGGACATCCTTGATGGTCCCCTCTCTGTGGCTTTCCCACAGAGATGGATTGATGGATGAATGGATGGATGGATGGAATGATGGATGGGTGATTGAATGGATGCATGGATGAATGGATAGGTGATTGAGTGGATGGGTGATTGAGTGGATGGATGGATGGATGGATGGATGGATGGATGGATGGATGGGTGATTGAATGGATGCATGGATGAATGGATAGATGATTGAGTGGATGGGTGATTGAGTGGATGGATGGATGGATGGATGGATGGATGGATGAATGAGTGAGTGGGTGGGTGGATGGATGGATGGATGGATAATTGAGTGGATGGATGGATGGATGGATGGATGGATGGATGGATGGATGACTGAGTGGATGGATGGATGGATGGATGATTGAGTGGATGGATGGATGGATGGAAGGATGGATGGATGGATGATTGAGTGGATGGATGGGTGGATGGATGGATGGATGGATGGATGGATGGATGGATGAATGGATGGATGGATCGATAGGTGATTGAGTGGATGGGTGGTTGAGTGGATGGATGGATGAATGGATAGGTGATTGAGTAGATGGTTGATTGAGTGGGTGGATGGATGGATGGATGGATGGATGGATGGATGGATGGATGGATGATTGAGTGGGCAAATGGGTAAGTGGATAAATGAGTGATTGAGTGGATGGATGGAAGGATGGGTGAGTGGTTGAGTAGGTGGATAGGCTGGAGGGATGAAAGGGTGGTGGGTGAACAAATCCATCCATCCACTCAACCACCCACTCACCCATCCATCTCCATTTTCCCATCCCTCTCCACTTCCTTTGGCAGAATTAGCAGCTCCAATCTCCAATCTCTGTAGTCTGATCACTATAACTAATATGGACTCTCCTACTTCACTGATCACACAGAAATGTGATCTCCTGTTTTTCTCTTCCTTCATAGCCACCATGTAGATGAAGAGTCAAGAAGTGATGACCATCAGGTGCTTCCTTAGCATGGGACCTGACACCCAGCAGGGCCGCAGCCACACAGGTAGCTCTTGATGTGGCCAGTGGCGCTCTGCTTGTTCAGCACATGGGTGAGAATGGGAGGAAGCTCACACCTGGGGCAAGGCTGGCCAGGAAGGAGTATACATGCAGGTAGTGCATCTAGGAGGCTTGGAGCACTCTGAAGATCTGCAGAAGGGGATGCCTGGTGGAGGAGCTGAGCAAGAGGAGGGAAGAGGGAGGCTGTCATCCTTCACTGAGATGAATGGTTCCAGCAACAGCCCGACAGGTAAACAGTGGGGCTGGGGCCAGACAGGGCCCCACCACACCCCTGCTGGCTCTGCACTGGTGACAACTCCTGTCAAGGCTTGATGGGAGGCTGCTGGTTGCTTCTGCCCCTCTTGCCCTGCTAGGGGGTGGGGTTTTACTCAAAGCTGGGGAGCCAGTGGATACTCTGTTGACTCCAGCTGCACGAGAGAGCCCAGGGGAGAGAGAAGAGAGGTTCTCCTTTCCTCCACTTCCATGGAAATTCAGGAGGACACTGGTCCTGTCAGATGTTCTGTGTTGGTCAATGCCCCCTTCCTCCAGGAAGTCCTCCCTGACCAGTGCTGTTTATCTCTGCTTCTATTCACCACCACTTCACACCCTCGCAGAAACCGATCTCCCAAGTGATGGCTCCGGCATCCACTGTCTGTCTCATTCACTCGACACTTGCACTGCTGTTTGTACAACTGAAGTCCAGTCTTCCCTCACCGGCTGTGTGGTCTGGTCTGCTCTAACCTTCGGTTGCTTTATCTACTTCATGGGAATATGAGGTAGATATTCTTTAAGGTGAACTTTGATCCTAGATCTGCCACTTCCTGTTTTGAACCTCAGCCTTGCATCTGGCAGATGGAGATCACAATGCTGGGGTCCGGATGAAGTGAGGCCCTCGTGTGAGGGGCTTGGTCCAGGGCAAAGACGGCAGGTACTTCCTGAGCGTTAGTGATTGCCTCTTGTGACCAGGTGAGCACAGGGTTCACAGGCTGCCCCTGGACAAGAACTCAAGTGTGAAGGTTCCTGCTCCAGTCTCTCTGAGTTGGGATAAGGAATCCAGGAGAGAAAAATGGGGTGTCTGCTACATTCTCCAAAACTCTGTTAACCCAATGACCTGTTTACCTTTTGATGCCCCCCTTCAGTGTTTTTGCACCCACTGAGTATCTGATTTTGTTTGCTCCACTTTTTCTTTGTTTTTTAGCTACTTAGCTTAAAGACATTCATGCGTGATTTGGGGGTGATTAAATAAGAATTTCTTAACTACACAGTGTTTTGGTAGGAGACGGGTACCCCTTTAAACTTTATAAATTTACTTTGGAACACTTCAACACAATCTTTCTAGTTTTTTAGAGTTTAAAATCAAGTCACCAAAAGTAATTTTAGTTAATTAACCTTAAAGTGCATTATTATTTGAGGGAATTTTCAGTTTCGTTTTTAGTTTCAAGACAACTAAAGAGCTGTAAAACTACCCCCAAAGTAGGATTCACTGTAACAGGCAAAAGGCTCAAATGTTCAGGCATTTGTACTGAGGACAGAGGCTGCCTCCTTCCCCCCAGGGGCTGATTTGGGGTCCTGAGGGGAGCTGTCAGGACATCCCAAGAATTGAAACTTGGGACCAAAGAGAAGGGTTACTGTGGTCTCCCAGTTGTTCCCTCAAACTTTGCAGGGCAGGGCAAATTAGAGTTGGGGGTGAAAACTATAGGTACAAGTCACTTAGGTGGGGACAGAGAAGACCAAAGTCTGAACAGAACTATAGCAGCATCCTTACATCTCATTCCTTCATCCATCCATCCATCCATCCATCCATCCATCCATCCATCCACCCATCCAGTCAAATTTGTTCACCCACCACCCTATCATCCCTCCAGTCTGTCCATCCACTCAACCACCCACCCACCCATTCATCCGTCCATCCATCCATCCATCCATCCAGTCAAATTTGTTCACCCACCACCTTGTCATCCCTCTAGTCTAACTATCCACTCAATCACCCACCCATCCATCCATCCATTCATCCAGTCAAGTTTGTTCACCCACCACCCTTTCATCCCTCCAGTCTATCCATCCACTCAACCACTCAATTACCCATCCATCCATCCATCCATCCATCCATTCATCCATCCATCCACTTAATCACTCATTTATCCATTTACCCATCAGTCATCCATCCATCCATCCATCCATCCATCCATCCATCCATCCATCCACTCAATCACCCATCCATCCATCCTTCCATCCATCCATCCATCCACTCAATCATCTATCCATCCATCCATCCACTCAGTCATCCATCCATCCATCCATCCATCCATCCATCCATCCATCCATCACTCAATTATCCATCCATCCATCCATCCACCCACCCACTCACTGATCCATCCATCCATCCAATCACTCATCCACCCACCCATCCATCCATCCAGTGAATACGTTTTTTTAAAGAGCAAAATAGAAGTAACAGTAAGACCCCTGGGGTAGGTAAAAACAGAGAGTTTGAGGATTTGAAAGAGGAACCACGTGACTGAAAGTGTTGAGTAAAAAGCAAAGGGAGGGAAATCTGTTTGGGAACCCGGTAGGGACCAGGTAGTGCTGGACCTTATGGGGCCTGAAGTCTGGGTCTGGGGCCTGAGGCCAAGCTGGTAGTGGGGTGGAGGTGAAAAGGAAGGCAGAAGCCACAGGAAGCCCAGACCCTGAGGTCTCTGCAGTAGCCTTGGTGCCACCACCAATGACCCAGCAGCCGTGGCAGAGGCAGGAGCTGGGACTGGGAGAAGAGGGTTGGGTTTGGAATCTGCAGACCTGGGTGTGTGTTGGGCTCTGCTTCTAATTGTCTGTATGACCTTCCCAGGCCTCAGTCTCCTCATCGACAAAATGGACATAATCTTTCTATTTCCTGGTTTGCTGGGAGAAGCAAATGATGTAATGGTTGGGAGATGCACAGGTGAGGTTATGAGAAGCCAAAGAAATCCAGGTACACCTGAAGCAGCAGGTGCAGGGAGAGGGCGGAGAATGTGGGCAACTTGCCTAAGTGGCCAGAAGGCAGAGGTGGAGTGTGCCCAGGCTCTCAGATTGCCCGGGGGCTCTAGCTGTGGGGCTGGAGCCTTCTGATAGCAAAAGATGGGCAGACAATTGTATTCAAAAGGGAAACTCTATACTTAACCCCACTTGCTCAGGGGAATGAGTGGGGAGTTTCATAATAGAAACCTTCTAAAAGGTTTCCATCCGTCCCTCTGCCCCTGCAGGTGGGAGCCACCACCTATAACTGTATGACTTGGATCCAGCTAGTAACCTCATCACAAAGTGAGGACAGCTGGGTGGCTGGGGGGTAAAGTAGAAAACATTCTTCTCTCCCCCAACCCTTGATTTGTTCCAGAAAAGTATTTAAGGCTGATGTAAAGTACCTGGCACACAGCAAGTGCTAATTCATCCAACAACATTCTCCAGAGGCCCTGAGTGGTCAGCCCTGTGCCCTCCCACCCGCCTTGGCCTGGCAGAGGCCCCGTTGCTCCTTTCCCCTGGGACTCAGTGGGTTTTGAGGAAAGTAGGAGCAGCGACTCAGGAGGAGAAGGCTGGGGCACCAGGCCCTGGCAGCTGCCCCCAGGATAATCTCTCAGAGATCTGAGCTGGGCCGGGACGCACTCAAGCGTGTGCTGGATTCGGGAGCATCCTGGAATCTGTGATGACTGTTTCTTTCCATCTACTCATGGCCTTTGCAAGCATTTGCTGAGCACAGGTTCTGGCTTCCCTAAGTGTGGAGGCCTGGCTGGGGGCCCTCGGGCCTCTGATTGGACTGAACACCTGGCTCACTAAGCTCAGGACTGGGGAGAGAGGGGTGAGTGAGGGTGGGAGGTGTTGTCCCAGACAGACAGGCAGACAGACAGACAGAGCTAAGATAGCCCCCAAGCTTAGTCACCGTTTCAACTTTTCACATCTGAACCCAAGACAGCAGATGTCAAACTCAGGCCCTGCCCAGACTCCCACACCCCCCTCCCCTCTCTGGGCCCCTCTCCATCCCCCACCCCTGCCTAGAGTTTATGGATGACTCCCAACCTTGCCCTGACACTGTGGGATCCTCACTTCCTGTGTTTATCTTGGAAAGGGATGGGGCTCTCTCCTCTCACCCACCCTGTCATCTGACAGACCCACCCCACGCAGGTTACAGCATGTACTCATGTGTGCACCACGAGTGTGTGTTTGTGCACATGGGCACGAGGGTGAACCAGGGCACGTGTGTGGGGCCAGGAAGCCTTGCTGTCCTTCTGGGGTCTATGGTGTTTGCGGGCTCTCACTCGTGTGGGTGCCTGAGTGTGTGTGGGGGGCATCACAGATGTTGGGCTCCTACCAGGTGTACCCTCAGCACCGCCCCTTTCTGTCCTCACTGCATCCCCATTAGAGATGGCCCCATTTTGCTGGGGAGGGAGATGAGGCTCATTGTGATGAGGTCATTGAAGCAGAGTCAGAGAGCTGCTGAGTGGGTGGAGGAGAGTCTAGAACACAAGACATTCCTTTTCTTTTTTATTTTTTTTTGAGACAGGGTTCCACTAACACCCAGGCTGGAGTGCAGTGGCATGATCTCAGCTCACTGCAACATCTGCCTCCCGGGTTCAAGCGATCCTCCCACCTCAGCCTCCCAAGTAGCTGGGATTACAGGTGTGAGTCACCATGCCCGGCTAATTTTGTATTTTTTGTAGGGATAGGGTTTCGCCATGTTACCCACACTGGTCTCGAACTCCTTGACTCAAGCCGTATGCCTGTCTCGGCCTCCCAAAGTGCTGGGATTGTAGGGGTGAGCCACTGGGCCCAGCACCCTTTCTTTTTCTTAATAGTTGTGTTATTTCTTCCCAATTAGAAAAATTAAAAGTACAAAGAAGAAAATGAAAATCACCCATAACTCTACTAGAGATAGCAGTTGTGAACATTTTTGTACATATGCTCCCAGACTTTCTTCATGCATACAAATACACAACTCGTTTACTTAAAAAAAATGGAATCATATAGGGAATCCGTCTTTTCTTCCCTCCTTCCCTCTCTCCCCTCTTCCCTCTTCATTCCCTCCTTCCTTTCTCCCTCCCTCCTTTCTTCCTTCTTTCCCTTTCTTCCTTCCTTCCTTCCTTCTTTCGTTCTTTCCCTCCCTCCTTCCTATTTTTCTTTTTTACTTTTTATTATAGAAAAACTCAGCTATACAAAAGTTTAAAGAATAGTGTAAAGAACCCCCAACAGACATTTTAAAACCTCCTCTCTTCTCTTCATCATATGAGCAAATAAACACTCGTGCCGTGACTTCTGTCCACCTATGAAGCCCTGACCGTCAGCCGTGTAGACCATGGGAGTCCCGAGGCATCGGTTTGTGTTTTATCTTGTTAAGGGCACGCAAGCTGCGCAGCTGTTTCTTCCCTTTCCATCCCCCGCTCCCCCAGACTCCACCAGCTGGTTATAAACACTCATTTCTGGTCTCCTGAGCACAGGAAGGGGCTGGCACAGGGTTTGGGGTGTTTAGTTTGGGGGCACTGCCTGTCAGAAGTCGCTGTCCTTGTCCCTGATTGCTTCCTCGGAAGGCATCCTTCAAAGGAGAATGACCTAGAGCAAGGGGCACGGAGGCTACGAAAGACCCTGCTCCTGGTGCCGTGTGGTGCCCAGACCAGCGTTTACAGTTCACCATCCACCACCCATCTTCCGCCTGCAACACAGGAGACGGTCCAAGTCCCTCCCCCTGGGAACACTGGTGGTCGCTCTGCAGACCAAGAGAAGGTCAGAGGGGTCCGTGGGTGGGGGCTGTGCAGAGAAAGCCCCCTCCCTCCCAGGCATCTCCCTTGGTGGCATCCCAGTCCCCACAGTGGCTCACCCTGTGGGGAGCTCTGGCTTTCTTCCCTCTGGGATGAATCCCTATCTTCCCCACCTGGAAGGAAATCTGCTCAGGGAGTGAACAGATGAATTCAGCCTTAAGTGTCACTGCCTGATGACCAGTTCTATGTCCTCCCCCATAGCGCTCACATGTGACATACGGGAGAGTCCCAAAGGTGAGCAAGGCTCCTGGGGACTCAGGTAGTCAGAGAGGCACGGTGTACAAGCAGACCGTGTCCAGGCTGCAGCTGAGATACACTCAGCCTCAGTCTCCTCATCTGCAAAATGGAAATAACCCTTGCCTTGCCTTATTGGGTAGCTGTGAGGATTAAATAAAGTCATATGTGGAAAATGCTTTGCTCCTGGGAAGAGCTAAACATCATTTGCTGTTATCATCAGAAGAGCTGATGCCTGGGTCCAGAGCAGTGAGTTGGTGGCAGAGCTAGCCCCATTTACCCAGAGGGCGCAAGGAACGCATCCTCATGGGGCCTTCACATAATCATTAAATCATTCAATAATCTATAAATGATAATAATTACAATTTAATTATCAACAATCTAATTGATAGGAAAATGTTAATTAAATCACCTGTAATCACTACAAAAAATGATTATAAAGTGTGCCAAGTACATTAGGAAAACAGAGGGCTGGATCGGAGAATGGATTGGGTCACCAGTCAGAGGCTCTTGGAGGAGGCATCATTCAATCCGAAACCTGAAGGCCGAGGAGGTCTCCGGAGGGTGCAGAGGAGAGCGTTCGGGCAGTGTGGGCAGTGTGTGCAGAGGCCCTGGGGTGGAGGGAGATGAGCTTGCTGAGTTTCAAGGAACAGAAGGAAGCCTGAGTGGCTGGAGTAGAGTGGGCAAGGCAGAGTCCCCAGGGGTGGTGCTGGAGGGGCTCCGGGGTCATTTGTCATCACCCTATCTGACTTTAGGCTCTGTCAAGGCCCCCTTCCTGGCATGCCAGCCCATTGCCCCTCGAAACAGGGCTCTCCGTTTCCTTTTGCCTCCCCCAGTACTTCATCTGAGGCTTTGCACCAGGGCCTCTGGAAGCCCTAGACCCATGGGTGGGCAGGAGCCTTCTGGCCTTCTCCAGACATCCCAGCCCTGACTTTGCCTTGACCACAATGTGCAGTGGGCCCAGGGCCAGGCCAGGGCTGGGGGAGGCCAGTTTCCCTCTTGCTTTCATCTGCAGGCAAGATCTCTTTCATCGCATCTGTTGTTTTTAGGCCATGTGCTGGGCTGTGGACAGTGAATGAGAGCTCAGGAACACACGCCTATAAATCTGCACAGAATGAAAGAAAGGTCCAAGAATCAGGGCGCCTGACGCCCCACGGGCCCTCCCCCTTCCCCTGTCCATCTGAGGACTCCCTGGAGTCTGATGTCAGGAGACAAGCTAGGAAAACTAAGGAACAGGGGTGGGTGGCAGAGAGATGAGACCTGGAAGGGAGCCTGGAAATATCAAACCCAGCACAAGACGAGTGGGGGACTCAGCACATTCGGCCAGAGCTAGACCAGAACCAGGGTCTCTGACGACGTTTCGTGAAGGACCTGAGCACCTCCTGGATGCGGGTCCTGGAAGGAAATGAACAATCACTGTGAGAAATGCCCCGACGTGGGATGGCCACCTGACAGAGCAGATCCAGGAACTCTGGGCCAGCTGGGTGACCTCGGGCAAGTCGAGACCTCCCTGAGCTTTTGTTCCTTCTCCTCTGCAAAATGTTTCTGCCAGTGATGTTGGGAGGTTCTGAAATCACATGAAACCACCTATGTTGAGGGGCTCCTGGAGCTGTTGTATCTGTGCAAGCCTCTGAATCCTGTTTTTAAATTATTTGATATTTTTTTAACCAGTCAGGCATGGGACTTCATCCTTGTAGGTACATCTCATTTCTGTCTAGCCTGAGTTAAAGGTGGAGGACTGGGAAACAGACTAACTCACATGACATAGAGCAAACAGTTCAGCATGAATCCTGCATCTGGTATCTCCTCCTATGCCTGCACAGATGGGCAGCTTACCACCAAACAAGGCTGCCGTTTTCCATGGTGAAATAGCACTGATGGGTTATAAAGTACCTCCCACACCAAGCTGCAGTCGGCTCTCACTCCTGACGCCGCTAGACCTGCAATAATCCTGGTTACTCACCCATTTTCATGGTGATCCTTCTAGAATCCTCCAGCCTTGCGTATGTTTCCCTGCCAGCTCCCAGAACCCAGGCTGACTCTAGTTTCTGAAACCTTTCTCATCTCTCTTGAGTTTTCTACAATGAGCAAGAGCTGCTTTTTCTATTTTTCAAATAGATTATATTATTTGTGACAACCAATCAATACAGAATGTAAGAAGAGGAAGTGAAAGTCTCCCTATTTTTCTCTCTCCAAACCTGGCTCCACGCAAGGCCCGCGGCACCTTCCTCCCGGCTTTTCTCTCCCTTCGGTTATGTATTGTTTGGAAGCACAGAATAGCCCCGAGAATGCAGCAGCCAGCACGGGGGAGGGGTTGAGAGCACAGGCACTGGAGCCTGCCTGTGGCCGGGACTTGAATCCTTACCCTGAACTTCAGTCTGCTCATCTGTAAAATGGGGTCATTAGGGAACCTGCCACACAGGGTCATTAGGAGGATCGAGGGAGTCCATGCACACAAAGCACTCAGACCGGTGCTGGGCGCACAGGAGCCATTATAGGCGTTTTGCTTTGTTTGTTTAATTAAAAACAAATGGCACCACACGTACATTTCATTCTGTAGATTGCATGTTCATCATGGACAGCTCTCTGTGGGAGCTCAGGTAGGCCTATCTCATCTTACCAACAGCTTTAGAGCTGTTGCGTGACCACACTCATGCTTTATCCACATTTAAGATCAGGAAAAGTCACTTTTAAGAAAGAACCCAAGGTGGGGTCCTTAGGCAGCCTTTCGCTGCTGTTGGTATCATTTCATACCAAGAAAATCCTTTGGTCCTCTCCTCGGTGGCCCATGGCGGCCCTGAGCCGGCCAGGCCAGCTCCAGGAAGTGGGAACCAGGCCCTGACCAAGAAGACAGCTGGGCCCAAGCAGGGTTTGTCCCCAGGGAGAGGGTGGGGACAGATGAGAAGTGACCAGGCTCCTTCTGGTGTGGCCAGAACCCCTCAGAGAGGATCATGTGGGCAGGGCTAGTCAGAGAAGGCTTCCTGGAGGAGGCAGGGTCTGAGTGAGGTCTTGAAGAGTAGGACGGAGCTGAACAGACAGAAGTGGGCTGGGGGAGAGGCACTCGTGGCAAAGACAAAGCTATTTGGGCTGGTGAGGAGTTAGGGTGTCTAGAGCCAAAGGGAAAAGGGGGAGGACCTTGAACACCAGGATGCATGTGGATTTGCCCTGCCAGCAGTGGGGAGCCGCAGAAAGTTCTGGATGATAACAAATGATAACACTCTGTGTGACCCTGAGAAGGCTCGAAGCCTCTCCAGGCCTCAGCTGCCTGTGGGTGCTGGAATAGACCCGAGGGAGGCAGAGGGGACTACTTAGGTGCAGGAATTTGGGATCAGGCCCTACTTCCTCTAATCAAGGGGACCCAGAAGCATGGGGGCAGTCCCAGAGGTCAGTCTCTGCCTTCAGATCCCCACTCCACAGAATTCAACGTTTCCTTTCCTTTTAACCTGCCGGCTTTCCAGGGAAATCTGATTTTGCAAACATGTTTTCTTAGCCAGGGGAAATGAGCACCATGCAAACAACGAAGATGGCTGTGTGTGATAAGGCGTGTGGCTGCTCCAGCACGGTCTGGAGGGAAAAGAGGGACTGGTCGCTGCCGGCTGCCTTAGGTGGAGCGAGGACATCAGGCCTCAGAATGTCTGAGCTGGAGGGGGCCTTGGGAAGTGTCTAGCCCTCAGATGGGAAAGTAGAGGCCCAGACAGGGAAGGGGCTTGCCAAGCCAGGACGGAGGGCCCGAGTCTGCTGGGGCTCATGCCCCACACTCAGCTGGAGGGCTGCAGTGGGACTCCCTTTCTTTCTGTAGCAGGCTGGGCCGGCTGAACCCATGCTGGGATTCCCAGTCTGGCTGATGGTGGCCCTGCTGGGTCCTCTCTGGTGGGGATTCACAGAGGTAGGGAGGAGCTGGGTACTTGAGGTTGAGAATGCGGGAGATGAGGGTGATGGGGGCAAAAGGTATGTCCCCTGCCCCACCTTGTTTTTGAGTCTTGATGAGAAAAGGACAGGGAAAGATGCAGCCCAAGCCATTGTCATGGAGACCATGCAAGACCCGGGGCTCTGGAAGGTCTGCCTTAGGGCCCAGGTGATAGTTTGCAAACTGGAGTTGGCCTAAGCCCACGGCTTGACCACCTCCACGGCGATGTGGCAAATGTGGTGCCTCCCTCGCCATGGCAAACGTGGCACCTGGAAGCTTCGGGTGACCAAGGTGGAGGGTGGCCACACCTGGTGCGGCATTTTTGCGGGAGCGTCTGTGGCCGATGCAGTCACCAGGCATCTCACCAAGAAGTGAAGAAAACTCCTAGCCGGGGGTTGGGCACCACTTGGGGGGCGCTGGGAGTAACTGGCCTTCCACCTGGGGCTGGGGAGGGGTGTTTGGAGGGGATGAGGTCTAAGAAACTTCTTCATCTGGATAGTAACATAAGTGTGACGTGGGTACCTACAGGCTGGTGAGGAATTCCAGTGAGTTGCCTGCCATCCTCCTGCACTCTGCAGCAGGGCCAGAGGCTCCAGGTCTGCTGGGAGGCCCCTCCATTCAGGAAAAACACACCTCCTTTGCCCCCTGGAACTGTGTTGGGAGTTTTCACAACCTGAGGGGGTTGGTGTTGGTTCCATTTTCGAGATAAGGAAACCGAATCTTCTAGGCTGCTGTGCAAGTGGCCTTGCGTGTGACTTTCCTTTCTTCCCAACAAGGTTGCGCTTTCTCTGGAAGCTGTTAATGGTGGAATTTTTGATGTTGCAACAGACTAAAAGCAAAGGATGTTGCTGGGCTATTTGTGCTCCTGGGGGCACCCACAGCTTCAGCTGAGCATCAGGAAAGAGTACCAGCTTCCTTTGCAGCCCCCCATTCCACCCCCATCAGTGACTGTGGGAACCAGGGATGTGGGGTGTTTTCCTACATGATTTCATCTTCCTGAGGACCATTCCACACAGAACAGGCTGCCCCCAGGGAGGCCCAGTCACTTCCCATCCCCGCTGTTCTTGGGCAGTAAGATGCCAAAGTCAGTTCAGTCAACATCTCGCACATGAGACTGGCATGACTGTAACATTCTGACCTGACTTAACCCTGGAAAGTGAACCAGGCACTTCCCTCTTCCCAGCCATTGTTCTTTCTAATCCTCTTTGGGCAACCTCTCTGAGCCTCAGTTTTCCCTGCTGTAAAATGGGGATTCATAGAGCCAATACCTCATAGGCCTGTTATCTTTCTCCATGGCCTGACATTGTCACTGAACAAATTCAGAGACAGAGGTTCAGCTGGGCGTGGTGGCTCACACCTGTAATCCCAGCACTTTGGGAGGCTGAGGCAGGTGGATCATATGAGGTCAGGAGTTCAAGACCAGCCTGGCTGACATGGGAAGACCCATGTCAGCCAGGTGGGTGACTAAAAATACAAAAAATTAGGTGGGTGCAGTGGCTCGTACCTGTAGTCCTAGCTACTCAGGAGGCTGAGGCAGGAGAATTGCTTGAACCCAGGAGGTGGAGATCATGTCACTGCATTCAAGTCTGGGTGACAGAGCAAGACTTGGTCTCAAAAAAAAAAAAAAAAAAAAAAAGAGGTGAAGGTTCACTTGCTTCCTATCCTATGAGCTCCCACTCAAGTCCCCCATGGGCTTCTCATCCAAGCCAGGACCACCAGCAGCCCACGAGAGACCATGCAGCTCTCTGGACCTGGATCCTGATACCTTTACTTACCCGATTACTTACCATGACCTCAGAAAAGTCCCGTAGCCTCTAAGTGCCTCAGTTTCCACATGAGTAGAATGGGGACAGTAATAGTACCCACCTCATAGGATAAAATGAAACTCAGCCCAGGGCCTAGTTTTCAATCGCTACATAGTACATGGCAACCATGAGTGCAGCTGGGAAGCACGGTGAATATGGGGAATGGAAAGTGTTTCATCCCCGGGGAGGCCACATCAATCTCACTTTATTAGATCATAAGTGCTTTTAACAAGGCAAACAGCAGAAGGCAGGCAGCCCGCCAGCCAGGGCCAACAACCCAAGTCCAGTTCTCCAAGACCCTGGACATCAAAACAACAACGCAAAAGGCCGAACATCAAAGAATGAACAGCAAGTCCAAACATTTCACTGTGCTCTTATCTTAATTAAAGCAAGTCATACTCAGAGTTTGGGATGACACAAGTTGAAAAGCAGGGTCTGGTTTTATTAGCTTTTGCTGACACCCACAGAGAAGTCTGTGACTTGCCCAAGGTCGCCCAGCACCCTGGGGCGAGAGTTGGGGTCCAAAACCAGACCTCAGCTGCTGGAGCCGGTGCGCCTTTCATAACCTCCCTGCCCCCACCCTAACCTGAGCTATAGGGACCCAGGGTGGTCATTTCAAGGGAGAAGTCTCCGTTCGTTCATCCAGCTATACATTGAATCGTGTTTATTGAAGGCCTTCTGCTTTCTAGGCACTGTTCTAGGCTCTGGGGATACAGCAATGAACAAGACAATCTAAAGGGGTGGGGAAAGCAGACATCAGTACATAATTATGTAGATAATCATAGTCACACATTACATAATGATGTTTTGGTCAACTCTGGATTGTGTATATGACCGTGGTCCTATAACATTATAATGGTGTGTTCATTTTGCAGACACCACCACCGTCAGGAGCCGTGTACTATCAGCCACGGTCAACCCCACAGTGTTCGTTGAGAAGATAAATTTCCAAAGACAGCAGAAAACTTTCGTGCTGTGAGCACTGGAGAGAAAGGATTTGGTTATAAGGGTTCCCGCTTTCACAGAATTATTCCAGGGTTTATGTGTCGGGGTGGTGACTTCACACGCCATAATGGCACCGGTGGCAAGTCCATCCACCGGGAGAAATTCGATGACGAGAATTTCATCCTGAAACATACAGGCCCTGGCATCTTGTCCATGGCAAATGCTGGACCCAACACAAACAGTTTCCAGTTTTTCATCTGCACTGCCAAGACAGAGTGTTTGGATGGCAAACCCGTCGTCTTTGGCAAGGTGAAAGAAGGCATGAATGTTATGGAGGCCATGGAGTGCTTTGGGTCCAGGAATGCAAGACCAGCAAGAAAATCACCATTGCTGACTGTGGACAACTCCAACAAATTTGACTTGTGTTTTATCTTCACCACCAGATCATTCCTTCTGTAGCTCGAGAGCACCCTCCACCCCATTTGCTCGCAGTATCCTAGAAACTTTGTGCTCTCGCTTAGTCCCCTTTGGGTTCCATGTTTTCCTTTTTCCCTTCTATGCTTAGCTGGATTGCAGAGTTAAGTTTATGATTATGAAATTAAAACTAAATAACAAAAAAAAAGATTGTAATGGTGCTGAAAAATTCCTATCATCTAGTGACGCCCTATCAATGCAACTCATTACCTTTTCCATATTTAGATGCACAAATACTTACCATTGTGTTACAGTTGCCTATAGTATTCTACACAATAACATGCAATACACGTTTGTAGTCCGGGAGCAGTAGGCTAAGCCATAGAGACCAGGAGTGTGGTATGGTGTACCATCTAGGTTTGTGTAAATGCACTCTATGAAGTTTGCACAATGACAAAATTGCCTGGGGATGCATTTCTCAGAACGTATCCCCATCATTACATGAGGCATGGCTGTATTTTGTTGCAATGGTAAATGCCATTTATTGTGTCCCTTCTTTCTGAATCTAGCCTTGACTGACAGATTTCAATGGAAGTGTTTGCTGTAATGCTTTCCAGGCCCAAAGCTACTTTCCGTTCTCCTGGGATGCTCATGTCTGAAACCCAGCTGCCATGGTACGAAGAAGCCCAAGCTGCCCCGTCGAGAGAACCAGGTGGGGAGAAACCAGTCAAGTCAGTCATCACTGCGGAGGGCAATCCCCCAGCCCCCGTCAGCCAGCCCTGGCTGCCACCTACTCCACAGGGAGGGGAGCGAGATCAGCTGGCTCTGCCCAGCCCTGCCCGAATTGCAAATTTATGAGCAAAACAAAGGATTGTTGTTTTGAAGCCATTCAGTTGTACAGTGGTTTGTTATGTAGCAATAGGCAACTAGAGCGCCACCTTTTACCCTCACAGAGTAGCATAGACCCAATTATGAGCCTCATTTTATAGACGAAGAAACTGAGGCTCAGAGAGGTAAAATGACAGGCTCAAAATAACGAGTGGCAAAGCAAGATTAAACGACGTCAACTTCTGTGTTTTTTCCATGCTACCCCTTTACCGTCAGCGCAACAGCAGGGCAACTGGGAGGTTTCCATGAACACCATTCTCACTCAAAAGCAGGAAACCCAAAGGGGGATTCTTGGGCATGGCGAAATAACTGGGGAGACAGTGGCTGAGCAGGGGAGCTTACAGCGGTCTTAGGGCCCTCCCGAGTATACCAGGTAGATGGGAGTCTGCTCGTTGTTTTATAAGCAGAGGCCACGGAGGCCTTTTGAGATGAGCAAACACAGGCTCGTTTGCCTGTTGAGGGCCTCTGTTTCCCCATCTGCGAAAGGGGGGTGGCAAAACCACCCCTGTCCTGCTCTAGCCGGTGCTGGAGATGAGCGGGCCCCTGGTCAGCCGCTAGCATTCCATTTTGAAAGAAATGAGTAATAGCGGAGACTCCCACAATGAGAATTTTTAATGCAAGAAAGTCCGTAGTAGGCAAGAGGGAGAGGGCAAAGCCCGCTCCTGAAAGCTTTGTAAGCAAAGCCCCTGCCAAACCGTGTTGCTTCTGAGGCCGGAAGCAGCATGAAAGATTCAACCGGGGAGGGAGGCGGGGGCTCTGATTCTGGTCCCAGCTCTGATCCTCACCTACTGTGTGACCTTGGGCAAGTCACCGTCCCTCTTTGGTCCTTGTATGTACAATGAGAGGATGGGCTGGCTGATCTGGAAGATGCTAACAGTGTCCAACAGGCAGGATGGACAAACCCAAAGAAACTGAGAAGCTTCTCTACCCCCCAACCCCAAAAGCTTGCAGAATTTAGCCCAGTCAGTGAGGAACCGATCAATCCCTTAGGCTGTTCTAGAGGCAGTGATGTAGGTGAGCCTCCAGGCAAATTCTTCTCCCCCTCCTCTCCTTCCTTCTCCATTGTCATCATTATTATTTATTTGCCTTTCAAATGGACCACCCGGAGCTCTTTATAAAGATAAAAATAGCATAATTCAAAGCCTCCACCAGCCACCCAATCCCATCTGTGTGATGGAGGGTTGCACACAATCACTTTGTTCCTCCCAACTCTGACTCCTTCAGGGTCTTATAAAATGAGAGCATGCACTTTCAACATTTAACTGAAGCTGACGAGGATGATGCCCATGCTGAGGGTGGTGGCTGTCATGTACCAGCACGGGCTCTGTGCCACACTGTGTATAGCATGGTCTCATGTGCTCTTCTCAATAACCTTACAATGTAGTCAACCATCATTACTTTTTTTTTCTTTCTTCCTTTTTTTCTACAGAGACAGGAGCTTGCTGTGTCACTCAGGCTAGAGTGCAGTGGCATGATCATGGCTCACTGCAGCCTCATCCGCCCAGGCTCGTGATCCTCCCAAGGAGCTGAAACTATAGGCATGCACCATCACATCTGGCTAACTCTACTTTTTTGTAGGGACGGGGTCTCCCTATCTTGCCCAGGCTGGTCTCGAACTCCCGAACTCAGGGGATCCATCCACTTCAGCCTCCCAAAGTGCTGGGATTACTGGCATGAGCTACCACATCCAGCCCCATTACTACTTTTACACAGATGAAGAAACTGAGGCCTACAGAGGGAAAGTAACTTGTCCAGGGTTGCAGAATTAGTGACTGGGATTCAGACCCATGCATCCTGACTCCAGAGCCTCGATTCTGAATTATTAGGCTATTTTGCTTCCCAGCAGCAGCAACAACAACAACTACTACTATTACTATTACCCACTACTATTTCACTGAGCACTTATTATGTGCTAGGCATGGAGCTCAGGGTTTTAATTCTGTTCTAGCAAATCCATGCTGCAGAACAAATCAATCCAAAGTTGATTAGAACAATGAGTTATATGTTTGTGTTCATGCGTCTGTAATTTGGACGGGGCTCAGTGGAGACTACTCATCTCTGCCTCAGCTGGGATGATTCCAAATGCCTGGAAGAGCTGGGGCCTGGCTGGGTCCCTCCCTCCCTCTCTTCCTGCAGGTCAGGGCCTCCACGTGACCTTGCCAGTATGGAGTCCCCAGGGTCATCAGTTTCTTTTCTTTTTTCTTTCTTTCTTTCTTTTTTTTTTTTTTTTTTTTTTTTTTTTTTTTTTTTTTTTTTTTTTTTTGTGAGACAGACAGAGTTTCACTCTTGTTGCCAGGCTGGAGTGTAGTGGCACGATCTCGGCTCACCGCAACCTCTACCTCCCAGGTTCAAGTGATTATTCCGCCTCAGCCTCCCAAGTAGCTGGGATTACACGTGTGCACCACCATGCCCAGCTAATTTTGCATTTTTAGTAGAGATGGGGTTTCTCCATGTTGGTCAGGCTGGTTTCAAACTCCCGAACTCAGGTGATCTGCCTACCTCTGCCCTCAAAGGGCTGGGATTACATGTGTGAGGGTCATCTCTTTCTTCAATGGTGGCTGGGGTCTCCTAGAGACTAACACAGAAGCAGCAAGGTCCTTCTGCCCTGTCCTTGGAGGGCAGCGGCGTCACTCCTGCTGCATTCTGTTGGCTACAAACAAGCATAACGTGGGTCCAGATGCCAGCGGGATGGGAAGTGAATCCCCCCCATCTCAGTAAGAAGCTTGTCAAAGGACTGATGGCCATCTTCAACTCACTACACTTATGTTCTCATTTAAGAACATTTACAGCCGGGCGTGGTGGCTCATGCCTGTAATCCCAGCACTTTGGGAGGCCAAAGCAGGTGGATCACAAGGTCAGGAGATCAAGACCACGGTGAAACTCCGTCTCTACTAAAAATACAAAAAATTAGCCGGGCGCGGTGATGGGTGCCTGTAGTCCCAGTTTCTCAGGAGGCTGAGGCAGGAGAATGCTGTGAACCCGGGAGGCGGAGCTTGCAGTGAGCTGAGATTGCGCCACTGCACTCTAGCCTGGGTGACAGAGCGAGACTCTGTCTCAAAAAAAAAAAAGAACGTTTACAGTAATCTATGGGATCCATTTATCCACTCACATCCTTTGAGCACCTACTGTGTGCCTGACACTGCTGAAGGCCCTGGAAGACAGCAATGAATGTGAATGTCATTACACACACTTTACAGATGAGGCGATGAAGACTTGCAGGGGTCTCAGGGACCAGCCCTTTCCCTGTAGACCCTCACGAGTTCTTTACAGCGAGCTCATAAGGCTGGTACTGAGACGGCCAGCCTTGAAGTGGAGGAGCGAGATCGCATGCTGGCCAGGCACTTGCTCAGCAGCCCGTCCTGCCTTGCCTTGGTGAGTCCCAAGGCTGCACTTCACTGTGACAGGGATGCATGGGTCCCACCAGACTTGGGGGGCATCCTGCAGGAGGGGCCAGGCTCATAGAGAAGAAGCCCTCGGTGCTGTTCAAATGCCAGCCCTGATACAAGCGAGGGAGGGCGGGTTGCCTGAGGGCGGGAAGCGGTGAGGGAGCCGGGATAATGGCCCAGCCTGAACCTGTCGCCACGGCAACCGCAGGGGCCGTCTGGAGCCAGCAGCCTGCCAGGCCTTGGCCCCACAAAGCCCGAGAGGGAGGCAGAGGGGGCGGGCCCGGTGGGGCATAAATCAGGGAGTTCTATGCCCCTGACTCCAGGCAGACGATTTATGGGACTACTCCAAGCCCATGAGATGCACAGGGGAGAGCTGAGAGGGTCTCCCTGTTCCCACCGCCCCTGGGGCCCCTGCTTAGACTGGGGTGCGGGTGCGGGGTGGGCAGGAAGAGGCCCCTCCAGGCCACCCTCAGCGCTGCCAGAGGCCCCTGCCCCCACCCGTCCTATAAGATACCTCTGTGCCCGCTGTACCAGCGTGCGGCCCCCACACCAACAGCAAAAGCCTCAAGAAAGAGATACCCCTAAATTCTTGAAACACAGGCTGATATTTTCTATCTTATTCTGTTCTATTCCTTTTTAAAAATGCTGGTCACAACTCACTAAATTAATGTCATGACTCATTCATGGTTTGTGACCTGCACTGATCCAAAGGAAGCCAGAGGGGGAAACTGAGGCTCACCGACTCCCTCCCCTCACACACAACTGGAGCAGACTTATATGCATCAATCAGCTTCTCCAGTCTCCCCACACACCTGGCTCTGCCTCGGGGCCCAAGCTTGTTCCCCACCATCCATTATAGCCTTTCAAGATGGAACCAGCTTCCTTGGAAGGCAATGAGCTCCCCATCTCTGGAGTCATCCAAACAAAAGTTGAATGACCACCTGCTGGGTGCTTCAGGGGATCCGAGCATCCCTTAGAGAGAGGCCAGACTAATGCCTCTGAGCCTATACGGGGTGGGAGGCAGGAAACGCTGGCTACTTTGCCCACATAGGGGCTGAGCCATGGACAGGATGGGAGAGAGGCTGCAGGCCAGCCGGCCCCTCTGGAGGGGGCTCAGAGCTTCAGGCTGGCTCAGACAGACAAGAGGCAAAGATGGTATCAAGAAGGTGACTGGCCAGGGATGGTGGCTCACACCTGCAATCTACCTCAGTACTTTGGGAGGCCGAGGCCAGAGGATCGTTTGAGCCTGGGAGTTCAAGACTGAAGTGAGCTATGATTGCACCACTGCACTCCAGCCTGGGTGACAGGTGAGACCCTGTCTCAAAAAAGAAGGTGAGTATGCCTGATGGGAGCTTGGCAGAGACAACAGGGACCACTTAAGAGGTCCCAGCACCCAGCCCCCTTCCTCCTGGCCCCTTTGCACTCCCTGCCCAGACCAGCAGGGGGCTGTGCCTTCCCTGGCTCCGCCCCTAGTCCTGGAACAATGTTCCCAGCCCTACAATCACCGTTTCCCCCCTATCTCCTGCCTCTCTCAGCTGTCTATCTCCAGAAACAAGTTCCTCTTAACCAGGTGGTGCTGAGATGCTAAGAATGACTGATGACGGATGACGGCGTTTCAGTACAGCACAGAGGCCTTCTGCTCCAGACTCAGACAGACCCGGATCACAGGCCCCGCTCTGCCACTCACCTGTGTGTGACCTTGAGCAAAAGCCTTGACCTCTCCCAGCCATTTTAGTTAATAACATGAGGCTATCATATCTACCTTGTGATCATTGATAAGGGAAGACATCCAGGGTATATTAAGTTAAAAGGGCAAATATGTTCCCATGTTTGTTAAAAACAAAAACAAAAGCAAACCCTTTTATTTATATGTTCGCTATACATGCAAAACCTTGGAAGGAAACGCCCCAAACAGGTGTAGAAGGGTCATGGAGGGGGAGAGGTGGATGATTTTCGTTTCCTACTCTATACACTCTTTGAATTGTTTTTTTTGTTGTTGTTGTTGTTGTTTTGTTTTCCTGTGACGGAGTCTTGCTCTGTCATTCAGGCTGGAGTGCAGTGACGTGATCTCGGCTCAGGCAACCTCCGCCTCCCGGGTTCAAGCGATTCTTCTGCCTCAGCCTCCCAAGTAGCTGGGATTACAAGCACACGCCACCACACTTGGCTAATTTTTGTATCTTTAGTAGAGACAGGGTTTCACCATCTTGGCCAGGCTGATCTCGATCTCCTGACCTCATGATCTGCCTGCCTCGGCCTCCCAAAGTGCTGGGATTACAGGCATGAGCCACAGCTCCTGGCCTGAAAAATTTTAAACCAATAAGCATGTACTAATTTTGTAACCAAAAAATAGAAATTAAAAACAATCTAACCTCAGCCCCCATTCTTGCTATGAGGACCTAAAGGGTAAATGCATACAGAAGGCTGGTGGTGGCGGGGGTGGGAGGCAGCCCAGCCCCCACCTTCTCATTCATTTTTTTCTCTTCAGGGGTCTTGTTCATTCCCAGTTTGTATGTTTTATAAACTGGTAAATTAAAGATGTGTAAAGATGTATTAGTGTTATTCCAATTAATTGGACACCAATGACTCTCCTTCACCCCAGAAAGCATTTGTTGACCACTGTCCAGCCTCCCACAGGAGTGAACAGTGGAAATCCAAGGACAGAGGGATTTGCACCTCCCTTTAGCGACCCCCACTCCCTTTAGGGACCCCCAAGGAAAAGGCAGCCTTTAATTTCACACCAGTCTCAAGAAGCGCATGCAGTTATGATGGCCATCTTACAGCGTGAGAAAGTGAGGTTCAGCGCTAACGCCTGGTCCAAGGTCAAAGGCTTGTAAGGGGTGGGCACAGGGGAGTCCAAGTCCTTCTCACTCTGACTCCTGTGCCCAGGGCCTCACAGGGCTTCCCTCAGACCAGGAAGTGGAGTGACTGGGTGGCTGGAGAGCAGCGCCAGGGACAGAAGCTTGACATGGAAGGAGTGAAGTCAGTTCCTGCCAGCCTCCTCCGCAGCAGGCCCACGCCGGGTCCTCTTGCTCATTCCATCTTCACGGTGGCCCTCCATCCCCTCAGCGCCTCCACACTGACTGTTCCCTGGCCTGGAACGCTCTTCCACCAGATGTCTGAATTTTTGATTTTCTTAATGTGCAGGTCTCACTCCCAGAGGCTACTTCCTCAGAGAAGCCTGTTCTGACCATCCAGGAGGAATGAATGCCATCCCTGTGTCCTCCAGGGACCTTGGCCAACCACCTACTGCTGTGTGTTCCCTGCCTGCTTTGTTGGGCATTATCCGCTGCCTTGGGGCTTGCTAGGTCACCATTTGCCTCCCTCTCTGAGTATCAGGTGGGGAGCTGCACCCCATGTATTTAGAAGGTGCCTGCGCCACGCTGTAGGCCCTCAGTAAAGACCCGACGGACACTGTTGCTGGTCCACCCACACCCCCTCAGCACCCCCTTCCTGACTCCCAACATTCCCAACTGGCAGCAACTGCAATTCTCACCTGGGGGCTTTTCGGCAGCCCGAGCCTGCCTTGTCCACACATTACTCAGACCAGAAGTTTCAGGGGTGGGTGCTCCCCAGGAGAACCCTTCAGGCAAGGACAGACGGAAGCTGGTGAAAAAGACCCCAGCCTGAGCTGGGGTAACTCCGAGGCATGATGCCCCCGTCTCCTTGAGCAACCCCGAGGGACCAGGCCTCAGTTTCCCACATTGGAATCTTCTATACATGCACACTGCCCTATGTTGACTCTCTCCCCTTCTCTTCTAGTGTCCTAGGGCTGCCGTAGCAAACTTCCACAAACAAGGTAGCTTAAAGCAACAGAAATGGACTCTCTCATAGTTCAGGAGGGTAGAAGTCTGAAGTCAAGATGCTAGCAGGCTTGGTTCCTTCTTGGGGGCTCAGAGGGAGAATCTGTTCCACACCTCTCAACTTCCGGTGTTTGCTGGCAATCCTGGGCGCTCCTTGGCTCATGTCAGCATCTTGCCATCTCCCTCCATCATCACATGGTGTCCCCCATGTGTGTCCCTGTGCCTTCACATGTCTCCCTACCCTCCCTGTGTGGCGATGAGCCCCAATTCCCTTCATTCGATAAGGACACCGGTCACTGGATCAGGGCCTACGCTAACCCAATATGACCTCAACTTGATCGCGTCTGCAAGACCCTATTTTCAAGTACAGGGTCACATTCCCAGGTGTCAGAAGTTAGGACTCTTTGTGTGGGGAACACACGATTCAATTTGCAACACCTTCCCCATCTCAATCTTCTCATCCCCAAGGTCCTTCCGGAGCCTCCCTTCCAAACTACTTCACGCGAATCCTTGTCTCCAGTCTGCTTCCAGGGAAGCCCAGCCGAAGACAAAATATCTGTGGAATACATGAATGCATGAATGAATGTTCCTGACAGAGGAGGAAGCTGAAACTCACAGGGGTGACAGCCGTTGCTCAGGATATCTGAGCTGGGATTTAACTCAAGTTCACCTGTTTCCAAAGCCCCCCAAGAAGAGAGACTATGGAGAGCTGCCTATTAACATCATGGTTGCTTTGAAAGGTAGTGAGTTCCCCAGCTGGGCACAGTGGCTCACGCCTGTAATCCCAGCACTTTGGGAGCCCAAGGTGGGCAGATCACCTGAGGTCAGGAGTTCGAGACCAGCCTGGCCAATATGGTGAAACCCTATCTCTACTAAAAATACAAACATTAACCAGGCATGGTGGCAGGCGCCTGTAGTCCCAGCTACTCGGGAGGCTGAGGCAAGAAAATTGCTTGAATCTGGGAGGTGGAGGTTGCAGTGAGCTGAGATGGCACCACTGCACTCCAGCCTGGGCAACAAAGTGAGATTCTGTCTCGAAAGAAAGAAAGAAAGAAAGAAAGAAAGAAAGAAAGAAAGAAAGAAAAAGAAAGAAAGAAAGAAAGAAAGAAAGAAAGAAAGAAAGAAAGAAAGAAAGAGAGAGAGAGAGAGAGAGAGAGAGAGAGAGAGAGAGAGGAAGGAAGGAAGGAAGGAAGGAAGGAAGGAAGGAAGGAAGGAAGGAAGGAAGGAGAGAGAAAGGAAGGAAGGAAGGAAGGAAGGAAGGAGAGGGAAAGGAAGGAAGGAAGGAAGGAAGGAAGGGAGGGAGGAAGGAAGGAAGGAAGGAAGGAGGGAGGAAGGAAGGAAGGAAGGAAGGAAGGAAGGAAGGAAGGAAGGAAGGAAGGAAGGAAGGAAGGAAAGGAAAGAAAAGAAAAGAAGTGCATTCTCCATCCCTGGAAGGCTGCAACCAGAGACTGCTCAGGGGATCCCTGCACAAGGCTGAGAGTTGGCTTGGGTGACTTCAAAGGCCCTGCTGGCCCTGACATCCGAATCTACATTTTCAAAGCATGTGGTCAAACATCCAGGCCTCAGGGTCACAAGCAGAATAACCTTCCCCTGACCTCCCCAGAGCCTCTCAGCAAAGCCAAGTTTGTCCAGAATCAGCTTTAATTTGATGTCTCTTCTTCTCGTTTATTAAAGGGACACAAAAGAGAGAAAACCACTTGAATGGTCCTCCAGGCGGACTGGCTATAAATGTCTTCATAAGAAGGGCCCAGCCTGGACTTTGGTGCCCAGCAATTACGGCTGCCGTGCACCCCACCCAGACGAGCAGCCTGAGGCACCTCTTTGGTCTTCTCCTTGCCCAGGCAGGTCACAGCCAGCAAGAGTCCCTCTAGGAGAAGAGGCCAATGACCCCAAAGGGCCAGCTACCTAGCAACTCAAAAAGCACACCCAGCTACTCTTGTCCAGCGCAGGGATAGCGTGGCTGTGGGGGGCATGTTCCCCCCAGTTGCCACAAGGCCACAGCAAGCTCAGCTGGGAGAGTGTGGAGGAAGGAGGGTCATCGGTGAGTTCTCGTACACAAAGCACCCCGCACCATTTCAGTTTCCATACGAGACTCTAGCCTTCCACAGAAGAGGGGAGGAAAGCGTTGGCTCCCCAATTTCCTCCTCAAGAGCCGTGCACAGCTCTCTGCTGCCTCATGAACACAGCCCCAGTCCCCAGTCTGGGAGAGGAACAGATAGAGTTAGAGAGACCTAACAGAACAGAACAGTGGCGACAAGCACAGACTCTGGTTCAAATCCCAGCTTCCACACTGCCGAGCTGTGTGGCTTCAGGCAAGTCGGTGAACCCCTCTGAGCTTCTGGGTCCTCACTTGTTAGATGGGTTGATAATAATGGTACCTACTTCACAAGGCTGAAATTTAGAGTGAATCCGTGAAAAGTCCCTAGCACAGTGGCTGCTACCAGGCACTGCTCGATAAAAGCCGGGTTTAATGCCTGTTGAGTACTTGCCATGTGTCCAGCACCATGCAGGGCACTCCACACTGTCACATTTTACCTTCATGATCACCTTGTGAAGTAGGTGTTACTGTTGTTCCCATTTTGCGGAGGACAACACTGAGATTTCAAGCAGTCAAGTAGCCTCCCCACAGTCTCACAGGAAAAGGGATGAGGCTGGGATTTGGATCCTGGTTTCTGTGATTCTAGGAGCTGAAGTCTTGCTGGGATCCAGGCAGCTCCTGGTTAGAAAAGGAAGGTCTGACCGGGCGCGGTGGCTCACGCCTGTAATCTCAGCACTTTGGGAGGCTGAGGTAGGTGAATCATGTGAGGTCAGGAGTTCGAGACCAGCCTAGCCAACATGGTGAAACCCCGTCTCTAATAAAAATACAAAAATTAGCTGGGCGTGGTGGCACATGCCTGTAATCCCAGCTACTCCGGAGGCTGAGGCACGAGAATCACTTGGACCCGGGAGGCGGAGGTTGTGGTGAGCCTTGAACCCGGGAGGCAGATGTTGTGGTGAGCCAAGATCACGCCACTGTACTCCAGCCTGGGTGATGAAGCAAGATTTTGTCTCAAAAAAAAAAAAAAAAAAAAAAAAAAAAAAAGAAAGAAAGAAAGGGAAGGTCTGCATCATCTGGCTCTGCCCCAGACACATTTATTCATTTGTTCCTTCCTTCTGTCGTGTATTCATTCAACAAACATGTAGATGTTGTGTCAGGCCCTGCAGATGGAGGCTAACAAGAAACACAGAGACCACGCTTTCAGTGAACCCACAGCCTACTGTTCCTTCTGGCTTCCTCTAGATACCATAATTTTCAACTATAAAGGTTCTAGAATATACTAGTAACCCTTCCAAGCCTAGCTCAAATGCCTCTCTCAGAAAAGCCTGTCTCAATCTCCTCCCACAACCTGATAATCACAGGTGACATTTTGTAATGCCAGTTGTGTGCTAGGCATGGTGCTGGGGGCCATTCAGGTATTACCCCACAGGGTGAGTAGGATAAAGCAGCCTCCTGAACTTTCTGACTTCTGACGCAGAAGGCACATGGTAGATCCACGGAAAATGCTAACTGACATACCGTCCCTCTTTCTAGGATCACGGTCCATTGCACGTTTGTAAAAGACCAAATCCTTCCAGTGGTTGAACTTGACCTGCCCCAGCCCTGACCTCATCTTCTACCACTCACCCCCTCCCTCACTCTGCTCCGGCCACACCGGGCTTCTTGCTGTTTCTAGGTTCTCCAAGCACACTCGCACCTCAGGACCTTTGCATGTGTCCTTCCTTCTGTCAAGAACTCTCTTCTCCAAGATGCCACCACACCTGGATTCTTCACCTTCTTTATGTTGATGCTCAAATGTCATGTTATCGTTCAGGCCTTCCTTGATCATTCTGCTTCAAATGACAGCTCCACCCCACCCCACATCCCACCCCCAACCCTGCTTTTTCTTTCCCATCATATTACCTATCATTGTCTGATATATTAGATATTTATTTATCTTTTTATTATGTTTTTTGATACGGAGTCTTGTTCTGTTGCCCAGGCTGGAGTGCAGTGGCGCGATCTCGGCTCACTGCAACCACTGCCTCCCTGGTTCCAGCGACTCTCCTGCCTCAGCCTTCCAAGTGGCTGGGATTACAGGTGCACACCACCACACCCCACTAATTTTTGTATTTTCAGTAGAGATTGGGTTTCACCATGTTGACCAGTCTGGTCTTGAACTCCTGACCTCAAGTGATCCGCCCACCTCGCCCTTCCAAAGTGCTGGGATTACAGGCGTGAGCCACTGCGCCCAGCCAGATATTTATTTACTAGCATTTGTCTCCCCACTCTCCACTTTTCCCTCCCAAGAATGTGAATTCTAAGAGGTCAAAAATGTCATGTGTATTTTGTTGATTGAAGTATTCTCAGATCTTATTACAGTATCTGACACACAGTAGGTGCTCAAAAAATGCTTTTGAGTGAACAAGTGAATGTATGTCTGTGGCTCCAAAAAAGGTTGTATTAATAATAAGTAATAGTCTGTGAATAGTAAGTAGCCAATAAGTGTACGTGGCTTTTACAAACGGCTTTGGCAGGGTGTGGCGGCTCATGCCTGTAGTCCTAGAACTCTGGGAGGCTGAGGAGGGAGGATCACTTGAGGTCAGGAGTTTGAGACCAGCCTGAGCAACAGCGACTCTGTCTCTACAAAAACATTTTTTAAAAGGCCGGGTGCAGTGGCTTACACCTGTAATCCCAGCACTTTGGAAGGCCAAGGCAGGCGGATCATGTGAGGTCAGGAGTTTGAGAACAGCCCGGCCAACATGGTGAAACCCCTGTCTCCACTGAAAACACAAAAATTAGCTAGGCATGGTGGTGTGCGCTTGTAATCCCGGCTACTTGGGAGGCTGAGGCAGGAGAATCACTTGAAACTGGAAGGTGGAGGTTGCAGTGAGCAGAGATCGCAGCACTGCACTCCAGCCTGGGCGACAGAGTGAAACTTCATCTCAAAAAAGAAATTTTTTTTTTAAGATAAAAATAAAAAGAGCTTTACTGAACTACAATAAGCTTGTACAGTTAGATGCATTTTGACATGTGGATGCACCTGTGAAACCAACACTACAAGCAAAAGAGCCTCTGTGTAATTTTTCCTTCCTCCAACCCACCCTGTTCTCCAGGCAACCACTGTTCTACTTTCTGTTACTAAAGATCAGTTTGCATTTTCTAGAATTTCATATAAGAGTAATCATACAGTATTTACTGATGGCTTTTTCACTCCGCCTAATTATATTGCTATGCATCTACGCAGTCTCATATGTTAGAGTGTGTTCCTTTTTATTGCTCCACTGCATGAATATACCATAATTTGCTCATTCATCACCAGCTGAAGGACATTTGGTCGGTTCCAGTTTGAGGCTATTACAAATAAGTCTGCTATGAGTATTTGTGAACAAGTCTTTGTATGAATAGATGGGTCACGTGCTTTTTTTTTTTGCTCATGGGTTATATGGTACATGCATGTTTAACTTTGTTAGAAGTTGCCAAACTGTTTTCCAAAATGTTTGTACCAGCTTCCATTCCCACCGGCAGCATATAAGAGACCCAGTCATTCCCCACACTCAGCACCAACACCTGCTATGATCAGTCTTTCAGATACCAGCCATTCTGAGAGATGTGTAGTGATAGATATCTCCTTATGCTTTAATTTACATTTTTCTAATGACATGTTTTACTCTTTTTTTTTTTTTTTTTTTGAGACAGGGTCCCGCTCTGTCACCCAGGTGGGAGTGCAGCAGTGCCATCATGGCTCACTGCAGCCTGGACCTCCCAGGCTCAAGCAATCCTCTTGTCTCAGCCTCCCAAGTAGCTGGGAGTACCGGTGTATTCCACCACAGCCTGCTAATTGTTTTATTTTTTGCAGAGAAGAGGTCTTACTATGTTGCCGAGACTGATATGTTTTCTTTCTTTTTTTTTCTTCAACTTTTATTTTAAGTTCTGGGCTACATGTGCAGGATGTGCAGGTTTGTTACATAGGTAAACATGTGCCATGGTGGTTTGCTGCACAGATCATCCCATCACCTAGGTGTTAAGTCCAGCATCCATTAGCTATTCTTCCTGATGCTCTCACTTCCCCCAGCCACCCCCGACATACTTTCTATCAAACATCTTTTCACATGATTATTTACCATCCGAATATGTGACTTGGTTAAATAACTTCGAATCTTGCTCATTTAAAAAATTAAGTTGGGTGCTCTCTTATTTGTGTTTTTGAGAGTTCTTATGTATTCTGGAACATAAGTCCTTTATCAGATATATGATTTGAAAAAATGTCCTCCTACTATGTGGCTTGTGTTTTCATTCTCTTAACATTGTCTTGTGAATAGTACAAGTGGTTTTTATTAAAAATTTTTTAATGAAGTCCAGTTTATCCACCTCTTTTATGGCCCATGCTTTTGGTGTTACATCTAAGAAATATTTGCCTAACCCAAGGTCATAAGGATTTTCTCCAACGTTTTCTTCTAGGAATTTCATAGATTTAGTTTTACATTTACATCTATGATCCATTTTGAGCTCATTTTTAAAAATATAGTATAAATTATAGATAGGAGTTCTTTCTTTCTTTGTTTTTGCAAGTAGATATTCAATTGTTTCAGCACCATTCCATAAAAAGATTGTTCTTTCTCCACTGAATTTCCTCTGCATCTTTGTCAAACATCAGTTGTCCATATACATGTGGATCTATTTCTGGATTTCCTTTTGTATTCCATTGATCTATGTGTGTATTGTTATACCCATGCCACACAGTGTTGATTACTGCAGCTTTATGCTAACTCTTGACATCAGGGAGTGTTAAGTCCTCCCACTTCATGGTTTTTCAGGGTTGCCATGACTATTCTAGGTCCTTTGCTTTTCATGCAACTCTTAGAATCAGCTTATCAGTCTTACACAAAAGACTGAGATTTTGATTGGATTATGTTGGCTCTATGGGTTAATTTGGGGAGAACAGACATCTTAACTATTGAGTCTTCTAACTCATGAACATAGCATACCTCTCCATTTGTGTAGGTTTTCTCGCACTTCGGCAATGTTCTATAGCTTTCAGTGTACACGTTTTGCATATTGTTTTTCAGTGTTTCCACCGTGTTTCAGTGTTTTCATGTCTTTTGAGGCTGATGCGAATGTTGCTTTTTAAAATTTTCAGTTTCTGTAGTGTTCATTGCTAATATGCAGAAATAGAATTGAATTTTGAATATTAATCTGCAATCTTGCTAAACTCAGTAATAAATTCCAGTGCAAATTAGTTTTTCTACACACAAGATTATGTCATCTGCAACAGCTTTACTTCTTCCATTCTAATCGGAATGCCTCTTATTTATGTATTTATATATTTACTTCCCTCATTGCTCTCGTGAGGACTTCCAGTACAGTGTTGAATAGAAGTGGTGAGAGCAGACATCCTTTTCTTATTCCTGATCCTAGTTTGTTAATAGGGTGAATTACATTGATTAATTTTCAATGTTAAGCCAAATTTGCATTCCTGGAATAAATCCTACTTGGTTATGATGTATCATCCTTTTTATATGTTATTGGGCCCAGTTTGATAAAATTTTGTTATGAATTTTTACATCTATGTTTATGAGAGATATTAGTTGTAGTGTTCTTTTCTTATAATGTAATTTTCTGATTTTGGTATAAGGGTGACGCCGGCTTCATAGTATGAGTAGGGGAGTATTCCCTCCTCTTCGGTTTTCTGGAAAAGATTGTGCAGAACCAATATTATTCTTTCTTAAATATTTGGTAGAATTAACCAGTGAAGCCTGAGGTTTCCTTTGAGAGTTACTTGAAAAGAATATGTATTTTGCTGTTTTGAGTGGTGTGTTCTATCAATATCAATTAGATCAAGTTGGTTGATAATTCTGTTCAGACTTTCTGTACGCTCACTGATTTTTTTCCACTTGTCCTATCAATTCTTGAAAGAGGAGTATAGAAATCTCTGATTGTAGCTGTGTATTTGTCTGTTTCTCCTTGGAATTCTATCAGTTTCTGTTTCTTCTACTTTAACCTCTTTATAAGGTGCATATATACTTAGAATTGCTATGTCCTTTTGATGAATTGACCTCTTTATTATTATGAAATGACTTCCTTTATCCATTGTCAAATTATTTGCTTTGAAATATACTTTGTATGACATTAATATAGCCATTGCAGCCTTCTTTTTATTAGTGTTAAGACGATATTTATTTTTCTATAATTTTACTTTTAACCTATTTGTGTCCCCATATTTAAAGTTGGTTTCTTATAGGCAGCATATAGTTGAGTCTTACTTTTTCATCCAACCTAACAGTTCTATCTTTTAATGGAGATGTTCAGATCACTTATATTTAATGCTATTATTGATATAGTTAGGTTCAAATCTAGCATCTTAGTGTTTGTTTTCTAATTGTCCCATTCGTTCTTTGTTCCCTTTCTCCTCTATTTCCCCCCTCTTTTTAGATTAATTAATTTCGTTTTCTTTTCTTTATTTGCTTATTAGCTACAACTGTTTTGCTATCTTGATCATTGCTTTAAGGTCTACAGTATGCATATTTAACTTATCATGCTACCTTCAAGGAATATTATACCATTTCCCAAATAGTATAAGAACCCTAAAATAGTATTCTTTCATTTCTCCTCTCTCAGCATTTGTGCTATTTTCATACATTTTACCTCTATCTATGCTATGAATTCCTCATTATCTTGTTATTGATTTTGTTTAGTCAGATATCTCTTAGATTTTTTAAAAATTAACAAATAATAATTGTATGTGTTTATAGGGTACAGTATGATTTTTTAAACATATATGTATGTGTATATATATATATAGTGAAATGATTAATTCAAGCTAATATATTCATCGCCTCACATACTTATTTTTGTGGTGAGGTCATTTACAATCTAGTCTCTTGGCAATTTTCAAATATGCAATGCATGATTATTAACTATAGTCCATGTTGTACCACAGTTCTCCAAAACTTATTCCTCTAGTCTAATGGAAATGTACCTTTTGACCAATATCTCCCCATTTCCTGCCCTCCCACCCCAGTCCTTGGTAACCACCATTGAACTCTCTGATTCTATGAGTTCAGTTATTTTAGATTCCACATATAAGTGATATCATGTAGTATTTCTGTACCTGGCTTATTTCACTTAGCATAAGGCCTTCCAGGCTCCTCCATGTTGTTGCAAATGACAGCATTTTCCTCTTTTTAAAGGCTGAATAGTATTCCATTATGTTTATATACCACGTTTTCTTTACCATTCATTCACTGATGGACACTTGTATTTATTCCATATCTCATCTGCAATAATGAATTGTGAATAATGCTGCAATGAACATGGGAATGGAGATGTCTCTTCAGTGACTTCAATCCCTTTGGATATGTTCTCAGAAGTGGAATTGCTGGATCATGTGGTAGTGTTATTTTTAGTTTTTTGAAGAACGTCCATACCGTTTACCATAATGGCTATACTAGTTTACATAGCTACCAATCCCATACAAGTTTCCATTTTCTCTACATCCTCACCAACAATTGTTCTCTTTCACCTTTTTCATTAACAGTCATTCTAACAGGTGTAAGTAGTCAGTTATCTTTTAAAGAGATTTAAATAAGAAAAAAGTTTGTTTTTTTTTTTTTTTTTTTTTTTTTTTTTGAGACGGAGTCTCGCTCTGTCGCCCAGGCTGGAGTGCAGTGGCCAGATCTCAGCTCACTGCATGCTCCGCCTCCCGGGTTCACGCCATTCTCCTGCCTCAGCCTCCCGAGTAGCTGGGACCACAGGCGCCGCCACCTCGCCTGGCTAATTTTTTGTGTTTTTAGTAGAGACGGGGTTTCGCCGTGTTAGCCAGGATGGTCTCAATCTCCTGACCTTGTGATCCGCCCGTCTCGGCCTCCCAAAGTGCTGGGATTACAGGCTTGAGCCACCGCGCCCAGCCAAAAGTTTGTATTTTTAATCTTTAGAGTGATCATGTCTGGTGCTCTTCATTCTTCTGTGTAATTTCATATCCCACATAATATCATTTTTTTATTCTGCCTGAAGGACTTCTTTGCACACTTCTTACTGTGTGAGTCTGCTGGTAGTGAATTATTTTGGCTTTTGTATGTCTGAAAAAGTCTTTATAATATATAAATTTTGAGACGTGGTCTTAGGCTGTTGCCCAGGCTGGAGTGCAGTGGTACAATCATTGCTCACTGCAGCGTCAACCTCCCAGGCTCAAGCAATCCTCCCATCTCAGCCTCCTGAGTAGCTGGGACCACAGGTGCAAGCCACTGTGCCTGGCTAATTTTTTTATAGAGACAGGGTTTTGCTGTGTTGCCCAGGCTGGTCTTGAACTCCTGGATTTAAGCAATCTGCAAACCTTGGCCTCCCAAAATGCTGAGATTACAGGCCAGAGCCACCTGGCCTTGAAAAAGTGTTCATTTTACCTTTTCTTTTAAAAGATATTTTTCTGGGTGTAGAATTCTGGATCAATACTTTTTTATTTTTCTAATACTTTAAAGACATTGCTCCACTGTCTTCTCACTTGCATTGTTTCCAATTGGAAATCTGCTGTCATCTTTATCTTCGTTCCTTTGTACGCTGTGTCTTTTTGTCCTCCGGCTGTTTTTAAGATTTTTCTCTTTCCCATTGGTTTTGAGCAATCTGATTATGGTGTAACTTGGTATAGTTTTCCTCATGCTTCTGTGTTTGGAGTTCAGTGGAAGTCTTGGCTCAAATTTTTAAAAATACAATCATTTTTCCTTGGAGTATTTTTCTTTCCAATGATTTGTTGCTTTCCCTTACCCCCTTTCTCTCCTCTCCTTTGGGAACTCCATTTACCTATGTATTAGGCTGCTTGAAGTTGTCCCACAGATCAATGATGCTTTGTTCAATTTTTTTAAATTGAATATCTTTTTTTAGATATTCAAAAAGATATTTTTGAATATCTTTTTTCTCTGTGGTTCATTTTGGCTTTTGTTTGTTTTGTTTTGTTTTGTTTTGTTTGAGACAGGGTCTCACTCTGTCGCCCAGGCCAGAGTGCAGAGGCATGATCTTGGTTCACTAAAACCTCTGCCTCCTGGGTTCGAGCGATTCTCATGCCTCAGCCTCCCAAGTAGCTGGGACCATAGGCAGGTACGACCATGCCCAGCTAATTTTTGTATTTTTAGTAGAGACAGGGTTTTACCATATTGGCCAGACTAGCCTTGAACTCCTGGCCTCAAGTGATCCACCCACCTTGGCCTCTCAAGTGCTGGGATTACAGGCATGAGCCACCTCACCTGACTTTCTGTGGTTCATTTTGGGTAATTTTTATTTATATATCTTCAAGTCCACTGATCCTTTCTTCTACAATGTCTAGTCAGCTATTATTCCCATCCAGTTTATTTCTCATCTCAGATGGTGTCATTTTAACAAATTTTTTATTTGGGTCCTTTTGATATCTTCTCTGACTCCACTTAACCTGTTCAATCTTTCCTCTAATTTTTCTTTAACAAATAGAATACAGTTATAATAGCTTTTTGAATGCTTTTTGTCTGCTAATTCGAACCTCTGTGTCAGTTCTGGGTTAGTTTTGATTGACTTTTCTCCTCCTTTTGGGGTTGCATTTTCCTGTTTCTTTAAATGCTTGGAAATTTTTTATCAAATGCCAGACATTGTGAATTTGACCTTATTGGGTGCTGCCTATTTTTGTATTTTTATAAAAATGTTTGATCTTTGTTCTGGGACACAATTAAATTGCTGGAAAATAGTTTGATTTTGTCTTGCTTCTTATATTTGTTAGGAGTGACGAGAGCTGCATTTTGTAAAGGGATAATTATTCCCACTGTTGAAGCAAGACTCTTTTGAGTACTCTCCCCAGTGCCCCATGAGTTATGAGGTTTTTCAATTGCCAGATGAGAATAGGCTCTGTTGCATACTCTGTGTGAGTGTTGAGTACTCTCTCATGCTTTGGGGTGGTTCTTCTCATCTTGGGCAATTTTTTCACATGCTTATATGCTTATGGGACTTAGGGAATGTTCAAAAGCCCTGAAACTATGCACAGAAAGACCCCTGACTATTCACCTGTCATCTGGAGCCTCCACTCTATTTTCTTTTTAAAAAAAAAAAAAAAAAACCCTTTTATTTTAAGTTCAGAGGTACGTGTGCAGGTTTGTTACATAGGTAAACTTGTTTCTTGGAAGTTTATTATATAAATTATGGAATCACCCAGGAATTAAGTTTTGTAACCATTAGTTATTTTTCCTGATCCTCTCCCTCCTCCCACCATCCACCCTCCAATAGGCCCCAGTGTCTGTTGTTCCTCTCTTTGTGTCCATGTGTTCTCATCATTTAGCTCCCACTTATAAGTTAGAACATGCAGTATTTGGTTTTTTTTCCTAAGTTTGCTAAGGATAATGGCCTCCAGCAACATCCATGTCCCTACAAAGGACATGATCTAGCTCCTTTTTATGTTTGCATGGCATTCTGTGGTGTATATGTACCACATTTTCTTTATCCAGTCTAGTATTGATGGACATTCAGGTTGATTCCATGTCTTTGCTATCATGGATAGTCCTGCAATTAACATATATGTGTATGTGTCCTTATAATAGAAGAGCATATATTCCTTTGGGCATATAACTGGTAATGGGATTGCTGAGTTGAATGGTATTTTTGTCTTTAGTTCTTTGAGGAATTGCCACACTGTCTTCCACAATGGTTGAACTAATTCACATTCCCACCAACAGTGTATAAGCGCACCTTTTTCTCCACAACCTTGCCAGCATCTGTTATTTATTTATTTTTTTTACTTTTTAATAATAGCCATCTGGCCTGGTCTGAGATGGTATCTCACTGTGGTTTTGATTCACATTTCTCTAATGATCAGTGGTATTGAGCTTATTTTCATATAATTGTTGGCCACATGTATGGCTTCTTTTGAAAGGGTTTGTTCATGTCCTTTGCCCACTTTTTAATGGGGTTGTTTTTTTTCTTGTAAATGTGTTCAACTTCCTTATAGATGCTGAATGTTAGACCTTCGTCAGATGCATAATTTGCAAAAATTTTCTCCCATTCTGTGGGTTGTCTGTTTACTCTGCTAATAGTTTCTTTTGCTGTGCAGAGGTTCTTTAGTTTAATTAGATACTATTTGTCAGTTTTTGCTTTTGTTGCAATTGCTTTTGACATCTTTGTCATGAAATCTTTGCCTGTGCCTATGTCCTAAATGGTATTGCCTGGGTTGTCTTCCAGGGTTTTTATAGTTTTGGGTTTTACATTTAAGTCTTTAGTCCATCTAGAGTTAATTTTTGTATATTGTGTTTAAAAAGGGGTCCAGTTTTAATCTTTTGCATATGGCTAGCCAGTTATCCCAGCACCATTTATTCTTTTTCCCATTGCTTGTTTTTGTCAGCTTTGTCAAAGATCAGATAGTTGTAGGTGTGCAGTCTTACTTCTGGGATCTCTGTTCTGTTCCTTTGGTCTTTCAGTCTGTTTTTGTACCAGTGCCATTCTGTTTTGATTACTGTAGCCCTGTAGTATAGTTTGAAGCAGAGTAGCATAATGCCTCCAGCTTTGCTCTCTTTGTTTAGGATTGTCTTGGCTATTCAGACTCTTTTTTGGTTCCATATGAATTTTAAAATAGATTTTTCTAGTTATGTGAAGAATCTCAGTGGTAGTTTAATAGGAATAGCATTGAATCTATAAATTGCTTTAGGCAGGTCATTTTTACTATATTGATTCTCTCTATCCATAAGCATGGAATGTTTTTGCATTTGTTTGTGTCATCTCTGATTTCTTTGAACAGAGTTTTGTAGTTCTCCTTGTTGAGATCTTTCACCTCCCTAGTTAGCTGTATTCCTAGGTATTTTATTCTTTTTGTGGCAATTTTGAATGGGATTGCATTCCTGATTTGGCTTTCTGCTTGACTGTTGTTGCTGTATAGGAATGCTAGTGATTTTTGCACATTGATTTTGTATCCTGCTGCTTTCCTGAAGTTGTTTATCACCTTAAGAAGCTTTTGGGCTGAGACTGTGGGATTATCCAAGCTATAGGATCATGTCATCTGCAAACACAAGGGTAGTTTGATTTTCTCCCTTCCCATTTATTTCTTTCAGTGGTGTTGGTGCCCTTTCTTTCTCTTGCCTGATTGTCCTGGCCAGGACTTCCAATAACATGTTGAATAGAAGTGGTGAGAGAGGGTATCTTTGTCTTGTGCCAGTTTTCAAGGGGAATGCTTCCAGCTTTTGCCCATTCATTATGATGTTGGCTGTTGAATTGTCATATATGGCTCTTATTCTTTCAAGGTATGTTTCTTTAATACCTGGTTTATTGAGCGTTTTTAACATGAATGGATGTTGAATTTGATCGAAAGCCTTTTCTGTATCTATTGAGATTATCATGCGGTTTTGTCTTTAGCTCTGTTTATGTGAGGAATCACATTTATTGATTTGCATATATTGAACCAACCTTGCATCCCAGGGATAAAACCTACTTGTTCATGGTGGATGAGCTTTTTGATGTGCTGCGGGATTCGATTTGCCAGTATTTTGGTGAGGATTTTTGCATTGATGTTCATCACAGATATCGGCCTGAAATTTTCTTTTCCTGTTGTATCTCTGCCCGGTTTTAGTATTAGGAGGCTGATGACCTCCATCCTATTTTCCATAGTTTTTCTATATTCCAAACATCACAGCAATGAAGACAAAGAGCCACCCTCCAACCCAACACCTATTCTGAATTCAAAAAGCAAATCCAATGATGATGACATGACTTGGGAACACTGTAGACCTGCCAGGTGTAATCCTTGGTCACCAGTTTTGGTCTTCTGTTTCTCCCTTCTTATTCAATTAATGCCATTATCAATCATAACAGAAAGTCATTTATTAAAATGAGGGACTCTGGTGACCCAGATATTTGAGTCTTTTTTTTTAAATTCTCTGCAAGTGTTTCACAAAATGATTTGAGGCTTGCTAAACAAAAACAGTACTGATAAGATAAGCAGTTTACCCCACCACAAAATTCCCAAGCTGAAATGATTTTCGAACTGTACCCCAAATAAAATATCATCTTTTTTCTTCATTTACTGAACTTAATACTCTTAATGTACTATGTCAGTATATGGATGACATTTACTTTGATTTAATATTCTTATTGTGCGGTACTTTGGTGCATTGCCACGCCAAAAGGTACTAACTTGGATCAGATTCCTTAAGGAGTCAGTGACCAAAAAGCAAATTAAGAATAACGGGCACAGTGACTCACACTTATAATCCCAGCACTTTGGGGGGGCCAAGGCGAGTGGATTACCCGAGACCAGGAGTTTGAGACCAGCCTGGCCAACGTGGTAAAACTGCATCTCTACTTAAAAAATAAAATAAAATAAAAGTTAGCCAGGTGTGGTGACTTGAACCCGTAATCCCAGCTACTGGTGAGGCTGAGGCAGGAGAATCACTTGAACCTGGGAGGTGGAGGTTGCAGTGAGCCGAGATCAGGCCAGTGCACTCCAGTCTGGGTGAGCAGAGTAAGACTCCATCTCAAAAGAAAAAATAAATAAAGAAAGAACAACCATCCAACTGGGCACAGTGGCGCACACCTGTGTTCCCAGCTCAGTAGCTCTGGCAGAAGGCAGAAGGACAACTCAAACTTTAGCAGTTTGAGCATGAGTTCTAATCCAACCTCGGAAATATAACAAGACTGTGTCTTTAAATAATAATAATTATAACCATCAGAGGAAGAAATTTTAACATTCACAGCTTCCTCCCACTCCCCTTCCTCTGTCCTCTTTTCCTCCCCTACTGTCTCTGTTCTTCTTCTTCTTTCCTGTCCTCTGCCCTTCTTTCCTGGCTTTTCCCACGTCCATATCAGGTTAAAGTCAAAAGGACCTGGGCTCGAATCCTGGCTCCACTGTCTTCTTCTTGGATGACCTCGGTAAGGTGACTTCTTAACCTGTCTGAACCTGTTTCTTCACATACAAAAACAGGACGGTGCTCTTTAGCTAAGACAGTGGTCATGAGGATCAAATGAGATAATATGCATCAAACACCTGGCACATCGTATGTGCTTAGTAATGGAAGATATTAATCCTTCATTTGATAAACATTTATTGAGCACCTGTTCTGTGGGGGCCTTGTGCTGAAGATACAGAAACAAAGGAGTACAATAAGGGATGTAGGCAAACAAATAAATTGCACTGAAGTATGGTATGAAATATTGAAATCTGAATAAAGTTATCAGAGGACAGGGATGCCCCCAGGCTGATGAGTCCTACATCACTAGAGGGATATAAGCAGACAGCATGGGTACCTTTTTTTTTTTTTTTTTTTTTTTTTTTTTTGCTGCCTGGTGTCTGGGTATAAGGGTTTGGTGGAAGAGGGACCTCTGAGCTTCGGGTGGAGTTGACTCCACTCCCAGATGGTAAGGATAGCAGTGCATGTGACTAAGCCTGGCCAATGGGAACTCACATCCCAAGGTCTTCTGAGGGACTTGACAAAGGTTTGGGGCTGCTGGCAGGCACCTTGCCTCCTTATAATACTGAGAATGAGGCTACCATGGAGGGAGCAGAGCTGAGGGATATTCAGAGACCCACCCTTGACGACATGGTTGGAACAGCTGGATTCAACCATACCTGAAGCCAAACTCTCCTTGGACTTTGATGTAAACTGAGCCCCTCAAAAAATCCCCCTTTAGTTTTCATCTAGATCAGCTTGAGTACCTTTCCACTATTCCCTGTGACCCAAAGAATCCTGTGACTGACAATGAAGATGCTGAGATGCTCAGTGAATGTTTGGTGGGAAGGGGGCATGGAAGGAACTAGATGACCTCCAGAAGCCCTTCCGTTGAGAGAGGCTTTGAGTTGGGCATTGAAGGGGCTGAATTGCTGGTTGTTTGAGGGACAGCAGAACAGAGCGGGCAGTGCAGTGCCCCAGAGTTCCGCCTACTCCAGTTTCCATTCCGGGAGCACTTCCTGGTGCATTTAAATGTGCCCCTGTGTATGAGTGCCTTCAGGGGGTTCCAAAATAGCCTGAAATATAAACAGACTGGAAACCTACTCCTTCTCTTCCTCTCCCTGCTTTTCCTCTCTCCCGGGGTAGGGATGGGGGAAGCTGGTACCGGTGCTGCAGAAGCTCCATTTGGAGGATTTAGAAAACATTTCAAGTTCGGTCTCCTTCTTTCTAAGTCTGGCAAGCCCGCCTGCCTGGGGCACTTTTCCCCCTGAGTGCCAGGCCCAGGTGTGTGGGCAGGAAAAAGCAGCTCATTGTGTTCCAGCTTCGGGTCCTTCCGGTCCTAGGACTTGGCCCCTGCCAGGCTTGGGTTCCCAAGGAAAAGAGGCAGGGAGTGCACTAGAGAAGCGGTGGGAGCTGGCACTTTCCTGCTGATGGAACAGATCCCGTCACGATAAAATTCCAGGCCACAACAATTTATTGAGCAATTACCCCTGGGAGCTAACCAGAGGGACAAAAATCAGGGAACAGAACACGCTTTAATCTGGGATTCAGGATGTTAGCCTGCCATGAACCTGGGGTAGCTGGTTCGAAAGCCAGCTCCCAGTACACCTCCCAAAATTCACACCGTTGTGGGGCCCCTCCCCTGGACCTGCACAGGCTCCATGACTCACTTTTAACCAACAGAAGGCAGCAGAAGTGGTGCTGTGTGATTTCGGAGGGCAGGTCAGAATCCTTGCAGCCCCCGCTGTCCTTCTCAGGACACCCGCCCTGGGGTGCTCCCTCTAAGGGCCCAGCCACCGGCTGTGGGAAGCCCAAGACACAGGGAGAAATCACAGATAGTATTATGTGTTCCATAGTGTTTCCCCCACCCCACCCAAATTCACCTGTTGAAGTCTTAACCCTCAGCACCTCAGAATTTCCTAATCTAGGAATAAGGTTGTTGTAGATGTACTTAGTTAAGATGAGGTCATCCTGGAATAGGGTGGCTAATCCAACGTGACTGGTGTCCTTATAAATCGGGGAGATTTTGGGCACAGAAACATGCACATGTGGAGAATGCAATGTGAAAATAAAGACAGAGATGGGGGTGACGCTTCTACCATCCAGGAAATGCCAGAGATTGCCAGGAAACCATCGGAGCCTGGAAGGTTCTCCCTCACTTGGACTTTGATGTGAACTGAGTCCCTTAAAAAGTCTCCCTTTATTTTTCCTCTAGATCAGCTGGGGTGCCTTTTATCTTTTGTGACTAGAGGAGTCCTATAACTGACAATGGAGATGCTGAGATGCTCAGTCAACGTTTGGTGGGAAGAGGGGACAAGAGGAGCAGATGACCTCCAGGGGCCCCTCCTTCTGTCTCTAGGAGAGAGCCTGGAAGATTCTCCCTCACAGTCCTCAGAAGGAACCGACCCTGCTGACACCTGGACCTTGGACTTCCAGCCTCTGGAACTGTGAGACAGTGTGTGCTGAGTGATGACCTGACATCTCCTCCCCCTGTTTCAGAAATTTCAAAAATGTGGGTACCAGAGCAAAATTATTTGAGGGTTGACATCAGTCAACCTCCCAAATGGTTCAGACCAAGGTGTTTTTAGCCAGTATGGGACATTCTTTCCTTGCTCAGGAAAAAAGCAAATGCGCCCTTAATTCAGTGATACCAGAGTTGTTCTTTTGCGAGGATTAGGGTCAATGCATGGCAACAGAGGGCTACACACTCATCGTGTGAGACCAGACTGGCTTGAGTCCGGGGAAGAAAAAATCCATGCTTACTAAATGCAATGTGGGATCCTGGATTGAATCCTGGAATGGCAAAAGGGCATTCACTGAAAAATGGGTGAAACCTGAATAATCTATAGTTTAGTTAAGAGTAATGTACCGACGGTGATGTCTTAGTTTTGAGAAATGTGCCATGGTAATGCAAGATGCTCACATTAAGAGAAATGGAGTGAAAGGTATACAAGGACTCCCTGTACTATCTTTACAACTTTTCTGTAACTCTAAATGTTTTTCAGGATAAAATGTTTATTAAACAAAAAAAGCTAGCATTCGCAGTGATGAAATGTGTTTGTTTTTAGACAGGTCAAAGGGGAATTGGCCAAATCCCTTGCTGATGAGGAGGTCATCTCAAAATCAAAAATCCTTCGCTCTCCCAGGTGACAAGTGGGGTAATAGTTGTTCATAGGGTTATGTCAAAGACTAAATGAAATAAAACATGTAAAGGGCTTGGCATAGAGCAAGGAACATGGCAAGCATTCAGTAATCATAAGCTGCTGTTGTTGTTTAGTAAAACCACTTCACTAACAGTATCCCCATGATGCCACATCGGCTGGTGTGAGGAGTTTAGAGCTCTGCCAGCCCACTGTGGTTTTGCTCGAACGCACTCTCAAATGTATGAGTTCTCTGTTGCTGAATAACAATATTACCATTAACTTAGTGTGCTTTTTTGCTTGCTTGTTTTTGAGACAGAGTCTTGCTTTGTCGTCCAGGCTAGAGTACAGTGGCACAATCTCAGCTCACTGCAACCTCTACCTCCTGGGTTTAAGCGATTCTCATGCCTCAGCCTCCCAAGTAGCTGGGACTACAGGCACCTGCCACCACGCCTGGCTAATTTTTTTTTTTTTTTTTTTTTTTTTTTTTTTTTTTTTTTTTTTTAGTAGAGACGAGGTTTCACCATGTTAGCCAGGATGGTCTCGATCTCCAGACCTTGTGATCGGCCTGCCTTGGCCTCCCAAAGTGCTGGGATTACAGGCATCAGCCACTGCGCCCAGGCAATTTAGTGCTTTTAAAACACATTTATGGCCAGGCACAGTGACTCACACTTGTAATCCCAGCACTTTGGGAGGCTGAGGCAGGTGGATCGCTTGAAGTCAGGAGTTCGAGACCAGCCTGGCCAACATGATGAAACCCCATCTCTACTAAAATACAAAAAAATTAACCAGGCGTGGTGATACACGCCTGTAATCCCAGCTACTCAGGAGGCTGAGGCATGAGAATCACTTGAACCCAAAAGGTAGAGGTTGCAGTGAGCTGAGATTATGCCATGGCACTCCAGCCTGGGCAACAAAGTGAAACTCTATCTCAAAAAAATAAAACTATATAAATTAAAAACATTTATTATCTCACAGTTTCTGTGGGTCTGGAGTCTGGGCATGGTTTACCTGAGTCCTATGCAAAGCTGCAATTGACATGTCAGCCAAGGTCAAGGTCTCATCTGAAGGACCAACTGCGGAAGAATTCACTTCCAAGCTCATGTGGTTGTTGGCAGGGCTGAAGTCTTTTATAGTGCAACATCTCTCACACCAAATGTGTAGGGGTTTTTTTTCCATACCACAATAACCAGTTCTCCAACTCTCCAGATCCCAAGTAGGTGTCCAGTGATTCAATTCAAGTCTGACACTAACTACTGGGAGTTAACATCTGTCCCCACAGGTTAAGGGCTCGGTCTGGCAAGACTGCTTCCATTCAGGCACCAATTGCAAGTCCTGGGCTTCCTGTACTTCTGACCAACAAGCTATAAATCAGGAGTTCCCATGACCACCTCTCTATAATTTGCTAGAAAGACTCACAGAGGTGAGCAGTAACATGGCATCCAGGTCTAAGCGGCGGGCCATGGAAAGTGGGGTTCCGCAGTCACCAGACCCCCTAGTCCAGTGTGATGACAAAGAGGAAGATGAAGTCGAGGATGAGGATGAAAACAATGACGACAGTGACGAGGAAGAGGATGAAGAGGATGACGTCACTGATGAGAAAGTGAATATTGAATTTGAAGCTTACTCCCTATCAGATAATGATTATGATGGAATTAAGAAATTACTGCAGCAGCTTTTTCTAAAGGATCCTGTGAACACTGCAGAACTAACAGATCTCTTAATTCAACAGAACCATATTGTGAGTGTGATTAAGCAAACGGATGTTTCAGAAGACAGCGAATACGATGTGGATGAAGATGAGGTTTTTGGTTTCATAAGCCTTTTAAATTTAACTGAAAGAAAGGGTACCCAGTGTGCTGAACAAATTCAAGAGTTGATTCTAAGCTTCTGTGAGAAGAACCGTGAAAAGAGCATGGTTGAACAGCTGGACAAGTTTTTAAATGACACCACCAAGCCTGTGGGCCTTCTCCTAAGTGAAAGATTCATTAATATCCCTCCACAGATCGCTCTGCCCATGTACCAGCAGCTTCAGAAAGAACTGGCAGAGGCACACAGAACCAATAAACCATGTGGGAAGTGCTACTTTTACCTTCTGATTAGTAAGACATTTGTGGAAGCAGGAAAAAACAATTCCAAAAAAGAAACCTAGCAACAAAAAGAAAGCTGCATTCACGTTTGCAAATGCAGAGGAAGAACTTTTCTATAAGAAGGCAATTCTGAAGTTCAACTACTCAGTGCAGGAGGAGAGCGACACTTGTCTGGGAGGCAAATGGTCTTTTGATGACATACCGATGACACCCTTGCAAACTGTGATGTTAATTCCAGGCGACAAGATGAATGAAATCATGGATAAACTGAAAGAATATCTATCTATTTAACCCATTTCCAATGGACAGTGATGGGCCCGTTTTTGTAACATTACCAGAAAACTCAGTGGAGATTTACTGAAAAACTCATGACTTTATTCAGATTAAGGTCCTCTACAAAAAGTAGGATTCTGTCTCATGTGTCTGTGACACATTTACAAAATATCAGTTTTTTAAAATTTTGGTCAAATTCTGAGTGGTTGATTTAAAAACTTTTCCAAGAAGAAGAAAAACATGGAGTAGAATTTAAAGAACTCAATTAAAAACTTCTATTTTTTATTAAAAAAATAAAAAAGACTCACAGTACTTAGGAAGGCACTTTACTTACTATTACTGGTTTATTATAAAGAATACAACTCAGCGACAGCCAAATGGAAGAGTTGCATAGGGTAGGGTGTGTCGTGAGAGGGTGCAGAGCCTCCGTGCCCTCTCAGTGTACCTCCCTCGCAGCACCTAAATGTGTTCACCAACCCAGATCTCCAAACCTGTTGTTTAGGGTTTTTATGGAGGTCCCATTATGTAGGCATGATTGATCAAATCATTGGCCATTGGTGATAAACTCAATCTCCAGCCCTCCTTTCTTCCCCAGAGCTCTGGGGGATAGGGCTGAAAGTTCCAACCTTCTCATCCTGCCTCAGTCTTTCTGGCAACCAGCCCCAACCCTGAAGCTATCTAGGGAACCCCAACCACCAGTCATCTCATCAGCATGAGATGACATTCATCACTCCAGAGATTCCAAGGGTCTTAAAAGCTCTTACGCCAGGAACCAAGGACTAAGACCAAATATTATAACAGCAGATGCTCCTATCATCCCATCATGCAGGAAATTATAAGCATTTTAGAAGCTCTGAGCCAGGAATCGGAGATGAAGAATAAATGTATTTTTTTAATCTTCATCGTATCACAGCAGTATTCAGTTCTTTGTAGGTTGTCTTGCTAGTATTGGCTGTAGACCACCCTCAGTTCCTTGCCAAACGGGCCTCTCCATGGGGCCGCTTACAGCATAGCGGCTGGCTGCAGCAAGCCAGCCAGGGACAGAGGCCACCAGCAAGAAGGAAGTTACAATCTTACCAAACATCATCCCAGAAGTGACTTCCTGTCACCTTTGCTGGTTAGAAACAAGTCACAGATCCTCCCGAATTCAAGGGGAGGGGATGACACAAGGCATAATAGCAGGAGATAAAAGTAAAAATAAAACTAGGTAAAAATCACTGGGGATCATCTTTTTTTAAATTTTTTGTTTTTGTTTTTGTTTGTTTTGAGACAGGGTCTGTTGCCCAGGCTGGAGTGCCATGGTGTGATCTCAGCTTACTGCAGCCTCAACCTCCTGGGCTCAAACAATCCTCCCATCTCAGCCTCCTGAGTAGCTAGGACTACAGGCACATGCACCACCACACCCAGCTAATTTTTAAAATTGTTGTAGAGACAGAGTCTTGCTCTGTTGCCCAGGCTGGTCTTGAACTCCTGGGCTCAGGTGATCTTCCCACCTCAGCCTCCCAAAGTGCTGGGATTACAGATGTGAGCCACCATGCCTGTCCCCTAGGGAGGGACCATCTTAGAGTCCTCCGAGCCCAGAAGTGTTGAATCAAGGCCTGGCAGTTGATGAATGCACAGCTGCCTAGTACCATGCGTTAAAGGAAGCTGAAGAGGGGCTGAGGTGTCCAGGGACATAGACAATAGTAGCTACTATTTACTGAGCACCTACTACATGCCAGATACTGTCCTAAGCACTTTGTAAATACTTGCTCATTGGCTCTTTCAACAACTCTTTGAGAAAAGGTTATAAATACCTCCTTAGAGAAAAGGCCCAGTGAGGGTCAGAAAGATTAAGTGACTTGTCCAAGGTCACACAGCAGAGAGGTGGCAGAACTCAGGCTGGGATTCAAGCCCAGGCTGCCTCACATCAAAGTCCTGGCTCTAAACCCTTATGGTGACTTGTCTGTGTCAGCTAGTTGAAAAAAACAAAAAAAGATTTGAATCAATGGCTGCTGAATCTGGACATTTCTCCAAAAATAAAAATAAAGGTCAGTCCCTGTCACACGAGAGAAAGATGAAAGAGTTGGGTGTGTTCAATTGCAGAAGAAAAGGAAAAAGGTCACTTTTGCTGACTTCAGAGCTCTGAGTGGCTGTTGCAGGGAAGAGCAGGGACACTTTTTCTGGATGGCTCAAAGGCAGAAATGGAGGGGCGGGGGCGAGCTCTGGGATCCGAGGGAGAACCGTGGACAGACCCCAGCCCAGGCAGCGTCTTTCCCCTTCGTGTGGAAGGAGAGACTCGAGCTTGTCCTTGCAGCTGAGCAAATATTTCTACTTCCCCGTTGCAGGCTGGAGTCAGCCTCTTCTCCAGCCAGCTCCGCGGGCCTTCAGAGCAGCGGCCTCGGGCCGTGGGGTGGAGGTCAGCTCGGCCACCCTGACCAGATGGGACCAAAGTGACGACTGCCAGGCCCAGGTCAAAGGGCTTTGCTGACATCCTGTCTCCTTCTGAGCCTCATCACCATGACTGCAAGGGGCTGCAGAGTCCCCCTTTCCAGCCCATTCTCCATGCCACTGCTGAGTTGTCTTTCTAGAACTTACAGCAGACCAGGTCACTCCCCTGCTCAAACCCTTCCATGGCTCCCTACTGCCCTCAGGATACATTTAACCTGGCCCAAAGGCCCCACATGATGTGGCCCTGCTCACCTCTCAGGCCTTGCCTCCAACTGCTTCCCCCAAAAGTCCCATCCCACCTTTCAGCCCTCTGGAATGATATGCTGTTCCCAAGACACCAGATAATTCCAGGCCTCTGGGCTTACTCTGCCTGAGCTGCCCTTCTCCTGACAGTCTCCTACACATCCATCAAGACTCAGTCCAAACATCACCTCCTCTGAGAAGTCTTCCCTGACTCCCTCCTATGGAGTTGCTTCTCCTTCCTGTACCACATTAAACCCAGGTCTCACAAAAGCTCACATTTGGCTGGGAGCAGTGGCTCATGCCTGTAATCCAGAACTTCAGGAGGCTGAAGAGGAAGGATCGTTTGAGCTCAGGAGTTCAAGACCAGCCTGGGCAACATAGTGAGATCCTGTCTCTATATAAAAATTAAAAAAAAAAAAAAAAAAAAAAAAAAAAAACAGAAACTCACATTTCCTGAGCACTCACTCGGTGCTTCACATGCATGAGCTCACTCAGTCCTCCCTGCTGTTTCAGTTTCTCACCATCCTTATTTCCCAGATGGAGAGACAGGAACAGAGAGGTTGAGTGCTTTGTTCTAAGACGCACAGCCAGTAAATGGCAAAGCCAGGACAGGAACTATTTGTGTCTGACTCCAGAATCGGTGCTTTTTAAGTTTCATTGTTTATGCGTTTGAATAAAGTAAGCCATGCAAAAGGTAACAAACAAACAAACGCAGGAGTGGCAGAGAGAGAAGAGAGGTGAGGGGAGCGAGGGGAAGAGGAGGGGAAGAGGAGGGGAGGGGAGGGGAGGGGAGGGGAGGTCTCTACCCCCACCCCACACCAGCGACATCAGCCAGAAAACTTTTTTGATGTGTTGAGAAGCTGGGCCCAACGAAGCCCCAGTTGCCCAAACGCCTGTGTAAAGGGTCCACCTTGCAGGGCAGAACAGAATCCCACAGAATCCCGCTGCCCAGGGAGCTCAGCACCACAGCAGGGCAGCTGCCACCTGCTTCTCCATGTTGGCCACAAGGCCAGACGTCCTGAAATGGCCTGGGGCGAGAGCACCAGCGAGGAGTGACTTCTCACACAAATGGAGAGCAGCTTTTTCAAGCTGGGCGTTATCCCACAGAGGAGCGCTGTGCTGGAGGAAGACACCAGCGCCAGGCGGGTCTAGGGGGTCACGCCCAAGAGAGCACGGGGGATCAGATTCCCAGGCATTTCTTAAATGACAAAAAAAGACCCTTCTTTTTTCTTATGGAATATTCTGCTGAAACCCACTAGGAAAAGCAAAGAGTAACAGTGGCTCGCGTGTGTTGAAGACTCACCACAGGCCAGCGCTTGTGAAGCATTTTATAGCATACGTTCCTGGAATCCTCACTGCACCATTCTGAGGTCTCTCCATTCTCTTGTTACCGATAAGGAAACCAAGGTGCAGAGTGATATGTGACTTATCCAAGGTCTTATAGCTCATGCATGGTGGAGATGGGATCCAAGCCCAGGCAACGTGGTCCCAGAGTGCATGCCTCTTAAATGCTGTGCTAGGTAAAGCCACTCTGGTTAAAATAGGTGTGGGAGTAGGGAGGGGAGTGAGCCCTTGTACTCAACTGCCCCAACCCACTCTCAAATCCTGACAGCCCAGGAGGGATCTCTGCAGACACCGCAGTTCGAAAGTCATTGTTGGACGGTTTTATGGCATCTCAAACCCACAAAACTGTTTATACCCTGGTTCTTCTCAGACAAATCCTGTGACTTGACCCACCCAGGTCAGCCTTAAGGTCCGCAGGGCTCAGGCATAGAGATGACTGTGGGTACCAGGAGGGAAGATGATGGCAAGAAGAGTCCAGGCATGGGAGACAGAGAAGCGTGAGGTTCAAGCCCACCACAGCCTGGAATTAGCCAGGCCTCCCTCATCGTCAGCAGCCAAGTCAGCCCTGGCTGACAACAGCAGAGGGGAATGTACTAGAAGGAGCACAGGGGCTCTCTGAACTGACAGGAGGCTGGAGGAGTGAGCTCAGGAGAGGCAGGTCTCAGGGAGGCTCTGGAAGGACTGGAATGAGGGGAGCAGGAAGCTGCCTGTTGTGAGCACTTCTGGGACCTGAGCCCCCAGCCTGGTGCCTGGCTCTGAGTGGCGCTCCGAGAATAGCTGCCGAATGAATAAATCCACGGGCATCTGATGACAGGAAAAGGCCGATTAAGACATTGCTACAACCACCATAACAACAACAACAAATCCCCAACCGTTGTTCCTTTTGACCTTGGATCAGCGCTCAAGATTCAAAGACTTAGCAGAGCACGGGCAGCTGGTCAAGTGGGAGTGTGCGCTGGAATGGGGGTGACGGAGGGGGACTGTGGCTCCCTCTATTCTCACAGAAGGAGAGGAGCGCCTAGAATGACCCCCATCGCCACCATCCCCACCGAGATGGCACACAGAGGGCATGGCCATTTGCCCCAAGGAATCCAGAAGCTGGACTCTGGCAACCAATCCAACAAATGTCTGCTGTAACGGCCTGCTCCTGTTGGTAGTGATAATCACACTGACATTGGCGCTACTGTTTATGGACATGAGGATATCCCAAGACTGTGCCGAGTGCCTCTCTGCATTGTCTTACCAAGTCTTCGTAATAACAGCCTTACAGTTACTACTCCTATTTTATCAGCGAGGAAATTGAGGCTCAGAGAGACAAAGTCACCTGGCTAAGGTCACAGAGCCAGTAAGTGGTATTCACAGAAACCAGACTGTTGAACTCTGAAGAGGGTCTTCCCGATCGTGATCACATGGCTTTCTCCTCTGCCGTGGTGCGGTGTGACCTTCGGAAAGTGAGTCAGACTCTCTGGCCCTCTGTGACTCTGCTCACCAAGCCATGACTGCCCAGAGGGGAAAATTTTTGTAACATATACAAAGGTGCCTGACGGGCCTGCAATGGTCCCGACCCTGAACCTGAGTTTCTGCCTCTGTAATGACCCACCCATTTTCTCCTACAGAGACACGGTGAGAACACAGTGATATAGCCTATGCTAAAGCACATAGTAGGCTGACAGTTCAGGGAGCCAAGCGGGGCATCCACCTGCATCTCCAGCCCTGACATCATGCACATATCAGGTCCAGAGAAGTTAGCATGCACTCAGGACCACCCCCATCAGTGCCTGAGATTTTTCACTCAGCTGTACAGGCTTAGGCAAGTCACTTTCCATCATGGGCCTCAGTTTCCTTATCTGTCACAGGAGGGGGTGGTGGAGGCAATCTCCAAGGGCATGGAAGCACTGACATTGAATTTTAGGCAGTAAAATACCCGTGCTCACCTCTGGAAGGCATTTCATGCAGGCCTCACGGTGTCCTTAGAACGGGCCAAATGAATGCTGTAAATTTCCCCTCCTCTGAGGACCTCTCTCCTTCCACACCCTCCTTCTTGACGGCTCACACTTTCTCTGCTTTCAGAGAGATGTTTTTCAAACAGCCCACGTGGGGGCCCAAGCAACAGCCGCGTGCAGAAGCCCAGCCCCGGCGGTAATCCCGGGCGGAAAGTGAGCGGGAAGAAACGTGCGGGATGAAGGTGCCAGGGAAGAGGTCTTGTCCCTGATTTCCCAGTGGCCAGTGTGGGGTGGAGGCCAAGGACCAGACCTGCGGGAAGTCCAGTGGGTCCTCTGAGAGGGCATCACTGGGACTATTCATAGCCCAGGATCCTCACCGGAATCTGGCAGGCAGGACCAGGCACCCGCAGGGATCTTGCCTGTTTGTGGCACAAATGCGAGTTAGGTTGTTTACGTTGTTCTTCCTTCCACTGCCTCACTTAGCCTCAGACCAAATACCAACCATCCTGGAGCCTGAATAGATATCCAAGACTCAGAATATGGTCTGTGTGCTGCACGTAATAAAATGAGAACTGGATTTGGAGTGAAGGATATAACCATGGGATTTGGCAAGACACTGAAGAGGCTTGCTGTGTGTGGTTGTTAAGGTTGTGCACTGAACAAATACACCTGAGTGATGAAGTGAATGGGGCTAAAATCTACCCTGTGCTCTGCTCTCTAAGCCATGATTGCCCAGAGGGGCATAGTTTTCAAATATACACAAAGGTGCCATATGATCCACCCATTTTCTCCTACAGGGATATGGTAAGGACATAGTGATATAACCTATGTTAAATAACCTAATGGTTATTTGCAATGAATTACCATTATTAACACGAAGACTTGTTCCACAAATGTTTAAAGGCAGCTTATGAAATTATATATGGTTAAATAGAAAATGTGATTAGATACAATATTATACATTGCTTGAATGAGGGAAGACAAAAATGAGGCATATGCACCAGTACTTCCCTTCGTGTGCCCACAGCAGACATCACTAATGGATGGATCCATCATGCACCTTGTTCACATTCTGAAAGTCAGTTTTCACCCTGGCCCAAAGGAAACGAGGAAATCGGTAAAGGGCTGTATCTTCATGCTGCGCAGTAGGTCAATAAATGAAAATTATATTCTGGGGCCTGTGGCAAGGGGAAGGGGAGGTGACCTGGATCAGGAAGTCCCATGCTGTCGTGTGTCATAGTTTTAGCCTTGAGCTTCATCATGGGCAAAACAAAGATGTAAACACTCAGGCAAGCAGACACACATACTCACAGACACAATCGGTGTCCAAAATATAAAATGATACCAGTTTCTCAGACTTCACGCAAATCGCCTACATTGAATTCTCTTGGCCAATTTTTCCTGGGGTTCCTCATAATGGGATCATGTGATGAATCAGAAAACACCCTCAACAGCAGCCCTAGAAGAAACACATTGGCAGATTTTCATTGGTGACTCCTTACAGTGAAAGCCCTGGGTAGAAAACTTAGCCAGAGCCCAGTGAGAGCGCTGTAAACCCTTTTCCCCATTACACCCGGCTCCTGGGAAGGGAGCTGGAAGAAACAGAAGCCCAAAGCTCTGCTAAGCCTCTGGTATTGGAGAGTAGCCCTTCAAATGGACCCCAAGTCCTTTTCTACGGATGAGGAAACCAAGACCCTGGGAGGATAGACCCTGGAAGGATATATCCTTGCAGTTGGGGCTCCAGATCCCCAACTCCAAGCCGGGGAATATTTCCCCTCTACTTCCCCACTCCCCCTGGAGGTTGCTCACCCCTGAGCAGCACTTCCTAGTCCAGCTCAACCCACCAGCAGGGTTGACCCACCAGCCTCCAAACCCCACGGCCCAACCCCCCCAGGCAACACCAACTGATGGACCCCTCACCGGAGAGCAAGGCTGTGGGCTACACTGTCCCCAAGGAATCCCTCGGGAGGAACACGATCTACAGGTGGTCCTGGGGTCCCCCAGGGTAGGTGGCATTTGAGTAGGCCTCCAAGGACAGGCCCCTCCTGCCCTACAGCTTGGCAGAACAGCCAGATTATGAGCTTTGGGATCAGGCAGACCACAGTTCGAATCCCAGCCCTGCTGTTCCCCGGCTGTGTCTTTGGGAAAGTTATCTTACCACCTCTAAGCCTTAGCTTCCTCGTCTGTAAAGTTGGAACCGCTCCAAGGGCAGACATAAGACCAAGACTTCACTAGCTGAGCAGTTTATTACACTATTATCACGACCGACGATAACTCACTCACAGCATAGACAGAGCACTGACCAGGAGTTGGACAGATCTGAGTGTGGATCCTGGCTCTGATACAACTGGCCAAGTACCTTTCTGAGCCTCAGTTCCCCCATCTGTTAAATGGGAGGCAGGACTATTCCAAAGGTCAGTGGCCTGTGAGGGTGCAGTTCCAGTTTTGGCCCCTCAGATGCTGGAAGCACAAGGGAACCGGGACTTGGGCTAGAGGGAGGCAGGGCCCGAGAAGCCCTGAGAAGCCTTGAGGCC